>NC_140752.1:89205000-91605000 GCF_051527215.1 Medicago sativa | reverse complement strand
CATTTACAGAATTATGTTTGATTTGGCTTTGAACAGCTATTATGAATTTTTTTTTTAGTTATGATAGATTTGAATTTTTTATACGAATATTTCAGGTCATTATTCCAGCTCCATTTTGGGTCAGTTACCCAGAAATGGCAAGGTTGGCCGATGCAACACCTGTGATTCTTCCAACGTCAATATCCAACAATTTCCTTTTAAATCCCAAACTTCTTGAGTCCAAAATTACTGAAAAGTCAAGACTACTTATTCTTTGTTCACCATCTAACCCGACAGGATCTGTGTATCCTAAAAATTTACTTGAAGAGATAGCTAAGATTGTAGCAAAGCACCCCAGGCTTCTGGTAAAGTTATACATCTCTGATGAGATCACAAATGCTTCAATGTATTCAACTTGGATCGTTGCTCCTCTTAAGATCTTAATAGTTGTTTTGTGCAGGTTATCTCTGATGAAATTTACGAACACATAATTTATGCCCCAGCAACGCATACAAGCTTTGCATCTTTACCGAAAATGTGGAACAGAACTCTAACTGTGAATGGATTTTCTAAGGTTAGTTTGTATGTCATGTTCTCTTTCTATCATAATGGTATCGAGGGATTCTCAAAAAAGAATATTTGTTACTACTTTTTCCTTTCTCTTCAAAGCTATGCTGCATTTCACAATATGGTTGTAGATTATGAAATAAGCATGGATGGCCTCCAGATTTTATCCTGATGATTTTAAACTGTTTTACCGCAGGCCTTTGCAATGACGGGTTGGCGGCTTGGATATATTGCTGGCCCGAAGCATTTTATTACAGCAGTCGGAAAGATCCAAAGTCAGGTATGTTGATTCGCCACATTTGTCAGCCTTATTCTATGCATTATCTTGACTTGATTTCTGTTTGAGTTGGGATACTGTGGTTACTCGATATTATATGTAGTCCTTAGTAGCTGACGTGTTTTATTGAATTTAGTTCACTTCAGGGCCTAGTAGTATATCCCAGAAAGCAGGAGTTGCTGCATTAGGACTAGGCTATGCCGGTGGGGAGGCTGTTTCTACCATGGTGAAAGCGTTTAGAGAACGAAGGGATTACTTGGTTAAAAGTTTTAGCGAAATTGATGGTGTTAAAATATCTGAACCACAGGTGCAAATTCATCCAGTTTATCTGCCTATTCCTTTAATAGTTATTCTCCATGTTTTGTCACTTTTCTGTCTGCTTTTTTACTCAAATATATACTTTCTTTTCTCTTGCAGGGCGCATTTTATTTATTCATTGATTTCAGCTCCTATTACGGAAAAGAAGCTGAGGGATTTGGTAAAATTGAGAATTCCGAGTCTCTCTGTCGATATCTGTTGGATAAAGGCCAGGTATACTAGCAGTATTTTAAAAGCAGAATGACCTTCAATATGAAGTGTTGGTGCTACATAGCTCATAACATTGTGTTTTGTCTACAGGTAGCACTTGTTCCAGGGAGTGCATTTGGTGACGATACTTGCATCCGTATCTCTTATGCGGCATCCCTTCCCACCCTACAAGCAGCTGTAGAGAATATTAAGAAAGCACTCATCCCTCTTACCTCTGCTGCACTTGTTTAATATGTTGTTGAGTTTGTTTGCTGTCATGTGTGTATTTTATTTTTGGGTTTGTTATGTGTAATATGTTTACGTTTATGGTGAAAATAATAGGTTGTGTCTATTTTCACAAATAAAGCAATGCAACTGTCATTAATAACTTAAGATCACAAAGTTGGCCATTTTTTCCCCTCCTTTTTGTTTGTTACAAATTACAATGGAGGACCAAAGAAAAGGTGATACCAACATCAAGTGTAAATTCAATAAATAATAGAGGGAATGGAAATGAAAAATACATTCATACAAGATTGAAATAAAAGTAGAACCCAGTGAAACACAATTTTGTTAAGTAGCATCTTTATTATCACTAAATGATACTAATACTACGCACGCTTAGTTATCTGCATCTTCTTAATTAGACAAAAAAAAATGTACGTATATTTTTATTTTAAATATGATTATACTTCACTATCTAAACAAAATAAATTATTTAAATTCAGTCTTTAATTATTCTAAAATGTACATAATTTTTTTTTGTTTATTTGTAAATCTATTTTTTTTTGGACATTCTAAACCAATTATTTATTTATTTATTTACTTTTTAAAATGAGAATTGCTTTTTAGACATTGAATACTTCCTATTGACACAAGGAAATGACCAAATTACCCCCAGCGGTAGTTAACTGCCGCTGGCTCCTCCAGAGGCAGTTAACTGTCTCTGGCTTTTCTGCTTTTTATTATGATTTTACGCGTTTCGGTCGAAAAATCAAAATAAATCGAAACTTATTCAGAATTCTACGAAACTTTACATACACCTTTATAAAAATACATATAGATGATGTGAAAAGTTTCGTAACATTCCGAATAAGTCTTTTTTTTTTCCGACCGAAACGCTCAAAATCGCAATTGAAAAAATAAAAAAATCGACACTTATGCGGAATGTTATGAAACTTTACACATCATATATATGTATTTTTATAGAGGTGTCTATAAAGTTTCGTAGCATTTCGACTAAGTCTCGATTTATTTTGATTTTTCGACCGAACCATGCAAAATCGCAATTTTTTTCAAGTGCGAGTCCGAAAAAGTGTCCTAGAGGTTGAACTTATTCACGCTTTTTTGCACTCATGTTTAGAACAAAAAAATAACATCTCCCACAAAAAATTTGAATTTTTCGACAAGGGACGGATTAAATATGAATTTTTAACGCGCCTAAAATTTAAGACACGAAAACATCAAAACATCAACCTAAAAATTGAATTTTGAACTGTTTTTTTGCAGACACCTCTATAAAAATACATATAGAGGGCCTGCAAATTTTCTTAGTATTTCGAGTAATCCTCAATTTATTTTGAATTTTTTTACTGAAACGAGTAAAATTGTAATATTTTTCCAACTGTGCGTCCGGAAAAGTTATATAGAGGTTGAATTTTTTCATTATTTTTTGTACACATATTAAGAACATAAAAAAAAACCATTTCCCGCAAAAAATTAGAATTTTTTGACAACGGATGGATTAAAGATGAATTTTTAATGCGCCAATAACTCAAGAAACCAAAACATCAAAACGTCGACCTAGAAATTGAATTTTGATCTGGTTTTTTGCAGACAGCTCTAAAATATATATATATATATATATATATATATATATATATATATATATATATATATATATATATGGTCTGTAAAGTTTCGTAGAATTCTGAATAAGATTCGATTTATTTTGATTTTTTGACCGAAATGCGTAAAATCACAATAAAAAGCAGCAAAGCCAGAGGCAGCAGCAGTTAACTGACGGCGCATATGCCAGAGGCAGTTAACTACCGCTGGGAGTACTTTGGTCATTTACTTGTGTCAATAGGAAGTATTCAATGTCAAAAAAGCAAAGCAAGCAATTTTGGCTGGAAAGGGGAATATGAGCCCACTTTGTATTTGGTGGAGCCCAAAAGGCATGAAAGAGATTAGATGATAAATGCTGTTCACACATGTTTGGCTGGAAAACACCACTAATTTACCAATATAACTCCATCGACAGTAAACTGCTGATGAGCATTTTTGTATTTTACTTGTGTTTTTCAACCAAACCTAAAGTGTCAACAACAATCTTCAGGTTAGATAGGCTTGAAAGCATACAACAACAACAACAACAACAACAACAACGCCTTATCCCACTAAGTGGGGTCGGCTACATGGATCAAATGCCGCCATAATGTTCTATCAAAGACCATATTTGGATCCAACTCGTTGACCTCTAAATCTTTTCTAATGGTTTCTCTAATAGTTTTCTTAGGTCTTCCTCTACCTCTTTTAACCTGACTCTCCGCCATTTGATCTACTCTTCTTACCACGGCGTCTACGGGCCTTCTCTCTACATGTCCAAACCATCTAAGCCTATTTTCTACCAACTTTTCTACTATAGGTGCTACCCCCACTCTCTCTCTAATGATGTCATTCCTAATCCTATCATGTCTAGTCTTACCACTCATCCAACGCAACATCCTCATCTCCGCTACGCTTACTTTACTCTCGTGTTGGCTCTTAATCGCCCAACACTCCGTACCATACAACATTGCCGGTCTGACTGCTGTCCGATAGAACTTTCCTTTCAGCTTAAGTGGTACTTTCTTATCGCACAAAACACCTGAGGCTCTTCTCCATTTCAACCACCCAGCTTGAATACGATGATGTACATCAGCTTCTATTTCTCCGTCATTTTGCACTACGGACCCAAGATATCTAAACCGTGTAACTTGGGGTATGATATGATCTCCAACTTTCACCTCTAAGGTAGACCCACTTCTCCTTTTACTGAAGTTACATTCCATATATTCCGTCTTGTTTCTACTCAGGCGGAAACCGTACGCTTCTAAGGCTTGCCTCCAAGTCTCTAGCCTCCCGTTTAACTCCTCCCTCGACTCACCAAGCAAGACTACATCATCTGCAAAAAGCATACATCTCGGTGCTAACTCTTGGATGTGTTCCGTCAGTACATCCAAAACTAAAGTAAAAAGATAAGGACTTAGGGTTGACCCTTGGTGCAGTCCTATTGTTATGGGAAAATCTCCGGTATCCCCATCCTGCGTCCTCACACTAGTCGAAGCCCCCTCATACATATCCTGGATAGCTCTAATATAGGCAATCCTCACCCCTTTCTTCTCCAGGGCTTTCCACAAAATCTCCCTAGGTACTCTATCATACGCCTTCTCCAAATCATAGGCTTGAAAGCATAAGCCCAAATTACAGCGCATATAGAAAACCATCCGTTGGGGACATAAATACATGGATTAATTAAATAACATAATATGTGGCAGCACAGTATATGCTTATTTTGGCATAGAATCAATCAAATTCCCACATAGGAGGAGCTGCTTGACATGTCTAAGTCCAACAAACACGCAAGTTTTCCAATGGGTAAGGTTAAGGTTTTCATTGCAAGTTTCCTATTCAAGAGGCAATAATATGAAAGAAGCAAAGAGAATCTTAATTCTCCATGTTACATATTCCCCCCAGCTATCTAGCTGGAAGCTAAGAAGCCCCCTCCCCTTCATGCATAGTGACTTCAACTTGGAGACAACAACCTTAACAAACAAGAATTTCGTTGGTTTCTTCTAACATGTGTTTTTCTGTTCCAAAGGATTACGTACCTACCAGCTAAACCTCATCTATAAATACTTAATACATGAAACCAAATTGAAGGGAATTAAGAAAGAACAATTATATAGAAAATTAAGCTTACAATCATTTATAATGGAGGAGGTCTCTAATTCATGCAATATTGAGCTACATGCACCTGAAATTGTGTTCTTTGATTTGGAAACTAACGTGCCAAAGAAAATTGGACAAAGATTCTGGGTCCTAGAATTCGGTGCAATTGTAGTTAGTGCAAACAAACTCAGCGAAATCGAGAGCTATACAACATTGATAAGACCAAAAGATTTATCTGTTGCCCCAATGAAATCTAGCAGAAGCGATGGAATAACACGTGAAGCTGTTAAAAATGCACCATGTTTTGAAGATGTTGCAGAGAAGATATTCAGTATCTTGAACGGAAGGGTGTGGGCTGGTCATAACATTCAAAGATTTGATTGTGTTCGTATCAAAGAGGCTTTTGATGGTATCAATAGGCCAGCACCTGTACCAGTTGGAATCATTGATTCTTTAGGGGTCCTAACTGAGAAATTTGGAAGAAGAGCTGGTAATATGAAGGTATGTCAAGTATCAAGAATATATAGAAGCAAGTGATTCATAATACCTCACAATTTCAAGTTCTTAACACTATTATATTTATGGGCAGATGGCAACATTGGCTTCTTATTTTGGCTTGGGGCAACAAAAACACAGGTATTACTGCGTTTCGATAAACAGTTTAATTAAGAATCTAATTAATATTTAAGTACTTATCGTATAACGCTATGAATGAACTTTGTAAAACAAGTACTTTTAAAAATAAATTGAGGAAGGAGAAAATTATTACAAAATAAAATAATACTTATAACCATTTTACAACCATATTTAAGGGGATTTGAACTCTATCCCTTAAAATTACATTATCAAAATCTTACTATTGAGTTGACCTCTAATGGTTAAACAAGTACTTATGTCATAAGATAAGTTCAAATAAGTTGTACTTGTACCTAAGGTCTTTAAAATGAACTTAATTTCAGTGCTTATGATTATAATGTTCCTTGTAAAACTTGAATGATATGGATTTTTTATGATTAATTGGTAGCAGGAGCCTAGATGATGTTCGAATGAATTTGGAGGTCGTTAAGCACTGTGCAACAGTGTTGTTTCTGGTGAGCAATAAATTAATCTCCATGAATGTTCAATTCTGCTAATAATGATTCTCAATATTTGTTATGGTTTATTTGGTAATGTTAGGAATCTACACTACCAAACACGTTGCATATTGATAGAAGCAAATGGTATGGCTCTTCCAGCATTATGACAAGAAGCAGAACAAATGGGAAATCACCATGCAGAGAAGAAACAAGTAGAAAATCTCCCCCTGCTTCATTTTCATATCAAAGGACGGTTCCTTATGCTAGGGGTAGTTTGGGAAAGGTATTTATACATTGACATAATATTTTGTTTTACATTCAAGTTTTGTTAATAGGTGCTAACAATGATTATGAAACTTAGGTGGCCGAAAGAATGAAGGGATTATTGTGTAAAGCGCAAGGACAACCACCACTCCAACAATTATTAAAGCATTCTCATTCATTGCTTAGGTGATGCAGAATTACCAATATGGACACGGTTCTCATAAAATAGCATATTCTTTTTCTACCTATTGAAGATTATCTTAAGAAAGTGTCTTTTGCCTCACGTTTTGTTGAGTTGGAAGGTTGAAAGAAAGATATGCTGCACAAGATGGCAGCGCCCAAAATTCATTTGTATATTGTATATAGAATTCATTCATTATTCAAATTCTTCAATGAAGAAAGATAGTAATTAACACAACATTCTTTGTAAATAAAATCAAAATTAATGTGATCAAATTGCTCTTACAATGAGTTAAAGTTTGAATTTTCCTGTCCGTTGAATCACATATATGTTGGTTGAAAAGCATATTCTACTAAAACTAAAACTATTCTTTCTTAGTTTGATTGATTGACACATGTCAAAAATGAAATTTACAAGTGTTTTTTTATAGAAAAATGCTCGGAGCCTAAAATCCTATTGGCCTTGAATGTGATCACAAAGATCATGCACATTTATTCGGTCAAACAACTTAGAATATTTTTAAATGTAAACGTCATGTTAATCCATTCACGCATTAACGAAATAATGTGACGCAAGCAATAGTTATTGCACATGAACGGTGTAATTATTGTGTCGTAAAACAGAAAAACAGTCGTTGGAGGATTTTGTTGGCTTGCCAATGGCTGACGAGTTATTAGGTTGTCGAACGAATGACTCCAATGATAATTTTCATTGTCATTTTCATTCAGCTAACCTTGTCATTAACTCTTCTCATCATTTGCAAACTCTTCTATAAATAACCAAAGCGATTTGTTCTCCAGCACTTTTGCAATCACCTTTGCTTGATGAATACTCAATCTCAATTTCTCTTTTCTTGCATCCTTCTCTTCACATTCTTCTCTTAAATTCCTTCTTTTCAATTATAATTTCTTTCCATATCTCAGCAATTCTCAAAATCGTTCCCACATAACTATGAAGATGCTAAGGAGTCCAATGCAACTCGTGCTCTTTCTCGGCCGAAGTTCACATTTGAGTTTGTTGGGGCTCTTATAAATTGTATTGTTTAAACCAAATTTTACATTAAACTTATATTTATTAAAATAATTCCCACACCTAAATTATTTCTCTTCATACTCTATTTTGATGAATCAACTTATAAAACAAATTTTAGTAGGCTTTTATTTTACTCAAATATAGTTAGCTTGTATTATTCCAAACGAATTCATAATGCAATCATATATAGAAGAATGAAAATTACTCGAGGAGCATAAGAGAAAGAAGTTTGTGCCAAAGCAGGAGTACTAGAGAATACAACCTCTTAAGTTGTTGCAATTAGATAAAATGACTCCACTGTCAGCAATAATTTCATATTGAGTAGTAGATTTTAAATTGTGAACTTGATCAACCGCTTTTACGATCTAGCCCAACTACTTGTTAAACTATTATCCACTTAATACTCAACAACAACAACAAAAATTAGGCTTGCATTAAGGTCACAAATGCATGCACTTTACTAACTTTGTCAATTAAGGGGGGATAGGGAACTAAATAAGATCGAATCGGCGTTTGAAAAACAAATTTATACTATTACATGCAACAACCTATAATTGCTAGTGTACTCATTACAGATTCTACCTAGACTAGACTAGATTAGTCAACTTGAATACTAGAGATTCATCATTCATTGTTGGGACCAGATCACCATCATTTCCTACTCTCTTTGGATGATTTCATAAGCGGTATGCATTTCTCTCTCACTCCCCCTTTTGGCTCCCTTTTGTCCTCTTTTGTTTCCTTCACCTCATCCATCCCTAGCCTACTTCTCCTGAGGAAAATAAAAAAAAAGAAAAAACCCAAAGTTAAGAACAATTAACAAATGAAAGAAAACTATTTTTTTTGACAAAAAAATAATTAATTTCTATTTTAATTCATAGTGTAATACTACTAGAGTTTTACCTCTATCAAGTAATTATAATTATAATCATCAAATTATAAAAAACATCTGACTTTGATCATTATAGTACTTTCTAAGTCACACATATAATTAATTAAGAAAGTAAGTCTTGTTTTACACATGTTTCCAATCAAATTATGCCACATTGATAAAATTTATATGCGAATTGATTTGATTAGATGATGAAATAGTATACTAATGAAGGTGCAAAAGTAATTAATGAGAAACGTACCTTTCTTCATTATAGGAATTAGATTTCTTGAGCACAGGTTCAGCTTGGAAAGCAACCCGGTTCGCTTTCATGGATTCCACAATACTCCCACTAAAGTATTCCTTCTCTTCACTCTGCAAATTCCCCATCAACCTTGGATTCTCCGTTATACATATATCTTCATCACCAGAATACACTTTCTCTTCATCAACACTCTCCCTTCTCTTGCTTGTGGTCCCCACATTGCTCAACCTCCCTTCCTGCTGCTGCTGCTTCGCTTTCATCTCCGCGCCTGAACTTCCACACGCTATCAGCTGCAGTAAAACAGAGTAACGACTCGATGATGCCGGTGCTGACGTGGTTGGATAATTACTGTCTTTGACATTGCTGACCCTCCTTTCCTCTCTTTGTTTCAGTTTCTCAGCAAGGGTAGTAGTGGAATTTGTTGTAGGAGGTGGTACTGGTGGTGGGTTAGTTATAACTACCTCGTCGAGTTCTTCTGTTGATACACCTCTAGAACAACGAGAGTGTGGTGTTGTTGTTGAGCTTGTGTAACTTGTTTTCTCTCCATCTCCTAATAATTCCTCTTCATATTCTTCATATTGATCTTCATTACTCTCTAATTTCTGTTGACAATTTCCACTTAACGTTGTTACCTTGCTCTTTGAATTTCTATAACTTGTGAAATTCTGTTCTGGATGTTGTTGAATTGGTTGTTTATCACTCAAGTTAAGCTGTTGAAATCTTTCTGCAAAGTATTAGAAAATTAATTAATTAATTAATTAAATGGAGCAATAATAACGACCAATTAAGTTAATTTTGAGTTGGGTTAATTAAATGTTTTGGACTATAATATAATATAATATAACTTTTGTATTTATTATTTTGTAAGGTTCAAGACAAGGTGAATAAAGAAAGAAAGGACTAACCAGAACATCCTTCAACTAGTTCAGATCCTTTGAGTACATACTCTGCTCCTCCTTCTGATGGATGTATTATGTCCTTTAGTGCTAAGTCATGCCACACATATCCACTCTTATAGTTCCTGAAATTAATTCATTTACCACAACAAACTTTATGTCCCAATTGAAATAGGATCAAGTGTAAATAATGTTAAGATTATACATACAAGTTTACCTTTTAGTAGACCATGAATATTGAGAAGGCATGCCACTTCCTCTCAGCGCCATCAGCCGATCAAATACATCTTTTACCAAATTCAAATTATAAACAAAAAATGGAAAGTAAATAAAAAAAAAAAATCAATTTTACTAATGCATTATGAATATCACAAACCAGCAGCTACATATGAAGAAAAATGAATAAGCTAACTAATAAAGGTGTAGTAGTACCTTTTAAACGGAGAGGTTGATTAGGAGAAAGGGTAACTTCCATGAAATGTGGATGCTCCAATAGGCCATTTCTTGAGAGATAGTAAACAACCTGAACTTTTCTAATGGTTTTCACCTTTTGCTTCAACCTACATATTTTTGCACGGTCTGGACTCGTCTCTCTACCACTTCTATGTGAACGAATGTCCATCCTAGTTAGTCTTCAATTCACTCTAACAAATTCTATCTTCCTTCCCTTTGTTGACTTGAACTAAATAACAAACAAATATATCCACCGTGCCTTAGGGACGGTTGAGGTTGATAAAAGAAGGGAACAGTCACTCAAATACCTAAACAGGTGAGGTGAGGTCCTAGATGAGGGAGAAAAAAATGTTGCATTGAATTAATTGCATGGAACAATAATGTATTATTTAAATATTATTTTACGTATTCCGATGGATGAGGCATGAGGTGAGACACAGTCTATACTATAGATCATAGACGACCTTAAAAAAAGCGTAAAATCAGGATGTGAATGCAGGGAAAGATTCCTCTAAGAAAAAGGACCGTTAATTAGAAAGAACAAAGAGGGCAAAAGAAAAAACATTGTGTATAGGGAAAAAGGTTGGAGGGAGGGGATGGTCTCAATCAAAGTCCCATAAATGAATCAAATTTGACTTTACTCTCACTCTGTTCCTGATTTGAGCTAACAATGACCATTGCCAGAGTTTGCTTAGTACGGAGAGCTTCTATCCTTTTTTTCTTTTCTCTTTTTTTTTACCTTAGATCGTTGACGCCAAATTCACTTTTACCCCTTCCATTTCTTTATCAACTTGATTATGAGTGGACTACATTTTTATCTACCAGTTACTCTCTGTTTGCAGCTGGTTTATATCACTGTCTCCCCCATTCCGTGATCAATTGCTTTTACCAAATCATATAGCTAGAGGAAAAGGTTGGATGGACCATTGCTCCGGACTAGAGTATACTCATATGGAACTCACTCACGTGTCCACTTAAACCTACGACATTATTGTCAAACCTTCACTAACAAACATATAAAATAGATAGAGAGAATCATTCATCAAGGTTGTTAAACACTTCATTTACATTTAACTCTTTTTCAACTCTTGCTAACTTGGGCGTTGGAGAGTTTCAAACACAACCATCGAATCTCCGAAGATTGTCACCACCATCAAGGTTGTCCCATGTTAAGGTGTTAGACTTCAAAATTTTAGGCTAAAAAAATATTTACAAAAAAATATACTACTCCCTCCATTCCTTTTCTTTTGATGTTTTAGAGTTTCAATTATATTCTAAAAAATTTTATGTTTTAGTGAATTTATTATTGTTTTCTCAAGTTTACCCTTGTTGGAAAACACCATAAACTATTAAAGTAGTTGCGATCTTTGGTTTATCACATGTGAATTTAATGATAAATAAGGATATTTTAGTCAAAAACACATAAATATTTCTATACTTTAATTACTCCTTAAAACTTGTGTCAAGGGCTAAAACATCAAAAGAAAAGGAATGGAGGTAGTAGTAAAATTTGTTTGGAACTTGTGAAATCAAATACTCAAAAATGTAGAAAATGTTATTTTTAATACTCCCTCCGTCCCTTAATGCAACCCCCTTTGTTTTTTTCACATTTTTTAAGAAAAGTTGTGAGTGTAATTAATGTGTCTGTTTTGTGTATTAATATTACCAAACTGTCCTTTGTTTGTATGTGTAATAAATTTGACTATTCATATTTCAAGATAAATTAGTAATATTAATTAGAGGTATGTTTAGGAAAAAAGTAATAAATGCATCTAGTAATTTGAAAAGGGGGTTACATTTAGGGACAAAAATAAAATCGAATGGGTGGTTACATTAAGGGACGGAGGGAGTACAAAACTTGTCTTTTTTGTTTCCTAAATAAGTGTCACAAGGAAACTAGTTAGCATGACTAATCTATTACTCCCTCCGGTCCTATTTATAAGAGAAATTTGGGTCAACAAAAGCGAATGTATTTGGTCCAATTTTTTAACCAAATACATTAACTTTTGTTGACCAAAATTTCTCTTATAAATAGGACTGGAGGGAGTACATTTTAATTATACATGTGTCTCTAGCTAGCTTGTTCAACTCATATGGTGGCTGATTCAAACCATAAGGCGGTGGGAAGGTTGGATTGAGAGGTTAAGTTCGTGTGAAGCTAATAAGTGTGTAAATATGTTTTGGCCAACATGTATTAGTATTCCGATAGAGATGGATTCTTGGTTATTTATGAGCTTTGTCTTGTTTAAATTAGATATTTGTTGTTAGCTCATACAATTGGAGTGGCTTCCACTCAATTGAGTAAGGGAGAATGTCGAGGGCACTGGTTAAGCAGATAAAAGAGGTAAGATTTTATTAAAAAAATTGTGTAATAATTAGTTAGTCAAAAGTAACAGTTTATATTTCCAAGACAATTTTTCTATTTTTGGATTCCTTAACCAGTGTCACGGGGCACTTAACCAGTGCCACGGGGGCACTGGTTAACAAGACCCTTGAGTAAGATATAAATTTTTTTTTTTTTGCTTCGACCCTCTTAATTTCCAAGACCCTTGAGTAAGATAAATAGTTAATTATTTATTTAAGTCTAATTTCACTCTCTAACATCATCCTTCTGTAAGAAGAAAAGAAAAAACAAGCATATGTAATTTACTATGGTGTTAACCTTTTCTTCGAGTTTTAATTAATCTTTTCAAATTATTAATGAAAAAAATATTTTTTTTAGGGGAAAAAGCAATAAACTTGTTTTATAATTTATAATTGCGTTAATTTAATGTTTTAGAATTAAATAATTATGAATAAATAGATAAATTATTGTTAAAAATTAATTACTAGTTGGGATCTATTTCATAATTTTTTTGAGATGATTGGTTGGAGAGCTTAAGTGCTTAAAATGAATGTGTGTACAACAGGCATCTGTTTAAACACCTAAACAAAGAGTTCTATTGTGAGTGATTTAACCTTAGGAAGTTAAGCTATTTTCATTGTGGATTGTCTAATGCCCCTTAACTTGTTAACAAACACATCATCAATTTCATATCAATGACATTTTTTAGTGGTCAAAATTCCACCCCTTATAACGATGAGTGGATAATCCTGAGTTCAAACCCTGACATATTGCAATATCCTTAATTATCAGTTAAACTATTCCTACGATGACTATTATCAATGACATTTAACACCCATTTAATAGATGAGATATTATGGTATGATAAAGTATTTTATTAAAATTGCTCAAAATATTTACGATGTATTTATAATGTGGTAAAATATAATCGTGTGTGTATATATATCAAACATAATGATAAGAGATAAGTCTTTTGAACACTTTGTTTTCAACATTTACTACCACCGTCACATTTTTATTTGATGAAATTAATATGAGTTTTATACATTGAAAATGGATCCCGCCTATTACGATAAAATTCACATTAATTTCACTCCATAAACAAACAAGTGTAATAGTTAATGTTAAAAAGAATATTCCCAACACTCAATGAATAAGTGTATAAGTGAGTTTAAAAATGCTATCTCATATGTCTAAGTTCAATGTGTTCATATCTAAGAATAAAAATTTACTGTGTTCATATTTAAGTTTAATTTATCCACTCCCTTATTATATTTATAAGAATCAAATGCACTTTTGGTTTCTTAAATCAAAACGTCAACCGTTTATTTCTTTTTTTCAGATTTCTATTTGAACCTATCCAATATTTTTTCTGTGACATTATATTTTGGTGATTAGAGGTATCCATGGGCAATTCTCCAAAATAGATCTAGGTTTTCCATTTATTCCCTAAAATAGATTTAGGTAGAGGAGGAAGAGAAGTGATCATGGGCTGGTGCACTTCCTCACTAGGGGCTAGTTTTGAGTAATTAAAATACTAATGTGATATTTTATTTTATTTTTTGAAATGCTAACGAGTGCTCTTAGGACATTATATAATATATGATCGTATCCACAAGGAGTTGCGTATATCTTAAGCATTTTCACAATATTTATCACATTAAGTGTTTGGGTATAAATTGTTTGTTTGTGTAAAACTGTTTTTAACTATTCGACATAAGAGTAAAACGAAAAGAGATATGGCTATTTCCCTTGGGGTCAGAGATATCAACCAAGCGTAACAGCTGCAATCTCTCGATCGATTAACGGATTCTAGCTTTTTAAACAATATTATCACAATCACTCGACAATATCATTCGTGTCCAAATGATATCGTTATTTCTAAGAGATTGTTTAAATGTCGATTTCCTAAACATTAAAACAATCACAAAGTCGACTGGATCGTTTAATCAACGATTTCCCAACCGATTAAATGACCCAAAAGCATTAAGTTCTAGATTAAAAGTGATTTTCAAATATTAACATCTATGTCTAGAGTGATAACTTAAGATAGATTGTTATTCTATTTCTAGATTCAAAAGTATGTGTCCATATCATTTTAAATCTCAATAAAACATTAGATGCAAGAATAACAACAATATTGAATAAATAGCTAGAACCATATATTAAATGATCAAAAGATTACATGATAGCTTGTTTGAATACCTCAAAACACAAGAGTAGATGTAGCTACATATGTCTATGATATCTTTGCAAAGGATGAAAAAAAGATGAAATTCAATGCCTAGATCCATGATGTCTCAACAAATCTTGGGTTGAATCTACTCCTAACTACCTTGCTTTGTGTTTCTCTCTCTAGAAAAGCCCTAGTCTCTCTCTAAAATCCAAAAAATATGTAATAAAACCGTAAGTGAATTTGTGGAAAGAGAGAAGAAACTATTTATATGGGCCATATTCGTGCTGGTTCGCTTAAGCGAAGCAACGTTCGCTTAAGCGAACATCCAGGGAATCTTCCATTGTCCATTGAAGAGCTGCCACGTGGTCCTTATCTTCTGAAGTTTGATGAACTTCGCTCAAGCGAACCGTAAGCGTACAGGAAGCGGACCATTCTGGATCACTCTGGAAATGGTTCGTTTAAGCGAACAGGAGTTCGCTCAAGCGAACTGACCTTGGTTTAGGAGCTTCCTTCTTTTGGTCATTGCTTGTCATTTTTTGCATAAATTAGGTAGAATCAGGCATGTAAAACATAAATGGTACAAATACACTCAAATGGTAGCTTTTCCTTAGATAACTTGCAGAACAAGTCACTAAATTGCCTAGATTAACACATAAAATATGTTACTTTTGAGCACTTATCATTAGCATAACCTTTTTTTTTTTTTTAAATCTCTAGCTCTTATATCTAATAATTTTGTGAAATTTACTAAAAAATATATATATAATTGGTTACAAAAATATGTAAAAACATGTTAAATCGAAGAAAAAGAAAAAAAATAAAACCATATCTGGTTTCTTGCTGTGTAGCCTTTCGTGGACAATGGGCAGTTAGATTCGCTCGGTTGTGTTTTCAGATTTTTAGGACATTCCATCTATATACAATACTCATGTAGTATTTTTCTTTTCCGGTGTGTTGCAGTCGTGTGTGTCTTGTGTGAGTTTGTCTTCGGTATCACGAGCACATACTACTCTGGTAGTAAATACAAACAAAAAAATAAGAAATAAAATTGATATATCTGATTTAAATTTTTAATCAAAAAATAAGAAATAAAATTGATATATCTGATTTAAATTTTTAATCAAATATAGTAGCCTTATTTAACTTCTTTTTTTTACTTGGATAATTTTATTAGTTTACTAATCTAAGTTTAATACAATTCTTGCGGTGCCTTCGTGGTCCGTCCCAAGGACACAGGATTAGAGTGAATATGTACAATCATCCAAATTGGGCCCTGTATCAAACATCTGAGAGTGTAGCTAAATCATTCTCCAAATGGTCCATCTACTATGAAGGGTAGGCTGACACAGTGATACAGGTGAGAGTAAAAGCTTTCTTTCATTGCGCGAATAGATACAATACTCCCTCCGTCCCGGAATAACTGACCCATTTTCTAAAAAAAAGTGTCTCAAAATAACTGACCCATTTCAATTTTCAATACAACTTTCATCATTCGCAATACAATATAACACTAAATAATACTACTTTTATCATTCCCAATACAATATATTCCACTTTCCCCTTTATTTATACATTTTTCTTAATCTGTGTGAAATGAGCCAAGGGGTCAAATAAATTGGGATGGAGGGAGTACAATAGAATAGAGCAGTTGGAATGTCATTTCACGTGACTCCATTTTTATTTTTTAGATGACAAACATATTCTCTCAAGGCCCTTTGGTGGTGACATGAGAATAGTGTAAAATTGATTGAAAGGAAGATAATAAAATATAGGCTTAACTATGATATCGATCACTACAATTATATTGCTTTCTATTTTTAGTTGTAAGTTTTTTTTTTTTTTTGTTTGAGTTCAATCCTTACGAATTCAAAAACAAATTGTTTTTAATTCCCCATTGTTATATGTGGTTTAGTATAATTATGACATGTGGTCCAATAATGTGATTTTAAAGACCAAAAACAATTGTTTATAAATTTGCAGAGACAAAACTCAAAAAAAAAAAATTTACATGGACTTAAATCAGAAACCTCCATAAGTATAAGAACCAAAATGAAGAAGTGGTGAAAAAAGGTATGAACAAAACTAATATTCAACTTTTATACGTTTTAATAAATAAATAAATAATTAAATATGGATCTCTTTTGAGGGGATCAATAAATTTAACCTGATTACCGTTAATGTGAAGTTTTGTTTGTTTATTTGATGGTTTTGTTAACAAGTGCTTTAAAGACACTTGTTAAGGATATAAAAATAGAAACAATTGATAAATTTTGAATACAAAAGGTTACTTTTTTAATTTTAAGTTTTAATGCATTGAATCACAATTTTCAATATAAAATTTCTTCTTGAGACTTGTTAGCATTTCTCTTATTTGATACGCAATTATAAGTAAGAAATTGATGTCTCTTATGGATCGGGATTCTCCCCTGCATTGTTTTTTTAGTTAAATGCAATTTTGCTCCCAAGTAAATTTGACTAGTTAGGTTCATTCACTTAATGATATATGTGGTTCATATTGTAAACCATATAGATTATTAAATGAATGAATTTAAAAAGTTAAATTTGTTTATAATTAGTAACGAAGGGAGTATGTGAAAATTCATGATTTAAGAGCTAAATTCTCTACAATTTTTTTCTCTCTTTTCTCTAGCGCACAAGATTATTTGAGAAAATTCATGGTTTAAAAACTAAATTTCTAATGCTGATCAATACATTTGAAGCGAGTGTGTGATTCATTTTCAATATTTCAAAATATCTTGAAACAGATTTGCGGTTATCTCTATTGCATTCACTTCACACAAACCAATAGTCACATCTTCATTTTTTATTGTTGGAAGTTTTCTTGCACCGTTTTTGTTTCCAGTTTCCACCTGTATTTTTGTTGTGATTTTCCTTACACTAATTTTATATTTAATGTTAATGTTTACCCTGGACCTAACACGTTGTAAGAAAATTCGTTACATGAATATTAGGAATTACTAGTAGTTAAGAAGTATACATATGATAGATACAAAGTTACCATCTCATCTCATTCATAACATAACTGGCCAAAATTTAAAATGTCACGCCATTGTACAAATTTGTTTCTTAATTACTTAAACATGCAATATCCTCTGCTTAGTGAATGATACTAGAAATGCATACAAGTAGATTACGTGAAATGCATATGCTTGGACTTGATATTTCTAGTGTGAATTTTTTTGGGTGATTATTTGTAGTGTGAAATGTGAAATTCGATTCTATAAACTATATATATCCTCATCATGTGTAGCACTCACTTCACACACCGTGAGTGTAATAAGATGTGCAACAAATTCTTTTATGTGAACCTTTTGTTCATTTTCTATCTCTCATTATTTCACAATGTTTGTGCTGCTGAAACCAAAAAATTTAATTTGCAACTCAAAGCTGTGAACCTTGGAAATTGGTTGGTTACTGAAGGATGGATGGAACCTTCTCTCTTTGATGGAATAAAAAACAATGATCTTTTGGTATGCTAATTAATCTTTATGACTTCATTAATAATTTTATATCCTATTTTGTTCTTTTATCAATGTATTCCATTCCATTATTATTTTTATAAATGAAAATTATATTACAAGCTAAAATAATTTGGTAATTTCAGGATGGAACTCATGTGCAATTCATGTCAATGAAATTGCAAAAGTATCTCTGCGCAGAAAATGGTGGAGGAACTATTGTTGTTGCCAACCGGACCAAAGCTTTCCACTGGGAAACTTTCAGGGTCAGTTTCCAATAAGAGTAATGATATTTTGACATCCATTTGATGACAACTTTGTTGACAACCTTGTTTTTCTCACTTCTTATTGGTCAAAAACAATGGAGAGAGAAAAAGGAAGAGAGAGGATAACAATATCATGTGAGTATGAGTGAGAAAGTTGTTCAAAAGTTGTAAAAAGTGGTTGTCAAAATATCATTTCTCTTCCAATATCGTTACTATTAATAAAATTTTAAATATTGTACCAAAAAAATATTAGTAGTATGAATAATTGTGACACCAATCATTTTAAGACTATCATATATGAGATTTGAACTTTGTCTTGAATTTTGCAAGTGAAGTTTTAACTAGAGTTTCCACCTCTCGTATGTTTAAAAAATTATATGATACACATGTATAATTTAATATATTTATTTAATTTGTGGCTGTTTTGTAACAGTTGTGGAGGGTGAATGAAACAGCATTTAATTTGAGAGTGTCTAATAAGCAATTTGTGGGATTGGAAGATGAAAATGGAGAAAACAAATTAGTAGCTAATTTGGATTCACCTGGAAACAAGGATACATTTGAGATTGTAAGAAATGATGATGATCCAAACAAGGTTCGAATAAGAGCACCAAATGGTCTGTTTCTACAGGTATATAGTGCTTTTGTTTGTTTGGCCTTATTACTTGTATACAAGTTTCTATGCTTTTTAATTAATATTGTCGTTTATTAATTTATTAGGCCATATCAGAGACTCTAGTGAGTACAGAAACGGTTTATGAAGAATCCAGTTGGGAGGATAGTGACCCTTCTGTTTTCAAAATGACTGTTTTGACTGACACCATTCTAAAAGGAGAATACCAAATTACAAATGGTTATGGTCCAGACAAAGCTTCCAAGATCATGAGGGTAATTAAGATACCTTGTTGTCTTTTTTGAAAAAGAACAAGAGCCAGCATTCTAGATTTTAAGTGTATGTTTAAATGAACAATGATCTTGATAAAATTACGATGGAGCCGTGATTCTACCGGTCTCAATATCAATACAACATGCACTAAATTATCATTATGTCCACGCGTCCCAATTTGGTTGATTGTTACTGAAGTAATCTCAAGTGCAATTTGTCTTGCAATGTTGAAACATAAAAAACTATAAGTAACATTAGATGAGAGCGAGAATAGGTTTATTGTAGTCAATAGTCTACACATTTATGCACACAAAGGGCTTCGTTAACCATTGAATCAAGATCGGATAATCCAGATTTCAATTATATTTTGATAAAAAAATTGAAATATTGAACTAAAAATATGAACTATGCGATCTCGATTCAACATCCCTAACTCCTTGAATGCATGGATTGCTCACTACACCAAATCCAAAGCCAAAAGTTTAGATCAACTCAACATATTGTCATCTAGCAAATTGATTTATTGATAGAGCTATCTATTGGGGATGCAGGATCACTGGAAGACGTATATAACAGAAGAAGATTTCAGATACATGTCAGAAAATGGGTTAAATGCAGTCAGAATTCCCGTGGGGTGGTGGATAGCTAAGGACCCAACACCACCAAAGCCATTTGTTGGAGGATCCTTGAAAACACTTGACAATGCCTTCACATGGGCACAGTTAAGGCCCTACTATACCTTTTAGTCTATTTTATTTACCATAGAAATTTAAAGTTCACTTTGTCTACCAATGGTTTTAACTTATAGTAACAACTTGTAATTAATGTAATTGCAGTAAGTATGGAATGAAGGTAATTGTGGACCTGCATGCTGCACCAGCTTCACAAAATGGAAGAGCTCATAGTGCAACAAGGGATGGTTATCGAGAATGGGGAGATTCTTCTATTTCTGATACTGTGGCAACTATAGACTTCCTAGCTCAAAGGTTTAATTCACATTAATTAAATGTCCCCTTCATTTTTTAGTTTTCAATTAAATGTCCCCTTTTTTTTTTCTTTTTTTTTTCTACAAAAATACTCATGTCCACTCCTATTTATAACATCAACCATACATTATTCCAATTTTGATTCTTAATTTGTTTGGTTAAATTAGTCTTTTAGGTATGACATAAAATTGTTACCTCATGCATCTTATATTAGTAGATTGTTTGGTTCCATGTCTGTGTTTCAGAACAAACATCAACAGTGTCGGTTTCGTAGTTTTTTTAAGGTGTAATGTGAAAGCTACCATGTAGCCGATCCTTCAAAGTCGCGTCTGCGTCTAATGTAACACAACCAAACACATGCTAACTGCTAAGTGTCTTTGTAAATATGCACATTTCTCAAGAAAACTATTGAATTTACTGTTGAAATAGAATAAATAAAGATGTAGTATTAGAAGAAAATAGATAATGTTTCATTGCTATTCTAAAATGATAAATAAACGAAACATTTAATTTTGTTAGATACTAATAATATTTCATTAGGAATATGTTTAACACGAAAATTGTTTTGCAGATATGCTAACAGAACAAGTTTAATTGCAATACAACTCATGAATGAGCCTCAAGGAGTTGATTTGGGAAGCCTTAAAAAGTATTATCAAGCAGGTTATGATGCTGTTAGGAAATACACGTCAAGTGCTTATGTGATAATGTCTAACCCTCTGGATAGAGACTCAAAAGTGCTTCTACCGTTTGTTAGAGCTTTTGATAGAGTTGTCATTGATGTGCATTACTACAACTTATTTTCGGATCAGTTCTCAAACATGAATGTGAAGCAGAACATTGATTATATTAAATATCATAGAGCTTCTGACCTTAGATCTCTGACCACATCTAATGGACCCCTCATCTTTGTTGGTAAGCCTTCTTTTCATACACATTATTAGACAATCGAGTCTTTGAATATTTTTTTGCAAAGAAAAATTATGTCAACAGAATTCTCAGGACTCATATGATATGATCAAGGAAAGTGTTAAAGCTCATAGAGCACATATAGAGTTACCAAATTTAATTGTGTCTCAGAATTTGAATTGAGTTTAATTCTAATTTTATAAAGCTTGTGTAATTAAATGTTTAGAAAATATAATTAGCATATATATGCAATAACCTAACAAAATGTTTTGTGATGGAATTTGGCAGGGGAATGGAGCGGTGACTGGAAGGTTAAGAATGCTTCAAAGAAAGATTCCCAACAATTTATGAAGGTACAAGTGGAGGTATACTCTCGAGCTACATTTGGATGGGCATATTGGGCTTACAAATGTGACTCTAACAACTGGAGTCTTAAGTGGTTGCTTGACAATAATTATGTTAAACTATAATTTGTGCCCTAATGGAGTGTTCAGCACTTATTTTATATATGTTAACTGAAATCATGTCAACTGTAAAGTAAAAAAATAAGATAATATACCTACCATTGTTACATTAATATATATACTTGTGGTGTGTGTAATATATATGCCATACGCGAATATGATGGATGTTTTTGCTTCAAGAATTGTAGAATTTTTTAAAATTCTTTTAAGATATAAATTTATTTGAGAACCATATGAGTATCTTGTAAAAGAAACTAAAACAAATTAACTACTTAACATTTTAAAAATGATCACACAACTTGTTGTTTGGTAAAGAAATATGTTTCCGCGTTCAATTATAAAAAAACGTATATGTCGAGGTTAGGATTAAACCCTTATCATTTATGCTACACTATATTCAGTTAAACAACTATTTAAACTAGTTGCAATTTGTAAGTAATATTATTTTCATATCTCCCCACAATTGGGTGTCAATTTATTTTTGATACGTACAGTAAGTAGTTTGGTTAAAATGCTGCAATCTGATTTGACAAAATCAATTTTAAGACGAGAACTCATAGACTTTTTATAACAGGTAATCAACTTTGCGTATGAGATTTTCTACCATTTGATTTTCCTTTATATTATAGTAAGTATGAAAGCTTGCACAATGAGAACTTTTTAATTTGAGTTTGATGAGCTTGTGATAGGAAAAAAATTAAAAATACTAATTATCACTTATCAGTAGTTAGGACTGACGCGCCTGAACAACATGTAGAACTAAATTCAGAACGCAAAAGCAATTAAAAGGACCAAAAAGTTGAAAAAATGGAGATGCGGGGTATCGATCCCCGTACCTCTCGCATGCTAAGCGAGCGCTCTACCATCTGAGCTACATCCCCATGCTGTCTATGTTCTCTCTTCACATATTTATTAACTATTGAATATTTCTGTCCTTCAAATTAAGGTAGATTCTAACCACGAAACTTTTTCCTTGTTTTTATTACATGATGACTTGTGAAAAGACCACCAGTTGAAAGAATTCGTATATTTACGCTTAATTCTTTTTCTCCACATAAAAAAAGAGGCAAAATAACATATATATTCATGTGAGTGAGGGATGTGGTTTAAGATAAAAAGAAATGAGTTCAAACTTGAAAAGGAATCCGGTAACAATTTCTCACCTTTCAGTATCAATATCTTAGACAAATTGTAGTACCATAATAACATAAATTCAGAAAATTGTCCATAAGTGAACTTATCACATTCTTGAACAAATTAATGGAAAGGATATGCATGTGTAGTGCCTCATAAATGGCCAAATGGTCCAATTATCTTGGCATGATACGATAAGGAGATTATGAATTATGGATTCTTTATCACCCACGTATTTAACGCGTTTTGAATTTTCGGGATAGTGAGTGAATGATGTTGAAATAAAGGGAACGAGCCATAATGGAATTTTTGTATTTTGAAGAAACCATAATGGATTAACAGTGTCCCATGTGTTATTTATTTTCATCATGAATGTTTGAGGCTTTGTCATTGTAGTCTTTAAATTTATCAAAATTCTTAAAATATTCTAAATAAAAACATTTATTAGTAATTTTGGTGTTCGAAACTGTTTTATCGTAGTCATTTTAGTCTTCGAATGTGTTTTTCATTGGTCTCGTACACATAGATACCAAAGATATCATAGATGTTTACAATGTCAATACATATAGAGATCAAAGTGGCGATTCATCATATATTTAAGAATCAAAATGATTATGTGGTCGTTATTTATTGTTTTTTGTAACTTACTGCCCGGAAATTATTCAGCTTTCTCTTTTGAATAGAATTATTATGCTCTCTAATAAAGGTGATTGCGATATTATTGTTTTCATTACCTTGTTAGTACATTAACGGAAAACTGTAGTTGTCCTTTACTTCAACGACTTACTGATGTATACTGCATGCGATATTAGTTGTCACAATTTGAATGGAGCCAGCATGAATAAATTTTAAAAAAGTGATAACTGAATTGATATTCAGTTAATATATTTACTAAAATACCTAGATAGCTACAAAGAAACATTGTATGGTTAGAAAAAGCCCTGCCATTACAGAGGGAGACACATCTTGTATCTTATGATCAAATTACCAATATAACATCTTTAATGGTTTTGAACTTTTGAAGGGATTGGACTGGTGTCAATTTTAAGAGCAGTGATGCAATTTGCTTATTTGATGTCGGTCTGTTTGTTATCAGTTATGACTTGATCATCTATGTATTTTTTTTTTCCTTCAGTTTTCTATAGATTCCATTGATTCGAGGCAAACATATTTGAGACACTTTAGGAATTAAATTTAAGTGTCTCTCTAAATCGAAATTCAAATATAGATTCAACATGTTGTAGAAGTTTAACATCTTATAATGAAATGTAAATGTATGCTTCTTGGTTAGAAATTTGTTTTTCACCTTTGATGTACTCGGTTTCGACCTAGCAAAAAGAGAAAAATTTAGCAACTTATTACATTACAAAATAATTTTAGAACAAGCTGTCCTAGTTTTTCACCTTCTTCCATCCACCTACTAATCAATAGCTAAAAAACTATGTAATTAAATTTAAAGTTTTAGCCCCTCATTGATCATCATCTTTTAAATACAGCTAGAGATTAAGATGTGTGTACATGTGTTGCGCTAGAACACTGTATCCATGTCGAACACAAAGATACGTCTGATTCCACAGGACAGAGCATACGTGGTTCATAGTATTAAGTCACAGACCACATGTCTTCTTGTTTAGGCTAATGCCGAGAATTAGGTCTTCTTGTCTGTGCCAGAATTGTACTACTCAATTTGATTCTCAAGATACCTATGTCTTTTTCTTTAGACTGAAATGCACTATTACGTCTATTATGATATTATGTTAAACTATTGAAACGGACCCCCAACGTAAAATGTGTGGACTAACTGGTCTTGAGAGTAATAATTATGTTATCCAAAAGTCTAGACTTTAATATTTCTAAAGAACATAAGCACTCCCAGCTTACATACATTTTTGTTTCTCTTTCATGTTACTCTTGTGGTACAAAGTACAAACTGCTCCCACTCTGATCAACAAACAATATGAGGAGTTTTACAGTAGTATTGTGCACATACCTACCTGATGAGGATGCAATGGTGGCATTAACATATGTTTTTAGTTTGATTGGAAGCGTGACTTTGGGCTAGTCATAGCCATTTGTAACTGCCTTAGGATAGAATTGTTCATATAAAGCAGCAATAACCATCATGGTATTTTTAAAGGTAAATTCAATAAGTCATTATTAGAATAAATAAGTAAGATAAATGCTATTTTTCACGACAAAAATGTTCATAAAGGTGTCACAAATAGAAAAATGACCAATAAAGAGTTCAGGCTAAGCATACCTGAACAATAATTTAGTTCTCGCTAAGCATACATGAGCAGTAATTGAATTGTAAACTTGTCATGTTACTTGTGATACATTCGTGAGATTGTTTTTTGCGACAGGCGCATCATTTTTATATAAATAATATAATTTATGATTCTCAATGTTATTTAAAGTTATATACAATCCATTGGAGTTGTTGTGCAAATTACAAATACAGAAAACCGAAACTAGATGGAATTGATCACAAAATACAAAGACAAGTGAATATTATTACATATGTTTAAGATGGCCTGCTCAATGCTCTAAAATAAGCCGGCAGGAGAAAAGACACAATCAAATGTTGGTAGGTACATATGCTAACCAACACATCAAAATATAACAACAAACAAAGGAGCATGGGATAAGTTTTAGGCACATAAGAACTGAGTTATCCCAAATTCCTATATAACCGAACTGTTACTTCACTTCACTTGTATTCAAGTATCATGTTGTTCTCAGGAGCCAATCCAACACAAGCTCTCATAATGTTTTCCAGCATAGCTCTCTGCTTTGACAATGCATTCACAACTGGTGTACCTGGTGGAACCTGTAATAATTTGTAACAATTAGTTATTAGTTATTATACTATACATCAACCTTATAGAAAATTAATAGATATAATTAACCAGCTACATTAGACTTACAAGTGGAGCCTTAGAGAGGTAACTGAGGATGGTTGCAACAGCATGGAATGAATGAAACTTGTCCTGTAAATAAAAACAGCAACAGGTTTAGCTTAAAGTTTTTTAATAATTGAATAAACAAAATGGTTTAAGCAATAATAAATGATGACCTCTTGTTCAGATTTGAACTGGATTCTAGTGCTAAGTTCAGCAAGAAGGACCAAGTCCAATATAATTGGAGCAGCCAAAAGTGAATCTTCACATGTGTTGTGCATCACAATTGTGTTCTTTCCACCCATGAATATCTCTGAAGTGTACTCATCCATTGCTCTCTTACTGTCCCCCACATAAGGCACATACTGCAAATTGAAAACCAATTAATTAACAAAAGAGTATTATTTCAAATAACACCAACAAAAATAAAAGACAGAGTAAAAGTTGGTACCTTAATGACAACAACATGGTCTGGATGTTCACCAGAGCCATAGAGGATGGCATTGCTGTTGACCATATCATCAACAACGTTACTCTTGGAGATTTCCTTAGAGCGGAAGGTTTGTGGTGCAGAAAGATTCATTCCATCATTGTTTCCCAAATGGTTGTAACTCACTATTGATGTTGGCTGTTATTCATCACCCATCACAAATCAAATATCAATTCAAGGTACTTCTTTTGTGCTAGCATAATAATACACATGTTTTAACTAATTTAACTTCAATCATACAAAAAAGAAACAATAAAGTACTCAATAATTAGATAAAGTAGCAATAAAAAAACAAACATACTTTGATACCAGCTCCCACAAGGAAATCAACCAACACAGACTTCATTTTTGTCTGACCACTCTTGAAGTCATCTCCACCAATCAAACTGTTCCTTTTGATGGCAAGATCAATCAACCCTAATGAACCATCATACAAGCAAAATTCAATTTTTAAAAATTTGCAACACTCACTAGTCACTAGTAACAACTAACAAATCACAACATATTTTAATTGGTCAAAAAATTGTCAAAAGAAATTTAATTTACATACATAAAATTAAAATTAAAATTAATTAAAGGGCAATTTGGAAAATAACCTGGGACAAAGGTGTTTTGAGGGCTTCCATTGATGAAAGGAACATTTTCAAGAACACAAGCCAAAGCATAGAGGGTTGAAGGTGAAATCTCAGCTTCATTCTTGTCCACAGAAGCCAAAAGATTTTCAGTAGTGTCATTTAGTCCCACAACAATATTACTATACCTCTCAGTGTTGGCAGTCCAGAGTACAACAACCTTGTCAACCTTGGTAGTTTCCTTAAACTCCCTTAAATGCATAAAACACATTATGTAAGTTATAAAATGATCATAGGGTACTCAATTAATTAAATTGATATTTAATGATGATTTTTTTACTTAATGTCTTTGATGACTTGTTGAAGTTGTTCTTTCTTTGTTCCTTTAATGATGTTGTTAGCACGATCTCCTTGATTAGCAGCAATGAAATCAGGGTCATAGATACCAGGAAGTGGAACCATGGATTCCATGTAGGGCCTTAGTTGTTTTTGTAGGTCTATGTCAAACACTCTAGCTCTGCCCATGGCATCAGCTAGGTTCAAGTTACTGATATCCCATCCTCCCCACACAATATCCTCAGGGTTTACCTGCAAAAAAATGAAATTACTCATTAATTATACACTAATAATGCAATATTTTTTTTAAAGATGTATCTATAGAATAAAATTATATACTATGTATAATTATTTATTTTAATTTTTCTTACTAAGAAAGAATGTTCCACATCTTACTTGTTGGGTTGTGTCTCGTGATGCTTCTACTAATATACAAAGATAAATAATATAGATAAATAATATCATATAAGATGTCGTTAGATTTGTCTCAATGAGTATTTTCAAAATATCAAATTTTCATAATTTTTTCTAATTTATTATTCAAGATATTTAAGCTCAAAATTATATATTGGTATGCATAATATGGTCAACTGTGTCAAGTATTATGGGACGGAGGGAGTACAATAAAAGAGTAGAAAAAATGAAATGACTTTCATGAAAGAAAGGGACCATATACCATTGGAAGAAGGCTCTTGAATGGGGCATGTATTTCCTCCCCTTGGAAAGACCCCACTCTGATAGCTGATGCTTGAGTTAGCGAACCAAAATAATTGGCTTGCTGAATCTTGTCCTTTGTTGCCCAAGATATACCCCTGAAATTAAAGTCACAAAGATATAGTAACCCAAAATTGCTATATCAAATAATTTCGTCTATTATTATTATTATTATTATTATTATTATTATTATTATTATTATTATAAAAATGGTAACTTGTGCCTTATGAATTAAAAGTAGAATATTTTATTGTAATCAATGCATTTGAATTTAATCTTTTTTACTTTAATTAATGGAATGTACAAAATTTAAGGAAAAATTTCTATTTTGGTTGTTTAACATGTTTCCTAAGGGCTCCTAAGCGCACAAATTAACATGACCCTTATTATTATTATTATTATTATTTTTGGGTTTTGACAACTTTATCGTGCACAAGTTATAAATTATGTACAATTTAATCTTCACTATTGAATCAATAAATTATACCATTAAGTTAAATAAATTAAACGAGATATGATTTATTGATTAAATAAAAAAGACACTTATGAATAATGCAATATCATTTTGTTTTTATACGTGAGAATAGTTCCTTTTTTTTTTGAGACGTTTCCTTTCATTTTTACAATAACCACAAAAATTATTGATAATAATAATAATAAGAATAAAATAACAAAAATAATGGTGATTAAGATGAAACTAACTCTCGGTTTGCAATAACACCACCAGTGAGGGTTGAACCATTGTTTCCACCCCACCCAACAAGCATTACCCTGACAATATCAAGATAAAAAACACATATAAATAACAAAATAAGCAACAACAAAAATTAAGAAATACTTTGAATATAGACTCAAAATGAGGAGAAGGACATTATAGTACCCCAATTTAGGGACATTTGTTTGTGTTTTAAACTCATATTTGACTGTTTTGGGCTTAACAATCCACTCATAAGTGTTATTTCTGTTCTCATGAACAAGTTCGGTTGTTTCGTAACTGTACACGGACCGAATCTCAGTCTCTGTGTACTTCACGTTAGGACTTTCGACCTTGAAATTCTCGATAAACATTTTCGTTACTTGAAGAAATGAACAAATCACAAGAGAAAAAGGAAGAAAGTTATTATTCTCAAGAAGGGTGGTTACTTGTTGTGGTGTAGCTTCACGTTGTTGAAGATGGCTTCATTTATAGAGAAAAAACCGCAATAGTGCTACTACACGTGGTACAAAATGAGTGGATCTGTGTCTTGGGTCCATGCAGTTTTTTTTAGTTGGGCCCATACAACAATAATACAATAATGTTTTGAAAAATTCTACTTAAAAAAATATAAATGTTTTGAAATTTCCTTTTACCACCTTCCAAGCTTCTTGTGTGCCATGCACAATATTTGAAGTTTTTACACTTGAGCTCCTTGATTTTAGAAGAAAAATATATATATTTTGAAAAAGTTACTAGGAATAGTTTTTCATTTTAAGACTAAAAATGTATTTTTTTTTAAATGTATTTTTTTAACAAAATAGATTTTTTAAAAATTTGAAACAAACACTACAAAAATAAAAAATAAAAATGATTTTATGGTTTAAAAATATATCTTAATTTGAACCTAAAAAACACAACCAAGATTATATGATCAGAAGCAAAACTAAAAACCCTCCCCTATTTCAACAGTTTTTAATTTTTGCCCTAAACTACTCTCACATCACCCAACATCTGAACCACCACATATTGTGTGATTCCTCTTTCTTTTTTGTCAAAATCATCACATTTCAAGCCTTTTCAACCACCAAATATGATGTAAGGTCGCATTTCTTCAATATTTTGTTCCTTAAATTGATTTTCTTTTTAGGGTGTTGAACATGTTGAGATTAAATAACTCAAACTAGATTGGTCATCGTACTATATTATCTAAACTTGTTCAGGATGTATAGAAAACATATTTTTAATTATTTGTATATGTCATTTTGATTGTTTCAGATATGGACCAACACACGAATCGGGTTAGAGGTGAAAAACCTACACTAACAACATTTGCAAGGTGAGAGTGATTACAACAGGGTCAAAGTTGAAGGATGAGTGATAAGGGGCAAAGTAGGGCAGGGGCAACAGGAGTAATGTTGTCGGACCATCTCAAGTGCACAATCTCTTGCTCTTGGAGGAGGGACCACGACATGATAGTATCATGAGTAGGGTCATTTATAGTGTTTTACGGACTTTAGTCATAATATGAGAAAGTGTCACATTGTATAATATTGTTGATATTAAAATAAGTAGTAAATAATTATATTTACATTGTAAATATATTTTACCTTACTCTCTAAGTTACTTAGGATAAAATATTATGTATAATATTCCTTCTGTAAATATATATTAGCTTAGTTTTTAAACTACTTAACTCCTATATAATAAACCTTCCATAATGCAATTCAGTCACACGATTTTCATCATATACCTCTCTTTTCTCTCTTATTCAACATGGTATTAAGAACCTTCTGACAACAAATCCAAAATCGTGTTTATCCGATGGACCCACTGTTATCCGATGAGAAAAAATTTCGGCACCTTGTTTCACATTTTTTTCTTTTATGAAAAATCGATGTAAATTTTAAATAATAAAAAAGTGAGTTTTTCCTTTGCGCATAAAAACGTGGGCTGGAAATTGTCTTGTTAGCACTATTAATTAACAGGCAATCATGTCCCCTCCCTTTAAAATGAGTGTCGTTTTAACTAAAAAAATTGTTTTAAAATGAATATCACTTGCACTTTTTAATGTAGAATTTTTATTTTATTTCTAATTGTATATTTTAACTAATTGAGTGTATATTACTTCAAAAGTATTACATCAATAGTAAATAAAAGTTAGTTTCGTAAAATTGTCATGTTTTTGACACCATTATTATATTAAAAAAATTATTTACTTTGCACCCAAAAAAAATTTGTTTGTTGATCCCCTAAAAAAATATTGGTTTTCTACCAAAAAAAATTGTTTATTTGTTGACAGAGTTATTTAGATGAACATGTAACCAAAAAAAAAAAAAAGAATTATTTAGATGAACATAAAAAGGGGTTACGCGTGGCAGCAGAATGGAGCAATGGGACCTAGATCTAAACCGAAGTACCTCGAAGGTTACTGAGGCCGAACCAAAACACTGATATGGACTACTCTATCTCCACGCTCCAATAAGGTCGCGTGATTACACGCTTTAATATGGTTGGTTTATTGCTAGCTCACAAAGTATCATACCGACATGTGGTTCAATTAATGAGGGCGTGAACGGGACTTGAATGAAAGCAAATTGAAATGCGACACTTTTTTTTTTTGGAAATAATTTGCCATGTAGGACCTCCCCACGTTGTGAACTTTTTTAACCTTCTTGACTCCCTTAAATTAATTAAAGGAAAATGAAGCATTTAACAAGAGTCTTTTTATTACCCAACAAAGACGCAATTTAGTACTTTTGAGTTTGGTTTAATCTGTAGAAACAATATATAATATATACAATGTATATAGTTTGAATCAAGGTTGGATTTTGGTGTATGCAAACCGCTTAATGGAGTTGGGTGGTTTGGATGACGAAAGAAGGTGAAAGGAAAGAAGGTGAAAGGAAAGAAAGTGAAAGGAAAGAATGTTAAAGGAAAGATAGTGAGTAGAAAGTAAATGGAAAGTGAGATGATTGTTTTAGTTGTTTGGTATGAATGAAAGTGAGAATAAAGTGAAAGGAAAGAAAGATATAATTTTATGAAATTACATAAATGTCCTTATATTAAAATGAATATACATGTATATATTTTATTTTTGGAATGAAAACATATATGTATATAATATGCACAAAAAGTGACGACATAAAATAGAAATAAAAAAAAAAACAAATGTCAAGCCTTATTTTTCGTTATCAGGACGGAAGCTTGAAGCCTTCTGATGTCTGAAGCAAATCAATTGATAGTAAAAAACTGCACATGTGTAAAAGAAAGTCTTAAAAAAAAAAAAAAGGTTGTTTAGCAATTCTACCAAAATGGATATGCAACTCAAGCTTTTTTCGCATTTCAGAGTGGAAAGTTTTTTTATGTGGGACCCACCCAAAGAAAACTTGTTACCTCTCTCACAGTACAACCAAACAACGGAAACACAAATTTTGATGAACTTTCTTTCCTTCCTGCTTTCTTTCCACTCACCTTCTCTGGAACCAAACACTGCTTAAGGTATGGACCTAAAAAAAAATTATAGCTCTGTAGTACTACTAAGTACTACCCCACTACTCGCCAGGTTTCCACTTTCCTTTTCTGTTGTCTTGTTTTAGGCATATTAGAATTGGATCCTCTTGTTTTTGGTGTTAGGTGGATGTTTTTTTGGATGGTGGTTTGAGATTCCTCATATATACGGCAGTGATTTTCACCTTTGGGTGTACATCATATATACGACACCTTGTATTTATCTTTTAAAAAATTTAAATAGAACATTGTTCTTTTAAAAAAAATATATTTTTATTTTTTTACGGGCCTCTTTTCACTTACAGAGACGAACCTCCGAATTCGTAGGAACGACACTGATTTAAACCCTGGACACCAAAAAAAAAAAATCTCAACTTATCAAAAATTTCAAAAAAAAAAAAAAGTATTCATTAGTTAAGAACAACTATATAATGGCTCTTTTTTTTTAATAATAACGATTCTCACAATTAAAATAAGATAATGACTCTTTCTCATTCTCACTATCCCAAATTCATATGACTTTTGTTATTTTCAATTACTTTTTATTTCTTTTTTAAATGTACATATTAAAGTATAAATTTGTGTCCTTAATATGTATTTTTATTAAAAAAAATATAAATAAATAATGTGTGCACGAGTGATCGATTTAAGGATATTTTTAGTTTACTACTCTCTCCGGTCCAAAATAACTTAGTCATTTTACTTTTCAATGCAATATTAATAATTTTTTCTAATTATAACTCTAATTAATATTACTTTCATCACTTTCGATCCAATATATTCTACTCTGTATTTATAATAATGGAGAATGCACCAATATCTGACAAGACACTCAAACCTGTTTTTACCTCTCTTTCACTAATACTCCATCAGGTCGGTGTTGTAAGCAAAATTCATCTTTTTAGGTTCATTCCTTAAATGATGTATTTGGTCTATACTATTGACCAAATACATCATTTAATGAATGAACCTAAAAAGATGATTTTTGCTTATAATAATAATCGGGTAGAGTACATTTTTTATTAATACGAGTAAAATAAACAAAAGACTCTGTTATTATGGGGCGGATGAGGTACCATTGTGGATGTTCTAAGTGGATTAAAATTACGTGTATTCAATGCATCGAAAATTAAAATATTTGCATTTTTCAAAAGATAATCGATTATTTTGATTTTTTTTTGTGTGGTGGCCGGTGTTCGAACCCCGGACCTTGCATATATCATGCATTGTGCTTACCAATTAAGTTAAGCTCACGAGAACGAAATGTTTAAAGAATGCAACGGGGACACTCTTTACCAAGACATTAGATTAAATTATACAATATTCTCCTAATATATTTTGATAAGCAAAAACCTTTCGAACCCCTTAAATCTACTCATATAATTAGAGGTTAAATAAATTTTTAGTTTATATACATATATAAACTTTCTTTTTTAATTCCAACAAATATTTTCTTCAAATTCTGATCGCTATAAATTTTCTGTTATCAATTTTATTTTCTATGTTTTTCTGTTATAAATTAATGACTAAATTACTTAATCTTTAATTTAACAATTGAATTTTCAGTTTGAAGTTACAATTTTTTTTGAACAAGTGTTTGAAGTTATAAATGAATTAATAAAGATTTGAATTATTATTTTTTGTGTTAATCCTCCGGCTTTCAACGAAATGGGACCTTGATAATCCAAATTTTTTGTTGTGAGGGAAATAAAATCTAGCCAAAAATTGTTTTATTTAGAAATTAAATGTAGATTCTTTTAAATAATTTGTTATTGGACAACGGAAAATGTTAATTAATGTCTGTGTGACATCCATTAGGTAAGAAAACAAGTTACATTATGTAACATATTAATTTTTAAGTTATTTTGGACACACATATGTCTTTTAAGTTTGTAAACGTTTTCAATTTAGTCATTTTGTTAACTAAACATTACAAAAACGATGATGTGGAAGAATGACTAAATCGAAAATGTTTACAAACTTAAAAGACTTATGTGTGACCAAAATAACTTAAAAAATCAATTTATTACAAACCTCAAATTTAAAGGACCCCCGGTATAATTTAACCTAAACGAATTTAAAACTTGTGTGATCAAATATTTTAAAACGTAGAAAATGTCATTTTAAATGCAGAATTTACCTTTTTTCTTTTCTTTTAATACATGCATATACCGAAATGCACTTGTAGTATTGTGTTGAGATTAAATGGTCACGGGTAATGTTAATGTCATCTTTATTTGGCGACATGTCAATGTCTATGTGGTCAATAACCTTTCCATTCTCTAATATCCTCAATGGATGAAGCTAGCAATTATTTTAAGTATCTCTCAAAAAAAAGCAATTATTTTAAGTAAAAATAATACTTGATACCTAGACAAAAATTAATAATTAATATATTTTAAATTTTCTACATTGAAACTATTTTCAAATACGTAATGGCAAAGTCCATACTATACAAATTCATCCCCGACCAGCACGCATATGTTACTAGTTATTTTAAGTAAATAGAAATGATATTTTGACAACCACTTTTTACAACTTTTGGACAACTTTCTCTCTCATACTCACATGATGTTGTTATTCTCTCTCTTCCTTTTTCTCTCTCCATTGTTTTTGACCAATAAGAAGTGAGAAAAACAAGGTTGTCAACAAAGTTGTCATCAAATGGATGTCAAAATATCATTACTCTTAAGTAAAATAATACTTGGATACCGATACATCTTAGACAAAAGGAGGCAAAGAGGATGGTGCGATGAATATGATGTGTTGATGACGTGATAAAAAAAGAGAGATAAAGAAAAAAAAATATGAGATATTAAATGAGTGTAAAGATACGATTGATATGTTAAAATGTAAGAATTGGATAGAATAACACAAGTCAAAACAACACAACATAAGATATAATAACACTTCACAAAATTTTACGTCATTGAGTAATTTTTGGACTTATGCAATTTTTGGTGGACATAATATTATTTTATTATTTTAGACACCTTATATGTGAGACAAAAAGTTTCCCTCAAAAAAATGTGAGACAAAAAGTTGTGCTATGATTTAACGAGGAACAAGAATTTCAGTTGTGCTACATATATAAAAGCTAATTCTCCCTTTCTCCCTTATTATAAACTTCCTTGACTAATTTGAAACATTAAGAAAAGTTGGTGGTGTAGTTAATATGTCTAATTTGTGTGTAAATTTTATTAAATTATCATTTGTTTGTATGCATATTTAATTTAATTTTATATATTCTAAGACAAGTTCGTACCATTGATTAGGGTATATTTTTTTGAGGGGAGAAAAGATTAATGCATTTCATTATAAAACAAGTCATAGATACAAGGCGGAACATCATCAAAAGTGTGGGAGCCAGCTTGTAACAGAGCCGCCTTTGCTAATTCATGAGCGACCCTATTTGCTTGCCTCCGGCTAAACTCTACCTTCGAGTTATGAAAGGAACTAGTAAACAGTTGCCTACAATCTGCTACAATGCTACCTAAGTCAGTAATAGTATTGACAGCACCATTAAACTCATCCACAACAACCTTAGAATCTAGGCAAAAGTCAACACCATCAAGACGCAACTCTGCTGCCCATCGCATTGCATGATTGAGACCAAGAGCTTCACCGACGTCTACTGCACATACCGGGCTGATTGACAAAGTTCTTGCTTGCACCAAATCCCCTGCAGAATCGCGTATGCATAGGCCTATTCCAATTCTGTTAGCAGATTGGGAGAAGGCAGCATCAACGTTACATTTTAGCCGTCCTACGTCGGGCCGCATCCATTGAAAATCTGTGGTATTACTCTCTGTGACAGCAGCAGAACTCTGCATAACTGTGTGATTACGCAGCTGCTGTGCTGATTTCCACTCCTCCAGCATGTGTTTTGCCCGTGCAACAACTTGAACTGCTGACTCATCATGATGCTGCCATAGCTTAAGATTGCGGCGTTTCCATAAACTCCATAACAGCATCGCTAGCAGGCTGCATTGGGAGGCGGAGATTGTCTGCAACAAATGAAATACAATATCGTCCACAGAGCCACACACCGCAACTGCATGCTGAACAAAGCCCCAAAGATGTGTCTTTTGCCAAACCTGAGACGCGTAGGGACACGTGAACAGAATGTGTGTGGAGTCCTCCTCGCCTTCATTACATAGAACACAATGTGCAGGGCATTGCACGCCGCGACTAAGAAGGCGCGCCCGCGGGGGAGACAACTGCGACAAACTCTCCAAACAAGGTTCTTCACCTTTGGTGGCACTTTCAACTTCCAGATAGAGGACCACGGACCTGGTCTGTACAAATGAGCAGCTGAAGTGATAGTTTCAGTGTGAATGCGGTACGCGCTACGCACCGAATATTGACCGTTACGCTCACCGCTCCAATTAAGGGCATCAACCAGAACTTGGGGGAATAGCGGCGTACTAAGAATCGCATCTGTTGTCGGCTGGTCAAAAAGATGAGATATGAGGTCTTGTCGCCATACCTTTGTATGCGGATCAACCAAGTCACTAACAGAGCCTGTGCGAAAATGTGCTCCACCCGTGTGCAGTGGCGTGATGCAGTCCCCATTAGCAAGCCAAGGATGATACATTAAAGGTATAGAAGAACCTGTACCAATACACCACCGAGCACCCTTCCGAATCAGATTTTGAACACTGTGAATACTACGCCAGATGTAACTAGGATTCGCCCCAATAGTCGCCCCTAAATAATCCGAGCGTGGAAAATAGCGAGCCTTAAATAAGCGGGAGACAAGGCTGTTAACAACAAACAAGATTTTGATTAGGGTATATTTAGAAAAATAATACTCCCTCCGTTTCAAAATACATGTCCAAGTCAATCACTTCACATATGCCAATGCACAATTTTGACTGTTAATATCTTTAATTATCTAAAGTAAAAAAATTATAAAAATTTAATATTTTGAAAATATTTGTCGAGACAAATCAAACAACATCTTACATGCTAATATTTGTATTTATACATTAGTAAAAAAGTATGATCAAAGTAAGTCAAGTGAATAGTGCACATTGCAAAAATTGGACATGTATTTTGAAACGGAGGGAGTAATAAATACATTTAACAATTTATCTAAGAACTTATGTTTAGGGAGCATTTTTTTTTCAAAGAGGATATATAACTAGGAAACTGAGGAAGTATGAACCAAATAGATCTGTTTGATACTCCATCCATCTCACATTAGATTAGGTGATCTTTTCATATATCTTTTTGTCTTAAATTATTTGTCTTTTTTTATAATTTTAATACAACATTTATTATTATTTTTTACTAACATACTCTTATTTATTGCATTTCAATCATCTATAAGTATAAGTATTTTACTAACAATTAATAAAAATGATTTAGTAAAGTATCACATATTTTTGCCATTAAAATGAACATCATTAATAATTTTCTTAATAAACTCCTTTAAATTAAAAAAAAAGATAAAAAATCTTAATAACTATGTAAAACAGGACACGTGAAATCTTGGAGAAAACGGCGTCGTAAAGACATCTCGCACACACTCATCTCATGTCATAAGTCACGGCACTCGCACGTTTGGACCATTTCCGAATCTTGGTATCAATTCAGTATCACACTTTTTTGTCTTCTTGTTCTTCTTCCTCTAAACTTTGACTCACTCCCTTCTCACTCAGTAAGTTTCTTCTATTTCTAAATTACTCCTTCTCGTTGCATTGTTTCAAATTTGATGATCATCGGAAAGAACAATACGGATTTTTTAATTTTTGTACATGAAACGAAGAATAACACTCGCTGAATTTTTTGTTGTTATTCTTTATAATATCAGGACAATGTCTTCTACTTTTTTTCATCAACCTGCGAGTCTTTGTCTTTATGGTTGCGGGAGCATTGTTGGATCTTCTAGATTATTCCCCAAATTACTCTCACCGCGATTTAGTTACAATCATAAATTGCACCCTGTTCTTGCATCAACTTCTCCTGCTGATCACACATCAAGTAAGGAAAGGAACCTATTCTTTCTTCATATCAACTACCGGATAACTGATAACTTAACTGATAGCTTGTGAGCTTAAAAGCTAGTACTTCGCCTTTGCCAATCTAATTTTTTTGTTTTTTTTGTTTTGTGTTATGTTATATATTCTTATTGATCAGTATTTTGAAATTATATTTTGTAGCGGAGAGTACTTTGATATTGATTCGTCATGGAGAGTCAATGTGGAATGAGAAGAATTTGTTCACGGGATGTTGTGATGTGCCTTTGACTAGGAAAGGAGTAGAGGAAGCCATTGAGGCTGGCAAGAGGATTAGTTATATACCCGTTGATATGATCTTTACATCCGGGCTAATCCGAGCGCAGATGACTGCTATGCTTGCAATGACTCAGCACCATGAAAAGAAGGTACCAATTCCATTTCTAGTGAAATTGTAAGTTGCTTGATCAAAGAAGGTTCTTTATGTTGAAAAATGCCACGCCATGCAATTAGAAGTAGTGGATTGTCAGTTAAATTTAAACTTGATAGTTGATGTTGCCTACATGTTTTTTACTCATGCAATTGATATCATGAAAAATGCATAGAAGAAAACTACTTTTCCCATTTAAGACGACATTCATTTTTGTCGATTGTATATCTTTGTTATAAGCCAAAATAAAGTTTTGTGGCTGTAGCCAAAGTAAAGGGGACAACCAAACTTATATGTTTTCTATGACCAAAATGCTTGGTTTAGGTTCGTCAACAATGCAAAGGTGTGTGTTTTGTGATCCAACAGGAGACACATCTTCGCATCTCTTCTTACATTGTAATTTGACTTTCAAAGTGTGGTCAATGGTTTGTGGTTGGTTAGAAATTCACTTCATTACACCTCAATCTTTGCTTCAACATTTTGAATGTTGGAGTGGGGAGATTGGGAAGAAAAGACTTCGTAAAGGGTATTGGTTGGTGTGGCATTCTTCTCTTTGGGTGGTTTGGAAAGCAAGAAATGATAGAATTTTTAACAACCTTACCAAGGATCCGGTTGAAATTGTAGAGGAGATTAGGGTACTCTCTTGGCAATGGGTTCTAACAAGATTAAAGATCCCTCCTTGCCTTTATAATGAATGGAGTTGGAAGCCTATGGCTTGTCTTTTGAGATAGCTGGGGTGGTTTAGAGGTATTTGGGAGGTTTGTCTTTAGTGTTTAGTTTTTGGGTGGTCTAGTCTAGCAGCTGTTCCTGCTTTTGCTATTGCAGGAGCTGTGTTGCTTGTTCTGTTTCGATTTTTTGCTCGCTTTTGCTTGGGGTTTCCAGTTTTTTAGGGCCCTGTGTCTATGTTTTTCCCTTCTTTAGCCTCAGTTTGTACATCTCGTATGATTTTTGGCGGTATTAATATATAAGCCGTTTCAAAAAAAAATAAAAATATGATGCATTGTGCATTCAATGATTTAAATAGTCACTGCTTGTGGCCTGCTTATAAATAAAACCATCACCTGCACAACTGTTTAGCAGTGTCTAGCAATACTTATTTGCACAAATGGTTTACTCTATAGGTTCCTATTATCACGCATAACGAGAGTGAACAGGCAACAACTTGGAGTCAAGTATACAGTGAAAGAACCACAAAGCAGTCCATTCCAGTTATAAGAACTTGGCAGTTAAATGAAAGAATGTATATGGCTATGCCTTTGTTCTTGTTCATAGTATGTTCAATGAGTTTTAGTAGGATAGAATGTCATTCTCTATTCTACGTCTACAGGTACGGGAATTTACAGGGTCTTAATAAAAAGGAGACTGCAGAAAGGTATGGGAAGGAACAAGTGTATGAGTGGCGTCGAAGTTATGATATTTCACCTCCCAATGGCGAGAGCTTGGAAATGTGTTCACAGAGAGCTGTTGCTTATTTCAAGGATTTTGTAAGGATGTCAATTTCCGTATTTCTTAATGTTAAAGTGTGTTATTTGATTTGTTTCTGTGGATTAAAACATTTTAAATTGCTAAGAGAGATGATGTTGAGAAAAATGCATTGTAGATTGAACCGCAGCTGAAATCAGGAAAGCATGTTCTGGTTGCTGCTCATGCGAATTCATTGAGGTCTATTATAATGTATCTGGACAGATTGACCTCTCAAGAGGTAGCATCTTGTCATTCTTTTGATTACCACCATCTCTTTTTTTGTGTGTGGGTATTAATTGAACAAGGATTGATCTTTCCTTTACTTCTCTGTTAACAAACAGGTCACTAGTTTAGAATTGTCAACTGGTATACCGTTGCTTTACATATATAAAGAGGGGAAGTTTAGCAGTAGAAGAAGTCCTGTGGGACCTACAGAAACTGGTGTTTATGCATATACTCAGGTATAATCCATTAGCTTGATTTTTACTTATGTTAGTGGTAGCTGGATTGCCACTGAATGCTTCTTAAATGTACAAAGGACCAAATCTTTGCGAGAGTCAGGGGCATATAGGAAAAATGAAATTACTATGTGCAAGTGCTTGGATCATATGGATTAGTTCCGTAGAAGCTTTTGTTCTATTTTCAAGTTGGCAAATCATTGCCTGTATATATGATCTGCATTGATTTCTCAGATTTTGTAGTTTTGCTATCATTCCGTTTTTATTTATTTATAGGAATTAGGAAATAAGCGGCGTGCTAATACAAATCAAAATGATTTGAAATCTTCCAATCGGCCTGCAGCTCAACTGGCATCAGTCCAGCTTTTGATCTCTAACTCCATGCACTACCTAGGTCCTCAGACACACACGCGCGCGCGCGCGCACACACACGCACACACGTACACCTTGGAATTTCGCCACGAATTATATAGGAGATTTTAGTTCATTTTATTTTATTTTTATTTTATTTCATTTTATTTTAGTTCATTATATTGGAGAGAAAGTAAGGTCCAGGGGGTAGCTAGAGCATGATATGAAAAGATGGTAGACTCTCGTATTTTGTGGTTTGGGCCTGCATGGAAAAGACATGTAGAGTCCTCTTAAATTTTACTGCTTCTGTGTGTTTAATTTATGATGTTTTCGCTTGTGTCATATTTTCCTTGTATGTCGTATGTCGTATGAGATGGGTATAATATGGCTATCTGTTGAGTGTGACATTTGAGAATGATTATAGCCTGTTGAAAAACGGTATAATCATTTCCTTTGGGATTCAACAAGACCCTTTTTGTTTGTGTTTGGTTAGTTATAGTCTACGTACCAATTCGGTCCATCCGGAATGGATCGGTTATGGTATGATAAGTTTTTGGTAGTCATCATCGGATCATGTCTTTATTTATTTGTTCGTGCAGTAAGTTGTCATTTGTGTCTTGCAGAGCTTAGCTGTTTACAGACAACAGTTGGATGAAATGTCATGTTGAAGTTATTGATCCTACTTCATGTGAAAGATCAATATGGTATGTTAAAATACAGTGATGCTATATTGAATCCCTAATATCCAATGTTGTCTATACATGATTGAATATAAGTTTAATTGATAATCTGAATTTTAATAACTGAGTATGCTGGTGTATATTTGCAGGTATAGTGGCTGCCTGTAATCCTTTTTGGAACATGGTTTCATAGTTTACTTTCTGTGTGTGGCTGTTCTGATAATTATCGGAAAGAATTTATCAATCCTGAACAATTTCAAATCTGTGATGGCAAAAGAATGGAAATCCTGATAATTTTATGCAGCGTAAAGATGCAGTCACCTCAGAACAATTTTGTATGGAGAGATAGTGAAAAACAAGTAAGATCATTAATATGAGTCTAGAATTTGTGTCTGAATAGAAGTGATCATATATCATAGGTATAGCTGCAACGTTTTAGAACTTGCATGAAAATGAATTTACGGTTGAAGAATGAAAACAATATCCCGTCATTTATAATTTGACAAAAGGATTGTCCATTTCCTCTCAAGATAAAAAACGGATTGTCCATTTGTTGCCTCTCATCATCATATATATGCTCATAGTGTAGTTTGAAGGAGAAAATATTTGAAGAAGAAATAAGAAGTATACATCAATGGTTGATAGGATATTTACACGCATAACATATCATGGATGGTTACAAGATTTGACTAACTATTTATTTTAGAGGAGTCAAATCTAAGAAGGATCGGTTGATTTCGATGTCATAAGTATTTTTCTTGTTGATAAAAATTTGACAAATTTTATAATATTTTTGTAAAAAAGAGATTAAGGTCAAAAGAGAAAGAAATCAATGATACTTTTATTTTGAAAGAAATTGGATATTTGTGATTTTTCAGCAGGAAAAATTAAAACATTTGAATAAAAATATTGTTTATGATAATTTTAAGTTGGAAATGATAAGATGAATTTTAACGAGAAAGGTAACAGGGGTTAATTATAATGAAACATAAATTAAGTGGTTAAATATATTTTTTAAAAAAGTTTTAGATATTATTTAAAAACTTATCCGGGTTTAAAACTGTAGTTAATGATTAAAGGAATCAATAGTCTAATTATCCACTTCAGTAAATAAAAAAAAATTGTGATTTTGCATTTTGTTTATGGATATAATTCCTTGCATGTAAGAGGAAGATATGTCATGGCATAATAAAGAAAATGTCGTGTGATATATATTTCTTTGTTTATAAAAGAAATTAGAGTATAATATATATGCTTGTAATAAAGGTTTGGTAGAAATTTTATATTCCACCATTAGTCATGAATTTAGAGTTCATATGGTGACTAGGAAGAGCAAAGATAAAATAAACTTGTAACGAGTTTGTTTCAATGGTTAAACCTTCCGTTCACATCATCTTAAGAGTTTGTTTCAATGGTTATACCTTCCGTTCACATCATTTGTGAGATTGACTATAGTCTGAGTCTAAATTCAACAATTTCGTAAAATTTGATAATTAAGACTTTTTTTTGACAAAAATAAATGATATTTATTCATTCAAATTGATAGAGTACATCGATACAATGAAAATTCGCTAAAAACAAAAATGATGAATCTGTGAACAAACTCACAACATCTATGTTAATAGCATAAATCGGCAAAGTACTAAAGCCTACACATATGACTATATTTAAGTCACCGGAATACTCATCTATCCGGATCTGCAACATTGATGACTCCAAAGTCATTGATTTGATCTGCACTGGATCAAAGCTGATCTAACAATCTGAACCGAACAAATACCTGAACGAAACAAGAAAACAAACAACGTCGCACAAAGACTACGAACAAAACAACGTCGCACAAAGACGACAAAATCACGAAAGAAAAAACGAAATAGATGTGAAAATCACTTATTTCAATAAAAGGGAAATAGAAAAAACGAGTTAAAGGGGTGATTTTGGGTCAAAAATTGACCCTAAATCACCTCTCTTTGGTGGATGAAGGTGAAGAAACTAGGGTTTTTGTGACGGCTCTAAAAGAGAGAAGGGGAAGAGAGAGCGTTAAAGATTTTTGAAAAAAAATAAAAATATAATTAAGACTTTTTTAGTGATTCTTGTAATACATTTTTTTTATGAAGCTTGTAATAAAGGTTTGGTAGAAATTTTATATTCCACCATTCACTCATGAATTTAGAGTTCATATGGTGACTAGGAAGAGCAAATATAAGATAAAATAAACTTGTAACGTGTTTGTTGTAATGGTTAGACCTTCCGCTCACATCATCTCTGAGACCGACTATAGTTTGAGTCTGAAATTTTCATTGTAAACTTTCAATGAGTTTTGTGGTTCTTTGTGACTTTGTATGGGGTGTGGATCCCTTGATCTAATTTTTTTTTTCAATGAAAAAACCACTTTGTATATCTTATTATAAAATAATGACCATTAATTAAATACCCATTTCTCTATATATTATGAAAGAGCCAAAATTGAATAAATGAGTAGTGAAATTTCAATATATAAATTTGGAGGCCTATATATTTTATTGGCGAATATATTTTTTTGGACCTAATTTTCAAAGTGTAATATGATATTTTGTGACCTGTTTACAAGTTACAACGGTTTCATAGCACTTTATGGCTCCCTATCGCCCTCAACCTTTAGTGCTCCGAAAGCCCTGCCGCCAAAATCTCATCCTTTCAAAACTGAAACACAAAATCAAGATTAATCACATTCACATCTAATCTAATCTAGTTATTATTACCAAACCAAAATTCAATCCAATTACAAAGAAAAAGAACAAATATTATTCTGCATACATTGTTGTTAAACACCAGAATCTAACACACGTACACATTGTTTTTTTCTCTCATTATTGTGAGCAATGTGATAAACCAAGATCAGAAATATCATAATTCATGCATGCATGATTGAAATAATATGAATGAATGAATGTCGTCGTCTTCGTCTTCTTCACGTTCCAAATCAAATGCTGCTAATTCTGAAATGACCAAAGCTAATAACAACATTTCCCTCAGCCCAATCCACCACTCCTACAGCACTACAAACACCTCGCCCGACAATAGTGTCAAGAATGAGAAAAAGAAAAAGGTTCTTGCTATATACACTTTCTTTCTTTCTTTGTAATTTTCGTCAAGCATTGCGTTGTTATTGAGCTTGTTTTTTTTGTTTGTGTTAAGTCTATATTGCCGAAGATTTTTGGATCAAAGCGAAATGGGAGAGGCTCCGATGAAGATGCACTCAAATCAAATGCAGAAGGAGATTCAATTTCAATTAGTTTTGGTAGTCATTACATTGCTTCTTAATTTCCTTATGATAATCTCTTTATTTCCATGTTATTATCACAGTTGGTTTGCCCTTTAATTTAATTTAATTTTTCTTTAAATGTTTTGTATTGAAAGATTTGGAGAGGAAGATTGAAACTAGAAGAAAAGCATTTCTTGAAGCTTCCCCCATCATGAGAAAAAGTTTCTCAGGTATATGACTTTTTTTTTTGCAATGCGTTTATATATTTTATGCATAACTGTTGCATTGCATTGAATTAAGTTGTAGTCATAAACATAGTGTTAATAATGTTTATATCATTTTTTTATCATGATATAATAACAATGATATATAATGTTAATATCAGCATATCCGATTTTGCGCCTTTTGTCAACCAAGACGAAATTATTCTCATGTAATCCTGTATTATTTTGGTAGCTTACCTAACAACAGTGATATTTTGGTCATTAATAGAATTTTTTCCTTTTTAGGGGTGGATCAAAAGGGAGAAAATCAAATTTTCTTGTTTGATATTGACCTTAAGCTACCCTTGTCTTTATCATAGTGGCTGTATTGTATAGTATACTCTTTCAATTATAGATTTGGTTAGGATATGAAGACAAAGTAAACCATGATTTTAATTTATTATTATCAATATCAACTCACAGAAAGGGAAACTAGCCCTGGGATTGAAGGCTTAAATTTGTCAAATTTTGAAAGGCCTATGGCTCCAGAAAATGAAATTCAGAGTTTCAGGTATGTGATTTCATTTTCAGTTACACATAGTATTTGTTTGCATATTTACAATAGTCATACTCAGTTACCATGTTATTCATTCTTATTCAGGGTCTTTGTAGGAACGTGGAATGTGGGAGGAAAATCTCCAAGCTATGACCTCAACCTTCAAGATTTCTTGCTGGTCGAGGGTTCTGCAGATATATATGTCTTAGGGTATGAATCGACTCACAAGTTTACAAGAGCACGGTTGTGTTTGAAAATTCATGTTCTGTGCATATGCAAATGCAATTGTTTCTATGAATTTGTTTTCATTCAAATCATTATTATAACTTGATGTTACCTGAAATACTTGTTGTATGTTCAGATTTCAGGAAATTGTTCCACTAAGTGCTGGAAATGTTCTAGTAATTGAAGACAATGAACCTGCTGCAAAGTGGCTAGCACTGATAAGTCAAGCACTAAACACACCAAAAAGTGATTTCAGTGATTCATCTGATTCAGGAGCTGGATCCAAATCAAAGTCACCAGCAAGTCTACATTTCTTTCAAAAGCCATCTCTTAAAGCTGTCAGAAGAAGTTTCAGGGCAGAAGGTAGCAGCCTCCTTAAGGCTTGCAATTGTCCTGTGGAATCCCCATCTAGAGAGCGACGTAGGGTTAGAAAATTTAGTGATCCTATGAGTAAGTTAGATTCTGAGATTCGCGGTGAAAGTAGTGTGGAAGAATTGCTTTCAATTGCAGAAATACCCTCTTCTCCTGGTCAATCTAAATACTCTCTCGTATCAAGTAAACAAATGGTTGGAATTTTTCTCACCATATGGACTAAGAAAGAGTTAGTACCTCATATTGGCCATCTTAGAGTAGACTCTGTTGGGAGAGGAATCATGGGTTGCTTAGGTAACAAGGTAAGAAAATAATCCTTATATATTATATCATTCAACATATTAACATATCATGAAACCGGCACTACTAAAAAAGTTGAATTACTAACGAAAACTAGAGACAGGAAAAATAAAATTAATCTCTTGACTAATTGATTGCAGGGGTGTATATCAATGAGTATGTCATTACATCAAACGAGCTTTTGTTTCGTATGTAGTCACTTGGCTTCTGGTGAGAAAGAAGGCGATGAGGTGAGGAGGAATTCTGATGTAGCTGAGATTCTTAAAGGCATACAATTCCCTAGGATTTGTAAGAATCCATACCGTCGAGCACCAGAAAAGATAGTGGATCATGAGTAAGTTATCACACACATGTGTATCTTTGACTGACTTATCAAAATACATGTACTTTTTTACTTATATTTAAGATCGGAGAGACTACATGCCTTTTGAATTCTAATAACTTCTAGCTTTTTTGCAGTCGAATAATATGGCTAGGAGATTTGAATTATAGAGTGGCTCTGAGTTATGAAGAAACAAGGGTTCTGTTGGAGGATAATGACTGGGACACTTTGTTAGAGAAAGATCAAGTTTGTCCCTCCACTCATATCTACATACATAATAAAACAATTCATTGTGCATGAGTATATTTATTGATAAACTTGCTTTTCATTTTAATTCAGTTGAACATAGAAAGAGATGCAGGAAGAGTTTTCAGTGGTTTCAAAGAGGGAAAAATAGTGTTTGCGCCAACTTACAAGTACTCACATAATTCAGACTCTTATGCTGGTGAAACTGTTAAATCAAAGAAGAAACGCCGAACACCCGCATGGTATTTCACGTTCTTGTTCTTACTATTCAACAATTTTTGCTTCAACCCAATATCACATGCACAAAGAAGCAAAAACTTAAGATATATTAATCAAAAACCGTAATCATTGATAATATTCTGTTATTGAATATTTTTCAGGTGTGATAGAATACTATGGCGTGGTAGACGCATTGAACAATTATCATACATCCGCGGAGAATCAAGATTTTCTGACCACAGACCTGTTTGTGCTGTCTTTTCTGTGGGTGTCGAAGTAAGAAGCAGAAACAATAGGTTCAGAAAAGGATATTCCTACACAAGTCCGAGAGTTGAATATGAAGATTTCATACCTCAAAGGCATAGTTTCTACGATTATTAATTCAAACCTCAAAAATCAAACTTGTATATTTTTCCCTTGGTGTCTATATAGAAGAAATGATTTTTCACCTCGCTTTTATTTCCTTTCTATTTTTATCCCACACTCAAATTAACAATATAGTAATGGGTAAGTAATGAGGGTGATATTCTTTGTCATGACAGTCAGAGATCGATGTAAATAGAGTTGAATCATTCATTGTGACACAAACACGAAATCAAGAGAAAAAGAAACTTGGTATTAATTTGTATAAGCGGAAGGTAGCAGCGTGTGTTACATATCAGGAGACAGACCCTGCTTATTTAAATCATTAATTTCTATCTATTCAAATAGTGGAAAGTAAGAAAATCGACATGCAGCCTTGAGCTTGGATCATCTGCGGCAGTCCAACCGTATCTTACTGGACTAGATGACCGCAGAGGATCCGAGATAATAGGAACAAGCTAAAGCTCAAGCGAGTTACATATCAGGAGACGGTCCCCTACTTATTTAGACCTTTATTTTCTATCTAATTAAATGGTGGAAAGAAAACAAATTGGCACGCACTTTAGAGCTCGGATTATCTGTAGCCGTCCAGCCAAATCATAGTGGACTGGATGGCCGTAAAGATCCGAGTTCATCAATGAGGTAAACAAAAGAACTTAATCATATGTCAAGTCCCAAATTGAGGTTGCTTCATGACTTAATGCGGTCTCTTGCGCTGGATTTTGATTCAAGTCCACGTTATCTTTTTCCAAGTCCACTCCCATGTGCAATTCAAGATCTTGCATGCTATTTAGCCAAAAGCTACCATAATCTTGTAATGTCATATCCACGATCTCTCTCGACTCATTAACATTCTCAACAAAGCTATTATGATCCTGATCCTGACTCTGTTTATCATTATCCCCTGCTATATCCATATTTAACCAATCATCTGACAGAAAATCATGGAAGGGAACATGTCCTTGTTCTGTTCTGTAAGAACAGAGTGATTCATGGTTCACCCTTGAACTTTTGTCTGAAAATCCCATGCACGAATCACTTTGTGGACACTCAGCATATTGACATGAGTATAGTACCTTATCAAAATCAAAATCAGCATCTAAATCAAACTCACCCTTTCTCTTCTCAGTGCTACGAAATTTTTCCAAGTGATTCAAATCATGTTTAGTACTACTAGAGGTTTCACCTTCTTCTGATATCTTGAGGCACTTTTCAGTGAGATGAAGCAAAGCTTGTTCTTGGTTCATTACTTTGGACCAAGTTGCACTATCTTTAGCTGTCATCTTATGTTGCAAAGTCTTTGATTGAGTCACTAACCTTCTAACTTTATCAACATCAGGAGACAAGTGTTTGATGATTGCAGCCAACACAGAAACTTTCCAAGCCTTTTTCAAATCATGAGGTTTTTTATAAGGTGGTGGGCCATGTTGTTCTGACAAACCACCTTGTTGACCCCACCACTGTTCTGTTCCATTAGGCCACCATGGAGGAGCCAAACCTATTTCAAGAGGGAATCTTCTTTGTGGTGGTACACAGTGTTGCATTAGAGCTGAAAGAAGAGAACCTAAAGTAGTATCTTGCAAGTCATAAAGTAAATGCATATATGATGAAATTGGATCTAATAATTCCAACTCTTGTTGATTTTCAAAGAGGGATGATGGGAAGTGTTTGGAAACTGCATCCGGTGCATTTTGACTGAATTTGACTTGTTCTTTCCACCATTCACGCAAGCTTTCTGAAGAACCTGTTACTGGTTTTCCTTTCTCTGGCACAATACCGTAGACAAAACCTTGAGCTTTGCATATTGTCATAATCTTCATCATGTATTTGAGGATCGAATCTTGTGCTCTTGACATTTTTTTCCTTCTTGATGCCTCATCTTTTGCTTGTTGGTTTTGTTGATCATCTTTTTTACCTTTTCCCTTGAGCTTCTGTAGCAGGATTCGGTCCTTCCACATGCGCTTTTTCAGCTCGTCATTGTCGATTTCTTCTTCTTTTTGTTGATCAAAGGACTCGTTTTCTTCTGTTATCTCCACCATGATAAATTTCTATGAATTAATGCTTCTTTCTTTGCTTCTGCAAATGTAAAATAATATAGTTACAATGCAATGAGATGTTAATTATTGAAATATGTTAATGTACCTATATATATAGGTGTGTATGGAGGTCCTGGAATGGCGGTGGTTAAAGGGTATGATCCAATATATTCCTATAAATCAGGAACGAAATTAAGCTTATGAAATTCATGCAATTAATGAAGTATACGTGAGGAGGAATGGATCAATGAGGACAAGGTATGCATTACCAAAGCTGGTAAGTGTTGCAATACGTACGGTCGAATGCATGAGGAAATGCTACCACGTGTCTCTCTCTGTACATATGGATTGGATATATATTGAATGTAATATTGTTTGACTAAACAATATGTGAGTTCATGTATGAAAATTATAAAAAATCTTATAAGTGTGTTATCGATGATAATTTTATGAATCAAATGACTAATTGAAGGCATATATTAACTAAGGGAAAACATATTCGAAAACCCGAAAGACGCATTGAGATACGTTTTTGTAATAATTTGATAGAGATATAAAACCTATTGTTACAATGTTGCACATTTTTAAAGACCAAAATGATTGATTACTCAATCTTATCCATTTATATATTAATATATATGTATGTGAGTGAAGTGATGATGAGCCGGCCCATGCACAAAATGAATCATAAGCTAGTCGAGTGCACCATAAAATCTGTTGCAAAGAATCCCAAGTCCAGTCATGCATGGGCTTGGAGGGGGAATTTACATGCATACATTTGCATGAGCTAGCTGGGCACTAAGAGTCTTAATTCGAGTCCAATTCAGTAGGAGTTGTTTTCTTTGACCAATATATTAATCCTACCTTTGGTTTGGAGGCATGTATGTATGTGTTTACAAATGATGTAATCACCAACGTGTGGTTATGACTTGTGAAGTTGTGACGACGGTATATAACATTGACAACCGCATTCAACACCATGTAACGACATGTCACGATAATTGTTGATGTGATTTGAAAATAGAGAAAAATTAAATTAATCAAAAAATCAAATGATAGATATATTGTATAACATACTATATACATATATCTCTCAAATTTGGAGAATATGGAGGTGTTTGGATTAGCTCTTGGATTAGACATCCATTGTTTCCCAGAAATATATGGAAATGACCAACTCAGCAGTAGATAACTACCGTCGATTTTCTAGTTTTTTTTTGTTTTGTTGAGGGAATCGATTTTCTAGTTATAAGCTAGCGGTAGTTAACTACTATATGTAAAATAATTAAATAAATATAATTAAATTATGATGACTCGTTTGATAGGATGCAACCATCTATGAAATGTTGTAAATACTTTTAATTTTATGGAAGCTGCTAACCAATGTCAAAAAGGGTTCTACCTATTCCATAAAGTTTCTCTATCATATCATCATCAAGAATGACCTATGAACAGGAAATAGATAGGCTGGGATTCAAAAGATTGTTGGTTCTACTTTCTATCATCATAAATGAAGGTATGCCGTTTAATTTATTTATTACTATATGAGAATCGCATATTCTAAGATCAATAAATTTATTCTAGTTTTCTTAAATGTAAACATGAGTGTGACTCGAAGTCAGATTTAGATTGTGATGAATATGATTGGGTTGAGTTAAGCAAGCAAGAAGTGATGGTGGGAAGGAAGCCAGTGTGCAGATAAGCCAAGTTATTAGTATCTTACTATCTTTTATTATGTATCATTGGTGGGATCATGTTTCTCTTTTGTTTTTTCTGAATAATATTTTGAAAATAGAATGGCTTTGCCTTACCATAGGTTTACTTGATTGTTTTCCTTGAGTCTTGCATTTGTCTATCCAAGTCGTACACTTATCTCTTTAGTTCTATTTAATAAACTTTGTGTGGTGCTGCAACTGATTGTATTGTAGTCAGTGGCGGATCTTGAATAAATTTCTTGGGGGTACCAAAATTGTATGTAATATAAATTAAACAGTTTCATGAATAAATCAGTGAGAAACCAACGTTCTAGTGGTTAGTCCCTTTTCATTGCACTCTGTGGGAGCTGGTTCGATACCCCCAGGAAGGTTTTTTTTGAATAAAATATAAAAATTAAAGTTGAAATATTAAAAATTAGACTATGGCAGGGCTCGAACCTGCGCGATTTCAGTGAAAGTTCGGCACCCCTTCCACTGCAACCAAGGGAAATTTGTGATATATCTATGCCTAATATCATATATATACAAATGTTGGGGGATGCCATGGCACCTGGGGGTCTCAACAGAGATCCGCCCCTGATTGTAGTGTTTCGAGCGACAACATAGTTAAAATGTCATGTATTGTATATGACGCATTCGCATCACACTTGCCTTTTATCTGAAAAATAATAATAATTAAGTGAGAAATTAAATTAATATATAACTAATACATAGGAAAAATATAAACAAGGAAATAAGGAATACACTCTAGTTTGAGTAAATTGAAGAGGGTTAGATGAGTCATATCTTGACACACTCACCCTCTAACAGAATGGTCGTCATGCCACCTTACCATGTTCGACAAGCCATCTAATTTTTAAATGAGAAATGATATTTGAACAACCATTTTTGACTTGTGACAACTTTCTCTCTCATAATCACATTACCTTTTTACTTTCTCTCTCTATTGTTTTGGTTTTTGTGCCAATACCTCATTTCCTTTGTAAATTTTTGGTTGTCACAAAAGTTGTCACATATATGGATGTTCAAATAACACAACTCTTTTTAAATACAATACATAACATGTATGTTATACATCCTAATACCACGGTGGTGTCTACACCTAATACTAGCTACTTTTTGACCTTTAGGACAAATAATATCTTTGATGTGATCAACTAGCTTTGTCAGTTACCTTTCTCACATAATCGAGCTTTCAAATAATCAACGGGTATTATGTCTATGAGGTGTCATGTTGTGATTGGATGTGACCAAATGAAATTTTGTTGGTCCAGTGACCATCTAAGAATTTCTATTGATATGGTAGACCCACCATTTTTTTTATGAAGAAGCATGATAACAAGCGACACATTTTCATTTTGAACCAAAAAACCTCTTTTTTTTTAAAGACCTTGTTATATTCTACTAATAGCAACTAAAGTTGTGGGTATTGTCATTTTCACTTTGATTAAAAAATGTAATTCTTAATTATTATCTCTTCAATATTTTTGACAAATATTCTTCTTCCTCCATTGATTATTGCTATGACCCAAGATGCACACTAGCATTGAAAGATAAAAAAAAAATAAAAAAAAACTTGTATAACATATTTGTTTGCATAAGCATTTTAATAATATCCACGAAATGAGATTTCTTGAGTTTTGCTTAACTGAAATGAAAAAAAAACATGTATTTATAGAAGAATAATAAAAAACAGTTCCCTTAAAAAAAACAGTTGAATAAAAAAATGTCGAATGAACTTTACTATTTATAATTTTATGAGAATATTTTTTACGATTTGTAGACGATGAACATGTATTTGTTTTTGTTGCCGTTGTCCATTCTATATTTTACCCTTTTCTTCCTTTTTATGATTTGTATAAGATGAACAAGTAATTGTTTTTGGTGGCTACTCTTCATTTTTGACATTTTTTTCAACGTTCCTTATCGAGAAGATAGAAATCGACCGCGTGATATTAGGTTATGATTTATAAAATGAGATTTAATTAGTGGTGTTTAAATTACAAGCATGCCCGTGAATTTAATTGTTTTTAATAGAATATAATGAGTTTTTTTGGTCTAAAATTAAAAGTTGCAGCTTGTTGTCTTGCTCATTAATAAAAAGTGATGGGAGTATCATGGCAAATCCATAAATAAAAAATCTCTTAGTACTTTCTTTTTCTTCGAATGGCCAAAATATATTGAAACTCTTCTAACCTTATAGCATAAGGTATACCGGGAATGAGGCAAAGAACACACACTACTATACTAGTAGGGAAAACCATAGTAGGGCTAAAGAGAAAACCAATATCATAAAGACAAGTCGCAACCTAGTACACCAATAGCTAACATTACATGTGGTAACTTCTAAAACAACAAAAACAAATTACCTTCAAAAGAAATAATGTAGCCGCAAATCTCTCCCCAAAAATATGACATAAGTTGCTACGCAACAGTAACTATTTTTTATTTTTTTTTATTTTGGTTGGTCTGCTTAAGGTGTTTGTTTGTGTATATTTGAGATACAAATTTGTGTGATTTATAACCAGCTATTGCAGTTGATTGTACCTATTTTCTCTTTCTCAGATTCTCCTTGTATTTTAAATTTATACCCTGTTAGACTAATATTGTTTGTTTGTTTCTCAAAATCATGCAGACATACTACACAACTGGTTTGAGCAAATTAAGTAGGTTTAGATGAATCATATGCTGACACACTCACTCTCTCAAAGAATGGTTGACGAGCCATATAATGGGCTATGTAGTTTTCATAATAACTATAATATCTAGTAGTATTTTGTAGACCTAAAGAACAAATAGTATCATCGGAAACATGATTATCAAGCTTGATCATTGGCATTATATCATATCTCCTTTCTTGCACAAATGAGATTTAAAACTAGATGATAGATAAATCAACTATATGTGTGTGTGTGTGTGAGATGTCAATTTACACTCACCTAAAAATATATGATTTTCATGCATTTCTCTTTTCTTTCTCAATAAGTTATATGGTTCTCAGAAGTCTAAAAAATTCAACTCATCATTCAAAGGAGCTAAAAAATCATGAGATATACTCAATAAAACCCTTATCAATGATGCCAATGCACAAGGTAATAAAATGAGGTTTTACATCTCAATTTATGCATATGTGTCAAAACAAAGACATATACCACATGCTATAAAAAATTATCTTTCATTCATTTTTCAATATAACGTAACTTAACATTTGTTCAACTCGTGCTATTTTCACTTTTGATTTGTAACATTGTGCCTATAATTTTAGGAAGAAAAAAAAAATTATTGTCTCGAGGACATTTGTTAGCATTTCCCTACTTTCAATTAGTAAATATACATGTTGTCACCTCTTCGATACATCATTTCTACAACTATTTTTTCATCATTCATTACTATCATTTGTATTTGATATGTTTATGTTTACTATCATGAAAGGCTAAAACATATATTAAATTTTAATAAAAATAATCATGAACTTTTGTGATCATCAAAATCTTATGTAATATGTTTACTAAAGTTAAGTGATCGTTGAGTGAGTGAAATAGATAAGCTCGACATGTTGATGCACTTTAGAGGCATTTGACAATATCTCCAGTCTTATAAAAAAGAAATTTAATTGAAGCTAACAAAGCTTGATTTTTTTTTTTTTTATCTAAAGTGATCAAACGATTTTCTATTTATTACATACAAAAAATGAGGACAATTATGGCTCTAATCACGAGTTCTTTTTATGCTTGGATCATATTTCTTTTTCTTTATCTTTATCTTTTTGTAGTCAATGGAGGTAAGTAATTTTTTACACCATTTCCAATTTCTAATTTAGCTTCTACACAATATTCCATTACCTTTCACTAATATTTATTTTGTTGTTATTTGATGTTGTAGGATCAGTTTCCTGTAAGACTAAGTCTGAATGTCCAAGATATACGTGCCTTCCTCCTTTAACTCGGGAACGCATTAATCATGTATGTGATTGTAAATTTATCAGTAAGTGGCACTAATGCCCATTTCCCATCCGTCTTTGAGAAGATTTGAAATTTGCTCATCGATGTTACAAAACTACGTTCTTACCACTAAGCCAACACCTTATAAACATATGTGATGACTGCATCTTTGTGAAACAATTAAGTTGGAGAATAATTTCATGTTACTTGTAATAGTATAATTTTATGGGTTAAATATAATTTAGTCCGTTTGAATATATCAACTTTAATTTTTAGTCCCTCTAAAAAATTTCTTCGAACTTTGGTCCCTCTAAATTTTCGACCACACATTTTAGTCTGTACTTTTTTTTTTTTGAAGGAATTTTAGTCTGTACTTGTTTATAAAAATACATGCTTCATATTTCAAGTGATTTTTTTTTATTTATAACATCATTGTTTAGATTAAGACCTCAAAGTATCATTAACTTAATAACTTAACAATTTAATCTTTAATTTGAAATTATATTGATAAGTTAATAAAATACTTGTTTATTTGAGAGCTACTCCCTTCGTATTTTATTATGAGTCATTTTGGATAAAAATGTGTGTGTTTTATTATAAATCGTTTACAATATCAATACATTATGGGCTTGTTAACGAGTGTTTCTGGGGTACTCTTTACGCATTCTAAATTAAGTAATTATTCTTTAAAAATGTCAAAGTTTTCAATTTCCAATGCACTTTATTACACAAACTTTCATAAAAAGTTATCATTTAAAGTTCTTAGCCAATGTCCAGGGCACTAGTTAACATTTTCATAGATAACATTTTTTTTTTGAAGAGACTAAAATGAATTTGTATTACCACTTCGAAAAGATCTTCCTAGCACAAGATGTGCTAAGAAAGAACCACCAGAATCCAAAAAGTAACAAGGGTATATTTACAAGGCAAAGCCAAACTGCAATAGCGGTAGAAAAGCTATAAAGAAACTAACAATTACCCAATGCCTAAAATGGTGAACGGACTAAGCCACCAACCATGATAATTGAGAGGAAGATTGATGTATTTTCCTTTCAACCACATGAAAGTTGTCGACTTAATCTTGTCAACCACCTGTTGAATTGAGCATTTTTTGTCATTGAAGACCATGTTGTTTCTTTCTTTTCAAATTTCTCACGCGGTTGCAAACCAAATAACCTGTAAAATATATTGCTTTGACTTGGCAGCACCACCAATGAAACTGAACTGGTTAAAGTGGCTTGATACATCGTTAGGCATAACTGAAAAAATGCCTAGCCACCTAAGAATAAAATTCCAAACAGATCCAAAGAAATCACAGTGTAAAAATAGGTGAGAAGATGTTTCCATTTCCCTACACTCCAACGCAAGACTGAGCATCTGTTGCAATAACATGTCGACGGAAAAGATTGTTTTTGGTAGGAAGCCTATCTCGAAACAGACGCCAGGCAAAAACCACCACCTTCAAAGGAACATTTTTGTGCCACAGAGAAGACACGGGCACTGCATGATTGACAGGAGTAGTAGCAGACAAGAAATTATAAGCACTTTGAACCGTGTACTCGGAGGATGATTCCAACCTCCACACCCTTCTATCGACCCTATCAACCTGCAAGGAAACATTATGAAGTAAAAGTCTAAGCTCCCCCACTAGCTCCTCCTCCCATGCGAACAACCTCCGCCTCGATCTCCATGCATCACCCTCAATCCCCCACCCTAACGAATACATACCAAAAATAGACTCCTCCTTTGTTAATGACAACTCAAATAATCTATTATATCTATCTCTAAAAGTCATTCCTCCTACCCACACATCCGACCAAAATAGAGTATTTTTGCCATCTCCCACAACCCGAGTAACGCTTTGCGGGCGGAGGAGTGGTTTCATAGATAACATTATTGATGATTTTTTCCTTATCATACTACCATTTACCATTTATTACTCTATTCTTTCTATTCTTTTAATATATTTTTCTCTTATCATTAATAAGAGATACTTTTGTAAAATCAGTCATAAGTTCTCATTCTAATATAAAAATTAACTACATTTTTTAATATGTGTGAAAATGTCAAAATGACTTATAAAAGTGTGGAGAAAAGTATGTGAAAAAGAAATCGAAATTCCTCTAAAATTCCGAGAGAGATAACGGCTCCATAAATTTTGGTTTGGTTTTGATTAAACAAAAAAATCTAGCACTCATTAAATCAAACTACCAAAAAAATAGAAAAATAACAATTCTAGTTTAGTTTATTTTTATGTAATTTTTTTATCAATAATTTTGATTTTTTTTAAGTGGTAAAAAAAAGATTGTTGAACCCTTGTTTTTTAGTCAGTAGAAATTTGCAGTAGTTAGATAATCTTAACTTTTGAATTATATAAGAATTTAATTTTATAGTTGATTTTTAAGGTGAAACGAGATGATGTGCTTTTTTTTAAGAAAAAACAATTAAGTTAAAGATTAAATAGTTTGGATAAGTACAGTCTTTAGATGAAATATAAGTAAATGTTACAAGCTCGATTTTAAATTATACCAAATCACTCCGTAAAGAAAAATTGTCTCAAATTATAATTTGTTTTACAATATTAACCAAATACTTTTTGAAGAAGAATATTAACCAAATACTAATGTTTCTCTTTCAATCATAGTCATAATTATTTTATTTTATTTTATCTTCTTCTAATTCATTTATTTTATCTATTTCATACTATCAATGAAAAATAATTTCATAAAATAACTCATAGTTTATCTTCTTCATGCAAACTTAATTATATTTTATCTTTTTCATGATTATTTTATTTAATTATATGTTTAGTTTATGAACTTGTTTATCTTCTTCATACAAACTTAATTATATTTTATCTTTTTCATGATTATTTTATTTAATTATATGTTTAGTTTATGAACTTGTGTGCCAAATGCACAAGTTAACATTTCTCTTTCTACAATTATTTATTTTCCATTTAATAATCTTGTATAAAAGAAATCTTTATTATATACATTTGCCTTAATTTTTTTTGAAGAGTACATGTGGCATCTTCACATTCTTCATCTCATTTAATGCTTTCTTATCATCCAATCAAATTGAATTATGACTCATTCATTTTTTTATTAGCCAATCAAGATGAACCATGCCTAATTTAGTTTTCATCAACCAATCAAAATTGATCATGCCTTGATTTTTTCCCCTATATATAGACAATTTTTTTTTCATTATTTTCATGTGTCTCTTCTCCCATAATTTTTATTTTGTAATAACAAGTATTTTATGTGTTTTAAAAGATAGAAGTTTAACCATTTGGTTGTAGATTATAGGGTTGATTTTCTTTTTTATTTGTATCTAATTGTTAATTGTTGATGCTACTTTCTCAGGGTCCCATTGGAGAGCATGTGTCTACATTCTACGACTTCAAGACGTTCAACATCAACAATATAATTTTTAGTCAAGACAATGTTTTGTATTTGATATAGAATCATGATGTTAGAGTTTAGATACCTTAGGTTGATTGAATATTTTTAATGAATTGATATGTCGAAAAACTAATCTCAATAAATTGATTTAGTCTTTATCTATATTTATTTTATGAACTTTTGTCTTACACAAATGATACATTACACATGAACTCTTATTTGATGAATCATAATTGATGTTTTTAAACACATCCCCAGACATGTCCAGATATGTTAAACATCATCCTAAAGGTTGCATACAATTGGTTCACATCATCTAATTTGGACAAACATTTTCTTATAAGAAGACATCTAAACTTCATCATGTTTTACTATGACGGATTTTCACTTAACATAGTTTCTTCAATAGAATGTATCAAAAGCTTCAATCAACCATTGATCAATAATCATGGTTTATTTTTTATTTTTTTGACAATATAGGACATGATCCTTTAAGTGTCATTTCATCTCATTTATTTGACAATCAATATATGACTTTTTTTCTCCTTTGATTTGTCAATTAGATAGTTACTATTAAATAAATTTTTTCAGAGACTATTAAAAATATTGTTAATTTTGCTATCTATACTGCATTATAAATAACCTCCATTTGCAAGCAATTCCACGCACAATTTCAATAAAAAAAAATGTATTCTTTTCAATCTTTTGTCTCAATGTCGTGTCTTTTTTCTTTTTGTTTTCTTTTTTTTCTTTCTAAGTTTCACGTATTTGGTATTATTAACAAGCCAGAATGAATTATATACTTAATAATTTTATATAGTTCACAAATATTCTTTTTTTCCTTTTATTAAGGATAATAATGATAAAACAATTTAAGAGTAATTAATATGTCATTTAATTTAAATTAGAATGATTTCATAAAGGTTAAGACGTCTCATTTAATTATTAAGAATGAAAATACCTCATTTGATGGATGAGAAGGAAAAAGAAAACAAATTAAATAACATCGTTAATTATAACCATTAATTAAAGGAAACAACTAAACCAAAAAAAGATGGAAATAAACAAATATTGAAGTATATTATATCAAATAAATGAAAGATATTTAAAATTCAAAAAGTTCAATTTTTCTATTAGTATAAAAAAACTGAATTATTTGAATCTTTTAACTTTTTTTTATTAATGTTTTACCTTCATTTCTTTAGAGGTACTATTTAATTTACAAACAATTCATTAATTTTGAAATATTATATTTATATAATTTATAATACTTATATTTTATGCGTCATTTTAATTGGGTTGATCCTATAACTATTAAATTGTATCGTTTAATAGGCCATACATTTTTTTTAAAGAGGTCAACCAAAAAATTAAAATGTTCTTTAAATAATATCCGTAATTGTAGCCATTAATTAAACGAAATAAAAAATTTAAATTATATTGCAAAGAAAGAGTGATGTGCTATCGAAATTCAAATACTTGAGATTACTTAGAAAAAAACTATTGAATATTTTAAGTTTTTTTTAAATAAACAAAAAACAAAAATATTTTTTGTTTTTTGGGAATATTTCATGTATTTGAAAAAATTATCGTTAAATTTTCAAAAAAACAAATCTCTAAATTTCAAATACTTTAATTTGAATAATTTGACATATTTAATATTTTCTTTTTTGTGATTTTTTTTCATTTTATTAAGTATAATCATGATAAAATAAATTAAGAGTCATTAATGTGGTCATTTAAATTAAAATGATTCTATTAAATGTCTCATTTATTGGATCAGATTAAAAAAATGTTATTTAAATGATATCATTATATGGTAACATCTTTTGATTCACTATTTTTGCTATTAGTACTAATAATAGCATTCCTACTCAAGGTTGACTCATTCTTATGATTCAATCCCCGCTACTAGCGTAATAATCTCTTTGACAGGGATCTCTAGGTAACTTTGTAAGTGTTCATTGAGTCATTAGACATGTCCTGACCTTGATGTGTTCTCCAGAGTCTAACTCACCTAAATATTTTATGATAAAAAAAAAAACACAATTTTGTTTAAGTTGTAAATTGTAGATTCCGATAGTAGTCGTTGAAAAGCCTCAATCTTTTTATGAAAAATTAAAGTCTGTTGGACGTATTCTAAATGAACTTTTTTTAAAGAAATAACAATAACAAACACAATATAAAAGGAGAATTGAATGATATCCAAAATTAAATTTTTGCTATAATTCAGTGATTTTTCAAATTCAATTTTACGAATTTTCTACAATGTTTATCTTGATTTTTTTTTAAATTATGTCATGTCTTTTAATAACAAATGCACGCAAATGTGTTTTAATACAAAAAAAACTATTTAATACATATACGGCTAATTTTAAAAAAGAAAAATGTACACGAGATATCACTAATGATCATTGTACCATAATGATTCTTGGGGTATAACATTTATGGTGAGAGAGTGTTCATTTTGTCCAATGTAGGAAAGACCTTAGACCATCCACATGGAGCATCTATTTTAGGTGCTTAAGTGGGTCATATATATACACATCATCAATTTTACAATTTTTAAATATTAAAACTGAATAAGCACTCAATCTCGCCAACCGAGCACCTCACAAAAAAATGACCAAATTAGTCCCACCAATAACTCTAAATCGTTAAATTTCTTTTTTATACAATTTATTTAGGTAGGGCCTCAAAAAAGTGAAGAGAGAGAGAGAGGGTGCTTCCATAGCCACCCTTCTCTACAAGCATCATATTTATTTGCTCCATAATTTGGTGCTTATTTAGTATGGTGCTAAATAGATGAAGTACCCACCATTGTGGATAGTCAAAGAGCACTCAAAAATATATTTACCTATCTCCAAGGATACTAACAGAGCTCGAAACTCTGAATCTCGAAATTCAAAGTTTGTCCTTCTACTGCTAGGTTAAACCCGTAAGTTGGAAAATTGCCGTGAACTTGAAAATGAATTTTTATTTCAAATTAATCATGAAAAATGAAATATCCCTTATACTTAAACCATCTCTAATCTTGATTTTTTTTTTTTACTGAAAGAATGTATTGGTTTAATCATTCATGCTAATTGGGATTGCTCGGTCAAACATATTGTCCGAAAGTTGTTGGTAATTTTATGGTTTTTATTAAGGAGTTAAAAAAATGACACCACATAATGAACCAAAATCTAAGCATGTTTGTTTCAAGGTAAGAAATTACATTCCTTGAAATGATATTCATAGGAATGATATTTCTAGGAATAGCATTCCAACTCATGTGTTTGTTAAAAATTTAGATTTCATGCAAATGTTTTAGAAATTATTTAGTTAAAAAGATAAAAATGAAAATAAATGTGAGTGGTAGTGGGAAGTTATGGCAAGCTGAGTTCTATTCTCATGAGAATGTTAGATTCTCATCCTTTAAGCATGGGAACAACAATAGAAGAAATTATGTGCAAATAACATTCCTGGGAACAAATTTTCAAAACTTGAAACAAACATGGGAATGTTGCATTTCAAATGTCACATTCCCGGGAATCATATTACAAACCTTGAAACAAACACACCGTAAGTCATCAGGTATATTGGTCATCTCACTTATATGTTGTTTAAAATCTACTTTTGCATCCAATGTGGAACTTTAACTCACATTTGATATATCAACATCTCTCCCTTAACTGTGAGACTCTTTGCGACCCTGATATAGAGACATAACAATATAATGTTAGACGGATGCACGGCATGCTAAAAAAGGTAGGTTGATGGCGGTTTCATGCAAATGGTTTTTTCCCTTTCTTTCATGAGAAACAAAGGGTTAAGCAAATGAAATCCAAAAAGGAAGAAAACAGTTCATCATAATGTAACGAATTTCGCGGGAGCGTAAACTGAGTTGCATAATCACATTAGACTAAGAGAAACTACTCAAGCGAGATTAACATCACATCTTCATTCAAATCCTAAAGGCATTGAATTTATGGATTATCTCACTTATATGTTTGTCACTATATTCTCTTGCATCCAATCTGAAAGTTTAACTCATATAAGACATATTAACATCTTTCCCTTTAAGTGTGAGACTCTTCCCTTCTGTGATTTGGTAACAAAGCGAAATAAAATTAGATGAAGACATATCATGGTAAAGAAGGTGGGTTGGTGGTGATTTAATGGAGTTTATGTTCCTTTCTTTCATGAGAAGTTATGAAATAAATTAGAAAAGGAGAGAAGATAAAAAAATAATTTGAACATGAGAGAAATGATAAGGAAAATAAGGAGTGTGTGCTTTTCTATGAGCGTGTAAGGAATAGAGTGAATTGCCTATAATTTTATTGGTTTGATTAAGGAGTTGGAGATTTTTGAGTAAATATTTAACCAAAAAATTATACTAACTAAAAAAACGCAACATTATTTTAAAATTTCTAATAAGCATTTATTTTGTCAATTCAGCAACACACATATGCTTATTTCCTTTGTCAAATTTCACCAAAGAATAAAAGTGAAGGAATTTGAAGTAGTTGAGGTTGAATAAAAAAAATATAGCATGAAAGAGAATAACATCTAATAACTAAATTTTAAGATAATAAAAAAATAAACAATTGACAACCGAAAACTAACAAAATAAATTATCATAATGTTGGGATTTCCAAGTGATTGTTTACCGGGTTGGATGATCGTATTAGGTCAATAGCAACCATACAAATGAGATTGACACCACAACTTCACATGAAACCTTAAGACATTAGGTATTTTGGTCATCTGACTTATATGTTGCTGAAAATCTACTCTTTCATCCAATGTATAACGTTAACTCACATTTGACACATTAACATATCCTAATCAATTGTGCATCTATCTACGTCCATAATTATGTTACGTAGTCAAATAAGGTCAAAATTAGACACAACATGTTCAAACAAGTTGAATGATGGTGATTTCATGAAGGAAGGTTTATATTCCTTTCATCTACTAGAATAGAGAAAGGAAACTAGAAAGAAAAATAAAACAAATATCAAGAAAAAAAATAACATGAGAGAAAAATTAAGGTGAAAAATATGTACTGTGTGTTTTATCCGTGAGAGTACATAAAATAGATTGAATTATCGGTAATTATGTGGTTTTGTTGAAGGAGTTGAAAATTTTTGGGTAATTATTACCAAAAAATTAGACTTAATTAAAAAAACGTTGTATCATTTTAAAATTTCTAATAAATATGTATTTTTTTTTGACAAAAATAAATATGTATTTTGTAAACTCATCATAACACATGTGCATTTTCCATTGTCACACCCCATCATAGACCATATGTGAAGGAGTTTGAAAAAATAGAGGTTGAATAGAAGAATAGAATGAAAGCGATTGACATCCACAAATGAAGTTTTACCGAAAAAAATGGTTAATTAAGTAAATGTTTCCTATAAATATAAAGATTTTTTTTAGTTTCTTGAAAAAAAAAATTGCATTTTTTTAATCGTTGTAACATTTTTATTTGGCATTTTTAGGGACCAAAAACACGGACTGAAAATTTTACAGGGACTAAGAATGCTGATAAAAAAACTTGACAAAGGCTAAAACTGCTGATGAATTTTTTTACAATAACAAAAAAGTGCGATTTATTTTTGTATGGACTAAAAATGAAATTGTGGATATTTATAGGGACCATTTACTTAATTAACTCTAAAAAAGAATAACAAATGAAATCAAAACACCAATAAATTAGTTCGTCATAATGTTGGGACTACGGAGGAAACCTACATTGGGTTGGAACATCATATTATGGTGAGAGCAATGACACAAGTGAGACTGACACCACATCTTCACCTGAAATGTCTAATAAGCATGTATTTTTCCAACTTAGCATAACACATCTACATTTTTCCATTTTCAGATCACACCAAAGACCAAAAGTGAAGTAATTTAAAATAATAAAGGTTGACTAAAAAAATTGCGTCAAACCAAATGACATTCGAAAACTAAAATTTTAACATGATAAAAAATTAAACAAATGACATCTAAAACTAACAAAACAGTTCATCGTAATGTTGTGACTTCCAGGGGGAGCCTAAACTGAGGTGGATAATCACATTTGGGTAAAGGCACCCATAAAAGTGAAACTAACACCACATTCTCATCCAAAATTTTAAGGCATTAATTATTTGTGTCATCCCACTTATATTTTTTTGACCACCTACTCTTGCATCCAATATGAAACTTTAACTCACATACGACAAATTAACTTCTCTCTCCTAAATGTGAGACTTTCTACATTTGTAATCTGGTGACATAACCAAATAAAGTAATATTGAGACACAACATGGTAGAAAAAGTTGGTTGATGGGGGTTTCAAGAAGAGATGGTTATATTCATTTATTTCATGAGTATAGAGAAAATGAATGAGAAAAGGAAATAAATAAAAAAGGAATTTTAACATGAGGGAAATGATAAGGAAAAAAATGAGTGTGTGCTTTTACCGTGAGAGTATATGGAATAATGTGAGTTGCTGGTAATTTTGCAGGATTGTTGAAGAATTAGGAGTTTTGGGGTAATTATTTTACGACAAATTAGACTCAATTAAAGAATCGCAACATCAATTTAATTTTTTTAATAAGTAATGTTTTGTCAACTCAGTGGAACACATGCATTTTTCCATTGTTAGATTCTACAAAAGACCAAAAGTGAAGGAATTTGAAATAAGGGAGGTTGAATAAAAAAAATAGCATGGAAGCGAATGTTCCATAATGTTCAGAGTTCAGTAACAAAAAAAAGGTCCAGAGTTCTGATGGTGACTACAATGAGTTGGATCATCACATTAGGTTAAGGTTAACCATACAATTGATAGCACATCATCATGCAAAATCTTAGTGTATGAGGTATATCGATCATCTCACTTATATGTTTCTTAACATTTACTTTTGCATCTAATGTGGGACTTTAAGTCAAAATGGACACATTAACATATCTTCCTTAAGTGTAAGACTCTTTGTGTTTGTGATATGGTGACATAGTAAAGTAAGATCACACGTAGGCACAATATTGTAGAAAAGGTGGGTTGATCATGGTTTCATGGATGAAGATTTATTATGTTCCCATGTTTCATTAAGTGAGAGAAAGAAAAGTAGAAATTTTTTTTATTTTTTTTTTTAACATGAGACAAATGATACGAGAAAAAAGCAGCGTGTTTTGTCCATGGTAATATTAGAAATAGAGCTAATGGTAATTTTTTGGGTTATTTGAAGGAGTTAGAGAATTTATGAGTAATTATTTCATCAAAATTATAGTCAATAAAAAAAACGTTCACATTAATTTAAAATATCTCATAAACATGTACTACAACTAAACATAACACATATGTATTTTTCATTGTCAGATCGCGCTAAAAACCAGAAGTGAAAGTACTTGAAATGTAGAGGTTGGATAAAAAAATTGCATGAAAGGGAACAACATCCAAAAACTTATATTTAATATAAAAAATTAAGCAATTAAAAACTAAAAAAAGTTCATTATAATGTTCAAAGTTCTGAGGGAGCCTATAATGGGTTTGAGCATCATATTTGACTACGAAAAAAATCCTACAAGTTAGATTGACACCATATCTTTACCTTAAAAGCTTAAGACATTAGATGTATTAGTCTTCCCACTTATATGTTGTTCAATATGTACTATTTCATTCAATTTATAATTTTAACTCACACATGGTACATTAACATCTCTTCCTTAAATGTAAGACTCTCTGTATATCTGATCTGGTGTGATAGTCAAATGAGGTCAGAGGCACGACATGGTAAAAATGTGGGTTGGTGGCGGTTACATATATGAATGTTTTTGTTTGTTTTTATTTCATGAGAAGATATAAAGTAAATTAGAAAAAGAAATAAGATGAAAAAGGAATTTGACCACGAGAGAAAAGATAAGTGAAAAAACTAAGGAGTGCGTGTTTTATCCGTGATGGTATAGAAAATAGAGTGAGTTGCATGTAATTATATAGATTTGTAAAAGGTGTTAGAGATTACTGAGTAATTATGTTACCAAAGTATTAGTCTCATTAAAAAACATCAATTTAAAATGTCTAATAAACATGTATTTTGTAAACTCAGCATAACACATATATATTTTTCCATTGTCATATCCCACCAAAAACCTAAAGTGAAGGAATTAGAAATAACAGAGGTTGAATAAAAAAAAAACTGGCATGAAAGTGAATGACGAACTAAAATTCAAACCAAAAGAATTCAATGACACTCAGAAACTAACAAAATAAATCATCATAATATTAGGACTTATGCGGGAGTCCACGAATGATTGTATCATCACATTGGGCTAAAACTAACTACACAACTGAAATTGACAACCACATAAGTGAGAATGATACTGCATCTTCATCCAAAAATTTCATGGTTAAGTATTAGTTTTTTTTCCCTCTTATTAGTTAATAAACCTCCGTTGTTTTATCCCATGTTTGAATTTAACTGACACTAGATACATCATAATATTGTCTCCCGCAACTATGACAAAATTTTAGCCCGTGCTTGGCACGGGTGTCCATACTAGTTTAAGTGAATTTGGTCCCAACCAAGGTAAGATCATGCCTTAATTAAGACTATTATCACAAAACATACTTTTCATTTAATTTAACTTTTTGTATTTTTAAATAATCAATTGATTTTCTACTCTCTCATTCTTTTTTTGCTTTTTGTATTTTCAAAATTGAATGCTAACATTAATAAAAAATAAAAATACTGTATCAATAACAAAAGTTATTTATTCAATAGTGAGTGGAATGAAAAATGTAAAAAACCAAGAAGTCAGACACATAAAACGAGGTTCACTGAGTAAGCAATAACTGTTACAATTGTTTATGTTTTATTACTCTTTAGCCGTTCACGTTTTTTTGTTTCTTTCTCTACTTTTTCTCCATATCACTGTCTCTGCTAAAAACACTTATACCCTCTCTGCAACTGCCCAAAAACAATAACCACACTGATAAAGTTTCAGGTTCCTCTTAACACCTTAGATTTGATTACTCTTACCTACCATTTTCTTTCTTTGTACTTTCCTAGGGTCCTGTCTCTTTCATCTTAACCTTTTTCTCAGTAACCGCTTTCACTTTCAAACATGCAACTTGGTTACTCATTTTTCTTTTCTTTTTCTCTTTCTATGAGTGTAGTTTGAAAATGGGTGCTACAAGTTCAAGAGCTGATAAGAATGAAGCATTGAGTTTATGTAAGGAAAGAAAAAGTTTTATTAAGGTGGCTATTGATTCTAGATATGATTTAGCTGCTTCTCATGTTTCTTACATTCAATCTCTTAGAAATGTTGGTATAGGTTTAAGAAGATATGCTGAAGCTGAAGTACTTGTAGAATCTTCTTTGTCTATTTCTGATAAAACCCCATCTCAAACTAGTTACCCTTCTCCTTCATCACCTTTAAATAATGTTGCTGAGAATGAGGTTTCAGATTCACCTTTGCATAATGAAAGTCCTTTTTCAACACCTGTTTCTACTGTTAGTTACATGAGATCAAGTGGTAATGCTTGTGTTACTGTTACACTTGATGCTTTTGGTAACAAACATGTGAACGCTGATGATGAATCCAACGTGTTTTCTCCTCCACCTCCACCTGATTTAGGTGCATCTTGGGATTTCTTTGACCCTGGAGAGGATAGTGAGAGTTTTAGGTTTGTAGTGCATGGTAGTACTAGTGAGTTCAAAGATTGCAGGGATCAGTGGTTACAAACTGGTTTAGATGATCCTTCAGTTGTTTCAAGTGGAGTTGAAGGTTGCAAACAATTGGATGATGGAAATGTGAGACAGTTGGAGGCACCAGGTGGTACTGTTGGTGGTGACATAAATCTTGATGTGGCTGAAAAGGGTGTTGATGTTGGAAGATCAAGTTCAAAGAAGGAGGAGGAGAAGAACATGGCTGAGAAAAATGTATGTGCAGAAAGAGAGGATCCTTCAGAGTTCATCACTCACAGAGCTAAAGATTTTCTTTCTAGCATAAAGGATATAGAGCATAGGTTCATTCGAGCTTCGGAATCTGGTAGAGATGTTTCAAGGCTGTTAGAGGCAAACAAAATCAAGGTTGGATTTTCTGATGCTAAAGGTAATTGCTTGTTATAAAATTTAGATACTGAATTTCATATGAATTTTGTGTATAAAATGCAATTGGTTAGTCAATTAGTCTCTTATTGTTTTCTGTTAAATCTAATTACTAATCTTCTTCAGACTTCTGATAGGGAAGTCGTCTAAATTGGCTTTGATCACAGCCATTCAGCCCGTTTGTTGCCGCAGAAAGACTTCACCTGTTTTCCAGGGTAAGTTTTAACCTATTTCTGTATACAGACACTAATTGTTAAATCTTTAGCAGCTAAATGATGGGTTTAGCCTTAAACATTACATATATGTTTGTTTGGGTTTGCCATTTCTTGAAAAATAAGATGAAACCTCATTAAAAAGACACAAGCTCATTGAAACTGTTGCTGCTGATATATATAACTAATGTCAAATTCTTTCCACTTTGATGAACGTTTAGTTTGGTAAAAAACATGAATGATTTTCATTTGGAATTTTGGATAGTAATTAGTGTATGCAACAACATGAAGTTATTCACTTATTTGGATGTCTATTAGTTTGTGGGATTTGAGTTTTCCTTCATAGAAAAAAGGCTCCATTTTGTACAAAATCGGCAAATGCATATCAAACATGTAGCGGCAAATGCTTATCAAACATATATAGCAGCTTTTAGCGCAGTCAATGCCTAGCAATAGAACAGGCACATGCCACAAGGCTAATAAAGAAAAAAATGGTTAGCTAGAGAGTAAAGCTAAGTATGTTGACATGAGGTTTTACCCATAGTAGTCAATAGCGGCCAATAGCGCCGCTATAGCGGCCGCGCGGTGCGGTGCCGGAGCGCTACGCAACAAGCCATAGCGTTGCAGTGAGATAGCGGCGCAACGCGTCGTAGCGGTTTTGCGGTTTAGAACCGCTATTTCATTTTAAGAGAAAATACAAAATTGTCCTTGGTTTAAAAAAAACAAGGGTATTTCTGTAAATCTTCCTCTGCTTTTCTGCTGTTCTGTAAAACTTCTTCATCTCTGCTGTAAATCTTCCTCTACTTTGTCGCGTTTGCTCTGTTATCCTGTTATTTTTTTGTTTAACAGTCTCAAAACTCTGTTGTCCTGTTACTTTTTTGTCCTAGTTTTCTTTGTTATTATGGATTCCAAACTCCATTCTGCTCTCTCTGTTTCTGTTTGTAGTTTGTACAAACAATCCTCTGTTTTGTTCATATAAAACTCTATTCTGCAACTCTATTCTGCTCTCTCTGTTTCCTTATTTTTGTTGTTTTTGTTTTTATGAAATAGTGGTCATAGCGCTATGCGCTATCCCGCTATAGCATTTTTGGGGTCAGCCGCTACGCGCCGCTATCCGCTATTAACTACTATGGTTTTACCTTGCAACAAGTTTTGAAACACAGAGGTTGACATTACAATATGTTCTTCTCAAATTATATTTTGCTAAGTTTTTATTCTAAGCTTTTAACTGTTTCATTTATCTTGATAGAAACTAGAAATGGAGAGAAAATTGAGAAAGAAACTGAGAGAATGAGAGAAAATTCATGTTGAATATTCTGATTGAGTTTGTTAGAATGAACTAGTTAGTTGCAAGCTGAGAACAGATAGGCATTCTTACCCAATCTGAGCTGAAGCAGAACTGTGCTGACTCAGCACAATTGGTTACAATTAGTTCAAGTCTAGTGCCTTTTTTGGCCAGCTAATCTATTAGCTACGCTTACTCTATTATGTCTGCTATAGCTTTGACTTGAAATATTAATACGGACTAATTTTGTCACCCTTTTATGTATAGAACCTGTACAAAAAATTATTAGTTGGAAAAGGACGGCATCTTTTCGATCATCCTCGTCCAGGATCCCTTTGGCTTCAAAATCAAGGGAAGATATTGATGATAGTGGAAGTGACTTTGTTGAAGAGTTCTGCATGATTGCTGGAAGCCATTCGTCCACCCTTGACAGATTGTATGCATGGGAGCGAAAACTCTATGATGAAGTAAAGGTATAACTAATATCATAAAAAAGGGGTTCAGTTGAAAGTATTTCTAACTGGATAAGGCTGACATTGTTGTATGATATCTGAATCTGAATCTGAATCTGAATCTGAATAATCCAATTTACATGAGTATTTAGTTATAATATGCATTATCCCCTTCCCTCTGAATGTTTTTATTCCTTTCAAGGACACAGGATAATTATCTGATTATCAGTGTATATTTGCTTGTAAATGTATTGCATTTCCAATTTTCATAGTTTCAATAGTCAGTCATTCTGTGACACCTATTGGGCTATCTGTATGCAGGCTAGTGAATCCATCAGGAAGGTCTATGATCGAAAATGTCACCAGCTTAGACATCAATTTGCAAAAGACCAAGGCACTCAAGTGATCGACAAGACCAGGGCAGTTGTGAAGGATCTGCACTCGCGAATTAGAGTGGCTATTTATTCTGTTGATTCAATATCTAAAAGAATTGAAAAAATGAGGGACGAAGAGTTGTATCCGCAACTTCTGGAATTAACAGAGGGGTATGCAAAGAGTTCTTGATATTATATGTATATCACCTCGAAGCTTTACTATCTATATGCTATCTTTAAACAACTATATTCCTTGTCAATCGAGCGTTAAATCTATAACAACTATTTGATTTATGGCTGGTGCAGATTGGTCAGGATGTGGAAGGCTATGCTTGAGTGTCATCATGCGCAATACATCACCATTTCCTTGGCATATCATTCTAGAAACACAACAGGAACCTTGCCAGGAGATGCACGCAGAGAAATAATGACTCGGCTGCTAGAAGAAATCGAGTTATTTGGTCTGAGTTTTGCAAACTGGATTAACAGCCACACCTCATATGTGGAAGCTCTCAATGGTTGGCTGCAACACTGTATACTTTTACCAAGGGAACGTACCAGGAGCAAAAGACCGTTCTCCCCTCGTCGAGCTCTGGCTCCACCTATTTTTGTTCTATGCCGTGATTGGTGTGCTGGGATCCAGGCTTTACCCTCTGAAGAACTTAGTGATGCAATCAGAAACTTTTTGTCGGATCTTCACAATCTGATGGAGCAGCAAAATGATGAACTTCTTAAGAAACAGAATTCAGCTAATGCAAGCACGCCAGAAAGCGAGATCAAAACTAATGAAGACAGCGGAGGCGAGTCTGCGAATCTGTGCTGTGTACATGCAAGTTTAACCAAGGTTCTTGATCGACTGACCAAATTTTCCGAAGCATCGTTGAAGATGTATGAAGATATCAGGCAAAAAAGTGAAGTGGCTCGGACTGCATATTACAATTGCAGAACTATCAGAGCTGAAAAATGTTAATTCTCAACTATATAGGCTTTGTGCTGCTGTATGCTTTGGAGATTTTAAACGTATATGAAAAACACCCTAAAAAAAACTATGAACATGTCCTTGACTCCTTGTACTTATTTGAAAAAAGAAATTTGTAAGATGGAGATTGGTATGGTGGAGTATCTGTAAATGATGGTCAGTTCATGTTAAGAAGACTTGGAAAGATTTTTTCATACTTTGTGGCAGAACTATAGTACATCATTGATGTTTGTTTTGGGACAGCGAAACACTTGGTTTGACATAGCGAATATTAATTGATGAAATCTTAATTACTTCATGAATCGAGGTAAGAATCATAATCATAATAGAAGAAATCAATAAACTTTGATTCATTCACATAGCGAATAGCTTCCATAATTGGATGAGTTATTGCAGATGAAAACTATGAATATCATCATTAGATTATGGCAGCAAGAATTTATAGGTATTTTAAAAGTTCGGGAAATACAAGGGTCTTTACTCATTCACAACTTTAACAAAGGTGTAGCTTATGATTGAGTAGCACTCCAATAATCCAGCACTGATAGCCCTTCATTTTAAAAAAGGCAAGAGAGTATTAAAAAAATGAAAATATATCCTAAAAAAAAGACTTGGTGTATATCTTGAAACTATTAATGTATTACATATTCCACCAAATCTCTGACTGAAACACATCAGATTTCAATCCTTAGTAATAGCTGCAGATTATGAGCTTTGTGTGTGGGGTTTATTTGGTCAGATGCAGCCACTATTATACTCCAATTTCAACAATGAGCTAAAATGAATTTTCATATTAATTCCTGCAAATACATATTCATCTTCTTTGGGGCCCTTATTTTATTGGAATCCCACAAATTGTGTGTACTGAGAGTAAGCTCCTGATTGCTTGGCAATAGGTGCCCTTGTTACATGATCGGGAAGATCAAATGCATCAACAAGTTCCTTTGCAATATTCCTCACTTGGAAACTTAGATATTCTGACAGTTTGTGGATTGCCTGTGAAATGGAGAAACATCATTATTCAACAGTAATTTAGATTATAGTGTTAAAGAGAGCAAGGTCTACATCCTAAATCTCAAATTCAACTCAGTGCTTCTGGCGTTGTTTTCAAAAGGTTAAAAAGTGATTTCCAAAACAAAGATTTTCACTAGCCAAATGGCACTCATAATCAATAAATGTTTAGTTCAGAGAGAAAAAAAAACAGCTTATGAATGTGAAATTTTTATAAATCTTAACCTATGTTTTCCTTCTTTTTGGGTAAGAAAGCAAGTTTGAAAAAAGTGTATTCTTTATTTTTTTCTTCTTCATATCTATCTCTTTATGAAAACCATTATAGTTGTCCCTCACATACCCACTACCTACCCTGGTTTTTACTAGTTATTCCTGCTTTTTAGAGTGGTCCCTCATAGAAGTTATTAGCTTTCATTATGAGCTATCAGGAAAACTAAGAAACTGTTCATTGATTTATGTATTCATTGGTGTACTGATTTTCTTTTCCGAAAAGATTATAATAATTTTATTTCAAAGAAATTTTTTATGTACCTTGGCTTTGTTGGGAGCCACATAATCAACATTACGGTAGGTTCCAATGTCATTCCATATTCGATCAAGAGCATAAAGATCGCAGGCAAGCTTCAGAGCAGCTTGAGCGCTTGGATCAGGACAGCTGGTGCAGAAATAGGCCGTGTTAAAATTGGGAAAATTGTGTAAATAAAAATCAATTATATGTTAGAGAAAGGAACTAGGAAGCACCTCTGCACAGCTTCAATGAATTTAGCAAGAATGACTGACTCGATATGTGATTCTGCAAGTGTCAATAGATGATTTAAGCATCTATTCCATGCACCAAAGTCCCCGAGTGGTTTTGAGTGCTTTCGAAGTCGTACAGCAACACTATGAAGTAATCTAGACGTTCGGTACTGCAAAATTTAAAATCAAAATAAGTTGTTGATTTATTAGTTTCAGCACATATTATGTTTAATCTTAAGTCAAAGAATCAAGATAAAACTCACTCTGAAAGCATCCAATTGAAATTTAGGATCCCGTAGATGGTCTTCACCTTCCCACCTAGCAGTAACTGGATTTGGCTGTGACAGATAAGTACTCATGGAATCTCTCAAGTAGTTCCATGTCACTGCTAAAGTCCCTCCTTGGAACTTTCTCTGGTATTGTTTCAAAAGATCGGCTGCAACCTTCATTTGTAAAGGAAAAATTCAAACCTATTACTTACGTGCTCGAAATAACAAGAATACAAGAACCAAATAAACACACCGCACACCCAAAAGTTGTAAAATTGCAGCTGCCATAAACAAAGGAAAGGTACACTTTCCTATGATCCTACATGGTTAAATGCAAATGAGTCTGTGCATCAGCAATTAAATCGTTTCATGAAATCTTTTGAAAATTTTGGATTTCATTTGGAGAGTAGCAAAGGCAAGATCCAAAGAAGCTTTAGTAATAGTTAATCTTGGAATATATCAAGGTTAGAATGGTATTTAGAATCAAAGGGGCAAACAATTGCAGCTATCCTTTATTTATCTATTATTTACTCAAGTTTCCCTGATGATTTGTTCACTATTCTCCACAGTCTACACTAAGGTGTAGATTATAGAACAAGGCAAATATATAATTTTTTTGTTTAGCAAGGAAAGCAGCAGCAGCGACCACAGTCATAAATTAATAGTTGATTATATTATAATCACCATCAGATCATAGATAACTACAGTCTGGTTATAAAAGTCTCTTTGAGAATTGATATAATTTAGACTTAGCGCTAATAACCTGTTGAAGAAGAACTGTGTTGTCTCCTTCAAATGTCTGGAAAATGTCATGATCATTCCTCAAGGAACCAAACCGATTTACAGCAGCATAACCATGGCCTCCACAGGCTTCCCTACAGATGCTGAGTGACTTTGCGGTGTATGATGTTACATAAGCCTTCAGACCTGCCGAGAGAGCATGGACATCTGCAACTAATTCTTCATCATGAGACTTCTTCATTTGAGCATATTTCTCCACTAAGTTTGTTGTGGCAAAATGAAATGCATAAGTTGAAGCCAGCATGGGCATAAGCTTATGCTGATGAGACTGGTAGTCGAGAATCGTTACTTCGGGTTGGTCTCGAGGTCCAAATTGCTGACGAAGTAGAGAATATCTGATGGCAATAGTGGCCGAAACCTTGAGGACGCTTACAGAAGAATATGCAAGGCCTACCCTACCACCAACAAGTTCCCCGAGAGTTGCACCGAACCGCTTATTAACCGAAGGAAGCGTACTTGTGTACTTCCCATCACGAGAAACATCTCCAAAACGGTTTAGAAGGTTGTCTCGAGGAATTCTCACCAAGCGGAATCTAAGAGCTCCATTATCAACACCATTGAGGCCAACTTTATGACCACAATCATGTATCTCAATTCCAGGAAGTGTTTGATGGGTCTTCATATCCCTTATTGGAACAATGAAAGCATGAACACCCATATCAGAAACTCCTTTTGCATCATAATTAGGTAACTTCAACCTAGCAAAAACTGTGGCAAACTTGCCATGCACGGCGGCATTGCCAATCCACCATTTGATAGCACCATCATTTGGAGTATCAATAATAAATTCATCGGTGATCGGATCAAAGGTGGCGAGAGTTTGAAGGCCCTGCACATTTGAACCTGTTTATGCACAAAAAAGAAAAGTGAGCAGTGATTTAGAAATGTGTACCGGGTAAGTGCTATGCAGTAGCGTGTACCAATAGAAACCCAATTAAGATAAAAACAAATAGTAAAAAATTACTCAATCCCAGTGCACCTAAATTTCCAACAGAGACACTAGGAGGCTAGGAGCATCTCAGAACCCATTTTGAATTTTATCTCACAATCAGATGGACCATACTATGCGACACCGCTTTAAATTACTCTACCAAATTCCACAATGATGTTGCAACTAACTCAAAATGGATCCCACACGTTACCCCCACATGCCTTTATATTTTTATGAACACGACCCACTTTTCACTTCACAAAATTGTTTTTCAATCCTTAGAATTGCCAAGAATGTATTGCTCCTATAAGAACCCATTCTACACTCTTAACATCAATTGGAAAACTCAAACCATGAACCTAATGACAACACTTTAAGAACCCAACCCTATAGAAGTTGCTAAACCGACAGAATAAGACAAAGCTCACATCAGTTAATATAACTTTGACTCTATTTAGATAAACAGTTTATTAAGTGCCTACAGCATAGGTGCTTATGAATAGACTATTGATACAACAAAAGATAAAAGAAATTCAAATTGTTTTCATATAAACTATAAGATGTTTTTGTAAGCTATAAGATATTTTCATAAGCTGTCATAGAAAGTTTATTGAAATAAGCTAAAAACATGTAAGTTCTCCCAAATAGTTTCACAAGTCTGTACGCTAGCAGATAAGCTCAAATAAACCAATTCAAACAAGCTCAGAGAGGAAATTACCATGGTGAAGCTCGGTCATAGCAAAACAACCTGGGTAATCCAAGTTATCAATACCATCATAGTACTTGTCCTTATGTTTCTGTGTTCCCAAATTGATTACAGAACCACCCCAAAGACTGCATAGAATAAACCATTCATCAAAACAAAACAAAAAAACAAAAAGAAACAATTTTGACATGACCCAAATGAAAAAAAAAAGCATACCTATATTGAACACCCATTTTGATTCCAAGCGACATATCAACACTACCAACAGCTTCCAAAATAGCAAAATACTTAGCAGGATCATTAACAACATAATGAAGAGGTTTAACTCCAGCTTCTCTAACAAGAGCCAAAAGCTGATTCATACACAATTCTCGGTGATTATCTTTGGAAATTTCAATAGGGGTTAGAAGATGTGGATTAGCGTTGAAGTAATCGAAAATTTTCTCTTGTATCTCTCTGTGTTTTCCTCTCATGTAACCGGAGAGGGAATTTGTGTCCACGATTAATTTCTTCCCGCGACTGCAATTTTCCATCTCTATGTGATTCCATGAGAGATGAGGAATTGGGTTTAGGTGTTGGGAGAGTCGTTCGATTCTTCTTTCTGCATCGGAATTTGATTCGTTGTTGTTGGATTTGGATTTGGATTTGGATTTTGAATTTAGGGTTTGCATTTTGTGTGTGTTTGGGGTTGATTGGATTTGAAGTGAGATTAGAGAAGAATGGAATGGAATGGAGGAAGGAAGCGTTCAATGTTGAATCATACTAGGTAATGATTATGGATTAGTTTTGGTTGTGATGATACGGCATTGAATATTTGAATGTATATCCATCCACATCGATGATGTGGTGATGGCGTGGCTTTGAAGGAATATAAGGAAAAAATCATTATTTAATGATGGTAACGGATAGGAGTATTACGGGCGCGCCTTTCGATGTGTTTCTTTCCCTCTTTTTATACAACTACCTCTTCACCCCAACCCAAACTTAACCTTTTTTTTTTTTTTTTTTTTTAACTAACGACTCAATTTCTTTTTTTTTTTTTAAGCAAACTAAAGACTCAATTTGTTTTTTATCCAATTCAATTCTGAGAAAAAGTAGTACTATCAAATTAAATTAGAGTAAAATGTAGATATTTATATAAAACGAGGGAAATCAAACAATCATACAAAAGTAATAATACTTTTGGATAGATAGATAGATATTCCAGAATCAACATGGAAAAAATAATAAGATAGGGGTGATTGAGAAACGAAATACAAACGAGCTACATTCAAAGAGGTCTGACATTGGCATGCTCTACATGATTCTATTGGAGTTGGTGTGTCGTGAGAGATGGACCTCCCACTCAAAGGAGTGTGAATTAATAAGGTTTTTTTTTCTCCAATGAACCACTTCAACAAGGAGAACATCAAGTGTTCGACAAAAGCATAACCCCTAACATAGATTAGATCATTATGAGAGTTTTAGATAGTACACACCTAGTAACCAGCTTCAAAAGGATTAAAAAAAAAAAGTGAACAAGACTGTGTGGAGGCGCAAACTGCCAACCCAACCATCCCGTTATTTGGTACCACATAGGAAAAATGATGTCACGAGAAATAAAATCGTGATCTGTTAACTCTAATGGATTATCGCATAACACGCAACCAATGCCCATGCCCAACACCTACAGCTAATGGGGTTATCTCGAGTCGACACTGTATCTTAAAGAAGTTGTCAAGAGAAAAACAACCACTTTAGAAGGAGCCCAATACATCCACAACATGACTAGAGAATCAATGACCTCAATCATCATACCTACACCAAACCTCACCCCAGTAGCAAGGACTGAACAAGTCGACGTCACGGAGAACACCCAAAAAGGATCATGAATCCAATACTTATCATCATCTCTATCAAGAACAACTTACCAAGGTAAAATAGTGATGAGACCCTTGCAAAGCTCCATTCCACAAACAAACTATTGTCTCCTTCCTTAAGGTCCCACGCTCAATCCTCCCTCTCTCTCTCTCTCTCTCTCTCTCTCTCTCCCCCCTCCCTCCCCCCCTCTATCTCTTTTTCCTAGTGCCCTATCTCCACCAGCAACCCATTTTGTTGCTCTAAAATGTGAAACAACCTCTAATGTCAGACCCTCAATAGAGCACCGCCTAACTATGGGTCATGGCAAAAGCAGATTGATCGTCAATTGCCAACCTTCTTCGCCATCCCTTTCGAGAACCAATCTAAAGTGGACTCCACTGTGTCACATATTAAGGACACATCTTTCCACCAAAGAGAGGTTACATGAAGGCCCCAAAGGACGACCGCCAAGGTGAGGAGGATAAAGAATCATACTTCGGTTCGAGAATGTCACTCTGCAAACCAAAATTTGTAGAAATTTTCTTCACCCCCACTTACCAAGGAGAGCGAAATTTACCAAACTAATATCTTTCGTCACAAGACCATTATCCTTTTTAGGCCTACAAACTCTCCACCAACAAACCCAAACAATCTTATCATTTCACTTTCGTTTAAAGCTCCTCAACACACTTAGGGGGTTGAAAAAAAGGCTGACTTTTGGGAATCGTCCAAAGGAGATTTGACCACAAGACCGATAGATGACAAACACCTCACTGAAACTTGTCTCTTTCTTCCACTCTCAAACAAATGTTTTGAGTTACCACATTCCTGAGAAGAAAAAACTGCAAACTCATTTCTCATTTTTGAGGAGCGACTTTGCAACATATCCACTTTGGAACAACATGTTTGTCCCCTTATGCCATTCATACAACAACACAAGAATACAAATTAACATACATTGACCAGCTACCCAACCCATATAAAAAAGAATTAATGTTTCAAATATTCATGCAATCTCTTAGTAGAACAGTTGTACTCAAAGGGGGATCAAGGTAGCTCAACTGGTCTGAACTAAGAGTTAATGAGTTTGAGGTTTTAGTTTAAGTCCTAACAATGAGAAAAAAAAACTAACATAGCAATTATAATACTAACATTTATTATAAAAAAAATTAGTACTTACAAGACGGAGCTAAACTTATTTCTTTTCATTTGAAATAATTTAGATTTGCTAAACAAATTGGTAGTATTTTTTTTTCCACGTATGAATTGTGTAATTTGGACAAATCAAGTATTTTAAGAAAGAATTTTGCTAATGAGTGCGTCGAAGACATTGTTCAAGGATCATAAATTTAGAAATTATTTTAAAAAATCAAACATTTCAAATTTTAATACATTAACACACATATTCAATAAAAACTCACAATTTAAAGTCCTTAAACAATGTCCGATGATACGAAATCACCTGACCTAATCTCATATGGGCTTCACTATACCGGGATAGATCCATTGGGCTCGAAATTGAATCCGAGATCCATAATTCCGCGCCGCATATTTCAAAACTGTAATTCAAAGTTGAAATCGAAAAAACACACACGGTGAGGCGGGCCACCCTTTTACCCTCCCGCGAACCAATCTCTTTTTTTTTTTTCAATTTCCCTCATTGCCATGGCCGCATCTCCGTGACACACTCTCCCTTTCAAATTTTTTTCAATTCTCATTTACTCCACAGGGTTTCACTTTTTATTTCACATAATAATAACTACTCTTTTGAAACCCTTTCACGCGATTCTCAGTGTTAGGGTTTCAAATTTCAACTTTCTTTAGATCCAATTTATGGAAAGCCAAGACAATTTCAGCGACGGTGCTTTCAAAACCCGCCGCGCTCTCTCAGACATGACTAACCGTCCATCAAAGAGACCCTTATCTTCAATCTACGGCGACGACCACGGAGCAGAGAATTTACTCAAAAAGATATGTCACAACGATAAGGGCAAAAACCCTTGTTCCGAGTTACCCTTTTCAGGCAATAATTCCTCACAAGAACCCAGTTTACCCAGCGGCGGAACCGGAACTGGAACCGATGATTCGAATGATAGTTTTGTTGGAAGATCTCAGAATGAAGGGTTTGTCGATCGTGGTGTCGAACATGATGACAATTTGGGATCTTCCCAATGTGCTGGTGGGTCGGTGGAACCACCGATTGTGTCTGGTTCTATGTTTCCAGGGTTGGAACGGTGTTCTGCTCTTAAAAACCAAGATGGTGAGAATTTAGATGCACGTGCTGGTGGTGAAGTTGGTGTGGAATTTCTGAAAAATTGTACTTGTTCCTTTTGCACCAAAGGTATATTTTTACGCAAACAATTTTTAATTTTATTGCATGTTTTTGTATTCTTAAAATGTTGCATTTTTTCTATGATGTTTTGTTTTATGTTGTTATTATTAAATGTTTGTTAATTTATGTTGATTACTAGCTGGTTATATCTGGTCGGATCTCCATTACCAGGATGTCAAGGGTAGACTAACTGGTAAGTTGTTGTAATTGAATTTTTAAGCACTTTTGTAGGTTGCACAATTATATTCAAGAGCGTGTACCCAATTTGGACAAGCACAATTTTCTCTGCGGCCAATTTAGTTCACAACATAAGATAAACCTGAACTGGTCTTTGACATTTTTATATTGGGGACAAATTAGTCTCTTTGTCGTAATGAATTGGGGACTAATTAATTGGCTTGAGAAAAAATTGTGAGACCAAATTGGGTCTTCACTGTATATTCAATTATCATACCGGAGTATTTTACCACTATCAATTTGGTTTTTTTTAACTATTTTATCTTAAACTTTTTGCTAGCTCTAAGGAAGAGTCAGAAGGAAGCAAGATTGGTGGTCCAGAAATTTTCTGGAATAAATGATACTCATACTATAATACATGAACAACAAGGCGGCATTGATCCATCCGATTTAGAATCGAGCCTTATGCATCAGTGGAAATCTCTGTTTGTTCATATGCAAAACATATTGGGTCATGAAAGTAGGCAACTTGTGAGTTTCCGTGCTATCTATCACCTGTGCTTAATATTTCAAATTTCAATATTTACTCTAACTTTGATATTCATTCCCATTTTATATAAATTTTCAAGGATTTCTATCCTTGATATTGCTAAAAATTGGCGTCAATTACAGTTGATGCGACCTCAATTGCAGTAGTCAGATACAAAGAAAAAAAAACCATAATATACCTTGACCCTGATACGTTTGCCTATCAATGGAACCTTTTTTTGGCATATGGATCATATTATGTTATTGTTGTTATGCTATGTTGTGAATTTTGTCTTCACTGACATGTACCCTGGTTTGTTTTTATTTTGTTTCCTAATACTTTGAGTGTTTTCCTTCTGCTGCTTCTAGGAATCAAGCTTTGAAACACTGAAAGATGTGAGAGAGAACTGCAAGAATGATCTTGAGTTGACCAACAACAGCAGCTCTAGCAATCATTAGTGTATGAGTGCCTATTATGATTGTAAGATTACTTCACACATCAGTCCATTAGTTTCGCGTTTCAATTCGTATTCATATGTAGATTTTCACTGTATCTGTTGTGAATTCGGTGTTTGTAGAATACCTAGAAGTATTTGTGTAGATTTGTTACATTTGGCCGTTTCCATTGGTTCTAATATGAACAAAATCAACCTTCTTTGGAGGATAATGTTTATGGGCTTTGTTGCGCGTTCCTAGAGGGACTAAACAATAAAGGATGACAATGCCGCTTTGTTTTCAAATTATTTGCTCCATGGGTTGGTTTCAATGACTTTTTAGCAACAAAGATTTTTGGACTGTCTTAAATGATGTATAGTTCGCTAGCTTGAACAGGAGGTGTGTTGGGTATGTCTTCTGCAAAATCATCCTTTTATGCTGTAGAGTGCATGTAGTCCATTGGTTGTTAAACAGATTGTATCAGAATATTTTGTTTTGTAGCAGTCATCGGAGATTTGATTACTCTTACGTTGACGATGATCAGTCTTGTTGTGATTTTCCATTTCATGAGGCAAACACCCCATCTGATATGGGATGTTTTATTTTAGCCAGGGACAGTCTCTTTCTGTGGGTCATGCATTATGCACCTTATTGTTCTTGTGGTTTGTGATTTCCCATTTCATGAGGCAAATACCATTTGTCTTGCCATGTTTTATTTTAGGCAGGGACAGTCTTTTTCTTTCTGGGTTATGCATTATGCACCTGATCATACCCACCAATATATCACTGTATTTTTTCTGTCATGCGGTTGCAATGTAGACTTTTTTATCCTATTATGTTGTATAACATAATTAAGGTTAAATAGATAAACCATTTTGACTCAATCTGTATGTATATTTGATACCTGATAGGTGTAGTTCAGCTGACACCACATGTTGAGCTTAGTAGAAGGACTGTGGTTTGATTTTTACACAACACATCTTTGGGAAGGGGTTAAGAGCTTTAAGTGTGATTAAGTCCTGGACTGTGGATTAATTTCATAACTAGTCCAAAATGTTGAAGCTTGTGAATATATTTGTGGACTCCCACTGAGAAGTCAAAGTCCTTTAGCTACCATAAGTTATAAAAGAAATTGTATGCCGCTTTCAACATGATAAGAAAGGGCTACTAGTTGCTTTCGAGTTCTTGCACTTTTAAACCAGCTTAACTAGGCACCTTCTTCCCATCTTTTTACTGAGTTGATTTATTTGTCAGCATCGAGTTGATTATTTTGTTTTGTTAAAGATGAAAGGAAAACAGAACAAGAGGATAGAACCGGGGCATAATGGTATTGACTCCCATGGCTTTAGCTAAGAAGTAATGAGTGATTTGAGGGGGACATGAAGCTAACTCAGATCTCATTATCCACAACAACACCCTACTTGGTAAGCTAGTCTGCACAATTATTTCTCGCACTCAATGTATGAGTGAGGCTAAGACATCCATAAGAGAGAACTTGATATGTTTCACCGAAGGAGCATAAGGTTGTCCTTAATAAGTTGCAAGCCAGTTTGAGTCAGATTCACAAATAACCACTCTAAAACCAACATCCCGAACAATTTGCAGGCCATTAACAATTGCTGCTAATTCGACAATGGTCAAAAAAGCTAAAAAGTCACTCCCCATTCATGCTCCTAAGTCTAACGATACCTACAAAGCTTATGGTGCCAGAGGATTGCTTCGGGAGCTACCATCCACATTGAACTTGACTATACTTTGAGGAGGTGGGGACCAAAATATATTTGACAGTTTAGTTTTACTTCATCCCCTTAATTATTTGTCAATTTCATCAGAGGGACCTAGCTAAATTTAAGATGAGTTATTAACCCATCTATTGTTTTGAAAAATCACAACATTTCGAGCATGCTATTTGTTTTAATCCATTCGTATTAGTTGGGTTGTGAAATCAGCCATATGGCTAGAAGGAATACACTCTCTAGTTCCTTATGTTGAGTTTTTTTTCTTCTTTCTTTTGAACCAATGTTTTAGAGTTGTTTATGATGATAAAAGTTGGATATCAACTCATCTGATAAGTGGAGTGGAACTCACATCCCAAAAGATCAGTTTCCCGTAACGATAAGGAGATCAATCTCTATCAATTTTTTGATAGCATCTCATATAAGTTTTTATGCTAACTCTACTTTACACATGCAATGTTCACTCCAAAATCTAGTATCCTCCCCGTCTCACTAATTTGATGATCACCTTTGAGCACCAAATATTAAACTAAAGCCCGTGAAGCCCGACTCCAAAAGTTTCACATCACCTCACCAAGTCAAAAGCAACCTACCTGCTCCGCTAAAAAAAACATCTACACTCATTTTCCTAACATGGCAACATTGAACACTCTTAGATTTTTACCATCCCTAAACCTACCAACAACTTTAAGTGGGTCAAGAATATAAGAACGTTATTTGTTTATTGAGAGATAAGTTATTTTAAGGTAAAAGAAATAAAATAATTTAAGGTGTTACGACCCGATCAAAATTTACACAAAAAAAGTTGATTGGAAGTTACAACTCAATAAGAAGTGAATTGAGGGGTCTATTGAGCAACCATCAAAAAATAATTTAAGATTTTTAGACAGGCGTGTCTCTTTAGGGCTGATCAAAGTGTACTGATAAGCCCATTTGTGGTTATCATCAAAGGCCAAAACCCTAAATTTCATCCTATAAATACATCTCTACCTGCTATTCAACATGTTTCAATTTGTTTGGTTCTATTCTGTATCTAGAGAATCAAAGATGGTGGAGGTTAATTTGATCCATTGAATTTTCTTAATCACGGAAATCATGGTTAAGAGAGTATGAGATGATTCCTCTCACTTCCTTCATCTTTCTCCACTGTGTTTCCATGATTAAGCAAATTTGTTGGATCATCAAACATAGTAGATCACATACTAGAGTTTGAATTAATGGTACTTGATCGCAGAGACTCGTGTGTTTGAGGACTGAGGACTGTAATAATAATATTTAGGTGATTTGGAACTTTCTTATTATGGTAAACATACTCTAAAAAATTTTATAAACATATAATCTATGTATTTATTTGGATGTTCAGGGCCATGTTGTGAAATGTTGTGAACATATAATATATATTATATCAAAGGACGTGACTTGATAAATGGCTCTCTTGAAAGATCTAGTATTTTTGGCTCATGTTATGTTGTTATTATGTTATGGATCCAGCCTCCAAGAAAGCAAGATCTAGTGTTTTTGGCTCATGTTATGTTGTTAATATTGGCTCATGTCATGTTGTCAACTTTGTCTTCACTTATCTGCACCCTGGTTTGTTGTTTTTAGAAATCAAGCTCTTAAAAACTAGAGTAATAGATTTGAGAGAGAACTGCAAGAATGATCATGAGTTGAATAACAACAGCATAACAACAGCAATTCTGGGAATCAGTAGTATTTAGATTTTTGTGATTGAGACTACTTTGCGCATTGGTCCAGTAGTTTTGACTTTTGAGATTCAATTCATTCGCATATGTAGACTTTCATTGTATCTATTGTGAATTTGTGATGTTTTGACGTGGATTGAACAATTTTAGCCCCTTGATGTTAACATGAAATGTTTTAAGGATAGTGTTTATACCATATTTCCACAACTATTTTATGAGAAATTTTGGGACCTCTCTCATACTCGTATTGTAATCCCATTCTCTTTCTATTGATTGGTTTTGGTGTCAATAGATACATTTTTTTTATATCTTTTATTGTCTCTTGTATAAAAAACTATTGTTGAAATAATAATATATCTAACAAAAAAGAACCTAAAGCTAATGACTAAGAACGACGGGACCACATTCCAAAACCAAAATCACATGGCGAACCAGAAAGCAATCAGAAGGAGCACCAGTGAGATGAAGAAAAATCCAAACAATTACAAAGCGGCAAGCACATGCACTATACTTACACTCCATGCTAGTGTCATAAGAAAATCAGCCAAGTACCATAAAGAAACAGGTATATTCAGCAACCAACACTTTACTTTAGAGTAATTAATCACTTTGGTCCGTGACTCTGCATCTCGCTGTCACAAAGATCTCTACCTCAGGATCAAATACAAAATAGTTTTGAATGTTCACTTTCGTTATCACTTTAGTCCCTGTAACACCTCATACTTCTTGCAAGTATGTCATCATCACTTAACATAATTATTTAACGTCGGAGACTAAAGTGATAATGGAAGTGGACATTCAAGGACTATTTTGTATTTAATACAGAGTCAGGGACCAAAGTGAGTGCAAGGTCAGGGACCAAAGTGACCATGTACTACTTTATTTTATGAACCACAATTTACCGCAGTTAACAAATTAGGTAGTCACAGTCACACATGGATGACCCTTTGATTAAGATCAAACGATCAAATTTAAATTCAGTATTTTAAGAAAAATATAATAAAAATAAAATCTCTTTTTTCTAAACTGTCCGATCAAGATTAAACAACTACTTATTTTAAAAAAAATGATTAGACAAATACTTAGGTCACGATTGCATAAAGAAGTGACTGCATGTAATTTTATTTTAAGACTCCATCTCCATTTCTATTACATCGTCTGGGTTTGGTTCTGCTTTGAATGAAATTGATTTTGATAAAATTAACTCTGATATAATTAATTTTGAGAGAATTGATTTATATTTGGATAATTGATTAAACTTAATGAATGTTGTTTGGATTGTTTTGTTCAAAATTGTTTTTGAATGTATGATTACTAAAATGGAGATAGCAAAATATAGATAAATAGACATAGCTGAACGTATATCTAGATCAATAACTAAATATAAATATATTATTTAATGTAAATAAATAACTTTTTTTATATATTATTTAAAAAATATTAAATACGTTCATTAAACGAAATTTTTGTTGACAACATATTTGTTCGTATATTTTATATTTTTGATAAAATATATTTAAGTTAAATAATACTAGAGCTAGTTGCCAAATATGATAAAATATAGCGTAAACGAAAGGTAAAAGAAAAAATACAGTAAATTTAAAAGGAAACACCTTAAAGGAAAATAAAAAAATAAAAAAAACTTGGTAACTCATGACTATAAATATTTTATGTCGTTTATTTGGTTCGTTAAATTTTTTGATTAAATTTGGTTCATCAAATTAAGCACAAAGTAAAAAGAAGGAGAACTTGTACCAAAAAAAAAAAAAAAGAAGGAGAGCTGATAAAAAGGACAATAAAAGAAAATAATAAGGTTGTAATAAACAAAATATAAAACTTAACGAGGAATATTTTAACTTTTTGGCCCTAGTTTTCTAGTGAGAGAAACTTCAACTTCTCTCTGAACTTTCTTTCCCCTTCGTTCATCGAGGAGGGGTGGTTTTAGGTCATTTTTTGACCTAGAATTACCCCTCTACATCTTTTTTCTCTTTTCTTTCAATCTAAATAAGTGGTTTCACATAGATCAAGTTTCTTCTTTTGTGTTTTTTTGTGATTTCGTCGTCTAAGTGCGGCGTTGTGTTGTTCGCCGTCTTGTGCGGCGTTTGATTTCGCGTCTTGTCGCGGTGTTCGTTTAGTTCCTATTGAAAGATCAACATCAGTCAATTACAAATTCAACAAATGATTTGGGCGTCAACGTTGCAGATCCGGAAGCATGTGAATTTCAGTGACTTAGGTTTTATCATATTTTTTGTAGGCATTTCGCCGTTTTATGCTATTAACTTGGGTGCGATTTTTTTTTCTACCCTACTTTTTTGCCAAAAATCCAAAAATACCCTACTTTTATAAAAATTTCTGAAAATGCCCTACTTTTTCTGGTCCACCTGACACCCCACAACTCCAAGTTGTGGGGTACCCTGAAAGTTAGTGAAATTTTTGTCTTTATGATACCCCACAACTCCAAGTTGTGGGGTACTTTATTTTTTTAAAATTTTTTAAATACCCCACAAGTCAAGATTGTGTGGTATTTTTAAGGTTTTTTTTAAAAAAAATTTAAATACCCCACAACTCCAAGTTGTGAGGTACCTTGAGGTGCCGCAAAAATGTGTCTCCCACAATTTTTTTTCTTTCAAATTTTTTATAATATGATAAAAAAAAATCAGAAAAAACATAATTTCCTAAAAAAAATATATAACAAATAAAAGTACAATTATTATATAAAAAATGTCCTGTTCCCAAACCTTCTTCTTGCGACTTGCCTTGGATCATTACGACGCGGTTTGGGAATTGTTAGACGACGATTTCTTTCATGATGATTTACTATATGGTCATGTTGGGATTCGTCATTGTTATCTGTAGTTGATAAAAAAAATAAGAAAGAACTTAATTGGAATAGACTAATAAAATTATGTAACATATAAAATTACAATAATTTCCTTAAAAAACAATAAAATCTAAAATAATTATAAAAAAATGTCATGTTCCACACCTTCGTCTTGTGACTCGACGGCGATTTCTTTCACGATGAATTTCTTGAGGGTCATGTTGGTCTTCATCATCGTTATTTGTAGTTGGTTGTATTTGCGTACTATGACCCAACGTTAATGACACATCGTGTTCTCTTGTAGGCCATCCCAAATCCAGAAATTGTTCATTGGAGTTCATCGACAAACGACCCAAAGACAGATTACCGTAGTCGGTTTGATTACCAGGATTATTAAAATTAAAGTCAATACCTCACAACTACTAGTAAATTATGTTTTTTTATACCATATTATGTTTTTTCTGATTTTTTTTATCATATTATAAAAAAATTGAAAGAAAAAAAAATTGTGGGAGACACATTTTTGCGGCACCTCAAGGTACCTCACAACTTAGAGTTGTGGGGTATTTAAATTTTTTAAAAAAAAAACCTTAAAAATACCACACAATCTTGACTTGTGGGGTATTTAAAAAATTAAAAAAGAAAATAAAGTACCCCACAACTTGGAGTTGTGGGGTATAATAAAGACAAAAATTTCACCAACTTTCAGGGTACCCCACAACTTGGAGTTGTGGGGTGTCAGGTGGACCAGAAAAAGTAGGGCATTTTCGGGAATTTTTATAAAAGTAGGGTATTTTTGGATTTTTGGCAAAAAAGTAGGGTAGAAAGAAAAAAAATTCCTTGGGTGCTGTGAGTTTGTTCGCAGATTCACCTTTTACGTTTTTAGCGATGTTTGTATCTGATGTACTCTATCGATTTGAATAAATGAATATCGTTTTGTTTTTGTCAAAAAAAAAACTTAACGAGGAATTCTCTTCAAAAAAAAAAAAACTTAACGGGGAATTAACTCTAGTTAACTCAAGTTAGAAATTATAGCTTCAACCATAATTGCTTTTAAAGATGGAAATTTATTTTGAAAACTTGAACAAAACATGTTGGAATTGCTGGTTTTCACTTTTGAAGTTAAGAAAAGTGCTTTTAGCGATGGAGAAAGCTCAACCAAACAGATGCATAATTGATCTATCACAATTATCAAATTACTCCTTTTTTTTTTTCAAAAAAATATTACTCCTTTTTTTTTTTTTAATTTCTTTCTCTCTCAAAATGTATACATCCAACTAATAGAATAGAGATCGGAGAGTATACACGAAACATTTCCATTTGAAATATAACTGAAGCCACCAAACATTCCCTGCACGACAAACAAATAACCAGTTCTGTACTCACTAAGATACCATTTAGAGAATTTAAATAATTAAGTTTTTTTTTTTTCTAATATTTTTATTCAAGTTTGCGCTTTTATTGCCAGGTTTGGGCCGGCATAAAGTAAACTGATTAGCCCATTTTGTGATCTCATCAAAACCCTAAATTTTTATCCTATAAATACAACTCTACATGCCATTGAATCCATGGTCTAGAAAATCAAAGGTGGAGGCCAATTGATCTATTGAATTTTTTTAATCAGGGAAATCACAGTTAAGAGAGTTTGAGATTCCTCTCACTTTATTCATCTTTCTCCACTGTGTTTTCCTTGATTAAACAAATTTGTTGGATCATGACAAAAAATATTGTATTAACTATCTATTTTTTGTTCTGAATTCAATCATGTTGGTGTCTGATTCCTTGTCCTTATAATTGTTTATGATTGGATTTGATACTTTTATTATGTATACGATGGGAATCCTGTTTTCCTTTATTGATGATTTTTTTTTTGTTTGTTGCTTTTGTTGTGTATATTGGAAGGAATTGCCAGAACCTGTTTTCAATATTTAGCTTGTTTATTTCCTTTTTCATAACTGTTCTTTTTTAAATATTTTTTTTCTCTCTAAGATCAAAATTTTCTCTTGAAATTGCACTTAGACACGCTTTCTTGTTGTGTGGGTTTCTACTTTGGATCTTTCTATTTGCAAATAGTTCTGATGTTTATGTTTTTGCTTGATCAATTTTGTAAAGCTCTAATTTTACTGTTGAATCTGATGTTTATGTTTGTGTTTTATTTTTTCTCAATTTTTATTTTCATGAATGAGAATGAATCTCATAATAGTGAAAGTTATGTCATATGTGCATTTGTCAATTTGTTATAGTTTTAAGTTGCGTCGGAATTTTTTTGTTTTATTTTAAGTTGATTTTCTGAGTTTTCTTATGTGTAATTGGCCATCGTCGAATAATATCTCCACGGTAACAATAAAAATACTTAAATTCCTAAGGTGTGTTTGGATTGAAGGTTAAGCGAAAGGAGAGCTCGCTTTTATTTTTTAAAGGGTCTTGTTAATCAATGCCCTTAGGAACTAGTTAGATTCAAATATAGAAATAATTTATAAGTTTTATGTAGATAAAGTTACTTTTTAAACTTTCAATGTGTTGAATACATCATTCTTAAGATAAAATTTCCTTTTTAAACTTGATAACATTTCCCTTTTTTAAATTAAGAACAATGTAAAATATTTTTTTAAAATAAATTAAGTGTTTTTGAAATATTATATGATCATTTTTTTTGGTAGTGTTACAATGTAATGAGGCAAAAAAAAAAGTCGAAATTAAGTTCCAACTTATCTCTTAGAATAAAATCCATAATTTAAAAAAGAAAAGTAAACCCTCTATTCCCTTCTTAAACCCTCTATCCAAACACACCTTTTGAGTCTTTTTTCCACTTTCATTGTTGCAAACCAATAACTTCTGCCCCTCTTTTATTAAAGTATTCCCCATCCCATTTTTCCATCATTAGTAGTATGTAAATTCAAATTGAAAATGCTTTATGAATATAATACTGACTTTGGAAATTTATGTAATTCTTTGAACTTTTTTTATGATATTTTTGTCTTGGTATGTTTGCATATGAATATTTAAGCATCAAATATAAAACATATGAAATATGAATGAAGTACTATAATATTTTTTTAGATAAAGGACTATAAATTTGAACACTATGAACCCATACCAAAATAAAATTATAAATTTATATTTTGAAAATTCATATGCAAATTGTCAAACGAACAAAAATAACTTAAAAAAAATAAATGACAAAATTGTTATATCAATATGCAATTAAGTTAAGGAACTATTTTGTGTTATATCCTATTCTATTAATATCTTGTGCAGGCACAAATATCTAGTAGATGAATGCGAACAACCAAAAGAAGGATAATACTTGGGTGACATTGTGGTTGGTGACGTGACATTGGTCAACCAGAATGTCACAAGTGTAGAAAAAACCAACAAACTTTATGAAAGAGAAAGAAGAAAGCCGCTTGTGACATTGTGGTTGGCTAATGTCACCAATGTCATCAACCACAATGTTACCCCCAAAAGAATAGGTGACAGAAAAACTATCGGCCACTTTTGTTAATCAAATAGATAAAAAAAAATAACGAAACCATATCATAGGAACATTTTAGATGACATACACCTCTTTGATTCCATACATAAATGTAACACGTGCGACCCCCTTTCTTTCTCCAAAATCTTCTTCTTCACTCTTTTTCTTGCATTAGTCTCTCTCACATCAGCCGACTTCTCTCACCAAAAGAAAATGGCGATCTCTGGCATTCTCCTTCATCGGCCATTTTCGACCGCTTGACCAATCAAACCACTGATTGGCTGCCTTGGGTCTAAACTTTTCAACAAATGAAAAAAAAATTAAAACTCATCATCAAGAACGACAAGACATCCACACGCCCAACCCAAAAATTCTACATACGTGTGACGTTCTTGGGATTGACCTTGGGCTTTTTTTGACATCATCTTATTATATTGTGTGCGTCTGAAGGAGCATGTAGGAAGTTTGACCTTAATGTAAATAGTTAAAATTTCTTCTAACCAATAACGACACAAGTTTTGATTGATTGTCACTAGTGAGAATTCAAGAGTGGAGGCTTCTTTCTTAGTCGTGTCGTGCCATCGATGGACACGACGTTGGTTTCAGATGTTGGTCGCATCAGTTAGAAGTCAAGTGAGAGAGAACGAGAAGGATGTTGGCGAGGATGGATAGTCAAATTACCATTTCTTATCTCTTTCTCTCTCAAAATGTATTCATCCCATCCAATAATTTGTTTTTTTTTTCTTTCTAAATCCATACCAATAAAATATACACCAATCATTTTTCTTATGAAACCTCCCTTAAAAAACCTCCAAACAAAACTTCACCGCCCAAAAGAACACTCCCACCAGCTCATAATAAACACGACTACATGGAAATAACTGAAGCCACCAAACAGAGAGCCAATTTTGTACTCACTACTGCCCGAAACGATAACTATCATTTAGAGAATTTAAGGTAATTTAGTCAGTTTTTTTTTTTTTTTTTCTTCAAAGAAATAATTTAAGACTTTATTCAAGTCTGGGCTTTTTATAGCCAGGTTTAGGCCGCCAGAAGTGAACCGATAAGCCCATTTTATGATCTCTCTAATTAGCATCAAAACCCTAAATTCTACCTTATAAATACATCTCCACCTGTGTTGCAGCAGTGACCCAGAGAGAATCATAGTGGAGGTGAATTTGATCCATTGAATTCTTTTAATCAAGGAAATCACAGTCAAGAGAGTTTGTGTTTCCTCTCACTCCCTTAATCTTTCTCCACTGTGTTTTTCTTGATTAAAGAAATTTGTTGGATCTGAAAATAAATAAATAAATTGTACTAGCAACTATATACATAAATTGTATTAGCAACCTATATTGTTGTTCCGAATTCAAACCTCATGCGTCTGTTTCCTTGTCCTTGTAATTGTTGATAATTCAATTTGATTCTTTTGTTATGTATACGGTAGAAATCCTGTTTTCATATATTCTCCCTTTTTGTTTTTTATTTGTTTCTTACTTTGTGTGTTTATGTTTGATTTTATTTATATTGGCCACTTCTTTTATCGACAGTTTCAATAATTGGTGAAATATGTCTATTCTCACATGAGTTATGATTGAACCCAATGTTAATCACATGTAACTTTATTTAGTTAGTTTCGATGTTTATGTTTTTGCTTGATCAATCTTTTAAAGATCTAGCTTCACTATTGTAAAGCTCTATTTTTAACGTTGAATCTGATGTTTATGTTGATTTTTAGAGCTTTTCAAAAAAATTGTTTACATAAATGAGATTGAATCTCATTATACACACTGAAAGTTGTGTTATTTTGGGTAGCACTTTGGTGCCATTAATGGAATGTGATTCACTGCTGTCGAGCAAATCACGCAGTCACGCAATCAAACCAACATGAGCCACTGGATTTAATTAACGGTTCAGATTTAGTTTCTTTAATTTTTTAATATCAACCTCAAACACAGGTAATTAAACCTAGTCTTTCTTTCTTTCTTCTTCCATGCGGCTCGTCGATTAAATTTTCCAGGGTTCCTAAATCCATTCCTTCATGTATTAAGCTCCTCTTGTGGCTGTTATTACCCCCTCCGTTTAAGTTATTTCCATTCCATCCTTTCCCAAATTCACCTGACTGTCAAATCCAATGTTGAAGCTCACTTCATCCTCTTGCATCAACCGCCTTAATTCTTGCTGCAATTCTGGTGTTTCGATCTATAATGGACTTCTAATCTTCGAATATTAGATTGCTCGATCTCTCAAACAGGTTGAATCGGAGTAACCATTATTTGACTGGTCGGGTCTTTTCTGTTCAGATTCCGGCGACGAACCGGATCATGTGGTTTATGCTATTGTGTCCATCATGATGTAGGGGTTTCAGATTTTACTTGTTTTTTATTTTTCAGTTTTCAATTTATCAGTAGTGTAAAACTTTTCACAAGACACAAATTAAACTCAATAATTTAATCAATTACATCATCACAATTTTAACAAAGACTATGTTGTTGGTTTATATAACTACCTTGACCAATTGTTGCATACTCCAAAAGGCCAACTGCACCATTTTGATGTTGTGTGCTTGCAATGATTCCACATACACAAAACATCAATATAAAAGTACCCACCACCTCCGCCATTACCTACATACATAGCAGAATAACTTCAATTTCGAATTTATCAAACATTATAATGTTTTTCCAAGACAAAATAACAAGTATATTAAAATTAAGGCTTAATTACACTTTTGGCCCCCTAAGTTTCCCAAAGTTGTGATTTTGGTCCCCTAAAAAAAATAACTCTTTCCAGGCCCCCTAAGTTTACTTTCTGTTGCAATTTTGGCCCCCTAGCCCAATTTTGACCCAGTCAACGCTGACGTGGATGCATTTTTGTATTTTTTAATATTTTTTTTATTTTGTAATTAAAAAATAAATAAAAATTCTGGAAAAATGAAAAATTAATAAAAAAATTGAATTTTTTTTTAAAAAAATTCTGGAAAATTGAAAAATTAATAAAAATGAAAAATAATTGATAAAATACGGAAAAATTAAAAAATTCTGGAAAATTTTTAAAAAATCTGAAAAAATACGGAAAAAAATTTAAAAATTCAAGAAAAATTAATAAAAATAAAAAAATGAAAATTCATTAGTATTAAAAAAAATTAAAAATTGAAAAAATTTAAAAAAATTTAAAATTTCGAAAATATCTGGAAAATTTGAAAACGGAATTCTGGAAAATTGAAAAAATTGAAAATTCTGGAAAATACGGAAAATATTTAAAAAATTTCGAAATTTTCATTACTATTTTTTCCGGGAATTTTTGTGTATTTATAAACCGGAATACACATAATTTTTTGTGTATTTACAAACCGGAATACACATAATTTTTTGTAAACCGGAATACACATAATGAAAATTTCTCGGAAAAAATACTAATGAAAATTTTCCCGGAAAAAATACTAATGAAAATTTTGAAATTTCGAAAAAATAAACTGAAAAAACATAAGCTCGACATATATACTAATGAAAATTTCGAAATTTCGAAAAATTCTAATGAAAATTTCAAAAATTTCATTTTTTTAAAAATGATTAATCTTTTTAATTTTTTCGAAAATTTCGAATTTTTTTTAAATATTTTCCAGAATTTTTTCAGAATTTTTATTTTTCATTAAAATTTTAACTAGAATTTTTCCAGAATTTTAATTTTTTTCAGAAAATTTCAAAATTTTATTTTTTTCAGAATTTTTTAGATTATTTTATTTTTTTAATCATTTTTATTAATTTTTCAATTTTCCAGAATTTTTTTATATTTTTTTCAATTTTTTTATTAATTTTATAATATATTTTTTCAATTTTTTATTAATTTTTCAATTTTCCATAATTTTTTAATATTTTCAGAATTTTTTTTCAATTTTTTTTATTAATTTTCAGATTTTTTTTCAAATTTTTTTGTAATTAAAAAAAACATTTTTTTTGTAATAAAAAAACATTTTTTTAATTACAAAAATATTTTTTTATTTTTTATAAATTAAAAAAATAAAAATAAAATAAAATAAAAAAATTTACACACCTGGCGTCCACGTGTCTGTTGACCGGGTCAAAATTGACGTGGGGGGCCAAAATTGCAACAGAAAGTAAACTTAAGGGACCAGAAAAGAGTTATTTTTTTAGGGGGCCAAAAGTGTAATTAAGCCTAAAATTAACTGTTAATTATTTACTTTTAATATCTTTTGAGTCAAGTATAAGAAAAAAAATATAAATTTTCAAATTCGGGGGGCATTTTGCACATAGGTGCAAAACTTCAAGGGGGTATTTGCAAAACGTCATGTTGATTAACAGAAAAATTTGACGGAGGGGGTAAATTGATTAACATTGTACAATTTCAAGGGGGTAATTGAAGTTATGTTAATGTCAAGGGGTAATTGATGAAACTTGCAATTTCAAGGAAGTAATTGCCTATTCACTCGAGATTATCCGATTTTTTCACTTGAATTTCTCTAGCAAGTTAAACTATTTGAAAAAAAATCTGTTTTTTATTGAATTTAATATACTTATAGTCAGACTGTCAGAGGAAGGAATAAGCTGGAATATTGAAAGTGAGATATCCACGCAGGAATCGACGTGTGCGCGCGTCAAAAAGGTTCATATTCAATGGAGCAGGCCCACATAAACGTTGGAATCGAATCAACACGTTCTATCTACATAGACCGAGAATTTTAGCAAAATTACAATCATTATGATTTATTTCCTAAAAGAGAGAGTATAAATGGACTATTTTAAAAAGAATTGTATACATTCCGTAAAACAAAAAATTCTATACGTTCCCTAAAAAAAAAATTCTATACGTATCTGGGAGTAAGTCTGTCGTTTTTCATGTTACTTAAACCAAAGAGCTTCGGGGTTATAGGAAGAAGTTGGTTATATTTAAAATGTTGTAAAGAATCTCGTTTGCTAGCAGCATCTATATATCTCGTTTGCTAGCAGCATCTATATTATAGTCAGTGGCGTTGCCAGGACCCTAGATTAGGGGTTCAAACTTTTGAATTTTAATAAATAATTATAATTATCTCTTACCTATATGTAAAAAAAATTCTTTCGTTTTTACCGTTCATTTATACTATTTTATCCTTTTTATATTATTATTTAAAATATTGTAGGAACCAACCCCGCTAAAATATGAACGATGTCTTCTATTTTGTACAATTCAATAGAAAATGAGCACGGTAAAAAAAAAGAAGTTAATTTTAATCTTATTTATATCTATATAATTAAGTGCGGTAGAAAAAGGGATAGACGAACACACTGGTGTCCATCTTTCCAATAGTATATATATATATATATATATATATATATATATATATATATATATATATAAGTAATTGATAGAATTGATTATGTAGAATTAATTTTGGTTAAAAGTGATTGTCACAAAAATAATTTATGTTTGGACAATTTCATGTAAAAGTAAGTTGAACTATAAATTTGTGTATGAAAATCAATTATAGAATCAAAAGCTGCAATTTCTAACTTCAAGTAAAATCAATTGTGAAGACAAAATCAATTATACTCACCACCAGCAACAAAAATGTCAGAATCAATTATACACGTTTAGAAAAATCAATTTTGATCCTATACAACTGAAACCGGCCAAACAAAAACTAAATAACCTACAATTTATATATTAATTTGCATGATTTTGGCTCACCTACCAAGTTTGTGATTATATGCCTCGCCGCAATGGGTTCCATTTCTTATAAAGCCATTTTATGTAAATCTTTTAAGTATTCCATATGCTACCATAATATAAAATCATATAAAATCTAAGTTGAGTCAGACTTTATAGTTTGAATGTAGCTTTAATTTGAGAGAAGAAACAGAGTTGGTGCAATAATCAATAATAAGGTGCAAGAGTTAATTTTGAGGATGTTCAAAATAACAAAACATAAAAAAATTGGTATAGATTTCAAGAGTTGAGGGGATGCAGATGCATCCCCTGAGTACAATGTGGCTCCGCCACTGATTATAGTCCCCTAAAAAAATATTTATAGTATAGTGTTTGACACGTCTTGAGTAAAATTTTCTAAGTTGTTAATGTCTGAGATGGAATAAATGACGATTCTTATAAGTAAACGACGATTTTTACATTTCGAACTCGCTGACACAGGGTTTGAAACAATTAAAAGTGGCGGACAAGAAGTGTTTGGAAAGGAAGAATTGAAAGTAAGAAGATATTGAGGTATTATTTAATAAGAAAGATAAAGGGGAAATTCACATTAACCAATTCAGACAAAACAACTTAGTTAGCGTGGAAATTTAATAACAACGGGCATTATATAGTGAAGACGGCGTACGTTATGGAAAGTTTGAGGGTGATTGCGGCCTTTGTTGGCCTCCATTTTAGCTTCGTCCATGGTCAGAACTACATCTCATAATACTCCAAGAAAATAGTGTAAAAGAAAAAAAAATTACCACAAAATGTTGATATTTGAGCGACATGTTCGAGTGCATTTACAACTGTCTCTGTGACTCACCATTCCACCAATGAAAAACTTCCTCACAAACTCCATGTCAGTGGCGGAGCCAGGAATTTTGTAGAGCCTGGGCAAAATATTTTGCCAAATATTTTCGGAATATATATTAAACAGTTTTGAGGTACTAGCAAAATTGTGGACTGGATGGTGCAGTGATTAATTTTGTTGATTCTAACATAGGGAACAGTGGTTCAAGTCCAAATAGGACCATTTTTTGTTTGAATAAAAATATTATTAATACAATAGAAAATAAAAAAAGAAGGTACCATGGATCGAACCCACGCCCCAATCCACTACACCACTGATGTAACATACAATTAATTATGGATAATATGATAATTATAGGTAACTTGGTTGATGCTAGGTCTCCTACGAGATCCGCCACAGAGCCTGGGCGTGTGCCCAAGCTAGCTGGGTGGTAAAACCGTCCCTGCTCCATGTTGTTAGATAGCATACACAATTGTCTTGAAGATTTGTACCAATTGATTCAACATTTGTCGAAGATAATTGGTAAATTAATGTTTATGATTAATATATTTTTAATTTTAAGAATATTATTACAACACAAATTGAATTTGAGTTCCCTTCAAAACACTTATCCAATAAATTTTTTTAGTTTCCCCAAGTAAAAGAAGATTTTGTATTATAAATAAAAAATGGAAAATGCTAATGAGTGCCATAAGGGAACTCCTTAAGAACTTTAGATAGTAAGTTTTTACAGAAACTTGTGTATTAAATGCATCAGAAATTAAAATATTAAGGTTTTCCAATGAATAGTTTATTAATTGAGTATCCTTAAAGAGTGCATTTAAGACGCTCGTTATCAAGATCCATAAAAAATTAACCTCCAAAGTTATCTCATCCTAATGTCTTCTATTTCTCCCTCTTGCCAATTTTTTTTCTTCCTCCAGAACTCTCCCCTCTACGCCCCTTCAATCTCCCAAACAAAGTCTAAAGATAATACAGCTTAAACCCAGTACACCAAAATAAGTTGTTGATTGCCCCTTTAGAATGTTCATAAATGATCTTCTTAAAAAAAAAGAATTTTCATAATAAAAAAAAAGAATGTTCATAATTTTTAATTTATAAATCATATGAATCATTTTTCTAAGAAATATAGATACATAAAAATATTATTGGTAGATTTTCTAAGAAATATAGATACATAAAAATATTATTGGTAGATACTGTCAAAATAAAATTACTTCCAATTTTAATGATATTTATTTAAGTCTTTAAAATGGATATTTTCTTTAGAGTATGGGGATCACGAATGAAAATTCATTTGTTTCAAAAAATTAAGCTACTCCTGGATGACATATTTCCCTGGATGGCAGAGACTAGTAGGGGGATAGGCGTCGTCAATTACGTTAAGACTTAAGATACCCATTGATGACAAGGAACTTTTGGATACCTAATTCATCCATTCGAGCTTACGAAAGGCCGTAATGGACTCATCAAACGTCACTCTCGCAAGCAGTTTAGTCGTCTTCAAAATATTTTAATAACATTACCATTTATATGAGATTAAAAAATTATATTTGTATTTATAAAAAAAATTAACATGTGTTTGATCCGTTGAAAAACATGTGATTAGATTTGCCAACCTTTTCATACCATTTTTTATTTAGAAATTGATCATGATAATCGATAAAACAGATAACAAAGAACTTCATAAAAATACGAATTCTTGTCTCTCATTGTATAATAAGATTTTTTATTTTATCGAAGTTACATATCTTAAAAATTACCTATATATATATATATATATATATATATGTGTGTGTGTGTGTGTGTGTGTGTGTGTTTTGGTAGAAGACACCTTTTATGAAGGTGTCTTTTAGCAAGTTATTCTATGAGCATTTAATAAAAGACACCAACTAATTTTTATGAAGGTATTTTTTAGCAAAATTATAACAAAAACGTGGAAATCACACCTTGAGGTGTGAGTTGCTAAAAGACACCTTCATGGGTGGCTTCTAACAAAACCATATATATATATATATATATGAAATGCTAGAGTATTAACATAGTATGTCCAGAAAAAAAAGGAATAAATAAAATCAAATTTTATAACGGAAATACAAGTCAATTTTTTTTTGGTGATCAATACAAGTCAAATTTATTAATCAAAATAATAACTATTATTTAAAAGTTATCTTTTTTTGTTTTTTTTTAAATACACCTTTTTCATAGTTTTTTAAACAATGCTTTCTCTTTGACAATTTCACAAAAATTTAAAAATATAATTAATGTTGTAAGAAAAAGAGAAACGACGAATCAGTTTACAAAAATATTTTCATTAATCTTGTCAAAAAATATATTTTCATTAATGGTATGGAAAAAATTAAAAAAATAGAAAAATAAGCATTAACTTTAATTGATATTATAAAATCTTATATAATTTAGGGCAAACATAGTGTGCTAAAATAGATATAATTTGGGATGGATGAAGTATCATACAAATTTTTGTTAGTATTTTCCATAATGTTAAATATGAAAAATATAATTTAATTAAATCTTGGCCAATGAAAAAATAGATGTCATAAGGTAGCTCTTTGGAGAGGGACATGGGCCAAAATGATGAGGTGTTGCATGCGTGGCATACTTTAATAGGTTAACCACCATCGAATAAAGGTGTTATAAAAGTTGACAAGGCAAACTATTCTATTGAAAGAAAGTTCCAAGTCCAAATGCAAAGTGAGAGTATATAAACAAAGAAAAGCTCACCATTGGAATACAAGAGTGAGGCCACTCACAAAAGAAAAGTGAGAGGTGCCAAGCAATCCTTTCTCTCTAAGTTCTTTCCTTTCTTTCCCAATCTTCTTCCTTTTAACACCCCCTTCATTTTCTTCTCTCTTCCTTTAGTTTTTGTGTGATAAAAAAATGCAATCCAAACCTCAAGGGTTGGTAGTAATGTCACTAAAATCACCAAGATATCAAGGTTTTTAGGTTTTTTTTTTTTTTTAGCAACTTCAAATTTTACACACACAAACAAAAACCAAAAGCATTTCATTAGTCATTTTTTCTTCTTGTTTTATAGTTTTGGAATTGAAACAGGTTTTTTTTTTTTTTTTTTCTTTATATAAACCTTCTCTTCTTGCATAATAAAACATGGCAACAACCATAAATATGTACAATAGCAACAAAAACATGACACATGGTTTGTTAGATCCATATAATGAAGAACTAATGAAAGCACTCGAGCCTTTTATGAAAACTAGTTCTTCTTCATCAATCTCTGAACAATCTCAACTTACACAAAATTTGAATCCCAATTACTTCAATTACGGAACCCAAGCAAGCTCCATTGGTCTCAACCAACTCACCCCATCACAAATCCTTCAAATTCAAACCCAATTCCAGACCCGACAACAACAACAACAACAAAACAAACCCCTTACTCAAAAGCCAGTTCCCATGAAGCACTTTGGAATTCCCTCAAAACCGACGAAACTCTACCGCGGAGTTAGACAACGTCATTGGGGAAAATGGGTTGCTGAAATAAGACTCCCAAAAAACCGCACTCGTTTGTGGTTAGGTACTTTCGATACAGCAGAGGAAGCAGCTTTTGCTTATGATAACGCAGCTTATAAGCTTAGAGGTGAATTTGCACGTCTCAATTTTCCTCACATGCGCTTCCATGGAAGCTACAATCCGCTTCCTTCCTCGGTTGATTCAAAACTTCAAGCTATTTGTGAAACTTTAGCTATTTCTCAAAAACAGGGGAACTCGGCCTCTGTTGAAGATGTAAAGCCTCTGGCACATGTTCCGGTACAATCGAAGGGTGAATTGGTGTGTGACGATTTTAAGGTTGAGAAGACAGTGTTTTCTTCTTCTATGCCTGATGAATGTTCACTTGGATTGTCTTCACCAGACTCAGGTGTTACTTTCTTGGATTTCACAGATTCTAGCCAGTGGGATGAAGTGGTGAATTTTGGGTTGAAGAAGTTCCCTTCTGTTGAAATTGATTGGGAAGCCTTATGAGTATGCGAAGTTATTTATGTTTTTTGGGTTTAGTATATGTTTATGTATTTTGTAATTTCAGGGTATATGTTATTGTGTCTTCGGCAACATCTGCAATGAAGTTTTTGACATTTGCTGATGTTTTTGCTGAGACAGCTTGAAAATTTTAGGCTACTAAATTTAGAGAGTCGTCTTAATTAGTGGTTATTATTATGGTCTAATTATGATCTTTTTGGTCTGCTGGTGTTTTTTTTTATCCTTGCATGATCATGGGAGCTTCTATTTGTGTCTTGGTTACTTCTTGTTCAACTTAACTTTGATGTCTTTTCATGATGGATTTAATATATTTACACATATCATATAACCATCAATTATAACTATTAGATACAAACATTATTTAACTTTAGTCATTTCTAACCTATAATGGCTAACATTTAATGATTGATAAAATCATTAATTTCCGTCTTTTCAATTGATAAAATCCCAAGAATCAATGGATAAAATCAAGAACTAAAAAGAAACTAAGTACACTCAAAGAACTCAATCATGAATTTGGGGATGAATGAGACTTACCCATTTGAAGAATTGAAGGAGTGTAAGATGGAGGTTCAAGGTTCGATCTTTGCTGCCAACATGTCCCCCTCCCCTCTGACAATGTACTTGCGACTAACATTTGCACATGAAAAAAAAAAATTCACAAAATTAGGAATTTCTATTGTGAGATTTGGCTTTCTAATGCATGAGAATGATAAGATTAATCAAGAATCAATGAAGGAACGAAGGTTCTTGAAGGTTATAGAGGATGGTTCTGTGAGGCTTAAGTTTGCCTCTAATTTTTATGCAACACTTTGAAAGAAAAAGGTAAAATCTGATTTTAAAACCCTTAAATGTTGTCTAGTTTTGCACGCCGTTGCATATGAGAGCAGTCCAACCGCAAAGGTGAGCAAGGTTTTATGTTGGCTCATAAGACGAGCAAAAGCCTTAGATGGGCAAAATTGATCATACCTAATGTGTTTTCACTATGCATTAGTTCACACAAACGAGTTGATCACGTTGCACAACGAGATTCGCCTAAGATCACGGTTTAAATTACAAATTTAGGTTTAAACATCTTCATAAGAAATGTAGGTATAAATTTTAGGAATTCAACAACTTTGGTTTCAATCAATTTAGGCATGGAATGGAATTGAATGTAAATAAATTAGACTTTGGCCTGAACCTAAGAGTTTAGGTAATTTAATTAGACTTCAAATTGATTGGATGAGTACAACTCAAAATGTGATATGAGCACCAAATGTATAACACAAGTTCATTAATAAAATTAAAAAAGTAAAAAAGGCAGCAAAATGTTTACCACAAGATCACGTATACTTGAAGGCATACTTTAACCCTAAAATAAGACTATTAATGATTGTTTTGAAGTAACAAAAGGCATTCTTAAGTTGTCGTCATTATCATAATTTGAAGGGTTACAATACCATATTCTATAAAGTTCAATAGTTAGAGATAAAAAGAAAGAAAGAAATTGTGTATAAAAAAAAATACAAAAATTGATGAAACACTCCATTTGTTCTTATTTATAAGACAAATTGACATTCTTTACATATACTAAGAAAAATTGATAACCAATGTGTATAATTATATTACTTTTTGTTATACGTAAAGAGAAATTGTTACTATTTATAGGAGAGTTATTTGAAAAAAATAAATAAATAATAAATGTATTTAAATATTTCTAAATGATCTTATGTTTAGAGACAAATAAATGTTCCAAGTTGAAATTATAATTAGAAATGAAGGGAATAGCAATTTTGAATGACCCTTCAACAATGAACTTAGTATTTTTTTTATTTTGAAAAAAACTTCGAACACAATACTTCCTCTGTTCCTTTTAATTGTCCCATTTGCATAATTTTTTTTGTTTCTATTTACTTGTAATTTTCAAATTTCAATGTAATATTAATATTAGTTTGTCAATATTATTCTTAGTTATTTATTACAATAACATAAATAGATGAAATAAAATAATAAACGATTAAAGTTATTATAAAATAATAAATAGTTTTATAAAATTAACAACAAAAGTCAGTAACTATCTTTTCTTAAAAAAAAAAAGTTAGTAACTATATCTTTATACGTGTAAAAGTAAACCTAAAACTCCAGACTCTCACTTCTTCACATTTAAAATGTGTGAGCATCTGCTCGACATGAAGAAAAAAAACTAAAACGGCAACTATGAAGTACATAACTAATCTGTCATTTTTGTCATTCTATGTTGCTAATATTCATTTAAGATACGAAAATTTTAGGGTCGATTTACTTTGTGAAAAGCTTTTATGTTGTCATTTTCTAAAAAATTTGTACTTATTTTCAAGGAGATACTAGACTCTTGAATTGAACAACCATATGCATTTTTTTTAAGAGAATTATATGCATTTTTTTTAAAATAATGAAAATGACGTCTTTTTTATTTTTTTTTCTTTCTAAAACACTCTATCCCTAACTAGCATTTTCTCTCATCTTCTTCACAATGGTTCATTTCAAGAACCTCATATCTTCTTATTAATAAGTTAGAATGATTATATATTTTGAAAATAGAAATCGAAAATATTTTCACAAAATAAACGAGTGTTATTATGTTCCCCCTTAAACTAACACCAACCTTTTTTGTCTTGCGACTTCTTCAACAAAATTTGGTATGTTAATTATAACTGGTTAGGTTTATTTACGTTTCATCCGGCTCAAGTCTCCCATCATTTACTTTAATTTGGATCAATTTGTGGCTTTTCAAAGAATGTTTCTAATGTTTTTCATTTGATTTGACTTTCCTGTGTTTGAATGCCGTGAAAGAAATTCAAGGGTTTTTAAACAAAAGAGGGATTCTCTACAACATCTTCTTGAGAAATTTATAAATTTAAACTACAATATTTTTTTATGGTTGAATACAAATCATCCAAATTTTACTTTTAATTTTCATATGTGGTTGTTTAACCCTCTGTGTGTTCTTTTAAAGAGCTTGTACTTTGACTCATATTTCATTTCTGCAATTATTGAACATCTAGTGTAATTGTTTTTTTTTTTCCTTCTTAATATTCCCTTACACTCTTTTTTTTTTATTTGGTCAGGTAGCCTAGTGGCTAGAATTCACGTTATAAAGTGAATAAGTGGGGTGTCCGAGGTTCGAACCCCGGCCCCTACACTCTTTATACGAGAACGACCAGGAAATTCGGTTTCTATATTCCATTTTATCTTCTTCAGTAAAAAAACATTTAGGACACATGTTACCGTTACCAAAAACAAAATGCAATAAGCAGCTCTATCTTATCGCGTGGGGTTGAGATAAGGAATATGGAAGTCCGTCCCTTCTCCATCTACAAAAGCTGCAAATAAGAATAAATAAAAAAATAACGGCAACAAGAATAAAATGAGATAAAATCAAAAACCAAAACCATATTCTAATTCTTCATTCTCATTCAACACACGAAGACAAATTAAAAGGATGTTACTGTTCTAAGCTGAAAATAAAGGCCCACAAAATAAAATAAAAAATATCCTTGTGATCATTGAGGTTGGGGCCATGCATGACTATACCATCAGCATCATGAATCTTTTCCAAAGCCAAATTGAGGGTTAACCTCTCTCTTTCTCTCACCCGTCCTCAAAATTATATATGCCTTTAATGACTATATATGGCTTTTTCAATTTCAAACTCTTTTCCTCAAATTCCGTCTTTTTGAATATCGTCCAAAAGGAATGTGAATGAGATATGCATAAGTTGGCAATTTGCATATTCTTCGTTCAAGTTGGTAAAAAAAGAATTCCGTGAAGAGAGGAATAAATAAAGCTTATATGATGTATAGTCCTTGAATTGCAGCTGCTTTGTTTACTCTTTACAGCCTTTAACGACGTGGATTTGCATGCTTCCTTCCAATTCTGGCGGCATGGCATGACTCAAGTTTCGAATCTTCTTTTTCTTAAATCTGATTTGATGCTTCCAATTTAGCTAAAGAACGATTTCAGGAGAATCACATATTCAACAAATATCGTGGTTGGACAATGATATATGGTTATTTATATCCTCACTTCTGTTCACTAAATTTGCTTTAAAATCTATTCAAAGTATTTTTTTTTTATCAAGTAGTCTAGAGCTGAAACATTTTAAATATAGAGAAGTTAGTTCAAAAACCGACTTTGCATATACTATGTATTATTTTAGCCAACCAAGCTAAGTTCACGGGAACATTTTCTATTTTTATTTTCACTTCACTAAATTAACAGAGATTCTACAAAATAAAAAATGAAATTTTTTTCACAAAGTAACTAAATCTTTAAGTAGTTTAATTTGACTTGATTCTAAATTGTATTCAAAATATATTTTATTTTTTGAGATTCCTATAATTCAGACTTCAATTGTGAGAAAATTATAAATGTTGCCCACATTAATTATTAGAGTCAAGAATGATTTGTTGTTAACTGAAACTCATTACTGCTTGAATTTTCATTCATTTGAGTGAAGGATTATTTTTATGTGTCTTGTTAACAATCTGTCAAAAAAAAAATGTGTCTTGTTAACAAGTGCTCTTAGGACACTTCTTAAGTAAACCAAAAATAATAGTTTTACATTAAAACTACAATTTTCAAACTTTTTAAAACATCATTTTTTTTACCACTTTTCAACATAATATTTCTATTATTGTTCTTTTAACCAATATCCAAAGGACACTCTTTAGCATTTTGTTATTTTTATTAGTGATCTCACCGAAAAATTCATTTGTATACTTTCTTAGTTGAATGAATCAATAAATGTTAATGGCGAGAGTAATCAATATATAATATTTTTTTTTTTTTTACAAGCAACATATTATGATCTCATGTTGAATATCAATATAGGAGAGGTTGTTTCTTTTCCTAAATTTGTAGATACCTTATAGTTTTGTTAAATATTGGTACCGTAACAAGATACGGTTCTATGAGTGGTTAATATAAAGATAGGACATTACATTGAATACCTTATATTTTGATTGTGTGTATATATTTATTATTATGAGTTAGGATCAAATGAAGGTGTCAAACTTTATTTGTCACCAATTCTCATCCGCCTATTAAAATTTAATCGAAGGCTTACAATACAATTAATGTTTCAGAGAGATTTGTTAAAATTTAATCAAAGGCTTACTATTAATGTTTTAGAGTTCACCAAGAATGCTGAAAAATCGGGTCATAGCTGTAATGGATGTTTAATGAGATTGCTCTATATCGATTTAATTAAAGCCTAAAATTACTGCACACACAGATAGACATATATTGTTTGAGTTTATTTTTGCTCTTTTACTGAAAATATAATTGTTTGAATGAATTACAACAAACTGGATAAAGAGTTTAATAATCTAGGTGACTAATGGATGAAAGTGCTTTTTGGTTCCTTGAGATCGAATTTCAATTTTTATGAAGGACAACACTTGATGGAGGGGTTTTTTGAGAAATAACACTAAATGATAGGTTTTTGTTGGACTTCAATATGGGCCTCCTAGTCATTTCCTATCAGGTTTTTTGTTCTTGCTAGTTTACCCCGATTTCCCAATTTTAAGTTTGAGGGAGACTATTACAGTATCTATATTCAATTATTGTATCATTTCACCATCCTTTATCAATTCTATTATTTCAACGTCTCTTCAAGAGCATTATGCTTTTTATAGTACTTTTATATTTGGTCCCTTTAAGAAAATTAGCCAAGCTCCGCCAATAGTGTTATGGATGTATGGTGGATAGGTGGATGCAATTGTCACCCTTAACACATATTAAGGGCTTTAGCAATCATTTTAGAAAAGAAAAAATATATAAAACAGATTTTAAAGTGGACAAATTGTGCAATGCATAAACATAGTGTGTACGCATTAACCTCATTGGCGATGTTACTGAAAGCTTGACTATAAGTCTATACTGCTATGCTATCCTTAAATTAACTTGATGCCTGCAAACCAAGTGACAATAATGATACAAAGCACAAACTAAAATATAATAAAATCTTTTTATCCTGTTTACTGTTTGTGAGTGTTTGGACAAGTTTCGGTTAAATGAAATTATAGAAAAGTGAATTGTGCTTGGTAACTTCCATCTCAAAAGCAAGTTCTTTGTTAAATTTAGCGTGAATTTTTTAGCGCAATGCAACGTCTTTTGTATGAAGAGGTATTTTTCTCTTATTTTATTTTACGCTATGGGGAGGTGGATTGGGAAAGATGTTTTGAATTTTTGAGCATGTTAAACTCTAACATAAGTATTTTAGTCATTCCCGAGTATTTGTGAAGGTATGAATAGCAACTGCATGTGATATAGCTTACAGCATTTACCCTTGAGAAAATATAGGAAGGGAAAGTATTTGGTTGATGGGCCTCCATTACAATATAATTGATGCCGAGCATAGGTGTTTTCAATTTGGGAGCTTCTTTCTCACCCTCCCCTTTTCTTGCGCGTCCTCCAAAATTTAAAAAATGTATTTGAGAGGAGCACACTCTAAGGTTTTCTCCTTTTTTGTTGTTGTGAAAATGGTTTTTTTTCATCGATTCGGATTATAAAATTCGAACACTCGTTAATACAGTCTACTTTGAAGCATGTATAAGTGACGTTCGGATTATAAAATCCGAATACAGTATACACCCTCTTTTGCCAAAAAATCATGGGAAAAACAAGTTTGGATTATATAATCTAAGTTGTATCAGCGCAAAGACTAAGACTTGTTTGTGTCATGTATAGTTAGTTTAAGAACCATGCTAACAATTCTAATACACTGCTTAAGTGTGTTCCTTGCGTTTTAGTTGTTCTCATTGTTTTCCAGTTGACAATCCAGTTTTCAGGCAACTTGGTCGGATAACTATTAAATTTGGCGAGAAGATTAGGAAAAAAAATAATCAAGGATCAAAATATGCCTCCAAATACAAAATTTCATCGTTTAGGCAATTTTTTATTTTTTTAGTTTTTCATATTCTGATAAAAAATGTGAAAAAATTGCATTAGCTTTTTCATTTTTAGATTTTTTTGTGGTATTTTTATACTTTTTGATTTTATTTGATATGTTTTTTTAAGTTTTTACTTTTTTTTTTGTGTTTTTTAAAGTAAAATAAAATGGAAGGAGGTTCTTATTTTTGCTTATATATATATATATAGACATATTTCAGATTATATAATCCAAATCATATTTGTTTATTATATAATTTAAATGACATGGATATTTTAGTCAAAGCGGATGACGTGATGAGAAAGCAAAGGGTGGAAAATAAAACTCCCTTTCAACTATGTGTTTAACTCCCTTTCAACTATGTGTTTTTCCTAGATGTCCAAAACCAATAGAATGTGGATCAGGCTAATAATGAAAGGAAAATTGCTTTTCTGACATAGAATACTTCCTATTGACACAAGTAAATGACGTTTTTACCTCCAGCGGCAGTTAACAGCCGCTGGTTAAAGTGCCGACAGTTAACAACCGCTGGCTTCCAGCGGCAGTCAACGGCCGCTCACACCAGTTAACAGAACCAGTGCAGTCTGTACTGGTTTTTCCAGCCATTTTGGCCTGTTTGTACCTGTAATTTCAAACGACAATTCCGCATTAAATGAAACCGAAACAACAACATCCAGCAATCGCGAACATCAACATTTTATAGTTTATCAATTATTCGGTAACATTAAACAAAACCGATAATGCGTTAACGTTTCACAATTGTTTGAAATTCGTCAAATTTTCCACATTATGCAAAACATTACACGTAATGTACATTAATTACTAATAAATGCGAAACTCAAATATATTGATATACATATAAATAGTTAAAGGTTAGTTACATATCACCCAAAAAATTGGTCATTACATTATATATCCAAAAAAATACGTCGGCGCGTATCAACCAAAAAACGGATTAACACCGACCAAAAAGTGTCACATTTCATCTAATAAAAGCAAATCATCTAAATGTTCCAGAACATCTTCAAATTCAGTGTTTTCTTTAACCGGAGTGTCATCAAACATAATTGGATTGTCTTGATTTGTTGGCTTTTTTGGTGGAACCAGTCTATCTTTGAGCTCAATGTCCATGAGTGTTCGGAAACGATCGTGTTGATCCAAGAATTCATCCTCCCATGTTGCCGCCTCTTCGCTTCTGTGATTTCTCCACTCCGTGGATGCTGGAGGTAGTGGGCAACCATCTTTTAAAGAAAGAAGGACAAAATGATTTGGGATTAGACCAAGGCAAATCATGTTGCTTTTCGGGTTAACCGGAGGCCGACCTCTAAGTGAGAAAAAAGTCTCGGAGATGTAGTCTTTCCATGTAGTCATCTCTAACACCGACCTATTGTAATATGATGCAACGATGTGTCCCATATCCGGCAATGTCAACCATTTGTCGGGAGGTGCAAAACAACTAGCATTTTTGGGAGGATACAATCCATCCAAGATGTAGTTGTAGCGGGTCTCACTCGCATATATCTTGATGTATTTGCTCCTATGCTCTTTCAACTCTTGAATAAGTGCTCTCCGCACCATAACATGACTTTCTTGCGTCAAACCCACAACTTCAGCTACAGCCCTAAACCCACAATGTCCGTCACCAATAACATCCACAATTCTCTCAATGTATGGTCTCATGAATTTTGGCATGTAATACATAGGATTGGATGGATCATAACTTCTTGAAACCAAGCTAGGCTTAGGAACCGGAACCGGAGAAATGCCAATGCGAGCACCTTTTGTTTTAGGTTGTGAAGATTTTTTCCGTGGTGAAGATTGACTTTCCGGATGTTGAGAATCAATAGTCTCCCACGAAGATGGGATCCTACTACGTGTAGTTTTGATTTTTTTGGGAGCTCCTTTGGTTGCCACCTTTCTTGGAGGTGGTGACAACAACGTGGTCTCCGGAAACGCTAACAACCGCAAACCGTCTTTGATTTCTAGTTTCATTTGGAACGGAACTCTTTGGAGACGTTCTTGGATACCACGCCACTCCTCCGCGACCGAAAACAAATCTTCATTACTTTGTTCTTCACCCATATACAACTTATGCCAATGCGGGTGTATCTCATCCAATCGAATGGGCTTGTTGTGACGGATTTTCATAGCAATGAAGCATGCACAAGGTAGGCCATACGACGTCCTTTGAACACAACCACAAGTTTTCTTCTCAATGCACAAGGTTTTCCTAGCACGCTGTTTGTTATACCCTAATTTTGGACCTAAAAATACTTGCTCAAAATACTTTTCCATCTTTGATATATGTCTATTACTCTTGAAAGATTGCCAATTTGCTATTGTTTTACACTGGTATTTTACTCTGCTTTATCTTCCAATTTTGCTTAAAAAATCTTTTCAACTGTGTATTTGTTTATGTTTCTTGCATTTCAAGTCATCCAAAATATTTTTCTGCATCTTATTTCAATGTTATTTGCAAAATTCATGAGAAAGGGTATTTTAGTCATTTCCTGCATTCAAACTCATTTTGGTCCTTGAAAGTTGTTTGGGTCTTTTCAATTGGCTTGTATAAATCCTTGCTTCAATTCCATGTCAAAATCCATTTCACAAATTGCATCTGAGTCATTTTAGCCCCTAGGGGCATTTTGGTCATTTCACACGAAATTTTGACAGAGAGATGTTACTTTGAAGTACCTCATTTAGTAGTTGGTTCATTTTAGTCCGTTTTGTTATTTTTATTTTGTTTCACTTTACGTTTAGTCAAAATTACCAATTTTACCCAATTTTATTATTATTATTTTAATTTTAGTCCTCAAGTCTTTTTTACATTTTAGTCCTCAAGTCTTTTTGCATCTTAGTCCTTTTTTATTTGCAGATTAGTCCTTTTAATTTCGTTATTTGCATATTAGTCCTTTTAGTTCTCATAATTTGCAGATTGGTCCAAAGTCAAGTCCAGTGCCCAGTTCCACGTGGCACCTTCTGATTGGTCTTAAGGGCCACATGTCAGCCTATAAAAGGCCAGTCATCAATGCACAGTAAAAAACACCATTCACGCAGTGCCAACTCATAAACACTTTCACATTTCTCTCTCCCAGATCAAAGAATCAAAGTCCAGAAAGATCTCAAGAACACGATGAAGGTTTGAAGAATCTTCAAACCCTAACCGTTTCCAGAACCTCAAATTCACATCAAATCCTCACCAATTCAACACTGAAACCATCAATTCACGACTATCTCCATCTCAATTCATCACAAAACAACGAAAACAACAACAAATTCACAGAATTTCACGAAAGTCGCGAAGAAGAAGAAGAGTGAAAAGACTGATTTATTTTCGGTCTTTGAAGCTGCGAATTCACCAGAAGCAAGGAACGAAGCTCTATTTCAAGCTTCTCTGTTCGAATCTGCAAGGTTACAATGAGGTAATACCCCAATCTCTTCCTCTTTTCGTGATCTTTTCTGCATGTGTGTTCATCCTCGCAAATCAACGTAGATCTAGGTTTAAAAAGTTTCACTTCGAGCTTTTTGCTCGAAAAGTTTGGAAAGATTGAAAACCGAGAAGATCGAAGCTAGATCTACGCTGTTTTGCAAGGTTTTCGTGAATTTTGTTTGAGAATTTGTGTTTAGGATTAAGGAACGAGCAACATAGGCTTTAGATCGTAGCGTTTTGAGGATTTCGGTGCCAGACTCTTCACCGACGGCGGTGTAACCCGCCGGAGAAGATGATCAGAGACTTAGAGAGATAGAGTGAGAGGGAGAGAGCTTTAGAGAGAGAAACGAGGGTTAAAAATGAAAAAACCGGCCTCTTTTGCTTTTATATAGGCGTGAACCGGACCGGTTCGTTTGAACCAGTCTGGTTCACCTCTGGACCAAGTGCTTGCACCGTCAGATCTAGGGTTTTAGGAACTGGATCAATCCAACGTCCCTGATACGCTTGGATGATCCAGAATCCATTTCCCCTTGGGCCTGGGCTTTTGTTTGCGCAGACTTTATATTCTTATGTTTTTCTTGCTATTTCTACACTGCCTAATACTTTTTACACCTCTGTCTCATTAAAAAAACCTTTAAAAAATTCCTAAAAAATGTTCAAGTCATTTTCTTGATATTTTTTTATGAATCTTGATGTATTTATATGTTAAGTATTGATCAAAAATGAGGAAATAATTTGTTCTTTTGTTGATTAATTTCTTTTCCATTTCTTGTCAAAAAATCTTGTTAAAGTTTCTAAAAATCTTGTGAATCCTATTGCAATAATACTTGATGTTTAATACTGGTCTCTTATGATATTTTGACATATAAAAATGGATAAAAACAACAATGTGTTGTGTGTTGCTTTATTCCTTGAATTTTATGATTAGAACTTGTGAAAATATGCTTAATTTTGATTCCAATTTTTGGTGTATGCTTGTGAGTTGGGATGTGTGGATTGGGGATTGATTTGTCACTGTTTGGACGTGTTTCTTGCTGTATGTGAATATGTGTGGTTAATTACTTGCTTTACAAGGCAACTTAATACTTGTTTGTGAAAATGAAGTGCCGAGTGTGTCTAAAAATTTATCATAATCTTTGACTTGAATATGTTCTTATAATTCTCACATTCTTGATGCAATAAAGCCTTTGGAAAATTGTTATGGCATGAGGATTATAGGTCATATACTTGTTTAAATACTATGATAAGTTTTAGGTATAGTTTGCCCTTTTTACGTTAAGAGTTTTGTTACTTTTTGTCAAGTTTTTAGTGGTTCTTTTGCTTATAATTTCCATTCTATTATGCCTTATGCTACTAACCACTTTACTTCATGTTTCATGCATTCCATAAGCATCTCATCCTCCATCTTATATTCTTGGTCTTTATTTTCTTACACTTTAAAATTCATGCAAAAGTTAGAATGTAAAACCTAGGAATTCTTGTAATTTACTTTATGCAATTTAATTTCTTGCAAGACCATAGAATGTAAACTAGGGCATATGTAAAGGACAATGGACTCTAATGATGTACACCGACACAAGCACCTACACATGCACACACCTCACATGGTTACTTTAGATGTATGCTTAGGGAATGTATGCTTAGATGTATGTTTAGGAGCCTTGAAACTTAGACAAAAATTCTCTTTTCAAAAAAATATGAACAACTTCACTCAAATCATTTTTCAAATAAACCTTGAGATCAAAATCCCATTGTATTTCCCCTCTATTTTCTTAAACAAAAAATCTTAATGAATTTTAATCATACTTAGACTTTCTTTTGCAAAAATGACTAATTCAACCTCATATTTTCACAATCTTATGCCCTTGAGGCCTCTTTCTCCTATTCTTCAAAATTCCATTTTCAAACTTAAAATCAACCAACAAAGACAAAAACATTTTTTGGTGGAAGAGAACTACGATGGATTTGATCCCTTAAAAGGGTACGTAGGCAAGGAACCAATATTCCTTCAATTCAAATAAAACAAAATTCAAACATCTTCTTCTCCCTCCAATTCTTCACTTAGTAAACTCTTAGGTGTAAATATCATTTTCCAAATAGCATTTAAAAATAAAGCGCGCGCGTAGAAAGTAAAGACAGTTCCTATAGGATACTATAGTCGTTATGGGTGCCTAACACCTTCCCGTAGCGAAAACAACTCCCGGACCTCGATTCTCAAGGGTTTTGCTTATTTTTTCCCTTCCCAAGAAAAAATAAGATATCAAAGGTTGAAAAGGTTCAAACGTAATCAATGTTTGACACCCGAAAAACCAAGATAAAACACTGTTCTTCCACAAAAATAAAGTTCATGGCTTGTCTAGACACATGACCCCCCAACCCGGAGTACAAAGTGACATCTTTGTATTGATTTTCCAATACCGTAACGCTCCTACCAAAAGATGATTGTATCTCCTCAAATTGGTTTGCCAACATCTCATCTATTTTTTGCCAACAAGTACCCAAATCACCCTTGGAGGTGGACAAATATTCCTTCACCACACCATGAGCTCCTTCAACTCTATTCGTGGTCCTACACCCAAGATGTAACACAAGGTCCGTCCATGCCCTCACTAGTTTGACATTAAAAGGGTTCAATATGGTTTCTTGAACATAGTGAAGAAAGTTTGGATGATCCTTACAAGCATCTGGAATTCTACTAGATTACCCGCATATAACTCTTGAGTAGGAGATTCAACCAATTTTTCCCATGCATCAAATATGGTATCAACCAACTTACTATGCTTCTCCTCGTCGACAATCTTCTTTTGCCCATCCACCACAACAACATTTTGTTTAACTTTGCAATCGGTAATGATTCTTGATCTAACATTTTTGCCAACATGGAAATAACAAAGTATTGCACTACTACCGGGGATAACATTTTTACGGCATTCATCATACCCGTGTCCCTGTCGGTCACTACCACCTTAGGCATATCACTATTTGGTCCAAGAAGTATAAGCAACATTTGCAAAGCCCAAGTAAAGTTATGCTCCTTCTCCGACGTCATAAATGCAAAACCAACCGAATATGTCAAATAGGTTGAGGTGACTCCAACTATTTCAAACAATGGCATCCTATACAAGTTAGTTTTGTACGTGGAATCCATTATCAAAACAGTAGGAAAATTGTTAAACAACTTTACCGAAGTTGAATGAGTCCAAAATATGTCTTGAACGGTTTGACTTTCCTTTTTTTCTCTTACGTAATAAACATATCCATTCTCTTCCAACTTTGTGATTAGATATTGCATCTCCGTCATGTCACCCCTTTTTGCCTTTTTGAATTTATGACGTTCATTGTAGACTTGCTTGATATTTGTCATGGACTCTTCCCTTTTCTTCTTCAAATTTGTCAAAATATTTTTTGGTTTCACCGAAGAATCGGTCAAGTCATGTACAATCTTCTTGTCGTCCTCCGTTAATCTTCCGGCAAGAAGGTGCCCTGCTACATACGACACCATCTCATGGTTGTGAACGCCATTAAGAATAGCCAATTTCCAAGCATTGTCTTCCCTAACGACATATCCACGCAACAAACACCCACATTTTCTTGATCCCATTCCTTCATGCTTCACTTTTGCCGTCGGTACTTTGTGCTCGCCGCTCCGTTCACAAACCAACTCCAACATAGCATTTCTTCCTTCACAAGATCTTTTAATGATAACCGTAAATCCAGCCCTATTTGCTTGTCGACGGACCCAACCGAGCAATTCGTCTTTATCTTTCCATGTTTCTCGGGTTGAAAAGAAATGAGCCATGTCCACTTCGTTGTCACGAAGTTTCCACACATCGGAATTGACGCTTGAAGCCTCAACTTTAACGGAAACTTCGACCTTAGCGGGAGCTTCAACCTTAATGGAATCGACAACTCTAGGTTTTTGATCACCCGCATTCTCAACATTATATATAAATAAACAACATACAATTACTAAACTAATTAATAAACATATATCTAATATCATATAATAACATAAACAAACAAAAAAAAACAAAAGAAAAAAAAATCGAAATTTTTTTTTTGGCAGTAGCTACTGCCACTTAGAAAATTTTGAAATTTCCTAAGTGTCCAGCGGCAGTTAACAACCGCTCACTCCCAGCGGTAGTTAACTGCCGCTACAACGCGTGTCAGTGCAAAAAAAAACCAGAAAAATCAATCAAATGTAATGAATTTTAACGCTGTAATACCTGTTCTTTGATACATTTTGTGTGTAGAAACGTCTTAGCAATCGATCAACAATGATTTTGAGGCAAGATTTTGACACAATTTTTGAAATGGGTTTTTTTTTTTTTGGTATGGTATAGGAATGATGTAAGGTGATGAATGAATAGGTGAGGTAGGGGTTTGCTGGTTTTGGGGGGAAAGACAGCAGCGGTAGTTAACAACCGTTGGGTCCCAGCGGCAGTTAACAGCCGGCAAATCTTCCAGCGGTAGTTAAATACCGCCAGGGGCATTAAGGTCATTTACTTGTGTCAATTGGAAGTATTCTTTGTCAAAAAAGCAATTTTCTAATGAAAGAGCAGTGCTATATCCAGTAAGAAATGGTCTCGCGAATTTCCTGATGGCACATGTGTCAACATTTACAATACTAATTGACAAGTAAATGTCAATATATATTTACGAAAAACATGATGTGCTGGTCAATTAAAAAGTTTAGTTTGGGTTCGTGATGGGATTGTGATGTAAATTCTCGCGACATTAAGCATTATCCATTATGAAATATAAGGTGCGTTTGTTTTGATTTAGTAAAAATGATTTTGATTTCAGAAAATTTAGAGTATGTTTGGATGAGGTAATTGAGAATTTTGAAGAATTTAAAATTCTAGGCAATTCAAATGATTCAATTAAATTGACTTCATTTCTAAATATTCTTGTTTGGATGGAGTAATAAAAAGTTTCATTGCCATCCTTTTTAGACATCTTTTATAAATTTTATTTTATTTTGCCCAAATTTGAAAATTGAAATTATGGGTCAATTTGTAAATTTCAATTTTTTTAGGAGTTAATTTATAATTTTGAATAAGTTCAAGGGTAAATTTGTAATTTAAAAAATATTAGGGGTCAAATTGCAATTTTTGTAAATTTATAGGGGTCAATTTGTGAATTTTGGAAAATTTGAAGACCAAAATGAAACATTTGAAAAATTACAAGAATGAAGAAATTTGAAATTCTTAGCTTTTAGGTGTCATTTCAAATTCTCTAAATTTCCCTTTAACAAAATACTTCGTGAATTTCCATCATTTTGAAAATTCTTCAAATTATTATCCAAACAATGAAATTCATTTCAAAATATTTCTCAAAACATTTCCCATACAAACACACTCTTAGTAAAAAAACAAGTGAGTTAAGTTTGTTTCTGTAAAAAAAAAAAAACAAGTGAGTAAAAAGTAATTTAAAAAGGAAAGTATTTTTTATAAAATAAATCTATGATAATAATTTTTCCTGATTTATGTGTTACAATAATAAGCGAATTTATAATAGAGTCCAAGAAAATTAGCTTACAATATGTTTCTTAGGTTGGTTAAAATATCCCTTGCACTTTATTTTAATTACGATAGTTTTTTTTTGTGGTGGTTGAGATGCATTATCCATACCAACTGAATTCAGTTTACAAGACTTAATCATGATAGTTTGATTATAAAGAAAAGGGTTAATTATGTTTTTGGTCCCTACAAAATTGCGACCTTGTAAGTTTAGTCCTTACTTAATTTTAATAGCATTTTTAATCCCTACAAAAAATTTCTGCACTCAATATTAGTCCTTATTCAATCCAAATTTGTTTAATTTATGCTTAAACTCTTAAGTTTTACAACAATTTTTTACAGGCGTGTTAAGAACGTTATTAAAAGGTCCTCCGAAGAAAATATCGCAAAAATTTGATTTCTACGTCCATATTTTTGTTACTTATATATTAAACTTTTGTCGTTTTAAAAAATTTATATTTAATTTATTTCATGTTAAAAAATTATAGATTTTAGTAAATGAACCTTTCATAGTGTTCTAAACTTGTATAAAAAGAATCGTTAAAAAATTTAAGAGTTTAAGGATAATTAAACAAAATTTATTTTAGCAGGGACTAAAATTATAAGTAATTTTTTTTTTGTAGGGATTAAAAAAGCTATTAAAATTAAGTAAGGACTAAACTTAGAAGGTCGCAATTTTATAGGGACCGAAAACATATTTAACCCTAAAGAAAAACATGCATGTTTCCTGGTAGTATATCTCATTCGATTTACATCAAGGCACAGTGATGAACTGAAGAAAAAGTTAACAGATGGGAATATTATAATGTTGACAACGATATTAAAGCATATGGAAATCCATCATTCCGACCTGGACCTTAGTAGGAAAGGTCCCATTTTGTCACATCTCCAACTGTTTCCGTTAAAAAATGGTTGAGATGATCAAATTGGGAAGAGATATGTATTATATGTATTAAATATTAACCAAAGCAAAGATATAAAGTGGAATAAAAAGGAGTTTTTCTTTTTATCACTTATCAAACATGATCCATAATATCCATATGTAGCAACCTTTATGCACTAATAAATCAGGGGGAAAACCTATTCATGGTTGAGGAAAAAAGAAAAGAAATGCTAAGAGAATAATTTAGCTCATCTAGAAGCAATTGAAAAAAGTCAAGTGATTAATAAATTTTAACTAGTGAAACAATCGTTAGTTAAAATTTATGTAATTTTCTTTTTTTTTTTGGTCTAATGTAATTTTTAGTTGAACTTTAGATTATTATGATTCAATTCCTAAGAACCGCAAGATATAACAAAAACATAAATGTGTGTACTCTTAAAAATAACAATAATAATTTAAAGCCAATTAAGTATCATATCATCACAATGTGCGACAAAATTGGAGGGGCATACCGACCTCTTTCCTGGCACCAATGGTGGTTTAAATAAGCCAAATTGATATGATTGTTTTTTTAAGAAGCCAAATTGATATGATTGTTAATGTTAAGTACTTAGGTAGTATGGTATAAGTGGTTGTGAATAGTATTTTATTTCTGTTTTTCTATACAAATTTAGAGTATATTTAAATATTAACTCTCATACCGGATAAATGTGCATACATCCATATTTATATTGAACTCTTAACCACGTGTTTAAAGAATAGTTAGATAAATGAATAGTTCGATATCAAGTAGGAGTAGACTTCTATCGCATGCATATGCTAGCTAGGTGATAAGATTTTATCTTTAGGCTATTAAAGGCAAAATAAGATAAATTCTAATATTCATAATCCATTCATCACCTTGTTAAATCTTCAACATAACATTATTTATTTCTGAAAAGTTCCAATCTATGAGTCACAAAGCTAAAGAAGTACCTATTCCATATCCAGGTGATACCCAAACCACTCTTTTTTAGTAATATCTCCGTGATTCAATTATTGAAACATCATTGACATATATGGCTATTCCTTTCGAGGGAAATATCCCCTTTCGTTATTCGTTTAAATAATTGTCAATATTCCTACATCACTATTTATATTAAATCCTTTTAACTCGTTTAGCAAGAACATTATATGGGCAATTCACATATAATATAGGTATAATTTTCAATATATAATGTATATATAATTAATTTAGGTAGATTATTATATAATAAATTTGGTAAATTAAAATCAAGAAGACAAAAACATTTTTGAAAATGGTTTCACAAAGATTTGACCCCTCTAAAACGCGGAGGTGGATATGATACTGGTTTTACAATATTTGACTTCTTTAAAATGAATAATTTATAAAGTGAAAAAATTATTGGTTAGTATTTGAAACCATTCACAATTTATTATACATATTTAATATCAATCATTAATTCATTTATCAAGGGTTGATAATAGTCGCTTTTCTCACAAAAATTTAATTGAGTGTCTCCAATGGAGAAAAAAAAATAAAAAGCCAAGACTTCACATGTGGTCCCCACAATACAATGTTACCTTTCAACAATCCAAACATATTTTAGATTAATGGTAAAAATTTAAGCAACATATATTTATCGAGTCAACTTTTTAATAATTTTTATTTAGTCCAATATACTTATTTTATGACTTTTAATTTCTATGGAACGTACATTATTTAAGATACTCTACACAAGTTTATACAATCCATACTGTCATGTAATTCTCCTCCAACAACAAAAGAAAGCATTTAAGCTACAATTATTACCTCCACCAAAAATGCTCCCATGAGTCCGAATCCAAAGATCTTAAACCTTTAACCGAAAGTGCACTGGCGGTTGATGTGGTTTGTGGTAGTTATTACAGTTCCAAAATCTTTTTTTGTGTGGTGATTTTACAGTTCCAAATTCTATCATACGTATTCCATTCCCACTTCAAACTTCAAAGAATCAAAGGATAAGAATATTTGTTGATATAATTTATCAAAAAATAAGGCTTAATTACTATTTTGGTCCTTAAGTTATTTGTTGGTTACATTTTGGTCCCATAAATTATTAACGTTACAATTTGGTCTCTTAAGTTATTTGTTGGTTACATTTTGGTCCCATAAGTTATTAACGTTACAATTTGGTCCCTTAACTTAATTTTTGGTTTCGTTTTGGTCCCTTAACTTATTTTTTGGTTTCGTTTTTGTACCTTAACTCTAATAACATAAAGGACCAGAGTGGTTGACGGAGGAAGAGTTAAGGTACCAAAACGAAACCAAAAAATAAGTTAAGGGACCAAATTGTAACGTTAATAACTTATGGGACCAAGATGTAACCAACAAATAACTTAAGGGACCAAATTGTAACGTTAATAACTTATGAGACCAAAATGTAACCAACAAATAACTTAAGGGACCAAATCATTAATTAAGCCAAAAAATAAAGAATATGTCTTGATTTCAACGTCCCTCAAAATAAAAGCTATTTTTTTTTTCATTAGAAAAAAAAATGTACTTTTTTTAAGGCAAAAGTGAAAGCTACTTGATCCGGGCAAAATTAGAATTCGATGTGGAAAATTATTTGATTTAAAAAAATAGTGATAAAATAATATATGAGTATAATTTTTTTTTGACGTTATAATATATGAGTATAACGATAATTAAAAAAAAAGACTAAGATTTACTTTTTTTTAAAGAAGTCTAAGATTTACTTTGTTATCTCTAATAAATAAAACAAAATCAATACTACTTTTTATTTATTTTATCATTTTCTTCATCGAGTCTTATTATTTTTACTTTTAAATTCATTGGAAACCCAACAAAGATAAAAAAATTCGGTTTTTTTTTTTCTTTTCGGTTTTAATAGTTTCATTTTTAAATTCATCCCCATAAAGTTACAAGAGAAAAACATGCATTGTAGTTTCAAAAGTAAGCATAAAAATTGGTATTTTACGGTTTACGGGAATATATGATGAGTTTTTATTTGATGTTGATTCAAAATTATTTTACTCGATTATGCATCTAATTAGCGTCGGAGTAGGTTAGTTTAAACTATGTTTAACAAGGTCTGAGCTTTAATTATTATTTGTCATATGCTTCTTTTTAAGGTTAAATTTGACTTTTTTGAAGGATATGACCTAAAAATTTATTTAAAATCAAAGTTCACTACTATAAATTCTTAAAAAAGTATACCACTCAAGTGATGAGTAGTGTATACAATAGACTCTCGTACATACATTAAAAAACTAATAGATCAATTATATTAAATTCTTATTTGAGTTCTATTTTACAATAAAGTATTTCAATATGTCAAAATTAAGTAGCAAATTTTTGATTTAACAAAAAATATGTCAAAATTAAGTAGCAAATTTTTGATTTAACAAAAAGTGCAGAATTTAAGATAGTTATAATGATACTAAAAAAATATTATTCATACTAAATTAAGTAGGCTCACTTGGAAGGTCTAAAAGATTTTTTCAGTGGTCTAGGTCGACATTTTAGATAAGTAGATTTCTAAAAAATCAGAACCCTGTCTATTTTTCCTTTTTAAAAAAAGTCCAATCTAACTTAAGTTTAACGTAAACTAGGTCGTAGGCTACTTTCGATCGACCTAACATATATCACCCCTTTTCTCATTAAACCCAAGTCAAAAACCATAATCCCCCCCCCCCCCCCCCCCCCCCCCCCCCCCCCCCCCCCCCGCTCCTCTAACGTCAAAAAAGAAAATTATAAAAGTGACTGATCCTACTGATTGTGCTCATTGGATTAGAGAGAATGTCTTACAATAAAATTTTAGGTATGTGCCAGCAACAATTAGAGTATTAGGGAAAAGTGGTTGGTTGATGCCTAATGGCAGTGAGGAGTACTCCATTGAATGTTGTTTGTTTATCTACATATGACGCAACTAATGCATTTTATAAACCATCAAGTCAAGGTGGTGTTACACAAACATAACATATCAACCCAAGTAGTGTATTCTCGTTATTACAAGCTTGAAGTAATATGCAAAATCACTCCTCCTCGAGTACTTTCAATTGTTTAATTGTACTCAATCAAGCATTTACTTTATTGTTTTCCTAAGTTTACCTTTAACTCTCATAATGTTAATGACTTCGGCCATTTTTTGAGATTTCTTAAAAATATGTTTATGATGATGTGGATGTTAAAGAGCTTAGTAAAGGGCGTTAACATTAAGACTTAGACATAAGCCCGTGAGCATAGTTAAATTTAAAAGATTAGTTCGTTAGATGGAAGAGTCTCGTGGTTTAAGTTTTACATTGAGAATTTTTATTATTTATTCAATTTAAGACTTCTGACGTTGCAAATTATTTAAGAGTTGAGGTTCACGAGGGCTTTCACTCTATCAACACAGTACTGATATGATGGTAGGACATTCCTTTATGACGACTTCACTTACTTATTAGTAGTTAATTGAGTATCTTAATTCATCCTATAGGTAGTCCTTTTTGGCATCTAACTCTCAATGAAAACACGAACATGATAGGATTTAGGCCAATGAAGAGAACCTTAATCCAAAGACTAACTCATTGTATTCCCTTCAAAGCCCTAGATTTTCAAAACAATCATTCTCAATTGCATAACCAATAAAAAACCACTTTTAAGGGTAGAAATTGAGCAATCTTTAATAAAAAAACCACTTGTCGTGGATGCAGTGATGAAGAAGATTCATGAGGGTTATGCCATTGAGCTTTTTAATCTAATCTATACCAGGAAAGTAACATCCATATCATCCTCAACATAAGTACATAACAGTCATATACATATTTTTTAACAGAAATTAATAAAAAGGTTAACACCGTTAACATTTTGAGTGTTAAATAATCTACTTAAAAATAACATAAATTCTAAAGTTTTTAAGTTATTAAGTTAATGTTGTTTTTTGGATTTCCAAACTGTTGTATTTGGATTTCCAAATTCTATTATCTACCGAAGTTGTTACTAGGTTGAGTCACGACCAGGTCGCTCTCTTTAAGACGTTTCGTGGCACTACCCAAAATTGTGCAAGGTAGACTATCAACCACGCCGCCTCCAGGATAAAACAAGTCCAGCTACAATTGTTCGATTAACTACTGCACTGTAGAAAATCGTTCGAGATTTACACCTTCGAATATGGTACTAAGACCACTCTTTAATACTGAAACCACTTTAATATGGTATTATTACCATTCTATATGGTGCTAAGACCACTCAAATATGGTGTTTCCACCATTCTAACCTTTAAGTTCTCCAAACTTTCAATATGGTACTACGACCACTCAAATATGGTGATACCACCATTTCTCCTCAAATAGAAAAATATTTGAATAATTTATATATTGTTAAGATCATTCATAATTCCGACGGGACATTATTATTACGAAAGGGACTATGATCTTAATAGTACTCTTTATTTCGAAGGGACTTAGATTATTGAAGGGACTATGAACTTAAGACCACTCTTAATTCCGAAGGGACATTAAACCGAAAAGGGACTATGGTCTTAAGAACACTCTTAATTCCGAAGGGACAGAAAGGAGTAGAAGCAGAAGAAACTCGTTAGCACAAGTCGGAGGGAGAAGAGAGAAACCGCACAGGAAGCATCAACTGTGCGATTTGGTGTATTTTTTGAACTGAGTGGTGTCCTCTATTTATATAGAGATTATGTAACTGTTTTAGCACAAATTGCGACAACAGTTACTCTTAATGGATAAAGTTAAAATGAAGTTTATCCATTAATCAGTTCAACAACACTTGTGGATAGGATCAAAAGAAACAAATCCACAAAAGTGGAGGAAACAAATTATTGGATTTGAATGAAGGAAATATAAGAGATTTAATTAAATTCTTATTCTTATCACAACCACCATAAGCTAAATTTATGGGAAGTGATATTCTCGAATAAAAATAATAATTACTATTATTTTTATCATTATCAAGTATTTAAAATTAAATACCGCAATTTAAACACTACTAATGTGTGTTCCATTTTATGTGGGACCCCCACACTCTATTTTTTCAATTCACACAACATTAGATCAAAGTATGATTACTTGGTGTTTAATCTTCCAATTTATTTTCAAACATCACACTAATGTTCCAACAATCCCCCACTTGAATTTAAAAAATGGTTTCAATAATAACGTCAAAACGTTTCTATAAGGTTGCTAATAAACAAAGGTGTTGCATACAACTTGAACCTCTGCATAGCGAGTAAAATTCTGATTAACAAGAGTTGCTTACAACATTGAACTCTATCTCAGACATAGAACCCACACACAAACCTTTTCATAAGGTGTATTCTAAAAGCCCGTGCGTTTATGGCCTTGCACGTGTATCCCGGTTTTAACGAACGCTCTAGGTATTCTGCCCCGAATCCCATAGGAACCGGCCCTTAGTTCCACATTCGTATAGGTGAGTCTATCAAGAGTACTCCTATAGCTATGTACTCCACTCCAAATAGAGTATAGATCTCATTAAGAGTTTCTATTATCTCATCCTACTGTCACTACAAGAATCATGCTTTCTTACTTTTAACATAGCATGTTCTATCACTTGTGACTTGTTATTACCCATTGAACCTATTTCTTGGGATCTCCAGTCATGTAGGTTGGGTTACCATCACTTGTGACCTTTGGGCATTAGTCCCATCCTATTGGATGTGTTTAGGACTTTCTTTTTAGTAATTCCTTTCGTCAAAGGATTGACTAATTCTTTATCAGTACGTACATGATCTAGTTTAACCGTTCCTTTTGAGAGTAGCTAGCTCTCCAATACTTTATGTGTTCATGACTTAATAATCATCTCTTATCATTGTGGTAACGATTCTCAGTTTTGTAATAGCTGCCGACTATCACAACAAATTAACACTTCTGGAAACGGTTTTATCCACTAAGGGATCTCAACTAGCAAGCATCTTGTCAACTTGCTTCTCCACTAGTTTTCTCTAGTGTTCTCATCTCAGATTCATTCCATAGTGGACTGAGTCAATATCATTTGTTTTAACAAACAACTCCTCTAGTGATGCTCAATGTGCAAACACTAGTCGCTAAATATTCATCTGAAAGATGTTCTATTTTATATCTTGTACCATTTAAGTACAATAGGTTACTCCTAGTGAAGTAATCCTAGTGTCATAGTCTTCTTAAGGCACCTCATGACTCTTTCTATAGCATGGCAATGCTTTTCTTGTCTACTAGTAAACTTGCACAAGAGTTTTACGACATCGACAATGTCGGGTCTAATACATTCATTGACTTACCTAAGGACTGCCAATGATGCTCGCATATTCTATTTGTTTAACTTCATCTCAAGTGTTCTTACACTTGGATCATAATATATGCTTGAAAGTTTACACTCAAATAATAACAATTTCTTAAGATCTTCTCAACTTTGTGAGATTTATCAAAAAAGTTCTCTTTTCTGATCTAGTAATCTTGAAACCAAGAATTACTTCAACTTTGTCTAGGTCTTTCTTATCAATGTTATTGATAAACAATGATTTCACATAATTCATAACAAGAATCTTTAAACCAAATATGAGCAAGTTGTCTTCATAGAGATATATGATCGTGCGAATATTATTTGTCACTTTCATTCACTTTATAATCATTCGATAACATTAGAATGTCAAATTTTTCATGTCATTCCTTAAGAATTTATTTTAGACCTCACAAAGAATTATCTAACTTACATGTCTTGTTTTCTTGTCCATGAATAGCAAAACTTTCAAGTTGTTCCATATAGATTTCTTCTTCTAGTTCACCATAAAAAAAAGGCAACTTTCACATCCATTTGAAGTACTATCGAGTTATGAATGGCGGCTAAAGGGACTATTACTCTTATGGATATGATTTTCGTGACTGGTGAATGAATGTCGAAGAAGTCTATATTTTTCTCTGTCTAAAACCTTTGACTACAAGGAGAGCCTTGTATTCATCAACCGTACCATCAGGTTTTAGTTCCTTTTTCCAAAATCCAAATATAACCGATTAGTTTTGCAACTATGAGACAAGTCAACCAAATGTCATGTTTTTTTAGACTCTAGAAAATTCATTTCATCGTTTATAGCTTTTTGCCATAATTCAGCATCCAATGAGGATATAACTTCTTTCAGGCTTAATGAATCTTCTTCCAATGTATAAACCAAGTTCATACTCTTTAGCAATTTTAGCTTTCTTACCTCCTTGAGGTTCTCTAACATCTCGTATGATGTTTCCATAACTATTTCTAATTACATGAATGTGATTAGATATAGTTGTCATACCCTAATTTTGGACCTAAAAATACCAACTCAATTCTTCTTTTCTTGCATTTCAAGCCATTTGATATGACTCTGATCAATTGCATTTTTCTCTGCATTTTATTTCAATGTTATTTGCAAAATTCACATGTAAGGGTATTTTAGTCATTTCCTATGTCAAAATTCCTTTCAGTTTTTTAAAATTTGTTTGAGTCCTTTCAAGGAGTTTGAATAAGTCTCTGTTTCATTCTATGTCAAAATCCATCTCAAAAATTGCATTTGAAGTCATTTTGAGTCAGTTTTGCCCCTAGGGGCATTTTAGTCTTTTCAAGTGTCAAAACTCTGTTCAAATCTTAAAAATTGCCTCCGAGTCTTTCAAGTTGGTTTAAATAAACTTTTGTTTCAATTCCCTGTTAAAAATCCATTTTTAAATTGCATCTGAGTCATTTTTTTAGTCGTTTTAGCCCTAGGGGCATTTTGGTCATTTCACACGAAATTTCGGCAGAGAGAGGTTACTTTAAAGTACCTCATTTAAGCCATTGGTTCATTTTAGTCCGTTTTATCAATTTCAATCGTTTCACTTTACGTTTATTTCCAAATTACGTTTTTTACCAATTTTATTATTAATTACTTTTAAGTCCTTTTTGTCATTTTTTTGCATTTCAGTCCTTTATTTTTTAGTTAATTGCAGATTAGTCCTTTTTTGTCCCAGTCACAGTCCAGTACACGTGTCAGTGTCTTATTTGTCCAGAAAGTTTGTTACAAAGTTATGCCACATGTCATGCTCACATTGGTCCAGGAATTTACACATCAGCTATAAAAGCTGACTCAATGGTCAAAGTCAAGGATCACCATTCACTTTCTGCCAACTCAACAACACAATCACGTTTCTCTCTCCCAGATCAAAAGGATCAAACCCAGAATTTCACAAGAACACGATGAAGGTTTGAGCAATCTTCAAACCCTAACCGTTTCTCAACAACACAATCCAACACAAATTCGTACAGAATTCATCATCAATTACACCATTCAACAACAAATTTCACCAGAAAACGAATCAAACAGCCTCAACCCAATAATCACGCAGCAAAAAAATCATTTCGAATTGGATTCTTTTTCGAAGTTCTCAGAGGTTCTTCGCAAGAACCTTCATCATCGAACTAGTCCCTGCAATTCCAGTGGATTCACACGATCACAAGGACGAGGAGAGTGAGAAGAAGAAGGATCAGAAATTTTCTCAAAGATTTTCGTTCGAATCTCCACTAAATCCAGGTATATTCAAAAGAATCTTCTCGTCTGCACTTTAGATCATCATCGAAGACTCAAGATTAAAAATAAACGGTGAATCGAAGTGAAAATTTCGAAGAAATTCAAAGAAAATTCGAAACGAAACCCTAGATTGAAAAATCATGAAGATTCACCGTTTGTTTTTCAAATACGAGTTCAATTTCGTAATCAGAGAAGAGAATAGAGTATGTTAGGGTTTCGTTTCATGAAAGTTGAAAACATAGAACCGAATGATTCAATCCTAGATCTACTCCGATCTAAGCTCGTTTTCAAGAAAACGTTTTCAAAATCATAAAGAGGAGAGAAAGAGCTTTAAGAAAATGTATTTAATTCTCAGATCGGAGAAGGTTGCAGCTCCGACGCGGCGGCGCCACCATGGGCCACCACGTCGGAGGAGGAAGGTCTCGTCGGAGAAGAGAGAGTCATTTGCAGACTCTCTCTCTCTAGTTTTTGTCTTAGAGAGAGAAGTGGAGAAGGGAAATGGGGGATGGACCGGTTCAAGGCCTTATATAGGCCAACGAACCGGTTCACCCATGGTTCAGCCCTGACCCGTCCTTAGGCCCAATTCCATGTCTGTTTGTGTGTTTTGCTATGCGCCCCCCCCCCCCCCCCCCCCATTCCTGCATGTTTTCGCAATTTTCTTGCTATATACACCCCTGCTTGTCCAAATTTGTTCACAAAAATTCTAGAAATTTTTATATGTGTTCTTGATATTTTTTCTTAACAGTTTTGTGACTTTTTTTTGTGCTAAAGCCTGAGAAAAATATTTGAAGCCTTTTTTACCATTCTTGGTAAAACTAGTAATTTTCTTGTACTTTTTAGTCCAAAAAACCTTCAAAAATTTCCTAAAAAAATCATATAGGTTTCTTGATAGTTTTGTAGCATTTTGTGATAATTTTCACATATTAAAATTGGTTAAAAAAAACAAGGTGTTAATTTTCTTGCTATTTTGTGATATTTTGTGCTAAAATTGATGGGAACTTGCTTGATTCCAATTCCAATTTCTTGATGAATATTTGTGACCAATACCACTTGATTTCATGGAGTTTTAGCCACTGTTTGTGCTTGATATTGCTGCATTAGTGTGAATCTTGATAGGTTACTTCGTTTACAAGTCACTTGTGTAAATAAATAATGCAAATATGCCTAGGTTTGTTTCCAAAATGTCAAGTTAACCATGTTGCCTTAATTCCCATTCCAAAATCTGATTCTAAACCTTTAAAAAATGTGATGGAATAGGAGAATTATAGGTCATATGGCTCTTGCATTTTATGAGCAAACTTTAGCCATGTTTTGCACTCATTTTGCCTTTGTTTTGTGTTGATTTCTATGCTTTATGTTATAGTGTCTCCTTGCTTTATTTCTTTTGATATTACCATGTGTTACTAACCATTTCATTTCATGTCTCATATATTTCATAAGCATTCCCACTTCATCCCATATTCATCTTATTTCTTATACTTTAGGATTCATGCAAAAATTAGAATGTAAAGACTTAGGAGTTCTTGTAATATTTTACTTTTATGCTTTTAAATTCTTGCAAGACCATAGAATGTATCTAGGCCAATGATGTAAAGGACAATGGACTCTAATGATGTACACCGACACAAGCACCGACACATGCACACACACCACTTTAGGTATATAGCTAGAATATGCATGTTTAGATGTATGTTTAGGATTGTATGCTTAGATGAATGTTTAGGCTTTATACTTAGAAAAATCATTTTCCCAAAAAAAATATGAACAAACTTCACTCAAATCTTTTTCCTAATAAACCTTGGGATCAAAATCCCATTGTATTTTCCCTTTTGTTTTCTTAATCAAAAATTCAATGAAAATAATCATATTTGACTTCTTTTGCAAATGGCTAATTCAACCCCACTTTTTACAATCTCATGCCCTTGAGGCCTCTTTCTATTCTTCAAACTCCAATTTTCAAACCTAAAATCAACCAACAAAAACAAAAACATTTTTTGAAAGAGAACTACGGTGGATTTGATCCCTTAAACGGGTACGTAGGCAAGGAACAAAATTCCTTCAATTCAAATAAAATAAAAATCCAAAAACATTCTTCTCCCTCCAATTCTTCACTTAGGATACCTTTAGGTTTAAATAAACACTTTCAAATAGCATTTAAAAATAAAGCGCGCGCGTAGAAATTAAAGACGGTTCCTATAGGATACTAGTCGTTATGGGTGCCTAACACCTTCCCGTAGCGAAAACAACTCCCGGACCTCGATTCTCAAGGGTTTTGCTTACTTTTTCCCTTCCCAAGAAAAAATAAGATATCACCGGTTTAAAAGGTTCAAACGTAATCAATGTTTGACACCCGAAAACCAAGATAAAACAATAGTGCCCCCACTAGTTCTTAATTTTTAGAAGGGAATTTATTTTGCCCCCCACTAATGTCGTGCTCCCATTAGAGCCTCCACTAGTGCCCCCACTATTCTTTAGTTAAAGGGGTAAACATTACATAGAAATCGACATCTTTTAAATTCTATGATCACTTTAACATTTAGGTCATAAAACCTATATGTTTCGTTATTTATCGCATACCCGATGAATACACATTCATAGGCTCTACTAGTGAGTTCAACTCTCTTGGGTGCGAAATCCGAACTTATGTCAGATAATCCCAAGTTCAAAGATAAGACAAGTTGGATTGTCTTTTCTTCAAAAAATTCTTAATTAGAATTTTTGTTCATAGACTTGGGTACTCTATTCAATATAAATTTCAATTTTTTTTTGTTATAAAAATTGAACATTTCAAGCGTATCAATTTTATTTTTTCCATCATTGACAGTCATCAATAAATATGATAAAAATATCATTTTATCATTTCTAATTTTTGTGTCATCAAATTCACACATATCATAATTTATTATGTTTAGAGATTCATATTCTCTAAATTCTGATTTATATGAACTTTTGGTTCATATATCTTGACTGCAATAAATAAAATTGTCTAATCATATAACGTTGGAATTAAGTCCAAGTTACTCAAGTTTAAAATTAAACACTTGTTCATGATCAATTTTGATATGTCAAATATTAAAATCACACAACTAATGAAATAGAAGGAGAATTTAATTTTTAACATACCATCAAAGTGCAGTCTTTTCCCACAAGAATGCATGGTACACAAGTCTTTCTTTAAGTCTGAGTTAACTCAGTCTTATTCAATAGAAATCTGAAATTCAGATTCTTTCTTATTTTTATATGAAATATTTGAAGCAAATTTCTCATATAAATTCTTGCCGTTTTAATATGCTGACCAGCGACTATGTATACCCAATTTGTCAATGGTGTAATTTGATGCATAAGCTTATGGAACTTCACGTAAATTGTTTGAAAAATACATCACGTAAGAGTATTAAGTTTTATATAAAAAAACTTTATCATTGTAATTCTTGTTACTGTTCAGTAACAAATGAAACAAATTATTTTTTCTTGTTAGTAACAAGAGTACGTGACGAAACCAAATTAGTAACAAATTATTTACTTTTGCGGTCCAAACATTTTTCATATGTTTTGTAACAAACTAAACTTGTTTGGTTCTGTAACAAATAATTTGTTTTGTAACAAATTATTGTTTCACTATATGGCTCTGATTTCGAAACCATATTTCAAACAAATTCAACGTATTTGAATTTTTAGTGTTGTTATTTAAAAACAACAATCACTTCATCGTTTCAGTCAAAAGATGTATTTCTATAGCTTGATTTACCCTTAATATATTTAGAGACAACTTAACCTTAATAAGTAACTTCTTCGGTAAACATAGTAGATCGAAACGTCTTAAAATTGTTGTTTTTTGGATTTCCAAACTGCTGTATTTGGATTTCCAAATTCTATTATCTACCGAAGTTGTTACTAGGTTGAGTCACGACCAGGTCGCTCTCTTTAAGACGTTTCGTGGCACTACCCAAAATTGTGCAAGGTAGACTATCAACCACACCGCCTCCAGGATAAAACAAGCCCAGCTACAACTGTTCGATTAACTACTGCACTGTAGAAAATCGTTCGAGATTTACACCTTCGAATATGGTACTAAGACCACTCTTTAATACTGAAACCACTTTAATATGATATTATTACCATTCTATATGGTGCTAAGACGACTCAAATATGGTGTTTCCACCATTCTAACCTTTAAGTTCTCCAAACTTTCAATATGGTACTACGACCACTCAAATATGGTGATACCACCATTTCTTCTCAAATAGAAAAATATTTAAATAATTTATATACTGTTAAGATCATTCATAATTCCGACGGGACATTATTATTACGAAAGGGACTATGATCTTAATAGTACTCTTTATTCTGAAGGGACTTAGATTATTGAAGGGACTATGAACTTAAGACCACTCTTAATTCCGAAGGGACATTAAACCGAAAAGGGACTATGGTCTTAAGAACACTTTTAATTCCGAAGGGACAGAAAGGAGTAGAAGCAGAAGAAACTCGTTAGCACAAGTCGGAGGGAGAAGAGAGAAACCGCACAGGAAGCATCAACTGTGCGATTTGGTGTATTTTTTGAACTGAGTGGTGTCCTCTATTTATATAGAGATTCTGTAACTGTTTTAGCACAAATTGCGACAACAGTTACTCTTAATGGATAAAGTTAAAATGAAGTTTATCCATTAATCAGTTCAACAACACTTGTGGATAGGATCAAAAGAAATAAATCCACAAAAGTGGAGGAAACAAATTATTGGATTTGAATGAAGGAAATATAAGAGATTTAATTAAATTCTTATTCTTATCACAACCACCATAAGCTAAATTTATGGGAAGTGATATTCTCGAATAAAAATAATAATTACTATTATTTTTATCATTATCAAGTATTTAAACTTAAATACCGCAATTTAAACACTACTAATGTGTGTGTTCCATTTTATGTGGGACCCCCACACTCTATTTTTTCAATTCACACAACATTAGATCAAAGTATGATTATTTGGTATTTAATCTTCCAATTTATTTTCCAACATCACACTAATGTTCCAACAGTTAAGGACTAAAAGACTCTTATATTAAATAACTGAAAAGACTATAAATAATATTTAGCAATATTGTGTTATATATATTATATTTAGCAATATTGTGTTATATATATTAATCTACCATCTTTGTTCCAACTAATTATCACACACGCTATTGAGAGAAAGAGAGAAAAAAAAATCTTTAGGAGACAATTCCCAACTACTATATATATATATATATATAATATAGAGCAAATAGTCACTTTAGTCCTTGGCTCTGCACCTCGCTGTCACATAGGTCCCTGACTCAGGATTAGATACAAACAAATCCTTGACTCTACAGTTCCGTTATCACTTTAGTCCCTGCCGTTAAAAAAATCTGTTAAGTGATGATGTGACACGCTGACAAGGAGTATGACGTGTCACAGGGACTAAAGTGAAAGTAAAAAATGGTCACTTTGGTCCCTGAATCGAAAATCAATATCCTCAATTTACTGTTAGATCCCTGACTGTGTATACTTACTGTCAGTTAGGTCTCTGAATCAAAAATCAATATCCTCAATTTACTGTTAGGTCCCTGACTGTGTATACTTGCTGTCAGTCAGGTCCCTGATAGTAAACACGAAATTAGGGGTCAAAATCCAAATGCACGTCTGAATGAACTACAAATGCTTACATCTTTCATGCTAACTCCAAGGGGTCCGAGGCCAACTATGTGATGTTTGTTAGTTTATTTATGTACCAAAATTGCTAAATTATAAGCACAACTGTGGTGCGATATTTTGCTGAATCATTATGTAATGACTTGTTGAATTATATTTCCAAATATGGTGCAATCTTTTAATTACTCTATGGTTGACATTAATGACTTAATAGTTATGTTATGGAAACATTTGTTATCAAACTATGTAATCATTTTTATAAGTGTTATAATAATATTTTGATATTTAGCACAAATACCTTAGTGTTGAGTAAGTAGCATGTTAAACTAACAACTTGCCAAGGATCTTAGTGAAATTTTGTGTTTAATGTCAGGGATCTAACTGATAGTAAGTACACACAGTCAGGGACCTAACAGTAAATTGATGATATTGATTTTCGATTCAGGGACCTAACTGACAGTAAATATACACAGTCAGGGATCTAACAGTAAATTGAGGATATTGATTTTCGATTCGGGGACCAAAGTGACCATTTTTTACTTTCACTTTAGTCCCTGTGACACGTCATACTCCTTGTTAGCGTGCCACATCATCACTTAACAGATTTTTTTAACGGCGGGGACTAAAGTGATAACGGAAGTGTAGAGTCAGAGACTTGTTTGTATTTAATCCTGAGTCAGGAACCTATGTGACAGCGAGGTGTAAAGTCAGGGATTAAAGTGACTATTTGCTCATATAATAAAAACCTAGAAATATTCATAAACAGCTATCATAGTCGTGTCAATTAGCTGTCAATCAATATTGATGTCCTATTATACTACTTGGGACATTTATTTTTCTTCAAACTTATGATTAAAAAAGACTTATACTCCCTCCGTCCCGGAATAACTGACCCATTTTCTAAAAAAAAGTGTCCCAAAATAACTGACCCATTTCAATTTTCAATACAACTTTCATCATTCCCAATACAATATAACACTAAATAATACTACTTTTATCATTCCCAATACAATATATTCCACTTTCTCCTTTATTTATACACTTTTCTTAATCTGTGTGAAAAACCAAAGTAGGTCAATTAAACCGGAACGGAGGGAGTACCAGTTAGGTATTTTAGTTTCTGGTCAAGCCGCTTTAGATTCAGAACACTTTGTTTCTTTCTTTGTGACTTGTTTAATTTTCTTTCTTTTTCTCGTAAATATTTTGAACTCGACTAATCTAATCATGTCAGTCACGATCAAGTGAATTCTCGTAGGTAGGTCTCACTGTGGACCGACACTCCAATTGCATTCGTTTCCCACGCGCAAACGGACTAGACACTTTCTTTTCCTTTGCTTAAATGACCCAATTTTTTTGGCCACTACAAGAATTTTAAAAAGAATACAGTGTTTTTTTTACTTATATATATATATATATATATATATATATATATATATATATATATATATATATATATATATCAATCACCATTGGATCCCATCGACCTAGAGTCCTTGACTCCAACTTAATTATGGCATACGTTCCTTTATAACGAATTCTCAACTATCATATATATGCTCATAAAATGGGAAGTGCAATAGAACAAAGAGAAAATATGATATGCAATGTTAATGAGGTCCAATAAGAATTAAGTAATTAATTAATCGTTATTTTTAAAAAATTATCATAAAGTAGTCTTATATTTGAGGAAACTATAATTCGAAGGTTGTTCCCCATGAACTAGCTATAATCTTTATAGTACATAATAATCTGATCAATAAAGTTTTGTGGACATGGAAATATATTATGAGATACTTTTGAGTAAACTATGATAAGCATATTAGACCATTTACAGTGGTTCAATACATTCAACACCCTTCAACATCTACTTTTTCAATTTTCAACACTCCACATCATCTTCTCTCTCTTAATTCAACACTCATTCAATTTTTACCTCTCCAATGGTTTTTTTCATTCAACACTCTACCCCACCACCTTTTATTTCTTATTCTTATTTTATTTTATTTTCTCTCTCTTTATTATTGGTGTAATGTTATTTTAAGAGCACTAGTGCCCTACGTGTCATGCACTGGGAATGGCGATGGCAGAACAACAAGCTTGATTGCTGAATGAAACAACAACTTGGCCAACAGCAAGCTTCCGCGGGTCCCTGTGTCCCCTGTTAAACAATGTTGAATGTGTTCAACACTTCTCTCCTCCATGTCATCTCTCAACACACATTCAACTTGCCATTGGAGCTTTATTACCTGTTGAAAGCCTCATTCAACAAACCATTGTAAATGGTCTTATGAGAAACCTTTAGAATAAAAATTAGGCACCAAGTCAACAACATATTTACTAACATATAATTCCCCTTGAAATTATTCATAACCTATAACATGTCTCCTTAAAAAGCAAAGTGTAATTACTTCCACATTCTTTCTTCAATCAATTATTATGAAATCGATTGTGTTTACCAAGCTCTTAAGCATATTTTACCTATGAGATAAACTTTCATCTCTATGATCCCTCTGATTTCTAATATGACTGAGATTTAGGAGGATCATAAAGATATCCTACATCAGCATATCACACGAATTACTCCAACTTTACTACATTCAGATAAAGAACTGGCTAAATAGATGCATGATAGTATATATTTGTTTTTAAAAATTACCTCATTTTCCCCTCTAAATTCCTAATTAGAAGATCAAACTTTATATCATTTGAGCTGTTCTGTCACTGTCTTGATACTCAATGAAGGTTTTTCTAGTGTCTAACGAGCTCAAGTAGTTGAGAAGAAGTTAAAGACTTTTTGTTGCCTAAGATGGAAGAATGCCACTAGCTAGACAGAATCGAGTCAGATAAACACGTGATAACAAAACATCAAATTACTTGTCTCAAACAAATACTGTACACTGTTGGTAGGATATGCTAATGGTTATCATTATGATCCCCATCTATCTAAGATATGATTCTTGGTTAAAGTTAATAGGAGTCTTGCTATATTCATATTTTTAAATTTGTGTATAAACCTGATAGAGTGGGCTTGCTTTAATTTCATAGGTGTATTCTCTTTCTGTACTATTTATTATGAGTTAGATTACCATTTGTATTCAATTAATGATTTATGATATAATTTTGAATATATTTGAAATAAAAGATAGATGGAATAACAATATATACACATGTTTGAAAATAAGAAAATAATAATTAATAAATTGATTCTATGTTTGTTATTTTGTGTTTATGCCTAATTAAGCACTATACACTTGATCTTATGACTATGTAAGACTAACTCCATACCAATACTTCGTATAGTTGGATGACACAAAATAGAAGCTAACCCAGTAGAATAAAGAAGATAAAAACATAAAAAGAAAATATGGGCTTAAACATAAAGGACATTTCTAACTTTACAAGTTGAATTTAAAAGAATGAGTTATACCAAAGAACGAAACCATACACATGATAGGATTGTAAAAAAAAAGAGTAAGATTAGACCTAAATCACCTTTACGAAACCGGCTTGCAATAAGTTGGGGTGTGCTAGCTTCATCTTTTTAAACTCTTATCAAAAGTCCGATGGTTCTAACGAAGGACTTGACCATGCATGTGTTTTTTTAGTACACATTTCACGTCCAACATTATTAGACTTGGTGTATATGGATATAAAGGGTGGGTGGTTGGAATCGATGGACTCTGATGATATGTTGAAATTGAATCGTCCTTATAAAAAGTCTTATCTATAAACTATTATCAAAAGTTTTATCTATCCTTTGTGAGAGTTACGTTTTTCCAATAATATATACAAAATGAAGTTTTATGTTTTCTTTCGTCCCACCTTTTCACTCAAACAAACATGCAGGATAATAGATTTTTTTTTTTTTTTATCTTTTTGCTTTCAATTTTATCCTTTCCAAAATAAACATGTCCAAATTATCTAATTAATGGTCTTCTTTAAAAATTCATTTCACTTTCTGAATCGAACAAATCATATATAAGTGTAAGAAAGTAAATACAATAGATGACTGGATTCTGTGTCAACGAATGAATTGAAACGTAGTATTATAATTGGTGTGGGCTTTATTTTATCACTGAATTATGAAAACAATAATAGAAAAAGATGAAAGGCATAGTCAGTTTGGTATGTCGACACATATATAATAGGATGCTTTTAAAAAAGATGTCACCTTTTATGTGTCTGTTTTCTGGTGTTGACATTTCAATTCATTCACCTTCAACCATTGGAGCCATGTGCTAATTAATTAACAACAGAATCAATTCAATCAAGGACACAAACCATCCAAGAAAACAAAATAATGAAACTATATATTAAGGAGAAAAGTTTAATACATATGAGAAAATCAGCGTCGGCTCAATGGCCAACGGTCCTAGCATTTTAGACTAAAAAGAAACTCAAAAAAATTAATTTACATAAAGATATATAATATGATAATTAATTAGTTATAGATTTGTCTAGCCAAATCATTTTAAATTAGGGCCTCATATCCTCTTCAATGATCATTTAACAATTGTAAAATGATCATTAATTAATATCACTTTAGGTTTTTGTATGTTGGGTTTCTTTTACATTGGCCAGGTTTTTGTTTTTGGTCTAGTCCTTAGTCTACATATGTCTTGTATTCATAATAGATCTCTCTTTTTTTTTAACAATACAATTTATTTGATAAGAAAGTATGAAGATTATTTAACCTATAATTAAAAAAAAAAAAGTATAAGGGATACTCGACCCACAAAAACAAACACCCTACATCAAAAATTTGTTTGCTCTAAAAAAAAACATCACTTCAATAAATAAAAAAATTCCTTTCCATTTCCTATCCTAATCACTTATTCTTAAAGCTTATTAGGTCTTGCCATCACTTAACCTAATTTTTTCCCTCTAATTCTATTGCATTAATTGTTAATCACTTTAACCCTAAACAATTTTCCCTCCTTCTATTTGTCAAATTTGAATTTCAAATTTTGCATTAAAACTTGCCCACTTTCTCTCCCTTAATAACTACTCTTTGACCAATTTTATTCCCAATATAAAGTGTATCATATTTCCAAATCTCTCATGTTTATTGCTGCTCCTCACCCTATTATTCTCTCTCTTTTCAGTCACTCTTTCTTCTTCATTCCGTTTGTTAGTGACTATTCTTACTCCCTAGAGTGCTTATATATAGGGTCGAACGGAGTATATTAGACCGCATAATATAGGTAAAGATGATTAAAAGTTGGATGATTATCATGTGCTTACGTGAATTGATTGCTGAATATTTTTCATTCAATATTCAAGTTATTTTGGGCATTGATCTATCACATGCCAATCTGTTTTAAGAAAATTGGTTGGTTTATATAATTTGAGGTTGTTTACATTTTTTGAAATTTCATATTATCAAATTCCATTTTTACTTTTTTGCAACTCTAATTTGCATATATACTAATATGTTGCTTTCTTTGAGGGAATAATTTGCATATATAAGTTTGCATATATAACTTCCATATTATCCAATTCCATTTTTACTTTTTTACAACTCTAATTTGCATATTTAATTTTTAAGTAGGTTCAATGTGGAATTTTGTAATTCTGGATTTTTTAATTTCAAATCGAATAATAAAGATCTGAATTCTTTTTATTTTAAAATTATAACTCTAATAAAAAAATTCAAAGATGATTAGTGTTATACAGTAGCTTTTTTCAACGATAAATTTCGTTTTTGTTGCATTTTATATCAAATTAGTTTAACTTATAAGACCCGTGCGGCGCACGGGTCAACAATCTAGTTTTTCAAAAGCGACTTAGTTGTTGCGTATTAGACCCAACAAAACTCTTGGAGTTGTGACCTAAACTGAATTTGTTATGGATATATGGACACTTCTAGGGCTAAAATTAAGTGCATGCAACGTTATATATGTATGCTATTGCGTACCAAACCAGACATATAAAAGTTGAGACATTGAATATGATATGTGCCCAGTTTCTGACTAGGCGGCAGCAGTATTTGGTGTCAAATTATTGAGACCTAATTAATTAAAAGTAACATCATTTCAGCACAATTAGCCGACCAAACCAACACATAGTTTTTGTTCTTTAACGATTAGTCATTTCATCAAACTTGGCACATGACTTTGGAGCTTCTTCTTTTTCTTCATCCTTTGTATGCCATGCATTCATTCATTCATTTGCCCCGTCAACGTTTGTATTCTTTTTCAAATATGCAGAGAACAAAAGGAAAACAGATCAAAAGTCATAACAATTCACACGTGTAATGTCTAGCAATAACGTGTTATTGGTACTGACCCTAACTACTAAGTTAAAGTAGGATAAAGGTCACGAATTAGGGCTCTTTGACGACGAGACACGTTGAAAACACGTCGGTTCTCACTTCTCTTTGACTTGGGGATCCGTGCGGATATGTTTTATTTTGGAAAATGTTTAATGCATTTTTTCAAGGAAAAAAAATGTTTAATGCATGTTACATCCTTTATTATTTGATGTATCTTTTATATATGTACTCCATCTGAACCTTAATATAAGAAAAACGAAAAAAAACATCAAAATTATTATTAATTGTTATAACTTTTTTGAATGTTTTTATAAATATATCTTCTTAAAAATTTGTAAAGTATTAAAAAAAGCATTAAATAAAGATTAAAATAGTCTTTTACGAAATAAATACACCTTAAAAGTTGTGACTTCTGCTTATAGATAAAACCAAAACTTTTTTTTAAAAAATTTCTTATATAAAGGACTGAAAGAAGTAGTATAGACTAAATACATTAATTATTCAATCAATATAAAAAATTAAACTTTTGCTAATAATAGTGATCTTTGAATTAACATTGAATTTAGAAAAATGTTAGCAACACATCTTTTAACACACACTTTTCAACACACTCTTTTTGATTGGTTAAAATTAACATGGGACCCACCAAATTTATATGGGACCCACATGATTTGGTGGGACCCATGTGAATTTTAACCAATCAAAGAAAGTGTGTGTTAAAATGTGTGTTGTTAGCATTCCTCTTGAATTTAAAAACCACTCCCTTCAATCATTATTTAAAGTCGAAGAGCATAATATACGTAAGGTCCGGGGTTCAAATTCCGGCCACCATAAAAAAAGAAAATCGAAGAGCCTATAATACGAAACATATTAAAGAACACAAGATATAGATTTTATAATTATATTTCCAATCGCGCATGCCATACCTAAATCTTAAAATTTTAACTAAAGTTTAATTCGATCCAACTTATTCTCACTCTACTTTTTTAAAAGGATTCTCTCCCCTACTTATTTGTAATAGGAGGCAATTTTCTATTATTTTATTGAAAGGAGGCTACTTGCTAATTGCTAATGCTACTATAAGTAACAATCGTATACAGTAAAAACTAAATGGACGAGAGTAATATTTCTGAATTTTGTTGCATCTAGACGGTAAAATGGATATGTTAATTGCTTCGTTAGAGGTAAAAAAAACAAAAGAATATTCTTACTGTAAAAAAGAAAAACAAAAGAATATTCTTTAGAAGTTTTTCTTTTTTAAGCAAATATTCTTTAGAAGTTGTTTTGTTTGCCGCCCTCGTTGAAAAGTTATGTTTTTAATGGCTTTCATAAAAAAATAAAGTTGAGATGAATAGTTGATTTTTTTGTTACAATGTTGCTTATTTGTTCCAACGAATATATTTTATTATTTTATGCCATCGGATTTGGTCTTTTTCAACGTATTTGGTCCTCTACAACACATGCACAATCACTATAGGAATAAAGAATATTTTCGAGGTACATAAACCATGAGAAACAAGCTATCACTCATAAATTATAAATTAGCTTACAAGTTATCCACTATTTTTATCAAATAGACTACATTTTAACATGTGTACAATCCATAAGTGTAAGAGTGAACATAATTGGTCATTAGAGAGAATCTCAATTCCATTTTGAGAGCAGTGCCTTAATTAACATAACAAATGAGTGGGTGGTGGAACCATCGATCTATTGGGACCGATAGGTTTTTGGGGAGGTTTTTGATTGGGTGTCGTTGAGCAGGGGTTCTGGGTTAGTTTGTTCCTTGTACATGCTCTTGGGGTAGTTGGCTTGGTTCATCTCTCCGAGGAGTGGGCTTTGGTTTTTGGAGGGGGTTCCTTGCTTGCCTTTTAGTGGGGGTGGAGTGCTTCTCCTATCTAGTTTTTGGGTGTTGGTGTTTTTTTTTTTCCTTTGGTGGTGTTTGGGTGCTGTTTTTTTTTCCTCGATTTTAATATGTGGTTTTTCTGCGAATCCTAATCATTTGTATCTGTGGCTTGTTCTATTTTATATATTATATTTTTGCCATTCAAAAAAAAGAAACATAACAAAAATCTAAGTGGTTATCTCATAAGTGTAGTTTAAATAGTACAAATTTATTGAGACATTTGATATGTTGGGTGAGTTTGAATTTGCCATAGTTTTCTTTGGATTTAGTGTGTAGGTTTCAAGACTAGACTCTTTGAAAAAGAAAAAGTATACATAATTTTAAAGAAATGATATTTGTACAACTATTTTGAAACCAGTTCTAAACAAATCTCTCATACTCTCGTTGTATTTTTACACTCTCTCTTTCTATGTGTATATAGTTTTTGATCAATAAAAAAAAATCTTATTTCAAAAGTTGTTAGAAAATAGTTGCATACACCTAATTATTTCTACTTTTATGAGAAAAGAATGACAAAATACTAACATCTCAATATATTTATGACTTCTTGGGGAATCTAGTTTGCTAATGCTCTTCTAGAACGTTTGAGACCTCCAGTTTTGACTAGTCAACTATTTAATGGTTGAAAAGGGATCATGGAAATAATTACTGCCTGAATCAATGTATGTCTATTTAAATGTTTTTCAAAGATACCCCAAAAATATTCAAATATTTTTCAAAGATACCCCAAAAAGAATAGATGAAGGTATAGAGTTCTCAAAGACCAAAGAGAATTAAGAAATTAGAAATCGCTATGTTCGCATGTGAAATAGTATGAACGAGACGACCATATGACTATTAAATAGATTGGAATCTAATGCTTTTATTATACGTGTGTAATATAGAAACAAATTGCACGTGACATTAAAAATTTGAATCATTAATCTTAAGATTATAAGATACTAAGAATACACTATTGCTCAGTAACTTGACGTGCAAGGAAACATGGTCAAGTAAACAAATTCCGTGGCTTTTATTACTTATGCATGCATGCGCTTAATTTGCAAATTGTGTCTTATATATATAACGTGCATATTGAAATTTCCTTTTTTCAGAACAAACACGGACACAGAATCAGAAAGAAAGAAAAAAAGTGGTACTGTCTTGTATATTTTGCTTTGCTTTTGAAAAAATAGGTGTACACCCTCCGGTCACTATTATAAGCAAAATTTTGTATTTTAGATTCATTCATTAAATGATGTATGTGGTCTATAATAAAGACCATATACATCATTAATTGAATGATTCTTCAAAAAAAAAAAATCATTAATTGAATGAATCTAAAATACAAAGTTTTGCTTATATTAGTGACCGGAGGGTGTACGTATAAGCACACGCACACATGCTGCAGTATTCTGTTCAGGGAATAGTTTCAAGACTATAGGTAAAGAGAATGAAGCCAATAAGCTATAGGACGAATCATCTAGACTTCATTTTGATTTTTGACTGAAGACACAAACTGACATGACAAAACAAAACTATATGCATTTTGTAACATTTATTCAATATCAATGGTGTGTAATTAACCCTAGGTGGCTGCTGGATACTGGTTTGGGACACAGTGCAAGCTGAAGTTATTTCTCCATTCACGGATACACCATTGTTGTTTAATTTATTCTTCATGGATTTAGTCAAATTGATTCATTATCCGATCTTGTGGTTATTTCCAACAATGTAACCAATTGCATACGCCGTGGAATTAACCCCTCATTCATGTGTTTCTTTGTTTTTATTTCTGATCTTCTTTTGTTTATCTGTGGGCTGTTTTTCGTTTCTTTAATTAATTTGCTTTTGTGAGACTTTCCCTTTCCTACTTTTTAGTTGGATTGTGTGTTTTTGTTGTAACGGATTAGAATACTACGTTGTTTCTTCTATATATAGGAATTATTTGTTAGAATTAACTCTATAATTTAAGACATATGCTCGGTACGGGTAGCACTTGATTGACATAAAATTGGTGATATTGGTGAAATACACCAATCACAATGTCACACGCGTTTTTTTTTTCTCTTTCTCTTTTACAAGAATTGTGACGTTGTGATTGGTCAATGTCACCAATTCTATATGTCACCTAAATGCTATCCGCTCAATACAAAGATTATAAAATACTCATTTTGGTCACATTTATAACAAAAAACAACTTTTTTAAATTCATTGAATATCTAGTGTGTGTGTGTGTATATATAAAAGTCAGATACATTAGTTATTCAATAAACCTAAAAAAATGTTTTTTTTCTTACAAATTTGATCGGAGGGAATAATTTGTATTTTAATGAGGAAGTCAAATAAACATACCAGCACGGGCATATGTGTATGTATGGGCGTGCGCACCATGGATGTTGGAATTTGTGGTTGTTAATAATTTATTCTTTGTTGCTCCATGTGCCAACCTTTTATCGCATACGTAGGTAGTTAGTTGTTAAATTAATATTCACTTTATTGTTCTATTTACTCGTTCGTTCGAATTTGTCCACACTTTTAAATTTGTGTGCGTCATACTAATTAATTCTATGAATAAATTATACACTAAAATGGAAAAAACACAAAAAGATCATAAAACCAAAAAATAATATCAGGCATCTCATGTCAATAAATAGATAAAATATAGTAGTATTTACACTATTGAAGATGGCAAAATATACTCAATCAGGTCTCATTTATATGCAATTTTTCACATTTTAGGTTCATTGAATAAATGATGCAAGTGATTTATAATATTTACCACATACATCATTTAGTCGATGAATATAAAAACTGAAAAATTGTTTATAATTGTGACCGGAGAGAGTAATTAATTAAATATGTGTAAAACTTATTTAAATTTGTCATAATATGGTTATTAATTTTATTCGTATAGCTCTTGAGGTTTTTTTTTTATTTTTTTTATCAATCTATATATAAAAGTTGCCCCAAGCAAACAATTTCGCCCTAATTTTTCAGAAACCCTAATGTTTATAATTACTGTTTTACCCCTTACCTTAACCTTAATTACGAAACAGCTATAGTAACAAAAGAAGAGAAAAAAAAGCCGCAAACAACATAATAGAAACCAAATAATCCTATTACTCCTATTAGTTTTCTTTTTCTACGCGTTTTCGTTTTCCAACTCTTTTCTGCCTAGCTTTGTTTCACTACACCTCTCTCTCTCTCTCTCTCTCTCTCTCTCTCTCTCTCTCTCTCTTTCATTTTCTCTCCAAAACCATAGTTTTTTCTCTCTCAAAACCGTAGCTTCTTCCTCCTCTCTTCCACAATTCCTCTGTTCGATTTCCCTAACCCAGGACCTAACAATCATGCATCTCTCTCTACACATTTTTTCTGTTCAATCGGGAGAAGAGAAACAACACCGGAACTGGCACCGCAGCAGATGATGCATAATCTATTTAGAGATCAATCGGAAGAGGAAGAAGAACTCGAATCCGAATACGAATCCAATCCTCGACTCAATTCGGTAAGATTATCATTCAATTATGCGTAATTTCAATATATTTTTTCTATACCCTAGCTTCATTCAAATTTTGTGTGAAATTTCAATTGATCTGATACATATTCGTTTGTTTATGCATTTGGAAGATCATATTTGAAATTTGAAATGGTGAATTTATGGTATTGCAGGATGAAGGAGAGAGAAGGGTAGGGCAAGAAGGTGAAGGACAAGGAGTGCTTGAAGAAGAAGTAGAGAGTGAAGGTGAGAGGGAGGTTGATGTCGCACAAACTTTCTCATCTCTTTTTTCTTCTGTCTTTCTTCATGTTTTTTTCCTGATAAAATTTTGTTTTAGTTTGTTCACCCATTCTATAATTGTTTTGTTCTAATTTCATTTCTCTTCTTCTGTTTTTTTTTTGTGTGTTTATATAGAAGTAGCTTCAAAATGGTATTGTCTATATTACTTACGCTTAACCATTTACAGATTTTGGTTAATTGCAGCTCATTACAGATTTTGGCTTCAAAAAATATGAAACTGTAGGCTTGCTGCAGCTTTAGAAACATCAATTGCGGTGGTGATTTCATGTCACAGCTCGCGGTGATGGTTTTTGCGGTGGTAATTGCATGTAGTGGCTCGAATCTTAATCAAGGGTGAGTTGTTTCCTTCTTCTTTATGCATTTATTTATATTCAATTGCTTTTTGTTTAAGTTTTTTAGCTTTAGTTTCTTCTACTTTTACATGTTTGATTGAATGCCTCATTGATTTTCACTTTCAACACTCATGCCCTTTTTGCGTTACAAATGTGTGTTTTAGAATTTAGATTTAGGCTTGAAATCGTCTCTTATCCTATTACATTCTTGAATGCCTACATGTGTGTTTTAGTAACAGTTTTGTCATACTAAAAACATATTATTCTACTCCCACCATACAAAAAGGCTAAGAGAGGTAAGTATCTATGTCTTATATGTGTTGAAAGGAGATGCTTCCTTCTGGAAATTCTACATTATTGTTTAACATTTCAAAGCAATGCAGTCTAATCATGCATATTTATTTTGCTATTTCAATTGTTGCTCCAAAGATGACTGAATCTGAAATCAAGTGTGGGAAGATTGAGTTGGCTTTAAAGGCTAGAGTCATTCACCTGTGGAGTATTCCTGATCGAAACAATCCTGCTGAAGAGGGTAGCCTTCATATGCTCTTGCTGGATGAAAAGGTCCTAATTTCATATCTACTATTTTCTTAACCCTTTTTATTTCAATAATAAAACTAAATATGTGAATCTTTAAATGGCAATGTATAAAATGCAAGGATTTTTGTTTATGCGTTTCAATTTTTTTCATCAATGGTAATTTTTATTTCTCAACAATGATGTTTTTGCGGTGGTGGTTGTTGGAAGAACGTTCTCGATTGCCATGTTATACATTCTTACATTTTATTTCCACGCTTCTTTCACAAATCAAAATAATTGTTCATATAAATAATTGTTGAGATTTGGATGTTTTTTTTTTTTTGTCAATTTAGGGGGTTTCACCATTTTTTACTTTGTTAGTTTTCTGCATATAGATTCAATTTCAACAATTGTTACATCTTACATTATAGGGTTATTTGGCTGCAAATAATTTATCTACAAAACAACCAATTGCAACCTTTGCAATGGACTCGAGGAATCCTGTAGAATTCATCATTGCGAGGAACAATTGAGGAGCTGCATCTACTTTGCTTCATTTTTGTCTTCACTTGACCATGACATGAATTTTTATTTCTTAATTATATTCACAATAGCATTTTCATATATTCACAATAGCATTTTGAACTTATACCTTTTGATAATTTTTGTTTTCAATTCGAAGTCTTTCAAATATCATTTTACACAAAATATGTCTCACAAGTAAATTATGGTATCTTGCAAGAGTTCTTAATATATGAATAAGAAATTGACAAGGAAGTAAACACAAAAAAAGGATTAAGTTCTTTCTTTTGGATATTCAGAGTGCAATGATTAAAATTTAGGTGTTGCAGATATAATTTATGTTTGCTTTTGGTTTGTCGAATGAGCATAAAAGAGCAGCGGATGGGTATTACTAGAGAAACATAGGAGCAACAGGTTAATAGGTATGCAATTTTTCCTTTTCTTTAATTCACAAGTTTACTATTTTCATTTATACATAAAAAGCTTTTGCATTTATTGAGCTCTTCGTTTTGCACCTTTTCCATTTCCACTCTGAACTCTTTTTATTCTAATTTATATCTTGAAAGTCATGTTATAGGAAATAAATGTAATGTGAATAAAATCCATGGAATATATTATTTATTCTCTTTAATATAAAGGATGCTGATCATGTGTATCACTATGACTAGAGTCTAGAAATATGCATTGGCGAATGCAGATCATGCTATTGGTTCGGGATGATTTTCTTTAGATAGGTTCATGTTGGTTTTATCATGACTTCAAATTTTGCGCAAGTACCTGCATCTCAACCTTCAAATTTTGTATTTTTTATGGTTTTATTAGGTAAACGATGGTGTTGTTAAGAATGAAAAGTAGAAAAAAGAATGGTAATTTTCGGCAGAATCGGAGAGAGTTCAAGGTAATTTTCTTCATAATTCGGAGCTGGATTTTGGCATGTGGAGTGGACTAATGTTGCGCAACAGAGGGGTGTTTCAGATTGTAGCTGCTACATAGCAGTGTTTCTTCCACCCCTGCATTTTGTTTTGTGGCAGTGTGTTCCATCTGCAACATATCCTTTTTTCTGCTCTTAACTTTGGTATGCAATTGTTTTAGCTCTGTTTAAAAAATTGTATTGCCTCTTTTTGATGGATGTTTGTAATTGTCTCCTGCTGGTTTATTAATATAGATGGTTGTGGTTTAGCTCTTTAGTGTTGTTGGGTTTGGTATGTTTTCTTAGGGATGGTTTCTGATGTTCTCTCGATCTTATTTCCTTTTGTTTATTATGCTATATGATATCCATTCAAAGTCTATGATGTTTCATCTTATAATCGTTGCTCCTATTTTCAACTCATCGTTGCTACTTTGTTTTTACTAAACGGAGTCCATCCTATAACAGTTTCCTCCTATTTTGTTTCCCTACTCCTACTTTGTTTGCAAGATAAACAATAACAAATATATATACTACTAAATCTTGAGGTGTGGCGGTACTTGAAACTTTTAGAAATTGCAACTTTAGAATATAATTGTTCTTGAAAATAGGAATAAAACTTAATAGGAATAAAACTTAATAGACTGATCAATTCAAGATCAATTCAATATGTTATATTTATTATTATAAAATAATATGAGTGGATGGTAAGAAAAAGGAGAACATGAGTGGACCTTTAATTAAAAAAATAAAATTTAGTACAAGTGAACCAAGTGGATATGAAAGCATGGGTGGGGAACGGTTAATATGCACATGAGTCCTATAGGGGTCCTATATATTTCATGGGTGGCGGCTGCCCCTTTTCATTAGTACCTAGCTTCGTCCCTGTACTTAACATATGATGTTACGTTACGGTATCAAGGACGATGTCATGGAAAATTATGTTATGGTACAGTACCAACGTCTATGATTCTTAATATTATGAAATACTATATGACAATCATGACATTCATCTAAACTATTTTGTTACCTATTACCGTCAAATATTACCTTCCATATGACCCGTGCGTTAGCACGGGTCGATGGTCTAGTTTTTATAAATCAGCATCGTCTTTAATACAATCCCCTGCATATTTTGATTTATGACCTTTCCATTATTTCGTATTATCATTTAGCTGCATGCGGCTGCTGGTATTGCTTAATGCGATTACCATTTAGCTGGTTGTTTTGCTTTATAGTATTTCAATGGGCGTCCTAGGATCTTCTTGTACTAACTAAAAAGGAATTGTAACTATCCAGTATAGAATATCAATATAATTACCATAATTTAATTATTCACTTAAAGAATTGTTATACTTTTTTTTTTGAGAGAAAGAATTGTTATACTTATTTTGTTAGATGGTAACTTTTTTAATTTTAGGTTTTCTTCTTTGAGTGCAAGTTTCTGGTATTAAGAAATGTTAAGAGCTGATTATTGTTGAATTAAGAACTGATTATTGTTTTAAAAACTTTCCATTTAGGTTGTCAGTTTTTATAAATGATAAAGTGGTAAGCTGTAAGTTTTACCAAGAATAGATATAGATATGTCAGAAAGTTAAAGATCATCTCCATTGAGAGGGTCTTAACTATTTAAGATCCGGTATCTATTAGGTACCCCTAATGGAGAGAATCTTTTGCAGGGTCTTATAAGATCCGGGGTCTTACTTAAGACCCCCACTTTTAAGCGGGATCCGCATTCTTTTAATATTAAAAAATTTAAATATAATGATATAAAGTTATTGATAGTTGATTAGTGGGTCCTATTTAAAAACTTTGTGTGAGATCTGGGTTGGAGTGATTGAGTGCTTATTAGGTACTAGTATTAAAAAATTATAAATAAGTGATGTGTACATGTGAGACCCATTTAAGAACCAAAAAATGGGTGTCTCCATTGTGGATGCTATAAGGGACTTGGGCCCTATAGAGTATGTAGTAACGGGTTCGATTTCTCACTCATACATATTGAAAAGATCCGGTTGGGTGGGAAGAAACTATTTTTTGTGCTCCATAGATTATTTGAGGGAGATTAATTATTGATAAGTCATGGTGAAAATTTCGTACCAATATCATGGTAACCCAAATAAAAGTTCAATCATAATTTGTATATTTAAATATTAATTTTATGATATCCAAAACTGATCCAAACAAAACCGTATGAAATTGGATTGGATTGGATTTTTTAGAATTCAGCCAAACCAAATTGCGAATATTTAAATATTTAGATTGGATCATAATCAATCCAAACTTCAAACATCCCTAGTATGAAGGGTTTTAGAAACACCAATTTTAAAGCAATGAAAATGCAATTTTTGTTGTTCTATATATGAGTTTTGGTATTTGTTACTATGAGTTATGTTGGACTCAGTTTAGTCATTTATTAGTTGTTGATGCTACGAAGAGGGATGTATCCCAAGTTAATTTCGGTGTAATATTTCTTTTCTCGAACTTTTAACCATCTTTATAATGAAAAGAATGCAATTTTACAAAGTAAGAAATTTAAAGCTGAATTTATTTTTAAAAAATGGAAATGTATGTGAGAGAGATATTGAATTGGGGTTAAGAATAATGAAAATTGAAGGAATAATGAATGTGTTATCGAGTTGCATCCTAGTATTAAATTGCAGAGTTTAATGGTGGTGGGTTGACAGTTCAAAAGAATCTCTATTATATATATTTCCCCTATTTTATTTTGATAGTACACATGTCATCCTAGAATTCTAAGGTACATTTAATGTTGTTCTGATTTAGTGCATTTCATATTTTTTTATTCAAATTGTTTTTTCTATTTAATATCATATTAATTTCATTACTAAATTAAGGGAAAAATTGATGCAATTTACTTGCTTCTTTTTTTCTATAAATATTGTTTGTGAGTCTCAACATTTTCACGTCATTCAGAATTCAATTTTGAAATTCTTCTCTGAAATCTATCTTTTATTTTATTGAAACACTTTTCTTCTTAGCATATTTTTTTCATCACTCGAATTTCAAAAATTGATTCAATTTATGATATCAATCCACTAAATGTTGTGGATATCCATGTATTTTGTCCAAATACACATATTCGCCCTATGATAATTTCAAGTTCTAACGGTTTATGGCATGGACATCATAGATCTACCCAAGAGAAACTTAGATAATGTAATTTTTTTTTGTGTGGAGAATGTCCATTTGTTGGGTTTTTTTCATCTATAATATATGTTATGTTCGGTCATATATATTCTATTGAAATTTTGCGATTGTTGGTTAGTCCTGTTTGAATATTCTATTGAATTTTTTCCTTTAGAAACTTTGATTTATATTGTGTTATTTCCTTTTGGTTGCCATTGTAACACTAAGATAAATTATTTTTATATCTATGATCTATCGTTTAATTTATTCATGTTTTGATGTGTGTATATGTTTGTAATCATTTTATATATAATCAATTCATTTCTTATACATATAATTCATAGGTACCTAAATTAGAGTGATTTTATTTACCGATATACGGCGAATGTGACTCGGTGGATGCTATCAAGATGAGATTGATTTCGTCTATAATATAATCTTAATTTATTTCTCCTAAAAACATTTATTCATTTTACATTTTTATAATTTAATTGGGAATAATTATACTCCAAGCAATAATTATTATAAAATATATTTAAACATAATTTTAATATTGGTTTGATCTTAATTGCTTTAATGGAACTTAAATGAAATATAATGTAATTGATTCATTTTAATATTGTTAAAGTTGATCTTAATTGCTTTAATGGAACTTAAATGAAATATAATGTAATTGATTCATTTTAATATTGTTAAAGTAAACTTAAATGATCGCAATTAAAAAAAAAGTAAATGAAAATGTCACACAATCATCCAAGAGCGTTTAGATGAGATGACACGAGTCTCTTCTAGCTTAACCAGGTCCTTGGGCAAGCAACAATGTTAAAACTTTTGTCACACATTTAGGTTCCACAAGACTCGAAAGATTAGTCTCCATGGTTACGCGCACGGAGGATATCTGATTTACACAAAACAAATGTCACACAGTTTTCATTTCTAAAATTGTCCTTAGCCAAATTCCTAACAACGGCGATACAATATGACCAAACATAAATGCAATTAATTCTCATTAATACCTTTTCAATTTGGTACTAAATGGAAATGATCATTTTTTTCACCCACAGATTCAACTCCTGATGCACATAAGGACCTATTTAGTAGATGATTTGTAAGTACATTGCTCATTAAGTCTTGAGGCATCCTCTCGCTCGAAGCTCAATTAACATAAAGTTTTACTTGAAAAAGATAAGAAAATAAAAATTGTTAAAATAATTTTAGTTCAAGGTATAAATAATATCAACACAGCATATAAAATATTCATATTTGAAAACATTAAAATGTTGCTAACTAATCATTTTACGCCCCCCTTGAAAAAACATTTTACACATCCTCTTAAAAAAATCATTATACGCACATTAGTTTCTATTAATTTTTGTGTTCAAATAATTATGAGTGCATTTAAACAGGTAGTTAATATTGTAACAAAAAAAATTCAGGACATTGATATTTTTCATTTTAATCGATATGTATTTTTTCAATTTTCCTTTTAGTGACATACATCTTATATATCGACATTGTCAGTTGAGCTGAAAAATTACTGACAAATAATATTTTCGTCACACTAAAAGCATATTCCATTGTTTAAAAAAAAATAGAAACACAATTGTTGTAGTACACATGACAACTTTCTTTGTCAAACCTAAGCAATATTGATACGCCTCTATCTGATCATGAGACATCACCGGAACAGAGAAAAAAAGAAGATGATATATTAATAAAACCAACGATTGCATAAACACAAACACATAGAGACTCTAGCAAAGATCCTTGCAACTCCAAATAAATAAAAAATATATATGGTATCGTGAACTTTAAAAACAAGTTTTGTTTAAATTTATTTATTTCATTCAAACCCTACAAAAATGCATCATTTTAGGTAAATTTATTAGAAAAAGTAGGTAAAAGAAAACTGGTGTATTTCATTCTGATTTTGGAACAAAATATCAATTTTCTATAATATACTTTTATTTACGATTAAGGTTTGAGAGAGTTTTTTTTTCATAGGTGTCTCATTATATGCATGAGTCACCTTTACATATTTTTTATCACAAACAAATTAATAATAAGTATGGGTTCTTTCATATGGCCGTTTTCAAATGTATTACTCGGTGTTATGTTATCATTGATATATTAATTATTCACTTTTTTTTTAAAAAAATTTATCACTACTACTTCCAAAAGATCATTACTCACTGTTACAATTTAGTTTTCTGATTTATATCAAAACAATTTTTAAACAACTACCATCTATCTCTAATTTTAAGCAAAACAATTCTTAAGGAGGTTGTAATGAATGATATGATGAAGAAAATGCTAGGTGTTAACGTTATTAGTTGTTTCTAGGATGAATATGGTGTCAGGTGATCTTAATATAACATTTAAATCATATGGTATGCAATTTCGATTAACATTTTATTTTGCAATGACCATAAATAAAAGTCATATCAATCTCTATGTAGGTATTTATCTTTCGAATCATGTCTTTACACATGGATAACTTTATGTTAGTGTCTCTCGCCTTATATCTAAGAATGATTGAAATTTCTAAATTGGATGAAAAAAATAATATTGCAATGAGACTATGAATGTATTGTATCACAATGTCTTGCAAAATTTGTAAACATTGATGATGAAGTCAAGTTATTTCTTAATATTATATTATGCTATTCTAATTCTTAAAATTTATTTGTGGTTTATAGTAGTAGCAATTAACCTCTCATTATTGTATTTATGGCACTAGAAATGACAATAAAATGGTTTCAATGCAAAGATATATATGACAACATGTATTGCATTTAAATAAGGATGTAACTTTCTTCCTTTCAATTCTTCCTTTCGAATATGAAATCTTAACCATTATTTCCTTTATTTTCATTCCCGCATATTTCATCTACCAAAATTTGTGCAATGTTTTACTTTTTTTTTTGCATATATATATATATATATATATATATATATATATATATATATATATATATATATATATATAACACTCATTTATCACCCATTAAATTATTCTCCTAACTTTTTTTGGGTACAAATTATTTCCCAAATTTATCAATCATAAAAATGTCTTATAAAAATGTACTTTGTCACACATGACGCATTAACATCTCTCTCTTGATTGTGAGACTCTAAGTTTCTATGATTTGATGAGATAACCAAATAAGGTTAGAGGCACAACATGATAAGAAAGATGATTGGTGGTGCTTTCATATATGATTGTTTTTGTTCCTCTCTGTCTTTATGTTATTGTTATTCTTTAAATAAGAAAATGAAAAAAGTAATTTTAAGAGAAAAGAATGAGTTGTTGGTAATTCTATGGGTATATTGAAAGAGTTGGAGATTATTTCATAATAATGCTACCAACTTAATAAAAAAAATGTCAGGTCAATTTAAAATGTCTAATAAACGTGTATTTTGTCAACTCAACATGATATATCTATATTTTTTGCTTTGTTTGTTAATTTTTTTTTTTTTTTTGCTTTGTGATATCCCACTAAAGATCTAAGGTGATTGAATTTTAAACAATAGAGGTTGAATAAAAAAATTGCATGAAAGTTAATGACATCCAAAATCTAAAATTTAATTTAGAAAAATAAAGCAGGCGGCATCCTAAAACTAATGAAACAAATCATCATAATGTTGGGACTTTCAGTGGAGTCTACATATGGAGTTGTTCCATCACATTAGACTAAGAGAAACCACAAAAATGAGTTTGACACCATATCTTCAACCAAAATCTTTATGCACATGTATATGAGTAATCTCACTAATTCAACATCTCTTCCATCAACTATAGAATTTTAACTCATATTTGATACATTAACATCTCTCTCTCTCTCTCTCTCTCTCTCTCTCTCCCCCCCCCCTCCCCCTCCCTCCCTCCCTCCCTCCCTCTCTCTCACCCTCCCTCCCTCAAGTGTGTGACTGTCGACATCCGTAATTATGTGACATAGCTATGGTCACAAAGATGGGTTGGTGATAATTTAATGGAGGGAGGTTTATATTTCTTTCTTTGATGAGAAGTGAGAAGTAAATTAGAAAAGGACAAAATATAAAAAAAAATGAGATTAAGGGAAATGATATTGGTAAAAACAAAAGTGTGTTTTGTCCATGAGGAATCAAGTGAGTTGCTGGTAATTTTATGCGTTTGTTGAACGAGTTAGATATTTTTGGGTAATTAATTTACCAAAATACCCTCTCCAAAACATTTAAAAACGTACAATAAACACGTATTTTGTAAACTTAGTATATAAGACATGAGAGTTTTTCTATGGTTAAATCCCACTGAACACCGAAGGTGAAGGAAATTGAAATAATAGAGATTGAATACAAAATATTGCAGGAAAGCAAACAATATCCAAAACTTAAATTTAATATAAAAATTGAACAAATGACTTCTAAAAACAAACAAAACTGTTCATCATAATGTCCATGGAGCATACAATCGGTTGGATCATCATATTAGACTAAGAGCAACTATACAGGTGAGATTGCCACCACATCTTCACCCAAAACTTTAAGGTATTAGGTATATTGTTCATCTCACTTATATGTTTCTCAACATCTACTCCTTCAACAAATATAGAACTTCAAGTGACAATTAACATATTACATATCTCTATAAGTGTAAGACTCTCTACGTTTGTGATCTGGTGGCATAGAAAAATAAAGTCAGATGGAGGCACAACATTGTAAAAAACGCGAGTTAATGTCGGTTTCAAGGAGGAATGTTTATGTTCATATCTTTCATGAAACGAGAGAAAATGGAGTAGAAAAAGAAAGAATATGAAAATAAAATTTGAACACTTGGGAAATGATAAGGGAAAAACATAAAGTATGTTTTTTTTCGTGGAAGTATTTAGAATAGAGTGAGTTACTGATAATTGGGAATAAGAAAGAATTTTATGTTTTTTGTCAATTAAGAAAATGACACGTCATTTTAAAATGTCACTTAACTCAACATAACACATGCATTTTTCTAATGTCAGATCCCGCCAAAGACTAAAATTGAAGGTATTTGAAATAATATAGTTTGGATAAAAGAAATTGCATGAAAGCGAAAGACATCTAAAAATTTATATTTTTTTATATAAAAACTAAAGCAAATGACATCCAAAAATTAATAAAACAATTCATCATAATGTTCGGAATTCTAAGGGAGAATACAATGAGTTGAATCATCACATTTGATTAAGAGAAACTCCACAAGTGAGATACACACCAAATCTTCACCCAGAGTCTTAAGACATTAGGTATATTTGTCATTTTATTTATATGTTGATCAATATATACTCTTGCATCTAACGTTGAAATTTAACTCGCACATGATACATTAACATCCCTCTCTTATGTGTTAGACTCTTTGAGTATGTGATCCTGGTAAATTGCGAAATAAGGTCTGAGGCGCAACATGGTAAAAATATGGGCTGGTGGAAGTTTCGTAGAGGGATGTATATGTTCATTTTTTCATGTGAAGAGGGAAAGTAAATTAGAAAAATAAAGTAGATTAAAAAGGACTTTAAACATGAGATAAATAACAAGGGATAAACCAGGAGTGTGTGTTTTTTTCCTGATAGTATAGAGAATAGAGTGACGTGTCGGTAACGTTATGGATTTGTTGAAGGAGTTAGAGATTAATATGTAATTATGCTACCAAAATCATAGACTCATTCAAAAAATGCCAAATCAATTTAAAATGTCTAACAAGCGTGTATTTTATATTTTATCATCTGAGTATAACACACTTGCAATTTTTCATTATTAGATCCCACTAAAGACCATAAATGGAGGAATTTAAAATAATAGGGGGTTTAATAGAAAAATTGCGTGAAAAAAATGACATCCAAAATTTGAAACTTTTTTTAAAAAAAAAGCTAAATTAGCCCACCTAAATTGACGCTGAAGAGAATCTAACCTAAGACTTTGAGGAGGTGCATAAGCCAATACCACCAGGACAACCCAAGTGGGTTCCAAAATTTGAAGCTGCAGATAAAAATTAAACAAATGACACCTAAAAACTAACAAAGCAAATCATTACAGTGTTGGGACTTCCATGGGAGCATACATTGAATTGTATCGTCACATTAGGCTAAGAGAAACAACGCAAGTGAGATTCATATAAATTAGGTATACGACTCATCTAACTTATATGTTGGTGAACATCTACTCTTGAATCCAATATGAAATTTTAACACTTGACACCTTAGAATCTCTCCATTAAGTGTGAGACTCTTTGTATCTATGATCTACCACTAAGGCCCACTTTTGCTCCCCCACAATATTGAACCACGATAGGATACCACAGTTGGAGGATTTGAATCGATACATTGGAGAAAGGGCAACCACACAAGTGAGAATGATACCACATATTCAATCAAAATTTTAAGGCTTAAGTATATAAGATTTTTCACTTATTTGTCGGTCAACCTCAACTCTTTTATTCAATATTGGGCTTTACTAGACACTTGATACATCACAATATTCCCTATCTTAAAGTACAACGAAATTCTAGCCCGTGCTTGGCACGGGTGTCCATACTAGTTTTGCATATACAACTAATCAAAACATTTAAAATTGCCACATCAATTAATGTTTTTAATTTACGTGGCAATTCAGAATGTTTCGATTGAATGTGTGCAAAATTGTTTTAGATCGTCAACCCACTACCATTAAACTCTAAATTGTATTGCATTATGTTTAATGATTATATTTTCATGAAATTTGAAAGGATTAGGTTTAATTTAAAATTTAATGTTTTTTTATAAGTTTTTATAATGTTGCCACATCAACATATTTTTGTGAGGATCATTAAGATAATTGGAATTAGAGCTTTAAATTAGATTCAGGGTCATTCGATTCAACGAAGGGGATGTGAGAAATTTTAATGAAGGGAAGGAGAAGGGAGGGAGAAGAGGAAGCTAGGAGGAAAAATCTTTTAATTTATATATTTTTGTTTCAAAAGAAGGAAGATGACAATTTCATGATTTTAAAATTATCCACTTCATAACTACTTAAACATGAAAACTCGATAACAAAAAACCCCATAAATAGTGTCTGGCAAAAGTTCTAAAATAATTATATATTTATAAATATTAGAACACTTTCAAAATTGTTTAGTACAATATTTTTTTATCTTGATAATAAAGAAGGTCTAGAATGTCTTCGTGAGCTTAGGTCAGTTAGTATGGACAATACATAATATATGACGGGGTTCGAATTCCGGCCACCACAAAAAAAAAGGTCTAGAATATTGTCATATCAGTCTCTGAGCATATCTCGATTTGCATAGACATTATAGTATGCAGGAGTTGGAGTTTAAATATCAAATTTTTTCAATATTTTTTTGAAGGAAATTTTTTCACTTGTTGATCTTAAAATATAAATTTCTAACTAATAAGTGACTTGATTTCCCAAAAGATAAAACTAAAATATTTTAGTTTCTATAAATAAGTCAAATGAGAAATTTAAAATTTTTACTAAAAATTAAGTTTTTAGATATCCTAATAAGTGATACTAGACTTTTAAAAAGGTCAAACTGTGCTAAAAATAAAGTCTTTAACAAGCTAATAAGGGAAACTTAGATGTAGGTTTTTTATCTAGCTATAACTTATTTAAGCAAAAGTCCGCTCTGCCCGATCTATTCTCACCCCTATATAAATAGGTAGCATTTGGGTAAAATAAAATTGGTGAAATTGATCAACCACAATATTGCAAATAGTTTTTTTCTATCTTTCACAAAAATTGTGACATTGTGACCGACCAATATCACAAATGTCACAAATTATATGCTAGTGCTCGCTATATAGATAGATAGAGAGCTGGATGTATTATACTACTAAGAAAATAAAATTATACAGAAATACTTAAAAATTAAAAATAAATAAAAATATACTAACAGCGGTTATGCAACGTGTAGGTGGTAGAAATCCCTATGAATGAGTCGGCTACAGGATATTGGGCACGTGTAGTGATTTAATTCTTTAGCCGGAAAATAAAATAAAAATGAAAAAGAAAGAAAATCAGTTGGAAGGAGAAGAGAAGTAAACTGCTACTTTTGTTAGGAGCATATCATCATGGAATTAAAAGATACTACTATAACTCAAAGGTATTTAAGGCATATCATTGGACATCAACCCAAATCAAAATCAAATGTATGTGAAGCACATTATTGTGCATATAAATTGTGTACTTAATTAATAGTTTTAAATTTTATTTCACAATAAGAAAATCTATTATTAGCATATGAATTATATTATATTAAATAGATTTATACCAATTATAAATAAGCTTCTAGAATTAAAGGTGTTCAGTTAGGAACAAAGTAGTAGTAGTAAGTAGTTTCAGTTTGAAGCAGTGTGAAAAAAGAAAGAAAGAAAGAAAGGAATATAGATAGATAGTGCAGTGTGGTGGTGGTGGCGGGGACCTCAAGGATATCGGGGTAAGGCAAAGTTTGTGGGGTCATAATACTACTTCCCTTTCAAACGTGGGTCCCACCAGTGAATTTTGGTCCTTTTGGATTTTCCTGTTTTTCCAACTATAAATCAAACCCACAGCCTATGTCTTCTTCCCCCACTTCCACTCTCTTGCTCTCTCTCTCTCTCTCTAGTTCCAAAGATTCCCTATCTCTCTTTTGCCTCTTCAATTTCCCTTCTTCCTCTTTTGCATTCCATTGCAATATCCACTTCTCACACCCCCACCTCTTAACCTATTTTCTAGTATTTTCTTCATCACAAACCCTAAGGTTTGATATATACGTTACCTTAATTTCATTGAAACTCTTAAAAGATTAATTTAATTATAATCTTTTTTTAGTAAGGTGTGATATTAATATATTGTTTGGTTGGGTTTGAATTTTTGATTTACAGTGAAGATGACTCAAAAGAATGTGGTTGTGTCTGAGACCAAAACCGGAATGAATGGTAGCGGTACTATTACCGTGGCACAGAAGCCACCGGCAGCACCCGGTGGATACATTCACATTCCAAGGAGGAGAATTTTGAAGAATCTTGAAATCAATGGAGGACAAAGAATCAATACATGGATTGATTCTATGAGAGCTTCTTCTCCAACTCATGTCAAATCTTCTCCTTCTTTAGCTGAAGAATACAATTCTTGGATTGTGAGCACCATCACTCTACTCTGTTTTCACTGTTATATATATATATATATATATATATATATATATATATATATATATATATATTTCAATGAAACCACCAAAATTTTGAACAAATACTGGATCTGACTTTCTTTATCATAGTAAAATACTCGTGCATTCACACATCGGCTTATTATTTATACGTGTTGTTTTTATCGAACAGCTTCGCCATCCATCGGCATTAGATATGTTTGAACAAATTATGGATGCTGCAAAGGGAAAACAGATTGTTATGTTTTTGGATTATGATGGTACTCTGTCACCTATTGTCGATGACCCCGACCGTGCCTTCATGTCTGAATCGGTTAGTCTTTGTTTATAAAATTAATGGTTTATATCCTAGCTATCCTTTAAATAAATCTGTTAATTTAGTTTTCTAATAAATTGTATTATCACATATATATCAGATGAGGAAAACAGTTAAGAAACTTGCAAGGTGTTTTCCTACTGCAATTGTTACTGGAAGATGCATAGACAAAGTATACTTTAACTCTTTCAATTTCTATTCTACCCTTTTTTATCTTTTGAAATGAAAATAAATTTATTTATTATTATTTTTTTCTGCAAACAATTTTCAGGTGTACAATTTTGTTCGTTTGGATGAGCTATATTATGCTGGAAGTCATGGCATGGATATTAAAGGGCCAACAAAAGAGTCCAAATACAACAAAGTGAGTAAACTAGCTCTAGTGTATTGGAGTACAGTATATTTTTTAATTTGACCTATATAGTGCTGTGGAATAAGGTCTTAAAATTTTATTAATTCTAAAAATGAATTAACATTGATTATGGTTTGTAGAATAACAAAGCAGAGGAAGTACTTTTTCAACCTGCCAGAGAATTTGTTCCCATGATAAATGAGGTTAGTCACACTCACACAACTCTTCATGAAATTCTAATTTTATTTTAATAAGCAACAAAATTAATTTATTTTAACTTTGTTAATTTTCAGGTGTACGAACAACTAGTTGAGAAAACAAAATCAACTCCTGGTGCCAGAGTTGAGAACCACAAGTTCTGCACCTCTGTTCATTTTAGATGTGTTGATGAAAAGGTATATTATTATAAGTTTAAAGCAATTAATCAGTGTTATTGATGCTCGAATATTTATGATCTAATTCAAAGTTGTTTATTATACACAGAGATGGGTTGAATTGGCACAACAAGTAAAATCCGTGTTAAAAGAGTACCCGAAGCTTCGTCTAACACAAGGAAGGAAGGTGGGTCATGGTTCTATTTTCTTTATAATGAATATTTTGGAGGGGGTGTATATTTTTAATGGTGGGGGTGTGATTTAATTAGTTCAAAGGTGATTATGACAGGGATTAAGAATAAGAAATAAGAGATGTCTCACTTTCAATGTCAATTGTTTAATACAGGTATTGGAGATTCGTCCCGCAATTAAATGGGACAAGGGCAAGGCCCTCGAATTTTTGCTAGAGTCACTTGGTAAGTTTTTAATTTTATTTTTATGTTTTGGTCCTTCATTTGTCACAATCAAACATATATGTAATACATATATTTCATAGAACATATAATAATACCACAAACTTATAAATATGCTACTGCTCATGGTGATTTGTTGGATAATTATTCCAAGTATTTGACCATTATTACAAAGAATTAAGAGGGTGACACCTACACCTCGTGGGATTAGTTTACTCATAAGATTACTGTATTTTATATCCATGCGTTTCTGAATATATATTCATATTTTAATTTGTCCATCAATTTTCTAACTAATAAATCGTTTTCAACAGGATTTGCCAACTGTAACGATGTATTTCCTGTTTATATTGGTGATGATAGAACCGATGAAGATGCATTCAAGGTATCCAATGATCTTAATTGTTTTTTTCCTCCAATTTTTTATTTCTAAATGAACAGTGTGTAATTAATTAGTACCAAGTCAATTATGTTTAGTTCTTTGTAAACTGTTTTGGATAATTGAACTAACTAGTTGTTTTAAATTGTTTAATCATAAACAGAAATTAAGAGACATAGATCAAGGTTTTGGAATTCTAGTCTCTAAGTTTCCAAAGGACACAGCTGCTGCATACTCTTTACAAGAGCCTAATGAGGTAAGCATAATTTCATCTATTTCTTGATTATTGTATCATATGCCTTAAATATACTCCCTCCGTCCCGGAATAACTGACCCATTTTCTAAAAAAAAGTGTCCCAAAATAACTGACCCATTTCAATTTTCAATACAACTTTCATCATTCCCAATACAATATAACACTAAATAATACTACTTTTATCATTCCCAATACAATATATTCCACTTTCCCCTTTATTTATACACTTTTCTTAATCTGTGTGAAAAACCAAAGTAGATCAATTAAATTGGGACGGAGGGAGTATGTTTTACTGATTTATTAATTTAATATCATTCAGGTTATGGATTTCCTTCAGCGTTTGGTGGAGTGGAAAAAAACATCTCCAAGATCACGCTCTAGGGTGTAAATGAAGACATTGTACATCCCTGACTGGTTATAAAATACATGACCTTTTTTTTTTCTTTCTATGTTTTGTTCAGATTAGTACAAAAGAGCAAAAATGTATGGAAAAAAAAAAATGAAAGACAAAAGTGTCTTTCTGAGTTTGAAGCTCGATTGTCTACATTGATGTAATTAGCTAGCCAAGTAGTAATTAGTACGGGGGGAAAGTATATGTACTAACCATATCAGATGAAGTGATTCTGAATGGGTTAAAAATTGTACCCTTATGATTATGATTAAATATTATAAGGTTACGTATCAAAAGATATGTATTTATAGGTTCTCTGTCGTTACATGCTTATTAAGTACTTAGTATGGTCCCACAATCTAGTTTAATTGCATGCTCGTACGAATTTATTTGTTGTTTTGTGGTCATGACAACTTTGAAAATATCGCCCTTAAGTACCATTTGTTCCAGAATTTATGAAAAGAAAAACTGAATTGCTTGTATTTTTGTGACAAGATCAAATACTATAATAAAACAAATAAAAATTTATAAAACATACACATTACTCAATATATAATCAATGGAGGAGGGAGAGGGGGACAAACAAGTGTCATGATCTCTCACAAGTTTGTTTTAGGTAATTATGTTATTGTTTCAAGATTGATTAATAATTACTAAGCAATTTTTGTGTGAAAATAGTAGCTATGAATAGTTTGAACATGATATTGATGTGTGAATACGTGTTGGTTAATAATTAGATTAATGAGAGATGAAAATCGGACAGATGAAGTAGTGCTAATTATAATTGAGTATTTTTTATTCTGAATATAGCAAAAGATCTAATAAATTTAAGAAACTACTTTGTTAAACCGCTTTCTTTCAGCAGCATGCAAATAGTATATAGTATGTATATAGATATTACAATTTTGTTCATGGTCGGTCCCCTATCATATCTTCATAATCAAATAGTACAATACATGCATTGAGACAAAAAAAATCATACGTGGAGATGAAAATTGATAATCCAATGCTTAACAGTCCATGCAGAGTACTTTCATTCTCAAACATTTTCTGTTTGACGATACACTGCAATACATGGGGAAAGAACTAAACGGATGAAGTGATATTACAAACTAGTTTTTGGGTCTTTTGAGACCAATAAGGGAAAGTGGTAACTTCATTTCATATTTCACATCTATCATTTCATTTCAGCTGTTGTTTCCTCCAAACACGATTATAAGCAAAAATTATTTTTTAGGTTCACTAAATAATCGATGTATCTAGTCTATAATATAAACCAGATACATCATTTATCGTAGTGATTGGATGGAGTATTTCTTAGCAATTATTAAGTCCCTAATGCCCATTGTACAATTCTAGATTTAATTGCAATTATTTTTTCATTTAAGAATATGTACTGCTGTCCTACATATTTGGATTTTGAGTGAAGATTTACACAAACAATAAAGGAAAATAATTCAAATGGATAACAGATGATTATGGTCTATAATAGATAATTGTCTTGATTCATTGAATAAGGCTACAATGTATGTAATGTGCATAGCCATGTTAAAAAGAAATTAATCCCACCTACCTACCCCTAGTAGAAGGTTACAATGATCCACTTGTATGTATTAAACTTAGGTCCACTTTTCACACGTGTATATAACTAACAAGAACTTGTAATACATGGAATAGCAGGAAACAACGGAGTTGTTGCTATATATATCTCAGTAAGATATCCTTAATATGGAGATAAGATCATCATAACCTTCAATGATTGGATACTTGGAGATTCAGGTAATAATAAGAGTAAAAGAGGGTCCCTTATCAAGTAGCTTATATTAGAATATTTTTATCCTATAACTGAAGCTGACTCAAAAGTTGCAGTTGTGGGCTAGACTTTATAATTGGTGCTCAAAAATACTCAACACTTTGTGCTATATGTCATTATTCAATGTTCACATCAATGCTCCTTTGGCCATAATGCCAGAGACACTCCAATAGCTTTAGTTCTGTCATGCAGTAGTATACTTACTGACATTTATGTATTCTATATAAGTGTTGGAAATGGTTTCATGGAATCGTATATTAATACCATCAATCCAACACAGAAAATAAGCATATATGTCTCAGACAAGGCACTAAAAATAGCTCTACTATACACAAAATTGAGCACTTCTAGCATATGATTTTGAAATTGGTTGATTTTGGTACTAAGTATTATTAACACCAATAAAATTAAACCTTTGACTGATTGTAGATCAAAACTTGGCATATATATTATTTATTTTAGAGATTCTAGGTTTGATAATTAAGTTCCACTCATCACATGCAGCTTGGTGATATAAAATAAAAAAGAAGGTTACCTGTCCCTTGTATTTAAAAGGTGTTTCATTTTTCAGATTTCTCTAAAGAAAAAGGAAGAAAGGTTTGGGAGATTTCCATTATAGTTATATATATAGTTCTTCTGTGTCCACTATTATATGAACCTTATGCCTGCTTTGTTTAAGTAGCTAGATTTGTGAGGTGGCACAATATTACAATAAGAGATGGCAGAGATTAATATATAAATGAGCAAACAAATCATGTGAAATGACCACAGATATTATGCACATGCAAAAAGCTGTGCCCGTGTTATTGCAACAAGAAACATGCAGGAGGAAAAGCTAATCTATAATGTAATGATCGAGATGGTATGGTTTATGGCTTAGATTCTGTGATTTATTTAGGCACATAACAAAGTTGACAAAAGAAAAAAGAAGAATAGGGACTGGTGGAATAAGGTGGAATAATTGGTGCTTAAGTTCGAAGAAAACTTATTTCTCTCTCTGTCCTTTTGATTTTGTAATGTAGGATACATGAATAAATGTTACTATGTTTTTGTTAGTTAGTGAAAATGAAACATAACATTGTGTTTAGGGAATCTATATTGGTTGAATGAAGAGTTGGAATCCACTCAAAATTAAGTAAATGTTTGATGGGAAGAATAATAACATAGATATTTGGAATAGAGACATTAACATGACTCCATCCAACCTTTGACAACCCCTCTCAGATGTTAATTTGTGTGTGTCGGACGTGGAAAGATGGAGTCCACCAGATTTATGATTGATGTCTAAGTTTATAAACTAAGCTTTTCAAACCTTCAATTATTGAGGTAAAAGTTGAATACCATTTGTCATCTTTCATTTTCACTATTGGCTTTGTAATTTAATTATTCCCCCATCTCCATCTACCTCCTCTATAATATGCATTGGCTCGTGATCTTAGGAAAACAAAGTATATATATAAATGCATAGACCATTACTATTAAATATTTTTACTTCTATTTCATTGAATAACATATACTATATTGATTTGAGGTGTACTTAACTAAAGTTTTACCCTTTGGTCACCCATCATGCACTCTTGCTCCCACCAACCCCAACCTAGGAGTTGAAAATTGCAGAAATTTTAATTAATGTAGCAGCCATATAATTAAGGGAGGAAATCAAGGACCCTATCATATCCAATTAGAATCATTGATCTAAATTATGGTCGGCAATTGCAATTGCAACTACAATATAAAGAGTTTAGAAGTATCTACAACAATATTGCTATTGTCACTGTGGTCATATTAGATGTATATGGTCACATTTTGCCGCAATATCAAAATTCGCAGCATAATTGCATTCACAACGGTAACTACAATTTAAAACTATGATTATGACCAATGTATTAATGTCGATGCACAATCACTATACTTAAGGTAGAAAATCAAAGATAAGACAGAATTTAATTTAATCAACCTCATGCATGATAATAAATTTTGGTTTGTGCAATTGGAGCAACAATGTAAAGGTTTTAGAAGTCTCACCAGTTATATGGTATAGTAATTGCCGTCGTTGCATTTTAATTACCACAATATCAAAGTTTGCAGTGTACTTAGTATGTATTTAGATGGACCGTTTAGAAAAGCAAATCCAAAGCAAAAAATCACGTTTAGGCAGAAGCTACATATACCAACTTTGAACGCTTAATCGAACATACACTTAAAACGTCAATCCAAACATACCCATGTTCGACGTGGGAGTCAATTAAAAACCATAATTGGAACTCATAAAGATGAATCTGGATCACACGCAGTAATTGAACTCATAAAGATGTAGGAACCTCTTGTCTTGGTCTTTGTTATTGCATGGTGTCAGAACTTAGAAACTATGCTTGGTTATGAGTGGTGAGCGATGGTCCTTAAGAACACCTGTATGGTTCTCACGAAAATGAGATATACAAATTTGTTACACGTGTCTTAGTTTGGAGAATCGGTCCCCGCATTGAGGGTCGAGCCCACAGAACAATGCTGTTGTAGTTTGTTGTCTTATGAATGAATACCAGCACGTTATATGTGTATATAAAATATATATAAAAATTAAAAGTAAGCATTATATATTTAGGAATAAATTACAGGTCGAGAGTTGAGTTGAGTATTTGCATTTGTTGGATACGGTGAACTTGTTGGGCACATGGGTCTCCATGTGACCCAAAGATGCCTTGTTATTGGGGAGCAAAGAAATAATGATGTTCTGTTTGATGGGTCACAACTCAATACTACTCACTATAGGTTAGCTACTCATTGATCAGAGCAGTTATGCTTGTTCATGATCTGAAATCTCTCTGTGATAATGCACGTATGAGAGTGGAAATATTGAAGGAGGAGTGATGGAGAATGTGCCACAGGGTTGTGTACTAGCAATGTCTTGTATCATGTGTTTGAGAACATTTTACTTTTTCCCCGATTCATTTTCGTATGATACATGGATACGTGTTCATGAACTTTGAATCTTTATTCTTTTTTATCTTTACAAAACTAGTGTATTCTTTTCTTTTTTAATAACAAAAAGTTCTGTATTCTGCTTCCAATACTGTCCAAAATAACCAGGTATATTAACTTTTCCATTAAATATTTGACAATACTTTCACATGACTGATATGTTATGAATATTTCTTAAGTGTTAACTGTTAAAGAATACTAAATCTTGTCTTCAATAAAATAGAAAAAGTAAGTGTTTTTTTGGTCAGAAACCAAAGTGTTGTTCATAAGCATCAAGGGAATATAGATTGAAATTAGTTTGGACTTTTTAAAGATTGAACATTCTATGCTTTTGATTACTAAACCCAATCTTAGGGTAATGTTGTTCCCACATCAAAGGATGTTGGGAAACTCCATTAAAATACCAAAAATAACCTAATCGGCCGTTAACTGTCGATGAATTTTAACCGGCGGTAGTTAGCTGCCGAAGAAAATTGGGGTTAAATTCTTCATTTTATGGTATTTCTTAGCCTTCACAAGAGTGTAAACAACAATTTTCCCAATCTTATGCAGAGATTGGGCTTTCCAACTTAGTAATATGAAAGTTCGATTAGCCTGACAACTTTTTAAGAAAAAAATTGATATTAAACTTTAAAAAAAAATTGAGAAGAAGGAATTTTATTTTTATTATTATTAACAATGTCACAACTTATTATTTGACAATTGTCCATGTGAGATTTGAACTATGATGTCCCATAAAATAACAAAGTCAATCTGTTATCGGAGCATTAACACTCTTTAAACAACAATTCATTTAATCTAAATGATAGATGATAAATGTACTTTCTTAGTTTCTCATATTCGTATTTCCAAATTTTCATAATTACTCTCCTCCAATTTTTATATATCTTCAATGATGTGTGTTTCTTGATTTCAAAACAACAATTTACACATAACCAATATGAAGAAACAAAAGTGGACATGCAAATGTTGATAAGATAGTTATTATGTTACTATTTGTCTCTTAATTCAAACTTCTTTAACTCTTAATTCAAACTAGTTATCTATCCAACACTCTTAACTCATAAGTCATAATTACTCTTTTCTATTTTTTACATTTCTTCAACAGTGTACGTATATATCTACCTTAAATTTTTTTTACAAAGAACAAATATGAAGACAAAAAAAAGATAGACGTCTGTTAGTATAGAGTAGTTATTACGCCAATATTTTTTTCTCCTTTTTTAGAGGTTAAATCATTGTCATTTTAATCATTCAACTTCTTTAACTTTTAATTCAAATCAATTGATCTACTCAATCCTCGAATTTAAAATTATATTAACTATGAGCAATTTTTTGTATTTGTTCTTAGTAAATTTTAAGTTTACACCATATAAATTAACCGTGAAGAATGTTAATATGTTAATTGTTATCTTAGTTTTATTTTTGTCACAACTTGAATCTTAAACTTTTAACTCTTCAACTCTTATGATCCCTCAGCTCAGTGCAATTTAGTTACTCAACCACTGCAGTTTAAGTTGAATAATGTTTTTGTTTTTCAATTTTTTCGTTTTAAGATGCAGTTTACAATCAAGAATGTAGGGGATATGAAATAAGCAAGAAGAAGAAGCAATAATTATTTTAGTAAAAAAAAGTAGTGATAATTATTTTAGAAATATTATAAAATTGGAGATATATATGTTAAGTGGGTGTGAGATATACCCATCATGGGCTAATCTAATACTTGCATACAAGCCCAACTTCACAATAAAAAGAAGATGATTATTACCTTTTCCACCCTATAAGTTTCTCACGCGCCCTGTTTGGATTTCAAAATCTAAAATATTTTAATGTGTTTTGAATGTTTTTATGGGGTGTTTATACCATTCAAATTCTATAATCCAAACTGCATATAGCGCTTAAGATATTAACAAGATGAGAAAAGAAGGAGTAAAAAAGATTGCTCAATAGGTCCATCGAGGTTGTTCATCTATCAAGTTGTAACTACCCATGGTCAATATCACTTCTCAACTTTATGGTACTTGGTTCGATACTTGTCACTTGGAAGAAGAAAATAAGACCAAACGGATTTTTTTTTTTTTTTTTGCTTAATAATGGACTAGGTGCTAGAACATGGTGGTTATTTTCAAATTTTGAACAATTCTAGAAATCTATAGAGCAATTACTCAATAAAAAAATACAATTAATAAAATTGAAAGAATGGTGTTCCCGTGACAATAACTCAGTTGACAAGGACATGCATTATTACATGCAGGGGCTGGGGTTCGAACCCCGAACACCCACTTATTAGGCTACTTGACCAAAAAAATGGAAATAATGGTTTACACATCTTTATCACCAAAACTAAAAACCGAAAGAAAAAAAAGGCTTTTCAAATCACAATTATGGTTGTTAAGCAATCAATCCACCCACATTCATAGGCTTTTGAATCAATTTTCTTCCAAAAAATTATGCTAGAATTGATAGCCAAAAATATGACCTTACACCAAAATTGCTTTTAACACTAACAAACTCACGTTTGATAGACTTTAACGTGAAACCAAAGAAGCAATAAGTTAATCTACTTCCCAAATTTTGTGTACACACTCACCCTTTCACCTCATTATAGTTTTCTTCTTCTGTGTTTTGCATCTTGCCATAGCCCCTCGAATACTCTCCACAAATCTCACATTCTACTGTCTCAAATCTTGTACATTTAATATGGGAGAAATGCAATTGCTACAACTAGAATCTGTAAAATAAATCAATAAGAAAAGACTGAGGGAAGAAGAAATTCAGAGCAAAAATTAAAATCCAAGAAAAAACAATAAAAAAAAGAAGATAATAAGATCAAAAGGATCATAAATTTTTAGTTTAATTGACGTTGCTGCAAAGTACATGTACATATGTTTTCATCATCAAATAAATTTTCCAATAACAGCATAATGATCCCGTTCCCCCTTTTTTTCCCTTTGAAGATGACCCTATTCCCCATGCATCCAAATAAATCATCAATATCGTTTGAAATTGGTAACGCATTCTTGTGACAAGATTTTCGAATCCTTCCCAAGATTGTTAACCACAAAATTACAATCAACATCAGATGTCATAACCCATGTTTTTAGTCCCGAAGCCGTCATCCTCACACCAAGATTCATATCCAATTCAAAATCCACGGGCTTCTTCGCCATTTTTTTGGGCAATGTCTTGCTCGTTCTTGTTACAACAACCTTAAATTGTGTCGAAGCATCTGCACCTTGTTCCATCAACTTTGTAAATTTCCCCTTAGCAACCTCAGTATTGTCGAAAAGCATAGAAGCCTCAGAATTTACGTAAACGATTCCCAACCTTTCATTGGGATTCTTAGCCTTCAAATAAATTTCATAATGTGGTGGCCTAGTAGCGTTTTTTACCTCGAAGCGGGTAATTGTAAATGTGGGTCCCTTTGGGTTGAAAACAAAGAACAATGTGGCTAATGTTATTCCAACAATGGCAACGATTGTAACAAGGATTAAAGCAAAGGTGAGCAAGAATCGAGGACAACAACAACCACGTTGTTTTTTCTTTTTCTTATCCTTGGTTGTATTGCGGTAACTTTCAACTATGAATGCATTTTCACTTGGTGGAACGCGGTAGACTTGATCTTTTGGAAATTGAACGATGTACATATTGTCATGGTGGGCGCGGCCTGGTGGTGGTGGCAATGGTGAATATGGTGAGACAACGTGGTTGTTGTCGTTGGTGGTGGTGGTGCCGTTGTTTTGTGGGGCCTGGTGCTGCCCTTCCATGGACAATAGTAGAATTGGCTACGTGCACGTGTAGTTTGAACGACGCAGCTTCAACTTCAACGAATGCATGGATGGAAATAGGGGTTAGTTGGGGAACAATGAGATGTTGAATAATGCAATATTGAGGTGGTGACAGCTTGGAAATTAACACAACGAATCATAGGTTGGTTATTATTTTGATGTTTTGACTTGAGGGGTTAATAACAATAACTAATTTGAGGTTGTTAACAAATACTATTGAAATAATTTATTTTGTCAATGAGGTCCTCTATTATTAGTATGTAAAAATAATTGTACATTTTTCAATGTAATTGGCATGCTTGTATAACTAACAACTATCACAAAAAAAAAAAAAACTAATGAGACTAATTAATATACACCTACAATAAAAAAGTTTTATACTATCCGTGTATGTACAACTTAAATCAAAAACTACCTTAGCCGACAGCGGAGAATTGCTAGCTTACTGATCATGCAAATTGCAATATACATAGGAGAAGGGAGTATTAACGTAATTGTTAATGTTTGGGACATAAACATAGGAGACAAAACATGCTCCAGGAGGAAAGTAACTAGAGGTGGCCATCAACGGGAAGTTTATGGTCTAGTCTATTCAATTCCTCAAAATAAAAATAAAAAAAGAAAATGTTAACATGTGTCCTTAGGACATGTGTTAAAGTATCAAAGATGGAAATTATACCTTGGAAATTGCGCAAGTTTAATACACAAAAGATTGAAATTTAATTTTACACAATAAATATGTGATTTTTATGGAAACCTTAACATATGCTCTAAGTGTACATGTTAGCATGCCCCATAAAAAATGATCTAGTCTATTTAAGGTCCGACTTAGTATTTTTAGTAAAAGATTCAAAGTCAGACTTTTTAAAAAGCATATTTACTTAAATAGGTTTTTCTAAAATTTAGTATTAATTTTTAAGTAAATAGGCTGGACTTTAACATATAAATAAGCCTAACAAGTTGGTCTATTTATATATATATATAATTGAAAATTAAATTAATACTAATATTTTCAAGGGTTAAATATGTTTTTGGTCCCTATAAAATTGGGAACTTCTAAGTTTAGTTCTTACTTAATTTTAATAGGTTTTTTAGTCCTTACAAAAAAAAAATTACTTCTAATTTTAGTCCCTGTTACAACAAAGTTTGTTTAATTATCCTTAAACTCTTAAATTTTTGAACGATTTTTTTAAGACAAGTTTAGAACACTATGAAAGGTTCATTTACCAAAATTTAGATTTTTTTTAACATGAAACAAATTAAATATGAATTTTTTAAAACGGAAAAAAGTTAAAGATAAAATTAACAAAATCTGGACGTAGAAATCAAATTTTGAGACAATTTTTTGCAGAGGAAGTTTTAGTAATGTTCTTAACACGTCTGCAAAAAATTGTTAAAAAACTCAAGAGTTTAAGCATAAATTAAACAAATTTGAATTGAGGAGGGAGTAATACTGAATGAAAATTTATTTTCTTAAGAACTAAAAAAACTATTAAAATTAAGTAAGGACTAAACTTAAAATATCTCAATTTTATAGGGACCAAAAACATATTTAACCCTATTTTCAATACCTCTATGTAATTAATATTTTCAATAAGGATGAAATTTTACTTTGACATCATAATACATTAATTTTTATTATATTAAAAGAAATACTTTAAGAATTATTAAATTTTATAAGATATTTGCATTGCTTAGAAATCTTACAATCCATTTTCTCATTTCGGCTTCTATAAATATGACCATAGTGATTTGAACTATTAATCTTTGCAACAATTTTATGTTTACAACATCCTTGTCGTTTTTATTTGACGAAAATCATCTCCAGAACTTTTTGAAACAAGGATTATTTAGGAGAAAAGGTGGGTTTAGGCCTTATTTTAAAGTACGCTTTTACATAGGTTTGATGGACCTTTAAAAAGGCTAATCCTTGAAAATTGACCTATTTCATACCAAAGATCAGACTCAAGTCGAATCTTTTAAATAGTAGGTCAGACTTAAGCCTAATAAAGTCCTACCTCGTCTGCTCTATTCCCACCGATAAATGTAACTAAACAACAAGATAGTAGCATATGAAGCAAAGTTGGAGATTAGACTCAAGAATTATGTAAACCAAAGCGGAAGCCCCGTTCAAGCGGTTTGGTGTGGCTTTATTTTACTTTTTTTTTTTGTGAATGGTTGGTGCGCCTTAAGTCAAACAGACAAGTGAAGCAGACATCAAATAACTTTGGATGTGGTGGTTTACTTCGGGACGAGAATGGTTGTTTCATACCATTTCTTGGCACTACCACCACCACCACTTATATGGCAAAAATATGGAGTATTTACCAGGGATTATGCTTGGCAAGAAGATTAGAAGTGGCGAGAATTGACATTCGAATGATTTGATAGCATTTGTTCAGAGTTTACGTGGTGATACAAGAGGCAATGCAATTGGTTGAAACCTCCTAAATTAAAATAAAAAGTTGACTGCTTTAGATTGTAAAACAAGGCCGTTCCTAGAGTTTTACAGGCCTTAGGCATAATATGAGAAATGGGCCCCTTACATAATACATCATAATTTTTTTTAGCTCATTGTTGTGATTTTATCAGGTATTCTTTTCGTTTTTTCCCCGCTTTTTGCTACCAAAAAGAACAAAAAAACAAAAAAAGATGAGTGGACCATATGATCCTAAATTCGTCTCACATGATTTAACATAATGATATAATTTAATTTTTTGGAACATTTGAAAGACAACATTAAGATTAATTTCTCTAGTAGGCTTATTTTCAACTAAAATATAATTTGTTTTGTTATATAATTTCTCTAGTAGGCTGTCGCACCCCCGGCCTATGCCTAGGGCCGGCCCTGTGTAAAAGAGAAGATTAGTCATGTTTATCGAACGACGAATAAATGTGAGGATATTTTAGCTAATGTACAATGTGAGAATGGTGTTGAAAAAACGTTCAACAATAATTCACCTATTCATTCATATGACTCATGTTCTTCTTGATGATGCGATAGGTGTGTCTTTCCTTATTTAATGTCGATGTAGTTTTCTTTCTTTTTTATGCTTAGCCAATGTTGTATACCCAAAAAAACAAAAACTAGATGTACCAAAATTACATAGTACTTTTTTGGCTTAAATAAGTAAAAGGTCCATGTAAGTTAACGCATTTTTGGTTTTAGTCATTGTATCTTTTTTTGTCGCGAAACAACCCCTATAAGTTGTTAAATTTTTGGTTTTGGTCTCTAAAACGATGTGCTAGCAAACGGAGGCCGACGTGGCGAGGGCTGAGATGGCGTTAGTGGCTTACGAGGACTGACAAAATGATAAGTGAGTAGTTTGAAGGACCAAATGTTGGAACAAAATGTGTTTAACAATGAACCTTTAGAGTTTTGATGATAACAAGGTATTAAAAATTGACAATTGGATTTGCTAATATTTGTTCAAGTGTACAGAACCATAGATAAAAAATTTATATCATACAAAGGTTCTGAATGAGCAAATAAAGAGCAAAGGAATCAACGGAATTGAAGCTTAGAAGCTCCTGAAGGCAAAGCGCTCCTGAAGACTAGAGAGCTCCAGAAGACTTGAAGCTCCTGAAGACTAGAGGTCCTGAAGTACAACATCATCAAAAGCTGCCTCGTCAGAAGCTGCCTCATCAGAAGCTGTTTTCACCAGAAGCTGAAGATCAACTGAATTCGCAAAATTCAAGGATTCAAGAGTTGTTTCATGGATCGAAATTCATCTAAAGATAGCAGAAGACTAGTGGAACTTTGCAACGGTCATTTCAAAAGTGTTTGAAGGCATTTGCTTGCAAAAGGAACAAAAGCGTTGACATTGTACTTTGTACGAACTGTACAACCACCTTCTCCACTACTCTGTTTTGTGTCTCTGCTACAAGACAAAATAACAGCTCTGAATGTACGACCAAGCCTGCAGAATTGTTCCCTCTCAACTGGAATGGATTTGAAATTGGTTCTTCGTAGGACAACAACCAAATCAGGCAAAAAATCCTCGGTGAAAGATCAAGCTTCAACAACGACTCTTTTGATGTGCTGGCAATTTCACAACGTCTCTTTCATACCTCTATATAAAGGAGTGAAGACTTAGAGAGATAAGGAAATTGGAAGAGAAGGGAGATGAACAAGAGAAAAAAGAGGGATGAAGAAGAAGATCCTGTTTTTAAATTTGAAATTTTGATATTTACGTTTTTTCAATTTCGTCCTATGAACATATGCGTTTTTGGTTTTGGTTCCTCAAACTACTCAGTTATCATTCTGTCAATCCACGTAAGCCACTAACGTCATCTCAGCCTTCGCCATATCGGCCTCTGTTTGCCAGCACATCGTTTTTTTAACAGAAGTTGACGTTAAGGACCAAAACCAAAAAATTAACAACTTACAGGTATTGTTTCACAATAAAAAAAGATGGGAAATGCTAACTTGTGCCCTTAGGGCACAAGATAAGAATCTTAAAATAGAATTAAACAATAAATATTGCATTGGAAAGATAAGTTTTTAAGCTTTTAAGGTTATGAATGCACAATTTCCAAAACTGAATTTCTATATTTAGTTTCTTATCTTGTGCCCTTAGGGCACAAGTTAACAAGACCAAAAAAAGATTTAGGACTAAAATAAAAAACGCGCAAACTTATAACGACATTTTACTTATTTAAGCCTACTTTTTTTTTTTTTGAAAATTACATAATACTCTTTAGCCGATGTATTTGTCAAAAAATAAAAAATAATATGCAAATTACACAAGTGCCCTTCTAAATTCGAAATTCTCAAAATCTCATATAAACCCTTTCATTTACCGCGGCTGCATCTCATTTCTCTGTCAAGCGCCAACCACCACTCCACACCTTTTCTGCTACCTTGTTCTCTCTCTCACGCGAATCAGGTATGATCTCCATCCTCTGTCTAATCGTTAGGTTAGAGTTTCTATTTCTGTTAATTTTCCAGTGACGGTTCGTTCTCCGGTGACAGTTCATTCTCCGGTGACGGCTCGTTGAGTAACCAGAGTAAACCATAGGCTTTCTCCGATTGTACATTTTCCTCCGATAGCTCTAATGTGTTCAATCTCTCTCTCTCTCTCTCTCTCTCTCTCTCTCTCTCTCTCTCTCTCTCTCTCTCTCTCTCTCTCTTTCCCCGTAGATTGGTACCGAGATGAACGCTAACGACAATCCTCCTCCCGCACCTCCGGCAACCGAAGCCCCACCCCCGGCAGCACCGTCTGTCCTAAGACGTTTTTGCCAAAGTTTTTGCCAGATTCTCTTCCGGCGGAAGATATTGGAGGAACTGGTTGGAGTTGTCCTTAATGGCATGGTTTCAAATGTGGTGCGTTTATATATTTCTTTCATTTAAGGAGTTGAATATATTTAAGGTGTTGAATGATATAAAACTTGATTTTTATAGTCTAGAAAAATATAAAGATGTATGATAAATAAATTAATAAGCTAATGTAGTCTCTAGGCTATTAAACCACTTTTTTTTTTCTTTTTTTAAAAAAAAAAAAACAAATAGAAGCGTAAGAAAAAAGAATAAGATTTGTAAGAGTCGGTCAAAAAAAAAAAGATTTGGAACAGAAACCTAGGGAACAACGAATAGGCAATGACAAAAAAACTGTACTTTTTTTCGACAAAAAAAACTTGTAATTTGTATGCACTCTTTCCAACTTTGTTTGGAATTTGACGAAAAAAAAATCACTTTAATTAGGTTTAGATTATCTCCTATTACAAAAGTTGGCGACGGGTTGGGACTCGCCCCGGTTGTATTAAAATTGCATGAATAAAAACCCTAAAAAACAAAAACCCTAATGTTTACACATCCTGCATCTCATTCTTCTCTCATCACCGCAGACCTCCTCAGATCATCTCTCCTACCTCGCTCTCTCTCTCTCTCTCTCTCTCTCTCCCTCCATGTAAAAACACTCTCATGCAATCATTGTTCATACTCAATTTCTCACTTCTTTGTATGCTTTAATTTTGTCTCTCTAATCAACTAGTATTCTCTTTTATTTACTGATGATTGACTAGCATTACTCTAATTCTTATCTATATCTTGTGCAGGAAGAAAGTGAGGAGTGCCACCGATTTAATTACTAATTTTCTTTTAATGTTGCCATGTCTTTTGACTGTTCGCATATCGTTGAAGTGAGTTTTTATTTATTACTTATTTTTATTTGTTCTTGACTAATCTGAAGATCGGAAACCGATTAACCTCATATTTTTGTAGGGAGCTGAAGCCTAGAAAGGAATTTGTAGGAATTTGTAGCGGCTGCCATAGCAATCTTGGTGTACTTTGCAAAAAACCATGATTGGACTCGTAGGCATGTATGTCTGTTACTAGGGGAGCTGTTGCGCTATTTGTTGTCAAAGAGATAGAAGAAGCAACTCTACCGTATGTTGGATCTATTCATATGAAAAACCTAGTTTCTATTTCGATTAATTTTGATGTACTTGAATAAGTTATTTATTTGTTAAGTTTGCATGCCGGTTTGAATTGGTATTTGTTTTGGCGCACATAAGTAATAGAGACATTTTACTTCAAAGTGCAGTGTTCCAATTAATATAGACCTTTTGTATTCATCATTAGGAAATTTGATAGTAAATCATATCTAAAACTTTGCAGTGCTAATTTTCTACCACACCTTACACACAACATGTTGTAATTTGATCAACTTTCATATACTAAGTAGTGTGTGTACTCAATTGCAACGATGAAGAGGATATTTTCTACCAAAAATGCATATATGCAATCAATCCGGAGTCCTAGAGAGTCCCTTATACATTGTTTTTACAAAATTATACAGTGAAAGGGAAGCCTTAAGCCCTTCTCAAATAGTTACAAGCCTACAATACAAAAGAAAAAAAACTTGTGCATTTGTTCTCCCCATACAAGAATGAATTAGAAATTTACGTTAGCCTGTAGTTGTGAACTATCATATCATGCAAATAAAGTGTTAAATATGAAAGCTAAATCTACAATTTACATTAGACTATCTCAGGCATGCTTTGTTTTGCTAGACTTAAGTTAGGTAGATTTTCTTACGAAGTGGCAGAGTTAGTCTCCAGTTTAAAGGGAGATTAATTAGGATAATTCTAGCATAGAGTTTTTTTTTTTTTTGAAGAAGCTAATTAGGGAGATTAATTAGGATAATTCTAGCAACTCTACCGTATGTTGGATCTATTCATATTCATATGAAAAACCTAGTTTCTATTTCGGTTAATTTTGAAGTACTTGAATAAGTTATTTATTTGTTAAGTTTACATGCTGGTTTGAATTGGTATTTGTTTTGGACACATAAGTAATAGAGACATTTTACTTCAACGTGCAGTGTTCCAATTAATATAGACCTTTTGTATTCATCATTAGGAAATTTGATAGTAAATCATATCTAAAACTTTGCAGTGCTAATTTTCTACCACACCTTACACACAACATGTTGTAATTTGATCAACTTTCATATACTAAGTAGTGTGTGTACTCAATTGCAACGATGAAGAGGATATTTTCTACCAAAAATGCATATATGCAATCAATCCGGAGTCCTAGAGAGTCCCTTATACATTGTTTTTACAAAATTATACAGTGAAAGGGAAGCCTTAAGCCCTTCTCAAATAGTTACAAGCCTACAATACAAAAGAAAAAAACTTGTGCATTTGTTCTCCCCATACAAGAATGAATTAGAAATTTACATTAGACTGTAGTTGGGAACTATCATATCATGCAAATAAAGTGTTAAATATGAAAGCTAAATCTACAATTTACATTAGACTGTCCCAGGCATGCTTTGTTTTGCTAGACTTAAGTTAGGTAGATTTTCTTACGATTTAAAGGGAGATTAATTAGGATAATTCTAGCATAGAGTTTTGTTTTTTTTTTTTTGAAGAAGCTAATTAGGGAGATTAATTAGGATAATTCTAGTATAGAGTTGGTTTAAAGAGTCGTGTTTTTTTCTGGTATCTAAAGTATCAACAATCGTCAATCAACCACTCAGATATTTAAAAATGTAACTATTAATTACTGATGAACTTGTCCATTTGTTATATGTATATGATCTAGCCTAGGGCATTGCAGAGGGGTTTTTTTGACTGGTCTTTGAATGGTTTTAGTTTAAGAATAAATACTGCGATTTCTACTCGTATTATCCAAGTTTATTGGTTGTTGTTTGTATGAGTTTATGTTGATGCTTTTTGTGATAAACATTTCCCCTATTTCTCTCTCAAATTCCCCATATTGCTTTCCGCACTTCTGTTTTTAATGATTTTTTTTTTTGAAGGAAGGAATTGATGTTTTGTTATAAGTAGTAATATTGTTTTCATTTTGTTTGATTATTTAGTTGGGTATTTTCTTTCTCTTTTTCCACGTGTTTATTGCTCTGGTGTGTGCGGAGATCGATGCATTGGATCGTCATTTAAGGTTTTGAACATTGTCAATGAAATTTAGATGACTTCTGTGTTTTCAACAACGAGTAGACTTATATGCATTTGGACTTGATCTGGTAGTTTTTTTAGGCCATAAACAACCATCTTTGGTAAGTTGCAATATGAAAGGAAGAAATATCTTTTTCCATCGACTCACTTTTACCTAAAATCAGTTCAATTAATATCAATTATATCCACTGCAGAATCAAACATACACTATATATAAAAACTAATCACATGAAGAAGAAAAAAATGTAGTGTGAGTGTGAGCATCTTAAACTAATCAGTTCTTTTGATGTATTTTTGTTATAGTTGCATTGGATTGGAAATAGTGGCGTATCCACGCCCCTGAGTTACGGGGTGCTGAAAAAAAATTATTTTTGTTATTATAATTTTGCCATCTAAAACAGATTACCATGCAACTTGTTGTCGGTTGTCCTTCATTTCTATGTAATTATATATATATATATATATATATATATATATATATATATTATTTGAGTAAAATCAAGATATTCAAAGATTTGTATAAATAAAAATGGGGTAATAGTCACTTTGGTCTTTGCATTTGTAATGAGTAGTCACAATAGTCCTTCAATATATAAAAATTTCAAAATAATCTCTGATTATGTAATTCACTATTCAAAATAGTCCCTGGTGTTAAAATGATTCATTAATATTGTCATATATTGTCATATTAGTCCATGATTCATTAATATTGTCATATATTGTCATATTAGTCCTTCAACATACTTACTTATTGTCACATCAATCTTTATTACTTAGTTATTATCACTTTAGTCCTTATATGAAAAGAGTTACTATGAGCAGTGAGAGATTATTTTAGCATCAGATGCTATTTTGATTAGAGTGTACAATCAGAGACTATTTTGAAATTTTGATACGTTGAGGGACTATTGTGACTACTCATTACACATTCTGGGACCAAAGTGATCATAAAAAATGTTCATGATAAAATTATAAACACATAAATTCACACTTTTGTTACTTTTACCCAAATAATCACATTAATTTTTATAGCTTATCATTTTTGACAAATTATAAAAATTCAAGTATTTATCACTATCAATTTGAACGAATAATGTCATTTAATTTAAATTATATACAATTAATCATAATCATAGTCTTTATAAACAAAGGAAAAAGAATTGGCCAAAAGAAAAGGACAAGAAGTTAGAGAAGATTTTTTTGTTTTGTTTGGAGTAGTATACAATATAAAGTTTACTAGTAAATTGCTTAGACATACATTAATTAGTTGCAGTGATTTAGCTTAGCAATAGAACTATCAACCTAAGCACATCAGTTCGACACTTATGTTTTTGGCATTTATGATTATGATCCTACTAAATTAAATAACAACACTTAATAATCAAAAGTCAATTGAACTGAGGCAGTGCAAATAGCAATAAGAAATATGTTTGTATCACAGTCTATAGGTGCAAAAGGAAAAATTAAGGGTGTGCAAATGGCAAAATCAGTATGATAGGGTGAGGAATATCACATGACCTGTTGTCCTTGCTTGCATTAGCTTCTAGAATAAGGTTATGCAGGTTGTGTGCTATTGTTTGCTTTACTTTTTATACTAACATGGGCAATATTGATTTGATGAGAATCTTTAAAATGAAATGAAAATTTTCTTGAAAATTTATATAGGATAGTTTGGAGTTGTGATTGTATTGTGTATCTATTTGGTATCTATGCTGCTCTATTTTATATTGTACTCTTCAAATTATTTTTGTTGTCTAGAAAATTATGGACCTATGACAATTTACTCTTTATGTGCTAAATAGGCATCTGAATTTGATAAATGAATGAACTCAAAATGTTTGTTAAAGTCAATACAACATGAAGCAACAGTGAAGTATTATCGGCTGCCAAAATGAAGTATTTGTCAAAAATTAAAAGTGTAATATTCATGAAATGTGAAGTTGGACCTAGTTGATCACATTGTGTGGCTCGATCATTTTGTTTGAAAAGGGAAAAATTTCTACAATGATATGATAAAATCTAAGTGGTCAGAATATACATACTTCCATATCTGCAATATTGATGCCCAAGTCATTGATTGAATCAATATTTTATTGAAGTTGGTCTTTCAATAGGAACCAAAATTAACACCGCAACAAGGCGCAAAATCAAACAACACCGCATGAGACGACAAATAACACAACGTTGCATCCAGAAAAAGAAATCACGGAAGGAAAAACTTGATGATTTACGTCGAAGCCTAAAATCATCCCTCCTTAATGAGTGAAGGAGAAAGAGAACTTAGAGAGACGGTGGAGTTTCTCTCACTAAAAAAACTAAGGCCGAATTTTTTATTTTAATCATTCATCTATCAAATTAATACATTAAAGCAAAGAGAAATTATTATCGTATTTTTTGAAGAGCCTAACCAATTGTTTTTATCTCTCATCAAAAAATATTTTTTTTTTTGACAAAAACAAAACGATATTTATTTATTCAAATCGATGTAATACATCAGATATAACCACATGTTCAACATCGTTAAAAACCTAAAGGGTGAAATTGCGAGCAAACTCACATCATCCATGTTAGTAGAATACAACAGCAAAATGTCTACAAATGATATGATAAAATCTAAGTGACCGAAATACGATGCTTCTGGATCTGCAACGATGACGCCCAAATCATTGATTAAATATGTAATTTATCGAAGTCAGTATTTCAGTAGAAACCAAAATGAACACTCCAACAAGGCACAAAATCAAAAAACACTTCACAAGACGACGAACAACACAATGCCATATTCATACAACAAAATCACGGAAAAAAATACGAAGGAAAAACCTGATACATGTGAAAATTACTTATTTAGATTGAAAATAAGTAAGATTCAACATTTCCTTTGGCTTTTCATGCACAACACAATTCCAATTAACAATCTTTGACATCACTGCAACTTGACAACTTCTCCTATGTTCTAAAGATTTAAATTCCAACTAACAATATTGATAGATGCAAGCATATGATAACATATAATAATCTAATTAATAAAAAAATATAATCGATGTCCGAAAAAATAACGTTTTGGAATTTTTTTTTTTGGATCCAAGCTTAAAAAGACAACAAGATATGGTGTAAATATTTTTGTAGAAAAATAAAAATTTGAAACAATAACAGTAAATTTGCCTAAACAATTGAAATGTTAAAGTAAAAATATCTCATTAATTTTTTTAATTGGAAAGATAAATGCACGTTAATTGAATATGGGGCAAAGATGCAAATAACAAAAATTCTATGTAAAAAATATTTCCATGTTTGATTTAGTTTTTTTTGACAATCATGTTTGATCTATATAATATAAATTTACGGCCGATTCCATAGCCCTTTATGGAAATGTTTTTTCTCCTCCTATTCTTATGACACGTGGCACTCTCATCCTATTCTTTTTTCAAATACTCTCACCACATTCATCCTCACAAAATACTCTCACCACATTCATCCTCACAAATTTGTATTTATTGTTTATGTATAAAAGGAAGTTTTACAATTTCAAATTCTAATGTGCTTCATATTTCAAATCAAACATTTCCTATTCATTCAAAAAATACGAATTCCAAATTATTGTTGATTTATTTTGTGAAAACGTATGCTTTATATTTGTAAAAATAATTAAATGTTTTTTCTTTCTGCTAAACGTTTCGTATTTTAGAAATACAAATACAAAAGGAAGTTTTACAATTTCAAATTCTAATATGCTTTTTTTGAATAATCAAATAATTTAAATTAATATATTTGAATTCAGATATTAAAATAAAACAAGTAATATCTAATTAAAATACGATTAATGAAATAATTATTTAAATATCAAAGAGATGAAATAATTGATATATGTCAAATAATAAAAATATGATTTGATTTGTCAAAAAAAAATGATTTGATAAAAGTGTAACTTTTTAAAATAATTTAATTAGATTTGGTAGTAACCATTAATTTGTTATATAATTTAACTAGATACATTTTACTTGGAACCCAAAAAAATAATATTTGGTTATTTTGTTAAGGTCGTGTATGATACAAATATTTACTAGACTAAAAAGTATACGTTATTTTTGTCAAAGAATAAATTCCACCACAATTAAATTTTTTAATAAAACGCCGATTACCGCAAAAAAAAAAAAAGAGGACGTAAACCCCATGTTTTTCTTATTAGATATTTCTATTTTTGGTAGAATCATGTAATTTAATTTTGGTTGAAATACAAAAAGAAAAATATTAAATGCTATTAAATTGGTTCCTCTTTTTTTTTTAACGTAAATTGATTCCTCTTTTTTTTGGCAATAATATAAATTGATTCTATTTAATGGTCTTGCTAAAATAAACGTTGAACCTTCCCTAAAAAAATAAAGTAAGCCTTAAACCAAAAAAAAATTAGGAATTGCTTAATAGCTAAAAAAAACAATATTTCAAGACCTTTCCTCTAAAATCGCAAAAACCGTTTAACAGATTTCACCAATTTTTTTTTAATGAATTTCGATCAATTATTCAATGTTTGTTTTATGAAAGAAAAAGAAAATCGGATACTTTATTTTAGGACAGAAAAAGATTGGAATTGAAGGTATTTAATTTGAATTGAAAACGTATCATTAGAGAATATCAAAAATATGATTTCAGTTGATTCTATTTAGTGGACCTGCTCTAAAAAAAATAAGTCTTAAACCAAAAAAAAAATCGGAATTGCTTAATAGATAAAAAAAAATTATTTCAACACCTTTCCTCTAAAATCACAATGGCCAAACGAGATTATATCAATAAATTGGCAATGTTATTAAAAAAATTCCCAACATCATTCAATCAATGTGTATCTCTTCTATTAAAAAAAATATCGCAGGAATAATGCAAAAAAATATTACATATGTGTATCTCTACATTTTGTTATTAACACGGTTCAAATATAATTTGATTTTTCAAATCATTATTTTTTATTATTTTATATTAGTTTTTATTTTCATTCATAAGAATTTCAATTCACATGTTTTACTTTGATAGTACACGTGACAACCTTATATTGAAAGGTGCATTTAATATTTTATTTCATATACACATCAAAATGTTATTTGCTAAAATTCGGAGGAGTATTTAATGTACCAGAATGACAGCCGAAAATTTACATATGAAATTACTCTAATGAACCGAAAATTTTGGAGGAGTATTTAAACTTCTATTTTTATTCTTAAAATAAAATATCCCCACTCTATTATATTTTCCAAGATTTTTTTTAAAAAAAAGTGTTCAGTATGAAAAAATAATGTTTTTATTTTGATATTCGAAATTTATATTTTATACACATTTAAATTTTTAAAAAAAATGACATTTTCTGGGCGTTAATAATAATTAATTAAGACTTTGATGATAATTAATTGCATAAAGATTGATTTCAATTTTAGTTAAAAAAAAACAACCGTAAATATGGCTATAGTAAAAAAAGTCTTAACAAAAAAGCATAAATCACTCTCTCAAAAAAAAAAAAACATAAATCATGGAACATACGTTATACCAAGACTCTACTTTGTTTTTACAAGTATTTATATATTTTTATAAAAAAATAATTTGTTTTTATTGTGTACTCTTGATGTGGAAAAAAAATATGCGCGTTATAAAAAATAATTGTGCATTCTTCAAAAAAAAATTGTACATATTTAATTAAATAATTATACATTTGATTTTTTTAACACATTTAAATTATAAGATTAAATCTAGATCGACACAGAGTTAAAAAAAACGATACGTAAATAAAAAATCTTTATTATATGTTTTTCGTTTTTCGCAATCAATATATTGTTATAATAAAAAAAATTGTGACTTTGATTATTTCAAATTAAAAGACTAATATATCATGAGTATGTGTATGAGTTTGTTTCAAAAATTAATATATAATTTATTCCCAATTATTGCATCCATTAATCAATGGAATAATTTTTGTGGTTATTTGGTCTTTTTTGGCTATAAATATTGCTTTTGAAGCTCATGTTTTCCACACCATTTTTCAGATCATCTCTAATTTCATACAAGAATTTTAAAATAGTTTTCGAAATCCATCTTTCAATGTATTGATTTTTTTTCTTATTTTCATAGATCTGTCTCCAAAAATTGATTCTATTTTTTATATTTTCCACGGGTACAACAATTAAACTTATTTCACTCTAATTTTCTTTCTTTCAGCTGAACATATGGAAATTCAGCATATGGAAACCTATTTCACCTTCTCTTTAGGTGTTCAAAATGTGGATCTCGAAGAACGAATTTGATGAAATATGATGCACACGATGACTACTTTTTTTTTAAAACTATTCATGCACTTAATTTTAGAGCTACGATTTGTATTGTTGATCATATTTTACATTTCAAATAGCAATGTTTCTTTTGCTCACCGACTATGTTATGATTTTAATATTGATTAAAATCATATTGAATATTATAGATAGTTGTTGTTAACTTGCTTTGTGTAATTAGGAAATTAGAGTGGACACTATCCTTTTTTATTGATTTAATTTCTTTGATGAGTGTTGTATCATATATATGACTTTTTTTTTCCTATTATCTTCATCCCTTTACCACAACAATGTTGCTAAAATTAAATATACAGATAAATATTAACACCTAAAAAGATGAATATAATATCCCTAAAAAAAAGAGATAAATATAGTAGGCCATCATGATAAAAAAAACAAATTATATATATGTAAAAAAGGTTTTTTGAAGTAATATATGTAAAAAAAAGTTACTTTCTTAATTTCCAATAATCTAAACTCTCAAATAATAATTTTGAATGATAATGATTTTTTGTGCTGACCCTCCAGTTTCTATGGAAGGTCTATGATAGTATGGAGTTTGACCTGAGTCTAAGTAAAATTTAACCAATAATGGTCTCACAATAATTTCAAAAATCAATTGACTCATTAAACAAAAGAAGCTATTGGCTTAAGACAAAACATAATTTCTATGAGCAGATCTTTTGAGCATTTAATTGCAGACACATATACTCAATAGATATTATATTTTTGGTATAATATCAAAGGAGTAATTCGCTTTTTATCATTTACAAATAAGGATTACGGATTCAATCTCACATGGTCCAATACATGGTAATATTTATAAGTTTTATACAAGTAAGTATAAAATGCCTAAAAAAAAAGCAAGAATATAAAATGCCCAAATATAAACATATATAAAGAGAAATGCTAGCTACTTATAGAAGTTTGTATGAGTGTTTAACAAATTTGGAACATATATGCTTATGAAAGTTATATTTTATTATATTTATAGAGAATTAAATTTTTGCTTATATGCTTTAGCAAATTTAGGTCTGACTCTTAATGATTATACTAACTGCAATAGCATCTCTGCCCAAATTAGTGAGTATTCTGTTGGAAACAAGTTTGGTTTATCAAACTTTAGATTCTTAAATTTCTGAGAGTTTTGGTTTGGTCTCTCCTCTTTTTCTATTGTATATATTTTTTATTTAATATATTTTGATGAAGTGATACTCTAATTGCCCACTTTTGGTTTAAAAATAAAAATTATTGAAGACGGTATAAATCCCATTAATATTATTGATATACTAAATAACATATTCCATTTTTCAAACAATGAATAAAAAATACAGTCTAGCAAAATCAATGCAAATATTTTGCTACCACAATATAGCCTTTTAAAATTGGTCTTTCAACTATCAATGATAATTTTCTGTAAACCATCATACGCATAAACGACCCATGGTTTGGGCAAAATGTATGTTATTTTTATCACATTCATTTTGAGGTGTAATATGGACCTTTAAAAATGATGTGTGGATAAAGAAGTTAGTACAAGAGAGTATGATCAGTTTTGGAACATGGAACATAGACACTCTTATAGAAAAATATATTGAAATAGTTGGTGCTATGACTAGAAGCAAGATTATTGTACGTGCATATAGGAAAATAAGTGGTTGGATTAAAGGGCGAAAAAATTAGATAGTTCAAGGTTTAAGAATTGGTACACTAACAAAGTTAGATCGAGAAATGAGGTAGACATTATAATGAATACAGAATCAAAGAAGGATATTGTATATATAAAAAGGATAGGACATCATATCATATCTATACAATTTATAGTGTAACAATACGTCTTTAGTGTTACAAGTTAGACAGACAAATAGGGTAGACATTATTGTTGGTGAGGAATGAAAGAAGGATATTATAGATGTGAAAAGGATAGGAGATCATATTCCTAAAAAGTGTAGTGGAACAATACATCTTTAATATCATGAAATTAAGTGGGTGGATGAAAGGGCGAAAGAATTAGATAGTTCAAGGTTTTAGAATTGGTACACTAATAAAGTTAAAACGAGAAATGAGGTAGACATCATAGTGAATACGAAATCAAAGAAGGATGTTGTATATGTAAAGAGGATAGGACATCATATAATAGTTATACAATTTATAGTGTAACAATACGTCTTTAGTGTTATAAGTTAGACCGACAAATAGGGTAGACATTATTGTTGATGAGGAATGAAAGAAGGATATTATAGATGTGAAAAGGATAGAAGATCATATCATATTCCTAAAAATTATAGTGGAACAATACATCTTTAATATCATTAGTGCTTATGCACCCTGGGCAGGGTTAAAAAAAACTTTAAAATTAAATTTTGGGATGATTTAGGAGGCTTAATTCTAAATATACCACTATGAGAAAATATTTTTCTACGAGGAAACCTAAATGTGAATGTAGGGAGTGTTTTGAAGGCTTGAATAGGGGTATGATCTAAGGGAGATATATGCGGATGGTAAATTCATATACAAGGGTCGGGTGCAATAATCATGATGCCGAGGTGTACACTAGGTTGCCTTAATCAAAGACCAAACCCAGCAAAGTACCACGACAAACCGTGGTGCTGCCTACACGAGAGTACCCTTGTCTCACAACCTAATGCCCACAAAGATCCTCTAAAAAATCGCAGCTGCACATCAGCAAAGCTGCACTACAACAGGCTGAAATAACTGCAACTAAAAAACAGAAAAGCCAACCGGACGCAACAGCAATTATGCACACACAAAAGCCTCCCAGCCAGCGGCTACATCACATAATAGTAGCGCAGAACTGACACTAACACACCCACAAATAATGCAAACAACATAAGGTTAATGCATGACCTACTATCAACGCCACAAAACTGTTCTTTAATTGATTAATTTTTCACGTTATCTAGATTAGTGAGCATTCATGACATCTTTTTGTAGCAGTTTCTATATCTATTTATTTTCGCGTTAATTAGATAATGGCTTGGGAAATCCTTTACAAATAAGCTTATTTTTTTAGTTTGAGTTAAGCTGAAAGAAGCTTTTTTCGATTAAGAATTGTGTCGTAACTTTAATATCATTTTTTCCGTTGCATTGCATATATTCTCTTACTATCATTTTTAGTTTTTATGACAAAGACAAAAGTGAAAATAGACATGTTTCAAGACATAATGATATATTTTTTTTAAGGCCAGAACATGTTGCAATTGTCATTAATGAGAATTAGAACAAACGGCGTGTCATTATGCAACTTTAAAAGGAAAAGCTACACTTAAAATGCATTAAGAGGTAACATAAAACTTCAAAGTAAAAACATGTCTCCACTGAGATATGCTTTGTTAGTATTGTCTCCACTGCACTTCTCTTTGCGTACTCCTTTGTTGTTGTTTTTGAAGCAACACAAGTCAAATACTGCTTGGAATTCTGGGATGACGAGTTTAGCATCAGGGTGCAAATGACATGGACGAGGCAATTATAGTAAAGAACAAACCAAGAGTTACTAACTCTACGATACCATTCAACATTTTCTACATTTTTTAAGTTGATATGTTTAAATATAAAGAATTCTCATATAAAGCTAATATTTTATCTTTCTCTTCAACTTGCACACATATGCATGCAAAGGTGTTAATATTAATTTCGGGACTTTACATTTAATATGCAGATCAGCGTATCAGTGACGATGACTTGAAGAAGATGTGTTTGATTGAAATTGAAATGCTGCTTCAGGAAAACGGACGGTCTCTTATTGACTTCAAATCTATGCCCAGGCCAAATGCAGCAGACATGCCAACTTTCACAAACAAGCTTATCGTTGATGAGCTAAATGACAACAAAGATGAACTGGATAAGACACACGCTGATGTTGACTGATGAACAAAGATGTGTGCATGACAAGATCATGGAGTCCGTTGGTTCTGACGACGGTGGTTTCTTTTTCTTATATGGTTACAGTGGTACTGGAAAAACCTTTATATGGAAAACATTGTCAGATGCTGTTAGATCGAAGGGGTTAATTGTATTGAATGTTGCATCCAGCGGTATAGCAGCTTTTCTATTACCAGGTGGAAGAACCGCGCACTTGACGCTGACAGTCGCTATTGAGATTAATGAGGCATCATCGCTTACGATGGAAAAGGGTAGTCCTAGGGCCGACCTGGTGTGCGCTGCAAAGTTGATAATTTGGGATGAGACTCCAATGATGCACCGATGGTGCTTTGAGGCAGTTGACCGATCAATGTGTGATGTCCAAGAATGATCCCCTAAACGAGTTTAGACCTTTTGGTGGAATGACAGTAGTTTTAGGTGGTGATTTCAGGAAGATATTGTTTGTTGTTCGAAAAGGAACGAGGCAGGATATTGTTGATGCCTCAATCAATTCATCAAAGATATGGGCATATTGTAATTTGTTGAGGCTTACTGTTAATATGAGATTGGGTGCATCTTTGGTACCTGCAGAGCATGCGGAGCAGGAAGAAATTCCTAATTTTGGCAAGTGGATACTCTCAACTCGAGACGACAATGACGCTTCCTATGAGAATGGTGAAATAAAGGTATAAATTCCTGAATATTTGCTCATATCGGACACAACAAATCCGTTGATGTCAATTATAAACTTTGTGTATCCTGATTTGAATGATAACATTGGTGACCAACTATTTTTCCAAGAAAGGGGAATACTCGCACCAACGCTTGATTCAGTTGAGCATATTAACGAATATATGATGTCGCTGATTCCAAGTGAAGAGAAAGAGTATTTAAGCTCTGATTTTGTTTGTCGATCGTGTGAAAATTATGATGTCCAAAGCGAGTATTTCACAACAGAATTTCTTAATGGTATTAAGAGCTCTGGAATTCCAAATCACCGGTTGAAACTAAGGGTGGGATGTCCGGCTATGCTGATGAGAAACATCGATCAGGCCAATAGACTGTGTAATGGTACGAGGCTGATAGTTACACATCTAGGGAAGAGCACGGTAGTTGCTACTGTAATTACAGGAGAAAGGGCAGGTACCAGGGTATTCATTCCCAGGATGAATCTTATTCCGAGTGATCCAGAACTACCCTTCAAATTCAGACGCATGCAATTTTCATTGACACTTTGTTTTGCGATGACAATAAATAAAAGTCAGGGTCAATCTTTATCTCGAGTGGGAGTTTATCTTCCTAAGCCCGTGTTCACGCATGGACAACTCTATGTCGTTGTCTCTCGAGTTACTTCTAGAAAAGGTTTGAAGCTGCTCATCTTGGATGAAGATAATAATGTTTGCAAGGAAACCAAAAATGTTGTGTATTGTGAAGTTTTTCAAAAAGTATGATCAGTGGCTATGTTTTAGAATTGTTGTTGCTATAATTTAAAAAACTAAAGTTACATATTGTTTGGAAGTCGTTTTTCTTTTTTAATTTCTTTGTAAGGCGTATTGGTAGACATGGCAACAAACCCCGCCCCGCCCTGAATTTAACGGGGAAAAGCCGATTTAACTGGGTGCGGGTACGGGTGTGGGGGAAAGTTGGAGTTTTAGTACGGGTGCGGGGTATGCTTACTCCCGCCCCGCACCCAACCCCGCCCCGCACCCGTTTTTTAAAACTTTCTTTCTTAAATTTTATAATCTTATTTCCATAAGAACCAACCTATTTTAATATAATATTACTCTTTAGAAACATATTTATTATAATTATTTTGCTCTTTTGAAAAAAGTTTATTAGATAAATAATTATTAATATAATTATTGTGTTTTTGTTGCTATGAAAAAATATGCATTTTTTAAATATTTTATAAAAAATAAAGTTTTCGCGGGTGGGGGTGGGGGCGGAGCCGGGAGTTGAGGGCGGGGTTGGGTGTTCAATTTTTACCCCTGATATGGTTTGGGGACGGAGGCGGGGGCGGGTACGGGTGCATGGAAGCGGGGGCGGGGACGGGGATTTTCAAACCCGCCCCCGGTCCGCCCCGTTGCCATGTCTACGTATTGGTCATTACAGGACATGCAATTTCTATATAAGCAGATCCTCCTGCCATTGACTTTTAATTGATGCATTTTTCAGGTATAACAGTACGCAAAACTTTTTTTTTACATCGTTGTTACCCCAAAATACAAATTTACATTAGACCATTGGTTTTGTAAAAAATAAAAACAAATAACAATCGACGTTTCTGTAGCCCAAACTATATTTAGACACACCCATAAAAAATTTAACGTTTGCATTCACAAGCTATGGGTATACATCTGACACTGACTATTATATAAAAAAATATAATCTTTTTAGTTTTTATGATTAATAAAATATATTATGTCAACAAATAATAATATACAGTACGTCGGCGTATTTTTGCATAAATATTACATATGTTAAGTTTAACAATGAGTACATCTTATACTACAAATAATTAGTATAAGTATAAATTCAAATACTTTAATCGTTATGTTCAATGTTTAGATATTTCAAAATATATACAAAATTAACAACATTAAGATGATATTTTTTTCCATATCAAATTTAAATTATAACCACATTTATAATTTTAAGATAACATAATATAAAATCTATACATTTGATCAAAAAAGTTTTTTATTTCCCGTGCTTGGCACGGGTCACTATACTAGTTTAGTTAATATAGTACACATTGCTCAATTTAATTGGTTGATATCATGATGGTAAATTACCCTCAAATCACGGGGGTAACTTAACCCTCACCATTATGAATGTGTTTATTTAGGGTGCGTTTGTTTTACCTTTAAAAAAAATAGATTTTGTATTAAAAGAGTCTAGAGATTAATTTTTAGAGATTTTTAAAAAAATCATAAGTTATTTTTGTTTGTCTACTACCAATAAAAATCCATTTTTTTTTTAAAAGAAAATGAGTTTTAACATGTACATGTGTTTTTTTTTTTTGAAGGAACATGTACATGTGTTACCTCCTCGTTTAAAAAAAAAAATAGAATTTAAGAAAATCTAATCCCAATAGCTTTTTATTTTAGGGTCAAATTTTTTTTTTTTTGTTAAAACGATATTTTTAAAAATCCTAAACAAACACTTGAAAATGAAAAAAGTGATTTTCTTAATGAAAAAATAGTTTTTTTTGAAAAAAAATCCAAAACAAACGGGCCCTTATTCCTACGTCACTGTTTTAAATTACATAAATTGGTTTGAAAACTCATCAAAGAATTGGGGAATAGATTGGGGGAAAAATCAAAGAAAGAAAGAAAGAGTAATTACGGTGATGTATTGAATTTGCCGAGAAAATTTTTTTTACAAGGATATTTGAGTCATTTTGGAGTGTAGCTGGATTATTAACCCTAATACACCGGTTGTATCAAAACTCAAAAGTCATTATATTATTATCGAAACCATAATTACAGCCGGAATTCAGGCCTCCTGCATCTCATTGTCTCTCTTCTCTCTCACGGAAACTACGCAGCATATCATCTCTGCGCCAACTTCTCTCACGCAAAGCAGGTATGTATGATATATCGTGTGATTGTGAGGCAATTCAAGATTAGGTTTCACTCAATCACTCGCTATCTGTCATTCCCTTCCTTTCTAGGTCATTCTCTTTATGTGTTTATTTTGTCTCTCTTACTAACTATTCTCTTTTACTTACTAATGATTGATTAATATTACTCTAATTCTAATCTACTTCTTCTTCTTGTTGTAGGAGAAAAATGATTGATAATGATACTGATTTTATTGCATTTATCCTTATAATGTTTCCTTGTGTTTTGATTCTTCGCGTATTGCTGAAGTGAGTTTTTTTTTTTTTTTTTGGGTGTGCGTGTCTTTTTTACTGATTTGAAGATTGGAAACCTATTGATCTCATACGTATGTATTTTATGTTTTTTCCGTAGGGAACTGAAGCCTAGAAAGGAAATTGTAGCTGTTGTTTTAGCAATCTTGGTGTACTATGGAAAAAACTATGATTGGTTTCCGTTGATAACAGCAGTACTGGGGGGCTATCTGTTTAAGAAGCAGTAGAAAAACTCATCAAAAACAAACTAAAGGATTCGGTTTCTATTTTTGTTAATTTTGATATGGTTTGTTGTTATTGAGGGCAACTCATCTTAGTTGAATAGTTTTGTTCATGAATCGTGATTCTCATAGTTGACATTGAAATTGGACTAGTTTTCAACTTCTTGCGCGCCACTTTTGTTATGTGTTGTTGACATTTTTTCTTTCAAATTCATCAATTCCTGTTACTATTTGCCACTTTTTTCCCCTCACTATTGCTTTTTCTGTATGTATGATTCTTTATAAGCATCTTTTCAGTTTCAGTTTTATAGATAAGTATGAGATTCTTTTATGCAAGTTTACAAACTAACCTCTGTTCATACAAAGCATCTGTCTACATGTAATAATGGAGTTAGGATCCTCCCCATGAATTTGATAGTCTATGACTTGTAATATATGAGCTTTGTAGGTTATTGATTGCCAAAGAAAGCATTAGCTTTCTATCTAATTGAATTCTATTTATGTAATTATTTAATTTAAGACAAAGGTAGATGCCAAAAGTCTTCTAGCATAGTTTGATGATCTATATATTATAATGTGCTTTGGTCAGGTCAACTAAAGAGTCTATATGTTTGCACCTCTATGTTTTCGTTTGCCACTGTAGAGATTATTGATTTGGTTTCGAAAGGGAAGAAAGAAACTAAGGACTTTCTTCCTCTTAACGTTCCAAGAACTTCTTCATTATGGTGAAAGAAAGGAAGTTGATTGAACTCGACTTCATTCTATTCTTGTTAATTGTATAGCACATTGTTTGACACACTCAAAATGTTCAAGCTTCTTACCATTTTGAACTTGTCTTCCATCAGCAATCTAAGAAATTAATGCTTGTCTTCCATCAGCAATCTAAGAAATTAATGCTGCTCATGTTAGGATAGTTGAGTGGTATGCATCTCTTGACACATGATATGAGGCTAGGTGGGGGTGCTGGAACGGGTAAACCTGTGTGCTTTACCTAGGGTGTCGTCTGTGCAAGTAATCTATTTTTATCCCTTTTTTAATTTAATTTCTTTTTGGCTTAAAAAAAATTAATCTATTTTTATCCAGTCTCCAGCATTATATTTGATGGTAAGTGGAATTGTTTGCATAATTGTGAGGTAGCTGTTTGTGTTGGGATCACTGTTGTATAGTAGCAATATGTTTTGCAATCCTTTGGTATATGTTAGTTAATGCTGGTACTTTAGCATAGTTGAATGATAATTATATGTAATTAAGGTGTGTATCTCGGCTGCCTGATGTTGAATGTACAGATGGAACAATGCTGGTTGATGATTGTTTTTTGGGTGAACTTTGAGAGTATCTGTTTAAGTACCAATTGGATCATACCGAAGGAACATTATGGAAAGATGATGAGAAAATTAAGGGTGTGGAAATTGACTTTGTTTTGTTGATAGTTAGGAAAAGGTAGAATCATTATGTTGAGCTTGAGATGTTCTGGTAATGTTACGTGGAGCAGAACATTTTACCTTCCCCGATCCGGTACCCTACTCCCAAATACTTACTTGTTACCTTACACATATTCAACGGGGATGAAAAATTGAATCTCATCCCTGTCCCCAATGGGTTCGGGTATTCCCGCCCCATCCCCGCAGTGGATGAAAAATATTTTTAAGCCACATGCGCAATGTTGTAATGCATTATTCAGCAAAAAGATGATGTCGATTGATTGCTATGGTGATGGAGAAGAGAGGGATTGACGGTGTGAGATGTGGACTAAGAAGAGAATGTCGTCTAACATACTGAGATTTTGATCGTGTGTGTGAAATGATTTAGAGTTTGAGTTTTTTATTTATACAAAAGGGAATATAACTTGATTTTCTACATGCGGCACGAGTTTGAGTATGAGTTCGGGGTGGGTACTTCTTTCCCATTACCCGTCCCATACCCGTTTTTTGAGATTGGGGAAAACCCAAACTCATACCCAAACGCAATCAAAATAGGAAAACCCGTCAATGTGGGTTTGGTTCCGGCAGGTACCCACGGGTATGATATTTGAACAACCATTTGAGACAATTTTTATGACGATTTTCTTTTTCCCTTTTTTTATTTGTAAAAAACAACAGAGAGAGAGAGAGAGAGAGAGAGAGAGAGAGAGAGAGAGAGAGAGAGAGAGAGAGAGAGAGAGAGAGGAAAAAAGGAGAGAGAATAAAAACATAATGTGAGTATGAAAGATATAATTATTAATAAGCTGTCACAAAATGATTGTAGAAATATTTCTCTGTTATTTAAAGGAAAACATGTCTCTTTGATTAAACACCCGCGGGGACACTCGTTAACATTTCTCTTTGATTAAACACTCGCGACTGGATATACCTTCCAAAAAAAATATGTTTTTTTTGCTGACAAATTCTCAATTTTTCTAACTCTCTGGTTCCGTATTAATTCATTTTTATTTTATTTTTCTACTTTGTTTTCTGATTATTCAGTTCTACACAACCCACTCAAGTTACCTCCACAACAACAAACCCTCCTCCATAAATCTTAACCATCTTTCATTTTTTTCAACATCACTCTCAAATATCATCCTTCTTCCAATAGTTACATTTAAGCTTAAACGCACTTTTTACCCCCTAAGTTTGCAAAAGTTTCAATTTTGGCCCCCTTTTAAAAAAATGGCAAAAGTGAACCCCCATGTTTACCCCCTTTTGCAAAACCCCGATTTTGACCCAGTCAACCATACTTGGCATGCCACTTGTGTATTTATCTAATTTTTTTTATTCCACGCGTATAATTAGCTAATAAAAAAACAAAAAATCACCAAAAAAATATTTTGGCACGTGAGAGCTTCAAAGAACAAATGACCATCATCATCATCAGCTTCTATCTTTCATTTTTTTGTCCTTTGTTCTTGCTCTTTCATAAACCCAAATCACACCAAAACTCACTTCTCCTTCTTCTACCTCCTACTCACATCAACTCTTTTTATATTCCATAATAAAAAAACCCCAAATTCCCTTTTCATCTTCTCAATCATCATCACACATACCAACCAACATTCCTTCACTCTTCTTCTCTCAACACAACACAAAAATACCATTTTTTTGTTGTGAAAATACATATAAACAACACAACACAAGGAGATGCAGATCTGAAACGCGTTTCACAGATCCGTTTGACGAATTAAAAAGAACAGAAGCATGGTTTCTGATTTCTGCTCAAACACCCGTTGCGGCTGCTGTAAGCAAACATTAAACAAAATTTTCCGGCATGGTGGTGATGTTTTCCGGTGCGGTGGTCGCCGGAGCAAGCTCATCCAAACATGATTTTTCTTGGTGGATTTTGTAGGGAATACGAAGGAGAGTATTTTTATGGTGGTAATTTGTCGAAAAACAATTTGTGGTGGACAAGATCTAACAATAAAGATGGCGTTTGAAAACTCAGAAAATATCTCCAATCAAAAAATAAATTTAAGGATGAGATATAGTAGGAACAAGATCTAACAATAAAGATGGCGTTTGAAAACTCAGAAAATATCTCCAATCAAAAAATAAATTTAAGGATGAGATATAGTAGGAAGAGATGATAAATATTATGTATTTTGTTTGATAAATGGTGGTCACTCAGAAGCACCATGGTGGTGGGTGGCCGAAAAAAGGGGCGGTGGGTTAGGAAGAAGGAAGAAAGAAGAGAGAAAAGAGAACCTCACGTGCCTCTCCCTTTTTTCTTTCCTTTCTTTCCTTTTTTTATTCAAATTATACACGCGTGGCAATTTTTATAATTTTTAATTAAAAATTTACACATGTGGCATGCCAAGTATGGTTGACTGGGTCGAAATTGATGTTTTGCAAAAGGGAACATGGGGGTCACTTTTGCCATTTTTTTTAAAAGGGGACCAAAATTGCAACTATTGCAAACTTAAGGGTAAAAAGTACGTTTAAGCCTTACATTTACGATAGTTTGTGAGAATCACCTCTTTATATCTAAAAATGGTAACCTTCTTCCCCATATTCTGCAAGTTCTTTTTTTTTTTTTCTTTCTTACTATCATTCTCACTATATCTAAAACTACAATTTATTTCCATGCATGAAAATTAGATTTGAAAAGCAAGTCATCTAGTGAGAGAAATGATTACTGATGACGGTTAGGGGAGATGGTGATTCACCGGTGCAATGGAACAACCACCGTGATGACTTGGATTCTTTGTGGGCGAGGTTGAGTGATGGTATGGAAGCCGGTCATTTGAGAGAGAGAGAGAGAGAGAGAGAGAGAGAGAGATACAAGTGTTTCAATGTTTGAACTAGATGTTAAAGATGCATGTTACTATGTTAATGAAATGAATGATGTCGTATATATAATATTGGAGGATGTATTTTAACGTGTGTTAGGACGAGTGATCATAACATTGCTCTCTCTTCTTCTTCTTCTTCGTTTTTTTTTTTTTTTTTTTTTTTTTTTTTATCTTGAAGAAAACATTGCTCTTCTCTCTTTTAACTTTTCATATTTACATCTATTGTCAAATGTTTAGTGATTTTTTTTTAGAACAATGATGTCGCAACAAATATTAAATTGATAATCTATTATAAATTGAAAAAAAAAATGTTAAACAAATTTTATCACAATAATTTAATAAATGATTTTGTATGCTAAAAAGCTAAAAAAATATGATACTAATTTTACTAAAAAAATTTAAACGACTATAATATTATTATTAGCCACGAAAGACTCATTTTATCTTAGGTCACAATACCATAATTCTTTAATTGCAATACCATAATTGAATACCGTAAAGAGATAATTAGATGACATTTATAGATTTGAGATTAAGAGATTTAGATATTTGAGATTTAATTTGGGGATATTGATTTTTGGTTCAAGGACCAAAGTGACCATTTTCTACTTTCACTTTAGTCCATGTGATATCTCATATGTCATGTCATCGTAAAACCTATGACACATCATCACTTAACATAATTATTTAAACATAATTATTAAACGCCAAGGACTAAAGTGATAACGGAAGTGCAAAGTCAAAGATTTCTTTGTATTTAATCCTGAGTCAGGACCTTTATGATAACGAGGTGCAGAGTAAGACTAAAGTGACCATTTGCTCTTTTATTATCTATAAGGCAAAAATATATATAATTAAAGTCTCGTGAGATTAGAAATAACACAATCTCACAAAACTAATTTGTATGATGATGTTTGCCTTTACTTATAAAGAATTCGTTTTATGTGCAAACAAAACTAAGCCATCATATTTATAGGTGAAAAAACTAAGGCATCATAACCGAAACTGGTGTTGGTATTAATTAGAGCACCCACATAATCCATTGTAAAGAAATCTGGTCGAAAAAAAGGTTGAGCGATGGTGGAAGCCGGACATTTGAGAGAGATATGGGTGTTTCAACGTTTGAACTAGATGTTAAAGTTGCATGTTACCATGTTAATGAAATGAATGATGTCATATAATATTGGAGGATGTGTTTTAACGTGTAATTAGAACGAGTGATGAATTTTTATTTGGAGAATGTTAAACAGTGTCCTCAGGGTATTGGTTAAGCAACCAAAATAAGTATTTTTTTTTTTATAAAAAGTGGTGTAATTAATAGCACTGGTTAGCAAGATCTTTCTTTACAGGTAGAACGAGTGATCTTAAAAATTGCTCTTTTGAATTTTTGAAGAAAACATTGTTCTTCTCTCTTTTAACTTTTCATATTTACATATATTGTCAAATTTTTAGTGATTTTTTTTAGAACAATGATGTCGCAACAAATATTAAATTGATAATCTATCATCAATTGAAAAAAAAATGTTAACAAATTTTATCACAATAATTTAATAAATGATTTTGCATGTTAAAAAGCTAAAAAATATGATACTAATTTTACTAAAAAAATTTAAACGACTAAAATAATATTATTAGCCACGAAAGACTCATTTTAACATTTTATCTTAGGTCACAATATGTGTTGGCCGACCCAAAATACATACCATTAAGCTCTTAAATAAGATTTTTTTTAGTTTGTTCACACTTTTATTATCTATAAGACAGAATTATATAATTAAAGTCTTGTGAGGTTAAACATAACACAATCTCACAAAACTAATTTATAAGGTGATGATTGCCTTTACTTATAAAGATTTTTTTTATATGCAAACAAAACTAAGCCATCATATTTATAGGGGGAAAAAAACTAAGGCATCATAAACGAACCTGGTGTTGGTATTAATTAGAGCCAACACATAATCCATTGTAAAAGAAATCTGGTTAAAAAAAAAGGTTCACTTACTTATCATGACAATGTTATGTTTACGTTTTAATTTTCAATCTTTTGTTAAAATAAAAAGAAGAAGAAGTGATTTTCAATCTGTAAAAAAGACACCATTGGTTACAGTTACTACTTCCATTATTAATAGCTTTTGTTATAGACTTATTGAAATCATCTAGAGGACTAACATCAATGCAAGTCCCACAAAAACTACAAAAGAGTCAGTCCATCATTATTCGTCACAAAACAAAAGTCTATCAATAAGTTTCATTTTAAAAATATCACAACTTTAGTTCCTAAACACACATGCACCTTAAAAAAATAAAAATAAATTCTCTAATGCATCAATTATCATTATTTTTTATATAAAAAAAAGTTGAGGTGGATGATAAGTGCTCAAAAGTAATATATTTCATGTGGAAAAAGAGGCATTTTTAGTGACTTGTTATGCAAGTTATCTACGGAAAAGCAATCAATTGTTGTAATTATACCATTTATGCTTTATATGCCTAATTCTACCCAATTTATGCAGGAAATGACAAGCAAGGACCAAAACTCAATTGTGTGAACCAAGCAAATCTCGCTTACGCGAGGTCATCTCGCTTACGCGAGATTCCTCCAGGGAGAAACTAAACATTCGCTTACAACTCGCTTCCAGGTCGCTTGTGCAATCTTAGAAACTCGCTTACGCGAGATCATCTCGCTTACGCGAGATTTCTCCAGGGATCAGATGAGCATCTCGCTTCCATGTCGCTCAAGCAGGATTCTAAGGCGGTTTAAGTTTCAAGCAACCTCGCTTACGCGAGGTCTAACTCGCTTACGCGAGATGCAACTTCATCAAGGAGCAGGGCTACGTGGCAAGACTTCATTGGCCATGATTGGATATTTAGGCTTCTCGCTTGAGCGAGATGTATCTCGCTTAAGCGAGATTACACGTTTTTAGCCCATTTAAATACAAGTTTTCCCTCTCTCTAGGACTATTCACTATTCCATTGAAACATTTTATACATTTCTAGAGAGAGGTTAGAGCTATTTCATAAGAGAGAAACACAAAGCAAGTGATTAAGGAGTAGATTCAACCCTAGATTCATTGAGACATCAAGGATCTTGGCATGGAATCTTCATCTTTCCTTCCTTCCTTGCATTAGTTTACATGTCTATATGTAACTATCACCTTCTTTGTAGTATTGAGGTAACAATCAAGCTATTATGTAATCTTTTGATCTTTTAATATATAAGGTTCTAGCTTAATGATTCAATATTGTTGTTATTCTTGCTTTTAATGCTTTCAAAGAGATTCAAGATGATTTGGACACAAACCCTTGAATCTAGACCTAGAATAACAATCTATCTTATGTTATATCATTCTTGACAAGTTTGTAAACCTTTGATAATTACTTTTAATCAAGCTTTTAATGCTTTCGGATACTTAATCAGGCTGGACACGGTCGATTAAGTCATCCGATCGACTTTGTTATCGTTTAAGGAATTTGGACACGAATGTTTAAACGATAACCTAGAAATAACGATGTCGCTTTGGACACGAAGGATATTGTAGAAATGATTGTAATAATATTGGTTATAAAGCTAGAGTCTGTTAATCGATCGAGAGATTGCTGCTGTTATGCTTGCTCGTTATCTTATACCGCAAGCGAAATAGTTCGATCCCCTCTCGTTTTTACTTTAGTGTCAAATATGGATATAGTGTTACAAACAAACAAATTATATCCAAACCCCTAATGTGAACGATTGTGTAAATGCTTATGATTAAACGTAACTCCCTGTGGAAACGATCCTATATATACTCACGTGTACATAGTTATATGACGTGTAGGAAAAATCTTACATCAAAATGGCGCCGTTGCCGGGGAGTAACGGAAATTTTTATCATAAGTATTGAAACAATTTTGTCATGTTAAGTCAATTTTGCACAAAATTCTTTCATGCATATACTTATACACTTATGTCATTCATTATTTTTTTATGCTAACCACCTGGTATAGTCTTGGTGAACTTTGTTTATGCGAGGTACCGTTGATAAGGAAGACCTACAATTTGATCCTGAAATTGAGAAAACTGCTAGGTTACTTAGAAAGCAAGCAAAGGAAGCTAGGAGATTAGCCAGGCTGGCTCAGCCGGAATCTTTACTTTTTATTCCTTCTCCGTCAGGTTCGGTGCATACTATATCACTAGGTGATTCTTCATCACATTCTTCTGCACATTCATCTCCGAGGAGTGATCCAGAAGTAGTCATGGCTAATGAAGATGAGAATGCTCTACCTGTGTGGGTTAGTCCGAGGAGGCTAGCTAATCTTGGCAACCGTAATGCCAAATCTTTTGAGCTGAAGTCTGGGTTGATAAACTTGATAACTCATAACCAGTTTACCGGTATGGATCATGAGGATCCATATAGACATCTTACCAACTTCTATGTTACCGCCGGTACACTTGGTATGAAAGAAGATGAGGAAGAGGGTGTGTTTGTGCAATTGTTTCCTCACTCTTTGATCGAGAAGGCTAAGGAGTGGTATCTTGATCAACCAACTTCTTTGATGGAAAATTGGGGTGAGCTAGAGAAAGCATTTCAAGAAAGGTTCTTTCCGGAGGATAGGCATCTTGAGGCTAAAACTTCAATTACAACTTTTGCTCAAGGCCAAAGTGAGACTCTTTGTGAAGCTTGGGAGCGCTATAAATCATTGCTAAGGAATTGTCCAAAGCATGGTTTTGATAGCCAAATGCAACTATATCTTTTTCGTCAAGGGCTTCAAGACATGTCCAAGACGATGCTAGATGCAAGTGCTGGAGGTTCTATTGCTTTGAAAAACCCAGCTGAAGCTGTCAAAATCATTAACCAAATGGCGCTCAACACAAGAAAATCTTCTCACAATCGGAATCCTAATCAAAGGAAAGCCGGTATTCTTGAGCTTGAAGCAAATGATGCGGTCTTAGCTCAAAATAAGCTTCTCACTCAACAATTAGAAGCTATGCAAAAGGAGATGAAAGCTATGCCTAAACAAATTCTTGAATCTCTCAAGCAAGAAGGAGGAACCGCTCAAGTCTTTACTTGTGGACTTTGTACGGGGGATCATCCCACCGGCTATTGTCCCGAGCCCGGTTCTTTTGAAGGGGAAGAGGTCAACTATGTGGGAAACCAACAAAGGCCTAACCAATCACAACAAGCCGGAACCTCACAACAAAATCCGGGTACTTCCAACTTCCAAGGAAGGTATCCGGCCAACCAAAACCAACAAAGACCTTGGAGAACACCGTACAATAATAACTATCAATATCCACCATCAAACTACTACCAACAACCTTACCAACAACCATTCAATAATCAATACCAAAATCCACCACCAAATAACCCCCAACAACCGAATAATTCCCAAAGCACCGAGGAGGTCTTGAAACAATTCATGCAAGTGTCCATGGCTAACCAGAAAAACACCGACGCGTCCATCAAAGGCCTTGAAACGCAAGTTGGTCAGTTAGCTCAACAAATGGCTCAAGGTCCTCCGCAAGGTGGAGCTTTCACCGCTAACACTCAACCAAATCCTAAGGAGCACAACAAGGCATAACAGTCAAAAGCTATAGCTACAAGGAGTGGGAGAGTAGTAGGTATAGGGGTAGGTGATGATATTGTTGTTGAGGAAAAGGATGATGAAGTTGTCAATAAGGAGGACAAAGAGGAGTTCGAGGAGGATAGTGTAGAGATAGAGGAGGAAGTGTATATAAAGAATAAAGAAGCATTAGTTGAAAAAGAAAAAAATCAAAAAAGAGATCTAGAGTTACAAGAGGAGATGGAGAGGAAGAATAAAGATGTGGGGAGAGATAAAGGGAAGAAACAAGTAGTTGAGAAGCAAGTGGTGGCTCAACGCTTACCATACCCACATGCTCCATCGAAGAAAGACAAAGAGCGGCAATACGCAAGGTTTCTTGAACTCTTCAAGAAGTTGCAAATTGATATACCATTCTCGGAAGCCTTGGAGCAAATGCCGGTCTATGCAAAGTTCATGAAAGATATCCTTTCCAAGAAAAGAAGAATCAACGATGAAGAGACGATCCAAATCGATGCCAATTGTAGTGCTATTATTCAAAGAACAATGCCAAAGAAAGAGCAAGATCCGGGAAGAGTCACTCTACCGGTAGCTATTGGCACAACACATGTAGGTAAAGCACTACTTGATCTTGGATCAAGCATCAATCTCATGCCTTTGTCCGTTGCCAAAAGAGTTGGTGACCTTTGTATAAAGCGGACTAGGATGATGTTGCAATTGGCCGACAAATCCTTTGCAAAACCACTAGGTATGGCCGAAGATGTTCTTGTAAAAGTGGACAAATTTATTTTTCCGGCTGATTTTGTGGTTATGGATGTCGAAGAAGATGAGGATGTGCCTATCTTAATGGGAAGGAATTTCATGCAAACGGCTCGGATGATGATTGATCTTGATGATAATATCATGAAGGTCAAGGTAAATGATGAAGAGGTTACCTTCAACATCCGAGAAGCTTTGAAGTACTCGAAAGACAAGGGTGCATGTTTCAAAATGGATGCAACCGAAGAAGTCATCTTGACTACTCGGAAGCAAATGCACAATAGAACACCCCTTGAGAGTGCTTTGGTGGACGCACTCAATGCTATTGATGAAGACGAAGCAAGTGCCATTGAAGAGTGTTTAAAGGAGCTAGATTCCTTGAAGGAGGTTCTTCCTAATCAAGCCATACTTGAAGATTTGAAAGAAGAATCCAAGGAAGAAGCCAAAGTTGATGACACCAAGGTAGAATTAAAAGTTTTACCATCTAATTTGAAATATGTTTTTCCTGAGAAAGATGGTACAAAACCGGTGATCATTAGTAGCTCCTTGTCCATCGATGAAGAAACAAAGTTGGTAGAGGTTCTCAAGGCCAACAAGGAAGCAATAGGGTGGAAGCTATCCGACTTGAAAGGGATAAGTCCATCTTATTGTATGCACAAGATCATGATGGAAGAAAACTTTAAACCGGTAGCACAACCGCAACTCCGCTTGAATCCAAACATGAAAGAGGTGGTGCGAAAGGAAGTAGTGAAGTTGCTTGAAGCCGGCATGATCTATCCTATCTCGGATAGTGCTTGGGTAAGCCCGGTTCAAGTAGTTCCCAAGAAAGGAGGAATGACGGTGATCACTAATGATAAAGATGAGTTGATCCCAACTAGAACCGTCACCGGATGGAGGATGTGTATAGATTATAGAAGACTCAATCAAGCAACAAGGAAGGATCACTTTCCCTTGCCCTTCATGGACCAAATGCTTGAAAGACTCTCCGGTCAATCCTTTTATTGCTTCCTAGATGGTTACTCCGGCTACAATCAAATCGCCATGAACCCAGATGATCACGAGAAGACGGCTTTCACTTGTCCCTTTGGTATTTTTGCTTATCGAAGAATGCCATTTGGCTTGTGTAATGCACCAGCAACTTTTCAACGGTGTGTTCAAGCAATCTTCTCCAAACTTATTGGTAAATGCATGGAGGTGTTCATGGATGATTTCTCGGTTTTCGGTTCGTCATTTGATACGTGTTTGAATAGCTTGGATACCGTGCTGAAGCGGTGTATTGAAACTAGCTTGGTGCTCAATTGGGAGAAATGTCACTTCATGGTTACCGAGGGTATTGTCCTTGGTCATAAGATTTCTGCTAAGGGTATTGAGGTAGACCAAGCAAAGGTCGATGTCATAGGAAAGCTTCCACCACCGGTGAATGTCAAAGGTGTTCGGAGTTTTCTTGGTCATGCCGGTTTCTACCGGAGATTCATCAAAGACTTCTCAAAGATTGCAAAGCCTATGAGCAACTTGCTCAACAAAGATAAGTCTTTTGTTTTTGATAATGAATGTCTTGATGCATTTGAATCTTTAAAAGAAAAGTTGACCACCGCACCAATAATCATTGCTCCTAATTGGGATTTAAATTTTGAATTAATGTGTGATGCAAGTGATTATGCTGTTGGTGCGGTCTTGGGTCAACGTAAGGATAAAATTTTTCATGCTATTCACTATGCAAGTAAGGTTTTAAATGAGGCACAAATCAATTATGCCACAACTGAAAAAGAGTTACTTGCAATAGTTTATGCAATGGAGAAATTTCGTTCTTACTTTGTAGGTTCCAAAATTGATGTTTATACTGACCATGCAGCTATCAAGTATCTCCTTACTAAGTCCGACTCAAAGCCTAGACTCATCCGGTGGATGTTGTTGCTTCAAGAGTTTGACTTAGAGATCAAGGATAAGAAAGGCACGGAGAATCTTGTAGCTGATCACCTTTCAAGGTTGACAAACAATGAGGTAACCAAGAATGAACCGGAGGTTCGTGAAGAATTTCCAGATGAACGGTTGCTAGCAATCAATGTGAGACCGTGGTTTGCCGACATGGTGAACTACAAAGCAACCGGGTTCATTCCGGAAGATTTTGAATGGCAACAACGCAAGAAGTTCCTTCATGATGCTAACCACTTTGTGTGGGATGAGCCTTATCTGTTCAAAATTGGAGCGGACAATCTCTTGCGTAGGTGTGTGGATGATGAAGAGGCAAAGAAGATCCTGTGGCAATGTCATAATTCGCCCTATGGAGGTCACTTCAACGGGGAGAGAACAGCCGCAAAGGTACTTCAATCCGGGTTCTATTGGCCAACTTTATTCAAAGATGCCAATTTACATTGCAAGTATTGTGATGAATGCCAAAGAACCGGATCAATGTCAAAAAGAAATGAGATGCCTCTACAACTCATCCTTGAAGTGGAAGTGTTTGATTGTTGGGGTATAGATTTTGTTGGCCCTTTTCCTTCATCATATTCAAATGAGTACATCTTGGTCGCTGTTGATTATGTGTCAAAGTGGGTGGAAGCCGTAGCATCGCCTAAAGCCGATAGCAAGACGGTGGTGAAGTTCCTAAAGAAGAATATTTTCACCCGGTTTGGTACACCAAGAGTTCTCATTAGTGATGGAGGGTCACACTTTTGCAACACACAACTTGCCAAGGCCCTAGATCATTATGGAGTCAAGCACAAAGTAGCATCACCGTATCATCCGCAAACGAATGGACAAGCCGAAGTTTCTAACCGGGAGGTCAAACGCATACTTGAGAAGACGGTCTCTACATCTCGGAAGGATTGGTCGGCTAAACTTGATGAAGCTTTGTGGGCATATAGGACTGCATACAAGTCTCCTATAGGCCTCACTCCTTTCCAAATGGTTTATGGCAAATCTTGTCACCTACCGGTCGAGCTCGAACATAAAGCCTTTTGGGCATTGAAGTTCCTAAACTTCGATCAAGAGAAAGCCGGTGAAAGAAGAAAAGTTCAAATGCATGAGCTTGAAGAATTGAGAAATCAAGCTTATGAATCTTCAAAGCTCTACAAAGAAAGGACCAAGAAGTATCATGACAAGAAGATCATTCTGAGACAATTCATGCCGGGACAAATGGTATTACTTTTCAATTCAAGACTGAGGTTGTTTCCGGGCAAATTGAAGTCTAAGTGGTCCGGACCTTTCATGGTTAAAGAGGTCAAACCGTACGGAGCTGTCGAACTTGAGGACCCAGTCACCAAAGCCAACTGGACTGTTAATGGGCAAAGGCTTAAGCCCTACTTCGGTGGTGAAATTGATCGGTGTTTGACGACAATTTCACTAATCGAGCGTTGATTTCTTCAAAATGCGTCAAGCTAAGGACGTAAAACAAGCTCTTGCTGGGAGTCACACCCAGTTTTGTAAGTATTTTCATGTTTTAATGCATTTAGGAATAATTTCATGAGCAAAGCAAAGTAAGAAACATATTTGGAGAAATCTCGCTCAAGCGAAGTTAATCTCGCTTAAGCGAGATTGTTGCATTTTCGAATTGTTGGTTCTGGAGAAATCTCGCTTAAGCGAGATTATCTCGCGCAAGCGAGATGAGTTTTTTATTCAAAAATGGTAACGGTTTCCAAGGGGATTAACTCCCCTTAACCACTCCCCCATCCACTCATTTCCACTCATTTACGTTTTCCAACTTTCCTTTTCTCCATTCTCTCTAAACTTTTCTTTTCTTCACAAACTTTAACCCTAAAATCAAAACCAATTCAACCATAGTCAAGCACTTGCATATTTCTTCATTCATCATCATTTGCTTGCTTCATTCATCATCATTTCAACAGGTTTGATTTATATTTTTGTGCCATGCTTTTCAATTTCAAAATTCATGCTTTATGCAAATTTAGAATGGCTAGGGTTAGATGTAGGTGTTTGTGACTAGAGACTGTTTCCTTAGGTTCATAACAATGAAAATGAATCAAAATCATCACTGTTTTTATTCAACATTCAATTGTGTAAATTTTGACCCATTTTGGAATCTTTGGAAAATAAGGGTTTTGATTTAATGTTGAACACAAGTCTTGATTTTGGTTTCTTTTCATGAGTTGGTTTTATGAGTAGAGGATTGAGGTTGAATTTTGGTTGAAAATATTATGGGTTTGGTTGAAAATTCTGGAATTGGGGTTGATTTTCGCAGGTTCTGGAGAATCTCGCTTAAGCGAAGTTCTTAACTAATTTTCTCGCTTAAGCGAGACTTCATATTTTTGCCCAGATTTTTCTTCAATATCTCGCTTCTGACCTCGCTTAAGCGAGTTGCAAGCGAGATAGCCCAGTGCCTTCTTGTTCTTTCTGACTTTTGTGTTAATCTAATCTGTGTACTTCCATTTGATACCATACTGTGCTGATCAATTGTTGCTATACTGTATATGGTTTTTCTGGTTGTTTTGCAGATGGCCCCTAAAAATCAACCAACTAAGAAACGTAAAACCACTGCTTCCTCATCCGGTGTTGTAAACCGTCCTGCACCCTTACCTAGAAACCCGGACCGTACCATCTACACATCCAACAAAACCTATGCCAGGTTTCTCGAGCTGAAAAAAGAGAAAACCTGGCATGATAAAATTTTCCGGATTAACCCTGAGGGAGAGTATGCTGACATAGCAGCCGTTTTCACTGAGAGAAAATGGGAGAAACTCCTTAACCCATACCCCAAAATCAACCTGGACCTTCTGTGTGAGTTTTATGCAAATGCCTTACCAGATTGTGATGCTAAGGAAATGCAAGCTGCATTTTCCTATACCACCATGGTGAGAGGAAAAACCATCCGCTTCGATAGGGATGCTATTAATGATTACCTAGGCAAACCTTACACTTTACCCGAGTCCGATGACCCTGACACACCTGCCCTGTGTCCTTATGGGGAAAGAGAAGAGGCTGCTGATTGGAATCTTGGTAAGATAGAGAGGGAAATTTTGCTCCCAGGAAGGACTTACACTGAGTCCAAAGCGGGTAACCGAAATTTGGCAGCTTTCTCTGATATGAGGCCAAAAGCTGGTATTATTTTTAAGTTCTTGGTTCATAATGTCTGGCCAAAAAGCCATGTCACCACAACTCCAAAGAAAGTGATGCCTCCTCTGATTTGGCATATTTGCAAAGGAAGGGCAGTGGATGTGGCTGCAATTATTTCAAGAGAGCTGAAGCATGTAGCTCTCGGTGGTGTAGCAGGACCAGAGACCAGACTCGCTTTTCCGGGCTTTATTATGGGCTTACTTAGGCACCATCAGGTACCAGTCACCGAGCCTTTTTCAGAAGAGCTGGTATCTCCCATTGATGACAAGTACATTCGGGGTTACATTTCTAGAGCACTATCTAAGGGTGTTGCTTCTTCTTCTCAAGTACCCCAACCCGAGGATGTACCCCAACCTGAGGATGCACCCCAACCTGAGGACTTTCCAGAGCATGAAGATCCTCACCAGACTATGCCACCACCTCAGCAGTCAGCCACTTTTGATTTTTCATCTTTTCAGGCATATATGGCTCAGTATGAGCAGCGAGCAGTTGAGAGAGCTCAGGCACAGCAGCAGCAAGCCTTTCAGTTAGCTCAGGCACAGGAGCTGAGAGAGAATCACATAATGGATCAGCAGGCTGCTATCTTCCGCAGCAACCAGGGCATCTACTCGCATCTTTACGATGCTCACATGGACCCTGGGTGTTTCATGTTCACTCCAGCACAGTACTATGACTCTTGCATGTGGCCTGGGGACAGGCCAATTTACCCAGGAGGGGGCAGTGGAGCAGGACCATCTCACACCCAAGAGAGGACTGCTAGCTTGCATGGTGCTCATGATCCAGATAGGACTGCTAGCTTGCATGGTGCTCATGATCCAGAGAGGACAGCCAGTGTCCATCTGTCTCAGGATGATATGGATGATGATGCGGCACACTGACCGCATTCTTTTGATGCTTAGTTTACTTTGACTTCTGCTTTGACTTTTTAGTTTATGTTTTTATTTTTATACTGGAACAATTTATTGCTTTTGAATTTATACTTTTTGAGCACGGTTTTGGGTGTTCAATACTTTGGTTTAATTTTAATTTCGTTTTGGGTTAAAATAGCTTAGCTTGTTGTTTGGTTTTTAACTTATTGCTTTGGATGAAATTTTTGATTAATCTTGCTTGTGTTTCGTTAAAAGAAAAATTGCTCATGAACATCAAAGTTTAAAGTGCTCCATGGAGCCAATTATTGAGCAAAAGCAGGTGAGTGATAATGATATGAATTGTGAGAAAGCGCAATGTCAAGGTATTGGTTTCCTGTTATTCTAGGTGTTACTATGAATGTGAAATTTGTACTGTGCACAAATTATAGATCATTTAAGTCTTTTCATAAACATGAATATCTTTGAACCACTTAGTACTTAACCTAAATGTGAGGTAGCTTCAATCTGTTGTATATATGCTGGAGACCGATAATCATCGTCTAACTTGTTTTAGTTATGTTAAATCTGATAATTATTTTGAACTGTTTGAAAGCATGGAAAGGATCAAGGCACTTTTTTGAATCGAGAGTAACCTACTTGACCACATAAAGCCTACCTGTGAGAAGAGTGAGTATCTGATACCCCAATCTGAGCTAAATGAATCAAGTCCTCAAACATGAACTGTCAATATTCATAAGCACAATGCTTGTTGAATTTGCCTGAAATTTTTCAAAAATCCAGTTCATGGTTGAATCTTATAGGACTTTGATAATGTTACTTTGTTGAACCCTTAACCTTTTTGTACTTTGTCCCTTGCCTTAGGATAGGGGAACATTCAATTAGAGTTTTGTTGTATTCAAGTTGGGGAGAAAAAGGAGGCATTATATGTTAAGTTCTGGTGAAGTTGTAAAATAACCTGACAACATTGAATCAAAGAAAAAGTTGTACATTGGAAAAAGAAAAGAAAAGAAAAGAAAAAGAAGAAAAAGAAAGAAAAATCAAAAATAGAATAAGTTGTCAAGGTTATTGTTTTGATTGTTAATCATCAAAGGTTGTAATTTTTGGTAGGGAAGATTTTGAATTTCAAGTTGAATTACAAAGAATGTTCCTCTTTGTTAGGCTTTCTGATCAACTGCCCCACATATGACATTTCTTTTGTAGCCCGGCCAAGTTATAACCCTTGCAAGACCTTTTGATCCATGCTTTTATGCTTTTTGAGATGATATTTGGATGGACACCTAACTTAAATAGTATGTTAGCATGATTGTTGGATGTGTGTTCATTACCTCATTCATTGTTATCATTATATTGCATTTACTTTCAAAGAAGTGTGTTAGGTGTGGTTCATAGATAGATATGTTTATACTTTGAAGTTTATGATGTGTATTTTGTGCTTAGGACTTGTTTCACATTTATAGTTGTGCTAGGAATAATGGAGAACTTCAGGCTTGCCGGCGCATTCACATTTGAATCACCACTTGAAAATTTTTATTTGATTTGAATTGCTTGGTACTGTGCTAGAAAGCTTGTCCAAAGCCTTGTGAGTTTCCTTTTTATTCTTTTGTTTGAGGACAAACAAAAAGCTAAGTTGGGGAGAGTTTGATAAGTGCTCAAAAGTAATATATTTCATGTGGAAAAAGAGGCATTTTTAGTGACTTGTTATGCAAGTTATCTACGGAAAAGCAATCAATTGTTGTAATTATACCATTTATGCTTTATATGCCTAATTCTACCCAATTTATGCAGGAAATGACAAGCAAGGACCAAAACTCAATTGTGTGAACCAAGCAAATCTCGCTTACGCGAGGTCATCTCGCTTACGCGAGATTCCTCCAGGGAGAAACTAAACATTCGCTTACAACTCGCTTCCAGGTCGCTTGTGCAATCTTAGAAACTCGCTTACGCGAGATCATCTCGCTTACGCGAGATTTCTCCAGGGATCAGATGAGCATCTCGCTTTCCATCTCGCTTCCATGTCGCTCAAGCAGGATTCTAAGGCGGTTTAAGTTTCAAGCAACCTCGCTTACGCGAGGTCTAACTCGCTTACGCGAGATGCAACTTCATCAAGGAGCAGGGCTACGTGGCAAGACTTCATTGGCCATGATTGGATATTTAGGCTTCTCGCTTGAGCGAGATGTATCTCGCTTAAGCGAGATTACACGTTTTTAGCCCATTTAAATACAAGTTTTCCCTCTCTCTAGGACTATTCACTATTCCATTGAAACATTTTATACATTTCTAGAGAGAGGTTAGAGCTATTTCATAAGAGAGAAACACAAAGCAAGTGATTAAGGAGTAGATTCAACCCTAGATTCATTGAGACATCAAGGATCTTGGCATGGAATCTTCATCTTTCCTTCCTTCCTTGCATTAGTTTACATGTCTATATGTAACTATCACCTTCTTTGTAGTATTGAGGTAACAATCAAGCTATTATGTAATCTTTTGATCTTTTAATATATAAGGTTCTAGCTTAATGATTCAATATTGTTGTTATTCTTGCTTTTAATGCTTTCAAAGAGATTCAAGATGATTTGGACACAAACCCTTGAATCTAGACCTAGAATAACAATCTATCTTATGTTATATCATTCTTGACAAGTTTGTAAACCTTTGATAATTACTTTTAATCAAGCTTTTAATGCTTTCGGATACTTAATCAGGCTGGACACGGTCGATTAAGTCATCCGATCGACTTTGTTATCGTTTAAGGAATTTGGACACGAATGTTTAAACGATAACCTAGAAATAACGATGTCGCTTTGGACACGAAGGATATTGTAGAAATGATTGTAATAATATTGGTTATAAAGCTAGAGTCTGTTAATCGATCGAGAGATTGCTGCTGTTATGCTTGCTCGTTATCTTATACCGCAAGCGAAATAGTTCGATCCCCTCTCGTTTTTACTTTAGTGTCAAATATGGATATAGTGTTACAAACAAACAAATTATATCCAAACCCCTAATGTGAACGATTGTGTAAATGCTTATGATTAAACGTAACTCCCTGTGGAAACGATCCTATATATACTCACGTGTACATAGTTATATGACGTGTAGGAAAAATCTTACATCAGTGGATCAAGTTCTAAAGGTTTACTAATATTAGAACAAACCTCAAGGATCAATAAATGTTAATAAAAATGTTTATCTATTAAAGAAGTCTACACAAAAGTAGTGGAAGTTAAATCAACGAACTTGCTGATGAATCAACATTTTAACAACTGATTAAACCTTCATCGACTCATTAATGATTTCTTTGTTCAAATAGTGTTAATTAATTCTCATATTTTAATGCAATCTATAATAAAAATACTCCCTCCGTCTCACAATATTAGTCGTTTAAGGTTTATGCACGATTATTAAGAAAATGATTAATTGTGTTGATTTCAATGGTAAAATTAGTAGCATTTACTAAAACACCCTTATTAGTTGTAGTTAGTGGAGTAGTTAAGTTGAATGAAATTCAATAAATAAAGGTATAATAATGAAAAAAAATAATAAATAATACTGCATAAGTATTGTAAAGTGACAATTATTTAAAAAAAAATGATAAAGATACAATTATTGCGAGACGGTAATAATTAATCCTCTCTTTTAAATGAACAATTTTAAGTATCAAATTTAATATGACAAGAAACTTTATTACTTTAGGTAACTTATACTCAAAGAGGTCTTATATTTAATGACATGGGTAATAGTAAAAAATGAAAAAAAAATAGAAAAGGGTAAGTGCCCTTCTTGTGATAATGGGCCGGGTAGGGTAAAGTAAAGTAGGGTAAGGTAGTGTCAGTCCCTCCTATTTATCTGGAGGATAATAACAAACCCTTTCAGACACACACCGAAATGATGGAAGGTGAAAAGGATACCATCCAGCTTGTTCCCACTTCTACCGAGAATCCAAATGGCAATGAAGATGAGATTAGGATGATCTCTCAAACTGTCACCACTGAAAACGGGAAGACCATCCATCAAACCGTCAACATCATCGTCAAACGCCCCACACCACTTCCTGAAGTACCACCCCGCCGATCTCGTATCAAGCGTTTTGTAAGGTTTATGTGCAAGAAGCTGGAGGAGGAGTTCTTTGCAACTATCATTCTGATTGCGACGGCCACAGTACGTGTTACATTTTTCTATTCTTCCATTCCATACATATGCTGCTTTGTTCTAACATAACGTTGTTTTATTTGTTTATTAAGATGTCTTATTTCTTCGACCGATGTGGCAACAACTGCAATGGTGGACCTAACACCAATTGCTGCTGTGTGAAGATCTGAAGTGTGTGTTTGCTTGCTGCAGCTGTTCTCAAGTTCTACTATGAGTAGATAAATTGGTTACTATTGTGAATCGTTTGTTTAGACCTATAATTACTTTTATGTTGTTTGATGTATTGCTTGCAGTAGGAGGAGTTGTATGAGTCATGTGATACTCATACATACTTTATTAATATCTTTTATGTTACATGCATGTTGACTAAAACTACTTTTAATATGTTTATGCTTTATTAATATCTCTTATAGCTTAAATAATTGTTTTTAATTAGATGTGTATGTTCATTTCTATTTCTATGCTATACAAGATGCGTTTGTGTGATGTATTAGAGGGGGCCTTGGCGCAACCGGAAACTGTTGTTATGATTTCTTTTTTATATAGGTTTGTCCAAACTTTTGATTACCCTAATTTTCTTTCCTTCGATTTTTTTTTTTTTTAAATGTTGTCTTAAACTTTTGATTACCCTAATTTGAGACATAATTAAATATAGACCTAAATCCCCAAATGAAATGTTGTCTTCTACCCGAGATATGAATTTGAGCGCTTTTCGTGATCAGTTTTGGCTATGTGAATAATTTAGGTTTTGTTTAAGTTATTTGTTTCTTGTTTATGTTCCTTTTGGGTCTACTAATTTCTTCAAAGTATGATATTGGATTTTTGTTGTATTTTAGTGGTCCAAAAGTCATGATTTATCAGTATGAAATTGTTTAGCCTTTTATACTCGTATAACTTATATTGTTTTTAGACTTGTCCAAACTTTTTACTACCCTAATTTTCTTTCCTTCCAAATTTAAAATGTTGCCTTGCACTGTGCTTTAGATTTGAATCAATTTTCTAATTGTTCTGAATTTGAGAGATAATAGAGTATAAACCTAAATCCCCAATTTTAATTTGAAAACCCCCAAATAAGCCCTTCTACTCCTTGATCTGAATTTGTGCCCTTTTCTTATTAACTTTGTCCATGTGAATAACTTAGGTTATGTTTAAGTAATCTTACATAATACCAAAGATCTAAGCTAGTTAATTAGAAGAGACACTTTACTGCAACGTGTTCCAACAATGTAGACCTTTTGCATTCATCATTAGGAAATCTGATAGCAAATCATACCTAAAACCTTTGCAGAGCTAATTACCATTGGTAGCTACATTCTTCTTCTCAAATTAGGTGTTATTTTTTCTAATTTATTTTTATCTCAAATTAATTATCCATTTTATAATATCAATATAACATTTATTATTCTTTTTCACTAACATGCTTTTATTTATTTCATTTCAATCATATTTAACTTTTCCAATAACTATAATCAATAAGAGTGTTTAATTAGTAAATGATGTACTAGACATTTTACTATTAAAATCAACAATATTAATCATTTTTTTGATAACCGTGTAAAACTCAAATGAGACACATAGCATAGTATAATAACCGTGTAAAACTCAAATGAAACAGAAGGAGTATTTGATTGTGCTTTTGGTTAAAGAGAATAAGTTAGTTGGCTTATGGAAGTTCCATGAAGGTGTCCTTTATCATGAGCTTTTGCTTAAGAATAGATTGTGGAATTTCTACTTGTATTTTCTAGGTTTATTGGTTGTTGATTGTTTGAGTTTTTGTAGATGCTTTTTGTGATAAACATTTCCCTCCCTTAATGCATGGTAGCTATTATTGTCCTTTCCATTTTATTTTTTCTTTTCTTTTTATGGTTTATTTCTATATTATTTTATTTGCCTTAGTGTTATAATAACTTGGCGATGCTTGAACAAGTTAATTTTTTTTTGTTAAATCTGCATGCTGGTTTTAATAATTAAAAATCTTATATAATACTCTCTCTGTTTCAAAATGAGTGTCGCTTTAGGCTTTGACACACAGATTAAGAAATGGAATGAAATAATCATTGTATATAACGTTTTTACTAAACTGCCCTTAATTTATAAGAGAAAGACAAAATTAAAGTTGCATTGAAAATTGTGTTAGAGAAATGTTGGAGTATTTATTGAGGGTAAAGTTGGAAGAAAAAAATTAAAGTTGTATTGGAAATGTAAAGCGACATTCATTTTGAAACAATTTTTTTTGGCTAAAGTGACACTCATTTTGAAACGGATGGAGTATCAAAGATGGATATTAGTATTTGTTTTAGCTTACACAAGTAATAGAGACAGGGTCCTTTTAGTTTGGACCAGCTATTGTTTTGGTCCAACTTACACCACTAGAATGACCTGTCATAGTAGGTTACAATCCTTTGGAAAGTTTTTCAATACACTAAAGCAAAATACAGTGGAGCAATACCTTTTTCGGTCTGTGTTTTATAATTTCCACTCTAATTAGTTATCTAATTTTTTAGTAAAAAAAGAAAATCCAGTTACAAAACATGACATTTTTTTATACAATGAAACACGACATTAATATCTAATAAAAATAATAATTAAAAAAATCTAATAAAATTAAAATTTATATTTAACATGAATAAACATGATAAAATTAAGATAATATTATTTTTTCTCTCGGTGTTGACCTGAATAATCTATATCTTGTATAACAATATATTAAGGCAGTACATCTTTTTTTTTTAGCTGTATTTTTTCTTTCATTTATATCCTTCATTAAAATTATTTATTTATTTTCATAAAATTATTCCAAATTATCAATTAAAAAATTAGTTAAATCTCATTAAAATAAGAACAACCCACAACACCAATAAGAGGAACTATTCGTAATAAAAGGAACAATATTGGACACTGTAAAAAACTTATTTGACTTTATATAAAAAAATGTGTTTTTGCGTGACATTTTCTCTTTTAATTTTACGTTTCACTTAAAAAAAGTTCTTTTATCGTTTTTTATCAATTAAAATGAACACGAAAGTGTCCGGCTTAACGCTAATTAAGATGGTAAAATTACAATTTAAATTTTTCAAGTCTTGAAAGCATGGATTAATTTTAATAAAAGAAATTAAACTAGCAAGAACACAGTTACTGCAAACAGAGAATTCTGAGCCACAATTACAAAGCAAATGTTCTTTCATATGTATAATTATTATCTTTAGATTCATTATGCACTAATATTATCGATTTAAATATAACTCGTGAAATTTTTTTGATTTAAATACAGACAAATGAGTTAACAATGAAGGACAAGAAATATGATTCGGTGCAACCAAGTAGAAGTAGGCAGAGAGAGGAAGCAACTTGCTGGACAAGTTCTCTAGATTATATCTAGACCGTTGGACATAATTATTTTCAAATCTATGGCTTACATTTAACGGGTTCAACTTGGACCAATATTTTTAGTGGTCCAAACTAAAAAGATCCATAGAGACATTTATTGCAATGTGTACCAACAATATAGACCCTTAGCAGTCATCATTAGGAAATATAATAGCAAATCATATGTAAAACTTTGAGGAGAAATCCGATGTATGTTGTAATTTGAACAACTTCCTACTAGTAGTAAGTTTATTCAATTGCAAATATGAAGAGGATATTTTCTACCAAAAATGCATACATGCAATGCAATCACTCAAAAGTCCAAGTGAGAGTCCCTTTTACATAGTTTTTACAACTAAGCTGTGAAAGTGTAGGCCTCAAGCCCTTCTCAAATCCCTATAATACACCAAGAACCTACCCTTGTACAGTTGTTCTCCCCATACAAGAATAAATTAGAAATTTGCATTAGAGTCTAGTTGAACTATCATATCATGCAAATAAAGTGTTAAAAAATGAAGCTAAACCTACAATCTACCAAAATATTGATCATTTTATGGTCTGGATTCCTGAAAGAATAAGACTCACTATATTGTATTATATGGTCTGGAGGGTATCTCATGGATGTCATTGCCAAATATCGAGGGAGTGCTACATGTGTAAGAACTCCCGTTGAACCGTTCGGCTTGTGTTGAATGGTTCGGCTTGTGCTTGCACTGTGACCTTCCTTGTTCTAATGGATGTCCCTCGTGGCTTTAAACCTTAAATCTCCACTGAAAGCTTTACCTTCTGGGATAACATCTGGAATGCTAATTCTCCCTTCAAGCAAGTTTACAACCTTACACATTATGTAGGCCTAAGTGATGGTGATGGCTTAGTGCACAAGAGAGCCACTTTTAATACTTTTTTTTTTGTTTCAGTTGGGTTTACCGCTGACCCCTATCTCTCATCAAACAATTGCATATAATTTTCAATCCATTGTAGATATAAGGCCTACATTATTAATTTTTGGCACACCACTTTTACGAAATGAAAATGACAAATGTTTCCATTGACAACTATTAAAAGAGTGACTTATAATGCCAAACATGGATATGAGGTTGTACGGTAGAATGCATTATCAAAAAGGCAAACACAATTATCACTTGGCATATAATTGGCATTGCTTTTTCCTATAACAGTTTCCAAACCACATCTCCAAAATTGTAAACATTAGCCTTGTAACTGATCAAGTAACCCCATAAAGCATATTCTGGTGTCATATATCCTCTGAAAAACATATATTATGATTCAAGAAAACATTACGAGTTTTACTAATTATCAAGGGCTGGAGAGATGATATGCGTCTAGCCAACCCAAAATTAGATATTTTAGGGTTTAAATTCCAATCCACTAACACATCAGTAGCAGGGGGTCGGTCCAAGGGTAAGGCCACTAAAGCCCTCCTTTTAGGCCCTCCTTTAAAAAATAATTTTCCTTAGATTTTACAAGCAAAAATGCCTCATATTCTAACAAAAAAGACATCATATATTCAACTTTGTTTTAGACCCCACTTACTATTAAAAATTATTTGATAGGCCTTCAAATCATTAGCTTTGTATCTCAATGAACAACCTTGAATCTTGATTCCTCCTGAAGAAACACAAGACCTTTTGCTATGCGGATGCAGATACTAAGCTTCGATTGTCAATAATTTATAGTTGGATTAGTATGCGTGGAAGTTATGGTTGAATTAAGGAAAATTCTATGGTGAAGTCATGAGAATGACTTTTTTGGTGAAGTTAACACTATAGCATCAAAAATGTAGTGAGTAACACCCCACTGTTTGTACAGTGACATCAAAAGTTCAGTTCTCATAGTATCATCAATTCATCAGATTAACAAGAATACACTTAATCTAATTTTATCCTACATTGTTTTAAGTGTAACATCCCATAAAGTGTAACACTTAAGACTATCACATAATATCATCAACTCTGTTTGCATGTTAACGATGTCAACGATAAAATAGTCCCGGTAAGTCCAAGATGTTGCAAGCATTACTAGATGAATTACTATTGATCATTAATCAGTAATCAACAATTTAAAAATGAATCAAACATTAAGATCAAAATTAACTTTTCCAAAAAAGTCAGAAAAGTTTTCTGACTACACCATAGAAGCTCCCTTGAATTAATATGAATCATTAGCGCTTATCTTGCAAAACATGTAGTAATAATTAACAATGCAAAAGATACATATATCATTATATATATTGTATCTTTTACCTTGTTAATTATTAATTATATGTATAACATATTAAGTTTATTTTATCTGGATAGTTGACTGGAGTTTAAAGAAAAAGGCATAACATATCTACACCGTAGAGTGGTTGATGTAAGTACAGATATTTGGTATGTGCCAATTTACATAGAAATGCTTGTTGATATAAAAGGCATGAACTGGAGACAAATTATTTATACGGTTGAAAGTAATAAATATTATCTTCTATCCGCTTTGAAAGGCTATTGGATTCAAGAAATTCACCTTTTTTTTTTCTTCCTCTTTTACTTATTCCTTTGATGTTGCATTTCCTCCAAAAAAATGCCTTCCACACAATAAGGACTAGCTAGAAACAGAGCAGGAACTCAAATCCTACCCCAACGACTATATCACACCTTTCATTCTTTTGGTTTGAACAAGGTTCATAATATGGAAGAAAAACAGAAGATAGCTATTCTGGATATAAAATAAATAGAATGGTACAATATTTAAGTCACAACCGCAACTTTTAGAAATCAAGTTTCGATTAAATGCATAAGAAAGGAAGTTAAACTGTGCTTAGCCATGTCATATTAGTAATAAACTTCCCATGAAACATAATTCAATGCCTTTTGAATGCTGCTATTCATGAAAAGAAAAAGAAAAAACTCTATGCTAGTCTGCCATTACCAAGGTCTGGTTGAAATGGAAAGATTAAACCAACAAACCTGTGATCCATTTATGTGCATAAGGATGGTAGTGGAGAATGAGAGAGTGTTGTCAAACCACAATGGTAACTTCTTCTCCGTCATAACTTGACCCATTTTATATTATGAATATCCCTTAAGGAAACTGAAATATGTAAAATGATACTAGCAGTTAACCCTTTGATTCTTAGAATAACCCTTTGTGTTAACCACTTGAATTCAACTATTTGGTTTTTAATTATTTTTACATCCTTAATTAATTAATTTTATGTCAAACAATAGCGGTGGATTCTAGGGTGAGGGTCCAATTAGGTCCCTTACCGGTGGACCACGAGAAAAACACCATTAGATAAAATAGATGGTTCAGATTTATTCAAATTGAAAGTGAGTACATATGCAATTACTCACATTCAATCCTATCCTAAAATGGTTTCCACCTATGTTACTATTAATTAATGTTGTAAATCTGTCCATAAACAGGTACCTTTCTTCCCTCCCTCAAAAAAAAAAAAAAACAGAAAAAAAAAAGGTACCTTCTTCCCCTCAAACCATCTTAGACTCAAACCATCAAAATTGAAAATCAAGTTATAAACCCGACAATTAACTAATTTCTTCTTCTGTTCAAAATCTCATTTATTCATCAAAGTCTACATAATATCAGACAAGTAAGTTCCATTCTTCGCACAATCATGGCGTGAAATGAAATGAGGGAATTGATGTGTTCATAAAATTGAACCCTTCGTGGATTGTTTGCTAATACATTTAATTTGATGAAGGTTGATGTTTGGTTGCATAGGAAATGGATTTAGGAGATGCCAAAGCTGGTTAGAATTTTCATATTTTCCTCCTCCCAATCTTTGATTTCTATTTCATCGTCTGATTTTAGACTGGAAAGAGGGAACTGATGTTTGAAGAAGAATAAGAAGAAGAATAAGAAATTTTTGAATTTATGGTTCATAATTTGATATCAGATTTTATGTGCATCTGAGGATAATATTGAATGTGAAAAGTTGGACATGTTCTCTTTTTTAATTTGAATCAATCTGAACCATTTATTTAATCTATTGATGTTTTTTTCGTGGTCCACCGGTGAGGAACCTAATTGGACCCTCACCCTAGAATCCATATAACGTTTCCCTAAAAAAAAAAATGGCAGATATAACGTGCCAAGCGGTTTGTAACATAAAACCGAACATACAGTCTTATCTCTTATGGACATTCTTGTCATGTTGCTTAAAATAGGAAAATCCTTAGAAAATTATGTCACTAATTCTCCTGTTCATAATTGCCACCTGTGGGATATAATGACAATCAAGTGACTTTGCTCCCACAATTATTTATTCTTACCATATATATGGTTGGACCAATTCCTATGATTATTGACCTAAGCAAAGCAACCAAACGTCTTTCCCTTTATTGCCATTAGTATTATAATTATAATTATAATACTATTTATTGCTTGATTAATTTGGCTACAACCGAAAAGTAACATATGAAAAGGCTTTAGCATAACCTCTTATTCTTGTATCTTTATATATGAAGATATAGATATAGGAACAGGGGACGAGAAAAACATGTTGTGCATGGTTCAGCTTTCTATTCTTTTATTATTATCTTGGGCATTGTTTGTGAAGCTCCAACATGTTGGCCTCGAGTGCACGAGCTCTGATACGTAGTTGTGTAAACCTTGGTGAGCAAAACCGGATATTGGATTGCACCAGAGGTCCATCGGAAATTTGCTTTCAGGGTAGTGATTTTTGTCACGGCACAACAACTCTCTTCTATCTTTTCTAACTCTCTCAATTCTAGTTTACTCTTAATATTTCCAACAATCTGAAAGCAAATTTTTTATTTATTTAATTTATATTCGGAAATATTAACTTTGTGATTTTTCTATGTTTCATGTTGGTTTGAATTACATGGAAAGGATCACTCTATAACTTCATCAAATGGATGGTTAAGAACATTGTGGGTGAGAGTTCAAATGAATCATCATCTAATTTAAGGTAAAAAGATGAGCTTAAAGTCCAAGTAAGTGCCTTAAACTCAAGGATATGTAGGTAGATATATTCTTGAATTTAATGATAAAAGAATTTTTATATCCATGATTGCCAGAAATTATATAAATATATTTTGGCTTGGTGATAAATTGCGAGAAAATATAAATTGAAATTTCCATGTGGTGATAGTTTGACTATAATTTGGGACGTGTCTATGAAAGTTTGATACCTGAAATTCTTAATAATGAATCATATGTTTGAGACCTTCATGCTAAGCTTCTTGGTGTTAGGTAGAAAAGTTATTCTCCATACATAAATTATTTAAAATGTGGCGTTATGAGAATATATTTGTATTATGTAAATGTTGTTACTTGTGTTTCTATACATATTATTTCTCAACATGTGAGAAATGTTGATACTATTGAGTTAAGAGGAAACAAAAGTTTTAGAGAAAAAAAAGGGGGGGACCTCAAATAAGGATGAGGTAAGTTCCTTTGCAAAGCACATATTTATTTCATGATGATGTGATGATTCTTGGAAATAAATAAAGCAAATATGTGTAGTCATATTTACTGATGAAATTAAAAATCATAGCTCTTGAATTTGCAGGTCAAGAAGCATAATAGTTGAAAGAGTTTGTGTGAATGAGATACCTTTGTTGAGGAGATCCACACCTTCTAAATATTTTATGATCACAAGCTATAAGTTATGTGACTAATAATAGTGTCTATAAGAGACGACACAAATCCTTTTGTGAAAAAAATTAAAAATAATGTTATCTCACTATATGAGAAGTGAGAAAAGAAGAAGAAAAAAAACTTAAGATCCTTATATGAAAGGATTACCCAGGAAAGTTGTCCTGGATACGTCGAGGGGGATGAATATTGTTAGCTATTGTGTTTAGAACTGTTGCCACACCTGCAGAGTTTATTTTAATTCTGTTTTGAATATTTTAAATATGTTTCCTAGTTTCTAGTTCAGTTTCTTTTCCTCCTGTTTTTCAGCAATCAGTTTTTTCTAGTATTCCATCGTGGCCTAACTTATATGAACATGATATCAGTGGGCAGTTATTTTCTATTCTGTACTTTTCTATTTGTACGTTTGAATTGAATAAAAAATGTACTCTTCTTCCACTTGTTCTAGCGACTACCTTTAATCTTTTCCTCTGCAACTTTACAAAATAACAACAAATTGGTATCTAGAGCTCTCTTCTTGAGGGACCTGTGAAATTGAAATGGATGATGAGTCAGGCTTTTCAAAAGTTGCTCCTCCTCTCTTTGATGGGAACAACTATGACATTTGGGCTGTCAAAATGGAGGCATACCTAGAAGCTTTGGAAGTTTGGGAAGCCATAGAAGCGGATTATGAAGTTCCTCCATTGCCAGATAATCCAACTATGGCTCAGTTGAAGTATCACAAGGAGAAAAAAAACAAAGAAGGCAAAGGCAAAATCATGTCTTTTTGCTGGTGTTTCAGAAACAGTTTTCACTAGAATCATGACCCTCAAAACACCAAAAGCAATCTGGGACTATTTGAAGGAAGAATATGCAGGGGATGAGAGAATTTGAAGCATGCAAGTGTTGAATCTGATAGAGAATTTGAGTTGCAGAAAATGAAGGAGTCAGAGACAATAAAAGAATACTCTGACAAATTGCTTTCTATTGCAAACAAGGTTAGACTACTCGGCACCGGATTTGCTGGTTCTAGAATTGTAGAAAAAATCTTGGTTACGGTGCCTGAAAGGTATGAGGCATCTCTAGCCTCTTTGGAGAACACAAAGGATCTTTGTAAGATCACTTTGGCTGAAGTCATTCATGCCCTGCAAGCACAAGAGCAACGAAGGGCCATGAAGCAAGAATGAGTTGTTGAAGGAGCACTTTCAGTCAAGTATCAAGACAGAGAGAAAATGTGGAAGAAAAAGTGCAAGAAGAATTTTAGTGCAAGCGGTGATGCTACAACAAGCAACAATAAGAACAAGATCGTAAGTTCAAAGGATAATTATCCTTCATGCCAACACTGTAATAAAATGGGTCATCCTCCTTTTAGATGTTGGAGGAGACCTGATGCAAAATGCAGCAAGTGTAACCAAATTGGTCATGAAGCTGTAATTTGCAGAACTAAATTGAAGGAACAAGAAGCAGAAGCTCAAGTTGCTGACCAAGAGGAGGAGGATGAGGAGGAACGATTATTTGTTGCTACTTGTTTTTCAGGCAGTGATTCAAGTGACAGTTGGTTAATTGATAGTGGCTGCACTAACCATATGACATATGGCAAGGAGCTTTTCAAGGAATTAAGGAGTTCAGAGACCTCAAAAGTCAGAATTGGCAATGGACAAAATATAGCTGTAAAGGGAAAAGGCACCATTGCAATTGTAAGTTGTTCGGGTACAAAACTTATCTCTGATGTTCTCTATGTTCCAGAAATTGACCAAAATTTGTTAAGGTTGGTCAATTGATAAAGAAAGGTTTCAAGGTACACTTTGAAGACAAACACTGCCTGATAAAAGATGCTTCTAGACAAGAGATGTTCAAGGTCAAGATGAGAAAGAGCTTCACATTTAATCCATTAGAGGAGAAGCAAACCGCATTTACTATCAAAGAAAGTGTCACAGAGATATGGCACAAGAGGCTTGGTCATTATCACCATCAAGGATTACTGTTGCTTCAAACAAAGAAATTAGTGAGGGATTTACCTATGTTAGAAGATACTCTTCCTCACTGCCAAGCATGTCAATATGGAAAGCAACACAGAAAATCATTTCCAAAATCAGCTTGGAAAGCAACACAAAAGCTTCTCTTAATTCATACTGATTTATGTGGACCACAAAGAACACCGTCTCTCAACGGTAGCCTTTACTATATTGTCTTCATTGATGATTTTACAAGATTTTGCTGGATTTATTTCTTAAAATTCAAGTTAGAAGTTGCTGGAGTGTTTTTGAAGTTTAAGAAACTGGTGGAAAACAAAAGTGGCTGCAACATTCAAGTTCTAAGGTCTGATAATGGAAAAGAATATACATCTGGAGAATTTAATTCATTTTGCGAAGAAGCAGGTATAAAACACCAACTTACCGCTCCCTACACTCCACAACAAAATGGAGTTAGTGAAAGAAGAAATAGATACATAATGGAGATGACAAGATGCATGTTGCATGAGAAGAACTTACCAAAAAAGTTCTGGGCTGAAGAGGCAAATACATCAGTTTTTCTTCAAAACAAGCTTCCTACAACAACAGTGAAGAATCAGACACCATTTGAAGCTTGGTATGGATACAAACCTTCTTTAAACTTTCTTAAAGTATTTGGTTGTTTGTGCTTTACTTATGTTCCTCAAGTTAAGCGCGATAAGCTTGACAAGAAGGCATTATAAGGCATCTTCATTGGTTATAACACAATATCCAAAGCTTACAAAGTTTATCAACCAGAAATGGGAAATATTGTCATAAGCAGAGACGTGCACTTTGTGGAAAATGAAGAATGGGTCTGGAATAATTTAAAAGTGTCAAATCAAGCTTCAAATCAGATTATAAATGTTGAGAGGCAGACTAGTGAAGAAGATTGGAAAAATGAGATTGTCGATGACATTCCAATCAGAGGAACTAGATTACTTTCTGATGTCTATCAAAGATGCAACATTGCTGTTTGTGAGCCTGCTAATTTTAATGAAGCAAAACTTGATCAAAAATGGATGGTTGCAATGAAGGAGGAGATGCACATGATAGAGAAAAATAATACGTGGCAACTTGTTGATAGACCTCAAGACAGAAAAATCATTGGTGTTAAGTGGGTGTTTCGAACCAAGCTAAATGTTGATGGCTCCATCAACAAGGACAAGGCGAGGCTGGTGGTTAAAGGCTATGCTCAGATTTTTGGAGTAGACTACTCAGACACATTTGCACCAGTTGCCAGGCTAGATACTATCAGGTTGTTGTTTGCTGTTGCAGTACAAATGGGTTGGAAAGTGTAGCAATTAGATGTTAAATCAACATTTCTAAATGGTTTCTTGCAAGAAGAAATCTATGTTGAACAACCTGAAGGCTTTGTAAAGAAAGGAGAAGAAGACAAGGTTTATCTCCTCAAGAAAGCTCTCTATGGACTGAAGCAAGCTCCAAGAGCCTGGTACAACAGAGTAGATAACCATCTGTTGAGTTTGGGCTTTATTAAAAGTTTATCAGAATCTACTCTTTACATTAAGCAATGTGAGGTTGATATTCTTGTTATATCTCTTTATGTTGATGATCTTTTTGTCACTGGAAATAATGGAACCTTGATTGATGAATTCAAGATGGAAATGACAAAAGTATTTGAGATGACAGATCTTGGGCTGATGACTTTTTTCTCGGAATGGAGATTAAGCAAAGTCAAGATGAAGTTTTCATTTGTCAAAAGAAATATGCAAGGGAAATTCTGAAAAAATTTCATATGGAGGATTGCAAGTCAGTAAGCACTCCTATGAATCAAAAGGAGAAGTTGAGTAAAGAAGATGAAACTGAAAAAGTGGATGAGGCATACTTTAGAGGTTTGATTGAGTGTCTTATGTATCTTATAGCAACAAGACCCGACATCTTGAATGTTATGAGTATCTTATCTCGGTTCATGCACTGTGCAAGCGAAATTCACTTGAAGGCTGATAAGAGGGTGGTTAGATACATCAAAGGCACAATCAACTTTGGCATCAAGTTCAAGAAAAGCAAGGAATTTAAGCTGTTTGGGTTCTCTGACAGTGACTGTAACGCTCTCTTTTTATTTAATTATTTTATTATGTTAGAATCTATTTATGTGATTTATATATATATATATATATATATATATATATATATATATAAGGTGTTAGTATTTTATTATGTAGCATTATTCTATTATTTATTAGAATATGAGAGTTATTAGTGTAAGTAGAATTGGAGGTTAGAATAGAAAGAAGAATAAGTTATTGGGCCTAAATAGATTTAGGAAGAGTGATTAGGATTATAAATAGAAGAAGTTAGGTTGAGAAAGAGATAACACGTGCAATTGGGGAAAATAGGAGAAAAGAGGAGAAGTTAGAGAGAACCCTAAGAACGAAGAACACAACCGTTGGAATTCAGAAAAATAATCTAAGGTAAGGGTGAGACTAACTCTCATTGGTATCAAGTTTTGATTCATGAAGTTTGGTCAATTATGGTAGTTTTAGGATTTGGGAATTAGGTAAAGAATCATTAAAAACGGAAGATTTAAGTGAACTTTTGTGCAATTTGATGTAGAAAGATGTTAATCAGTCATAGAAAACGTTTAGATGTTGATTCCTATTGAATTTGGAGCTTGGGTAGTGGTTTTGGATATCTGAGTTGAGCACAGAGGGTCTGCGACAGACCCTTCTGTCATCGCTCGCCATTGCGAGTGAATATGCTCGCCTCGCGAGTAAATCCCAACTCGCCATTGCGAGTGTTTCAGCTCACCTTGCGAGTAGACCCTTAGCCGCCACTGCGAGTGATTTTATGCGCCTCGCGAGCTCCCCTGTTGAGCTCGCCATTGCGAGTAGTGTAGCTCGCCTCGCGAGCTAGTGCAGTACAGACCTACTGTTCGTTAGATTGAACAGTATAAATATGTCAGAGTTACACGCTAGTGGCAGTAGTCATATATACTTTAAAATCAGTTATATTGGGTCAGAATCATAAAAGCATTAAGAACAATTTATACTGAATAAACTAGAATGACATTCATAAAGATTAAGAGTTACATGTTACATAAACATGACCTAGAACAGAATCATCTCTTGACCTAATCACAGAGGATCTAGCTACTCATGGCTAAAGCATAAATAACTAATATGAAAAAGGATTCATTACATGAAATCGGTAACCGGATATGAGTTTTGATGGTCTCCAACCTTCTCTCCAAATCTCCAGCTCCAAAAGTCAGTTTCTTTCTCTAAAATTTCGAACCCCTCCTCTCAGAAAACAACCTGGCTTTTATAATAAAAAATCTGGGTTCGCCAAAATCGTAGCCCGATGTATAAAATCGAAGTACGATTTTTCATTAACAGCACAAATCTTGGTCAAAGGCTCCTCAAAACGGAGCACGATGAGATTCCATCGGGCTACGATATTTTACGTAGCTAATGCTTCCAATTTGGTCCATAAATCGGGCTACGATGCCAGCAGATCGGAGCACGATTCCTTGCTTCCTTCTAGTATCAAATCTGTTCTTTTGTAGCTTTTAACTCATGCAGAATCACCTGAACTCGACTAAAATTACATAAAAACTGTAACAAAAGTGTTATATGACCTAGTGCCATCAAGAACCAACAAACTTCATCTTACTCGGTAATTCTTCAAGACGAGTCTGCTTGTCTTATTATAGTTGGTATGCATTTCAAGACTTGAGGGGGATGCACTTGCCGCCCCTGACTGGAACGTATCTCCGCCCCCCGAGAATAGGTTAGGTCGAGCTAGACTTTATAAAAACTAAGTCTGATCGGTCAAATTTTGTAAGGCCTAAGTCTGGTCTATGACCCGTCGTAGGCTTATTTCTAAGGTTTGAGCTCGGCCTTTTGAAAGCGCACTTTGACTTGTTAGCCTATTTAAAAACTTATTTCATATGAACCTATTTTTTTTTTACCAAAACAAAGTTAACTATTATCATTAATCAACGAATGTTCAATGCAAGAAGGATAAGAATTAAAAATACGGTGACTAGCCCAAGAACAGGCCGCTCTAGCTAAAGTATGAGCAACCATGTTTGCTTGTCTCCTAACAAACTTCACCTCGAAGTTGGAATGTAAAGATAACTAATAAATAATACTAGAAACAATAGCACAGAATTCTGAATCACCATGGCCTAGAGACGATATAGCTTGCACTAGAGTAGTAGAGTCAGACTCGAAGACAACCCGGTCCTATATGTTCACATCAGCAAAGCGAATATCATCGAGTAAGGCTACTGCCTCCCCCTCCAAAACTGTCATATTTGCCCGTTGCCATTTCGTTTGAGCCCAGATATATTGCCCACGGGAGTCTCTAACACAACACGCAAAATATGTAAGATGGTAACAGTCGTGGAACGCAGCATCCACATTGCACTTCAACCATGTCTCGCTCGGTTTCTTTCAAACTGAGTTGTTACCTTGCACTCTATTATGGATGTGTTGCACACCCGGTAATGGGGGATGTTTATGAACCTCTTGCCATTGATGCCATGCATCTAGGGATGTCCTTCCAATGCATGTTGAAGTATGATAAGTGTCATTCCAAATGACATCATTACGTGCAGCCCAAATTTGCCAAAGAAGTAAAGTCACCCGACCAGCAATGTCTCGCCTTTCTGAACATTATATGTCAAAAACAAAATTTGCAAAACTGCTCTTAGTTCCAACTCGCGTTTGCAGCACAGTCGAAAGTCCTGCCCAATACCAATCTTTACTCGCCACTGTACAACCCACAAAAGCATGCCAATCATCCTCAACAGTCGTATCACACCAGGAGCAGATCACCTCACATTGTACATGTCGCGATCGAAGTCGGAGACGAGTCGGAACACACCCCCTGTAAATTCTCCATAACAAATTACGTGCTTTATGAGTGGAATTCACCTTCCAGATTCTATTCCACTCTCCCTCAACATGGAACCGATCAGTGTGTAACAACTCCATCATAGACAGTTTATACCCAGTCTTAACAATATACCTACCGTTACGTTCCATCATCCACGCTATTCTATCATTCTGAATTTCCACAAACAGTGGTGTGTCGAGAATAGCTTGCACCATATCATCTGAAAACAAAGATTTAATCTTATCAATGTCCCAAACTCGTTCCTCATCATCTATTAAATCAGACACGCACAAACTATGCACATCTTGGCTTTGTGGGGATTGAATCCAGCTACCGTGAACACCTCGAACCCACGGATCATTCATCACGCTGACTTGTTGCCCATGTCCAATCGTCCATCTAAAACCATAAAAAAGTAACTGACGCGAATTCCAAATACTCTGCCAAGCAAAGCTCGGGTTATTACCGAGTTTAGCACTCAAAAAAGAAGATCGTGGAAAGCACCTTGATTTAAAAATTCCAGCAACCAGAGAATCAGGTTTTGACAAAAAACTCCATCCTTGCTTAGCTACCATAGCGAGATTAAAAGCTTTGAAATTCCGAAACCCCATTCCACCAAACTCTTTGGGGCATGCCACGCGTTCCCAAGCCATCCCTTTAATCCTTCGGTTGTTACTCCTACCTCCCCACCAAAACGCATTGATCATCTTCTCAATATCATCTATAACTGAATTCGGAAAAAGGTAAATACTCATTATATATGAAGGAATAGATTGTAACACCGATTTGATCATAACTTCCTTTCCCGCCTTCGATAATGCTCGTCCCCTCCAAGCATTTATTCATCTCCAGATACGATCCTTGATAAAAGAAAAAACAGACCTCTTATCTCTACCATTCATCGAAGGTAATCCCAAATACTTTCCGGTACCCATCACATGTTGTACGCCAATAATGCGTGACAAATCCTCCTTCGTTGCCCCACTCATATTGCGACTAAAAAACACTTTACATATGAACCTATTTAAATAACTACCTTGATCTACTTTTAATCAGACAGAGAACTATCAACTCTCTTTTGATATATAACATGACTTTTTTTTTTTATAGAATTTGACTATATATGATATCATATGTCAATTCTAACTTATAATAATACATTTAAATATAAAATAAAAAAAATGTAGACTTACAAACTTAAATTAATTAAAAGTACAAAATTGAATATAATAAGTTAATATTATTTAATTCAAAGTACACATTTATTTCGCTAGTCACTTTATGATTATATTAAATTTGCAAATAAATGAACGTTATTTAATTCATAGTTCTAAATCTTATCTTATATATGAAAAGTGAGATGTCTATTGGGCCGGGTTAGGGTATACCAACCCTTCTATTTATACGCTAGCATCACTACAACCCTTTCACACTAGCAAAGTTGCAAAAATGATGAATGAAGAAAATGAAAACGGTAACAACAACAATGAAAATGGCAATGTTCAGGTGCTCTATCATCACCATCATCATCATCATCACGCAATGCATCTTCACTTTAATGAGCCACAACCAGTTCAACACCGTTCCATCCTATCACGTTTTCTCAAGTTTTTGTTGCGTAGGTTGTAAGAGGATGGTCTTGAAATTCTCATCAATGGGTTAATGGTTTGTCACTCACTTTCTCTCTTCCTTTCTCTCTTCTTCAGTTACTAACTATTATATCGTTTTATTTTGTTTATTAGATGAAGTTCTTCTTCAAAGGTGGAGGCAGTGGCGGTGCCGGTGGCGGTGTCGAGAACAATTGTACCTGCGGACAACAGTAGTAGGAAGAAGTGCTTTGTTGGTGATGTGCTCTCTGTGAAATTCTGCTTATGAATTTGGGATAATTGTATGCTTTATTTGCATTTTCTCTTTTATTCTAGCATTGACAATTGATATATTGCTTGCATTACGAGGATGAGTTACATGAGTGATGTGATACTCATACTCATTCATACTTATTATCTTTTATGTTACCACTAAAAAGTACTTTATATGTCTTGTGTATGTTCAATTCTATATATGCTATACAAGTTGTGTTAATTTGTGTGATCTATAATCCTACTTGGAAGTTTTTTATGTTGAAGAGAGATTATTGCTTGTAATTTGTTTGAACTTGTTCTTAAAAGTATTCAATTCCCAATTTGTTGTTTCGTGTCTTTTGTTCGAAACTAAACTGTCTCCTAAACTTAAGTTAGGTAGATTTTCTTACGTACGTAGTGGCGTAATTAGTTTCCAATTTAAAGGGAGATTAGGATAATTCTAGCATAGAGCTGGTTTAAAGAGTCATGCTTTAAAAGGAGATTAGGATAATTCTCCCCTGGTTTTCAAGGATAGTTTTATGTTTAGGTGTTTTCTAGGACAGTTTTATGCATAGTTGCGTGTTTCTGATCTGCAGCTTTGGTGCTTTGTAGTAATTATAGTTTGTATTGGGCTGTTTTGGTTTTAAAGCTATTTTGTTTAGTTTTGGCATCTTTGGCAGACTTAAGATAGGTAGATTTCCTTACGTAGTTCATAAATAGTCTCCACTCATGTTTTAGCTTAACCTCGGCTCTTGTTGTTGGTTTGGTGTAAAAGCTTCCAAATAGCATGATCCTTGTCTTATACAACTTAGTTTGTAGTATTTGATTGTGCTTTTCAGTTTAGGTAGCTGTTTTTTAAGTTAGTTGACTTATGTTGTGTGCCTTTGTGTCCCAAATGTTGAATGTTTGAAACACGGTAGTGTTTTGCAATAAATAAGTGGATTTTTTTTTTCGTATAGAGAATACGTTTTCTTTAGAGTTTCCTTTGGTTTTTGAATTAAGGTTGTGTTTTGCAATAAAGAAGTAGATTTTTTTTTTATCATATATAGAATACACTTTTTGTAGAGTTTCGTTTGGTTTTTGGAAAATGTTTTTCTTCGAGGAGTCTTACCTTTCTCAGAATCATCTCTATGGTAACTTTTTCGACAGTGTTGTTAGCAACCTTTCTATGGATGATGAAACTGAACATTGTTAGGTTAAGTGACATGCTATTGTTCCTAAGTTTACATGTATGCTCATGAATTCCAGTCCTATGTAACTTTTTATGTGTGGTGGCATTTCAGTTTTTCATTTTGAAACTAGTGTCATGCATTGTACCATATTACCTAATTGTTGAACAAGTTTTCATTGGGTTTTAGCATTTTAACTATTCTTAACTATTACATGTCATTCCTTTAATATGGGATGCCATAGGAAATCAGAGTACTATTTGGAAGTTGTTCTTTACATATAATTTGAAGGAAAAGCTTAGTATCCATTAACTTACAGTTTTTATGATCTGCAGCTTTGGTGCTTTATAGTCTTCATAGGTTGTATTGGGCTGTTTTGGTTTTAAAGCTATTTTGGTTAGTTTTGGCAGATTTGGCAGATTTAAGATAGATAGATTTCCTTACGTAGTTGCATAAATAGTCTCCACTCATGTTTTAAAGCAACCTCAGCTCTTGTTGTTGGTTTGGTGTAAAAGTTTCCAAATAGCATGATCCTTGTCCTATAGAACTTAATTTGTAGTATTTGATTGTGCTTTTGGTCAAAGAGAATAAGTTATTTGATTGTGTTTGTGTGGTGCAAAAGCTGCCAAGTAATACCATCCAGCTTATAAGATAATAAGGATGCAAAAGATAGGGCCACACACTCATACTTTGAAAACCATTTTCTCAAAATTCAATTCTATAGTCCTAAAAGGTACTCGCAATAAATAAGTGTTCCCAGTTAATTACACTAACCCTTTCCCGTCTGTAATTGTATGTTGTCCCTTTGGCCTATGGTATCAATCTTGTAACCTATAATTTACTTATGACTTTCAATCAAATGTGATGTAATATTTCATAGAAAAGGTTGACTTTTTAGATTCATTGTATAATTAATGTATCTTGTCTAGAATATAGACAAATACATCATTTATACAATGAATCAAAAAAGTCAAATGTTTCTTATGAATAGAACCGAAGTGAGTATTTAACAAAAAGTATACAAGGATAAAAGAAATGAATCAAAAGATTATTGCACATTTTCATTTGACGTTGTGCAAAAAGAACATGAGTATGAATATTTAAAATATGAACCAAGTGGTTCTAAACTAGGATCCATACTCCAAAATCTACACTCACACTCGAGAATTTAGTAACTAAAAAGAGCATGTTTTACACAATAGGACACATGGATAAAAAATAAATGTTTATATTCATAAAATATTGAATAAAATCAATTAATTACATCTACAATTGGGACACTAATATTTAGAATAATAATATGGAGTATGAAAAATTTAAGAGTTAGATTTTTTTTTTTTTAAGGATAAGAGTTAGATTTTTAGTGCCCCATTTGTAAAGGTAATAAATTGATTTTAATCAATTTTTTATTTAATCAAATGTATTTATTAATTTTGACTTTGTAATACCCCTATAATTTTGTTAGCAAGTATTTTACATAAGGGAAATGTTAACAAGTGCTCCCGGGGCACTCTTTAAACACTTTATATGGTCAAAGAGAATAAGTTAATTGACTTATGGAAGTTTTATAATGGTGTCCTTTATCATGTGTTTTAGTTTAAGAATAAATATTGGAATTTCCAGTCGTATTATCCAAGTTTATTGGTTGTTGTTTGTTTGAGTTTATGCTGATTCTTTTTGTGATAAACGTTTCCCCTATTTCTCTCTCAAATTCCCATTATATGGGTCTTTCCTTATTGCTTTCCACACTTCTGTTTTTAATGGTAATTGTTATGTCATTTTATAATTTGGTTTTTTAATTGATGTTTTGTTATAAGTAGTAATATTGTTAATTTTCATTTTGTTTGATTATTTAGTTGGGTATTTTCTTTCTCTTTTTCCATGATATTTAATTTAAGGTTTTGAACATTGTCAATGGAATTTAGATGACTTCTGTGTTTTCGACAATGGGTAGACTTATATGCATTTGGACTTGATCTGGTAGTTTTCTTAGGCCATAAACAACCATCGTTGTTGAATAAAGTAAGTTGTAATATGAAATGAATTAATATATTTTTCCATCAACACTTTTACCTAAAATCAATTCAATTAAAATCAATTATGTTTTTTTTACAAAAATAAACGATATTCATTCATTCAAATTGATAGAGTACATCGATACAATACAAATTCACTAAAAACAAAAAGGATAAATATGTGAACAAACTCACAACATCCATGTTAATAGCATAAAACGGCAAAGTACATATGCCTACAAATATGACTAATATGACTATATTCATGTCTCTGGAATACTCATGTCCCCGGATCTGCAACGTTGATGATGCCAAAGTCATTGTCATTGATCGGATCTGCACTTGCTCAAAGCTAATCTTTCAACCTGAAACAAATAAACACCACACTAAGATGAGAAATCAAAAAACACACCGCACAAAGACGGGAAATCAAAACAAGCAGAGTCGTTTAAAGACGACGAAATCACAAAAACAAACGAAAGAAAACAGAAAATATGTGAAATCACTTATTCAATTAGGATAGAAAGAAAAACAATTCGGAGGGGTGATTTTTGGGTCAAAATTGACCCTAAATCACCCCTCTGGAGAGATGAAGAAGAAAAAAGGGGTGACGGCTAGGGTTTGTTTGAGAAGGAGAGAAGAAAAAGAGGAATTAGAAAGTCCAATTGACATTGTTAAAATCAATTATATCCACCGAATAAACAAACATACACTATATATAAAAACTATTCACATGAAGAAGAAAAACAATGTAGTGTGTGAGCATCTTTAACTTAAGAGTGACTACTTCGTGTCAAACTTTAGCTCTTGAAAGTTCTTTTGATATATTTTTTGTTATAGTTGCATTGGATTGGATTGGAATATATGATTATATGGTATGACAACATGTATTTTTGACATGTTTGACACATTTCTTGTTGCGTGCAGTTACCGGTTCTTTTTTGATTTTTTTCTATTCTTGATAACATATCAAGGTGTCAATAAGTTTGTAAGAAGGGAATGGAACATATACAAGTAAAATATATTCATTCATTCAAATTATAATTTTTAGTCACAGAAATTATAAAACCATAGGTATAGATATAGGTGTCATATACCAACCGTATAAAATCAACTGTGGCAATAGGGTATATACACATATTAACTTTGACACATGTTAATCAATATATGATGAATTTGCGAATAAACTCATAACATCCAAAGTAATATTATAAAACGGCAAAATACTTTCAAATAATATGACAAAATCAATGTAAACATATTGGAGATATATGATTTTCCATATCAATTGATATCAAGTTAAACTTACAAATATAATAATTAACTTAAATAAATATGTATGCATGCTTTTCCCCACAAAAAATATGTATGGTTTTATCACAGCGTTTTTTGTTATTTTATATAATATATATATTGAAATTAGAACATTATAAAATAAAAATTATCAAAATTATAAAAAATGAATATAAAATTATTTTTTATAAAACAAATTTAATTTTCTTACAAATGCAGTTTTGTTATTTATACAATCTATCTTTAATTAGTTAGCCCTATAACTTCTCAAATAATTGGAACTTTTTTATTTTGCACTGTGAGTGAATTTTTAAAATATTTCATCACGTATTTACACTTTTCTGGCATTTTTTGTTCATTTATATATATTTTTTTGACAAATTGTTCATTTATATATATATATATATATATATATATATATATATATATATATATATATATGTATGTATGTATATATCTTTATATATTTTTTATTTTTTTGAACCAAAAAAAAAATATTTGCCATATCACTACAAACGTACTGTAAAAAAATTGATATGCGATAATGTTATCAGGCACATCAAACATGCTGCTGGTATTGCCTCCCTGTTTTAGTGATGTTTGATTATGTCTTATGGATAAATAACTAAGCCACATGCTGCTGGCAAGGAAATTGGTGTAGTCTTGTGAAGTTGAATTAATGTAATTGATGTAGATTGAGGAATATTACATGACCTCTTGTCCTTGCTTGCAGTAGCTTCCAGAATAAGGTTCTGCAGATTGTGTGCAATTGTTTGCTTTGCTTTTTATACAAACATGGGCAATATTGATTTGATGATAATCTTTAAAATGAAATGAAAATTTTCTGCAAAATTTATATAGGATAGTTTGGAGTTGTGATTGTATTGTGTATATATTTGGTATCTACGCTGCTCTATTTTATATTGTACTACTAAAATTATTTTTGTTGTCTAGAAAATTATACTATGACAATATACTCTTTATGTGTTAACCGGACAAAACGACAAACAACGCAACGTTGCATCCAGACAATGAAATCACGGAAGAAAAAACTTGATGATTTACGTGGAAATCTAAAACATCCCTCCTCAATAAGTGGAGGAGAAAGATAATTTAGAGAGAAGATGTAATTTCTCTCACTACAAAAATTAGGGTCGGCTTTTTTATTTTAATCATTCGTCTATCAAATTAATACGTTAAAGCAAAGAGAAATTATTATTGTATTTTTATAAGAGCCTAACCAATTTTTTCTTGTCTCTCATCAAAAAAAATTTTGACAAAAAGAAAACGATATTCTTTTATTCAAATCGATATAATACATGAGATATAACCACATGTTCAACATTGCTAAAAACCTAAAGAGTGAATTTACAAACAAACTCACAATGTTAATAGCATACAATGGTAAAATGTCTACAAACAATATAATAAAATCTAAGTGGCCGAAATACTCATGTTTCTGGATCTGCAATGTTGACGCCCAAATCATTGATTGAATATGTAATTTATTGAAGTTGGTATTTCAATATTGTTGCGCTAAAATCACACTTAGAGCAAGTGTACTCTATCGCAGAAGTAGTATAAAAGATTATCGTATCCACAGGGATTAATTAACAAGTATCGAACTAATTAAGATATTTAATATTTAGACGAACAAATAGTAGAATGTTTCGGTAACCAAGTAAAAAGCAATGACGAAGAATGATAAAAACACGAAGTTGTAAAACAATAGAGAGAGAGGTCTAGGGTCGTGGTTTCACTTGCAAGTTTCGATTCCCTTATGTCTAGTTCTAATTAAATTCCTTTATTTTTATTCAATCACCAATCCTTTGCTAAAACTATTAATCCGTTTGGTCATTCATGATTAATTAATATTCTTACTCCTAAATAATTAACACTTTGTTTGGTCATTCAAAAAGTTGAAACCAAGAAAAGCATAAAGCACAAAAAGGTTGAATGGTTGAAAGACTAAAATTAAGGTTTGATCATGCAATAACTTTAGTCTTAATTGTCATGTAGGTCCACCAACTAATTGTAGTACGATCACTGATCAATTAACTGATTGTTAACATGCAAATGTTTGATCATTCCTAGATATGTGATAAAATCAATAGAACAAATTTGATTGGAGTAAAAACTGAAATTCAAATTAATAAACTAGAACATTACAGAGTCTCTTAGCTTGTAAGATCCACCTAAACCCGCAAATGATTTAGCTATACTTGAATAAACAACAAAACTGAAATAGGATTCATGAAACTAGAGTAAGGAATAACGCAAAGAAGAGTGCAGATTTTTGCTACAACTTCAATCTCTACTCTAAGATCTTCAAACTCTCTCTCTCGTGTTCTCTTCTCTCATGCGCAGCGTGTGTATTATGTCACTTCTTGTCCCAAACTGAATTGTAATGCCTATTTATACTGAGAAATTCTAATATGGTCCCATGATCAAATAAAAAGTGTTTGGTCACACACACATAAAAAAATATTTTTTAATAATAAGGTGGAAATTGATAAAAAAAAGTGATTGAATATTTTAATGAGAATCATTTTATGTGTGTGTGATTAAACACTTTTCATTTGGTCCTGTGACCATGGAAGAATACCTCAACTATACTTGGTGTGCCGCCTTTTAAGTTGCCATGCATCCAGCCTAAGAAAAACATTTTTCTTCCTCTGTACACCGCCCCCTCTTTTTACTATGCAGCCACTTGTTTGTTTCAAAAAGGCAAACATTCCCTTAATCACTAAGAATCATCACCGCCACAGCCAATTTCCTTCACCTCTAAGTCTTTTGTGCACCTCCTCTTGGTTTTGTCTATTGTGCTGCCCTCTATTTCTTTCTTTGTTCTCACCTAACTCATTCTTGTATTATGCAGCAGCTAGCCACTTGTATTTGTTTGGAGGAAGACAACCGTTTGTTACGGATTAAAATAAAAGTGATTTTGATATAAAATAATTTAGAGATTATATTTTAGAGATTATATGAAAAACCAGAATCTATTTTGCGATTGTTTACTGTAATAAAAATCACTTTTTTTAAACAAATAATCTAGTTTGTTTGGATACAACTATATAAAAGGGATTTTTTGTCACAAAATTAGTTCAATCTTTTAAATTATATTTTCTCTCTCCTCTAAAAAAAATCTATTTTATTTTAAGCTGCTCCTAACAGCTTCTCATTTGAAGCTGTTTTTAGATTATTTTTAGATTCTAATTTTTTTAAAAGTCTGTAACAAACGGATGCAAAACTCTTAAAAGTGATTATTTGTTTAAAAAAAGTGAATTTTTTCTTAAAAAAGCTATAACAAACGGGCTCTAAGTCTAGATTTTCCATTTAATTGAAATCACCGCCCCTAATCTCTTGGGTACAACACTGTTGATTTTGTTTGGCTTTCTTGAATTTCTCTTGGGTCTGTAGTATTGATTTTAATTAATCCAACTTTTCTTGTGATTGTAATACTAGATATAAGAGAGTATGTCTTTGATGATTTTTCACTTCTATTAAATATTTTTTTCATATTCTACAAAATAAAATAAAAATAGGTAAGTATATAAATAATAATAATACAAAATGTAATTAATTATACCCAAAATGTTAATATAAGTTATACCATTAGGTAGTTTATCAAATATAATAGAAACCAAAATGAACACTCCAATAAGGCACAAAATCAAACAACACCTCACAAGACGACGAACAACACAACGTCGTACTTAGACAACGAAATCACTAGGGAAAAAAAACACAAAGGAAAAATTTGATACATGTGGAAATCACTTATTTAGATTAAAAAAAAGTGGAAAAAGATGCAGATTGGTGATTCTAGGTCAAAAATGATCTAAAATCATACATCCTCAATGAGTGTAGGAGAAAGAAGATGGAGTTTCTCTCACTAAAATAACTAGGGTCGGCTTTTTTTATTCTAATCATTCATCTATCAAATTAATACATTAAAACAAATAAAAATATTATGAACACTTACTTTCCAACGGTCTTTAACACCATCTCTTATGAGGTGATATTCATGTCGATAGCAAACCAAAAATTCAAATTCACCAATATTTTATGTTGGGCACCCACGCCGACAAATCCACTTGATGTAAGAGAGAGAAAAAGGAAGAGAGAAAGTAAAAATGAGTATGAAAGAGAGTTGTAAAAAGTGATAATAAAGTGGTTGTAATTACATAACCACCCTCTTCGTTGCCCTTTAAATAAAAATCTTCTTATTCAACTAAACCCTAATATTTACAGCCTCATTCTCTGTCAAACGAACCACACTGTTGATCACCGCAGGTGACCTCACTCTCTCTCGCAGGTATGGTCTCCATCTTTGCCATCCTCTCTCTCTATATAACTGGTATGATCTCTATCTTTGCCATTATATATCGTGTCACAGTGAGGAAAATCAATTCAATTCTAGACTAGGTCTCACCCACTCACGAGTCAATATCTTTCTGTGTCCTTCCCTTCCGCCACTGCAATATACAATCGAACTACTCTGATTGCATGCTCTTCCTTCCCAAATCTCAATCGCTTCTTGCGTATGCTCTCAGAAATTCATTGCTAATCGCTACTTCTTCCCTCCTATTTGTATACTAGCTGCGCCATCTTTTTTTACTGCACATTAGAATCAGAATCTTTACGGAAATTCAAATCAATGTTTTTTTTCTTTTGGAATGTGCATTTTGTCTGGCGATCTTTCCGTTGTTCGTAATCCACGGCTTTACGGCACGTGATCATTATAGAGTAAAATTTAGGGTTTCTTTCTTCTTCCTATCATGTTAGCTACCCCAAAGAAAAACAAATTATTGAATGAGTGGGTATATTTTTGTATTTTGTATAAAGTATATAAAAAAATACAAATAGAATTCTGAATTCAATATAAAAAAACAGGAGCACGTTTATTATGTCGAAAGTAAGGAGCAATAATCTATCGTGGGTAAAGATACTATCGCTGATAAGCTAACTTTGATACGCAATGGTGACATGAATAGAAAAAGAACGGTTCAAATACCACTTACTAATATCACCGAAAACATTGTGAAAATACTTTTACGAGAGGGTTTTGTTGAAAACGTTAGAAAACATCGAGAAAGCAACAAATACTTTTTAGTTTTAACTCTACGGTATAGAAGAAATAGGAAAGAATCGTATAAAACTTTTTTAAATTTAAAAAGGATCAGTACACCTGGTCTACGAATCTATTCTAACTATCAACAAATTCCGAGAGTTTTAGGAGGAATGAGGATTGTAATTCTTTCTACTTCTAGGGGTATAATGACAGATCGAGAGGCTCGATTAGAAAGAATCGGCGGCGAAGTTTTATGTTATATATGGTAATGGTAAATTTGCCGATATCCGATTTCTATGAAAAAATTATATACATTATTGTAAATGGAGTAGAGAAGTAATGGATTTCTACTATTACTCCTGATACATTAGTGAATATGTCAAGAGGATTTAACTAGAATAGAAATAAAAATTCATGAAGATTAAATTACTGAATAACTTCGGAGGGTATGTTCTAGGTTGCTTTAGAGAAATAGAATTTAAATAAGATTCTAGGCTATGTTTAAAAAAAATTGGACGTTATATTAAGCTACCTTTAAAAATATATGTATATTTTTATATTAAACGACCTTTAAAAATATATACATGGCTACCCCATGTTTGACTTTGGATGGAATCATTTTTTTTGTGTGACTTTACTTGCTTTCAATCAACAATGGGTTACCTGATCCCGTCTTCTAGGAATCAGATGATGAATATACAGAACAAAACTATATTCTTTGATTTAAAATTTGACGACGACAACAACAATCTCTTCCTCTCAAAAAAATAAATATATATCACCATCGACCCAAACAGATTTCACAACACTCTATTAACCTTTTTATTATTGTCAAAACTTCCCCTTTATTAACATGTAGCTTTTTTAATAGCTAAAAAATAACTAATTAGTAAAGTATAACCCTTTATAATCCGTTCCGGTTGTTTATGTGTATCTTTTGAAGTACATTTTATGAGTAATAATTATTGTGAATTTTTTTTGCTTATTGGCTAAATTTCCTTTTAGTTTTAATAAAATATTTTATTTTTCTTGATGTGGTCACCTTATGAAATTATTGTTAGCTTTGCCGCTGTCTCTAAGGTGTAGTAAACAAATATCATGTAGTCCCTGTTCATACTAAGTTCTTGTTTCTGTATGTGTTTATTTTGTCTCTCTTACTATCTATTATCTCTTGCTTGCAGAAGGAAAATGGATGTTACCTTTGTAAATTTTCTTTTAATGTTTCCAATCATTTTTGCTATTCGCATAATATTGGGGTGAGTTTTTATTTATTTTTATGTGTTCTTTAAAAATCAGAAACCGATTAATCTCATAGATTGTATTTGCTTTTGCTTAGGGAGCTGAAGCCTAGAAAGGTCATTGTAGTGCCTGCCTTAGCAATCTTGTTGTACTATGGAAGAAACTATGACTGGACTCCGCTGTTTGCAGCGGAGTTGGTGCGCTGTCTCTTCCCAAAGAATCGGACTTCATGGAGAAGTTCTTAGAAGAACTATTGGATTTGTCTATTTATAGAAATCAAACTATTGGATTCTGTTACTATTTTGGTTACTTTGATATTATTGTGATCAACTCATCTTAATTGGTCGATTTTGTTGATGATTCTCATAGTTGAAAATCAAAATCCGTTTTCCGCTTCCCGCACACGCCACTTTTATGCATGTTTTGCTGAGATTTTTTTTCTTTCAATTTCTTCAGTTCTTGTTACAATCTGCCACTTTTGATTTTCTTTTTTTCTTTTGTTTTCACGCACAATTGTTTTGTTATTTGTGTAGTGTATTATTGTTTAGAGACATGATATTTGAACAACCATATTTGTACAACATACTTACACCGTATATGTTGTCCGTTGTAGCTTTAAATGTTCATAAATCATATCCATATTGTTTATAAGCATCTTCCCACTCAATTTTATAGTATAGCACGTTGTTTAACCCTGTCATCATTTCTGTGTTGTTTATAAGCATCTTCCCACTCTCAGTTTTATAGTATAGCGCATTGTATAACACACTCAAAAGGCCAATATACCTTACCTCAGTTTGAACTTGTCTTCCATTAGCAGCCTATGAAGTTAATTTAATTCCTTCACTTATGTTAGGATAGTTAAGTGGTATGCATCCCTCTTGACACATAATATGAGGCTAGGTGGGGGTGCTGGAACGGGTAAACTTGTGTTCTTTACCGTGTCATAATATTTATTCCTAATTACTAGTAGTTACAAATTTGAATGTTGGTCATTGTTTAGGAATAAATATAGTACTATTGTGAATCTTTTGTTCATTGAAAGCGTTATCTGTTATAAGCATTGTCTGTTATGTTTTTTAGACAATTGCTCAACAACCGTGTCATATTTTTGCTCTACGATGAAATGGACCTAGAGTTAGTTTTCTGGTGTTAAGGTAGGACATTATGTCTTTTTTTTTTTTAAAGGAGGTAGTAGGACAATATGTTTAAACTGTGTGTGATGCGCAAAATTATTCTTTTAAATTTAAATACTCCACTTTAATTCTATGCTTTATTTGCAATTTTTTTCTTTTATGGTAATGATTGATATATTGAATATGGAGTAAGGTATGTGATACACACTTATTATCTAATTTTGTGTTACATGTTGACTAAAAGAACTTTTAATATGTTTAAGCTTGAAAGCAAATTTGTTGTTGCCCTTCATTATTCTGCGCAATATACTCTTTATTTTCATGTATATTTGTATTTTCTCTCTTGTATATTTGTTTTTTTTTAATTATTTTCTCTCTTGTTAGGATTCAAATATTACATCTTTAGGGTTTGTTTGATGGACATGATAGGATAGAGACATAATAGAATAGAAGCAGGATAAGATTGGTTAGAGATAAGATAAACATTTATTTTGTCATGTGTCCGTTTGATGTGGACACCACTTGTGTAATACCAATGTTATATAACATTGGCCAATGAAGGTGTGTCATATAGGAAGGTCTAAAGAGGAAAGAGAAAAAATATGCATGTGAAGTGCTATGTGGCACATCTTTATTAGTCAATGTTATATAACATTGGTATTTCAATGGTACACAAATGGTGTCCGTTTGATGTATACATGATAAGAAATTGGATGACATTATCTATTACTTTTTTAAGTTTAAGAGCAAATTGCACTCACCTCCCCTGAGGTTTTATTAAAAGACGCTCACCTCCCCTGAGCAAATTGAAAGCGTTATCTGTTATAAGCATTATCTGTTATGTTTTTTAGACTTGCTCAACAACCGTGTCTTATTTTTGCTCTACGATGAAATGGACCTAGAGTTAGTTTCTGGTGTTAAGTAGGACATTATGTCTTTTTTTTTTTTTTTAAAGGAGGTAGTAGGACAATATGTTTAAACTGTTTGTGATTTGCAAAATTATTCTTTTAAATTTAAATACTCCACTTTAATTCTATGCTTTATTTGCAATTTTTTTCTTTTATGGTAATGATTGATATATTGAATATGGAGTAAGGTATGTGATACACACTTATTATCTAATTTTGTGTTACATGTTGACTAAAAGAACTTTTAATATGTTTAAGCTTGAAAGCTAATTTGTTGTTGCCCTTCATTATTCTGCGCAATATACTCTTTATTTTCATGTATATTTGTATTTTCTCTCTTGTATATTTGTTTTTTTTATTATTTTCTCTCTTGTTAGGATTCAAATATTACATCTTTAGGGTTTGTTTGATGGATATGATAGGATAGAGACATAATAGAATAGAAGCAGGATAAGATTGGTTAGCGATAAGATAAACATTTATTTTGTCATGTGTCCAGAGAAAAAATATATTCATGTGAAGTGCTATGTGGCACATCTTTATTAGTCAATGTTATATAACATTGGTATTTCAATGGTACACAAGTGGTGTCCGTTTGATGTATACATGATAAGAAATTGGATGACATTATCTATTACTTTTTTAAGTTTAAGAGCAAATTGCACTCACCTCCCCTGAGGTTTTATTAAAAGACACTCACCTCCTCTCTAGTTTATAAAAAACATTAACCTTTCTTATGTTAACACCGTTAACTAACACTTTCTACATCCACTATTTATCTCTAACATCAAAAGTTAAACCCTAATTTGCTTTTTCTCCCAAAAACTAGGAACATGGAACGTTGTCACCGACCTTTCATCACTTTTCCACCAAAACACAACTAGCTTCACACGATTACTTGTCTCTTGCATCTTGCTTAATCGCATACCATCAAACAACGTTTAATCTTCCTCATCAACAACCAGCCTTTTGGATATGTTTGAATATGGACTACAATTTTTTGCTCTGCAGATAGTAACATTGTCTTTGCTATGATATTCCTGTTATATTATTGCTTTGTAAGGAACTCATTATTATTTATTGAATTTGTGCCAAATCTGTCTGCACCAAACATGCAGACCAGTGAGTTTTTAACCAAATTTGCTTCCATTAACACATGTGCAAAACAAATTGAAAAGGCATGCTATATAATAGGTAAAATCTTATTCAAACGAATGAAGAGGTGAAGAAATAATGAAAATTGGAGAAAGCGTATAAAAAATGAAGAGGGTTGAAAGTGATGAAAATATGGTGAAAATTGGAGAAAACATTTAAACGACAACGTCTATTGAACCAGTGTGCAGGAGAATCACAAAAATCCAATTAAGATGAAGGACTGTGAATGAAGATGAAGGGGAATTTTTTTGGTGCACACCGTTAAAATTAACAGATGTTAGTGTCCAAGAGGCAAAGTGCTCCAATCATGAAATAATTAAGGGAGGTTAATGTTTTTTTTAAACTAGAGGGGAGGTGAGTGTGTTTTAATAAAACCTCAGAGGAGGTAAGTGCAATTTGCTCTAAGTTTAAATATGTTACATTTTTTTTAACTAGGACATGATAAAATAAATCATATTCAAATGACAAGATTACCCTAATCATACAATTATATACTCACTCCGTCCTTATATATAAGCACCCATTTGATTAAAAAGTTGTCCCTAAATATAAGCTTTTTTTTTCAATGCAATAATTATTATTATTTTCTTAAATATATACCTAATTAATATTACTAACTTGTCTTGGAATATGAAAAGTCAGATCTAATACACATACAAAAACAAAGTCAATTTGATAATATTAGCACACAAAATAAACACATTAATTGCGCTAACAACTAAGGCAAAGGGGACTAATATATGGGGGATAAAAGAGTATAACACATAGACATGATATAATATGTTTCAGGATTAACTTATCATATTTTATTGTCAGTGACGGATCTCTTAAGGAGCCCATAGATGCCAATGGCTCCCTCTACTTAAAAAATTGTAATCTTTTTATATAAGAAATTCACCAAAAGAAATCATTCTGAGTTTTCTTGATAGACCAAACAGTCACATCTCATAATACTATGTTTGGTTTAGTTATTTAAGTGTAAAAAGTGGAAGACGGAAAAAAAATGGATTTATGGGCGGAAAGAAAAAGAAATTTGGGACAGAAAAAAAGGTTTTTTTTTTAAAGTAAAATAGACAACTAGGTTAAACTCGGAAAGGTTTATCTATTTTCATATATCGATTTTACTGCAAGTTAAATTGCTCAAATTAGGTTCAAGCTCCAATTTCAATAAAAATGAGTTTACCATCAAGTTAACATTAAATTAGACCTAAAAATGTATACTCATGCGAGTTTACGAGTCAATACTAGAGTTTGAGCTATTGTCCCCTCTCCCTTTGACCTTTGATGATAATATTTGTGATACATGTATTCTTGCTCTACAACAAATAGTTGGCTTCTATCGCATTGTAGAGATTGAAACGATAATGAAAGTTGAGATTGAATTTGGAAAATGTCGATTCCAGGTAAGATTCAACATTTCCTTTGGCTTTTCATGCACAACGCAATTCCAACAATCTTTGACATCACTGCAACTTGACAGCTTCTCCTATCTTATAGAGATTTCAATCTTATGATGAAGATGTGATTCATTATGTTAGGGATTATGCTCCATCAAAGAAAGTTTGACAACATATATGTAGTTGTTGGTTAATATTTTTTGACAAGTAGTTGTTGGTTAATATGACTAGTACTAAATGATTTATAACGGGGGAATGTGTATATCGTCTAGAATCTTAATCTTGATTTTTTTTTTTTTAAGAAAGAATCTTAATCTTGATGTTAAATATTAAATTTCTTATTTAATAAAGAACACCTTGTTCATATTGAAGAAGAAACGTAATTTTTTTTTTTAGAGTAAGAAACGTAATCTTTATTTTTTTTGACGATAAATAAAATTTCATTAACAAAAGTCTGGCAATAAATCAAAAGCTAAGACTGTAGAAATACAAGGTGGAGTCTCTTCAATCCATATACAATCGGGATTATGAAGAGAGTATTGAGCTAGATAATGAGCAGCTTGATTAGCCTCACGTCTAACATGCAAGAATTTTAAACTACGAAAAAAGACATTAAAATTAATGCAATCTCCGATAATAGATCCAACATAGTTGGGATGTTGTTGATGAGTGTTCAGCGCCTGAACCACATTAGAAGCATCTGATTCCGCTATAAGATTCAGAAAAAACATGTCTTTTGCAAATTTCCAACCCCTTTCGCATAGCCAAAGCTTCTGCTACCTCTGAATCTGGTAATGAAAAGACTTGACAACGACTAGTAGCAACCACAATACCTTCATAATCTCTCACAACAACACCCATACCCCACTTACCTCCCTCTATTGGACCAGCTGTATCAACATTTAGCTTATAACAACCATTATCGGGGGGTGTCCAGTGAACATCAGATATAGGTAAGTTTGGACCTCCACTTAACGTCTCCAACAACATCGTATTAGCACTATTAAAATTAGCAATAGATCTTTGTGTCTTATGTACAGTGGTAGCCACATCAATTTCAGTCCCCTCAAAACATTTTTTATTTCTAGTGCACCAAATTTCATAAACACAAGGCCAACACATTAACTATAACATCCTCATTTTCATCAATAATAATTATTTTCAACCACTCTTGAAAGGGCACGTACCTAGAAGCATGTGAATTGAACACCACACCCAAGGCAGAAGCAACCATATATGCTTTGACCAATGACAATCCATAAATAGATGTGAAATTGTTTCATTATGCTGCTCACAAAAAACACACAATGGATCACAACTGATTTCTTTTTTAAAAAGATCATTTTTGAGTGGTAGTTTTTCATGTAAAATCCTCCACGCAAAATGTATGTGTCTTCGAATACTTTTTATTTTCCACACAACTGATCACAAAAGAAACGTAATCTTTATTGATTAACTTTGATATCGATATATCGTGTGATTTGCATTCGCAACTTGGATAATACTCAATCATTATTCCAATAAGTCAAAAGTATTTCAAGTTTAATGTAAAATGTGGCTTTGTTTCAGGGGGAATATTTGGCAAATAGGACTAGTAAACTTCTCGACTAAAATCATAAAAAACGGTGACTTTGTAAATGTGTTATCGTCTCTAGGTCTTGGACTTAGTATTTTTGTTTTGAATGATGTCTATAATATAGGCTATAAAATAATATGTGTATGTATGTATCCATCCATGTAGGAATCATCTCATTAATTAGGAGATCAATAACTCCAAATCAGGTGTTCACAAATTACTAATCAAACAAAAATGGAATCATCTCATTAATTAGGAGATCAATAACTCCAAACCAGGTATTCACAAATTACTAAAATTAGGAGATCCAGTTATATATTATTAATCAAACAAAAATGGAATCATCTCATTAATTAGGAGATCAATAACTCCAAACCAGGTATTCACAAATTACTAAAATTAGGAGATCCAGTTATATATTATTTCATGTAACACTAACACAACAATTGTATTTTTTTTTTGGTAGTGGCCGGGGTTTGAACTCTGGACTTTGCATATTTTATGCATTGTCCTAACCAACTGAGCTAAGCTCACGAGTCTGAAAATTTAAAAAAAGTTAATTTTATTTTAGATATGTTAATATTTTTACTAAATGCAGTTAATTTTATCTGTATGTGCATCTATAAATTTACGAGTATTTATAATATGGTTTATTTTATTATATTTGTGTGTATTTATTAAGATATTCATCCTATACCAATCCGTGATAAATTTTATTTGCGGATATCATACATATAATTTTTTTATCATCTTGAATATGTCTAACTCGGGCAACGCCGGGTAAATACACTAGTGTGTGTGTGTGTGTGTGTGTGTGTGTGTGTGTGTGTGTGTGTGTGTGTGTGTGTGTGTGTGTGTATATATATATATATATTAAAACTAGTGGGTGTGTTCTAGCAAATATATATATATATATATATATATATATATATATATATATATATATATATATATATATATATATATATATATATATATATATAAAGAAAACAACCTGTTTCAGCTTTTTTGGGCTGATTTTTTCTCTTTCCAAAAATACCTTTAATTTTAAATACAAATAATACATGTAACAAATAGACAAGGATAAATTTAAATATTAAAAAAAAATGTAACAAACACGATATGAATATATATATATATATATATATATATATATGGTTTTATTTTTCCTTTATCATTTAAAAAGTGTAACAAACTAGATAGGTATATTTGTACTTACTTTTTCACTATCCCAATTATACTCTTAAACAATTTTTTCTATAATAAAGATCGTTGTTGGTGTCATTAAAAAAAAGAATTTAGATTAATTGTTTTTTTGTTATATTGTTGGTTTTATTGAAATAAATAATCATGATTAGTTTGGTTTGTTATAACTTGAACGCAACAAACATTTATATTTTTAGTTTTAATCCAAATCAAAATTTCATAAAAAAATATCATTAATAATTTTCAAACGTTAGCGCAATAAAAAGAGCGGAAAGACAAACACGTGAGTAGGGATGAGAATAGGTCAGGCCGGCCTACAGGGCCTACGGCCTAGCCTACGATAGGCCAGGCCAGGTCAAGCTTTTTTCTTAAATAGAGAAGGCCTGGGATTTTTTAGAAGTCTATAGGCTTAGATAGTTTGAGCATGTAGAGAGAAGACCAATAGATGCCGTTGTAATAAGAGTAGAACAGATGGATGATAGTCAGGTCAAAAGAGGTAGAGAAAGATTTAAGAAAACTATAAAAAAAAAAACATTAGAAGTGATTAAGATGTCGATAAATTGGATCTAAATATGATTTATGATAGAACACTATGACGTAATTTGATCCGTATAGCCAACCCTACCTAGTGGGATAAAGTTTTGTTGTTGTTGTTGTAAAACTATAAAGCGGTCCTTGTGAATTTGATGTTATTTTTTTTATAAAAATCGGCATACTCGCCCCTATATATGCGAGGATAGGCAAATCCTCTTTATCACCTAAGCATTTTAAAAACGATTTATTTTATGTTTTCCTCATATTTTGACCAAGTGATTCGAATAGGATAAATTTACACTGCCAAAAAAAATGAATAGGATTAATTTAGCAGGTTTTCATTATGTGTTTCCCTTACTCTTTTTTCCTTTTCATGTAAATCAATTGAAATATATTGAATATGTATGTATTAGGTTTTAGCATTTGTTAGCTTTGATTGATCTTAAACAGATCGATATTAACAAACCTTCTTTATTTAATGGTTTTGACCAATCACAAAACAAATGAAAACATCTTTAATGCAAATTTCGACCAAGGATTCCATTTATATAATATATTTTCGTAGGTAATAATTATTGTAATAAAATCTAGGTTTGTGGTCGTTAAGTTTTGTACAACTTAGAAATACTAGACCGTTTACCCGTGCTACCGCACGGGTCATTTACATTGAAAAATAATATATGAAAATAAGAGAGCTTTGAAGTGTTGTGCTATCCAAAAGTTCTTACAAATACCGTAAAGTTTTGACTATAAAGTGCATAAAAGAATGAATTTATAGACCAGGGAATGATTAACTCTAAATAATTAATAGGTTGAAAAAAAGGATATGGAAGGGAAACTTAAAATCAAAATGAGAACTCCAACCACTCATTCCTTGTTTCAAAACACCAAACAATGTTTAATCAACAAATGAGGTTCTAAGGTAAAGATCGTTCACTCCATTTTGATGAAAGGAAATAATAGGAATTAAAATTAACTAAGCAAATGTTTCAGTAGTGATAGATAAACTACATCCTACAAAGACTAATGAGCTAAGTGTGTCTTATAGAATTCCTTCGTTGATGAAACTTTATTAAGTGAGAAAGAAAAATTAAATTAAATTAAATATAGAGGGGTTTGAGGGGCATCTCCTAAAATTACACTATTATAGGAAAAACATTTTGTCATTAGATCAAATGAATAATAGCCTTTATACATTTAATCTTAACCATATTCATGAATTTGAGACTGGCATGTCAGGTTTGCAGTGTGAGGTAACTTTCATTCACATATAATTCCAGAGAAGATGCTTGTTTAGAATTATCCCATCAAACCCTCTTTGTATCCAAATTGGAACATAGTGATGAATTTTTCATCGGTGTGCTTCAACAAATGCTGGTCCAAAAAATAATGCTTCTCCTCGAAAGTTAATCCAGAAAGATATATATCCAGCATCCAAAGCTATTCAAGATAAATAGGTCAATATATGGGCAAAATTGTTCAAAGCAGTGATAGTCATGAATCCCTCCAAGCCTTTCTCAATCACAAATACCTCCAAGATCAGACCACATCGAACGAACAATTTGAATCGCTGAACTCAAGCAATAAAAACCACCTACTGAAAGCCATTAATAGAATAAAAATTAAGATATTGCTTTTATATATGTTAATCAAAGCGTAAGATACTTTTTTGATATAATATCAGTTCAGCCACATTTGTCATGCCAATATGATATGAACTAAACTACAGTGCACAAACCCATGCTTTCCTATATCATCATTTAAATTCTTTGTAGGTAACATTTCATATCCTTAAAAAAAGTTAGAAGTTGAGATGTGTCATTAAAGGATCCTGAAATAAAAGTCACACTTCAGAAAAACATATCAAGTTTTATATCAAGTTTTATCTTGCACATAGACTTGGTCAAAAACAACAGCTTAAGTCTTGAATGTATCAAAATAAAACTAAGAATTTTCTGATGTGCATGTGCAATAAATTCACTGTCCTCTGCATAAGAAAATCTCAATGTAAAAAAATCAAATTCAGTTTAAGCTGCTATACTATAGTCAACAAAAAGTTATCAAGATCATATTTGATACACCTATTAAGCTACATGAGTTAATGAAAGGTAAACTCAACAAACACCAACTTTTAATATGCAACATGCTCAGACTGCAAATCAAATAATAAGTTCAATGCAATTTGTTATCATCTCTAAAAAAAATTGAAGTTCCACTTAAATATGATGGTGATGCACAAATTGATGATAAAACCAATAAGAAAGTAGAGGATCATCTTCAGAAAATACACTTTATATTCACCAGTTTTCTTTGAGCATGCATTTCAATCATTAGCTAACAGGCCTTCGATCAAATATCAGTTTGACCTTTGAATCCAATGTCAATACTTCACACCTAAGCTAATCAAATTACAAAAATGATATCAAGTACTTTAATCAATAACTTTTATTAGCACCTAAGGAACTAATATAGATGATTCATATACACTAATATAATGACCTGCACCACAATATAAAGTCCAACTATCACAATTTAGCTGTCAATAATTAAGATGCAAATATATGTCCATTATGTACATTAAATAGGCATCAGTTTGAACACATCTTGCTCTATCATTAATAGATATACACCAGTTATTATGTTAACTCATTGTTTCAACTCTTAACTCAGTTCACAAATGCTTTGACTAATGGATTTCTAGCGAGTTATTTACTCATGCAATCAAAGTAATTGATATTACTATACTCAAACGTAAGAACATTAAAATTGTACTTTAGAACACCAAAGTCAAGCTTGCTCTAACCAAAAATTAGACTTGATGAGAAGTAATTTTTCTAACCAAAAATTAGACTTGATGAGAAGCAATTTAAATTGCAGTTTGATCTTCATGGTTTCAGACAATATGAATGACTTACCAGTTACCACGAACTTGATTAACAACAATAACTAAAGCTAGTGTGGTATTTCAAACGAAGGTCGCTTATCTTCCTCTCCATATCAGTAGCTTGATTGGGGTACAAAGGTGCTGCAAATATCACGCAAGTTAAGAAGATTAGAAGACAGGAATATAAAATTTATTGAAAATGACATGATGAAAATATTTGTGATGAACTTTGAAGAGTTACCAATTAACATATGATATGAAAGCATTGCTTGAATTTTATGGTGGTGAGCCATGAATGATCAATAGTAATGGACGATGGAGCAGATTGAAGGATGAATGCTTGAATATATAGAAGGCTCACAACTCTTGATCTTTTGCAGCCAAATATTGGAAAACGGCAAATCATTGAATACAACTTTGGAATACCAATATACACAATGAATCATAAAAGTTTAAAAAATTTACCATTGTTTTTCTGTTACACATACAATCCTCCTAAAATGAAATTTCACACGCTCATTTACATAAGGAATTGTACATACTACATCTATGTAATAAGTCACACAACCATTTTTTTTATCATTGTGGAATTGAAAGATTGAGAAGAATCTTGAAAAGTTGGCACTCAAAGTAAGCACACAATAAAACATTAAAAAGCTCTCCAGAAAAAATAAAATAGGAAAAGAGGTGCTCTGTTTCATCTTTGATAACAACTTTTATAGGAAAAAGAAAGAATGATAATAGAAATGATCTTGCAAGAATGGCCTTTGTACAATTACAAAGTGTAACCGAGACATATGAAATAAAAGACAATTGTTTTGTAACATACAATGACAATGCATGCCAATTAATATGTAACGGAAATACATAAGAGATGTGGGAAATCAATGCATATGATTGCTTGCATTCCTCAAATATAGTCGTTTTGAAACTGAATCATCTGTTGTGATTCAATGCATATGATTGCCTACATGCGTTTTGAAACTGAATGAATTGAGCTTCTTGAATTGTGCTTGCATTAAATTAAATATGGGAACACCAAAGAGTCCTTGGCGCCAATAGTTGTAGAATTAGGGTTGGCAACTTTTCTTAACATTGTTATTAGTATTAGAAATAAGTTTGATTAACCAAATTGTTAAAGATTATTTTTGTTGTGAATTCGAACTCAAATTTCATACCAATAAATTTAGATGTATGGAGTAAAATGAAGTGATAACCAATATCGACGTTGTATGAAACAATAACAGACCAACATCTTTCTTTAAAACAAAAAAAAATAACAGACCAACATCTAATTAACAAGCCTAAACTTGAACTTTTGAAAAAAAATTAATATTACAACAAATTTTTTTTTGTGTGTTAACATTCCAATTTCTAGGGGAAGGGATGTCTAATAATATAGAGTTCGATTGAGAGGTAAATAAATTTTAACATATCTAAACAGTCCGTCTTTTGATAGAGTTGATTATTTAACCATTTGATATATTTTGTATATATAAAGACCAAATCCAAAAAAGAAAAGAAAAGAAGAAAAAGAGTGACTAAAACCACCTCTTGTGAGACATATTAAGTATGATTTGTAAAAGAGTAGTCTAAATCCAATTATTACACAACACAAGAGGGCTAATGAACAATGAAAAATACGCAAAAATACTTATTTTAAAAAAGTATTCATTCTTTGTGTAATCTTACGGATAAATAATTAACCGAAACAAGGCTTCGTATTAATTAGAACACGTAATCCATCATAAATGAAGTCGGTAAAAAGAATGTACACTTACATGTAATGTTTATTCTAGAATAGTAACATGTCCAACATAAACTACCATTTTGTCAACAAAAAAAAAAAACATAAACTACCATAAAAAGGATAGTGTTTTTTGAAGGGAACTAAAAAAAGGATAGCTAGTCTATCATTAATTTTCATTAAAAATTATGACTAAGTTATATTTATCTCTTTTTATAACGATCATTAGTTTTTAAGTCTATTAATGTTTTTCTTTATTATTTTTTGTGTCTTATCCCTCGGTTTTTTGAAAAGATCCAATAAAAATATTGATATTTAACCATAAATTAAATTCATTTACTCGGTTACGAATGGGAAAGGTGTTAGCAACATACAATTTCACTAGAAACGATTGCCTTCTAATTAAGAAGTGGCGGAAGGACACTTGTTAAGAAGCTCAAAGTAGACATATTAACTTAAAATTTGTGTATTCAGGACGTTGAAACATTAAAAAACAACCATTTCTCTATCGAATTTATCAAATCTTTTATTTTTTAAAATATTTAACAAGTTGACACTTTATTAGCATAACCCATTAATTAATTGTATATAAATTATGATGATATTTGTACAATATTTTATTTTACACAAAATATATATAGTAGAAACAAACAAAAAAGTACTTTATATTAAATAACGAAGATAAAAGAGTTTTTATTAATATTATTTGGTTTGATAAGGGGAAGACCTTTCTCCTACTTGTCCCTAGATGCAAAAGGGAAATAAGAAAACACGTAGTTCTTGTCCAAAATATTTGGGGTCGAATCATTTTATTTTGTTCTTGTCTTATTTTGTTTTACTTCTTTTAATAACAATAATAATATTAATAATAACAATAATAATAATAATAATAATAATAATAATAATAATAATAATAGCAATTAAGAATAATATTAATGAACAACAATCTGTCAAAAAAATAATAATATTAAGTGAGGTACCGAAAAAAAAAGTAATAATATTAAGTGAGTAACACCGATTCCACGTTCGGTGTTATTCTGAACACTTGCAAAACTTCACTTATGAATCATCAAAACTTTAAGATAAGTTTTATTAGGAGCCAAGCAAATATTGTTGCTCACTTGTTAGCTAGGGCGACATTATCTTATGCTAATTCCCAAGTTCATGATTATATGTCATCTTATATTACAAATGTTATTAATAATGAAATGAATTAAGTTTATTTCTGTAAAAAAAAAAAGTGAGTATTTCTCCCTGTACCAATCTGACTTCTTCATTGAAAGATATGTTTATTCTAGAATGTACATTAAATTACATGTTTATTCTAGAAGAGAAACATCATCATAAACGAAAGTCCCCCATAAACTATAAAAAGGATAGTGTTTTTTTAAGGAACTATAAAAAGGATAGTTAGTCTATCATTATTTTTCATTAAAACTTACTATCACTAAGTTGCGTTTTTAAATATAAAGATTATCTTGATTTTTTTATTTATCATAAATATCTCTAGTTTTTAAGTCTATTATTTTTTTCTTTAATTTTTTTTTGTGTGTTAATCCTCCGTTTTTAGAGGAAAGTGTCATAGTAATTCAGAGTTTCGCCATGAAGTAAGTAAAACCAAATTAAAAAATATTGTTGAACACGAGTTCTCTCAAACGATTTGCTTTTTGATAGAGCTCATTAACCATTTAAATGTAATTATTTGGTTTTTATTTTTACATCCTTAATTAATCTACCGTAATTAGTCAATTATTTTATATTTGTGTGTAGGTAAAGTCAATTCATCATTTATTAAAAGGGAAATGTTAACTTGATTATTTAATCATTACTTGGTTACGAATGGGAAAGGTGTTAGCAACATACAATTTCACTAGAAATGATTTCCTTCTAATCAAGAAATGGCGGAGGGACACTTGTTAAGAAGTTCGAAGTAGACATATTAACTTGAACTTTGTGTATTCAGCACGTTGAAATATTAAAAAACAATCATTTCTATATCAAATTTATCAACTGTTTTATTTTTTAAAACCTTTAACATGTTGACACTTTATTAGCATAACCCATTAGTTAATTGTATATAACGAAGTACTTTATACTAAATAACGAAGATAAAAGAGTGTCTATTATTGTTATTTGGTTTGATAAGGGGAAGACCTTGCTCCTACTTATCTTATCCCTGGATGCAAAAGGGAAATAAAAAAACACGTAGTTCTTGTCCAAAATATTTGGGGTCGAATCATTTTATTTTGTTCATGTCTTATTTTGTTTTACTTCTTTTAATAATAATAATAATAATAATAATAATAATAATAATAATAATAATAATAATAATAATAATAATAATAATTGGTAATTCTTCAAGACGAGTCTGCTTGTCTTATTATAGTTGGTATGCATTTCAAGACTTAAGGGGGATGCGCTTGCCGCCCCTGACTGGAACGTATCTCCGCCCCCCGAGAATAGATTAGGTCGAGCTAAACTTTATAAAATCTAAGTCTGATCAATCAAATTTTGCAAGGCCTAAGTCTGGTCTATGACTCGTCGTAGACTTATTTTTAAGGTTTAAACTCGGACTTTTGAAAGCGCACTTTGACTTGTTAGCCTATTTAAAAACTTATTTCGTATGAACCTATTTAAATAACTATCTTGGTCTACTTTTAATAAGACAAGAGAACAAATAACTCTCTTTTGATATATAACACGACTTTTTTTTTATAGAATTTTACTATATATGATATCATATGTCAATTCTAACTTATAATAATACATTTAAATATACAAAAAATAATAATGTAGACTTATAAACTTAAATTATTTAAAAGGTTAACAAATTTATTATTCAATTAAAAGTACAAAATTGAATATAATAAGTTAATATTATTTAATTCAAAGTACACATTTATTTCGCTAGGCACTTTATTATTATTATTATTATATTAAATTTGCAAATAAATGAACGTTATTTAATTCATAGTTCTAAATCTTATCTTATATATGAAAAGTGAGATGTCTATTGGGCCGGGTTAGGGTATACCAACCCTTCTATTTATACGCTAGCATCACTACAACCCTTTCACACTAGCAAAGTTGCAAAAATGATGAATGAAGAAAATGAAAACGGTAACAACAACAATGAAAATGGCAATGTTCAGGTGCTCTATCATCACCATCATCATCATCATCACGCAATGCATCTTCACTTTAATGAGCCACAACCAGTTCAACACCGTTCCATCCTATCACGTTTTCTCAAGTTTTTGTTGCGTAGGTTGCAAGAGGATGGTCTTGAAATTCTCATCAATGGGTTAATGGTTTGTCACTCACTTTCTCTCTTCCTTTCTCTCTTCTTCAGTTACTAACTATTATATCGTTTTATTTTGTTTATTAGATGAAGTTCTTCTTCAAAGGTGGAGGCAGTGGCGGTGCCGGTGGCGGTGTCGAGAACAATTGTACCTGCGGACACCAGTAGTAGGAAGAAGTGCTTTGTTGGTGATGTGCTGTCTGTGAAATTCTGCTTTTGAATTTGAGATAATTGTATGCTTTATTTGCATTTTCTCTTTTATTCTAGCATTGACAATTTATATATTGCTTGCATTAAGAGGATGAGTTACATGAGTGATGTGATACTCATACTCATACATACTTATTATCTTTTATGTTACCACTAAAAAGTACTTTATATGTCTTGTGTATGTTCAATTCTATATATGCTATATAAGTTGTGTTAATTTGTGTGATCTATAATCCTACTTGGAAGTTTTTTTATGTTGAAGAGAGATTATTGCTTGTAATTTGTTTGAACTTGTTCTTAAAAGGGAGATTAGGATAATTCTAGCATAGAGCTGGTTTAAAGAGTCGTGGTTTAAAGGGAGATTAGGATAATTCTCCCCTGGTTTTCAAGGATAGTTTTATGTTTAGGTGTTGTCCTGTTTGATGTCCAGATGCATAGTTGTGTGTTTCTGATCTGCAGCTTTGGTGCTTTGTAGTAATTATAGTTTGTATTGGGCTGTTTTGGTTTTAAAGCTATTTTGTTTAGTTTTGGCATCTTTGGCAGACTTAAGATAGGTAGATTTCCTTGTGTAGTTGCATAAATAGTCTCCACTCATGTTTTTATGATTATTAGGATTAGGATATAATTAGCATTAAGAATCAGTTGGATTAAGCATATGTGGAGACTATTCTAGTTTTGTATGATTAAACATGATGTTAGAAATTAATGACATTGAGATGTGAATCAAAACTCCAGAATTATGTTAGAAACTAATTGGTCCTATATAGAACTAAAAATGCTTAAGGTTATCCTACTTGACCTTGGACAGGCTTGAATTTTTACACAACATCATTGATCATTACTAATACCATTGTTTAATATCCTTGGATGTTTACATTTGTTTCATCTTTGTGATTTTAACTTTTTAAGACTCTCCATTTTCTTACCTTGACGAGATGAATTTGCGGTTAAAATAAGAGGACTGTATTTTTAGAAATGGACGAAACAATTTAGGGAACCACTTGAATTGGACTAGAATACTGTATATAAAGTTTTACTCTAGTAATTTTATTTGTTGCATAATTATACTAAATTCTTTAATTATAGATGTTGAATTAGATGGGTTAGTTGAAATCTAGTAAAGGATTATTATGTTGCTGTGTTGGTGTGAAAATTTATGTCGTTTAGGAAATAATTCAAAAATTAAAAGTTGCTTTGAATGTTGTCTTTTTTCCAGATCATTTAGAACCTGAAATAATATTATACCATCAATTATTGTTTTGCTCATTATGTACTTTGAAATTCATACAGGGTCTATACTTACTTATATTTGATATAAACATGATTGTGTGGATTACAATGTTATGGTTATGAAGTCTAACCCTTGTTATTAGCTTCTGTTATTATATATAACAGAGTTGGTTTTCTTAAAGATTAGATAAATTTACTGGTTTATTAGTCTTAGTCTTATGCCTGTATACAGGGCTTCACTGTTTCTCTCTTTGTGATAGAGCATTCATACTTTACTCAATACAACTGTTGGAATTACTTTATTTATTTATCTTTTTCTTCCTTACAATGTTTCTATACACTGATTTGTTTTCTTAAATGTCCAACAAATTAATTGTCGGACCTAAAGTTCAATGTTGTGTGAGACAAAACCGTTACATGTTCATGATTAGCAAAGGCATAAACGCTCATGTGATGTATGACTATGTGAACACATGCTTTCTTGAATGCTATCCTTTCATCTTACCTCTAGTTTTGGTGGAAATTCAGTATTCATATGATGACTACAATTTTTCCCAGGCTCTAGTGACCGAGCTTTATGATTATTTCCATTGATTTCAGAGCAAATCCCTCAAAGTATAAGCATTTAAAGAAAGTTATACTCCATATATTGTCATGCATCTGAAATACTGAACTAGCATTTTTACTCTTATTTTGTTTCATGTATAGATATAATTAAAGTCAATCAAAAAATCTGAAGTAACCTTTAGATGTGGAGAGAGTATGTTGATTAGGAGTATTGCCTATAAGAGAAATCAGAGGTTGATACCCAAATTTTGTGGACAAAATTCCTAAAAGAGGGGAGAATGTAACAACCCAGGATATGATAATCTATTTATTACTAGTGTAAATAATTCTATCGTTATATTTCTCATTTGCCGACGTTTAGATATTCATGTTGAACGTTGGAACTGAATTAATCATAGGTGATTATCGGTATCCAAGTGAGACTTAAATTAGGAATTAGAGTAGTATTTGACAAAAGCCTATTTGATAAGTAACCCAAACTTAAGAATACGATTTGTGTGGAATTGGTACATTTTACTTGGGATTTTTCAGTAAAAAGACATCACCCCCACCCCAAATACACCACATATATAGTCTCAGTATGCTTTACCCTCATTGAGAAAAGGAGGAAATAAAAAAAAAAGAAAAAAAAGAAAGGAAATACTTAGAAAAGGGAAAAAAAGAGCTGAACGAAGAGAAGGAAAAAAGAAGAAGAATGATGAGCGAACAATATATATAGAGGGGGGAGGCTCCAAAGGTTAGGAAGTTATGGAGAAAGAGAAATCGTGAGGAGACTGAAAGCAAGGAATGAGTTTCAAGAGAAAAGTGAAAATGACCATTGAAGAAGAAAAAGAGGAGATGAAGGTTTGATTGGAATTGGAGGGGAAAGACAACAAGCTAGGATTTTTACTAGCTTCTCCTAAAATCTCAAAGGTGCTTGATATTGAAAAGTTGAAGAATATGTCTGCACCAACAATTCAATATAGAGTTTATTTGTTATCGGATCACAATCATAGTCATAGTGTGCTGTTTGTTTCATTAAAAGATATATATTATAACAAAAAATTAACTTAATTAAATAATAATAAAATGGAAACACGAGAAGCTTATATGGATCATTTTCCATAGACACAATGGTTTTGTTATCAGTATCCTTGGCAGCAATGGAAATATCATGGGAGCAAAAGACATCAACTGCAAATCCACAACTTCTAAGATCGTAGTCTCCATCAGGCATAACATTGTTGTCAGATTTTTGAACTTGTCCTCCAACCAAAGGTGGACGCAATTCCACCAGAGATTGTAAAAGATCAACATTGTTTACATTCGATCCATGAGTGTTTTCGATGGAACCTTGGTTTATAGCTTCTTTGCAACCGTTTACAATTTCATAAACATCTTCAGGAAGATCAAATTTATCATTCACATCCTCAACTTCTTCCTGCATCGAATTGTTTGCAAGTTCTTCTAACACAACCTTTACTCTACTTGTATCTGCATTTTTAGAAGCAGTGCATAAAATATCAAGGTTAGAGAGATTATATATTCATTTGTGTAAAACGGTCTGAAAAGATTAAGAAATATAACTATTATGTACATTATGACCATTAATTATTTGGCAAAACAAATAAATATACCTGTGGTAACCAATTCATGAACATCGAGATCACTCGTCTCTACTTCATTAGATGGATCAGTAGGCAGAACTTGAACTGGTGTCCCATCTGAATCTTCAAAACTAGATGAATGAACCTCATCTAGAGTGTCTTGAACAGCCACATCGGTATTTTCCACACCTGTTGATGCATCAAGGCATATTGCGGCAGATTCATCCATAACACAATTATTATCATCCAAATTTTGAACTTGTTCAATTGAACGGCCACTGGATTCCTTTGGAGAAACATTTAAGGAATTCACATTCACCATAACAGATCCTCGATGGATATTGATCTGATCTATTTTTTCAGCTTCATCTTCAACTTTTTTTGTTCTACTAGAAGATTCATGAACCTTAGTTTTTTCACTCAGTACCTCAACTTCTCCCTTCACCATATTGTCATCTTCAGTTTGTGTTGCAGGATCCAATTCATGATTTTCTTCATTTTTCTCCTTATCGACATTCATTTCCATGCTTTCCTCCACGTTAACGGATCCAATGTCATCTCCTTCAGGTGGTGATTTCAACTTAGACTCTGACTTCACTTCACGGGCATCAGCAGAGCCTATAATATAAAGGTTTGAGATATTATAAATTAATAAACTAATTACAACAAAATCAACTATAGCACTTTCCTATATCAAGGTGTACAAGACAACAAGTAGATGTGTCGAAGAAATGTACAACAAAATAAAGTATTAGGGAGATTACGAAGCTGTACTTGCAGAAAGATTAGAAAACCAAAAGTTTTTATCAGACCAATTGTAATTGCCTTCAGAAATCAATTCACCAGTTGTCATAAATAGATCATGTGTACCATCTGAATATTGAACACTTGATGAATTTACCTGCATATGAATTTTTTTGCATAGACTCATTGTTCTTCCCATCAGTATTCTTAGCAACAATGGATTCATCAAGGAAACAAAAGGCGTCAACTCCAGATTCACTTTTTCCAGATCCACAATGCAGAATTTTATCATCGGGCTTTTGAAATTCATCATCAAAATATGAACTGAAATCCCCTAGAGAATCATGTAGAAGATTAAAATCATTTACGATTGACCGTTGAGGGCTTTTGATGCTACTTGAATTTAAAGCTTTATCTTTACACTTTGCAGTTTCACAGACATCTTCAAGAAGGTCAAATTCTACTTCCACAAACTTTTTACCAAATTCTGCTGAAGCAGCCAGTTGAAGATCATCATCATCTGAGAATTTAACAATTGGTGTATGAGTCTCATATGGATGATTTTCCATAGACACGATGGTTTTCTCATCAGTATCCTCAGAAGCAATGGATTTATCATGGGAGCAAAAGACATCAACTGCAAATCCACAATTTCCGAGATCATAGTCTCCACCGTGCATAACATTATCATCAGATTTTTGAAAAGGTGAACTCGATTCCACTGAAACATGTAAAAGATCAACATTCTTTACGTTTGATCCAAGAGGGGCATAGATGCTAACTTGCTTTCTAGCTTCATTGCTACCGTTGTTAGTTTCAGAAACATCTTCAAGAAGATCAAATTTATCATTAGCAAGTGCGTCTGAAACAACCTTTACACTGCAAGTATCTGCATTTTTAGAAGCAGTGCATAAAATATCAAGATTAGAGAGATTATAAGCTCATTTGCATAGAACAGTGTGAAAACGTTAAGAAATCTAGCTAATATGTACGCTATGACCATAAATAGCAGTGCCTGAAATATTAAGGACAGAGAGATTATAAACTCATTCCTATTATACCCGAATGCAAGATGATTATTAAAAACTATAATAATGTTGACAATATAATAACAATTATATAAAAATAAGTACTATTTTAATTTTTCACAAGAATTGTTTGTTCCTTTGTACCTTCATCATTCACATTCTCCATGGTTTGTCCTTGACGATTATTGATCTGATCTATTTTTTCAGCTTCAACTTTCTTAGTTTCACTTGTATCTTCCTGAACATTGGTTTTTTCACTTAATACTTCAACTTCTTTCCCAACCATATTTTCATCCTCACTTGGTGCTGCAGGAAAGATGCGTACACCAAAAGTTGTTATAAAAACCGTCAATGATAAAATTTAAAATAAAAATCTACCTGAATATACCTAGAAGGCAGCTATAGATTGTAGATTACAAACTTCGAGTAAAATTCCAAAAAAAAAAAAAAATATACCTGAATCAACCTTGTGATCATACTTGACTTCACTTGGTGGAGTAGTTAGAAATTGATGTGGTTCCTCTAGTAAATGGTCAGCAACAGTATCTATAAATATAAACGTACAAAAATCTATAAACTAATTAATATTGTTATTAAAACAAAAATGAAATACAATTAATAGTCATAAGCCCATAGCTTTGTTATACCTGAAGCATCCATTTGAACATCATCAACTTGCTCCTTATTAACACCAATCTGCGAGCTTCCCTCCACATCACAAAATCCAATATTTCTTGGTGTTACTGAATTAATTAGCAGTTTGGTAGATGAACCAATTATTTCCCCTGAGGCTGGACTTAAACGCATCTTTCGTGAAGACTCAAACATCGCTCCACTTATATATGCACTTGTAGTGGCAGTGCCTAAAATATACTCATTTGTATAAAACAATGTTAATAGGTTGAAAAAATCTTTCTAATATCTACACTATGACCATATATTATTTGGCAAAACAAATCAATTAACTGAATTTCATTTTGACATGCCACTTGTACTTGATTCTCAAATGTATGTATAGGAGATAGGAGATTGTTCATTATATCTTTGATGTAATTATGTTTTTATTTGCTTTTTCAGATGTGCAATCCAAAAATGATATTTTGATTTTGAAAGTGCGAGACATTGATTTTTTTATCTGAGGGGTATGAATGAAATCATGTGTAGAAACTAACACATAGACATAGGATTAAATTTTTCATTCACAAACACGTAATCCATCATAAATGAAGTCGGTAAAAAGAATGTACACTTAATTACATGTAATGTTATTCTAGAAGACTAACATGTCCAACATAAACTACCATAAAAAAGGATAGTGTTTTTTTAGGGGAACTAAAAAAAGGATAGCTAGTCTATCATTAATTTTCATTAAAAACTAGTTACAAACCCGTGCTTCGCACGGGGGTTAGCTACTTTTTTGACAAAATATTATATCGGACGGATAGATTGCGAAATGACAGATAATTATAAACCATAACACAATATTTAGAGTACTCCTGCATCACGGGTTAGAAAATGAAATGTTAAAAACGGCTTATCACGAGTAACAAATGAAAACGTCAAGGACTTTATTGTAGAGAGAGATAGAAAGCAAGTTGCAGCAAAGAAAACAATTGAGAAGGCTAAACATGCATTGGAAAAGTAGTGGTTTTCAACAACTCAATAACCGTAAAGTTAATTTAGTAGAATAATTGTGAACTGTGTACTTGATTTGATCCACCACCCCTGCACTATGCAGAGTCAATCTAACCTCATGGGTACCCATTATACGGGTACTCGTGGGTATTCAGGTATCCATGGGTACCCATGGAGTTTTGAATTTATTTATTTTTTGGTACAAATAAAAACTTTTTTAATTACCAAAAACCTCAACTTTTAAACATCCATACATAATCCGTTCAAAATTTCATAATCCTTTTTTATGGAAAAAAAATCAAAAACTCCAAAAAAAAATTCATCAAACTCATAGACAATTGCAAATCCTCATCATCCAAGCCTAGAAAATAAAATTTCTTTGAAAAAAATCTCATAAAAAATGATAAGATATTGTAATTTTATAACATAAAGGACTAAATCGTGATAAAAAAAAATAAAGGACGAAAGTGTTACCTAAAATAAAGTTAAGGGACTAAATGTGTAATTTTGTCTATAAAATTCGATCGGGGCAGTGAGGAGATAATTGAATGTATTTGAAATCCATGCATCAATTATTCTTAAGAAAAGTAAAATAAAATTATTCATACAAAGGTTATACATGTGAAATTCACATCAATGCTAATAACAAAAACAGAATTGCTATAATGTGTACTCACATTGAACCTATAGTGACATGCCATTTAAAACAAAAGTCATTGGTGAGAATTGTAGAAGAACAAACTGCTAACCAAAAATTACATCAGTAAAAGTCTTGTCTATGAACTATAGCTGATAACCTTTTGAATTGTAAAAGAATGGATAATAATTATTGTAACAAAATCTCTAAATTCAATTCAAACTTTAAAAAAAATGTTTGCTATGAATTCAAAAATATTAGAATCAACAAAACGATAAGATTTTAACGGTTAAAATCATTGATATTGTTTGTATTGCTTCCAAATTTTTAGAATGTAGGCAAAAAAGTAGAAGGAAAATGGACTCAAAGGAACACAAGGGTGAGAAGTAACAATATAAAATGTAGTGCACAATCTATCTTGCACCAAGAAAACTTATGCAGTCAAGAGCTGGTGCTCATTCTTAGTTTAGCAACAGTTTAAACTTCCTGGTTGGCAAATACTAAAACTCCACCCTGTCACAAATTGGATGTAGGAAGAGGATCATTGAATATTTTTTAAAACCATTTATCAATTATTAATTTTTTAACAGAAAAACCCATTTATCAATTAATCTTAAAGACAAATAAAATATAAATTATCCAGACAAGAATCAGACATGTGGAATTCACATCACAGAAAAATAAAAAGAGAATTGCAATAATCTGTACTCACATTGATCCCACAAAAATATGACATTCAAAACAAAGTATAGTCAATGGAAAGGAGTCATTGGTGAGTATTGTGAAATAAGGTTAGTTAAACAATAGAGGACATCAATGGCAAAAGCCTTTTCTAAATACCTTTGAACATAACATTAGTTCAATATATTTCAGTTACAACTTACAATACAATGATTGTGCCAATCCTGTTGGCATTATTGCTGAAACAGTAAACAAACATTTATGCAAAAACTATATCAGAAACTCTGATACCAACATTAAAAACACAGGTGCATATTCTGATTGTTTTGACGTTGCTCAAAGATCATCCACCAATACACATGCGTGGTTTTTTCAAACACAACCAACTGTTGCAGATATTAGGCCTACCATCATCTACAAAACAAGATGAAAAAATTAACGCGGATAAAATGATACATGATCGAACTATGGACCAAAATAATAATATGCATTTCAGATGCTACATATCACCACTACTGATCTATATGCTCATGCTATATAAGGATTTTCAATTCTGATTATAAGAGTATCATGTGTGTGAAATATTTTGTCTGCTGTATGCAGTGCTGCTGCATAATTCTACTTATAAGGCCTTAGGCAAAGAGCTGTATTACTTTGCAATTAGATTTATGCATCCATTATAAGGATTCGCGCCACAGTTTCTGTTATGCATTTCCATGTCTTGAAATATATCAAAGTTCATAAGAAACTCCAGTTAGATTTTGTTAAACTAAGAATGGGATGTTCTTGATACCATATGAAGGCAATATATAAAAACTCATATTTGATATTATTTACATGAATAAGGTCTAGAACAGTACTACAGAAATTTGTGCACTATCACAAAGTGCTTGTTTCATGCCTTGAAACTAAGCAAAGGTGAAAAATTGAAAATAAGTCTTCCAAGATTACATACCATGCTCTCGAGTATTTGATGAAATATAGATTTAGTAATGTAGATGTGTCTAACCCTTCTTTGATTTTGTGATAGACTTGCAGTATTTGCCGGTAGAATCAGGCAAGTATCTCTTTGCAGCCTTCTGACAGTTTAATATGTTCAACATAAGAGCATGTTTAGTAAATAAATCAAATTTGAACCAATTGTATTTACTAACACGTGCAGCGCGTGAGTTTGCATCTAGTCAAAATATAAGAATAATTGAGACAGACGCTAGACATTATACTCACACATAGACAGTTGTAATAGTTTAAGAAAATAAGTATATGAATAAACCACGTGTGAGAATCATATCGACGTCAGACACTAAACACGCATTCAATCTGAAGTATCAATGCTACATATATAGGTCAAATTTGAAAAATTAGGAAAAAGTGATACTTTTGAGTTAGTTCCGAAGATGCTTACCTCAAGAGTAGTAGCGACAGACGAAACTCTAGCAGGCTCTTTCCAGGCTCATTCTCTAGCATCTGATGTATAATAGCCAAAGAACCAACATCATCAACTGAATACCATTGTTGTTATAACTGCATCCAACAGTCAACCTGATTCTTCTTCTGAATTCTACTATTAAGAATTTGAACCAAGCACTTACCTTTAATCCTCCCATGTAAAGTTATGTAGTTAGCCTCCATGGTTAACAAAGCTCTAATATCTCTTATAGCACTATCATAATCATCTAATGCAATATACAACCAAGCCTTCAACTCTAAACAATCAGGTGAAAGCTTAAATCCTAGAAACTTATCTAACTACATAATTCATTCCTTTATTTGCTTCTCCTCAAATTTTTCCAATGCTCTATATTTATACGAAAATGAAAGGGAAAGATCAAGTTGAGTTGCAAAATCCAAATCAAAACCTTTTTCTCTTCCCATATTGCACAATGCTCTCTCTTGATACATCCAACCAACTGGTTTATACTCGAATATGAGTGAACTAATTAACTTACTTTTTTTTCTCTTTATTAATAGTCGCTATTGAGATTGCTTCTACAGACAAAAATGGGGTCCTCTGATAATTCTTATCCCCTGAATAATCCTCGTAGTTAGCTGCACAACCTAGCCATTCCATAAACAATAGTAACTCGTAATCTTCGCTCCCTCTCATAGCTGAAAGCAGGAACGAAAAGAGGAAAATAGATGAACTATGAGTTAGCAAAGTGATTTATAACCAAATTAACCAATTTGGAAATTAATATATGATAGCTTATGAAAGTTACTGGTCCAAATTATGAAACAATGATCCATCAGTAAGTAGGCTTCTGCAAAATTAATCAAGTCATTGAGATATTTAAGAAGACTGAGTTGTTTCAGAACTTACCTCTTAAGGGAAGAATCAATGCCAATAATAGAGCCTGATTTTGCACTTTGCTGCCATGCCAATATGAACTGCAAGTGCAATAAAGAATTACAAAGATTATGATAATAAGATATTCCATTTTCGATCATTGGACAAATGACAAGTTCGAAAACGAACGATTATATACCTTTGTAGGGCATTTTGCAACAACAAATGTTTCTGCAAGCTGTGCGGCATCTGTGTTTGATGTCACACCTGATAAAATACAAAAGTCAACATTTAGAAACGACTTTTAAAGATCTGATTGTTGCCATAAATGAAGATCCAGGAAGAATTATAATAAAATGGAAAATTAATTTGAGACAGATTAGAAATTATATAAAATTCAACTATTTAACATATAAATGGAGATTAACATTGTCTATGCTTGTCACCTATTACAATAAAAAAGATTATTCTAACTGTATAGATTGTGAGAAAATTATATGCCTCTAATTTAGATAAACTACAATGAATTTGAAATAGAACTCACCATGTGAATCAATTGAACCACTTTCTATTGTCCTTCCATTTCTCTCTCTCATAGTAAACACCTTCCAGATAAAGGACTGAAATCACATTCAAAGAATAATCAAACCCAGAATAAGCAACTGTTAAATTAACCTTTGTTGACTGCTTGCCATCATATCAGAAGTTGCTTGTCCATCCTCAAATTCATTGTCCATCTAAAAAAACAAAATAATCAAACCCAGAATCAGAATCAGAAAATCACAAAATAATCAAACCCAAAATAATCCAACAACATTAATTAGCATCAACATTTCATATCAGAGAAGCTAACTCATTCGTGGAGCAAATTACAGGACTGATAACATTTTTTAAAAGCGCACAAACAAAATTTCTATAACAATCAAGAAATAAGCTTCTATACACAACCAATATAAACATTGATCTTTTCATCATTGGCTTAATAGGGTAAGAGTGAAAAGAAATGAGGAATTTAGCACTGATAGAAATAGTGAAGGAGACTTGAATAATCATACAAAATCCTCATCACTTCATAGTTTGCTAGCTGACATATTGCTTCTAAAGAAGGCTACCACAAAATGCCAGATCAAACCTCTCCTCAGGAGGATCACCAATGAAGTCAAATACAACGTCTGCATTTAAGAAATCTCCATCTGCCGTATACCTGCATAATGCATTTGAGATTAAGAAGAAGTCAAATGAAAAGTCACTACATGTTTAGAAGTCCCACACTACGAAGGCAGCTCGGTTGGTGAGCTAAGGGACATTGAAGGAGTTTAAAGTCAGAGATCTCGGATTTGATCCGGGAAACTAACATAACTTACTATTGTCTGCCTATAAAAAAACATAAAGTTGCTTTCCATTCAGTAAATAGAAATATACCAGCTCTTTGTTACTATACACTTCATCCCAGCTACTTTAGCGGCTGCTAGACCTATAGCGCTGTCCTCGACCACGACACATCTGTAAATAAGAAATAACAACATTTCATATTCAAAAGTTGCACACTCCATGCAGTTCAAAAACAAAATTAAGAAATCATATGATTCTAACTTGCTCTCATCCAAATAAAGTATCAGATAGGTTTATTTGTTTTTGAACTTGCACTCCATACACTTCAAATAGGGTTGATAATAAGTTGCTCTAAAATTTTGGTTCAAATAAATGCCATAAAATTCTACTGTTGGTGAATAGGTTTCAGAATGTATATAACTTTCATATCCTAGAATACTCAGCACAACTAATTAACTAATCTTGCAAACAAAATAGAATGAATTCTATTCTATAATGTCTAAATGACGATAACTTCACAAGCAGACAAGCACCACCTTACAAACTAACAGAGATTTGCCATAATCTATATCCTTCAATTCATTAAAACTATCAAGGTACCATATCTAGAATGACGTCCCTTCCTCTTGGCCTCCTTCATGCGCCTAGCACAGGATAGGGAGTGAATCTTAGTTGGCTTCCTGATAATGAAGCCATCCTTAAACAACTTCCTGATGTTTTGGCCTACAAAGAGAGAGCCACCAAACCATTTAAATAAATTGAACAAAGTTATTGTATCAGGAAAAAGTTAATGTATCAGAGCTGGAACAGGGTAACCATCATCCTCCAGGAAAGAAAATGAATAGAAAGGAGGCAAAAACAAACCATCATCTTGTAGATTGCGTCATGTAATGCAGCAATTCTCTGTTATATCACGGACCATGGCGCGGCCACAATTTAAAATGTTACACTACATTAGCCAGATACATGATGTTTCAATATCAAGCAAAATTATACAAAGCCAATATAAACTAAACCGTGCACAATTTTGTTGGTAAGTTACTCCTAAATAACTTCAGTTAAATTAAAAATAGGTTCTCACTTTTTACCAAGGAATTGACCCATTCGAGCTTCCCAACTGCCACATTTGTGCAGTGTTACTCCTCTGTACTTCGAACTCCCTCTTGAGAAAACATTGATTTGTAGACGAAGTGTTTGCAAAGACTCATCTTTCGATAAATTCTTCGTCTAAGTAACAAAATATCGAAAAATTACATGATATAATCCATCTAGTTTCACATTCATCAAGTATACTTGAAAATTCTCTAACCTGTTTAAGATCATCATCATAATCATTCAAATTGAAATTTATGTAAGCACCAACTCCCCTGAATTTAATCGCAGCTCGATCATAGGCTCTGATATTCAAAATTTGGAATCAACTCAACCATAAAAAAATTAATTACACAAAAAAATTGAAAATATGTTCAAAGATATACCTAGCAGCAACATGAGCTGTGTTAAATCCACCTACAAAAATCAAATACAAAACTAAAACAATGCCTAAAATAGTAAATCATATAATATACTAATTAGTTCCAAAATCAAAGAAAAAAATAGTCAAGTATTTATACCGTCCACCCCTGAGATGATCCTAATGATCTGTAGGACTTTTGTGTGTCATCTGATGCTGAGAAATCAAACAAAGCACAAACAAATCAGCAATAGAGAAAATCAAAAGGAAGAGAAGCAATCACACAGACTGATCAAATATAACTACAAACTCATAAAAATCTATGCAAATACAATCATAATTTCCTAAAATGAACTGAAAAATAAAAACTTGGAAAGATAGGAACAAAAAAAACCAGTAACATCACAAATTGAAACTTACCCATATCTGATCCATGCCAAATGGTATTTTCAAATTCAAGGTCATCATCTCAGAACTGCAATCAACCAAAGACATACCAAAAAATCTAAATCGATTAAAAAGAAAAAATGCCTCAATCAATTAGATGAACAAAATCGCACCAAAAAATGGGACATGCAAGCAGATCAAAGTTAAAAATCCAACCTTTGATTGATGATAGAGACAAATGGAAGAAGGAGCAAAACGAAGAAGACGTCGCACACTGAGAAAGAAGAAAACGGTGGAGATTGGTGTGTTCAACGGCGAGGTCGACGGAGGAGACGGCAAGGTGGCGGTGTGAGGAAGAAGAGAACCCGTTTTTTTGTTTACCGTGTGAGGAGAAGAGAACCGGACTGAAGAAGAAGGAAGAAAGAAATTGTACCACAACATATATATATATATGAGGGAGATGGCCATTTACCAATTTACCAAAATACCCCTCCAAGGGCAAAATTGTCAAACGTACGGACAAGCATTTTCCTATCTAGTTTAGTAGATTATGACTAAGTTATATTTATCTCTTTTTATAAAGATCTTTAGTTTTTAAGTCTATTAATGTTTTTCTTTATAATTTTTTGTGTCTTATCCCTCGGTTTTTTGAAAAGATCCAATAAAAATATTGATTTTTAACCATAAATTAAATTCATTACTCGGTTACGAATGGGAAAGGTGTTAGCAACATACAATTTCACTAGAAACGATTGCCTTCTAATTAAGATTAAGAAGTGGCGGAAGGACACTTGTTAAGAAGCTCAAAGTAGACATATTAACTTAAAATTTGTGTATTCAGGACGTTGAAACATTAAAAAACAACCATTTCTCTATCGAATTAATCAAATGTTTTATTTTTTAAAATCTTTAACAAGTTGACACTTTATTAGCATAACCCATTAATTAATTGTATATAAATTATGATAATATTTCTACAATATTTTATTTTACACAAAATATATATAGTAGTAACAAACAAAAAAGTACTTTATATTAAATAACGAAGATAAAAGAGTTTTTATTAATATTATTTGGTTTGATAAGGGGAGGACTTTTCTCCTACTTGTCCCTAGATGCAAAAGGCAAATAAGAAAACACGTAGTTCTTGTCCAAAATATTTGGGGTCGAATCATTTTATTTTGTTCTTGTCTTATTTTGTTTTGCTTCTTTTAATAATAATAATAATAATAATAATAATAATAATAATAATAATAATAATAATAATAATAATAATAATAATAATAGCAATTAAGAATAATATTAATGGACAACAATCTTTCAAAAAAATAATAATAATAATTTAGTAACACCAATTCCATGTTCGGCGCTATTCTGAGCACTTGCAAAACTTCACTTATGAATCATCAAAACTTTAAGATAAGTTTCATTAGAAGACAAGTAAATAATGTTGTTCACTTTTTAGCTAGGGCGTCATTATTTTATGTTAGTTCCCAAGTTCATGATTATATGTCATCTTATATTACAAATGTTATTAAATAGTGAAATGAATTAAGTTTGTTTCTGTAAAAAAAAAGTGAGTATTTCTCCGAGTACCAATTTGACTTCTTCATAGAAAGATATGTTTATTCTAGAATGTACATTAAATTACATGTTTATTCTAGAAGAGTAACATCATCATAAATGAAAGTCCCGCATAAACTATAAAAAGGATAGTGTTTTTTTAAGGAACTATAAAAAGGATAGTTAGTCTATCATTATTTTTCATTAAAAATTACCATCACTAAGTTGAGTTTAATTTTTAAATATAAAGATTATCTTGATTTTTTTTATTTATCATAAATATCTCTAGTTTTTAAGCCTATTATTTTTTTTCTTTAATTTTTTGTTTTTTTGTGTTAATCCTCCGTTTTTAGAGGAAAGTGTCATAGTAATTCAGAGTTTCGCCATGAAGTAAGTAAAACCAGATTAAAAAATGTTGTCGAACTCGAGTTCTCTCAAAGGATTTGATTTTTGATAGAGCTCATTAACCATTTAAATTTAATTATTTGGTTTTTATTTTTACATCCTTAATTAATCTACCGTAATTAGTCAATTATTTTATATTTTTGTGTAGGTAAATTCAATTCGTCATTTATTAAAATTGATTATTTAATCATTACTCGGTTACGAATGGGAAAGGTGTTAGCAACATACAATTTCACTAGAAACGATTTCCTTCTAATCAAGAAGTGGCGGAGGGACACTTGTTAAGAAGCTCGAAGTAGACATATTAACTTGAAATTTGTGTATTCAGAACATTGAAATATTAAAAAACAATCATTTCTCAATCAAATTTATCAATTGTTTTATTTTTTAAAATCTTTAACAAGTTGACACTTTATTAGCATAACCCATTAATTAATTGTATATAAATTATGATGATATTTCTACAATACTTTATTTTACACAAAATATATAGTAGAAACAAACAAAAAAGTACTTTATACTAAATAACGAAGATAAAAGAGTTTCTATTATTGTTATTTGGTTTGATAAGGGGAAGACCTTGCTCCTACTTATCTTATCCCTGGATGCAAAAGGGAAATAAAAAAACACGTAGTTCTTGTCCAAAATATTTGGGGTCGAATCATTTTATTTTGTTCATGTCTTATTTTGTTTTACTTCTTTTAATAATAATAATAATAATAATAATAATAATAATAATAATAATAATAATAATAATAATAATAATTGGTAATTCTTACTCGGTAATTCTTCAAGACGAGTCTGCTTGTCTTATTATAGTTGGTATGCATTTCAAGACTTAAGGGGGATGCACTTGCCGCCCCTGACTGGAACGTATCTCCGCCCCCCGAGAATAGATTAGGTCGGGCTAAACTTTATAAAATCTAAGTCTGATCAATCAAATTTTGTAAGGCCTAAGTCTAGTCTATGACCCGTCGTAGGCTTATTTTTAAGGTTTGAACTCGGACTTTTGAAAGCGCACTTTGACTTGTTAGCCTATTTAAAAATTTATTTCGTATGAACCTATTTAAATAACTATCTTGGTCTACTTTTAATCAGACAAGAGAACTAATAACTCTCTTTCGATATATAACACGACTTTTTATAGAATTTGACTATATATGATATCATATGTCAATTCTAACTTATAATAATACATTTAAATATAAAATAAAATAAATGTAGGCTTACAAACTTAAATTAATTAAAAGTACAAAATTGAATATAATAAGTTAATATTATTTAATTCAAAGTACACATTTATTTCGCTAGTCACTTTATTATTATATTAAATTTGCAAATTAATGAACGTTATTTAATTCATAGTTCTAAATCTTATCTTATATATGAAAAGTGAGATGTCTATTGGGCCGGGTTAGGGTATACCAACCCTTCTATTTATACGCTAGCATCACTACAACCCTTTCACACTAGCAAAGTTGCAAAAATGATGAATGAAGAAAATGAAAACGGTAACAACAACAATGAAAATGGCAATGTTCAGGTGCTCTATCATCACCATCATCATCATCATCACGCAATGCATCTTCACTTTAATGAGCCACAACCAGTTCAACACCGTTCCATCCTATCACGTTTTCTCAAGTTTTTGTTGCGTAGGTTGCAAGAGGATGGTCTTGAAATTCTCATCAATGGGTTAATGGTTTGTCACTCACTTTCTCTCTTCCTTTCTCTCTTCTTCAGTTACTAACTATTATATCGTTTTATTTTGTTTATTAGATGAAGTTCTTCTTCAAAGGTGGAGGCAGTGGCGGTGCCGGTGGCGGTGTCGAGAACAATTGTACCTGCGGACAACAGTAGTAGGAAGAAGTGCTTTGTTGGTGATGTGCTCTCTGTGAAATTCTGCTTATGAATTTGGGATAATTGTATGCTTTATTTGCATTTTCTCTTTTATTCTAGCATTGACAATTGATATATTGCTTGCATTACGAGGATCAGTTACATGAGTGATGTGATACTCATACTCATTCATACTTATTATCTTTTATGTTACCACTAAAAAGTACTTTATATGTCTTGTGTATGTTCAATTCTATATATGCTATACAAGTTGTGTTAATTTGTGTGATCTATAATCCTACTTGGAAGTTTTTTATGTTGAAGAGAGATTATTGCTTGTAATTTGTTTGAACTTGTTCTTAAAAGTATTCAATTCCCAATTTGTTGTTTCGTGTCTTTTGTTCGAAACTAAACTGTCTCCTAAACTTAAGTTAGGTAGATTTTCTTATGTACGTAGTGGCGTAATTAGTTTCCAATTTAAAGGGAGATTAGGATAATTCTAGCATAGAACTGGTTTAAAGAGTCGTGGTTTAAAGGGAGATTAGGATAATTCTCCCCTGGTTTTCAAGGATAGTTTTATGTTTAGGTGTGTCCTGTTGCTGCTAGGTTGATGTCCAGATGCATAGTTGTGTGTTTCTGATCTGCAGCTTTGGTGCTTTGTAGTAATTATAGTTTGTATTGGGCTGTTTTGGTTTTAAAGCTATTTTGTTTAGTTTTGGCATCTTTGGCAGACTTAAGATAGGTAGATTTCCTTACGTAGTTGCATAAATAGTCTCCACTCATGTTTTAGCTTAACCTCGGCTCTTGTTGTTGGTTTGGTGTAAAAGCTTCCAAATAGCATGATCCTTGTCTTATACAACTTAGTTTGTAGTATTTGATTGTGCTTTTCAGTTTAGGTAGCTGTTTTTTAAGTTAGTTGACTTATGTTGTGTGCCTTTGTGTCCCAAATGTTGAATGTTTGAAACACGGTAGTGTTTTGCAATAAATAAGTGGATTTTTTTTTTCGTATAGAGAATACGTTTTCTTTAGAGTTTCCTTTGGTTTTTGAATTAAGGTTGTGTTTTGCAATAAAGAAGTGGATTTTTTTTTATCATATATAGAATACACTTTTTGTAGAGTTTCGTTTGGTTTTTGGAAAATGTTTTTCTTCGAGGAGTCTTACCTTTCTCAGAATCATCTCTATGGTAACTTTTTCGACAGTGTTGTTAGCAACCTTTCTATGGATGATGAAACTGAACATTGTTAGGTTAAGTGACATGCTATTGTTCTTAAGTTTACATGTATGCTCATGAATTCCAGTCCTATGTAACTTTTATGTTATGTGTGGTGGCATTTCAGTTTTTCATTTTGAAACTAGTGTCATGCATTGTACCATATTACCTAATTGTTGAACAAGTTTTCATTGGGTTTTAGCATTTTAACTATTCTTAACTATTACATGTCATTCCTTTAATATGGGATGCCATAGGAAATCAGAGTACTATTTGGAAGTTGTTCTTTACATATAATTTGAAGGAAAAGCTTAGTATCCATTAACTTACAGTTTTTATGATCTGCAGCTTTGGTGCTTTATAGTCTTCATAGGTTGTATTGGGCTGTTTTGGTTTTAAAGCTATTTTGGTTAGTTTTGGCATATTTGGCAGATTTAAGATAGATAGATTTCCTTACGTAGTTGCATAAATAGTCTCCACTCATGTTTTAAAGCAACCTCAGCTCTTGTTGTTGGTTTGGTGTAAAAGTTTCCAAATAGCATGATCCTTGTCCTATAGAACTTAATTCGTAGTATTTGATTGTGCTCTTGGTCAAAGAGAATAAGTTATTTGATTGTGTTTGTGTGGTGCAAAAGCTGCCAAGTAGCACCATCCAGGTTAACTTGGGGATGCTTGAACAAGTTATTTATTATTGTCTTACATAACATAATGCTAAAGTTATATAGTAGCAAGTATTTTTTTCTTTACACAAGTAATAATAGAGACATTTCACTGCAACATGTTCCAACAATGCAAACCTTTTGCATTCATCATTGTGAAACTTGATAACAAATCATTTCTAAAACTTTATATTGATAATACCCTACCTCACTTTACATTAAGCATGAATCTGAGGAGAACTTGGATGTTACATGTCTTAGTTTTACTAACTTCTAACAAGTAGTGTGTTTATAAAATTGCAAAGATGTGTGTTTATTGAATTGCAAAAATAAAGAGTGTATTTTTTTTTTTTTTTACCAAAAATGCATATATGTAATCACTCGGCAATCCAAGAGAGTCCCTTATGCATTGTTTTTACAAATATAGTCAAAGTCAAGCCTTAACCCCTTCTCAAATACCTACAGTACCAAAAAAAAAAAAAAATACTTGTACAGTTGTTCTCCCAATACAAGAACAAATTATAGAGTCTGGTTGTGAAGTTTCATGTCATGCAAATATAGTGTTTAAGATGAAGCTAAATCTACAATGTTCCAAAATATTGATCATTTTATGGTTTGTATACCTGAAAGAATAAAATTCATTATGGTGTATTTTGGTTTGGAGGGTATCTGTATGCCATTGCCAAATATTGTGAGAGTGCTATATGTGTAAGAACTTCTGTTGAACAAATTGTTAGTAAGGCTAAAATTTTTGGTCCCTTATATTGAGAGTTGTGAGACTCGTTATTTCCTCCAAATGGAAATCCACATCGCAAAAGTCTAGTAAACTTCCTCTATCACATAACACAATTACATGGAAACCAAATTATCATATTTAAATCTAAATCAAGTAATTTTATTTAAACTTCATGAACTTCTTCAATTTGATAGATGTCTCCAATTTCCAACATTTTGATTCTAAAAACAAAATCAGGAGTAATGCTTGAAGAGAACTTCACATACCAGCTGTATGTATTGCATTATGGATATTTCAGTAAAGTTAACATTGATAAAAGATAGTTTAGTATTATAACGAGTTGATGTAAAAAGTATCACCACATCTGTGTGATCCCCAGCTTATACGATAATAAGGATGCAAAAGATAGGGCCACACACTCATACTTTGAAAACCATTTTCTCAAAATTCAATTCTTAGTCCTAAAAGGTACTCGCAATAAATAAGTGTACCCAGTTAATTACACTAACCCTTTCCTTGTATGTTGTCCCTTTTTCCTATGGTATCAATCTTGTAACCTATAATTTACTTATGACTTTCAATCAAATGTGATGTAATACTCGTATTTCAAAAGGTTGACTTTTTAGATTCATTGTATAATTAATGTATCTTGTCTAGAATATAGACAAATACATCATTTATACATTGAATCAAAAAAGTCAAATGTTTCTTATGAATAGAACCGAAGTGAGTATTTAACAAAAAGTATACAAGGATAAAAGAAATGAATCAAAAGATTTTTGCACATTTTCATTTGACGTTGTGCAAAAAGAACATGAGTATGAATATTTAAAATATGAACCAAGTGGTTCTAAACTAGGATCCATGGGCGGAGTTACGTGCACTTCAGGGGGGTTCATATGAACCCTCTCACTTTTTACATTTACACCTATTTTTCATTTTATTTTGTAGCTTGAACCCCCTCAAATTTGTAGCTTGAACCCAATATCTCGCCTATGTGCAAAGAAAGATGTGTGTTGCACCTGTATATTAGACTTTTGGACAATTAAAGCTGCACACACTCCATTCTATAGTCAAAATCAGCTAGTTGTGCAGGCTACAAAGTCAAAACACACTTCTTTATCTAGTAATTGGAAGTGGAATTATATTTTGATCTACAAAATATCTTGTCTAAAAAACAGTTTATAAATTACTCCTTCCATTCTATAATAAGTGAGTCATTTGAAAAAAAAAATTATCTTAAAATAATTGACTCATTTCACTTTTCAATACAATTTTAATTACTTTTTTCAATTATAACTCTAATTAATATTACTTTCATCACTCTCAATTATCATCGTGATCGTTAAACCAATAATTGTCTTGTGAATTACTCCCTCCATCCTAAAATATAAGCAAAAATTGGTCAACGAAAGTTAATGTATTTGGTACGAATTTTTAACCAAATATATTAATTTTTGTTGACCAATTTTTGCTTATACTTTGGGACGGAGGGAGTATATCAAATTATATAATATTATAATTATTAATTAAATTTTAAAAGTTTGAACCCCCTGCTTCAGGTTCCTGGCAACGCCACTGCTAGGATCCATACTCCAAAATCTACACTCACACTCGAGAATTTAGTAACTAAAAAGAGCATGTTTTACATCTACAATTGGGGCACTAATAGGACACATGGATAAAAAATAAATATTTATATTCATAAAATATTGAATAAAATCAATTAATTACATCTACAATTGGGGCACTAATATTTAGGATAATAATATGGAGTATGAAAAATTTAAGAGTTGGATTTTTTTTTTTTTATGGATAAGAGTTAGATTTTTAGTGCCCCAATTGTAAAGGTAATAACTTAATTTTAATCAATTTTTTATTTAGTCAAATGTATTTATTAATTTTGACTTTGCAATACCCTTATAATTTTGTTAGCAAGTACTATTTTACATAAGGGAAATGTTAACAAGTGCTCCCAGGACACTCTTTAAACAATTTAAACAGGAAGTTTTTAATGAAAAGTTATGTTTTGAATGCATTGGAAATTGTAATAGTTGACTATTTACAAGAATAATTGCTAAATTTGGGTTGCTTAAAGAGTGTCATGGGACACTCATTAACAAGGCCCTTTAAATAATATAAAATTTTCCTTTAATATATATATATATATATATATATATATATATATATATATATATGTATGTATGTAAAATATAAAATTTTGGTACCCCTAAAAATATGGTGTCCTAGGTTGTTGCCTCCTCACCCTATGCTCAGGGCCACCCCTACTTTTGGTCAAAGAGAATAAGTTAATTGACTTATGGAAGTTTTATGATGGTGTCCTTTATCATGTGTTTTAGTTTAAGAATAAATATTGGAATTTCCACTCGTATTATCCAAGTTTATTGGTTGTTGTTTGTTTAAGTTTATGCTGATTCTTTTTGTGATAAACGTTTCCCCTATTTCTCTCTCAAATTCCCATTATATGGGTCTTTCCTTATTGCTTTCTACACTTCTGTTTTTAATGGTAATTGTTATGTCATTTTATAATTTGGTTTTTTAATTGATGTTTTGTTATAAGTAGTAATATTGTTTTCATTTTGTTTGATTATTTAGTTGGGTATTTTCTTTCTCTTTTTCCATGATATTTAATTTAAGGTTTTGAACATTGTCAATGGAATTTAGATGACTTCTGTGTTTTCGACAATGGGTAGACTTATATGCATTTGGACTTGATCTGGTAGTTTTCTTATAAAGTAAGTTGTAATATGAAATGAATTAATATATTTTTCCATCAACACTTTTACCTAAAATCAATTCAATTAAAATCAATTATGTTTTTTGACAAAAATAAGCGATATTCATTCATTCAAATTGATAAAGTACATCGATACAATACAAATTCACTAAAAACAAAAAGGATAAATATGTGAACAAACTCACATCATCCATGTTAATAACATAAAACGGCAAAGTACATATGCCTACAAATATGACTAATATGACTATATTCATGTCTCCGGAATACTCATGTCCCCAGATCTGCAACGTTGACGACGCCAAAGTCATTGTCATTGATCGGATCTGCACTTGCTCAAAGCTAATCTTTCAACCTGAATCAAATAAACACCGCACTAAGATGAGAAATCAAAAACACACCGCACAAAGATGGGAAATCAAAACAAGCAGAGTCGTCTAAAGACGACGAAATCACAAAAACAAACAAAAGAAAACAGAAAATATGTGAAATCACTTATTCAATTAGGATAGAAAGAAAAACAATTCGGAGGGGTGATTTTTGGGTCAAAATTGACCCTAAATCACCCCTCTGAAGAGATGAAGAAGAAAAAAGGAGTGACGGCTAGGGTTTATTTGAGAAGAAGAGAAGAAAGAGAGGAAGAAAGTCCAATTCACATTGTTAAAATCAATTATATCCACCGAATAAACAAACATACACTATATATAAAAACTATTCACATGAAGAAGAAAAACAATGTAGTGTGTGTGAGCATCTTTAACTTAAGAGTGACTACTTCGTGTCAAACTTTAACTCTTGAAAGTTCTTTTGATATATTTTTTGTTATAGTTGCATTGGATTGGAATATATGATTATATGGTATGACAATATGTATTTTTTGACATGTTTGACACATTTCTTGTTGCGTGCTGTTACCGGTTCTTTTTTGATTTTTTTTCTATTCTTGATAACATATCAAGGTGTCAATAAGCTTGTAAGAAGGGAATGGAACATATACAAGTAAAATATATTCATTCATTCAAATTATAATTTTTAGTCACAGAAATTATAAAACCATAGGTATAGATATATGAAGCCCCGATACGGATACGGATACGGATACGGGTACGATACGATACGGGTACGCGAATACGTCAAAAATTTCAAATTTAGGATACGATACGGCTTGGATACGTTTACAATTTTTTATAATATATATATATATATATATATATATATATTAGACATAAACGCACAAAAAATAAATAGCGTGAAATCTTAAAACTAATTACACCAAGTCAAAATACAATGGACCATTCACCAACTAAGATATCCTTTAAACCAAAACATACCATATAAACAACCTGCACTATGATGATACCAAGGTAGTATGAAGATAGTCACCCTTTTCAAGTAATGGCCAATATAATGATCCCAATTTACAAAAATTAATACTTGTGATCAAAATACAAATAAAAATTTTAAATAAAAATTAAATTAAATCATTCGGATACTTCTGGGATACGTATCCGGGAGTATCCTTAACGTATCCTTAAGGTATCCAATATATTTTTAAATAAAAATTAATTTTGGAGTATCCGGGCTTCATAGGTATAGATATAAGGTGTCATATACCAACCGTATAAAATCAACTGTGGCAATAGGGTATATACACATATTAACTTTGACACATGTTAATCAATATATGATGAATCTGCGAATAAACTCATAACATCCAAAGTAATATTATAAAACGGCAAAATACTTTCAAATAATATGACAAAATCAATGTAAACATATTGGAGATATATGATTTTCCATATCAATTGATATCAAGTTAAACTTATAAATATAATAATTAACTTAAATAAATATGTATGGTTTTCCCCACAAAAAATATGTATGGTTTTATCACAGCGGTTTTTGTTATTTTATATTATATTATATATATATATATATATATATATATATATATATATATATAGAGTAAATTATCTTGTCAAAAAAAATATAGAGTAAATTACACTCCCCTCCCCTCAAAGATGCTTGAATTACACTCCCCTCCCCTCTTATGTTAAAATATACACTTCCCTCCCTTGAAAAATAAAATTTATACTTCCTTCCCTTATAAGATGCTTGAATTACAACCCCCTCCCTGAATAATTAAATATGCACTACACTTTAATCTATTTTAACATAAATAAATATTTTTATGATGTATATATTAATTTTAAACCACCATTTAAGAAAAATTAATTCATTTCTTTATAATTTAAATGTCAATGATAATTAAATTTAAATATTTTGCTATTGATTTTATAATTTAGAGTATAAAATTAACATTTAAATAACCATGCTTTATTGTCTTTGGTAATTTTTCACATATTTTAATTTTATTTTTTGTTGTTTCATATTTTATAATAGAGTTTAAAACTACGTGTTAATGGAATTGTGAATGAAAAATAACGAAAAATATGTATTCAATTTTTTATTATATTGAAATAGACCCGCAATACTATTTTTTTTGGAAATGTGTTAGATTATTATTATTTAGCAAGATTATTAGAAATTAAAAAAAAAATATTGAGGGAGTAAAGTGTAGATTTTAACATAAGAGTGGAGGGAAATGTAATTCAAGCTTCTCTTAGGGGAGGGGAGTGAAAAAATTTCTAATATGTTTTGAATAAGAGGGGAGGGGAGTGTATATTTTAACATAAGAGGGGAGGGGAGTGTAATTCAAGCATCTTTGAGGGGAGAGGAGTGTAATTTACTCATATATATATTGAAATTAGAACATTATAAAATAAAAATCATCAAAATTATAAAAAATGAATATTAAATTATTTTTTATAAAACAAATTTAATTTTCTTACAAATGCAGTTTTGTTATTTATACAATCTATCTCTAATTAGTTAGTCCTATAACTTCTTAAAAAATTGGAACTTTTTTATTTTGCACTGTGAGTGAATTTTTAAAATATTTCATCACGTATTTACACTTTTCTGGCATTTTTTGTTCATTTATATATATATATATATATATATATATATATATATATATATATATATATATATATATATATATATGGCATTTCAAGTGAGAGGAGTCTTATTGTGAGAGATGAGAGGATTAAATCCTAACCCTTGGATTCACATCAACGGTTCAGATTTAGTATGTTTAATAAACTTTGCACGTATTTAATTTCTAGCACAATACCATCTTCTTCCTTCTTTAGCTTCCCAACGCCTTTTCTCGGTCGCTTCTGTTTCTATCTCATGAAACTCCAATTTTTATTTCTAACTCACTCCAATTTTATTTCATGAAACTCCCATTTTTTTCACAGCTTTTTCAATCCCATAGATAATTAATTAACAACTCTCGTAAGTTTTCTTTCAAATGACAAAAGGAACTGCAATTTTTGGGGTTTAATAAGGATGAGCCCCTAATTAAGTTAAATTATTATTTTTGATCAAGATTCAAATTGATCCAGCTTCTGAATTTATATCCAATAATTGTTATATTTTATATTGAAAAGGATACTATGATTGTGAGGTCAATATAATGGCTACATGTGACAGAGATGAAGAAAGTTTAGGTGTGTAAATAATAACCTTTAAATTCGTTTTAACCAAAACAGTTACAGTTGATTCAGCAAACAAGCATCGCCCAAGAATTGGGAAAGTTTAAATTGAAAGAGAAGACTGTACCAGCAACATACGAGAGAAAATGCAGAATGATTTTTGTTTTTTTCAAAGAAGAAAGGAAAGGTCGCACAGGCAAATGAGGGTGACGAAAAGTTTGGATACGGTTACTAAAATTCAATATTATGGTAAAGATTAATCTAAGGGCTAGGATTCAACCCTCTCACCTCTCACAATAAAAAACCCTCTCCCTTGATATGCCATATATATATATATATATATATATATATATATATATATATATATATATATCATTATATAGTTTTTATTGGGAAATGTTAACTTGTGCCCTCAAGGCACAAGTTAATGAATCAAATATGGAAATGGTTTATTGGAAGATGTGCATTATATTTAATTTTTAACTTTTTAATGAGTTGAATGCACGCAATTTCAAAAAATATTTCTTCTTTTGAGTTTCTTAACATGTGCCCTAAGGGCACAAGTTAACACTACCCTTTTTTATTATGGATAAATAACTAAGCAACATGCTGCTGGCAAGGAAATTGGTGTAGTCTTTGTGAAGTTGAATTCATGTAATTGATGTAGAGTGAGGAATATTACATGACCTCTTGTCCTTGCTTGCAGTAGCTTCTAGAATAAGGTTCTGCAGATTGTGTGCAATTGTTTGCTTTGCTTTTTATACAAACATAGGCAATATTGATTTGATGAGAATCTTTAAAATGAAATGAAAATTTTCTTCAAAATTTATATAGGATAGTTTGGAGTTGTGATTGTATTGTGTATATATTCGGTATCTATGCTGCTCTATTTTATATTGTACTACTAAAATTATTTTTGTTGTCTAGAATTTTTTTTTGACAAAAAGAAAACGATATTCTTTTATTCAAAACGATATAATACATGAGATATAACCACATGTTCAACATCGCTAAAAACCTAAAGAGTGAATTTACAAACAAACTCACAATGTTAATAGCATACAACGGTAAAATGTCTGCAAACGATATAATAAAATCTAAGTGGCCGAAATACTCATATTTCTGGATCTGCAACGTTGACACCCAAATCATTGATTGAATATGTAATTTATTGAAGTTGGTATTTCAATATTGTTGCATTAAAATCACACTTAGAGCAAGTGTACTCTATCGCATAAGTAGTATAAAAGATTATCGTATCCACAGGGATTAATTAACAAGTACCAAACTAATTAAGATATTTATTATTTAGACGAACAAATAGTAGAATGTTTCGGTAACCAAGTAAAAAGCAATGACAAAGAATGATAAAAACACGAAGTTGTAAAACAATAGAGAGAGGTCTAGGGTCGCGGTTTCACTTGCAAGTTTCGATTCCCTTATGTCTAGTTCTAATTAAATTCCTTTATTTTTATTCAATCACCAATCCCTTTACTAAAATTATTAATCCGTTTGGTCATTCGTGATTAATATTCTTTCTCCTAAATTAACACTTTGTTTGGTCATTCAAAGAGTTGAAACCAAGAAAAGCATAAAGCACAAAAAGGTTGAATGGTTGAAAGACTAAAATTAAGGTTTGATCATGCAATAACTTTAGTCTTAATTGTCCTGTAGGTCCACCAACTAATTGTAGTACGATCGCTGATCAATTAACTGATCGTTAACATGCAAAGGTTTGATCATTCCTAGATATGTGATAAAATCAATAGAACAAATTTGATTGGAGTAAAAACTGAAATTCAAATTAATAAACTAGAACATTACAGAGTCTCTTAACTTGTAAGATCCACCTAAACCCGAAAATGATATAGCTATACTTGAATAAACAACAAAACTGAAATAGGATTCATGAAACTAGAGTAAGGAATAACGCAAAGAAGAGTGCAGATTTTTGCTCCAACTTCAATCTCTACTCTAAGATCTTCAAACTCTCTCTCTCGTGTTCTCTTCTCTCATGCGCAGCGTGTGTATTATGTCACTTCTTGTCCCAAATTGAATTGTAATGCATATTTATACTGAGAAATTCTAATATGGTCACATGATCAAATAAAAAGTGTTTGGTCACACACACATAAAAAAATATTTTTTAATAATAAGGTGGAAATTGATAAAAAAGAGTGATTGAATATTTTAATGAGAATCATTTTATGTGTGTGTGATTAAACACTTTTCATTTGGTCCTGTGACCATGGAAGAATACCTCAATTATACTTGGTGTGCCGCCTTTTAAGTTGCCATGCATCCAGCCTAAGAAAAACATTTTTCTTCCTCTGTACACCGCCCCCTCTTTTTACTATGCAGCCACTTGTTTGTTTCAAAAAGGCAAACATTCCCTTAATCACTAAGAATCATCACCGCCACAGCCAATTTCCTTCACCTCTAAGTCTTTTGTGCACCTCCTCTTGGTTTTGTCTATTGTGCTGCCCTCTATTTCTTTCTTTGTTCTCACCTAACTCATTCTTGTATTATGCAGCAGCTAGCCACTTGTATTTGTTTGGAGGAAGACAACCGTTTGTTACGGATTAAAATAAAAGTGATTTTGATCTAAAATAATTTAGAGATTATATTTTAGAGATTATATGAAAAACCAGAATCTATTTTGCGATTGTTTAGTGTAATAAAAATCACTTTTTTTAAACAAATAATCTAGTTTGTTTGGATACAACTATATAAAAGGGATTTTTTGTCACAAAATTAGTTCAATCTTTTAAATTATATTTTCTCTTTCCTCTAAAAAAAATCTATTTTATTTTAAGCTGCTCCTAACAGCTTCTCATTTGAAGCTGTTTTTAGATTATTTTTAGATTCTAATTTTTTTAAAAGTCTGTAACAAACGGATGCAAAACTCTTAAAAGTGATTATTTGTTTAAAAAAAGTGAATTTTTTCTTAAAAAAGCTATAACAAACGGGCTCTAAATCTAGATTTTCCATTTAATTGAAATCACCGCCCCTAATCTCTTGGGTACAACACTGTTGATTTTGTTTGGCTTTCTTGAATTTCTCTTGGGTCTGTAGTATTGATTTTAATTAATCCAACTTTTCTTGTGATTGTAATACTAGATATAAGAGAGTATGTCTTTGATGATTTTTCACTTCTATTAAATATTTTTTTCATATTCTACAAAATAAAATAAAAATAGGTAAGTATATAAATAATAATAATACAAAATGTAATTAATTATACCCAAAATGTTAATATAAGTTATACCATTAGGTAGTTTATCAAATATAATAGAAACCAAAATGAACACTCCAATAAGGCACAAAATCAAACAACACCTCACAAGACGACGAACAACACAACGTCGTACTTAGACAACGAAATCACTAGGGAAAAAAAACACAAAGGAAAAATTTGATACATGTGGAAATCACTTATTTAGATTAAAAAAAAAGTGGAAAAAGATGCAGATGGGTGATTCTAGGTCAAAAATGATCTAAAATCATACATCCTCAATGAGTGTAGGAGAAAGAAGATGGAGTTTCTCTCACTAAAATAACTAGGGTCGGCTTTTTTTATTCTAATCATTCATCTATCAAATTAATACATTAAAACAAATAAAAATATTATGAACACTTACTTTCCAACGGTCTTTAACACCATCTCTTATGAGGTGATATTCATGTCGATAGCAAACCAAAAATTCAAATTCACCAATATTTTATGTTGGGCACCCACGCCGACAAATCCACTTGATGTAAGAGAGAGAAAAAGGAAGAGAGAAAGTAAAAATGAGTATGAAAGAAAGTTGTAAAAAGTGATAATAAAGTGGTTGTAATTACATAACCACCCTCTTCATTGCCCTTTAAATAAAAATCTTCTTATTCAACTAAACCCTAATATTTACAGCCTCATTCTCTGTCAAACGAACCACACTGTTGATCACCGCAGGTGACCTCACTCTCTCTCGCAGGTATGGTCTCCATCTTTGCCATCCTCTCTCTCTATATAACTGGTATGATCTCTATCTTTGCCATTATATATCGTGTCACAGTGAGGAAAATCAATTCAATTCTAGACTAGGTCTCACCCACTCACGAGTCAATATCTTTCTGTGTCCTTCCCTTCCGCCACTGCAATATACAATCGAACTACTCTGATTGCATGCTCTTCCTTCCCAAATCTCAATCGCTTCTTGCGTATGCTCTCAGAAATTCATTGCTAATCGCTACTTCTTCCCTCCTATTTGTATACTAGCTGCGCCATCTTTTTTTACTGCACATTAGAATCAGAATCTTTACGGAAATTCAAATCAATGTTTTTTTTCTTTTGGAATGTGCATTTTGTCTGGCGATCTTTCCGTTGTTCGTAATCCACGGCTTTACGGCACGTGATCATTATAGAGTAAAATTTAGGGTTTCTTTCTTCTTCCTATCATGTTAGCTACCCCAAAGAAAAACAAATTATTGAATGAGTGGGTATATTTTTGTATTTTGTATAAAGTATATAAAAAAATACAAATAGAATTCTGAATTCAATATAAAAAAACAGGAGCACGTTTATTATGTCGAAAGTAAGGAGTAATAATCTATCGTGGGTAAAGATACTATCGCTGATAAGCTAACTTTGATACGCAATGGTGACATGAATAGAAAAAGAACGGTTCAAATACCACTTACTAATATCACCGAAAACATTGTGAAAATACTTTTACGAGAGGGTTTTGTTGAAAACGTTAGAAAACATCGAGAAAGCAACAAATACTTTTTAGTTTTAACTCTACGGTATAGAAGAAATAGGAAAGAATCGTATAAAACTTTTTTAAATTTAAAAAGGATCAGTACACCTGGTCTACGAATCTATTCTAACTATCAACAAATTCCGAGAGTTTTAGGAGGAATGAGGATTGTAATTCTTTCTACTTCTAGGGGTATAATGACAGATCGAGAGGCTCGATTAGAAAGAATCGGCGGCGAAGTTTTATGTTATATATGGTAATGGTAAATTTGCCGATATCCGATTTCTATGAAAAAATTATATACATTATTGTAAATGGAGTAGAGAAGTAATGGATTTCTACTATTACTCCTGATACATTAGTGAATATGTCAAGAGGATTTAACTAGAATAGAAATAAAAATTTATGAAGATTAAATTACTGAATAACTTCGGAGGGTATGTTCTAGGTTGCTTTAGAGAAATAGAATTTAAATAAGATTCTAGGCTATGTTTAAAAAAAATTGGACGTTATATTAAGCTACCTTTAAAAATATATGTATATTTTTATATTAAACGACCTTTAAAAATATATACATGGCTACCCCATGTTTGACTTTGGATGGAATCATTTTTTTTGTGTGACTTTACTTGCTTTCAATCAACAATGGGTTACCTGATCCCGTCTTCTAGGAATCAGATGATGAATATACAGAACAAAACTATATTCTTTGATTTAAAATTTGACGACGACAACAACAATCTCTTCCTCTCGAAAAAATAAATATATATCACCATCGACCCAAACAGATTTCACGACACTCTATTAACCTTTTTATTATTCCCCTTTATTAACATGTAGCTTTTTTAATAGCTAAAAAATAACTAATTAGTAAAGTATAACCCTTTATAATCCGTTCCGGTTGTTTATGTGTATCTTTTGAAGTACATTTTATGAGTAATAATTATTGTGAATTTTTTTTGCTTATTGGCTAAATTTCCTTTTAGTTTTAATAAAATATTTTATTTTTCTTGATGTGGTCACCTTATGAAATTATTGTTAGCTTTGCCGCTGTCTCTAAGGTGTAGTAAACAAATATCATGTAGTCCCTGTTCATACTAAGTTCTTGTTTCTGTATGTGTTTATTTTGTCTCTCTTACTATCTATTATCTCTTGCTTGCAGAAGGAAAATGGATGTTACCTTTGTAAATTTTCTTTTAATGTTTCCAATCATTTTTGCTATTCGCATAATATTGGGGTGAGTTTTTATTTATTTTTATGTGTTCTTTAAAAATCAGAAACCGATTAATCTCATAGATTGTATTTGCTTTTGCTTAGGGAGCTGAAGCCTAGAAAGGTCATTGTAGTGCCTGCCTTAGCAATCTTGTTGTACTATGGAAGAAACTATGACTGGACTCCGCTGTTTGCAGCGGAGTTGGTGCGCTGTCTCTTCCCAAAGAATCGGACTTCATGGAGAAGTTCTTAGAAGAACTATTGGATTTGTCTATTTATAGAAATCAAACTATTGGATTCTGTTACTATTTTGGTTACTTTGATATTATTGTGATCAACTCATCTTAATTGGTCGATTTTGTTGATGATTCTCATAGTTGAAAATCAAAATCCGTTTTCCGCTTCCCGCACACGCCACTTTTATGCATGTTTTGCTGAGATTTTTTTTCTTTCAATTTCTTCAGTTCTTGTTACAATCTGCCACTTTTGATTTTCTTTTTTTCTTTTGTTTTCACGCACAATTGTTTTGTTATTTGTGTAGTGTATTATTGTTTAGAGACATGATATTTGAACAACCATATTTGTACAACATACTTACACCGTATATGTTGTCCGTTGTAGCTTTAAATGTTCATAAATCATATCCATATTGTTTATAAGCATCTTCCCACTCAATTTTATAGTATAGCACGTTGTTTAACCCTGTCATCATTTCTGTGTTGTTTATAAGCATCTTCCCACTCTCAGTTTTATAGTATAGCGCATTGTATAACACACTCAAAAGGCCAATATACCTTACCTCAGTTTGAACTTGTCTTCCATTAGCAGCCTATGAAGTTAATTTAATTCCTTCACTTATGTTAGGATAGTTAAGTGGTATGCATCCCTCTTGACACATAATATGAGGCTAGGTGGGGGTGCTGGAACGGGTAAACTTGTGTTCTTTACCGTGTCATAATATTTATTCCTAATTACTAGTAGTTACAAATTTGAATGTTGGTCATTGTTTAGGAATAAATATAGTACTATTGTGAATCTTTTGTTCATTGAAAGCGTTATCTGTTATAAGCATTGTCTGTTATGTTTTTTAGACAATTGCTCAACAACCGTGTCATATTTTTGCTCTACGATGAAATGGACCTAGAGTTAGTTTTCTGGTGTTAAGGTAGGACATTATGTCTTTTTTTTTTTTAAAGGAGGTAGTAGGACAATATGTTTAAACTGTGTGTGATGCGCAAAATTATTCTTTTAAATTTAAATACTCCACTTTAATTCTATGCTTTATTTGCAATTTTTTTCTTTTATGGTAATGATTGATATATTGAATATGGAGTAAGGTATGTGATACACACTTATTATCTAATTTTGTGTTACATGTTGACTAAAAGAACTTTTAATATGTTTAAGCTTGAAAGCAAATTTGTTGTTGCCCTTCATTATTCTGCGCAATATACTCTTTATTTTCATGTATATTTGTATTTTCTCTCTTGTATATTTGTTTTTTTTTAATTATTTTCTCTCTTGTTAGGATTCAAATATTACATCTTTAGGGTTTGTTTGATGGACATGATAGGATAGAGACATAATAGAATAGAAGCAGGATAAGATTGGTTAGAGATAAGATAAACATTTATTTTGTCATGTGTCCGTTTGATGTGGACACCACTTGTGTAATACCAATGTTATATAACATTGGCCAATGAAGGTGTGTCATATAGGAAGGTCTAAAGAGGAAAGAGAAAAAATATGCATGTGAAGTGCTATGTGGCACATCTTTATTAGTCAATGTTATATAACATTGGTATTTCAATGGTACACAAATGGTGTCCGTTTGATGTATACATGATAAGAAATTGGATGACATAATCTATTACTTTTTTAAGTTTAAGAGCAAATTGCACTCACCTCCCCTGAGGTTTTATTAAAAGACGCTCACCTCCCCTGAGCAAATTGAAAGCGTTATCTGTTATAAGCATTATCTGTTATGTTTTTTAGACTTGCTCAACAACCGTGTCTTATTTTTGCTCTACGATGAAATGGACCTAGAGTTAGTTTCTGGTGTTAAGTAGGACATTATGTCTTTTTTTTTTTTTTTTAAAGGAGGTAGTAGGACAATATGTTTAAACTGTTTGTGATTTGCAAAATTATTCTTTTAAATTTAAATACTCCACTTTAATTCTATGCTTTATTTGCAAATTTTTTCTTTTATGGTAATGATTGATATATTGAATATGGAGTAAGGTATGTGATACACACTTATTATCTAATTTTGTGTTACATGTTGACTAAAAGAACTTTTAATATGTTTAAGCTTGAAAGCTAATTTGTTGTTGCCCTTCATTATTCTGCGCAATATACTCTTTATTTTCATGTATATTTGTATTTTCTCTCTTGTATATTTGTTTTTTTTATTATTTTCTCTCTTGTTAGGATTCAAATATTACATCTTTAGGGTTTGTTTGATGGATATGATAGGATAGAGACATAATAGAATAGAAGCAGGATAAGATTGGTTAGCGATAAGATAAACATTTATTTTGTCATGTGTCCAGAGAAAAAATATATTCATGTGAAGTGCTATGTGGCACATCTTTATTAGTCAATGTTATATAACATTGGTATTTCAATGGTACACAAGTGGTGTCCGTTTGATGTATACATGATAAGAAATTGGATGACATTATCTATTACTTTTTTAAGTTTAAGAGCAAATTGCACTCACCTCCCCTGAGGTTTTATTAAAAGACACTCACCTCCTCTCTAGTTTATAAAAAACATTAACCTTTCTTATGTTAACACCGTTAACTAACACTTTCTACATCCACTATTTATCTCTAACATCAAAAGTTAAACCCTAATTTGCTTTTTCTCCCAAAAACTAGGAACATGGAACGTTGTCACCGACCTTTCATCACTTTTCCACCAAAACACAACTAGCTTCACACGATTACTTGTCTCTTGCATCTTGCTTAATCGCATACCATCAAACAACGTTTAATCTTCCTCATCAACAACCAGCCTTTTGGATATGTTTGAATATGGACTACAATTTTTTGCTCTGCAGATAGTAACATTGTCTTTGCTATGATATTCCTGTTATATTATTGCTTTGTAAGGAACTCATTATTATTTATTGAATTTGTGCCAAATCTGTCTGCACCAAACATGCAGACCAGTGAGTTTTTAACCAAATTTGCTTCCATTAACACATGTGCAAAACAAATTGAAAAGGCATGCTATATAATAGGTAAAATCTTATTCAAACGAATGAAGAGGTGAAGAAATAATGAAAATTGGAGAAAGCGTATAAAAAATGAAGAGGGTTGAAAGTGATGAAAATATGGTGAAAATTGGAGAAAACATTTAAACGACAACGTCTATTGAACCAGTGTGCAGGAGAATCACAAAAATCCAATTAAGATGAAGGACTGTGAATGAAGATGAAGGGGAATTTTTTTGGTGCACACCGTTAAAATTAACAGATGTTAGTGTCCAAGAGGCAAAGTGCTCCAATCATGAAATAATTAAGGGAGGTTAATGTTTTTTTTAAACTAGAGGGGAGGTGAGTGTGTTTTAATAAAACCTCAGAGGAGGTAAGTGCAATTTGCTCTAAGTTTAAATATGTTACATTTTTTTTAACTAGGACATGATAAAATAAATCATATTCAAATGACAAGATTACCCTAATCATACAATTATATACTCACTCCGTCCTTATATATAAGCACCCATTTGATTAAAAAGTTGTCCCTAAATATAAGCTTTTTTTTTCAATGCAATAATTATTATTATTTTCTTAAATATATACCTAATTAATATTACTAACTTGTCTTGGAATATGAAAAGTCAGATCTAATACACATACAAAAACAAAGTCAATTTGATAATATTAGCACACAAAATAAACACATTAATTGCGCTAACAACTAAGGCAAAGGGGACTAATATATGGGGGATAAAAGAGTATAACACATAGACATGATATAATATGTTTCAGGATTAACTTATCATATTTTATTGTCAGTGACGGATCTCTTAAGGAGCCCATAGATGCCAATGGCTCCCTCTACTTAAAAAATTGTAATCTTTTTATATAAGAAATTCACCAAAAGAAATCATTCTGAGTTTTCTTGATAGACCAAACAGTCACATCTCATAATACTATGTTTGGTTTAGTTATTTAAGTGTAAAAAGTGGAAGACGGAAAAAAAATGGATTTATGGGCGGAAAGAAAAAGAAATTTGGGACAGAAAAAAAGGTTTTTTTTTAAAGTAAAATAGACAACTAGGTTAAACTCGGAAAGGTTTATCTATTTTCATATATCGATTTTACTGCAAGTTAAATTGCTCAAATTAGGTTCAAGCTCCAATTTCAATAAAAATGAGTTTACCATCAAGTTAACATTAAATTAGACCTAAAAATGTATACTCATGCGAGTTTACGAGTCAATACTAGAGTTTGAGCTATTGTCCCCTCTCCCTTTGACCTTTGATGATAATATTTGTGATACATGTATTCTTGCTCTACAACAAATAGTTGGCTTCTATCGCATTGTAGAGATTGAAACGATAATGAAAGTTGAGATTGAATTTGGAAAATGTCGATTCCAGGTAAGATTCAACATTTCCTTTGGCTTTTCATGCACAACGCAATTCCAACAATCTTTGACATCACTGCAACTTGACAGCTTCTCCTATTTTATAGAGATTTCAATCTTATGATGAATATGTGATTCATTATGTTAGGGATTATGCTCCATCAAAGAAAGTTTGACAACATATATGTAGTTGTTGGTTAATATGACTAGTACTAAATGATTTATAACGGGGGAATGTGTATATCGTCTAGAATCTTAATCTTGATTTTTTTTTTTTGAAGAAAGAATCTTAATCTTGATGTTAAATATTAAATTTCTTATTTAATAAAGAACACCTTGTTCATATTGAAGAAGAAACGTAATTTTTTTTTTTTAGAGTAAGAAACGTAATCTTTATTTTTTTTGACGATAAATAAAATTTCATTAACAAAAGTCTGGCAATAAATCAAAAGCTAAGACTGTAGAAATACAAGGTGGGATCTCTTCAATCCATATACAATCGAGATTATGAAGAGAGTATTGAGCTAGATAATGAGCAGCTTGATTAGCCTCACGTCTAACATGCAAGAATTTTAAACTACGAAAAAAGACATTAAAATTAATGCAATCTCCGATAATAGATCCAACATAGTTGGGATGTTGTTGGTGAGTGTTCAGCGCCTGAACCACATTAGAAGCATCTGATTCTGCTATAAGATTCAGAAAAAACACGTCTTTTGCAAATTTCCAACCCCTTTCGCATAGCCAAAGCTTCTGCTACCTCTGAATCTGGTAATGAAAAGACTTGACAACGACTAGCAGCAACCACAATACCTTCATAATCTCTCACAACAACACCCATACCCCACTTACCTCCCTCTATTGGACCGACTGCATCAACATTTAGCTTATAACAACCATTATCGGGGGGTGTCCAGTGAACATCAGATATAGGTAAGTTTGGACCTCCACTTAACGTCTCCAACAACATCGTATTAGCACTATTAAAATTAGCAATAGATCTTCGTGCCTTATGTACAGTGGTAGCCACATCAATTTCAGTCCCCTCAAAACATTTTTTATTTCTAGTGCACCAAATTTCATAAACACAAGGCCAACACATTAACTATAACATCCTCATTTTCATCAATAATAATTATTTTCAACCACTCTTGAAAGGGCACGTACCTAGAAGCATGTGAATTGAACACCACACCCAAGGCGGAAGCAAACCATATATGCTTTGACCAATGACAATCCATAAATAGATGTGAAATTGTTTCATTATGCTGCCCACAAAAAACACACAATGGATCACAACTGATTTCTTTTTTAAAAAGATCATTTTTGAGTGGTAGTTTTTCATGTAAAATCCTCCACACAAAATGTATGTGTCTTCGAATACTTTTTATTTTCCACACAACTGATCACAAAAGAAACGTAATCTTTATTGATTAACTGTGATATCGATATATCGTGATTTGCATTCGCAACTTGGATAATACTCAATCATTATTCCAATAAGTCAAAAGTATTTCAAGTTTAATGTAAAATGTGGCTTTGTTTCAGGGGGAATATTTGGCAAATAGGACTAGTAAACTTCTCGACTAAAATCATAAAAAACGGTTACTTTGTAAATGTGTTATCGTCTCTAGGTCTTGGACTTGGTATTTTTGTTTTGAATGATGTCTATATATAGGCTATAAAATAATATGTGTATGTATGTATCCATCCATGTAGGAATCATCTCATTAATTAGGAGATCAATAACTTCAAATCAGGTATTCACAAATTACTAATCAAACAAAAATGGAATCATCTCATTAATTAGGAGATCAATAACTCCAAACCAGGTATTCACAAATTACTAATTAAACAAAAATCATTAATTAGGAGATCCAGTTATATATTATTTCATGTAACACTAACACAACAATTGTATTAGGAGATCAATAACTTCAAATCAGGTATTCACAAATTACTAATCAAACAAAAATGGAATCATCTCATTAATTAGGAGATCAATAACTCCAAACCAGGTATTCACAAATTACTAATCAAACAAAAATCATTAATTAGGAGATCCAGTTATATATTATTTCATGTAACACTAACGCAACAATTGTATTTTTTTTTTTTGGTAGTGGCCGGGGTTTGAACTCTGGACCTTGCATATTTTATTTATGCATTGTCCTAACCAACTGAGTTAAGCTCACGAGGACACAACAATTGTATAATTTTATTAATTTAATAACGAATATGGATTTATGGAGTCTGAAAATCTATAAAAAAGTTAATTTCATTTTAGATATGTTAATATTTTTACTAAATGCAGTTAATTTTATCCGTATAGCCAACCCTACCTAGTGGGATAAAGTTTTGTTGTTGTTGTAAAACTATAAAGCGGTCCTTGTGAATTTGATGTTATTTTTTTATAAAAATCGGCATACTCGCCCCTATGCGAGGATAGGCAAATCCTCTTTATCACCTAAGCATTTTAAAAACAATTTATTTTATGTTTTCCTCATATTTTGACCAAGTGATTCGAATAAGATAAATTTACACTACCAAAAAAAATGAATAGGATTAATTTAGCAGGTTTTCATTATGTGTTTCCCTTACTCTTTTTTCCTTTTCATGTAAATCAATTGAAATATATTGAATATGTATGTATCAGGTTTTAGCATTTGTTAGCTTTGATTGATCTTAAACAGATCGATATTAACAAACCTTCTTTATTTAATGGTTTTGACCAATCACAAAACAAATGAAAACATCTTGAATGCAAATTTCGACCAAGGATTCCATTTATATAATATATTTTCGTAGGTAATAATTATTGTAATAAAATCTAGGTTTGTGGTCGTTAAGTTTTGTACAACTTAGAAATATTAACCAAATTGTTAAAGATTATTTTTGTCGTGAATTCGAACTCAAATTTCATACCAATAAATTTAGATGTATGGAGTAAAATGAAGTGATAACCAATATCGACGTGGTATGAAACAATAACAGACCAACATCTTTCTTCAAAACAAAAAAAAAAAAAAATAACAGACCAACATCTAATTAACAAGCCTAAACTTGAACTTTTGAAAAAAAAATTAATATTACAACAAAAAATTTTTTTTGTGTGTTAACATTCCAATTTCTAGGGGAAGGGATGTCTAATAATATAGAGTTCGATTGAGAGGTAAATAAATTTTAACATATCTAAACAGTCCGTCTTTTGATAGAGTTGATTATTTAACCATTTGATATATTTTGTATATATAAAGACCAAATCCAAAAAAGAAAAGAAAAGAAGAAAAAGAGTGACTAAAACCACCTCTTGTGAGACATATTAAGTATGATTTGTAAAAGAGTAGTCTAAATCCAATTATTACACAACACAAGAGGGCTAATGAACAATGACAAATACGCAAAAATACTTATTTTAAAAAAGTATTCATTCTTTGTGTAATCTTACGGATAAATAATTAACCGAAACAAGGCTTCGTATTAATTAGAACACGTAATCCATCATAAATGAAGTCGGTAAAAAGAATGTACACTTACATGTAATGTTTATTCTAGAATAGTAACATGTCCAACATAAACTACCATAAAAAGGATAGTGTTTTTTTAAGGGAACTAAAAAAAGGATAGCTAGTCTATCATTAATTTTCATTAAAAATTATGACTAAGTTATATTTATCTCTTTTTATAACGATCATTAGTTTTTAAGTCTATTAATGTTTTTCTTTATTATTTTTTGTGTCTTGTCCCTCGGTTTTTTGAAAAGATCCAATAAAAATATTGATATTTAACCATAAATTAAATTCATTTACTCGGTTACGAATGGGAAAGGTGTTAGCAACATACAATTTCACTAGAAACGATTGCCTTCTAATTAAGAAGTGGCGGAAGGACACTTGTTAAGAAGCTCAAAGTAGACATATTAACTTAAAATTTGTGTATTCAGGACGTTGAAACATTAAAAAAACAACCATTTCTCTATCGAATTTATCAAATCTTTTATTTTTTAAAATCTTTAACAAGTTGACACTTTATTAGCATAACCCATTAATTAATTGTATATAAATTATGATGATATTTCTACAATATTTTATTTTACACAAAATATTTATAGTAGAAACAAACAAAAAAGTACTTTATATTAAATAACGAAGATAAAAGAGTTTTTATTAATATTATTTGGTTTGATAAGGGGAAGACCTTTCTCCTACTTGTCCCTAGATGCAAAAGGGAAATAAGAAAACACGTAGTTCTTGTCCAAAATATTTGGGGTCGAATCATTTTATTTTGTTCTTGTCTTATTTTGTTTTACTTCTTTTAATAACAATAATAATATTAATAATAACAATAATAATAATAATAATAATAATAATAATAATAATAATAATAATAATAATAATAATAATAGCAATTAAGAATAATATTAATGAACAACAATCTGTCAAAAAAATAATATTAAGTGAGGTACCGAAAAAAAAAGTAATAATATTAAGTGAGTAACACCGATTCCACGTTCGGCGTTATTCTGAACACTTGCAAAACTTCACTTATGAATCATCAAAACTTTAAGATAAGTTTTATTAGGAGCAAAGCAAATATTGTTGCTCTCTTGTTAGCTAGGGCGTCATTATCTTATGCTAATTCTCAAGTTCATGATTATATGTCATCTTATATTACAAATGTTATTAATAATGAAATGAATTAAGTTTATTTCTGTAAAAAAAAAAAAAAAAGTAGGTATTTCTCCCTGTACCAATTTGACTTCTTCATAGAAAGATATGTTTATTCTAGAATGTACATTAAATTACATGTTTATTCTAGAAGAGTAACATCATCATAAACGAAAGTCCCCCATAAACTATAAAAAGGATAGTGTTTTTTTAAGGAACTATAAAAAGGATAGTTAGTCTATCATTATTTTTCATTAAATATTACTATCACTAAGTTGCGTTTTTAAATATAAAGATTATCTTGATTTTTTTTATTTATCATAAATATCTCTAGTTTTTAAGTCTATTATTTTTTTTCTTTAATTTTTTTTTGTGTGTTAATCCTCCGTTTTTAGAGGAAAGTGTCATAGTAATTCAGAGTTTCGCCATGAAGTAAGTAAAACCAGATTAAAAAATATTGTCGAACACGAGTTCTCTCAAACGATTTGCTTTTTGATAGAGCTCATTAACCATTTAAATGTAATTATTTGGTTTTTATTTTTACATCCTTAATTAATCTACCGTAATTAGTCAATTATTTTATATTTGTGTGTAGGTAAAGTCAACTCATCATTTATTAAAAGGGAAATGTTAACTTGATTATTTAATCATTACTTGGTTACGAATGGGAAAGGTGTTAGCAACATACAATTTCACTAGAAATGATTTCCTTCCAATCAAGAAATGGCGGAGGGACACTTGTTAAGAAGTTCGAAGTAGACATATTAACTTGAACTTTGTGTATTCAGCACGTTGAAATATTAAAAAACAATCATTTCTATATCAAATTTATCAACTGTTTATTACCAAAAAAAAAAAATATCAACTGTTTTATTTTTTAAAACCTTTAACAAGTTGACACTTTATTAGCATAACCCATTAGTTAATTGTATATAAATTATGATGATATTTCTACAATACCTTATTTTACACAAAATATATAGTAGAAACAAACAAAAAAGTACTTTATACTAAATAACGAAGATAAAAGAGTTTCTATTATTGTTATTTGGTTTGATAAGGGGAAGACCTTGCTCCTACTTATCTTATCCCTGGATGCAAAAGGGAAATAAAAAAACACGTAGTTCTTGTCCAAAATATTTGGGGTCGAATCATTTTATTTTGTTCATGTCTTATTTTGTTTTACTTCTTTTAATAATAATAATAATAATAATAATAATAATAATAATAATAATAATAATAATAATAATAATAATAATAATAATTGGTAATTCTTACTCGGTAATTCTTCAAGACGAGTCTGCTTGTCTTATTATAGTTGGTATGCATTTCAAGACTTAAGGGGGATGCGCTTGCCGCCCCTGACTGGAACGTATCTCCGCCCCCTGAGAATAGATTAGGTCGAGCTAAACTTTATAAAATCTAAGTCTGATCAATCAAATTTTTTAAGGCCTAAGTCTGGTCTATGACCCGTCGTAGGCTTATTTTTAAGGTTTGAACTCGGACTTTTGAAAGCGCACTTTGACTTGTTAGCCTATTTAAAAACTTATTTCGTATGAACCTATTTAAATAAATATCTTGGTCTACTTTTAATCAGACAAGAGAACTAATAACTCTCTTTCGATATATAACACGACTTTTTATAGAATTTGACTATATATGATATCATATGTCAATTCTAACTTATAATAATACATTTAAATATACAAAAAATAATAATGTAGACTTATAAACTTAAATTATTTAAAAGGTTAACAAATTTATTATTCAATTAAAAGTACAAAATTGAATATAATAAGTTAATATTATTTAATTCAAAGTACACATTTATTTCGCTAGGCACTTTATTATTATTATTATATTAAATTTGCAAATAAATGAACGTTATTTAATTCATAGTTCTAAATCTTATCTTATATATGAAAAGTGAGATGTCTATTGGGCCGGGTTAGGGTATACCAACCCTTCTATTTATACGCTAGCATCACTACAACCCTTTCACACTAGCAAAGTTGCAAAAATGATGAATGAAGAAAATGAAAACGGTAACAACAACAATGAAAATGGCAATGTTCAGGTGCTCTATCATCACCATCATCATCATCATCACGCAATGCATCTTCACTTTAATGAGCCACAACCAGTTCAACACCGTTCTTTGTTGCGTAGGTTGCAAGAGGATGGTCTTGAAATTCTCATCAATGGGTTAATGGTTTGTCACTCACTTTCTCTCTTCCTTTCTCTCTTCTTCAGTTACTAACTATTATATCGTTTTATTTTGTTTATTAGATGAAGTTCTTCTTCAAAGGTGGAGGCAGTGGCGGTGCCGGTGGCGGTGTCGAGAACAATTGTACCTGCGGACACCAGTAGTAGGAAGAAGTGCTTTGTTGGTGATGTGCTGTCTGTGAAATTCTGCTTTTGAATTTGAGATAATTGTATGCTTTATTTGCATTTTCTCTTTTATTCTAGCATTGACAATTTATATATTGCTTGCATTAAGAGGATGAGTTACATGAGTGATGTGATACTCATACTCATACATACTTATTATCTTTTATGTTACCACTAAAAAGTACTTTATATGTCTTGTGTATGTTCAATTCTATATATGCTATATAAGTTGTGTTAATTTGTGTGATCTATAATCCTACTTGGAAGTTTTTTTATGTTGAAGAGAGATTATTGCTTGTAATTTGTTTGAACTTGTTCTTAAAAGGGAGATTAGGATAATTCTAGCATAGAGCTGGTTTAAAGAGTCGTGGTTTAAAGGGAGATTAGGATAATTCTCCCCTGGTTTTCAAGGATAGTTTTATGTTTAGGTGTTGTCCTGTTTGATGTCCAGATGCATAGTTGTGTGTTTCTGATCTGCAGCTTTGGTGCTTTGTAGTAATTATAGTTTGTATTGGGCTGTTTTGGTTTTAAAGCTATTTTGTTTAGTTTTGGCATCTTTGGCAGACTTAAGATAGGTAGATTTCCTTGTGTAGTTGCATAAATAGTCTCCACTCATGTTTTTATGATTATTAGGATTAGGATATAATTAGCATTAAGAATCAGTTGGATTAAGCATATGTGGAGACTATTCTAGTTTTGTATGATTAAACATGATGTTAGAAATTAATGACATTGAGATGTGAATCAAAACTCCAGAATTATGTTAGAAACTAATTGGTCCTATATAGAACTAAAAATGCTTAAGGTTATCCTACTTGACCTTGGACAGGCTTGAATTTTTACACAACATCATTGATCATTACTAATACCATTGTTTAATATCCTTGGATGTTTACATTTGTTTCATCTTTGTGATTTTAACTTTTTAAGACTCTCCATTTTCTTACCTTGACGAGATGAATTTGCGGTTAAAATAAGAGGACTGTATTTTTAGAAATGGACGAAACAATTTAGGGAACCACTTGAATTGGACTAGAATACTGCATATAAAGTTTTACTCTAGTAATTTTATTTGTTGCATAATTATACTAAATTCTTTAATTATAGATGTTGAATTAGATGGGTTAGTTGAAATCTAGTAAAGGATTATTATTAGGGATGGCAATTAGACCCAGACCCCATGGGCACCCGCAAAAAATACCCGCTATGGGTAGGGTAAAACCCCGCTTTCATGGGTCTGGGCTTGGGTATGGGTAATTACCCGCAAATTTGCATGGGTATGGGCACGGGTATGGGCAATGTACTACCCAGCCCCGCAACCCGCATATATGTATTTATATAATATGAAAAATAATTTATTTAATTTTCGTGTACAAGTAATTAATTTATTTAACTATTTAAGCCTAACCCTAAAACAGCTTAATGCAACTTAATAAAAACTTTAGTAACAATTTATTATGACTTTAACATGCAACTGCAACTTTTTAACGTATAACTGATGTGAGGTATCTATTTTCTCTTTCTTTCTAAGGATATTTTGGATGTTTTTTTTATTTGGCTAAATTCTACGATTCATAGTATTTTATTATTTGATTTGAAATTTTTTGGATCATAATTTTATTTCAATTGTGGTGTTTTCTATTGTCTTTTCATGGTTAAAGTGCGGGTAACGGGTGCGGGTATGGGGACTTAAGTACCCATAGGGTATGGGGAAGGGCACTAACGTTGTTGCCCACGAGGGTATGGGCTCGGGTATGGGTATTTTTTACAAACGCGGGTATGGTGATGGGTACTATAGTACCCTACCCATTGGGTACCCATTGCCATCCCTAATTATTATGTTGCTGTGTTGGTGTGAAAATTTATGTCGTTTAGGAAATAATTCAAAAATTAAAAGTTGCTTTGAATGTTGTCTTTTTTCCAGATCATTTAGAACCTGAAATAATATTATACCATCAATTATTTGATATATAAAGTTTTTTTTTTGTGTTAACATTCCAATTTCTAGGGGAAGGGATGTCTAATAATACAGAGTTCGATTGAGAGTTAAATAAATTTTAACATATCTAAACAATCCGTCTTTTGATAGAGTTGATTATTTAACCATTTGATAGATTTTGAATATATAAAGACCGAATCCAAAAAAGAAAAGAAAAGAAGAAAAAGAGTGACTAAAACCACCTCTTGTGGGGTGTGGTTATGGTGCATAAGGAGATCCTTATGCACCGTGCATAATTGCTTTCTACACCCAACATAATTGATTTCTACACCCCAAGTGAAAGCTTAATTCTAATAAGTCCTGCATAAGTCCAGCCCATTAACACCTAGTTCAACAAAAACAATTTAACCTTTCTACACCCCAATTGCTTTCTAATTCTAATGCTATCAGTATATCAAATTAATACATATATTAGTTTTTTTTTAAGTATAATACATATATTAGTTGTTGAGTTTAATTCAACACTTTCTGCATATTTATTTCATTAGTCTAACCTTTCTTCATTTGACAGTTCACATGGCTTCGGTCACACGACTTTATTTAATTAGTTATATTATTTTCTTAATTCATGTAATGTAAAGTATGGTATTTCGAATCCTATATAACTGTTACCAACCCAACACTATCATCACATCCATAATCCATACTCAGTACAGATTAACCAATATTAGCATATCAAATTAAGGTATTTTGAAATGGTATTTTGAAATTATTATTGTTAGATGGTTTTGAATAATGATTAAGATGTTATACACTGAAATTATTACTGAAAACATAATTATGGTTTAATGGTTTTGATAGTCTTCTATGAGAAACCAAAATAATTGTCTAATGGTTTTGCTATGAGTATGGTTTCTGTGAGTTGTACCCCAAAACCATTTTGCTGTGGAAATGGTTTCTGCGAGTTGTACTCCAAAACCATTTTGCAGTGAAAATGGTTTCCGTGAGTTGGACTCCAAAACCATTTTGCTGTCGGAATGGTTTCTGTGAGTTGTACTCTAAAACCATTAGATATACTTAATGGTTTTCTTGTGCAATTGAAAACAGAACCGCCCGTGTCTCTCTCCTCCGCCTTCTCTCTCCACTCCTACACCGATCTAGTGTTCGGCAGCGCCCAAAAACAGATCAAAACACAAAATCATCAAAAAAAATCATCAAGAACACTAGGAACATTTTCCAGCAATTATCATTTCTAGTTCATCACAATCATCATCCTCAAAACTCTCTTCCAGCAACAGTAACATCACAAACAGTTCGAATTCCACACTCACAACAACTTCAAACCGAATTCGAATCACAACAACGCATTGTTTCTTTTCAACCCATTCAAAGTAGGATTCAAACATAGCCATAACCACACCATTCATTTTCGATTCCAGCAACAGAAATCGAGCCAAATTCATACATACAGAAGTTGTTCGGACTAGGGAAGAAGGAGCAAAACGGAACCGTTTCCAAGCCTGTGTACACCAAATCTCGCTCATCAAAAGGAGAAGAGCGTAAACTGAGAACGAATCCAGAAGTGAGAAGAAGGTCAAAAACAAAAGGATTGAGAAATTTTACTTTACTGTAATTTCTAGATCTAGGCTTTATTAAGTGTTTTTGCTAAAAACTGATTTCAAAAATGAATAGAGGGAAGAAAAGGATGTTTAAATATGTGAAAACTTTTTGAAACGACGGAGTTTTGTAACTCCGGCGCGGTGGTGCCACCACCGGCCACCGTGCCGGAGAAGAACAATTCGCCGGAGAAGATGGTGATAGGTAGCGTTGTTCATGAGATAATAGAGAGATTAGAGAGAGGAATTATCTTTGTAGAAAGAGAAGTTTGTTGGTTAAATGCAGAGAGACATGGGGAAATGTAGAGCTGAAGCACAAGATTATAACACGTGTCCCTGATTTGACGGTTGTGATATGTTTATGTATGGTGCATAAGAAAGGACTTATGCACCATAACTTTTGCCCCTCTTGTGAGATATATCCTTATTTATCCTTATTTATTAATTTTGTTACGTCTGCAGCAATTTAACCTAATTTTTTCCCGCTCATTTGCTTTATTAGGTTTGCAATTATTTAACACAACAAATTCCATCTAAAAAAATGCATCGCGCCAATTTTATTCTATCCTCTTGCCTTTTTTTCTACATTTATCCTTATTTATTAATTTTGTTACGTCTGCAGCAATTTAACCTAACAAATTCCATCTAAAATGCAGCGCATCAATTTAACCTAACAAATTCCCTCTAAAATGCAGTAATCCCTATTATTTCTGCTCGCTTTTCATTCCTATCATGTTTTGTCATCGTTTGTATATATCTATTGTTTCTGTAGACTTTTTTTTTTTACAATAATTAATGTTAATATTCCTGAAGTCCAATAACTTTAAACCAAATATTCTCATACTTATTTATTTTCATACGTCTTTAAAATTTTATTTTATGGCAAAGTATTATACCTTTTAACATATTATTTTATTTATGATGCAGACTATGAATATTATTTTCTACCACTATAAGCCAAGTATTGATAGCTTATTTAGGTGCGAAACTAAAGTCAATATTTGTTGGTTAAAGGATTTTAACCATTAATATGTTATGTTGTTTAATGAATTTTATTTATGAATTTAAATTATTTCAACCTAATATATTTATGTTTGCCCGTACACAAAAATTTGCTTATAATAATTAACCCGGGCAACGACGGGTATTTAGACTAGTTAATTTTGTTAAGTCTGCAGCAACTTAACCTAATTTTTTCCCTCCACTAATCCCTTATTAGGTTTGCAACAACTCAATCCTAAAATTTTGGCTCTAAATTTGCATCATTAAATGCTAATAACCCTGAAATCTTGGCTCTAAAATTTGCTATTTTTTTTTTAAAACTGATTTTTTTTCTTCGAATTTTTATCATATCCACTAAAAAATTCATACTACCAAACACTATTTTTGAAAGTTAATAACCAGTATGATTTTTGAATGTCAAACATGCTCTGATTATTTTTTAATGTTAATTTATAGTAAAAAAAAATCTCTAAATTATTGAATGTCAAAATCATTTTTATTTAAATTTGTTACAAACAGGGTCTATGGGGTTGTTCGTTATAACTTTTAAAAAAGATCACTTTTAAGAGCATTATTTCTCTTTGTTATTGTTTTTTTAAACCAGGATCTAAAAAAAAAAATCTAAAAACAATTTCAAATTAAAAGATATTAAGATTATGTTTTTTATGGGAGGGGGGAGAAAATAAGTATCAAAAGATGAAAGTAATTTTGTAACAAAAAATTCGGATACCATACATAGCGAATTTCACTCATCCTTAATTATATGTCTAATCCGGGCAACGCCGGGTAAAAAAACTAGTTAAGTATGATTTGTAAAAGAGTAGTCTAAATCCAAATATTTCAGAAGGGCTAATGAACAATGAAAAATACGCAAAAATACTTATTTTAAAAACGCATTCATTCTTTGTGTAATCTTACGGATAAATAACTAACCGAAACAAGGGTTCGTATTAATTAGAACACGTAATCCATCATAAATGAAGTCGGTAAAAGGAATGTACACTTAATTACATGTAATATTTATTCTAGAAGACTAACATGTCCAACATAAACTACCATAAAAAAGGATAGTGTTTTTTTAGGGGAACTAAAAAAAGGATAGCTAGTCTATCATTAATTTTCATTAAAAATTATGACTAAGTTATATTTATCTCTTTTTTTTTTTTTTTGGTACAAAAGTTATATTTATCTCTTTTTATAAAGATCTTTAGTTTTTAAGTCTATTAATGTTTTTCTTTATTATTTTTTGTGTCTTATCCCTCGGTTTTTTGAAAAGATCCAATAAAAATATTGATTTTTCACCATAAATTAAATTCATTACTCGATTACGAATGGGAAAGGTGTTAGCAACATACAATTTCACTAGAAACGTCTGCCTTCTAATTAAGAAGTGGCGGAAGGACACTTGTTAAGAAACTCAAAGTAGACATATTAACTTAAAATTTGTGTATTCAGGACGTTGAAACATTAAAAAAAACAACCATTTCTCTATCGAATTAATCAAATGTATTCAGGTCTTCCCCATTAATTAATTGTATATAAATTATGATGATATTTCTACAATATTTTATTTTGTGTACAAAATAAATATATATATATATATATATATATAGTAGTAACAAACAAAAAAATACTTTATATTAAATAACGAAGATAAAAGAGTTTTTATTAATATTATTTGGTTTGATAAGGGGAAGACCTTTCTCCTACTTGTCCCTAGATGCAAAAGGGAAATAAGAAAACACGTAGTTCTTGTCCAAAATATTTGGGGTCGAATCATTTTATTTTGTTCTTGTCTTATTTTGTTTTACTTCTTTTAATAATAATAATAATAATAATAATAATAATAATAATAATAATAATAATAATAATAATAATAATAATAATAATAGCAATTAAGAATAATATTAATGAACAACAATCTTTCAAAAAAATAATAATATTAAGTGATGTACCAAAAAAAAAAGGTAATAATATTAAGTGAGTAACACAATTCTACGTTCGGCGCTATTCTGAACACTTGCAAAACTTCACTTATGAATCATCAAAACTTTAAGATAAGTTTCATTAGAAGAAAAGCGAATAATGTTGTTCACTTGTTAACTAGGGCGTCATTATCTTATGCTAGTTCCCATGTTCATGATTATATGTCATCTTATATTACAAATGTTATTAAATAGTGAAATGAATTAAGTTTGTTTCTGTCAAAAAAAAGTGAGTATTTCTCCCTGTACCAATTTGAGTTCTTCATAGAAAGATATGTTTATTCTAGAATGTACATTAAATTACATGTTTTTTCTAGAAGAGTAACATCATCATAAATGAAAGTCCCGCATAAACTATAAAAAGGATAGTGTTTTTTTAAGGAACTATAAAAAGGATAGTTAGTCTATCATTATTTTTCATTAAAAATTACTATCACTAAGTTAAGTTTTTAAATATAAAGATTATCTTGATTTTTTTATTTATATCATAAATATATCTCTAGTTTTTAAGTCTATTATTTTTTTTCTTTAATTTTTTGTTTTTTTTTGTGTGTTAATCCTCCGTTTTTAGAGGAAAGTGTCATAGTAATTCAGAGTTTCGCCATGAAGTAAGCAAAACCAGATTAAAAAATGTTGTCGAACTCGAGTTCTCTCAAACGATTTGCTTTTTGATAGAGCTCATTAACCATTTAAATTTAATTATTTGGTTTTTATTTTTTCATCCTTAATTAATCTACCATAATTAGTCAATTATTTTATATTTGTTTGTAGGTAAAGTCAATTCGTCATTTATTAAAATTGATTATTTAATCATTACTCGGTTACGAATGGGAAAGGTGTTAGCAACATACAATTTCACTAGAAACAATTTCCTTCTAATCAAGAAGTGGCGGAGGGACACTTGTTAAGAAGCTCGAAGTAGACATATTAACTTGAAATTTGTGTATTCAGCACACTGAAATATTAAAAAAAATCATTTCTCTATCAAATTTATCAATTGTTTTATTTTTTAAAATCCTTAACAAGTTGACACTTTATTAGCATAACCCATTAATTAACTGTATATAAATTATGATGATATTTCTACAATACTTTATTTTACACAAAATATATAGTAGAAACAAACAAAAAAGTACTTTAAAATTAACAACGAAGATAAAAGAGTTTTTATTATTGTTATTTGGTTTGATAAGGGGAAGACCTTGCTCCTACTTATCTTATCCCTGGATGCAAAAGGGAAATAAAAAAACACGTAGTTCTTGTCCAAAATATTTGGGGTCGAATCATTTTATTTTGTTCTTGTCTTATTTTGTTTTACTTCTTTTAATAATAATAATAATAATAATAATAATAATAATAATAATAATAATAGGTAAATCTTACTCGGTAATTCTTCAAGACGAGTCTGCTTGTCTTATTATAGTTGGTATGCATTTCAAGACTTAAGGGGGGATATGCACTTGCCGCCCTTGACTGGAACGTATCTCCACCCCCGAGAATAGATTAGGTCGAGCTAGACTTTATAAAATTTAAGTCTGATCAATCAAATTTTGTAAGGCCTAAGTCTGGTCTATGACCTGTCGTAGGCTGATTTTTAAGGTTTGAACTCGGACTTTTGAAAGCGCACTTTGACTTGTTAGCCTATTTAAAAGCTTATTTCGTATGAACCTATTTAAATAACTATCTTGGTCTACTACTTTTAATAAGACAAGAGAACAAATAACTCTCTTTTGATATATAACACGACTTTTTTTTTATAGAATTTTACTATATATGATATCATATGTCAATTCTAACTTATAATAATACATTTAAATATACAAAAAATAATAATGTAGACTTATAAACTTAAATTATTTAAAAGGTTAACAAATTTATTATTCAATTAAAAGTACAAAATTGAATATAATAAGTTAATAAGTACAAAATTCAAAGTACACATTTATTTCGCTAGGCACTTTATTATTATTATTATTATATTAAATTTGCAAATAAATGAACGTTATTTAATTCATAGTTCTAAATCTTATCTTATATATGAAAAGTGAGATGTCTATTGGGCCGGGTTAGGGTATACCAACCCTTCTATTTATACGCTAGCATCACTACAACCCTTTCACACTAGCAAAGTTGCAAAAATGATGAATGAAGAAAATGAAAACGGTAACAACAACAATGAAAATGGCAATGTTCAGGTGCTCTATCATCACCATCATCATCATCATCACGCAATGCATCTTCACTTTAATGAGCCACAACCAGTTCAACACCGTTCCATCCTATCACGTTTTCTCAAGTTTTTGTTGCGTAGGTTGCAAGAGGATGGTCTTGAAATTCTCATCAATGGGTTAATGGTTTGTCACTCACTTTCTCTCTTCCTTTCTCTCTTCTTCAGTTACTAACTATTATATCGTTTTATTTTGTTTATTAGATGAAGTTCTTCTTCAAAGGTGGAGGCAGTGGTGGTGCCGGTGGCGGTGTCGAGAACAATTGTACCTGCGGACACCAGTAGTAGGAAGAAGTGCTTTGTTGGTGATGTGCTGTCTGTGAAATTCTGCTTTTGAATTTGAGATAATTGTATGCTTTATTTGCATTTTCTCTTTTATTCTAGCATTGACAATTTATATATTGCTTGCATTAAGAGGATGAGTTACATGAGTGATGTGATACTCATACTCATACATACTTATTATCTTTTATGTTACCACTAAAAAGTACTTTATATGTCTTGTGTATGTTCAATTCTATATATGCTATATAAGTTGTGTTAATTTGTGTGATCTATAATCCTACTTGGAAGTTTTTTTATGTTGAAGAGAGATTATTGCTTGTAATTTGTTTGAACTTGTTCTTAAAAGGGAGATTAGGATAATTCTAGCATAGAGCTGGTTTAAAGAGTCGTGGTTTAAAGGGAGATTAGGATAATTCTCCCCTGGTTTTCAAGGATAGTTTTATGTTTAGGTGTTGTCCTGTTTGATGTCCAGATGCATAGTTGTGTGTTTCTGATCTGCAGCTTTGGTGCTTTGTAGTAATTATAGTTTGTATTGGGCTGTTTTGGTTTTAAAGCTATTTTGTTTAGTTTTGGCATCTTTGGCAGGCTTAAGATAGGTAGATTTCCTTATGTAGTTGCATAAATAGTCTCCACTCATGTTTTTATGATTATTAGGATTAGGATATAATTAGCATTAAGAATCAGTTGGATTAAGCATATGTGGAGACTATTCTAGTTTTGTATGATTAAACATGATGTTAGAAATTAATGACATTGAGATGTGAATCAAAACTCCAGAATTATGTTAGAAACTAATTGGTCCTATATAGAACTAAAAATGCTTAAGGTTATCCTACTTGACCTTGGACAGGCTTGGATTTTTACACAATATCATTGATCATTACTAATACCATTTTTTAATATCCTTGGATGTTTACATTTGTTTCATCTTTGTGATTGTAACTTTTTAAGACTCTCCATTTTCTTACCTTGACGAGATGAATTTGCGGTTAAAATAAGAGGACTGTATTTTTAGAAATGGACGAAACAATTTAGGGAACCAATTGAACTGGACTAGCATACTGTATATAATTAGTAGTTAAAGTTTTACTCTAGTAATTTTATATGTTGCATAATTATACTAAATTCTTTAATTATAGATGTTGAATTAGATGGGTTAGTTGAAATCTAGTAAAAGATTATTATGTTGCTGTGTTGGTGTGAAAATTTATGTCGTTAAGGAAATAATTCAAAAATTAAAAGTTGCTTTGAATGTTGTCTTTTTTCCAGATCATTCAGAACCTGAAATAATATTATACTATCAATTATTGTTTTACTCATTATGTACTTTGAAATTCATACAGGGTCTATACTTATATTTGATATAAACATGATTGTGTGGATTACAATGTTATGGTTATGAAGTCTAACCCTTGTTATTAGCTTCTGTTATTATATATAACGGAGTTGGTTTTCTTAAAGATTTGATAAATTTACTGGTTTATTAGTCTTAGTCTTAGGCCTGTATACAGGGCTTCACTGTTTCTCTCTTTGTGATAGAGCATTCATACTTTACTCAATACAATTGTTGGAATTACTTTATTTATTTATCCTTTTCTTCCTTACAATGTTTCTACACACTGATTTGTTTTCTTAAATGTCCAACAAATTAATTGTCGCACCTAAAGTTCAATGTTGTGTGAGACAAAACCGTTGCATGTTCATGATTAGCAAAGGCATAAACGCTCATGTATGACTATGTGCACACATGCTTTCTTGAATGCTATCCTTTCATCTTACCTCTAGTTTTGGTGGAAATTCAGTATTCATATGATGACTACAATTTTTCCCAGGCTCTAGTGACCGAGCTTTATGATTACTTCCATTGATTTCAGAGAAAATCCCTCAAAGTATAAGCATTTAAAGAAAGTTATACTCCATATATTGTCATGCATCTGAAATACTGAACTAGCATTTTTACTCTTATTTTGTTTCATGTATAGATATAATTAAAGTCAATCAAAAAATCTGAAGTACTAACCTTTAGATGTGGAGAGAGTATGTTGATTTAGGAGTATTGCCTATAAGAGAAATCAGAGGTTGATACCCAAATTTTGTGGACAAAATTCCTAAAAGAGGAGAGAATGTAACAACCCAGGATATGATAATCTATTTATTACTAGTGTAAATAATTCTATCGTTATATTTCTCATTTGCCGACATTTAGATATTCATGTTTAACGTTGGAACTTAATTAATCATAGGTGATTATCGGTATCCAAGTGAGACTTAAATTAGGAATTAGAGTAGTATTTGACCAAAGCCTATTTGATAAGTAACCCAAACTTAAGAATACGATTTGTGTGGAATTGGTACATTTTACTTGGTATTTTTCAGTAAAAAGACATCACCCCCACCCCCAAATACACCACATATATAGTCTCAGTATGCTTAACCCTCATTGAGAAAAGGAGGAAATAAAAAAAAAACAAGAAGAAGAAGAAGAAGAATGATGAGCGAACAATATATATAGAGGGGGGAGGCTCCAAAGGTTAGGAAGTTATGGAGAAAGAGAAATTGTGAGGAGACTGAAAGCAAGGAATGAGTTTCAAGAGAAAAGTGAAAATGACCATTGAAGAAGAAAAAGAGGAGATGAAGGTTTGATTGGAATTGGAGGGGAAAGACAACAAGCTAGGATTTTTACTTGCTTCTCCTAAAATCTCAAAGGTGCTTGATATTGAAAAGTTGAAGAATATGTCTGCACCAACAATTCAATATAGAGTTTATTTGTTATCGGATCACAATCATAGTCATAGAGTGCTGTTTGTTTCATTAAAAGATATATATTATAACAAAAAATTAACTTAATTAAGTAATAATAAAATGGAAACACGAGAAGCTTATATGGATCATTTTCCATAGACACAATGGTTTTGTTATCAGTATCCTTGGCAGCAATGGAAATATCATGGGAGCAAAAGACATCAGCTGCAAATCCACAACTTCTAAGATCGTAGTCTCCATCAGGCATAACATTGTTGTCAGATTTTTGAACTTGTCCTCCAACCAAAGGTGAACGCAATTCCACCAGAGATTGTAAAAGATCAACATTGTTTACATTCGATCCATGAGTGTTTTCGATGAAACCTTGGTTTATAGCTTCTTTGCAACCGTTTACAATTTCAGAAACATCTTCAGGAAGATCAAATTTATCATTCACATCCTCAACTTCTTCCTGCATCGAATTGTTTGCAAGTTCTTCTAACACAACCTTTACTCTACTTGTATCTGCATTTTTAGAAGCAGTGCATAAAATATCAAGGTTAGAGAGATTATATATTCATTTGTGTAAAACGGTCTGAAAAGATTAAGAAATATAACTATTATGTACATTATGACCATTAATTATTTGGCAAAACAAATAAATATACCTGTGGTAACCAATTCATGAACATCAAAATCACTCGTCTCTACTTCATTAGATGGATCAGTAGGCAGAACTTGAACTGGAGTCCCATCTGAATCTTCAAAACTAGATGAATGAACCTCATGTAGAGTGTCTTGAACAGCCACATCGGTATTTTCCACACCTGTTGATGCATCAAGGCATATTGCGGCAGATTCATCCATAACACAATTATTATCATCCAAATTTTGAACTTGTTCAATTGAACGGCCATTGGATTCCTTCGGAGAAACATTTAAGGAATTCACATTCTCCATAACAGATCCTCGATGGATATTGATCTAATCTAATTTTGGACTTGTTCAATTGAACGGCCACTGGATTCCTTTGGAGAAACATTTAAGGAATTCACATTCTCCATAACAGATCCTCGATGGATATTGATCTGATCTATTTTTTCAGCTTCACCTTCAACTTTTTTTGTTCTACTAGAAGCTTCATGAACCTTAGTTTTTTCACTCAGTACCTCAACTTCTCCCTTCACCATATTGTCATCTTCAGTTTGTGTTGCAGGATCCAATTCATGATTTTCTTCATTTTTCTCCTTATCGACATTCATTTCCATGCTTTCCTCCACGTTAACGGATCCAATGTCATCTCCTTCAGGTGGTGATTTCAACTTAGACTCTGACTTCACTTCACGGGCATCAGCAGAGCCTATAATATAAAGGTTTGAGATATTATAAATTAATAAACTAATTACAACAAAATCAACTATAGCACTTTCCTATATCAAGGTGTACAAGACAACAAGTAGATGTGTCGAAGAAATGTACAACAAAATAAAGTATTAGGGAGATTAAGAAACCGGACCAATTGTAATTGCCTTCAGAAATCAATTCACCAGTTGTCATAAATAGATCATGTGTACCATCTGAATATTGAACACTTGATGAATTACCTGCATATGAATTTTTTTGAATAGACGCATTGTTCTTCCCATCAGTATTCTTAGCAACAACGGATTCATCAAGGAAACAAAAGGCGTCAACTCCAGATTCACTTTTTCCAGATCCACAATGCAGAATTTTATCATCGGGCTTTTGAAATTCATCATCAAAATATGAACTGAAATCCCCTAGAGAATCATGTAGAAGATTAAAATCATTTACGATTGACCGTTGAGGGCTTTTGATGCTACTTGAATTTAAAGCTTCATCTTTACACTTTGCAGTTCCACCAACTTTTTACCAAATTCTGCTGAAGCAGCCAGTTGAAGATCATCATCATCTGAGAATTTAACAATTGGTGTATGAGTCTCATATGGATGATTTTCCATAGACACGATGGTTTTCTCATCAGTATCCTCAGAAGCAATGGATTTATCATGGGAGCAAAAGACATCAACTGCAAATCCACAATTTCCGAGATCGTAGTCTCCACCGTACATAACATTATCATCAGATTTTTGAAAAGGTGAACTCGATTCCACTGAAACATGTAAAAGATCAACATTCTTTACGTTTGATCCAAGAGGGGCATAGATGCTAACTTGCTTTCTAGCTTCATTGCTACCGTTGTTAGTTTCAGAAACATCTTCAAGAAGATCAAATTTATCATTAGCAAGTGCGTCTGAAACAACCTTTACACCGCAAGTATCTGCATTTTTAGAAGCAGTGCATAAAATATCAAGATTAGAGAGATTATAAGCTCATTTGCATAGAACAGTGTGAAAACGTTAAGAAATCTAGCTAATATGTACACTATGACCATAAATAGCAGTGCCTGAAATATTAAGGACAGAGAGATTATAATCTCATTCCTATTATACCCGAATGCAAGATGATTATTAAAAACTATAATAATGTTGACAATATAATAACAATTATATAAAAATAAGTACTATTTTAATTTTTCACAAGAATTGTTTGTTCCTTTGTACCTTCATCAGTCACATTCTATGGTTTGTCCTTGACGATTATTGATCTGATCTATTTTTTCAGCTTCAACTTTCTTAGTTTCACTTGTATCTTCCTGAACATTTGGTTTTTTCACTTAATACTTCAACTTCTTTCCCAACCATATTTTCATCCTCACTTGGTGCTGCAGGAAAGATGCGTACACCAAAAGTTGTTATAAAAACCGTCAATGATAAAATTTAAAATAAAAATCTACCTGAATATACCTAGAAGGCAGCTATAGATTGTAGATTACAAACTTCGAGTAAAATTCCAAAAAAAAAAAAAAATATACCTGAATCAACCTTGTGATCATACTTGACTTCACTTGGTGGAGTAGTTAGAAATTGATGTGGTTCCTCTAGTAAATGGTCAGCAACAGTATCTATAAATATAAACGTACAAAAATCTATAAACTAATTAATATTGTTATTAAAACAAAAATGAAATACAATTAATAGTCATAAGCCCATAGCTTTGTTATACCTGAAGCATCCATTTGAACATCATCAACTTGCTCCTTATTAACACCAATCTGCGAGCTTCCCTCCACATCACAAAATCCAATATTTCTTGGTGTTACTGAATTAATTAGCAGTTTGGTAGATGAACCAATTATTTCCCCTGAGGCTGGACTTAAACGCATCTTTCGTGAAGACTCAAACATCGCTCCACTTATATATGCACTTGTAGTGGCAGTGCCTAAAATATACTCATTTGTATAAAACAATGTTAATAGGTTGAAAAAATCTTTCTAATATCTACACTATGACCATATATTATTTGGCAAAACAAATCAATTAACTGAATTTCATTTTGACATGCCACTTGTACTTGATTCTCAAATGTATGTATAGGAGATAGGAGATTGTTCATTATATCTTTGATGTAATTATGTTTTTATTTGCTTTTTCAGACGTGCAATCCAAAAATGATATTTTGATTTTGAAAGTGCGAGACATTGTTAAAGGGTATGAATGAAATCATGTGTAGAAACTAACACATAGACATAGGATTAAATTTTTCATTCACAAACACTATCTGATCGTATATCATTAAATCAAGTGATTCGAATAGGATAAATTTACAGTACCAAAAAAATGAATAGGATAAATTTAGCAGGTTTTCATTACGTGTTTCCCTTACTCTTTTTTCCTTTTCATGTAAATCAATTGAAATATATTGAATATGTATGTATTATGTTTTAGCATTTGTTAGCTTTGATTGATCTTAAACAGATCGATTTTAACAAACCTTCTTTATTTAATGGTTTTGACCAATCACAAAACAAATGAAAACATCTTGAATGCAAATTTCGACCTAGGATTCCATTTATATATATTTTCGTAGGTAATAATTATTGTAATAAAATCTAGGGTTTGTGGTCGTTAAGTTTTGTACAACTTAGAAATATTGACCAAATTGTATTTTTTTGACAAAAACAAAGGATATTCATTCATTCATATTGATAGAATAAATCATAGACAATAACATGATCAATATCGCTAAAAACGTAAAGGGTGAATCTGCGAACAAACTCACAGCACCCAAGTTAATAGCATTCAACGGCAAAATGCCTACAAATAATATGATAAAATCTAAATCACCAGAATACCCATGCTTCTGGATCTGCAACGTTGACGCCCAAATCATTGATTGAATTTGTGATTGTCTGAAGCTGATCTTTCAATACGAACCAAACGAACACCGCACAACAAAAGATGCGAAATCAAACAACGCCGCACAAGACGACGAACAACACAACGTCGCACTAAGACGACGAAATCACGAAAAAACACAAAAGAAAAACTTGATGTATGTGGAAATCACTTATTTAGATTGAAAGAAAGGAGAAAAAAAGATGCAGAGGGGTGATTCTAGGTCAAAAATTGACCTAAAATCACCCCTCCTCGATGTGTGAAAGAGGAAGAAAACTTAGAGAGAAGGCAGAGTTTCTCTCACTAAAAAATTAGGTGTTACAAAGAGAGGCGGAGTTGTGATGTAAATTGTTAAAGATTATTTTTGTTGTGAATTCGAACTCAAATCTCATACCAATAAATTTAGATGTATGGAGTAAAATGAAGTGATAACCAATATCGACGTGGTATGAAACAATAACAGACCAACATCTAATTTAACAAGCCTAACTTGAACTTTTGAAAAGAAAAAAAAAATATTACAACAGGCGTGGCAGTGGCGTCATCGTTTATGGGTTTGGGAGGAGGAGCTGGTGGAAGAGTCTAGGGATTTATTACTAACTATATCTTTGCAGGAATCAGAAACAGACAGGTGGTTATGGTTACCGGACCAGATTAGAGGCTATACTGTTCATGGTGTATATGATATGTTAACATCACAGGCACAACAGCAAGTGAATCAAAATTTGGAGTTAATATGGCATAAACAGGTTCCTTTAAAAGTTTCAATCCTTGCTTGGCGTCTGTTGAAGAATCGTTTACCTACTAAATCCAATTTGGCGGATCGTGGTGTTATTTCTGTCGAGGATCGGCTTTGTGTTACGGGATGTGGGCATGTTGAAGATACCAATCATATGTTTTTGTCTTGTCCTATTTTCGGTGTTCTTTGGCAATGGTGCGACAATGGCTCGGAGTCGACGGGGTAGATTGTCACGTTATCTCAGATCATTTGGTGCAATTTATTGAATATGCAGGTGTATTGAAAGCTCGTCGCTCTTTATTTCATTTGATTTGGCTTCAATGTGTTTGGATTGTATGGAATGAGCGGAATGACACGTGCTTTAGGAACCGTCAGAGTTCTATACCACAATTATTAGACAAAGTAAAATCTCATACCTTATGGTGGTTGAAAGCTAGCAATGTAGCCTTTACTTTTGGGACTCTTAGTTGGTGGTCGAGCCCGCTCTTATGTTTGGGTATTGATTGATTTTGTTGTAATATTGACAGGATGTTGTTTCCCGTAATTGTTTTGGCACGTCTTGTGCCTTAATAATTGCGGTGTTCATAGTAATATATTCCATTTTTGATTCTTCAAAAAAAAAAAATATTACAACAATTTTTTTTTTGTTAACATTCCAATTTCTAGGGGAAGGGATGTCTAATAATACAAAGTTCGATTGAGAGGTAAATAAATTTTAACATATCTAAATAATCCGTCTTTTGATAGAGTTGATTATTTAACCATTTGATATATTTTGAATATATAAAGACCGAATCCAAAAAAGAAAAGAAAAGAAGAAAAAGAGTAACTAAAACCACCTCTTTTGAGACATATTAAGTATGATTTGTAAAAGAGTAGTCTAAATCCAATTATTACACAACACAGGAGGGCTAATGAACAATGAAAAATACGCAAAAATACTTATTTTAAAAAAGTATTCATTCTTTCTGTCAAAAAAAAAAGTATTCATTCTTTGTGTAATCTTACGGATAAATAACTAACCGAAACAAGGGTTCGTATTAATTAGAACACGTAATCCATCATAAATGAAGTCGGTAAAAAGAATGTACACTTAATTACATGTAATGTTTATTCTAGAAGACTAACATGTCCAACATAAACTACCATAATCCCTCAAAAAAAACATAAACTACCATAAAAAAGGATAGTGCTTTTTTAAGGGAACTAAAAAAAGGATAGCTAGTCTATCATTAATTTTCATTAAAAATTATGACTAAGTTATATTTATCTCTTTTTATAAAGATCTTTAGTTTTTAAGTCTATTAATGTTTTTCTTTATTATTTTTTTGTCTTATCCCTCGGTTTTTTGAAAAGATCCAATACAAATATTGATATTTAACCATAAATTAAATTCATTACTCGGTTACGAATGGGAAAGGTGTTAGCAACATACAATTTCACTAGAAACGATTGCCTTCTAATTAAGAAGTGGCGGAAGGACACTTGTTAAGAAGCTCAAAGTAGACATATTAACTTAAAATTTGTGTATTCAGGACGTTGAAACATTAAAAAAACAACCATTTCTCTATCGAATTTATCAAATGTTTTATTTTTTGAAATCTTTAACAAGTTGACACTTTATTAGCATAACCCATTAATTAATTGTATATAAATTATGATGATATTTCTACAATATTTTATTTTACACAAAATATATATAGTAGAAACAAACCAAAAAGTACTTTATATTAAATAACGAAGATAAAAGAGTTTTTATTAATATTATTTGGTTTGATAAGGGGAAGACCTTTCTCCTACTTGTCCCTAGATGCAAAAGGGAAATAAGAAAACACGTAGTTCTTGTCCAAAATATTTGGGGTCGAATCATTTTATTTTGTTCTTGTCTTATTTTGTTTTACTTCTTTTAATAACAATAATAATATTAATAATAATAACAATAATAATAATAATAATAATAATAATAATAATAATAATAATAATAATAATAATAATAATAATAATAATAATAATAATAATAATAATAATAATAGCAATTAAGAATAATATTAATGAACAACAATCTTTCAAAAAAATAATAGGCTTAATAGCAGTTTTAGCCCCATAACTTTCTCAAAGTTGCGTTTTTACCCCCTTAAGAAAAAATAAACAACAAAACCGCCCCTAAGTTTTGCACATGTGGCAGTTTTGGCCCCCAAGGCCAATTTTGACTCGGTCTACGCTGACGTGGCACCCTAAGTGAGGTGCCACGTGTTATTATTTTTTTATTTTTTTTGGCCTTGTGGGGCCAACACTGCTACAGTTGCAAAACTTAGGGGGCGGTTTTGTAGTTTTTTTTCTTAGGGGGCCAAAATCGCAACTTCGTGAAAGTCAGGGGGCGAAAACTACTATTAAGCCAAAATAATAATATTAAGTGAGTAACACCAATTCCACGTACGACGCTATTCTGAACACTTGCAAAACTTCACTTATGAATCATCAAAACTTTAAGATAAGTTTCATTAGGAGACAAGCAAATAATGTTGCTCACTTATTAACTATAGGGCGTCATTATCTTATGCTAGTTCTCAAGTTCATGATTATATGTCATCTTATATTACAAATGTTATTAATAGTGAAATGAATTAAGTTTGTTTCTGTAAAAAAAAGAAAAAAAGTGAGTATTTCTCCCTGTACCAATTTGACTTTTTCATAGAAAGATATGTTTATTCTAGAATGTACATTAAATTACATGTTTATTCTAGAAGAGTAACATCGGCTCTGTTTGGTAAGACCATAAAAAGAGATTATAGCTTATAGCGGATAGCTTATAAGTCCGTTTGACAAAATAAGCTCTGTTTGGTAACTTTTTTTACAATGAGCTTATAGCTTATTTCACGAATTTCCACGAGCTTATAAGCTATTTTTCAGACGCTATTCCAAGTAGCGTTTGAGCTTATAGCTTATCATCTTTTGTTCCATTTTTACCCTTATTATTTTAATTAAAACCCATATTTACCCTTTATAATATATTATACTTTAAAAAAAAAATGCTACTGGACGGCGTACAATGCTTTTGTTTAGCACATTAATATTGCAGTTCAACAACTCTAATATAATGATGGACGTGTGTGTGTATATATATATACCTCCCCTGTGTGTTATTTTTTTTTTAAATGATAATATACCTCACTTGTTTTTTTCCCTTGTTCTAAACTATATAAAATTGTTTTAAGTCTTTTGTAAAAATGTCTATTTATCCCTTATTGATTGATAATGTATTTAATAATTCAGTAAAATAAATTTCAAGAAGGTCCTCTAAAAAAAAAAATTCATTGTAACCGTCAATTATTAGGTTCTAAACCATATAAAATTGTTTTAAGTCTTTTGTAAAAATGTCTATTTACTTTTTAAAAAACAAAATTGAATTAAGAATTCATGAATATTTAAATATCAAGTTATATAAACTTTATATTTTGAATTAATAATACCCTTTTATGTCATTTTACATTTATCAGCTACTTAAACCGCTAATTTTACCAAACACTTCAACTAGCTTATCAGTCATCAGTCATCAGCTAGCTTATCAGTTAAAAGCTATCAGCTAGCTTATAAGCTAAAAGCTATCAGCTAGCTTATCAGCTATCCGCTATTTTTACCAAACAGAGCCATCATCATAAATGAAAGTCCCGCATAAACTATAAAAAGGATAGTGTTTTTTTAAGGAACTATAAAAAGGATAGTTAGTCTATCATTATTTTTCATTAAAAATTACTATCACTAAGTTGTGTTTTTAAATATAAAGATTATCTTGATTTTTTTATTTATCATAAATATCTCTATTTTTTAAGTCTATTATTTTTTTCTTTAATTTATTTTTTTGTGTGTTAATCCTCCGTTTTTAGAGGAAAGTGTCATAGTAATTCAGAGTTTCGCCATGAAGTAAGTAAAGCCAGATTAAAAAATGTTGTCGAACTCGAGTTCTCTCAAACGATTTGCTTTTTGATAGAGCTCATTAACCATTTAAATTTAATTATTTGGTTTTTATTTTTACATCCTTAATTAATCTACCGTAATTAGTCAATTATTTTATATTTGTGTGTAGGTTAAGTCAATTCGTCATTTATTAAAATTGATTATTTAATCATTACTCGGTTACGAATGGGAAAGGTGTTAGCAACATACAATTTCACTAGAAACGATTTCCTTCTAATCAAGAAGTGGCGGAGGGACACTTGTTAAGAAGCTCGAAGTAGACATATTAACTTGAAATTTGTGCATTCAGCACATTGAAATATTAAAAACAATCATTTTTCTATCAAATATATCAATTGTTTTATTTTTTAAAATCTTTAACAAGTTGACACTTTATTAGCATAACCCATTAATTTATTGTATATAAATTATGATGATATTTCTACAATACTTTATTTTACACAAAATATATAGTAGAAACAAACAAAAAAGTACTTTATACTAAATAACGAAGATAAAAGAGTTTTTATTATTGTTATTTGGTTTGATAAGGGGAAGACCTTGCTCCTACTTATCTTATCCCTGGATGCAAAAGGGAAATAAAAAAACACGTAGTTCTTGTCCAAAATATTTGGGGTCGAATCATTTTATTTTGTTCTTGTCTTATTTTGTTTTACTTCTTTTAATAATAATAATAATAATAATAATAATAATAATAATAATAATAATAATAATAATAATAATAATAATAATAATAATAATAATAATAATAATAATAATAATAATAATAATAATAATAATAATAATAATAATAATAATAATAGGTAATTCTTACTCGGTAATTCTTCAAGACGAGTCTGCTTGTCTTATTATAGTTGGTATGCATTTCAAGACTTAAGGGGGATATGCACTTGCCGCCCCTGACTGGAACGTATCTCCGCCCCCGAGAATAGATTAGGTCGACCTAGACTTTATAAAATTTAAGTCTGATCAATCAAATTTTGTAAGGCCTAAGTCTGGTCTATGACCTGTCGTAGGCTGATTTTTAAGGTTTGAACTCGGACTTTTGAAAGCGCACTTTGACTTGTTAGCCTATTTAAAAACTTATTTCGTATGAACCTATTTAAATAACTATCTTGGTCTACTACTTTTAATCAGACAAGAGAACAAATAACTCTCTTTTGATATATAATACGACTTTTTTTATAGAATTTTACTATATATGATATCATATGTCAATTCTAACTTATAATAATACATTTAAATATACAAAAAATAATAATGTAGACTTATAAACTTAAATTATTTAAAAGGTTAACAAATTTATTATTCAATTAAAAGTACAAAATTGAACATAATAAGTCAATATTATTTAATTCAAAGTACACATTTATTTCGCTAGGCACTTTATTATTATTATTATTATTATTATTATATTAAATTTGCAAATAAATGAACGTTATTTAATTCATAGTTCTAAATCTTATCTTATATATGAAAAGTGAGATGTCTATTGGGCCGGGTTAGGGTATACCAACCCTTCTATTTATACGCTAGCATCACTACAACCCTTTCACACTAGCAAAGTTGCAAAAATGATGAATGAAGAAAATGAAAACGGTAACAACAACAATGAAAATGGCAATGTTCAGGTGCTCTATCATCACCATCATCATCATCATCACGCAATGCATCTTCACTTTAATGAGCCACAACCAGTTCAACACCGTTCTTTGTTGCGTAGGTTGCAAGAGGATGGTCTTGAAATTCTCATCAATGGGTTAATGGTTTGTCACTCACTTTCTCTCTTCCTTTCTCTCTTCTTCAGTTACTAACTATTATATCGTTTTATTTTGTTTATTAGATGAAGTTCTTCTTCAAAGGTGGAGGCAGTGGCGGTGCCGGTGTCGAGAACAACTGTACCTGCGGACAACAGTAGTAGGAAGAAGTGCTTTGTTGGTGATGTGCTGTCTGTGAAATTCTGCTTTTGAATTTGAGATAATTGTATGCTTTATTTGCATTTTCTCTTTTATTCTAGCATTGACAATTTATATATTGCTTGCATTAAGAGGATGAGTTACATGAGTGATGTGATACTCATACTCATACATACTTATTATCTTTTATGTTACCACTAAAAAGTACTTTATATGTCTTGTGTATGTTCAATTCTATATATGCTATATAAGTTGTGTTAATTTGTGTGATCTATAATCCTACTTGGAAGTTTTTTATGTTGAAGAGAGATTATTGCTTGTAATTTGTTTGAACTTGTTCTTAAAAGTCTTCAATTCCCAATTTGTTGTTTCGTGTCTTTTGTTCGAAACTACACTGTCTCCCAGACTTAAGTTAGGTAGATTTTCTTACGTACGTAGTGGCGTAATTAGTTTCCAATTTAAAGGGAGATTAGGATAATTCTAGCATAGAGCTGGTTTAAAGAGCCGTGGTTTAAAGGGAGATTAGGATAATTCTCCCCTGGTTTTCAAGGATAGTTTTATGTTTAGGTGTGTCCTGTTGCTGCTAGGTTGATGTCCAGAGGCATAGTTGTGTGTTTCTGATCTGCAGCTTTGGTGCTTTGTAGTAATTATTGTTTGTATTGGGCTGTTTTGGTTTTAAAGCTATTTTGTTTAGTTTTGGCATCTTTGGCAGACTTAAGATAGGTAGATTTCCTTACGTAGTTGCATAAATAGTCTCCACTCATGTTTTTATGATTATTAGGATTAGGATATAATTAGCATTAAGAATCAGTTGGATTAAGCATATGTGGAGACTATTCTAGTTTTGTATGATTAAACATGATGTTAGAAATTAATGACATTGAGATGTGAATCAAAACTCCAGAATTATGTTAGAAACTAATTGGTCCTATATAGAACTAAAAATGCTTAAGGTTATCCTACTTGACCTTGGACAGGCTTGAATTTTTACACAACATCATTGATCATTACTAATACCATTTTTTAATATCCTTGGATGTTTACATTTGTTTCATCTTTGTGATTGTAACTTTTTAAGACTCTCGTTTTTCTTACCTTGACGAGATGAATTTGCGGTTAAAATAAGAGGACTGTATTTTTAGAAATGGACGAAACAATTTAGGGAACCAATTGAATTGGACAAGCATACTGTATATAATTAGTATTTAAAGTTTTACTCTAGTAATTTTATTTGTTGCATAATTATACTAAATTCTTTAATTATAGATGTTGAATTAGATGGGTTAGTTGAAATCTAGTAAAGGATTATTATGTTGCTGTGTTGGTGTGGAAATTTATGTCGTTAAGGAAATAATTCAAAAATTAAAAGTTGCTTTGAATGTTGTCTTTTTTCCAGATCATTCAGAACCTGAAATAATATTATACTATCAATTATTGTTTTTCTCATTATGTACTTTGAAATTCATACAGGGTCTATACTTATATTTGATATAAACATGATTGTGTGGATTACAATGTTATGGTTATGAAGTCTAACCCTTGTTATTAGCTTCTGTTATTATATATAACGGAGTTGGTTTTCTTAAAGATTAGATAAATTTACTGGTTTATTAGTCTTAGTCTTAGGCCTGTATACAGGGCTTCACTGTTTCTCTCTTTGTGATAGAGCATTCATACTTTACTCAATACAATTGTTGGAATTACTTTATTTATTTATCCTTTTCTTCCTTACAATGTTTCTACACACTGATTTGTTTTCTTAAATGTCCAACAAATTAATTGTCGCACCTAAAGTTCAATGTTGTGTGAGACAAAACCGTTACATGTTCATTTTTTTTTTTGAAAGAAACCGTAACATGTTCATGATTAGCAAAGGCATAAACGCTCATGTATGACTATGTGAACACATGCTTTCTTGAATGCTATCCTTTCATCTTACCTCTAGTTTTGGTGGAAATTCAGTATTCATATGATGACTACAATTTTTCCCAGGCTCTAGTGACCGAGCTTTATGATTACTTCCATTGATTTCAGAGAAAATCCCTCAATGTATAAGCATTTAAAGAAAGTTATACTCCATATATTGTCATGCATCTGAAATACTGAACTAGCATTTTTACTCTTATTTTGTTTCATGTATATAATTAAAGTCAATCAAAAAATCTGAAGTAACCTTTAGATGTGGAGAGAGTATGTTGATTTAGGAGTATTGCCTATAAGAGAAATCAGAGGTTGATACCCAAATTTTGTGGACAAAATTCCTAAAAGAGGAGAGAATGTATTTATTACTAGTGTAAATAATTCTATCGTTATATTTCTCATTTGCCGACGTTTAGATATTCATGTTGAACGTCGGAACTTAATCATAGGTGATTATCGGTATCCAAGTGAGACTTAAATTAGGAATTAGAGTAGTATTTGACCAAAGCCTATTTGATAAGTAACCCAAACTTAAGAATACGATTTATGTGGAATTGGTACATTTTACTTGGGATTTTTCAGTAAAAAGACATCACCCCCACCCCCAAATACACCACATATATAGGCCGCGTTTGGATAAACAGCTTATATAGATGCTTATAGCATTAGGGCTTATAATATTAGAGCTTACATCATAAGCTCTTATACTTGATAAGCTATTTATGTTTGGATATGCACACTAAAAAACACTTACATAAATTGAAGTGTTTGGATGTGACATTACATAAGCAATTATCGAAATTTTAAATATTTTTAATTTAACAAAAAAATCAAAGAATTGAACCACAATTATCAAGATTTTTTTTGATAAAATTAATCATGATGTAAAAAACAATATTATAATATATTAATTATAATTATATAATCAATATTCGTCCTTAAAAAAAATATCAATATTCATATAAGACAAAATTAACATTAGAGGTGTAAATAAACTTACCATATATATAGATATTAGTGTACAGTTTGTTACCAAAAAAAAGACAAACAGTTTCATTTTGTTATGTAACAAAAAAATAATAAAAATCTTCCTTCAAAAAAAATAATAATAAAAATCTTAGTTACATGTGTTACTTAAGATAAGTATATAGCAATTTTGTTACTCATGCACCGCCAAAGATAATTAACATTATAATTAAAATATATGTTTCGAAAAAGTGGATCCAGAGAGAATCGAAGGAGGTTACATAAATTCATAAGCTCCTTGTTAAGCCGGAGGGTAAGCTGAAAATTTAAACTTATTAAAATATGGCATAAGCAGCTTATGAAAATATGATAAGCTATTTTTATTTATTTACCCAAACACCTTTAAAAAGACTTATGGGAGTAGATAAGCCCACATAAGCTCAAAATAAGCCAATCCAAACGGGGCCATAGTCTCAGTATGCTTTACCCTCATTGAGAAAAGGAGGAAATAAAAAAAATAAAAAAAAAGGAAATACTTAGAAAAGGGAAAAAAAGAGCTGAACGAAGAGAAGGAAAAAAGAAGAAGAATGATGAGCGAATAATATATATAGAGGGGGGAGGCTCCAAAGGTTAGGAAGTTATGGAGAAAGAGAAATCGTGAGGAGACTGAAAGCAAGGAATGAGTTTCAAGAGAAAAGTGAAAATGACCATTGAAGAAGAAAAAGAGGAGATGAAGGTTTGATTGGAATTGGAGGGGAAAGACAACAAGCTAGGATTTTTACTTGCTTCTCCTAAAATCTCAAAGGTGCTTGATATTGAAAAGTTGAAGAATATGTCTGCACCAACAATTCAATATAGAGTTTATTTGTTATCGGATCACAGTCATAGTCATAGTGTGCTGTTTGTTTCATTAAAAGATATATATTATAACAAAAAATTAACTTAATTAAATAATAATAATAAAATGGAAACACGAGAAGCTTTTACACATATTTCCTCGTACTCATTTTCTCTTCCATTCAACTTCCCTCGTCATTCTCTCCTCACATTTCACCCAAAAAAAATTCTTTAAAACCATCCAATTTCATCACCAAATCAAATCCCCCGATTTAAATTATAATCTAAACAAAGCTTTTCCCCAAATTGTACAAGAGTTCTTGGATAGGATTTGGGGTTAGGGTTGATGCTCCAAGAGATTAGAAAAGTACCCACTCTTGAAAATTGCTCAATGAGGCTCTTTAAGGTATATATCAACTTCATTTCAATTAGTTCATATTTAGACATGATTAGTTGTTAGAAATTAATTTTAGAGAATTAGAGTAGATGATATGTGGATTTTATAGTTAACTATAGTTAGATAAGTTATAGATTGAGTTCCTAATTCATGAGAAAATATTATTTATGCTCAAATATGACGTTGGATGCTTCAAATGCTTCTCTAGGGTGGTTGGCGAGCACACTTAGTTAATTTGTCGTAACTGTGAGTTGATGACGATCATTATCATGTATTTTAATTATGTTTATTATTGATATTTTGTTTAGTTTCTACATTAAAGTATTTCTCAAAATGTGGAAACACAACCTTTGAATATTATCGTTGTTTTTTATTTATTTTAAAACTGATTGATATTAGTATATGCTCAAGTTGAACTTACTAGTGCTTTATAAAGTAGTGGATTAAAGAATTGAAGTTTGATTTCGTGTATATTGGCACTAGTTTTCATACGTTGTAAAGCGTGGTTTGAAATATGCGTTTTTGAAAGGATTTGATATTAATATGTATGCGATTTGGATTTGGATTTACTTATGAGGATAAGTAATACATTTTCGATTGAGTTTTGATGAACCTATTTTAACATAAGTTTTTTTTATGTTGCGAAATATGGTTTTAGACATGTGTTTTAAGAATGATGTTTTGAAAATTATGGTTATAATGACGACGACCTAGGTTCACCTAATATGTGATTTCGGTTAGGTAGAGTTACTCTGTTAGATGAAGCCACCCCTATGGAAAGGTCGTCATTTGGAGGAGAGGGCTATCAATGAGATATAAACTCTCTAATTGAAAATGTTTTACATTTTGTTTTGAGTCGAGAGAAAAGATGTATCTGTTAGATGGAGCAACCACTAAGAGAAAGACCACTCTTAGTAGGAAAGAGCTATCAATGAGATGGAGTTAGTTCTCAATTCACCAAATTTTGATTATTTTCACTAAATGGAGTTTTGTATATATATTTTTTCAAAGGCTTTTATTATGATTTTCATTTTAGAGCTTGTAGTCTTATTTTCACCTCTTTACGATATTGGATTTTCTTTGAATCATTCTTATTTAATTGGAAATATTTACAAATGTGTGAATTTTCATGCGTATAAACGATTGCGGATTAATAGAATTTTATACGGTTACTAGTTTTGTATATTGACATTAAATTTGAGAAAGTTAATTACATGTGTCCTTGTGTGTTTCCCTTGCAGTTGATGGTGGTTGTTGTCTTCTCACTAGGTCCTTGTGACTTACTCCTTCATCTTCTATTTTTTTTTTTCCAAATTCAGAAGTAGCTGAGTAGCAAGCTACTAACATTGTCAAAGTTCCTGCATTGTTGCTCTTTTGGTAGGCTTCCTTTCGTGGAAGACTCTTTTGTTTATGTTTATGTTGAGTCGGTATATCTGCAGGTATTTGGAAGTATATGATGTTTCTTTTATATAGTTGTACAAACATCTAGTTGGGTCACTTTGAAATTCTGGTTGATGATAATAGTTTATGAACAAAATTTACATCTTCGAAATGTTGAAAATACATGTTACTCTGTCGAAATTTCAGTAAACATGATATTGAATCGAAAGTTAGCTTGAAAATTGTTTATTAATTCTTTGGTCATCAGCTTGCCGAACTATGTGGTATTAGTTCGTGCGCTGGTCACGATTTTGAATTTTGGGTCATGACACATGGACTAGAATGTTGTGCAATATAATTAAGTTTGATTTAAAAAAATTGTATTTTGTATCAAAGATTGGAAAGTATTGAAGCCTCACAAAGAAAATTCATATTTCTATAAATTTTATCTCTTTTATTATTACTACAAAACCCAAGTCGGGTTTTACAATATTGATACGAATCCGCAAGTGTGCAAAACTATCAATCCACAGGGAGTTGAAGTAATTACCGATCTTATTATTAATTTTGATTAGCTGGAAAGGAATAAGCGGTTTGAAATTATGATTTCTAGGTTTAAATTCAGATTAAAAGCGTCCTGATATTGTTGTTTTCATCCTAATGTTAAATTATAAACACTCCTTGTCTATTTCTCTATTTTATTCTAAATTCAATTGTAAGGACATGGTGTTATTTAGTATTTTATGTTTCTTTTCAGAATACATCAATGTATCTCAATAATAATCAAGTCTATTCTCATGGTTGCTTATCATTGAGACCCTTTAAGTACGATCTTATTATCTCAGGATTCACAAAACTATTCTCATGTTTTGTTTATTTTGTTTAATCTCATTTGATCCAATATCAAACTTCACATTTCGGTCCTTCATTTGATATTTGACTATTTGAGTTATGATGAAATAACAATATCGACTTCACCTTTTGATTCTTCGTTTAATATTATGTTATAAGATTAAACAATGATGAGATTAGATTAGAAAATGAATTTTAATAAAATAGAGTATAGACTTGGGTTGAATAAGATTCAATCATTAGATTATATTATTCCAACAATCCCAAGATTAGAAAAGTCTACTCACTCATGATCATTGTAAACATGAGATTAAAATAAAGAGAAATGAAAATAAAAGGCATGAAAATAAATGACAGGAAATGTAAAGTGCAGAATTATTAAGAGTAGAAAAGTAAACAACAAGAAAATGTAAAGTGTAAAAAACTAAAAGCAATAAACTTAGAACAACGTAAAACTTTGATTCCTAATTTAGAGTAAGTTCACAAATATTCCAAGATGGTTTACAAGTCTGATAAGAGGCCTATTTATAGCTTAGAGCCTCAGACAAATCATTAAACTCGAACTACAAGCCAATAATTAGAAAATTCCAAGAGTTTGTAACATCTTTTTCTGACTACATAACGTGTCTGGTTGTGCTTGTGAGGCGCACGACCATGCTTGTCTCAGAAAGCTTTTGAGATTCTGCTGACACGAAAGGCGCGCGACAGTGCTTTAAGGGCGCACGGTCGTGCTTTTTGATTCGACATTGCCCTGCACGACCACAGCATGGAGGAGAACGACCAATGCAAAGTTGAGCACGACCGTGCTTGTCTTTTTTTTTCTTTCTCTTTTTCACTTATTTTTCTTCTCTTTCTTGCTCCTTATCCTTGATCTTGATCCAAATACATCATCCTTCATTATTTTGATTCTGAAAACTAAACCAATACTTTGAAGTAAAATAGCTCTAAAACAAGAATAAAACAAACTATTTTTTTTAAAGACACCTAAACTACAATTTATCAATATATATATATATATATATATATATATATATATATATATATATATATATATATATATATATGGGATTTGCTAGAACACACCCACTAGTTTTTATGTGGGAGTGTTTTAGCAAGATACACCTTAAGGTGTATTTAACTACTTTTTAGTTATAACTTGCTAAAACACACCTTCTAAAAAATCAGTGGGTGTATCCTAACAAATGCCTATAGGAGTTGCTAACATACACCCACTTATATTTTAGAAGGTGTGTTTTAGCAACATTCACCTTAAGGTGTATTTAACAATTTTTTAGTTATATCTTTGCTAAAACACACCTTAATAAAAACTAGTGGGTGTATCCTAGCAAACCCATATATATATATATATATGGGATTTGCTAGAACACACCCACTAGTTTTTATATGGGAGTGTTTTAGCAAGTTATAACTAAAAAGTTAATAAATACACCTTAAGGTGTATGTTACTATAACACACCTTCTAAAAAAAACAAGTGGGTGTGTTCTAGCAAATCCTATAGGCATTTGCTAGAATACACCCACTTATTTTTTAGACGGAGTGTTTTAGCAAGTGAATAACTAAAAAGTGGTTAAATACACCCTAATGTGTAACTTTGCTAAAACACTCCCACATAAAAACTAGTGGGTGGGTTCTGGCAAACCCATATATATATATATATATATATATATATATATATATATATATATATATATATATATATATAAGGCCATCCCTGCTTTTGGTCAAAGAGAATAACTAAGTTAATTGACTGATGGTGTCCTTTAAATTTGTCATGGGTTTTAGTTTAAGAATAAATACTGGGATTTTTCCTTAAAAAAAAATACTGGGATTTCTACTTGTATTATCCAAGTCTATTGGTTGTTGTTTGTATGAGTTTATGTTGATGCTTTTTGTGTTAAACATTTCCCCTATTTCTTTCTCAAATTCCCCATACGGGTCTTTCGCTATTGCTTTCTGCACTTCTGTTTTTAATGGTAATTGTTATGTCATTTTATAATTTGGTTTTTTAATTGATGTTTTGTTATAAGTAGTAATATTGTTTTCATTTTGTTTGATTTATTTAGTTGGGTATTTTCTTTCTCTTTTTCTATGATCTTTAATTTGAGGTTTTGAACATTGTTAGTGGAATTTAGACGACCTCCGTGTTTTCGATAATGGGTAGACTTATATGCATTTGGACCTGATCAACTGTGTCAAAATCATTGTTATTGAATAAAGTAAGTTGTAATATGGAAGGAAGCAATGTCTTTCTCCATAACAGTATCAAAATCATGAGAATTGAGAAACATTGTCTACTATATATGAAAAATAATCACATGAAAAATAAATAAATGTAGTGTATGTCTGTGAGCATCTTTAACTTAAGAATGACTACTTCTTGTCAAAACTTCAGCCCTCGAAAGTTCTTTCGATGTATTTTTGTTATAGTTGCATTGGATTGGAAGACATGATTATAAGGTTTGACAATATGTATTTTTGGCATGTTTAACACATTTCTTGTTCCGTACAGTTAGCGGTTCTTTTTTTTTTTTTCCTAATAAGCTCGTAAAATGGGAACGGAACCTATCCAAGTAAAATACATACATAATACATTCATTCATTCAAAAGCAGAGGTATAGGTATAGGTGTCATATACCGACCGTGTCAAATGAACTGTGACTATAGGGCATATACACATATTAACTTTGACATTTTAATAAATTTTATTTTAACTTCTTAAAAAAAAAAAAAAAAAAAGACTTTGACATACTCTCTCTTTCTCCAAGTTCATCTATACATATGAATCAGCAAATAAACTCATATCATCCAAATAAATATTATAAAATGGTAAAATAGTTTCAAATAGGGTTAAATATGTGATTCATCCTTGCAAATAGGGGTCGCTTAAAATTTCGTCCCTGTATTCGTTAATCCTTGTTTTTCGCCATTGCTAAGTTTAATCAGTTAAAATTTCGTCCCTTGACCCAGTTAATAACTGTCATGTCATCTGATTAGTAAAAGGGCATGGGAATGGACAAAAATACCCTCATTATCCTTCTTCTTCCGTTGAACAATGCATATGGTGCCCTCTGCACTGTTCATCTTCAATTTTCCAGAAACAAATCACGTTCCCACCATCTCAAATCATGTTCCCCTCCATCACCAAATAAAACACAAACTAAACACAATCAGTAATCTCCTACAACAATCACAAACACATTCAATCACAAACACATTAAAGCAAACTAAACAATCACAAACACATTCAATCAAACTAAACAATCAGAAACACGTTCAATCAAGCGTTTCGGCGACGAAACACATGGAGCACTCGGCTTACCAACAACCACCGTGGTATACGAACCCACACCATTCCCCTCTCTTCCTTCCGACATCCTCACCGTCCATGCCGGCCTCCACCACCACTCAACCTTCTTCTCAGATCCTTCTCACCCACCGCAACCACGGTTCAGATCCTTCTCACCCACCACAACCACGGTCATCACTGTCCTCATCACCGCCGTCGCCGCTGAGCTCTCACCAGTCACAGTCTCATCCTTCTTCTCCGGTACTCTCAGATTTGACTACCTCCGCCTCATGGAAGCATCACGCTCGTCTCCTCCTTCTTCTCCAATAGTCTCATATTTGACCACCACGGCCAGCAAATTCATTCATCACCGCCGTCGTCTGTTCCAACAACACCATCCTCCATCATCATCAACCTTTCCACCTCATTTCACCACCTCAATCGAACTTCTCATCTCCTCCGCCTTCAGTGCAACTAGATCAGAGAGAGAGAAGTCAGGGAACGTGAAAGAGAAAAACGATAGAAAGAAGAGAGCATTATAGTGTTTCGTGTTGTGTTGGTGATGATGGGTCTGTTTGGCTTTGGGGGATGTCTAAAAGGGTACAACCTGGACTTGGAAAACATGTTATTGAAGTTGTTGTGCCTTCTGGATTCTGGGTTCATGATATGTGGAGGGTATATTGGTAATTTCTCAGTTGCCTGAAATTCATAGGGGTATTTTCGTCCGTTCACGTGAGTTTTTGATGAATCAGCAAGTGAATTAACCAATTAGCAGTGCCACGTCACTTAACAGATGACGTGGCAGTGATTAAGTTGGTCAAGGGACGAAATTTTAACTGATTAAACATTGCAATGGCAAAAAACAAGGATTAACGAATACAGGGACGAAATTTTAAGCGACCCCTATTTGCAAGGATGAATCACATATTTAACCCTTTCAAATAATATGTCAAAATCAATGTAAAAAGAACAGTCATGTCTCTAGATCTATATTGTTGACGACCTAGTCATTGGTTTAGTCAATAATTGATCAAAGTTGATTCTGTAATATGAATCAAACAAAAATTGCATAAAAAAGGAAAATAAAACCATATTGCAATGAAATGACAGATAAGTGTTTAAAAGTGATATATTTCATATAGGAGTTTAGGCATTTTAGTGACTTGTTTTGCAAGATTCTCTATGGAAAACTCCAAATATTGTGTTAATATGTCATTTATGCTTTTGAGCCTTATTCTACCCTTTTTGTGCAGGAAAATACAAGCAAGGAGCAAGAAAAGTCAAAATTCAAGGAAGCTACGCCATTAGCGTGTCCTACGCTATTAGCGTGAGGAAGAAAAGCCCAAGGTCAGAAAGGTACGCCAATGGCGCACCTGGAGCGTGAATCTGGAGCACTTGTGAAGCAACACGCTATTAGCGTAATCTACGCTATTAGCGTAATCACTCCCGAAAGATACGCTAATAGCGTACCTGGAGCGTAGCAGGCCATGAAGAAACACGCCATTAGCGTGAGACACGCTATTAGCGTAAAGAGTCCAGAAAGCCACGCCATTAGCGTGGCTGGAGCGTAGAAGCAGGGTAAGGCCAACGTGGCAACAGCCCATTGGCCAGATTATAGGCCGACATACCACGCTATTAGCGTAAATGGCGCTATTAGCGTAGGTACAAAAACACAGGCCCATATAAATAGCATTCTTACCTCTCTTTTAGGTCATTCACTGTTTTATTAAGATATTTTCATACATTCTAAGAGAGAGGTTAGAGCTATTTCAAGAGAGAAACACAAAGCAAGTTGTTGAGGAGTAGATTCAACTCAAGATCACTTCGGATACGTAGGATCTTGACATGGAATCTTCATCTTTCCTTCATCTCTTGCATAGTTTACATGTCTATGTGTAGCTATCATCTACTCTTGTAGTATTGAGGTAATCAAACAAGCTATTATGTAATCTTTTGATCTTTTAATACATAAGGTTCTAGCTTAATGATTCAATATTGTTGTTATTATTATGTTTAATGCTTTCAAAGAGATTCAAGATGATTTGGACACAAACTCTTGAATCTAGAACTATAATAACAATCTATCTTATGTTATAACACTATTGACAAGTTTGTAAACCTTTGATAATTGCTTTTAATCAAGAACTTAATGCTTTCGGATACTTAATCAGGCTGGACACGGTCGATTAAGTTATCCGATCGACTTTGTTATCGTTTAAGGAATTTGGACACGAATGTTTAAACGCTAACTTAGAAATAACGATGTCGCTTTGGACACGAAGGATGTTGTAGAAATGATTGTGATAATATTGGTTCTAAAGCTAGAGTCTGTTAATCGATCGAGAGATTGCTGCTGTTATGCTTGGTTGTTATCTTATACCGCAAGCGAAATAGTTCAATCTCCTCTCGCTTTTACTTTTATGTCATCTGTGGATATAGTGTTACAAACAAACAATTTATATCCAAACCCTTAATGTGAACTATTGTGAAAATGCTTATGATTAACGTAACTCCCTGTGGAAACGATCCTATATATACTCACGTGTACATAGTTATATGACATGTAGAAATTCTACATCAAAATGGCGCCGTTGCCGGGGAGTAACGGAAATTTTTGTCATAAGTATTGAAACAATTTTGTCATGTTAAGTCAAATTTTGCACAAAATTCTTTCATGCATATACCTATATCATTCATTATTTTTTTATGCTAACCACCTGGTATAGTCTTGGTGAACTTTGTTAATGCGAGGTACCGTTGCTAAAGAAGACCTACAATTTGATCCTGAGATTGAGAAAACTGCTAGGTTACTTAGGAAGCAAGCAAAGGAAGCTAGGAGATTAGCCAGGCTGGCTCAGCCGGAATCCTTACTTTTTATTCCTTCTCCTTCCGGTTCGGTGCATACTATTTCACTTAGTGGTTCTTCACACTCTTCTGAACTATCATCTCCAAGGAGTGAACCAGAAGTAGTCATGGCTAATGAAGGTGAAAATGATGCTCTACCAATGTGGGTTAGTCCGAGGAGGCTAGCTAATCTTGGAAATCAAAATGCCAAATCAATTGAGCTGAAGTAGGGGTTGATAAACTTGATAACTCATAACCAGTTTACCGGTATGGATCATGAGGATCCATATAGACATTTAACCAACTTCTATGGTATCGCCGGGACACTTGGTTTGAAGGAAAATGAGGAAGAGGGTATGTTTATGAAATTGTTTCCTCATTCTTTGATCGGGAAGGCAAAGGAGTGGTATATTGATCAACCAACTTCTTTGATGGAAGACTGGACTGAGCTAGAAAAAGCGTTTCAAGAAAGATTCTTTCCGGAGGATAGGCATCTTGAGGCTAAAACTTCAATTACAACTTTTGCTCAAGGCCAAAGTGAGTCTCTTTGTGAAGCTTGGGAGCGCTATAAATCATTGCTAAGGAATTGTCCAAAGCATGGTTTTGATAGCCAAATGCAACTATATCTTTTTCGTCAAGGGCTTCAAGACATGTCCAAGACGATGCTAGATGCAAATGCTGGAGGTTCTATTGCTATGAAAAATCCAGCTGATGCTGTCAAAATCATTAACCAAATGGCTCTCAACACAAGAAAATCTTCTCACAACCGGAATCCTCAACAAAGGAAAGCCGGTATCCTTGAACTAGAAGCAAATGATGCGGTTTTGGCTCAAAATAAGCTTCTCACTCAACAAATAGAAGCTATGCAAAAGGAGATGAGAGCTATGCCAAAACAAATTCTTGAATCTCTCAAGCAAGAAGGAGGAACCGCTCAAGTCAATACTTGTGGACTTTGTACGGGGGATCATCCCACCGGCTATTGTCCCGCACCCGGTTCTTTTGAAGAGGAAGAGGTCAACTATGTGGGAAACCAACAAAGACCTAACCAACCATAACAAGCCGAAACCTCACAACAATCCCAAAATCCGGGTACTTCCAACTTTCAAGGAAGATATCCGGCCAATCAAAACTTTCAAAGACCATGGAGAGCACCTTACAACAATAACTACCAATATCCACAATCAAACTTCTACCAACAACCTTACCCTCAATTCCAACAACCATTCAATAATCAATACCAATTTCCACCACAAAATAACCCCCAACAACCTAACAATTCCCAAAGCACCGAAGAAACTTTGAAGCAATTCATGCAAATGTCCATGGCTAACCAGAAAAATACCGACGCGTCCATCAAAGGCCTTGAAACGCAAGTTGGTCAGTTAGCACAACAAATGGCTCAAGGTCCTCCGCAAGTGGGAACTTTCACCGCTAACACTCAACCAAATAAGGAGCATCACAAAGCATAGCAGTCAAAAGCTATTGCTACAAGGAGTGGTAGAGTAGTAGGTAAATGGGTAGGTGAAGATATTGTTGTTGAAGAGAAGGATGATGAAGTTGTCAATGAGGAGGATAAAGAGAAGTTCGAGGAGGATGTTGTAGAGATAGAGAAGGAAGTGTATATAAAGAATAAAGAAGAATTAGTTGAAAAAGAAAAAAAATCAAAAAAGAGAACTAGTGGAACAAGAGAAGATGGAGAGGAAGAAGAAAGATGTGGGGAAAGATAAAGGGAAGAAACAAGAAGTTGAGAAGCAAGTGGTGGCTCAACACTTACCATACCCACATGCTCCATCAAAGAAAGACAAAGAGCGGCAATACGCAAGGTTTCTTGAACTCTTCAAGAAGTTGCAAATTGATATACCATTCTCAGAAGCCTTGGAGAAAATGTCGGTCTATGCGAAATTCATGAAAGATATCCTTTCCAAGAAAAGAAGAATCAACGATGAAGAGACGATCCAAATTGATGCCAATTGTAGTGCTATTATTCAAAGAACGTTGCCTAAGAAAGAGCAAGATCCGGGAAGAGTCACTCTACCGGTAGCTATTGGCACAACACATGTAGGTAAAGCACTACTTGATCTTGGATCAAGCATAAATCTCATGCCTTTGTCCGTTGCCAAAAGAGTTGGCGACCTTTGTATAAAGCGGACTAGGATGATATTGCAATTGGCCGACAAATCCTTTGCAAAACCACTAGGTATGGCCAAAGATGTTCTGGTTAAAGTGGACAAATTTATTTTTCCGGCTGACTTTGTGGTTATGGATGTCGAAGAAGATGAGGATGTGCCTATCTTAATGGGAAGGAATTTCATGCAAACGGCTCGGATGATGATTGATCTTGATGATAATATCATGAAGGTCAAGGTAAATGATGAAGAGGTTACTTTCAACATCCGGGAAGCCTTGAAGTACTCGAAAGACAAGGGTGCATGTTTCAAAATGGATGCAACCAAAAAAGTCATTTTGACTACTCGGAAGCAATTGCACAATAGAACACCCCTTGAGAGTGCTTTGGTGGACGCACTCAATGCTATTGATGAAGACGAAGCAAGAGCCATTGAAGAGTATTTGAAGGAGCTAGATTCCTTGAAGGAGGTTCTTCCTAATCAAGCCATACTTGAAGATTTGAAAGAAGAATCCAAGGAAGAAGCAAAAGTTGATGACACCAAGGTAGAATTAAATGTTTTACCATCTAATTTGAAATATGTTTTTCTTGAGAAAGATGGTACAAAACCGGTGATCATTAGTAGCTCCTTGTCCATCAATGAAGAAACAAAGTTGGTAGAGGTCCTCAAGGCCAACAAGGAAGCGATAGGGTGGAAGTTATCCGACTTGAAAGGGATAAGTCCATCTTATTGTATGCACAAGATTATGATGGAAGAAAACTACAAGCCGGTAGCACAACCACAACGCTGCTTAAATCCAAACATGAAAGAGGTGGTGCGAAAGGAAGTAGTGAAGTTGCTTGAAGCCGGCATGATCTATCCTATCTCAGATAGTGCTTGGGTAAGCCCGGTTCAAGTAGTTCCCAAGAAAGGAGGAATGACGGTGATCACTAATGATAAAGATGAGTTGATCCCAACTAGAACCGTCACCGGATGGAGGATGTGTATAGATTATAGAAGACTCAATCAAGCAACAAGGAAGGATCACTTCCCCTTGCCCTTCATGGATCAAATGCTTGAAAGACTCTCCGGTCAATCCTTTTATTGCTTCCTAGATGGTTACTCCGGTTACAATCAAATCGCCGTGAACCCAGATGATCACGAGAAGACGGCTTTCACTTGCCCCTTTGGTATTTTTGCTTATCGAAGAATGCCATTTGGCTTGTGTAATGCACCCGCAACTTTTCAACGGTGTGTTCAAGCAATCTTCTCCAACTTTATTGGTAAATGCATGGAGATGTTCATGGTTGATTTCTCAGTTTTCGGTTTGTCATTTGATATGTGTTTGAATAGCTTGGATACCGTGCTGAAGCGGTGTATTGAAACTAGCTTGGTGCTCAATTGGGAGAAATGTCACTTCATGGTTACCGAGGGTATTGTCCTTGGTCATAAGATTTCTGCTAAGGGTATTGAGGTAGACCAAGCAAAGGTCGATGTTATTGGAAAGCTTCCACCACCGGTGAATGTCAAAGGTGTTCGGAGTTTTCTTGGTCATGCCGGATTTTACCGGAGATTCATTAAAGACTTCTCAAAGATAGCAAAGCCTATGAGCAACTTGCTCAACAAAGATAAGTCTTTTATTTTTGATAATGAATGTCTTTTAGCATTTGAAACTTTGAAAGAAAGATTGACCACTGCACCAATAATCATTGCTCCTAATTGGAATTTAAATTTTGGATTAATGTGTGATGCAAGTGATTATGCTGTTGGTGCGGTCTTGGGTCAACGTAAGGACAAAATTTTTCATGCTATTCACTATGCAAGTAAGGTTTTAAATGAGGCACAAATCAATTATGCCACAACTGAAAAAGAGTTACTTGCAATAGTTTATGCAGTGGAGAAATTTCGTTCTTACCTTGTAGGTTCCAAAATTGTTGTTTACACTGACCATGCAGCTATCAAGTATCTCCTTACTAAGTCCGACTCAAAGCCAAGGCTCATCCGTTGGATGTTGTTGCTTCAAGAGTTTGACTTAGAGATCAAAGATAAGAAAGACACGGAGAATCTTGTAGCTGATCACCTTTCAAGGTTGACAAACAATGAGGTAACCAAGAATGAACTGGAAGTTTGTGAAGAATTTCTCGATGAAAGGTTGCTTGCAATCAATGTGAGACCGTGGTTTGCCGACATGGTGAACTACAAAGCAACCGGGTTCATTCCGGAAGATTTTGAATGGCAACAACGCAAGAAGTTCCTCCATGATGCTAACCACTATGTGTGGGATGAGCCTTACTTGTTCAAAATTGGAGCGGACAATCTCTTGCGTAGGTGTGTGGATGATGAAGAGGCAAAGAAGATCCTATGGCAATGTCACAATTCACCCTATGGAGGTCACTTCAACGGGGAGAGAACAGCCGCAAAGGTACTTCAATCCGGGTTCTATTGGCCAACTCTATTCAAAGATGCCAATTTACATTGCAAGAATTGTGATGAATGCCAAAGAACCGGATCAATGTCAAAGAGAAATGAGATGCCTCTACAACTCATCCTTGAAGTGGAAGTGTTCGATTGTTGGGGTATAGATTTTGTTGGCCCCTTTCCTTCTTCATATTCCAATGAGTACATCTTGGTCGCTGTTGATTATGTTTCAAAGTGGGTGGAAGCCGTAGCATCGCCTAAAGCCGATAGCAAGACGGTAGTGAAGTTCCTAAAGAAGAATATTTTCACCCGGTTTGGTACACCAAGAGTTCTTATTAGTGATGGAGGGTCACACTTTTGCAATGCACAACTTGCCAAAGCACTAGATCATTATGGAGTCAAGCACAAGGTAGCATCACCGTATCATCCGCAAACAAATGGACAAGCCAAAGTTTCCAACCGAGAGGTCAAACGAATACTTGAGAAGACGGTCTCTAAATCTCGGAAGGATTGGTCGGCTAAACTTGATGAAGCTTTGTGGGCATATAGGACTGCATACAAGTCTCCTATAGACCTCACTCCTTTCCAAATGGTATATGGCAAATCTTGTCACTTACCGGTCGAGCTCGAACATAAAGCATTTTGGGCATTGAAGTTCCTAAACTTTGATCAAAAGAAGGCCGGTGAAAGAAGAAAAGTTCAAATGCATGAGCTTGAAGAATTGCGAAATCAAGCTTATGAATCTTCAAAGCTCTACAAAGAAAGGACCAAGAAGTATCATGACAAGAAGATCATTCTGAGACAATTCATGCCGGGGCAAATGGTGTTACTTTTCAATTCCAGACTAAGACTGTTTCCGGGAAAATTGAAGTCTAAGTGGTCCGGACCTTTCATGGTTAAAGAGGTCAAACCATATGGAGCTGTTGAACTTGAGGACCCAGTCACAAAAGCCAACTGGACTGTTAATGGGCAAAGGCTTAAGCCCTATTTCGGTGGTGAAATTGATCGGTGTTTGTCGACGATTTCACTAATTGAACCATGATTTCTTCAAAATGCGTCGAGCTCATGACGTAAAACAAGCTCTTGCTGGGAGGCACACCCAGTTTGTAAGTATTTTTATGTTTATTGCATATAGTAGTAGTACATTAGCATTGAAAGCAAAAAATGAAACAACTTTGAAAAACTGATCCTGAAGCCTCACGCCATTAGCGTATTTTTCGCTATTAGCGTGGGAGCTCCAGAAAGCTACGCTAATAGCGTGAGTTTAGCGTGGGAGAAAAAAAATTTGGTGGGCCCAGGGGATTAACTCCCCTTAACTTCCCACAACTCCTCATTTTTCCCTTTTTACGGTTTCATTCCTTCATTTTCTCATAACCACACACAAAAACTTATCTCCCACTCACTAACCCTAGAAATCAAACCCATTCCATTTTGGGTCAATTCAAGTCAAGCATTCATTTTGCATCATCCCATCTTGCATTTGTGTTGCTTCTCTCTGCATTAACAGGTTTGATCTTCTCATCCTTTCCTTGTTTTAAATTTGAGAAAAATCCATATTTTGACATGATTAAATGGTTAGGTTAGGGTTAGAGTTTTGATTTGTGAGTAGAGATTGTTCTTCCTTGATTATAGTTTGAAAAGGAACAAGAATCATAACCCACATGCAACAAACATTCTGTTTTGGATCTATGACCCATTTGTAAATTTTTCAATAAAACAGGGGTTTGAATGATTTGTGTGCAATTGTTGTGATTTTGATTCCTTTTCAAGATTCTAGTGTGTTGTAGAGACATAGGATGAAACTTAGGGTTAAAATTTGCTGGTTTGTGCTGAGAAATTGCAGGAACAAAGATTTTGAAAATTTGAAAATTGCAGGAACGAAGAAATACGCTAATAGCAAAATCTACGCTAATAGCGAAATTTTTCCAGAAATTTTCGCTATTAGCGTGGCAGGCGCTATTAGCGTGGTTCTTCATACTTGCCCAGATTTTCAAAATTTTTGATGTTTTTAAATGATAAATTCCAGTTTGTGCTAATATTTCCTATGCAATATGTTGGTATTTCCTGGTTATTTTGCAGATGGCACCTAAGAACCAAGACAAAATCACCGGGACCAAACGTCCTAGAGGCAAAGGTGCCTCAACCTCTGCTACACCTGTAACCCCAAACCGTTTTCCCACCCCTGTCCACTCTGCTAGGTTTAAGAAGATGGCTCAATACAAAACCTGGCACGAGAAAACTTTTGACATTCACCCCGATGGTGAACATTGTGACCTCCTCTACATTTTCACTGATCGTAAGTGGCATAAACTCCTTTATCCTACAACTGAGATTAACACTGATTTAGTAAAGGAGTTCTATTGCAATGCTACACCTGATGCCTCACCCACCACCCTTGCTGATGCTTTTTCTTGGACTTCATATGTGAGAGGGAAGCAAATCCCTTTTGATAGGGATTCAATCAATGAATTTCTAGGCAATCCCTTAGTCCTTGAACCTTCACCTGATCCAACTATCCTTCCTTTATGTACTTATGCTAAGAGAAATGCTCAAGGAAACTGGACCTATGAGCAAATTGAGCGGGACATCATGAACAAGGGTAGGTTTTTTGTGAAGAATGATAGGGGAGAGATAAGGCATGCACTCACCAAAGAGATGAATGCTAAGGCCTGCTTAGTGTTCCAATTTCTTGTCCACAATGCTTTACCCCGAGCCCATACATCCGATGCCCCAAAAGTTGTCCTACCACTCATCTGGTGTATTATGAAGAAAGTAAAGGTTGATATTGCTCGCATAATAGCCAATGAGCTGAAGGCTGTGGCGTTGAAGGTTGCCACCGGTGCTAAGAAGGTTGCACTATTCTATCCCGGACTTATCATGGCCTTGCTTAAGGCCCATGGAGTAGCCATTACTGGACCCTTTGATGAAGACATTGAGGGGACCATTACTGACACTTCTATCCGCACCTGGGAGAAGAGAGAGCAGCGATGTTCCCAAAGCCACTTTTCTGATGATGAGGGTGGCCCATCTGAGGGCCCTGGTTCCTTTGATTTTTCAGGTTTTCAGACTTTCATGCTGGAGCAACAAATGCATAACCAGTATGTGAGGGACCAGAATAACTTCTTGATGGATCAGAACGAGGCAATCTATAGGAGCAACATGGGCATTCATCAGGACCTCTACAATGCTCACATGTATCCGGGGAATGCTGATTACCCGGTTATGACACCTGACCAGTACCAGAGCTATGTTCACTGGCCTGAGGGCAGGCCAGGTCCTTATGTGGGGGTGGCAGTTGCTATGGATGATGAGGCTACACCTGATGCTGATGCTGGAGGTGAAGATGATGATTTGTATGTGGACGTGGATCTGGATATGGATGATGATGGAGAGGATGATCAGTGATATCATGGATTTTTAGTGATGTTTTTATTTTTGCTTTCGAACTTATGTTTCTTTATTTCATGTTGGAACTTATTTAATTTGGTTGTTTTTGTACTCTTCGAGCATTGTGGTTTTTAGTGCTCGACCTGATACTTTAGTACTTTATATTATTGTGGTTTAATAACTTAGCTTTTTGGTTTTTAACTTATGCTTTGGATGAATTTTTTTGTTTACATCTTGCTTGTGTCTCTCAAAAGAAAATTGCTCATGAACAATAAATTTTAAAGTGCTCCATGGAGCCATGTTTGAGCAAAAGCAGGTGAGTGATAATGATATTACTTGTGAGAAAGCGTAAAGCCAAGGTATTGGTTTCCTGTTATTCTAGGTTTTTAATAAGAATTTGAAACTTGTACTTTGCACAAAATATATATCATTTAATTCTTTTCATAAACATAAATATTTTTGAACCACTTAGTACTTAACATAAATGTGAGGTAGCTTCAATCTGTTGTATATATGCTGGAGACCGATAATCACCGTCTAACTTGTTTTAGTTATGTTAAATCTGATAATCATTTTGAATTGTTTGAAAGCATGGAAAGGATCAAGGCACTTTTTGAATTGAGAGTAACCTACTTGACCACATAAAGCCTACCTGTGAGAAGAGCGAGTATCTGATACCCCAATCTGAGCCTAATGAATCAAGTCCTCAAACATGAACTGTCAATATTCATAAGCACAATGCTTAGTGAATTTGTCTGAAATTTTTCATAAATCCAGTTCATGTAACACCCCGTTTTCCCAACATAAAAATTTCATAATAAATTATCAGAGTAATTCACATAAACGGAATGCTACATCTCTTTATTCATAAAATCTTAACAAAATAGATAATAATTTATCCTTCAAAAATTCATCAACATAATATTTAAAAACTTCGCAGCGGATTTAGTTTAACAATAGAAATAGTCTCGGCACGCAGGCCTCATCTTAAATGATCTCATAAATTCTTAGTTCAATAATAATTCTTAAACTTCAAAAGCAATACGTAAAGGAACAGAAAATAGTATTAAAATTCCCATCCCGTTACGTATCAGAGCACCTAAGGACACAGTGAGAGATAGTCACCCACGGCCGCAGCTAATCTTGATTACCTGCAAGTTACCCATACGAAGAGCAACATTTTCAAGCAGAAGGGGTGAGATTTCTCAAACAATAATATTAAGTATATAAATCATAAATTACATTTAACAACATAAACATCTTATAATTTAACAATTATAATCAAATACATAGACATCATCATTTCATCTTAGCAATATATCATCATACAGCAGTCACAATCATCGTCGCATATCATCATACTAAAAGGCATCACAAAGTAATTCGTTAAAACATCACAACTTAACAACTTGACTTGACAATGCATCTAGACTTGACTATGCAACTCTTAACGTCTTAAACCATCTTGAATCATCATGAAAATGCAAATGCATGTGGTACCAATCTAGGGCATAAGCCCTCGTCGCTTATGAGCATAAATATACTCCTAGGGCATAAGCCCTCGTCGCTATTGAGCAAAAGCTCCTAGGGCATGAGCCCTCGTCTCTGGTTGAGCAAAAGCTCCATCGTCGTGGTTGAGCAAAAGCTCCAGGGCATGAGCCCTCATCTTTAAATGAGTATGCATGGACTCAACATCTTACGTCTTAGAAACTTCATGAACATCTATGACATCTTAACATCTTGACAACATAACATCTTAACAACTTGATGACTTCATAACGACTCGACGACTTAACAAACTCTTTGACTTAGACCGACATTTACATCTTAAATAAGATCAACAACAACATATGCAACACTTATAAAGTCACATCATATCAGCATCATAACTTAACAGTATCAAATGATAAACATCAACATCTTAAACATCGCATCAACATAAGCATCATAAATAACACATATTTAAATCACACATCTTCCAAATAGCACTTCATTATACAACACATCTTTTTAAAATTATCATTAAATCATACATCTTCAAATAACACATCTTTATATAACACATATTTAAGCAATACATCAACTAAAGACAATAGGAACAATTTTTCATGATAAGTATCATCTCAATAGGTTCATTATAATTCGTATAGCAGCAATTATTCTTCGCCGCACACAATTGTATATACAGGGAAATTAATTGACTTCGGCAACTTCATGTAATCTACTAGAAATCTATCACAAAACATGTACACATATGCTATATATAAGTATAAATCCAGTAAGTAGCTTGAAGGGCATGTACACATATATTAGTGTACGACATATATGGAATTATTGATGGGATTAGTTATGTGGTCACCTAACAAATAACGTCAACCAAATTCAATATTAAATCATCATATTAATTTCTAACTCTATATTAGTATCCCTATGTTATAATTCCAAATCAAACTAATCATTTACGGTGGCTAGCTAATTAAACCTCACTGCAGTACACAGAAATCTGCATATTCTTAAACGCAACTTCTTCCCTTACCTCGATTACTAAAACCCCCTTAAACTAATAAGCTTAAAGTTTAGGATTTTAAACAACTAAAATTGCAGCAGCTGAACTTATAATTGAGAATTCGACATAATTCATAAGTTGAATCTATTTAGAGACCCTGAACAAAAGAATTAGTTTAGTTCAGCCCTTTCCCAAAAATTATTGTATTTACTAGTAAATTCAATATCGCTCATATATTTAAACAATTCAACTCAATAATTTCTTCCTAAGAAGGTTACACTGGTGAAATTACTTAGCTATTAGCTATAGATAAACAATGAAATTAAAAACTTGTACTCCTATATATTCCTGATGACCAAAGACGTTGCAAGTGATACAAATTAAAATAAAGGTCATAATCATATCATTAAACCAAATGAAATAGTCATAAAAACTTGTACATTCATCAAAATTAAAACTTCTAGATCATCTATATTAATGAATGTGAACCGTGAGCTATACTCAAGCACAAGAAGGAAAATTAAAACTCTATTAAAGTGCCAAAGTATCATATACCAACCCTATATATACTCTATATACTGTAATTAAATTCTTCCTTCACCAAGATTTAAACATTACTGAATATAATTACATGTTATTTCATGGACTCCACTGGTATGATTTCAGATTTCTTAATTTTACTTCAAACTCATGTTCCTATAATTTAGTTCCCAATATCGCCATTGTGTATGACTAGTTCCACACTATAAGTTGATACAGAGGTTGAAAATAAAGTAACAGTGACACGATAGGATTAGTATAGGTATATTACACAGTAGTCACTTTAGTCTAAAATATAGATAATAAAAATGAAGAATTTAAGCAAAACAATGACTCAGAAACGTAAGGCCAAAGTCGAAGAACATATCAGCATCTCGAAAGAAAACAACTACAAGAATAAATAAATAAATAAATAACAGAAAGTAGTTTAAAAAAAAACACCTAATCATCAATTCTCAGTTTTCCATCATCTATTCATCAATTTCCCACTCAAACCCTAATCCTTAAATCTTCACAAACTCATCCTATAATTTGTTAGATGCAATCTAATGATTCACAGACTTAATATTAGTGAAAGATAGTCTCACCCTTACCTTAGATTGTTTTTCTAAAATCAAAAAGCAGCGTTCTTCGTTCCTAGGGTTCTCTCTCTGAGTTCTCCTCTTTCTCCTCTTTCTCCAAAAAGTGGTTTAACGTAAAAACTTTTTCTAACCTGAGCTTCCTTATTTATAATACTAATCACTATTCCTAAATCTATTTAGGCCCAATAACTTATTCTTCTTTCTATTCTAACCTCCAATTCTACTTACACTAATAATTCTCATATTCTAATAAATAATATAATAATGCCACATAATAAAATATTAACACCTCATATATATAAATAAATCACATAAATAGACTCTAACTTAATAAAAATAATTAAATAAAAGGAGGGTGTTACAACTCTCCCCAACTTATAGAATTTTCGTCCTCGAAAATTTACCTCAGATCAATGATCCTCACTCTCCATCTGAGTACCAGATAAAGCAAACACTCTCCCAGTAGTCTGAGCCTTCTTAGGCTTCTTGCATTGCAAACCAATATGCCCTTCTTCATTGCAGTTAAAACACACAACATCATCAAACTTGCATTCAGTACTAGTATGCCCCTTCTTACCACAACGGAAACACCGTTTCACATCTCCAGTACAAGCATTACTCTTGTGGCCTTTCTCACCACAATTATAGCAGACAACCTCAACAGGAACTTCTTTCTTCTCAGGTCTCCTCTCATCATTAACTCTCTGCTTGCCCTTATCAGTTGGGGCACTATAAGGCTTAGGACGACTCTGCTGATCTTTACCTTTCCTCTCATTAACAATCTTGTAATGAGCCTTAGTATCATCTTCATAGATTCTGCATCTGCTCACCAAATTAGAAAAAACACGGATCTGTTGGTAACCAATGGCTCGCTTGATGTCAGCACGCAAACCATTCTCAAACTTGATACACTTAGAAAACTCAGCATTGTCACCAGTATAGTGTGGGTAGAACTGAGCCAACTCTACAAACTTCGCTGCATACTCTGTCACCGACATGTCTCCTTGCTTCAGCTCAAGGAACTCGATCTCTTTTCTTCCGCGAACATCCTCAGGAAAATATTTGTTTAGGAACTCTCTCTTAAACGCAGCCCAAGTAATAACCGCATCATCTTGCTCTAGGGTAGGTTGGATGCTCATCCACCAGTCATCAGCTTCCTCCGCCAGCATGTGCGTACCAAAACGCACCTTCTGATCATCAGTACATTGCAAAACTCTGAAAACCCTTTCAATCTCTTTGAGCCATGTCTGTGCTCCATCAGGGTCGTACCTTCCTTTGAAAATGGGAGGATGATTCCTCAGAAAGGTCTCCAACATTCTCCCTTCAGCATTAACACCAGCATTTGGATGTTGTCCCACAGCTTGGGCCACAGCTTCCAACGCAGCAGCAATCGCATCATCATTCCTTCCAGCCATTCTAGTTCTCTTATAGCAGATAAAATTTGCAGCCTCCAGGTCTCTTCTCTGCACAACACACAACATTTAGAATAACATAATAATGGTATTCCGACTGTTAATCGACACTACGACTCATCTACTTGGCCGGACGGACCGACCTGCTCTGATACCAATTGTAACACCCCGTTTTCCCAACATAAAAATTTCATAATAAATTATCAGAGTAATTCACATAAACGGAATGCTACATCTCTTTATTCATAAAATCTTAACAAAATAGATAATAATTTATCCTTCAAAAATTCATCAACATAATATTTAAAAACTTCGCAGCGGATTTAGTTTAACAATAGAAATAGTCTCGGCACGCAGGCCTCATCTTAAATGATCTCATAAATTCTTAGTTCAATAATAATTCTTAAACTTCAAAAGCAATACGTAAAGGAACAGAAAATAGTATTAAAATTCCCATCCTGTTACGTATCAGAGCACCTAAGGACACAGTGAGAGATAGTCACCCACGACCGCAGCTAATCTTGATTACCTGCAAGTTACCCATACGAAGAGCAACATTTTCAAGCAGAAGGGGTGAGATTTCTCAAACAATAATATTAAGTATATAAATCATAAATTACATTTAACAACATAAACATCTTATAATTTAACAATTATAATCAAATACATAGACATCATCATTTCATCTTAGCAATATATCATCATACAGCAGTCACAATCATCGTCGCATATCATCATACTAAAAGGCATCACAAAGTAATTCGTTAAAACATCACAACTTAACAACTTGACTTGACAATGCATCTAGACTTGACTATGCAACTCTTAACGTCTTAAACCATCTTGAATCATCATGAAAATGCAAATGCATGTGGTACCAATCTAGGGCATAAGCCCTCGTCGCTTATGAGCATAAATATACTCCTAGGGCATAAACCCTCGTCGCTATTGAGCAAAAGCTCCTAGGGCATGAGCCCTCGTCTCTGGTTGAGCAAAAGCTCCATCGTCGTGGTTGAGCAAAAGCTCCAGGGCATGAGCCCTCATCTTTAAATGAGTATGCATGGACTCAACATCTTACGTCTTAGAAACTTCATGAACATCTATGACATCTTAACATCTTGACAACATAACATCTTAACAACTTGATGACTTCATAACGACTCGACGACTTAACAAACTCTTTGACTTAGACCGACATTTACATCTTAAATAAGATCAACAACAACATATGCAACACTTATAAAGTCACATCATATCAGCATCATAACTTAACAGTATCAAATGATAAACATCAACATCTTAAACATCGCATCAACATAAGCATCATAAATAACACATATTTAAATCACACATCTTCCAAATAACACTTCATTATACAACACATCTTTTTAAAATTATCATTAAATCATACATCTTCAAATAACACATCTTTATATAACACATATTTAAGCAATACATCAACTAAAGACAATAGGAACAATTTTTCATGATAAGTATCATCTCAATAGGTTCATTATAATTCGTATAGCAGCAATTATTCTTCGCCGCACACAATTGTATATACAGGGAAATTAATTGACTTCGGCAACTTCATGTAATCTACTAGAAATCTATCACAAAACATGTACACATATGCTATATATAAGTATAAATCCAGTAAGTAGCTTGAAGGGCATGTACACATATATTAGTGTACAACATATATGGAATTATTGATGGGATTAGTTATGTGGTCACCTAACAAATAACGTCAACCAAATTCAATATTAAATCATCATATTAATTTCTAACTCTATATTAGTATCCCTATGTTATAATTCCAAATCAAACTAATCATTTACGGTGGCTAGCTAATTAAACCTCACTGCAGTACACAGAAATCTGCATATTCTTAAACGCAACTTCTTCCCTTACCTCGATTACTAAAACCCCCTTAAACTAATAAGCTTAAAGTTTAGGATTTTAAACAACTAAAATTGCAGCAGCTGAACTTATAATTGAGAATTCGACATAATTCATAAGTTGAATCTATTTAGAGACCCTGAACAAAAGAATTAGTTTAGTTCAGTCCTTTCCCAAAAATTATTGTATTTACTAGTAAATTCAATATCGCTCATATATTTAAACAATTCAACTCAATAATTTCTTCCTAAGAAGGTTACACTGGTGAGAAAAGGAGGCATTATATGTCAAGTTTATGGTGAAATTGTTAAAATAACCTGACAACATTGAATCAAAGAAAAAGTTGTACATTTGAAAAATAAAAGAAAAGAAAAAGAAGGAAAAGAAAAAAATAGAATAAGTTGTCAAGGTTATTGGTTTGTTTGATAATCACCAAAGGTTGTAATTATTGGTAGGGAAGATATTGGATTTCAAGTTGTATTACAAAGAATGTTCCTCTTTGATAGGCTTTCTGATCAATTGCCCCACATATGACATTTCTTTTGTAGCCCGGCCAAGTTATAACCCTTGCAAGACCTTTTGATCCATGCTTTTATGCATTTTAAGACGATATTTGGATGGACACCTAACTTAAATAGGATGTTAGCATGATTCTTGGATGTGTGTTCATTACCTTACTTATTGTTATCATAGTATTTCATTTACTTTTAAAGAAGTGTGTTAGGTGTGGTTCATGGATAGTTATGTTTATGTCTTGAAGTTTATGATGTATAGTTTGTGCTTAGGACATTTTTCGCATTCTTGGTTTGCATCTAGAGTAGCGGAGGACTTCATGCTTGTCCACGCGATCATATTTGAATCACCATTTGTTTATTTTTGTTTTGAATTGTTTGACACCATGTTGAAAACCTTGTCCAAAGCCTTGTTAGTTTCCTTTTCAATTGATTTGTTTGAGGACAAACAAAAAGCCAAGTTGGGGAGAGTTTGATAAGTGTTTAAAAGTGATATATTTCATATAGGAGTTTAGGCATTTTAGTGACTTGTTTTGCAAGATTCTCTATGGAAAACTCCAAATATGGTGTTAATATGTCATTTATGCTTTTGAGCCTTATTCTACCCTTTTTGTGCAGGAAAATACAAGCAAGGAGCAAGAAAAGTCAAAATTCAAGGAAGCCACGCCATTAGCGTGTCCTACGCTATTAGCGTGAGGAAGAAAAGCCCAAGGTCAGAAAGGTACGCCAATGGCGCACCTGGAGCGTGAATCTGGAGCACTTGTGAAGCAACACGCTATTAGCGTAATCACTCCCGAAAGATACGCTAATAGCGTACCTGGAGCGTAGCAGGCCATGAAGAAACACGCCATTAGCGTGAGACACGCTATTAGCGTAAAGAGTCCAGAAAGCCACGCCATTAGCGTGGCTGGAGCGTAGAAGCAGGGCAAGGCCAACGTGGCAACAGCCCATTGGCCAGATTATAGGCCGGCATACCACGCTATTAGCGTAAATGGCGATATTAGCGTAGGTACAAAAACACAGGCCCATATAAATAGCATTCTTACCTCTCTTTTAGGTCATTCACTGTTTTATTAAGATATTTTCATACATTCTAAGAGAGAGGTTAGAGCTATTTCAAGAGAGAAACACAAAGCAAGTTGTTGAGGAGTAGATTCAACTCAAGATCACTTTGGACACGAAGGATCTTGACATGGAATCTTCATCTTTCCTTCATCTCTTGCATAGTTTACATGTCTATGTGTAGCTATCATCTACTCTTGTAGTATTGAGGTAATCAAACAAGCTATTATGTAATCTTTTGATCTTTTAATACATAAGGTTCTAGCTTAATGATTCAATATTGTTGTTATTATTATGTTTAATGCTTTCAAAGAGATTCAAGATGATTTGGACACAAACTCTTGAATCTAGAACTATAATAACAATCTATCTTATGTTATAACACTCTTGACAAGTTTGTAAACCTTTGATAATTGCTTTTAATCAAGAACATAATGCTTTCGGATACTTAATCAGGCTGGACACGGTCGATTAAGTTATCCGATCGACTTTGTTATCGTTTAAGGAATTTGGACACGAATGTTTAAACGCTAACTTAGAAATAACGATGTCGCTTTGGACACGAAGGATGTTGTAGAAATGATTGTGATAATATTGGTTCTAAAGCTAGAGTCTATTAATCGATCGAGAGATTGTTGCTGTTATGCTTGGTTGTTATCTTATACCGCAAGCAAAATAGTTCAATCTCCTCTCGTTTTTACTTTTATGTCATCTGTGGATATAGTGTTACAAACAAACAATTTATATCCAAACCCTTAATGTGAACTATTGTGAAAATGCTTATGATTAACGTAACTCCCTGTGGAAACGATCCTATATATACTCACGTGTACATAGTTATATGACATGTAGAAATTCTACATCAATGACAAAAGCTCAAAAGAAACACGGGAGCAAATACAGAAACCATGTTTTTAGATTAAAAAAAAAAGGAAAAACATACATATATGGGTAATTTCGGGCTAAGAGCCTGGCTTTTTGTTTTTTGCGGTGTCTGAGGTTCAAACTTCGAAAATTCATTTCCCCTATCAACTGAGCTAAACTCAACGGGGACGTTAAACGTTAGAATATATACTATTCAATAATTTAATTTTAAAAATACATATTACTTCCCATAAAGAAAATACAAATTATTTAAATTATTTTTTACATTTTTTTTATATATGTGAGTACGACTAAATCTTGTGTTCGAACTCTTCTTACCACAAGAGTTTATGAGTCAATATATAAAACAAGTTTTTTAGACACAAATACAACACTATAGGAAATTCGTAATTTCCATTAAAGGGCCCGGGCATAATTAAACTTACACTGACAAGGCAAGAGTATTTTGGAATGAGTAAATGATCAATCACCCCCTAGAAATTGTACATCGTGGAGTTACCTTCTTGAAATTTGCAAAATATAAAAAACCCTTGATTTTGTCAAACGTCTGATACCCATCTCCGTTAGTTTTCTCTGTCAATTAGGATGATGTGGCAGTTATCTGTCTACGTCGCATTGCCACGTTGCATAAAGGACATGCCACATCTGAAATGGCTAAAACACAGTATAACAATAATAACGCATAATCGAAATATGACAATTATAACAATAATCTTTAAATATGTCTATCCATAATTGAGAACAACGTCATCCAATTTGTGAGGTGCAAATGAGTTGCAGGCTATTTTCAACCTCCTTACATTTTTGTTATGGCAACCAATTGTTAAGTGATTTTCATTCTAAATTTCCTACCCTTTTATCTACTACCTGCCTAAAAAGAATCGTTGCATTGTTAGTCGTGTTCTGATATTGGTGTCGGGAATTTGGTGAAACCGTCACAATTATTTGAAATAAGAACCGACAAACTTCATCTTACTCGTTAATTCTTCAAGACGAGTATGATTGTCTTATTAAGGTTGGTATGCATTTCAAGACTTGAGGGCACTTGCAGCCCCTAGCTGAAACATAGCTCCGCCCTTGGGAATCATCGTGAATCAAATATGGAGTTAAAAAAAAAAAAAAAAAACTTCTATGGTAGTGCAGTCGAGTTGGCGTGAAAAAGAGTTGTCCACAATTTTAAGTTTGGATTTTTTTTTTAGAAATTTAGAAAAATCCAAAAAAATAATATTGATCTTTAACCGAAAATTAAATTTATAACCCAATTACAATGAGAAAAGTGTTAGCAACATACAATGTTTGCTAGAAACGACTACCTTCTAATTAAGGAAAATGCTAACAAGTGACCAAAGGACACTTGTTAAGAAGCTCAAGTAGACATTTTAACTTAAAATTTACGTACAATATATATAGAGGATGTTTACTATGAGAATGACTATTTTATATGAGAATGATGAGAATGATCATCAACCATTAGATCAAAAATAAATGGTTGAGATTAAAAAGTCACATATGTACTTCATTTTATTACATCAATTCTCATAAACACATTTCCCTTTTCATATTCTTCTCCCCACAATCATAGTTAAACGAAATTAAATTTTTACGAACCCTCTCTCTAACAATTATCAATTGATGGTTTACGAATTTGTTGAAAGGTTGGAGATTCAAGTATAGAATGTTCCATTGAAATTATATTGAATATATGTAATTCAAAAAAGTGAGTTGTTGAATGATTTACACTGTTTTCATGTTTTCATTATTATATCTTAATTGAATCCAAGCAAGTGAATTCTTTAATTGGGGACGTCTAATTTCAATTCAGTTGGCATTACGAACAGTAGTTTCATCGACATTGCTAACCTGCCATTGAACTAATATTCAATTTCCAATTTAGTGCAAAATGAATTGTCGTAAGAATTTGTATAAAGCGATTGGGATAAATCAATTAAACTGAATTTAAAAATTGAAAATATTCGGGAGGGTTAGATCTAGGACATGAAGAAACGTTATAATGAATGAATCAAAAGAGATAAGAGAGTAAGTAGAATTTGATTTGTTTTAGGGAAGAGAAGAAGAAAGAAGAATAGCAAAAATCCTGATTGTGGGGAGAAGAAGATGAAAAGGGAAATGTGTTTATGAGAATTGATGTAATAAGGTGAGTACATATGTGACTTTTTAATCTCAACCATTTATTTTTGATCTAATGGTTGATGGTTGATGATCATTCTCATCATTCTCATATAAAATAGTCATTCTCATAGTAAACATCCTCTATATATCCTTAGTTATTAATTTTGTTACGTCTGCAACAATTTAACCTAATTTTTTCCCGCTCATTTGCTTTATTAGGTTTGCAATTATTTAACCTAACAAATTCCATCTAAAAAAATGCATTGCACCAATTTCATTCATATCCTCTTGCCTTTTTTTTTTTTGAAGAAAATATTTTCTACATTTATTTGATGCTGCACATTTGTTCTAGAAACTATGAGCATATCAATGATCACGTTTGATGTCTTCTATTTTATACTTTTTTTTCGGTTACCCTAATTTCCATGTAAACTCGGTTATATATACCTGAATTATTGATAGGATTACCGAATTTTCTTTATAATATTTTCAGATGTCATGCATTTTATGAAGTGTTTTATTTTGTCTACTATGGATTATCACGTGTTATTTTTTCACCGTTACCTATTATATATTGCATTTTATTATTCGTATGTCAATCCCTTTACAATAAACCCTAGCGGAGCACGGGTCAAAAATCTAGTATATATATATATATATATATATATATATATATATATATATATATATATATATATATATATGAGATTTGCTAGAACACACCCACTAGTTTTTATGTGGGAGTATTTTAGCAAGCTACACCCTTAAGGTGCATTTAACTACTTTTTAGTTATAACTTGCTAAAACACACCTCGTAAAAAATAAGTGGGTGTATTCTAGCAAATGCCTATAGGAGTTGCTAACATACACCCATTTATTTTTTAAGAATGTGTGTTTTAGCAACATTCACCTTAAGGTGCATTTAACAACTTTTTAGTTATATCTTTGCTAAAACACACCTTAATTAAAACTAGTGGGTGTATCCTAACAAACCCCTATATATATATATATATATATATATATATATATATATATATATATATATATATATATATATATAAGGTAAAATATAAAATTTTAGTGCCCCTGAAAATATGGTGCCCTAGGTTGTTGCCTCCTCGGCCTATGCTCAGGGCCACCCTACTTTTGGTCAAAGAGAATAAGTTAATTGCCTTATGGAAGTTTTACGACGGTCTCCTTTATCATGTGTTTTAGTTTTAGAATAAATATTGGAATTTCCACTCGTATTATCCAAGTTTATTGGTTTGTTCGAGTTTATGCTGATTCTTTTTGTGATAAACGTTTCGCCTATTTCTCTCTCAAATTCCCCTTATATGGCCACAAACAATCATCGTTGTGGAATAAAGTAAGTTGTAATACGAAAGGAATTAATATCTTTTTCCATCAACTCACTTTTACCTAAAATCAATTCAATTAAAATCAATTATATCCACCGCATAACCAAATATACACTATATATAAAAATTAATCACATGAAGAAGAAAAAAAATGTAGTGTGTGTGAGCATCTTTAACTTAAGAGTGACTACTTCGGGTCAAACTTCAGGTCAAACTTCAGCTCTTGAAAGTTCTTTTGATGTATTTTTGTTAGGGGTTGTCTAATGTATTTTTGTTAGGGTTTGTCTAACATGTACAATACTGCACATGTTAAGGAAACTAAAAGTAGTAACTTTTCATTGAAAAATTACACCAATTATTTATGAAAAAATATATATTTAATATAGAATACACAAGTTCCAAGACAAACTTACCCCTTTAAATTTCTTAATATGTGCAAATTTGCACATGATAGAAAAACTCTTTTTGTTATAGTTGCATTGGATTGGAAGACATGATTATAAGGTATGACAACATGTATTTTTGACATGTTTGACACATTTCTTGTTCCGTGCAGTTGCCGGTTCTTTTTTTGATTTTTTTTTCTATTCTTGATAACATATCAAGGTGTCAATGAGCTTGTAAAATGGGAATGGAACATATACAAGTAAAATATATTCATTCATTCAAAGTGTAGTTTTTAGTCACAGCAATTATAAAACCATAGGTATAGGTATAGGTGTCATATACCAACCGTGTAAAATCAACTGTGGCTATAGGGCATATACACATATTAATTTTGACATTCTCTCTTTCCAAGTTAATCTATACATGATGAATTTGCGAATAAACTCATAACATCCAAAGTAATACTAAAATGGCAAAATAACTTCAAATAATATGAAAAAAATCAATGTAAACATATTGGAGATAATTTTCCAAATCAATTGATATCAAGTTAAACTTATAAATATTAATAATTAACTTAAATAAATATGTATGGTTTTCCCCACAAAAAATATGTATGGTTTAATTATCACAGCGGTTTTTGTTAATTTATATAATATATATTGAAATTAGAACGTTATAAAATAAAAATTATCAAAATGTATGGTTTTCCCCACAAAAAATATGTATGGTTTATCACAGCGGTTTTTGTTATTTTATATAATATATATATTGAAATTAGAACATTATAAAATAAAAATTATCAAAATTATAAAAAAAGAATATTAAATTATTTTTTATAAAATAAATTTAATTTTCTTACAAATGCAGTTTTGTTATTTATACAATCTATTTTTATTTAGTTAGTCCTATAACTTTTTAAAAAAATTGAACTTTTTATTTTGCACTGTGAGTGAATTTTTAAAATATTTCATCACATATTTACACTTTTCTGGCATTTTTTGTTCATTTATAAATTTGGAAATGTCAAATGTTAATTTATATATATAGAGATATATATCTTTATATTTTTTTTTATTTTTTTGCACAAAAAAAATATATTTACCATATCACTACAAACACTGTAAAAAAATTGATATGCGATAATGTTATCAGGCACATCAAACATGCTGCTGGTATTTCCTCCCTGTTTTAGTGATGTTTGATTTTGTCTTATGGATAAATAATTAAGCCACATGCTGCTGGCAAGGAAATTGGTGTAGTCTTGTGAAGTTGAATTAATGTAATTGATGTAGAGTGAGGAATATTACATGACCTATGGTCCTTGCTTGCATTAGCTTCTAGAATAAGGTTCTGCAGGTTGTGTGCTATTGTTTGCTTTACTTTTTATACAAACATGGCCAATATCGATTTGATGAGAATCTTTAAAATGAAATGAAAATTTTCTGCAAAATTTATATAGGATAGTTTGGAGTTGTGATTGTATTGTGTATCTATTTGGTATCTATGCTACTCTATTTTATATTACTACTCAAATTATTTTTGTTGTCTAGAAAATTATGCAACTATGACAATATACTCTTTATGTGCTAACCGGACAAAACGACAAACAACACAACGTTGTACCTAGACAACGAAATCACGGAAGAAAAAACTTGATGATTTACGTGGAAACCTAAAATCATCCCTCCTCAATGAGTGGAGGAGAAAGATAATTTAAAGAGAAGTTGGAATTTCTCTCACTGCAAAAACTAAGGTTAATTTTTTTATTTTAATCATTCGTCTACCAAATTAATACATGACCAATTTTTTTATTTTTTTAAAGAGCTTAACCAATTTTTTTTGTCTCTCATCAATTTTTTTTGACAAAAAGAAAACGATATTCTTTTATTTAAATCGATATAATACATGAGATATAACCACGTGCTCAACATCACTAAAAACCTAAAGGGTGAATTTACAAACAAACTCACAATCCATGTTAATAGCATACAACGGCAAAATGTCTACAAATGATATAATAAAATCTTAAGTGGCCGAAATACCCATGCTTCTGGATTTGCAACGTTACACTCAAATCATTGATTGAATATGTAATTTATTGAACTTGGTATTTCAATAGAAACCAAAATGAACACTCCAACAAGACGCAAAATCAAAACAACACCTCACAAGACGACGAACAACACAACACCACACTCAGACAACGAAATCAGTGGAAAAAAACACGAAGGAAAAACTTGATACATGTGAAAATTACTTATTTAGATTGAAAAAAAAATGAAAAAAGATGCAAAGGGGTGATTCCATGTCAAAAATGATCTAAAATCATACATCCTCAATGAGTGAAGGAGAAAGAAAACATAGAGAGAAGGTGGAGTTTCTCTCACTAAAATAACTAGGGTCGACTTTTTTATTTTAATCATTCATCTATCAAATTATTACATTAAAACAAATAAAAATATTATGGACACTTTCTTTTCAACACTCTTTAACACCATCTCTTATTAGGTGAAATTCATGTATAGCAAACCAAAAATTTAAAGTCACCAATATTTTCTATTGGGTACCCACCCCGATGAATCCACCTGATGTAAGAGAGAGAAAAAGGAAGAGAGAAAATAAAAATGAGTATAAAAGAGAGTTGTAAAAAGTTGTCGCAAAGTGGTTGTAATTACATACATGTAACCAAAAAAAAAAAGTGGTTGTAATTACATAGAGTAATGATATTTGTACAAACATTTTGTGACAACTTTTGGACAACTTTCTCTCTCATGTGAGATACTCACGATGTTTTTATCCTCTCTATTCCTTTTCTTTTTCTATTGTTTTTAACCAATAAAAAAAGAGAAAAAGAAGGTTGTGACAAAAGTTGTCATAAAATAGTAAAATAGTTGTACAAATATTATTACTCACTACATAAGCACCCTCTTCATTGCCCTTTAAATAGAAATCCTCTAAGTCAAATAAACCCTAATATTTACGGCCTCATTCTGTCTCACGTACCACACCGTTGATCACCGCAGGTGACCTCACTCTCTCGCGCACTAACAGGTATGATCCCTATCTTTGCCATTATCGTTTCACTGTGAGGCAAATCAATTCAATACAAGACTAGGTCTCACCCACTCACTAGTCACTATCTTTCCGTATCGAACTTCTCTGATTGCATTGCATGCTCTTCCTTCCCAAATCTCAATCGCTTCTTGCCTATGCTCTCAGAAATTCATTGATAATCGCTAATTCTTCCCTCCTATTTGTATACTAGCTGAGCCATCTTTTTTTTTTTTTTTTGGATTGTGCATTTTATCTGGCGATCTTTCCTTGTCTTCCACGTCTTTACGGCACGTGATCATTATAGAGTAAAAGTTAGGGTTTCTTTCTTCTTCTTCTTCTCCGATCAGGGCTATTGCTTTAATTCGGGGTATATTTTTATATTAAGCTACCCATAATAAGATATACATGACTACCCCATGTTTGACTTTGGATTGACTTTGGGTGGAATAATATTTTTTGTTTACTTACTTTCAATCGAACTATGGGTTACCTAATCCCGTCTTCTACAAATTCATAAATTTCAATATTATTGACTATGAAAATATGACGACAACAACAACAATCTCTTCAACATGAAAAAAAGAATATATATATCACTATTGACCCAAACATATTTCACACACTTTATTAACCTTTTTATCATTGTCATAACTCACCCTTTATTAACACGTTGCTTTTTTGTATAGCTAAAAAATAATTAATTAGTAATGCATATGATTACTATATTTTTTATTTTAAAAATAATATAACAACATATATTAAATTTGAAGAATTCATATAAATCCTCCAAAACCCTCCTCCAATACAATTTTTTAGTTCCCCCAAATGAGGAGGGTTTAGTTTTATGAAGAAAAGTTAACCCCCAAAGCCCTCCCCTCACATTTTCCTCTATTTCTTCCATTTGCTCATTCTTTTTTTCTCAAGCCTCCCTCCCTTCCCCTTCAAACTCGCAAACAAAGCCTAAGTGTATTTTTGAAGTACATTTTATATGAGGAATAGTTATTGTGAATTTTATTTGTTTATTGGCTAAATTTACTATTAGTTTTAAAAAAAAAATGTTTTATTTTTCTTGATGTGGCCACCTCATAAAATTATTGTTAGTTTCGCCGCTGTCTCTAATTGTGCATTTTCCTCTCATAACTCTAATATGTAGTAAACAAATACACTATCATGCCATCACTGTTCATACTCAAGTTCTTGTTTCTGTATGTGTTTATTTTGTTTCTCTTAATATCTATTCTCTCTTGATTGCAGGAGGAAAATGGATGCTACCTTTGTAAATTTTCTTTTAATGTTTCCAATCATTTTTGCTATTCGCATAATATTGGGGTGAGTTTTTATTTATTTTTATGTGTTCATTAAAAATCGGAAACCAATTAATCTCATAGATATGTATTTGCTTTTGCTTAGGGAGCTGAAGCCTAGAAAGGTCATTGTAGTGCCTGCCTTAGCAATCTTGTTGTACTATGGAAGAAACTATCATTGGACTCTGCTGTATGCAGCGGAGCTGGTGCGCTGTCTCTTCCCAAAGAGACGGACTTCATGGAGAAGTATGTACAAGAGATATTGGATTTGTCTATTTATAGAAATCAAACTATTGCATTCAGTTACTATTTTGGTTACTTTGATATTATTGTGATCAACTCATCTTAATTGGTCGATTTTGTTGATGATTCTCATAGTTGAAAATCAAAATCCTATTAGTTTTCCGCTTCCCGCACGCGCCACTTTTATGCATGTTTTGCTGAGATTTTTTTTCTTTCAATTTCTTCGGTTCTTGTTAAAATTGACCACTTTTGATTTTATTTTTTTCTTTTCTTTTCTTCTCACGCACAATTGTTTTGTTATTTGCGTAGTGTATTATTGTTTAGAGACATGATATTTGAACAACCATATTTGTACAACATACTTACACCTAATAAAATTTTCCCTTCAAATGGCATGCATGCAAACCGAGGTTGATACAGACCATTATAAAAGTGGCAAATTGTATCAGGTTCGTATATGTATATATGTCTTCCGTTGTAGCATTAAGATGTATTGTTTATAAGCATCTTCCCACTCTCAGTTTTATAGTATAGCACGTTGTATAACACTCTCATCATTTCTGTGTTGTTTATAAGCATCTTCCCTCTCAGTTTTATAGTATAGCACATTGTATAACACACTCAAAGGCCAATATACCTTACCTCAGTTTGAACTTGTCTTCCATTAGCAACCTATGAAGTTAATTTAATTCCTTCACTTATGTTAGGATAGTTAAGTGGTATGCATCCTCTTAACACATAATATGAGGCTAGGTTGGGGTGCTGGAACGGGTAAACTTGTGTTCTTTACCTGCGGTGTACATGCAAGTAATTGATGCTGATAGTTCAGTACAGTCGAATGTGACTTGTATGTAATTAAGGCAATCTTGGCTTCCTGAGGGTGAATGTACAGATGGAACAAAGCTGAGTTGAGGATTGTTTTTTGGGTGAATTTTGAGAGTATCTGTTATTTGAGTAGTAATTGAAACATACTTAAGGAATATTATGTACTGATGGTAAGAAAATTAAGGTTGTGGGAATTGGCTTTGTTTTGTTGATAGTTAGGAAAAGGTTGAATTATTATGTTGAGCTTGAGATGCTGCACTGTCTGTGCTATGTGGAACAACACATACATTTGTTTATATGTTATTACACTAATTACTAGTAGTTACAAATTTGAATGTTGGTCATTGTTTAGGAATAAATATAGTACCATTGTGAATCTTTTGTTCATTGAAATCGTTATCTGTTATAAGCATTATCTGTTATGTTTTTTAGACGTTTGCTCAACAACCGTGTCATATTTTTGCTCTACGATGAAATGGACCTAGAATTAGTTTTCTGGTGCCAAGGTAGGACATGATTTTTTTTTTCCACTGCAGCAAACGGTAACATCCAGCTTGTTCCCACTGCAGCAAAGAAGCAAAATGACGATGAATGTGAGAGTAGGATGATCTCTCAAACTGTCACCACTGTAAACGGGACGATCATCCATCAAACTGTCTACATACACCACCACCGGATGAGCAGTGGCGGAGCTAGGTAGGGACATGGGAGGGTCATTGCCTCCCCAAAGTCCCAAAATTTTCATTTTTAATAGGTATGTATATACATTTTTACCTAAGTTATATATATATATATATATATATATATATATATATATATATATATATATATATTAACATTTGCATCTATCTTTCAAGTCTTTACATCTGGTGTAGTGGTCAAGTAGCGCGCCTATGACCTTTCTTTCTTGAGTTCTATCTCTACCATGAAAATTTTAGCTGACTTCTTCGTTTTTTTTATAAAAAATTAAATTAGTTTGAAAATATTGGAAAGGAGAGTTTTGAACCACAGTTTAGCGCGCCTATGACCTTTCTTTCTTGAGTTTGATACCTGCCATGAAAATTTTAGCAGATTTCTTTGTTTTTTTAAAAAAAAATGCTTTGAAAAAAGGAGAGTTTCAAACCACATTTAAGGGACCTAAATAAAATCGCACAAACCACTTGAGCTACAACTATATATGTAAGTTTTTACAAAATATATATATATATATATATATATATATATATATATATATATATATATATATATATATATATATATTAAACATACTGCCCCTCCATAAAAGTATTGTTGGCTCCGCCTCTGTGGATGTGTGGAGTTCTATGGAACTATCATTCTGATTGCTATTACCACAATGCATATTACGTTTTTCTATTCTTCTATACATTCTGATTGCGAATACCACCGTGCTTTGTTTTGTTTATTAAGATGGCTTATTTCTTCAACCAAGTCGGTGGCAACGGCAATGATGGACCCAGCACCCAATGATGTTGTGTTAAGATCTGAAGAGTGCTAGATTTCTACAGCTGTTCCCAAACTCTACTAGAAGTTGCTATTTCCCAAACTCTACTATTGTGAATCTTTTGTTCAGACCTAGAATTACTTCTATGCTGTTTGATATATTGTTTGCATCAGGAGGTGTTATGAGTCATGTGATACTCATACATACTTATTAATATCTTTTATGTTACATGCATGTTGACTAAAACTACTTTTACTATGTTTAAGCTTGGCCCTTTATTAGTTCACGTTTTATACTCTTAAAGCTTAAATTGTTTTTAATTTTTAATTTTTATTTACACATAACACAATTAATAATAGAGACATTTTTTTTTTAAGAAGAAAGGTGAAATATTAAATCTAAATAATAGAGACATTTTACTGCAACTTTGTTCCAACAATGTAGACCTTTTGCATTCATCATTAGGAAATTTGGTAGCAAATCATATCTAAAACCTTGTAGTGCTAATTCCCTACCACACCTTGCATAATACCAAAAAAGTCATGACTTATCGGTATCAAAGCAATGGTAGGTATTTGATTGTGCTTTTGGTCAAAGAGAATAAGTTAGTTGACTTATGGAAGTTCTATGAAGGTGTCCTTTATCATGGGGTTTTCCTTAAGAATAAGTATCTGTTTGGTTGGCGGTGGGAAAGCCAAACCCACGTTTCAAGGAGCTATTTCGTGGAAATCTAGAAGCTTACTTTCCTAGCTTTTGCTGCAACGTGATTTCCTACCGGCGTTTTGAAAAAATTAAGCCATTCCAAACACACAGTAAATTGTGGAATTTCTACTTGTATTTTCCAGGTTTTTGGTTGTTGATTGTTTGAGTTTTTGTAGATGCTTTTTGTGATAAACATTTCCTTCCCTTAATGCATGGTTTATTTCTATAATAATTTATCTCCCTTCAAGCAAGTTTACAACCTTAGATATTGTAGGTCTATGCGATGGTGATGGATTAGTGCACACGAGAGTTACTTTTAATACATTTTTTTGTTTCAGTTGAGTTTACCTCTGACCCCTATCTCTCATCAAACAGTTGCATATAACTTTCAATCTATTCCAGATACAAGGCCTGCATTATTAATTTTTGTCATAACACTTTTACGCAATGAAAATGACAAATGTTTCCATTGACGACTATTAAGAGGGTGACTTATAATGCCAAACATGGATATGAAGTTGTACGGTAGAATACATTATCTAGAAGGCAAACACAATCATTCACTTGGCATGTAATTGATATTGCTTTTTCCTATAAAAGTTTTCAAGACCACAACTCCAAAACTGTAAACATCAGCCTTGTAACTCAAGTAACCTCATAAAGCATATTTTGGTGCCATATATCCTCTAATAAATAGATATTATGATTCTTAATTAATAAGAAATTACGAGTTTTACTAATTATCAAGGGGGAGATAACTGAGATTGTGTCCCCACTCGGGTGATAATATGAGTCTTGTCCTCTACATCAAGCTTAGCCAACCCAAAATTAGACATTTTAGGGTTTAAATTCCTATCCAGTAACACATCAGTAGCAGGGCCGGTCCAAGAGTAAGGCCACTAAAGTCCTTGCTTTAGGCCCGCATCAAAAAATAATTTTCCATTAGATTTTACAAGCAAAAATGCCTCATGCTCTAACAAAAAAAGCATCATATATTCAAATGTTTTAGACCCCACTTACTACTAAAATTTATTGGACTGGCCTTGAAATCATTAGCTTTGTATCTCGATGAACAGCCTTGAGTCTTGATTCCTCGTGAAGAAACACGAGACCTTTTGCTATGCGGATGCAGATCCTAAGCCTCGATTGTCAATCAAGTCGAAGCTGTTAAAAAAAAAAAGTCGAAGCTGATTTTCGGAACCTATAGAATGTGCAAAAATAATTTATATATAGTTGGATAAATATGCATGGAAGTTATGGTTGAATTAATATGAATCGTTAGCACTTATCTCGCAAAACATGTAATAATTAACAAAGCAAAAGATACATATATGTTTATATATTGTATCTTTTGCCTTGTTAATTATTATATGTATAACATATCAAGTTTATTTTATCTGGATAGTTGACTGGAGTTTAAAGAAAAATGCATAACATATCTGCACAGGGGCGGAGCCACCCCCCAGCTAGGCTGGGCTAGTGCCCAGGCTCAGCTCCAACTTTCCTTTGTAGCCAGCCTAGCCATTACTACAACTTTGAGCTTTTCCTGCGGATTTTTGGGCTAATTCCTGCAGATTTTCCTGAGATTACTACAACTTTGAGCTTTTCCTGCGGATTTTTGGGCTAATTCCTGCAGATTTTCCTGAGCTTTTCCTATGGAAACACATTTCCTGCAGATTTTGCCAAGGATTTAGGTTCCCAGGTGAGGTAATACTAGGATTTTGCCCAGGCTCTAGAAAAATCCTGGCTCCGCCACTAATCTGCACTGTAGAGTGGTTGATGTAAGTACTGATATTTGGTATGTGCCAATTTACATAGAAATGCTTGTTGATATAAAAGGGATGAACTGGAGACATTATTTATACGATTGAAACTAATAAATAGTATCTTCTATCCGCTCTGAAAGGCTATGGGATTCAAGAAATTCACCCTTTTTTTCTTTCCTCTTTTACTTGTTCCTTTGATGTTGCATTTCCTCCAAAAAATGCCTTCCAAACAATAAGGACTAGAAACAGAGCTGAAACTCCAAATCCTACTCCAACGACTATTTCACGCCTCTCATTCTTTTGGTCTGAACAAGGTTTATAATATGGAAGAAAAACACAAGATAGCTATTCTGGTTATAAAATAACAAATAGAATGGTATAATATTTAAGTCACAACCGCAACTTTTAGAAATCAAGTTTCGATTAAATGCATAAGAAATGAAGTTAAACTATGCTTAGCCATGTCACATTAGTAATAAACTTCCCATGGATAGAGACAATGAAACATAATTCAATGCCTTTTGAATGCTTTCATGAAAAGAAAAAAAAAACTCTGCTAGTCTGCCATATACCAAGGTCTGGTTGAAATGGAAAGATTAAACCAACAAGCGTATGATCCATTTATATGCACAAGGATGGTAGTGGAGAATGAGAGAGCTGTTAAACTGCAATGATAACTAAACTCTATTCTTCTGCGGCAGAACTTGACCCATTTTATATTATGTAAACATCCCTTAAGGAAACTGAAACATGTAAAATGATACTAGCAGTTAATATTCTTCATCACAAACAATAGGGAAATTTGATATAAGGGGGCCATAAACTCCCCCGGCAGGAATCCTAGTAGTCTCCTTATTGAATGTTAGTTAATAGTCATATTAAATGTTGATAATATACACGGTTTTTGGTGCGATTCATCTTCAATATTAAAATCCTTCAAAACTAATCTTCCCTGGAACGGAGGTTTTTTCTTGTTAAATCATGGACCGGCTAACAAAAATACTTCTTTAATTTTGGTTAATACCTGAAAATAGATCAAATAAGCGCTTCCCAAGACTTCTATATGTCTTATCGATTGTAAATTGTATTTCATCAAAGTGGAGATGCACAATATATTTCCCATTTTCCAAGCAATAGTGAAATTAGGCAAGTGAAATGGGAGAGGCCAGCTGTTGTGTATAGTTCCAACATACCTGAACATGTCAATTACGTGTGTATTTTGGAAATCTCCGTCATCCATAAAGTCCCCATTGCTCCTGAACCCCCAGTGCTTTTCATAATCATTATAATATTTAGCAAAGTTGTTAGTTTTAATTCAAATTAGTTAGGACAATATCAAGTTAGTTGAGATAAGGATTAGTAAAAACTGTTTGTTAAGTTTGTTAGCTAATTTTAGGAAGTTGGTTAGTTTTGAATAATTACTTGCATAACAAGTAAACGACATAACTTGTATATAAATATGATGTAACACCAGAAATTCATTGATGATGCAATAAGATGTTTACAATCGCATAGTATTCTCTTCTCTTTCTCTATTCTCAAGTATCTCTCTCTAGAACAATAACTTGCACTGCAAGTAATTGGTGTTGTGCTATCAAAAGCCACCTACCACTTCTCCATATCTAATATAGAGATTATCTTTACCATTTTTCATCGCTTGTGTACTGCTTCCACCACAATTAACATGCAAACAACTTGAATCTGCAATGATAGAAAAATGAAGTTAGAAAAATATCATAGAACAGTTGTGCATCATCTATGATGCTACTTCCAAGATGATAATTGTGTACTAGTATACGTCCAAAGATGGTTGGTTCTCGTCCAAAGATGGTTGGTTCTCTGAGACTTGATAAAGTCGCAAAAAATTTCAAATATAGAATAGTACGTACTAATACAGTGGAACATTTTTTAACATTGAGGACTTCTGTATCTGTCAAGAATCAAGGAAAAAATGATATCACACTTCCAATTTTCAACATAATTTACTCAAATAATTAAAACAAAGGAAAAATAAATAGAAAGGGTCTTACAAGTGCATTGGCCCCTAAGGATATGCCAAACAAGTTTAGGTTAAAATTCCTGAGAAAGTTAATCAAGGTGAAAAGTTCATCAGTTTTACAATAACATCAAGATTGAAGATAAATGATGTTATTTATACACAACTCATTACACGTAGCTTGTTTCCAGTTAGGAAGCTGAAAAGAAGAAAATGAAAATTGTTTAAAATTACACCATTTCAACTTTAAGACAATGAAAGGGAAAATAAGGGTACACATGTCTGTTAAGAGAGTATGGTAAAATGATTTGTGGATATTTCAATATGATACACAGTCTACTTATACAGGGAAAACACATTCAGAAGCTCAAGCGTTCTGTGATGTAACTAAGCATATTCGATTGTAACAGTTTCAACCACATATTCAACTTAACACATAAATAGGCTACTATACTGATTAACTGACTCAGACATAGGCTTCAAAATCTAAAGCCACCATTGTGATCTAATCGAAGGTCTCAAATGGGAGCTTTGGAAAATGATTACAGGGGAAATATTATGTGCCACCTATATTTCTTTTTTTTATTTAACAAATGTGAGTAATAACTCTTGGTAGCTGCAAGGACAATATTATGCAGAGATTAGGGTTCGAGAACTCGAACTCTCCACTTCTTTATATTAAAACATTATGTGTGAGTTCAACCACTATACTACTTGACAAAAAAAAACGAGTCATTTGCAACGGTATAACAGTGTGGTTTGGATTGGTTTCTAATCAAAAAAATGTCTGAACGAATGAAATTTTCATCAGTTCGGTTTTTATTGTTCTTCAAAAATGGAACCGAACCGAGCTAATCAGTTTGGTTCGGTTTGATTGAAAATACAATAACAAAAAATCCATTTTCTCTTAGATTTGTATTTCATGCATACAACATACTCAAATATTTCATGGAGCTTTGTATTCCATTTTTTTGTTTTCCATGTTCTTTGTATAACTAACAATACTCAAATATTTTATATATCCATTCATCCATCATTCATCAAACTCAAATATTTCAATCATCGATACATCATTCATCAAACACGAAAAATAAAATAAAATAAAAATTCTAAAATTAAAACATGCTCAAAACAACAAATCCATGCAAGCTAAATTAAAAAAAAAAATCCAAACTAAAATTTCAAGAAAATTTCAACTTGCACTACAAGAAATGTTGCATTTTGCCAGGGGCATAAGCCCTCCCTGGCAAAATGCAGAAAGCCTTGGCAAATGGACGTTTGCCAGGAGTTTTGTCAGAAGCAGAATACCCAGCAAATCCGCTCATCGCAAATGACCCTGCTAGGGCTTTAGCTCCTGGCAAATGCGTTCCTGACATAGGCCCTGGCTCAACCCCTGGCAAAATGTGTCTGCATAAATATAGACTTTTCTGACGCATTCTAGTCAATGCAGGCTTTTGCAGACTGTGTCAGCATCACATCAGTCTTTTTCAAAACATGTCAGGGACTTTGCGAGGGGTTAACCCCTGGCAAATTGTGTTCGGTTAATTTTTTAAAAAATGTTTTTTATTCGTTAAAAAAATAAAAATATTAAAATTTAATAATTAAAATAATTTTAAAAAAGAATTTAAATTTTCTTTTCGAAAATTAATTAAATTTAATTATTAAAATATTTAAAATAAACGTTTTTAAAATGTTATTTTAATTTAATTGGTTTAGAAAAAGAAGTTAACAATGCAAATTAAAGTAATAGAACACATAAAATAATAGGTCTAGCAGCATTGAAATTAAAATTGTGCAAAATATTACATACATAAGTATCAAATAGGTAGAAATTGTACCGGGAAGTATAATAAACTTTCCCAAATATTACCGACCAAGAAATTAAATAGATAAAGGCACGAGAGAATATATCATAACATTGGGACTTCAATCCTCATCATCATCCATATCATCCTCCTCATCTCTATCAACTGGATAAGGCTCAACATTGGGACTTAAAACCGGCGCTCTAGTGTGAGAGGGATCTTGAGCCTGCGCTTGCCTAAACTAAGCCAGCTGCTCCTCATATGACCTTTGGCGGTTAAGCAAATCTTGCACAACGGCCGCTTGACTCGCCATCTGCTGCGCGAACTACTCTTGTGTCAATCTATAAATAAGCTCCCGCATCTCTGGCGTCAGCTCAGGCTGCTGGGAGGATCCTTCACCATGATTGAGGCTAAGTCTAAGGGTTGATGCAACACTACCCTTCCGGTAGTTGGCGGCTAAGTTTCCAAGACCATATAGCTTCCCTTTCTTCTTGTCGCCAGCAACTTTTGTCCAAGTGCGGAAGGACAAAGAATGATCAACAGTTGACCCTTGAGAAATAGCCTCGGCAAGCTGCCGGTCATACTCCTCATGTTCAAATAATAACAAAATAGTTAAGGACACCACTTGAGAGTATTCAATGTGTATGCATCATTCACACTGAGTTTATGCTTTATAGTCTAGTAAACCAACAATTCCACACCTAAAGCATCAGCGACCATATCATTCATCATGTTGAATTGTTCATCGTTGAATTGCTCGTTGTCATCCACATTTATTCCACTACTCGAAGCTTGTGCATTGACTCCCGCCCCAAAATTTTGAAATTGTTCACCGTTATAAATCCAAACCCAATAATCAGGCATAAATTCAACTTTCTCCAAGTGTTTCTTCACTTCATTGGGGTCAGTCTTTATATATCTACACGCACATTTCAGACACGGACATCTTATCCCTCCATCATCTTTACAAACTTGTTGTCCCCATGCCCATGAAATAAATCCGTGAACTCCTACAAAATGGGGTTTTAATCCTCTTCTTCCCGGAAACGTTCTGTCATACATCCAACTACGATAATGCTGATAATACTCCATCTTTGGCACCTTCAGCTATAACGTTCACATATATAACAATTAGTTTTTTTTTTTCCTTAAGTATCACTACTAACACAAACTTTTTCAATAAACACTTTTTATACTTTTTCATTTAAGTTATTTTTTTAATTCTAATTACTTATAATAAAATCAGTTTTATACTTATTCATTTAAATTAATTTTTTAATTCTATTTACTTATAATAACATCAGTTTAATACTTATTACACCAATAAATTTAAAATTTTAATAAATAACATATTTTTTAATTAAACTTTAAAAAATACGGTTTAAATAATAAAAACATTTTTTATTAAAAAAAAATTCGATTCTGGTTTTTTCTTTTGTTATCACATATATATCAAATAAAAAGAAACTAATAGATCTAATAAAAAAAACTAATAGATCTAATAAAAAAACACATATTCAACATACATTTAAAAAAAACATATATTCAAGAGATGATCTAGACAAAAACAAACATATATTCAACATGCATTAATACTTAGCTTCACCAAAAAATAACATGCATATTTATTATTAAATACAACAATATATATAAAATTATATGCCAATATAAGAAAATAAAATAGAAGCATAAAAATGTTGGTGTAGTAATTTACCAAAGTGAAAGAAATTAGTGTTGTTGAAGAAGAGAGTGTTTTGTGGAGAGTAGTTTTTGGTGGTTTATGTTCTCTGTTAAGAAGAGAAATTTTTTTCTCTAAGTGTTGTGACTAAAATGAAAGGGAACGATTCTCTAAGTGCTGTGATTTCCCAACGGCTCTTTAGTCAACTCATTTCAGCGCTACAATACAGGCTATTCACGTAGCCTTTGCAGGCTTTGCTGACAAATTTACAGGCTTTGCAATTTGTCAGGGATTTTTGGTGGCACAACCCCTGGCAAAGTGCTGTACCGTCCTGCTTTTTCTGACCACACAAGAATCTTTTCTGCTCCATACATTTTGCCAGGACTTTTGTGAGGGGTTCCCCCTGGCAACTTTGCCAGGAGTTTTCCCTGGCATAGCTCCTGGCAAATTTGCCAGGAGTTCTTGCTCCTAGCATTGTTCCCTGGCAATATGCAAGATTTCTTGTAGTGTTGAATTGGCAAATTCCAATTCAACATCCTAACATTATTTAAGTGTGTGTGAGATAAAAACGGAATGATATAAGTAAATTGAGGTTGTGTGAACATCGGTTCGGTTCATCGGTTCTTTAGATATCAAAATAAAAAACCAAGAACCAACTCAAACTAGGTCAGTTTTGTTTAGTTTTAAACTGAACCAAACATGATAAGATACTTTTCGGTTTGGTTCGGTTGAAATTTTCAGTTTTCTTGGTTTTGTCGGGAACCATTTACACCCCTAGTCATGTGATTAGTTTAATTTAAAGAAAATTACACAATTCGTCGCTTAATTTAATATTAGATAACATTTTTCGTATTTTTTTTTCAATTTAATCCTTCATGTTATAAAATGACAATATTGTATCATTTCTTATGAGATTTTTTTTCAATGAAATCTGAATTCTATGTTTGTACGATGAAGATTTGAGTTTGATAAGTTTTTTTTTTATATATAAAAAAAAAAGGATAACAATGTTGACATTTTATAACATAAACGATCAAATCAGAAGAAAAAAAAATAAAGGACAAAACGGTTACATGAAATTAAATTAAATATCGATTTGTGTTATTTACCTTCAATTTGATGGTTGAGGTTTGATGTAAGTGATTTACCCCAATGTCAACATATCATGACTCATTGTACACTTTCACTTAACCATTTTTTGTTCCACGGTCCTAGATACAATTTTTTAGGGGGATGTCTTGTTTAGTAGAATATCTTGAATTTGAGGTGAGGGGATGGTGGCTTGTCCAAGATAGAGAAAATCTTAGGGTTCAAACTTCAAAAGAGTATTACAAATATATTTATGTTTTCCTTCTTTCAATGACACTTCTGGAGTTTAAATCCGGATTCAAAACATATCTTTTTACCACTTGATCAAACTTTAAGTTTATCATAAAAAAAATTTAATTACAAATGTTATCCTAAAAAATATAATTGTGTTTTTTAATGAATAATTAACAAAAAAGATGCGAAATGAGTGCCTAAAAGCACAAGTTAGATAGACCTTAAGTCTTCCCTAAAAAAATAGACCTTAGATCTTAAAAACTGTTTGAAAATTATATTTTATAACTTTTTTTACCGGTTTATAACATTATTTAATTAATTAAAAAAACAGTTTTTGATGAGCTAGGTTAAGTGGCTTTTAATTTATCAGTTTAAAAAAACGGTTTATAACATTATTCCCTAAAACTTAAAGGATCTATCTGAAACAAACATGAAACATAAAGGATCTGGGGAGGTATTTGGCCTAAAATACCTTATCTAGAAGGCAAACACAATTATCATTTGGCATGTGATTATTCTTTCCACCAACAGTTTCCAAGACCACAACTCCAAAATTGGAAACATCAGCCTTGTAAGTTAAGTAACCCCTTCAATCATATTCTGGTGCCATATATCCTCTAAAAAACATAGATTATGATTCTTGTTGGAACACGATGTGTTTGGGTGTGAATTGAATTTTTTTAGAAGCCCCACATAGGAGAGTTTACACATAACACTGGTGTTTATATAGTGGAGGTAGGTCTGGTGGGAATGTGCTTTTGGGGTCACTACAAGAAAAACATTGATTTGAGACGAAAATTTCCGTCTCCGTCGCATAGTAGTGTAAATTTCGTCACAGTTGAAATATGGGACGAAATTTTGGACAAAATACTTTCGTCGAAATTCTTGTTATCGTAATTTTTTTTGGATGGAATGTAATTAATTGTTTTATCCCAATTAATTAATTTCGTCCCAACATTGCGACAGAAATCTCAAATTCCGTCCCAATGTTTGCGCAAAATACTTATAATCCGTCCCAGATTGGGTTATTATTATTTTTTAATTATTTGTTGGGATAAATTTATATAAAAATCAGTCACAAATAAATAATGTGCAACAAATGTTATTTACCATATTCTTATGCGGTTTAATATCCTTATATTATGCACATTTAATTGTGTCATAACAATTTCAAAAAATCATTCCAAGAGTACAATTCAATTTGTAAACATCAATAGTTCCATCAGAAACATACCAGCAGTGGCGGATCTTTGCCCAAAAAATTAGGGGAGCAATAAATACTAACTCAAATACTATAATTGAATTTCATAAAAGCTCTATATAATTTTATGAAAGATTGAAAATAATATCAACACAAAACAAAAAGGAACATATGTGAAAAGCAATATCAGACGCCATTAAGAAGAAGGCTAGCCCTAAGAAGAATGGGTGCGGCCTGTAAATAAGGTGTGTAGTGATATATATATATATATATATATATATATATATATATATATATATATATATATATATATATATATATATATTTAGGGTTAAATATGTTTTTGGTCCCTATAAAATTGTGACCTTCTAAGTTTAGTCCTTACTTAATTTTAATAGCTTTTTTAATCCCTACAAAAAAAAATTTACTTATAATTTTAGTCCCTGCTAAAATAAATTTTGTTTAATTATCCTTAAACTCTTAAATTTTTTAACGATTCTTTTTATACAAGTTTATAACACTATGAAAGGTTCATTTACTAAAATCTATAATTTTTTAACATGAAATAAACTAAATATGAATTTTTTAAAACGACAAAAGTTTAAAATATAAGTAACAAAAATATGGACGTAGAAATCAAATTTTTGCGATATTTTTTTCGGAGGACCTTTTAATAACGTTCTTAACACGCCTGTAAAAAATTGTTGAAAAACTTAAGAGTTTAAGCATAAATTAAACAAATTTAGATTGAGTAAGGACTAATATTGAGTGCAGAAATTTTTTGTAGGGACTAAAAATGCTATTAAAATTAAGTAAGGACTAAACTTACAAGATCGCAATTTTGTAGGGACCAAAAACATAATTAACCCATTTTTTTATCATGACCTAGTTCAAACTATAAATATATTAATGTACTAAATTTAGAATAAGAACCAAGAATTTATGTACTATAAATCTAGATTTAGAATATATAAGAACTAAAAATTGATTCCAACCTTATCTTATATGTTAAAAAAGTTGTTTTTTTACTCAGTTAAAAAAGTTGTTATAAAACAATAAATAAGGAAAACAATAGCTATCAAAAAGCTTCCTAGAAGCTAATGAAATTAGAAGAGAGAGAACAGAAGAAGGAAGAAAGAAAAAAAAACTATCGTGAAGCTTCCATCCTTGGTTTCTTAATTTCAATCTCCAAATAAAATTCTTGATTTTGATTCTTCTTGTGTTGCTGCACGTTGCAATCAAGGCCAGCCAACATCAACAGTCCATGGAGCAACTTTAATACGCTAGAAACATTTCTTTCTGTTAAACCGCAATCTCCGCACCGATAGCTGATATGATAAAAAGAAGGAGAGTTCAAGGACGGTGAAGGAAGTGAATTGTGTGGGGGGTGCCGTTAGAAGAAGGTCACAGATAAGCCTTGCAGATTTGCAGTAACAGTACTTGAAAGAAAGAAAAATATTGGGGGGAGCCGTGGCTACCTTCCGCCACCATGAAGGTCCGCCACTGCATACAAGTATCCAACAAAATATCAAAGTATTATCAATCATCCAATAGGTTATCCTTCTAATAACTTGAAGGTATACAAAATATCAAACTCAATTGATTCCTAAGTTCTAATAACTTCCTCGAGTCTTCACGGTGCTGAAAAACAAAAACCACGTACACCAGCAATTGTTGATTTGTTTAAGAAATATCCAAGATTTGATTCTGTACAAAAACACAAGGAAAGAAATAGTCATAAACATGTGTACCCCAAAGGCCATGTCAAGCTATCAAAACTCATGTCGTCATCCATGTATTTGATATCAAATGTACTCATTTTTACAATTAATGCAAAAATAATATATCTTTGAATTTCAAATGAGAAATAATGTATCATTATACACAATCTTTAGATGATGACAACTTTTTTTCTCTATAACCCCGAACCCAAAAAAAGAAGCATATATAATAAGAGTAATATATTAAAAGGAATTGACATGATAAACAGAAAATATATAAAGGTCTAAGACTAATTTAAAAATATACACAATCTTTTGGTGATTATAAGTCAAAAATGATCTAAAATCATCCCTCCTCAACGAACGAATGAGAAAGAAAACTTGGAGAGAAAGTGGAGTTTCTCTCACTAAAATAACTAGGGTCGGTTTTTTTCATTTTAATCATTTATCTATCAAATTAATACATTAAAACAAATAAAAATGTTATGAACACATTCTTTTCAACATTCCCTAATATCATTTGTTATTAAGTGAAATTTATGTTGATAGCAAACCAAAAACTCAAAGTCACTAATATTTTTCACCGGTAACCCCGGCGAATCTACCTTGTGTAAGAGAGAAAATAAAAATGAGTATAAAAAGAATTGTAAAAAAGTTATCATAAATAGTTGTAATTACATAAACACCCCTTCATTGCCCTTTAAAAAGAAACCCTCGAAATCAAATAAGCCCTGATATTTACATAACCACACCCTTGATCACCGCAGGTGACCCTGCTCTCTCTCTCTCTCGCACTAACAGTAACAGGTATGATCTGATCCATCTTTGCCATCCTCTCTCTCTAACTGGTATGGTCTCTATCTTTGCTGTTATATCGTGTCACTGTGAGGCAAATCAATTCAATTCAAGACAAGGTCTCACCCACTCACTAGTCACTATCTTTCCGTGTCCTTCCCTTCCGTCCCTGCAATATCTGATCGAACTTCTCTGATTGCATGCTCTTCCATCCAAAATCTCAATCGCTTCTTGTGTATGCTATCAAAAATTCATTGCAAATCGCTACTTCTTCCCTCCTATTTGTTTACTGCGGTTCTGTTCATCTTCCACGTCTGTACTGCATGTGATCATTATAGAGTAAAAGTTAGGGTTTCTTTCTTCTTCTTATCATGTCTTGATTGATCATGGATGATTGCTTTCATTCTACAGAGAGAAAAAAAATTATTGAGTTATTGATTGAGTGGGTATATTTTTATATTAAGCTACCCCCTAATAATAATAATATATACATGGCTACCCCATGTTTGACTTTGGGTTGAATAATTTTTTTTGTCGGATTTTACCTATGGGTTACGCGTAGGGGTGGACATGGTTCAGTTCATGATGAAAATTGAATCGAACCAAACTGAATTGTTTGTTAAATTTAAAATAATTGAAATTGTAACTTTTTTATTGATACCTTTGAAAAAAAATTATAAACAAAATTTGTAGTTATTGAACTGAGTTGAGCTGTTTCTAATTGAACTGAACTGTTTTCGTTCAGTTCAGTTTCAGATTTTTTAGTGATGGTTAAGTTTTTTTGTTGGTTCAGTTCAGCAGTTCAGTTAAGAGTTTTGGTCATTTTATCCACCCCTAGTTACCTGATTCCATATTGTAGGAATTTGGAGGATGAATATACAGGAAAAAAATTATATTCTTTGATTTACTATGAAAATATGACGACAACAACAACAGCAATTTCTTTCTCCCAAAAAAATATCACTATTGACCCAAACTAATTTCGTGATGCTTTATTTACCTTTTTATTATTGTCAAAACTTACCCTTTATTAACAAGTAGCTTCTATTTTTTAGCTAACAAATAACGAATTAGTAAATTATGACCCTTTATAATCCATTCTCTCATGTATCTTTCGATTTTTTTTTTTTATGTGGCCACCTTATGAAATTATTTTTAGCTTCGCTGCACAATCTCTGATTGTGCATTTTCCTCCCATAACTCTAATGTGTATTAAACAAATACACTATCATGCGGTCACTGTTCATACTCAAGTTCTTGTTTCTGTATGTGTTTATTTTGTCTCTCTTACTATCTATTCTCTCTTGCTTGCAGAAGGAAAATGGATGCTACCTTTGTAAATTTTCTTTTAACGTTTCCAATCATTTTTGCTATTCGCATAATATTGGGGTGAGTTTTTATTTATTTTTATGTGTTCAATAAAAATTGGAAACCGATTAATCTCATAGATATGTATTTGCTTTTGCTTAGGGAGCTCAAGCCTAGAAAGGTCATTGTAGTGCCTGCCTTAGCAATCCTGTTGTACTATGGAAGAAACTATGATTGGACTCCGCTGTATGCAGCGGAGCTGGTGCGCTGTCTCTTCCCAAAGAGACGGACTTCATGGAGAAGTACGTAGAAGAACTATTGGATTTGTCTATTTATAGAAATCAAACTATTGGATTCAGTTACTATTTTGGTTAATTTGATATTATTGTTGTGATCAACTCATCTTAATTGGTCGATTTTGTTGATGATTCTCATAGTTGAAAATCAAAATCCGATTAATTTTCCGCTTCTTGCATGCGCCACTTTTATGCATGTTTTGCTGAGATTTTTTTTCTTTCGATTTCTTCGGTTCTTGTTACAATCTGCCACTTTTGATTTTCTTTTTTTCTTTTCTTTTCTTTTCATGCACTATTGTTTTGTTATTTGTATGTTATTGTTTAGAGACATGATATTTGAACAGCCATATTTGTACAACATACTTACACCTAATAAAATTTTCCCTTCAAATGGCATGCATGCAAACCTAGGTTTTAAGATGTTCATAAATCATATCCATATTGTTTATAAGCATCTTCCCACTCAGTTTTATAGTATAGCACGTTGTATAACACTCACCATTTCGTATTGTTTATAAGCATCTTCCCACTCTCAGTTTTATAGTATAACACTCAAAAGGCCAATATAACCTCAGTTTGAACTTGTCTTCCATTAGCAGCCTATGAAGTTAATTTAATTCCTTCACTTATGTTAGGATAGTTAAGTGGTATGCATCCCTCTTGACACATAATATGAGGCTAGGTGGGAATGCTGGAACGGGTAAACTTGTGTTCTTTACTTGCGGTGTGTGTGCAAGTCATCTCATCTATATTTTTATACATTCTCCAACATGATATTTGATGGTGGGTGGAACTGTTTGCATAACTGTTTACAATCGAATGTGACTTGTATGTAATTAAGGCAATCTTGGCTTCCTGAGGGTGAATGTACTGATGGTAGGAAAATTAAGGTTGTGGGAATTGGCTTTGTTTTGTTGATAGTTAGGAAAAGGTTGAATTATTGTGTTGAGCTTGAGATGCTGCACTGTCTGTGCTATGTGGAACAACACATACATTTGTTTATATGTTATTCCATTAATTACAAGTAGTTACAAATTTGATTGTTGGTCATTGTTTAGGAATAAATATAGTACTATTGTGAATCTTTTGTTCATTGAAAGCATTATCTGTTATGGTTTTTAGACTTTTGCTCAACAACCGTGTCATATTAGTTTTCTGGTGTTAAGGTAGGACATTATGTCTTTTTTTTTCCCACTGCAGCAAACGGTAACATTCCCACTGCAGCAAAGAAGCAAAATGACGATGAATATGAGAGTAGGATGATCTCTCAAACTGTCACCACCGTAAACGGGAAGATCATCCATCAAACTGTCACCACCGTAAATGGGAAGAACATCCATCAAACTGTCAACATACACCACCACCGGATGTGCAGTGGGGGAGCTATGTAGGGACATGGGAAGGTCATGGCCTCCCCAAAGTCCCAAAATTTTCATTTTTAATAGGTATGTACATACATTTTTACCTAAAAGTTATATTATATATATTAACATTTGCATTTATCTTTCAAGTGCTTACATCCGGTGTAGTGGTCAAGTAGCGCGCCTATAACCTTTCATTCTTGAGTTCTATCTCTGCCATGAAAATTTTAGCAGATTTCTTTGATTTAAAAAAAATGCTTTGAAAAAAGGAGAGTTTTGAACCACATTTAAGGGACCTAAATAAAAATGCACAAACCACTTGAGCTACAACTTTATATGTAAGTTTTTAATATATAGTAAACATACGGCCCCTTCCATAAAAATATTGTTGGCTCCGCCAATGCGGATGTGTTGAGTTCTGTAGAACTATCATTCTGATTGCTATTAGCACAATGCATATTATGTTTTTCTATTCTTCTATTCTGATTGCGAATACCATGGTGCTTTGTTCTGTTTATTAAGATGGCTTATTTCTTCAACCGAGTTGGTGGCAACTGCAATGATGGACAGAACACCCAATGATGTTGTGTTAAGATCTGAAAAGTGCTAGCTTGCCACAGCTTTTCCCAAACTCTACTAGAAGTTGCTATTTTTATTTTTCATGTTGCTCATTGTTTATGAGTAAATAAATAGGGTACTATTGTGAATCTTTTGTTCAGACCTAGAATTACTTTTATGTTGTTTGATATATTGTTTGCATGAGGAGGCGTGTTATGAGTCATGTGATACTCATCTCTTATTCATTAAAGTTAATCCGAACGCTAAATGTTGCCCTAGATTTAACCTAACTTTGATGATTAATTTTACTATATTACCCCTATTTAATTAACCCTATTTAATTTATTCAAAATGCCTCTGAAATCAAAAACAACACATCTCTTATTCATTAAAGTTAACCTGAACGCTAAATGTTGCCCTTTCATTAAAGTTAACCCGAACGCTAAATGTTACCCTAGATTTAACCTAACTTTGATGATTAATTTTACTATATTACCCTGTTTAATTAACCCTATTTAATATAATTAAAATGCTTCTGAAATCAAAAACAACACATCTCTTATTCATTAAAGTTAACCCGAACTAATTTATTCAAAATGCTTCTGAAATCAAAAACAACACATCTCTTATTCATTAAAGTTAACCCGAACGCTAAATGTTGCCCTAGATTTAACCTAACTTTGATGATTAATTTTACTATATTACCCCTTTTTAATTAACCCTATTTAATTTAATCAAAATGCTTCTGAAATAAAAAACAACACATCTCTTATTCATTAAAGTTAACCCGAACACTAAATGTTGCCCTAGATTTAACCTAACTTTGATGATTAATTTTACTATATTACCCCTGTTTAATTAACCCTATTTAATATAATTAAAATGCTTCTGAAATAAAAAACAACACATCTCTTATTCATTAAAGTTAACCCGAACGCTAAATGTTGCCCTAGATTTAACCTAACTTTGATGATTATTTTTACTATATTACCCCTGTTTAATTAACCCTATTTAATTTAATCAAAATGCTTCTGAAATTAAAAAAAAAAAAAAAAAACACACATCTCTTATTCATCAAAGTTAACCTGAACGCTAAATGTTGCCCTAGATTTAACCTAACTTTGATGATTAATTTTAATACATTACCCATGTTTAATTAACTCTATTTAATTTAATCGAAATGCTTCTGAAATAAAAAACAACATATCTCTTATTCATTAAAGTTAACCGATGAAATTGAAACCAAGGTAATGGTTGAAAACAATAATGGTAATTTATACTTCAGAGATGATTTGCATAACTTGGATGATTACTAAAAGATTACTCACAAAGTTACCGACAATTACTTGAGTGATTACTAAAAGATTACTCACAAAGTTACCGACAATTAATTGAGTTCTGGTATGTACTAAGTTTTAAGGTATTTATTTTAAAAAATGGTAAGTTCAAACACTTGCTTTTAATTCATATGAAAATAAAATTTCACTTGGCTTGGATTTTGTAGAACTGCTCTCATGAGCATTGAGACAGAAGTGACTGTGGTGGATTACTTAAGCTATTTGATGTTTCGCCATGCCTCAGAGATGACCTACCAAAAAAAGAGGTAACCCACACAATTTGTGAAGAGTTGGCTAATCTTTGCAATGTACGAAGGATCTTTGAAGGATCGTCTATCAAGTTTTCGAGCATCTGAAACATTTGATAAAAATGTCATACATGTGAGGATACAAATGTAACATTAACTATGGTTTATAAAAAAATATTTCAAAATGTATTTTAGTTAACTCTTATTATTAGAAAACTTTCCATTAATTTATTGACATCAGTGATAAATTTATACTTTTGCATATCATTATTAGAGTTAATAACTAATTCCCTGTTGGTTATTAAATAATATAATGATCTAACGCTATAACAGGCACCGCACGAGTCAAGAGTCTAGTACATACTTATAAATATCTTTTATGTAACATGCATGTTGACTAAAAACTACATTTACTATGTTTAAGCTTGTCCCTTTATTATTTCACGTTTTATACTCTTATAGCTTAAATTGTTTTTAATTTTTTTTATATTAGATTAGATGTGTATGTTCAGTTCTATGCTATATATATATATATATATATATATATATATATATATATATATATATATATAGGGTAATGCTATAACACACCTACCCTTTTTTATGAAGGAAAATGTTACATAGACACTTTTATTTTCATACACCCTTGTACACCTCATGTACTAGGAAGGGAGAAGAGGAGATGAAAGAGAAAATGTGCTTGTGTGGAGTCCATATGGCTACGTGTCAAATTTTTGTGTGGGTGTCAAGGGTCTATTGCCACTTAAGGATGTCTATGTATCATTACTCTTTCATGAAGGTGTGCATTAGCAACATCCACCTTTTGGTTTTGGACAAAAATACCATTATTTTAAGGGTTAATTATGTTTCTAGTCCCTATAAAATAGCGACTTTGTAAGTTTAGTCCCTACTTAATTTTAATAGCATTTTTAGTCCCTAATTTTGTTTTTCTGCACTGAGTATTAGTCCCTACTCAATTCAAATTTGTTTAATTTATGCTTAAACTCTTAAATTTTTGAACAATTTTTTGCAGACATGTTTAGAACATTACTAAAAGTTCGTCCGCAAAAAATTATTGCAAAATTTGATTTCTACATCCAGATTTTATTACTTTTTATCTTTAACTTTTGTCGTTTTAAAAAATTCATATTTAATTCATTTCATGTCAGAAAATTCTAAATTTTAGTAAACGAACCTTTCATAGTGTTCTAATCTTGTCTCAAAAAAATCGTTCAAAAATTTAAGAGTTTAAGGATAATTAATCAAACTTTGTTTTAGCAGGGACTAAAATTATAAGTAAATTTTTCTTATAGGGACTAAAAATGCTATTAAAATTAAGTAGGGACTAAACTTACAAGGTCGCTATTTTATAGGGACTAGAAACATAATTAACCCTTATTTTAAATTAGATTTAGAGGGTAGGAAAGTAATTTGCTGTTGTTTTATCTCCCTTTTCTCCATATTCCGTTGACTTCTTCTCCAACATCACATCCCTGATGAGTTTTTTTTTGTTTTTTAATTGAAATTGAATTATATAAAAATTCCTAATTCCTAATTGAAATTGAAACTAAAAGTCAAATTTCTTCCAACTAGCTCCTTCCCTCAATTGAACCAAATTTCTCTACTGTCAAACCAAGTGAACCAGCCTCTTGCTTGCATCTCCATAAAAAAATTGGGTCAACATTTGCTTAATCTTATGATTGCTTATTGCTTTAACGGTTTAATCTTGCAATTTGTGACAACATGTGTTTAATCTAAACCTATAGAAAATGGATTCCAGCGATAGCATTGTTGCATGCAGGACATGAAATTAGATGAACAAAATTTCCTAAATTGGGTTCCTCTCAAAATCCTCAATTGAAAACATTTCTCAAAAAAAAATTCAATGAAAAACCCACTAAAACTGATGCTTTTGTGTTTCAATAAAAAAAATCTATAAGAGTCAAGGAGATATATGTTCATTAATCAATAAGAAAAAATAATCAGTAACAACGTTTTCTTCTTTTCATAACCTGCAACAAAGTGGCTTGTTTAAGAGCAAGAGAGAGAATGTTAATAGAAGTGGTGAAATATCTTTAAAAGACATGCATTTAATCCCAAATGTAGAAAGAGCAAATGGGTATTTTTGTCCAAAACCAAAAGGTGGAGGTTGCTAATGCACACTTTCATGAAAAAGGGTAGGTGTGTTATAGCATTCCCCATATATATATATGGAGGCTGCTAACATGCACCCACCTAAAAACACTAAGGTGCAAGTTAGCAAGCTACACCCACTTGTTTTTTTAGTAAAAACTCATTTATCCACTATTTTGAACTAGTATAAAGTAAAGGTTAGTTGTGTAAATTTATCTTTAAACATAAATACCTATTTTCTTTTCCTTTTGAACTATATAAATTGAATAATGTTTTAAAATGCTTTACTGAATTATCAATCGTGAATTATTTAATGGATTTTCTAAATCATCACATTTTTATATTATTGATATTCAAGCTCTTTCTTTCATAATTATGACGGAAGCATTTATGTGCAATTTGTTCTAGAATAAGAAGAAGAAGAAAAAAAAAACTGGGGAAGAAGATAATAATGCAGGAGAGATAAATTAAAAAACTAAATCTATATATATCAAATTACATTAATACCTCATATTTGAGTGGTTGGTAAAAGGATAATGTTGGTTTTTTAGTAAAACACAAGTGGGTATAGCTTGCTAACTTGCACTTTAGTGTTTTTAGGTGGGTGTAAGTTAGCAGCCCCTATATATATATATATATATATATATATATATATATATATATATATATATATATATATATATATATATATATATTAACTCACTGCAAGTGAAGTATTTGTTCAAATAGATAATTTGTTAGCTTAAGCTAGATCAGCAGGTTGAAAAATATTCAGGAGGTTCTTATTGCTCTGCCCTACTTTTGATATTTGTTTTTAGTTTTTATACATCAAGGGTGTAAGCAAATGGTGGACTGGTGTGATCTGATAACAGTTCTAGAAATAAACTGTGAAACTGTGTATACTAAAGCCTTGTTTAATATCTTATTTTCTGGCCTGAATCTATCAGGAGTGGGTTTGGTTGAAAATACCTTAAATTCACACTGCAAGACATAAATTCTCAGTCTACCTATTTTTCTTAATCAGTTTTATTACTGTTACTGTTAGCGTATCTGGAAAAATTCTTATAATCAAATGGAATAAAAAAAAATGAAAATAAAATGTGAGTAATGTTTGCTACACAATTTACTTTGACAGATAGATCAGAGGTAGCAGACTGAGAATCCTCACTAGTCACTGCAAGCAGGCTTGCATACCATAGATAGAAAAACAAACACGAAAAATATATTCTTAATCACGGTAAGTTTGCGGTATATTTTGTACGAAAGAAAAGAATTGGGCGATGAATGGGATGTTCAAATGCGTGGCACACAAAAAAAAAAATAAAGAACGAGAAGTTTGACTTTGTTATATTTATTATCCATTTACGAGAAATATAAACACACATGATAGCCCTTTTAAAAATAAAAACATGAAAGCTTTTGTTGGATCCATTAAAAAACATAATCCTACTGAGTACTGACCTATATTTGTGTTTATCTCTCTCTCTCTCTCTCTCTCTCGTAAATGCAAAGTAAATAATAAAATCAAACTCAAAAACAAGATATATCATTGTTTCAAGAGTAATACAAATTGATCCAATGTCCAACTCAAAATCATGACGTTGGATGTGAGACACCAAATTAAGTTCATGAAACCCTGTTTGCAAATGAAGTGTAGAAAGAAAGAACAAAAAATGAAGGACGTGCAAGAACTAGAAGAAGTCCAATTTCCAAAAGAAGAATATAAGGCGCCAAATCACGCGTGGTATTTCAATAAAAATAAAAATGAAAGGCGTTGTTTACTCACTCCAAACCTGGTCCACCCATTGTTTTTGTGATGCTGATGAACCTTAACATCATCTCTCACTTTATTATTTGGGGAAGCATGCAATGCATTAGCCAGCTAAAAAGGCAGTGAAAATTGAAGATAGTGAGAATTATGAGTTTTGCAATGCAATGCTCAAACTATTCTTCTTTTTGTGTCCCTCGTCAATTCACCCCAACACCTCTATCTTTACCTTTACCTTTACAAGGTAAGTTACTTCAATTTCCTCATTTGTTACCGCATGCATGCACTGATTTGAGTTCATACATTCTTTTGAATTTCTTTTTCAGCTTGCCAGTGGAATGGGTTCAAGAGCCAACCAAAGAAGAATCAGATGAGAGTATTTTGTAGTTCAGACGACCAAAGCTCCAATCTCGCTTATCAGAGGAAAAGGTATATACTCTTATTGTTATAATAATGTTATTACGTATTAGGTTCGAATTCTCCATTTTTCATGTCATTATGATTATGAATATGATTAGTATTTTAATTAATTTCATGTAGAAGAAAAGTTGTGGAACACATTTGTCTGCTCAAAGCAAAGGAGAAATTATCTGAAGAGGAAGAGAATGACAACAACAACAACAACAACAACAACGCCTTATCCCACTAAGTGGGGTCGGCTACATGGATCAAATGCCGCCATAATGTTCTATCAAAGACCATATTTGGATCCAACTCATTGACCTCTAAATCTTTTCTAATGGTTTCTCTAATAGTTTTCTTAGGTCTTCCTCTACCTCTTTTAACCTGACTCTCCTCCATTTGATCTACTCTTCTTACCACGGCGTCTACGGGCCTTCTCTCTACATGTCCAAACCATCTAAGCCTATTTTCTACCAACTTTTCTACTATAGGTGCTACCCCCACTCTCTCTCTAATGATGTCATTCCTAATCCTATCATGTCTAGTCTTACCACTCATCCAACGCAACATCCTCATCTCCGCTACGCTTACTTTACTCTCGTGTTGGCTCTTAATCGCCCAACACTCCGTACCATACAACATTGCCGGTCTGACTGCTGTCCGATAGAACTTTCCTTTCAGCTTAAGTGGTACTTTCTTATCGCACAAAACACCTGAGGCTCTTCTCCATTTCAACCACCCAGCTTGAATACGATGATGTACATCAGCTTCTATTTCTCCGTCATTTTGTACTATGGACCCAAGATATCTAAACCGTGTAACTTGGGGTATGATATGATCTCCAACTTTCACCTCTAAGGTAGACCCACTTCTCCTTTTACTGAAGTTACATTCCATATATTCCGTCTTGTTTCTACTCAGGCGGAAACCGTACGCTTCTAAGGCTTGCCTCCAAGTCTCTAGCCTCCCGTTTAACTCCTCCCTCGACTCACCAAGCAAGACTACATCATCTGCAAAAAGCATACATCTCGGTGCTAACTCTTGGATGTGTTCCGTCAGTACATCCAAAACTAAAGTAAAAAGATAAGGACTTAGGGTTGACCCTTGGTGCAGTCCTATTGTTATGGGAAAATCTCCGGTATCCCCATCCTGCGTCCTCACACTAGTCGAAGAGAATGACATGCTTGATTATTTGTACACAACCCAATATCAAATGGGTGGTATTATTGCTATTTCATTAGGTAAAATTTAAGTTAGTTTAACGAGGAGTATTATAAACACTCTCTTTTCAACACTCACTTTAACAACATTTACTTTGTTATTAGGTGAAATCAATGTGAGTCACACACTCAAACACATTGAATTGGGTCTCACTTAAACTGAAGAGACCCACATGAATTTCATCTAGAATGTTAGAGTGAGAGTTGAAAACAAAAAGTGTTCTTAACACTTCTCTAGTTTAATATTCCATCTATTACCAAAAAACAAGGTTAGTTTAATATTTAGGCAAATTGACCAAATGTAACATGTAGAACACACATTTAATGTAAAGCGTCTCCTCTCTTCTCTGCTGATAGATAGAGTAACATTTGAATTCAAATGCTATTCTATCTATTTTTTTCAACATTAGGACTTAAATTCTGTATCTCAAGATTTACAACACTCACACGTACCAATCACTTGGGAACATGAGAGTTAAGATCCAGAAAGAACAAAAAAAGGCTATCTACTATGTGCTATATATCTTATGTGTCTAGCATTGCTTAACTATGTCTAGCTTATGTGCTCCTGCAGGGCGTGTTTCTGCTCAGAATCCTGACCACTATACTCATGCTGTTTACATGCGGTTTCAGAAAAATGAAAACCTTGAAAAGTTCTATGAAAACTCCTTTTACTTGAAGGTTCTCAAGGATCACGTAATGACTTACTGCCATGTATGCACCAACATGTAAACACCGACTCTCTTTTCCTTTATTTTTCTGTTACTCTTAAGTCAACCTCCTTATGAACGTTTTGACACGGACCTTTACTGATTTTGTTTCAGGGATTAATTAATGTGGACTACGAATCTGAAGTCGATGATGACATGATTTATATATTTCGCAAAGGAGAGGTTAGTACTGATTTACTTTTCCTCTTATGGATCGATAAATTGAAGAGTTCATCAAGTATCGATGCTCAATTCATATTTGACCATAGAGGAGTGCTAGCAAAATTCTCTTTTCAACACTCTCTTTAGTACTCACTCTCTTCATTGGATGAGATCAATGTGGATCCCACCACTTAATGTGGGATCTATTACAAAGTGTGGGGACCACCTTAATTTCATTTAATGAGAAAGTGAGTGTTAGAAAACGTTGCTAGCACGCTTCTTTGGCCATAACCTAGGGGCAGCAAATTTTACGTTCATTACAAATTGTGTATTAAAATGAACATAGTTGCTCCTGGGTTCTAGGTATTTATTCCTATATACTTCAATCTTAGGATATAAGTGTTTTCAACCACTAATCGCTGAAAAAGTGGTCTGTTTGAAATTTTGCTACACAATAGTCCTATTGCGCCACTATAGCTGCTATTAGTCAAAATTTTGTACTAATAACACATCACATATCAATAGTGATTTGTACAAATTCCAGTGGACTGTAGCATTATACCACCGCTGTAGCCGCTATTTAACAACACTACTTTAAATGAATTTTGTCGCCAGGAGTTCAGCCATGGAGCGGAGTTTATTCTTTTGATATCATTTAATGAGGGTACCTTAGGTAACCAGGCGGAACATGCACTGGCATCTCTGGCAACAGTGATGTTGGAATCTCCTTCCTTGATAGTACAATTTACAGAAGGTGTGTTTTCAGTTCCACCAACATTTATTCAAATGTTGCCTTGTGTTAGCCGTTGTGTAATTAGATCTTTTAACATGGTTTGTTGGCTCATCAACAGTTCATTGTTTTGACAAGGATTGTATGAATAAAATCATTTCCAGTATGTTTTGATTTTCTACTCGAGTTATTAATATTTAATTGTCAGGTTTGAATTTCAACGAAAGTTCTAAGGAGTATACTCATGGAGTAGTGATACGATTTCGATCAGGTGATCCCAATCTCATGGTTTATATCTGATTTTTCAACACTCTCTTTAGTACTCACTCTCTTCATTGGATGAGATCAATGTGGATCCCACCACTTAATGTGGGATCTATTACAAAGTGTGGGGACCACCTTAATTTCATTTAATGAGAAAGTGAGTGTTAGAAAAAGCACGTTGCTAGCACGCTTCTTTGGCCATAACCTAGGGGCAGCAGATTTTACGTTCATTACAAATTGTTTATTAAAATGAACATAGTTGCTCCTGGGTTCTAGGTATTTATTCCTATATACTTCAGTCTTAGGATATAAGTGTTTTCAACCACTAATCGCTGAAAAAGTGGTCTGTTTGAAATTTTGCTACACAATAGTCCTATTGCGCCACTATAGCTGCTATTAGTCAAAATTTTGTACTAATAACACATCACATATCAATAGTGATTTGTACAAATTCCAGTGGACTGTAGCATTATACCACCGCTGTAGCCGCTATTTAACAACACTACTTTAAATGAATTTTGTCGCCAGGAGTTCAGCCATGGAGTGGAGTTTATTCTTTTGATATCATTTAATGAGGGTACCTTAGGTAACCAGGCGGAACATGCACTGGCATCTCTGGCAACAGTGATGTTGGAATCTCCTTCCTTGATAGTACAATTTACACAAGGTGTGTTTTCAGTTCCACCAACATTTATTCAGATGTTGCCTTGTGTTAGCCGTTGTGTAATTAGATCTTTTAACATGGTTTGTTGGCTCATCAACAGTTCATTGTTTTGACAAGGATTGTATGAATAAAATCATTTCCAGTATGTTTTGATTTTCTACTCGAGTTATTAATATTTAATTGTCAGGTTTGAATTTCAACGAAAGTTCTAAGGAGTATACTCATGGAGTAGTGATACGATTTCGATCAGGTGATCCCAATCTCACGGTTTATATCTGATTTTTTTTCCTCCCAATTTGGTTGTGCTAACCCATTCTGGTGTATGACATCATCTTCTGCAGTTGAGGCCTTCGAGATATTTATACGCAGCCAAGAATATAAAGATGTAAGGAATCTCTTCTTTTTTTTGTTTCTTAAAACATTATTTTATGCTTAGGTAGCTTGTTAAATGGAAAATGAAATGCTCCCGTAAACTATATAACTCGGGATATTTGTTTGGGGATCATGCTATCATTTCCTCTTGGTAAATGACACAATTCTAAAATGTTCGCTGACACTTTCATTTTTACTTGAGAAATTTTTCATTTTGATAATATTACTTTTTAAATGAACTTCTAATGAGCAAAATTGAAATATAATTTCCTGTAGATAAATACATTTTACAAAACTGAAATAATAACTCCTTAAAAAAAAAACTGAAATAATAACTGCGTGATTATATCTTGACGAGAACAAGCACAACAAGAATATAAACTAAACTATATTTGGATTTGGTAAACAGGTATGGATATCTAAGTTCCAGCCTATTGTCCTGAAATCACTGTCTCTTCATTTCTCTGTTGATCCAGTGGGAACCGAGCTTATGTAGTGAGGATAATTTATGTAAGTTGTTAACTTACTTGCCATATACTTCAAGTGGCAGACATATTTCTCGTATTTATTCCAAATGCTCGCAGCTTTTCTACTTGAAATGTGACTTGGTTTCCTCTTCTTTTTAGGAACAAGGAACATATGGTTATTTCCTGCTTCTATTTCCACTCACATGTTCTTTTGGCTATGAATGAATTATGACTAGTATTGACACCAACATTCTGAAACTCAATTGTCATAGGAAAGTTTTTGTTGCTTATTTGTGTATGTGTATTTTCTTAAAGCTCAATGTGTCTGGTCCTGCTATCTGTTTATTGTTTCGGGTCAAATATTATGTTAATGTCAAAATCAAACCTTCAAGGTACACTTTTAATATAATTCAGACACCCAACACAATGTAACCTTTTCAATATAATTTTATTTTGGCAATTTAGAATTACATGCATGCAATACATCAGATTTTTCTATTGGATCAAGTACAGTTTCTTTATTTTTGAAAGGCTAGAGTCTTGATTCTCTCAAACTTAATCTATTCTATACATCTTTGCTATGAAACTTATGTACTCTATACGGGAAGCCTGCAAAACCTTGTATAACTTGATAAGCAGCTGATTGCTAGATAGTTGACCACTTGATCAGTTATGAAGGGGGTTTGGACCCCCCGGAACATCTCGTAGAGAAACTCCATAAATTGGGTGGACCACTTCTGTGTCGGGTCCCTGTTGTGTGTTTGTATAGAAATGCAATGAGCCTGAGAAACGCTGAAAAGAGCTTCTCTTTTCTTCCTGCTTGATTCCTTTACTCATCCATCTTGCGGCCTCACCGCAATTCGAGAGCTGGCTAGTCATCAGTATGATCATTAAGATCAGAAGGAGGAGTCTTGAATATTGAACTGTCATCATGACTACTGTCTTGTGAGAAAACTGAAAATTCCAAATAGCACAGTAGGTCAGAGAAGGGATGAATTTAGTTTGTTCCCTTATGCAGTACGTTTAATCACCCTTTAATATGAAGTCAAGAAACTGTATCAAAGGTAGAGCCAAAAATAAATTAAATATAATGAAATGGCGAAAGTGCCCATCGATCATATAGACAGGTTTGCAGCCAGATCATTGACTAAATTAGCTGACAGTTCATAGAGGATAAATCGGTTGTGCTTGTTTTGCACAGTTGTACATGTCCAAGAATAGTTGAGAGACTGCCTAATTAAATTGAGTCTCGTATAAAAACTGAGCTTTCCAATAATACTGTCCAAAGTTGAAAGGATCCTCTTTCGTCCTTTTAGCTGTGGTGGAGTGCCAACTTAAAACACTGCTTGTAAAAGGATGAGACCGTTGACTTCTCTAGCAAACATGTCTATGATGTTTATGTACATGTTATGAATCTGGCACATTTAAAGTGAACAATTCATTTTTTTAGAGTATAAGGTCAATTAAAAGTGTAAACAACCATTTTGGTCCTTAAAAGTGTAAAACATTGTTACGTCTGTCGCTGACTCTAACAAAATCACAAATAAATTTTCCATAGTTCAATCTGTTAATCACTTTGGTCTCTACTGTTAACTAAAGACGTTTAACTCCGTCAAAAATGTTGATGTGTGATATTGAAAAGACCACATGGATGTTATGTTGATGTATACAGGGATGAAATTGAATGAAAAGTGTTAATTTTCCCCTGCCAAACACTCAAACTGAAGTAATCCATAATCCTGAATTCCTCTTTTCTTCCATTTCATTCTTCGATCTTCAACTTCATTATTTGATCTTCTTCATTTTCTATGACAAGAAAGCCTTGAATCTCAATTTCAGGCAAGCCAATCTTCTCATCAACCCCAACACTACCTCCTACACTGTAAGACCCTTCAAATTTCATACTGGTTCTTGAAAACAGTCTCTTTCATTCATCTGCAATCTGCATCCATGTGACCATCATCATCCGTGGTAGAATAAAACGTTACACGTTAGTGTTAGTGTTTTTTACGGGCAGTATGATGATGGAGAGGGAGATGAGTTTGCGTATGAATTTTTGTTGGATTTTTCTGGGCAGCAAGATGAACATGATGGATGATGAATTTCTATTGATAAAAATTGTTTATTTATCTTTAATTAAAAAATAGCACAGTCAACTAATTTAATTATTTATTATTTTTAATATATACTACATGCTAAAATTCAAGTTCTATTGACCGGTGTGAAGTTGTGTTGAGATGCGGGATATAAAAAGCGCGTATGTTACTTCGACTCTCTTCACGTAATGGAGTTGGTAATGAAGGAGTTTACAAGGTTCCACCATTATGTGAATTTCTTACAAGTCATTCACGTGTATGTTGTTATGGATTGATCTATTTTGATTCATCATATCCTTTGAGAGGGGAATTCTTGTGCTTGATATTTTTGCTAAGATAAGAGAGCTAACAATTCAAATCATCTTGTTACTTTCAATGAACCTCCTCGTTGTTTAGCATTAGTTTTACTATGTGATGCCTTAGGCGTGTCCTTTTCAAGGACTTAATTTATTTTTGTTTTTTTCTTTTTCTCATGTAACAAAAAAAAGGCAGCATTTTCTACATCATAAAAAATTGGCTACATATGGTACAATCTCACACCAAGGACTTTTTATAAAAACAATTTTTTTCAAGGGCATATTTCAATTTTTTTGATAAGAACCAAAATCCAAACTCACTATATTTAAATAAATCAAATGCACATTTTCAATCTTTTTAAATACATAGATAGCCGAAGTTTGGATCTCTCACCATTTTGCTGTTGTTGAGAAGAATACACTATCACTAACTTAGTCTTTACTAAGATAATAGTAATTATGAATATAATAATGTTATAACAAAATATTTATTGTCGTGTTTTAATAACAGTATAATAGTATAAGAGATTATGTAACATATGTAATATTGCACATGTTTATTCTCTCTATCCTAAAATTTAAGCAAAAATGAGTCAACATAAGTTGTTGATGTATTTGGTAATCGAGTCAACATAAGTTGATGTATTTGGTACAAATTTTGAACCAAATACATCAACTTATGTTGAACCGTTTTTGCTTACATTTTGAGATGGAAGGAGTACATATTTAACATAAATGCCCAAGTTCGGTTGCAAACTTACTTTCTTAGATTTCTTAACATGTGCAAATTTGCACATGATTGAAATACCCTACCATCAAATGCAATTTCATCGAATGAAAATTACACTACCGTTGACCAAATTCGATTGAAAATATGATATGAAATCTTACTAAATTAAAATTTGCACTCTCTCTTTCAAAATAATGTCGCAATCAATCATTTTAGTCACGTCATTACACAAATTTGACAGTTAATATTTTTAAAATATTTATCGAGACAAATCGAACAACATCTATCATACTAAAATTTGTATTTATATATTAATTAAAAAATATGATCAAAACAAGTTATGTGAATAATGAACATTATAAAAATACGACATGTATTTTGAAGCGGAATGGTATAATATAATAAAGCAATATGATTTATTTTTTTAAAGAATAAAGCAATATGAATTTTTTTTTGAAGGGAATAAAGCAATATGAATGTCTTGAGTTTTATTTGCATTTATATTGATAATATTTGAATAGGTAAATTTGTTTTTTGAATGATGACAACTTTTCAGGCTATCAAAATTAGTGTATAATAAATCAACATGTTTAGTCAAAACAAAAATAAGCAACACGAATATCTTACGTTTTATTTGTCTTTTATAATTTTATTTTGTTGACCAAATTTATCCTTTATAATTGATAACAATTGAATATTCCCTCAAAAAAAAATTTGATAACAATTGAATACGTAAAAAGAATAGTTTGAATCTTCACCAAAAAGTTGAACTCATCCACCGTGACTCTTCATAATCACCATTTTACCAACCTACACAAAACAAGTACCAAAAAGTTGTCAATGCCGCACGTCGTTCTATCAACCGTGTTAATCATTTCTACAAAAATTCACTTACAATTACACCTGAATCAACTGTAATCCCTGATAATGGTGAGTATCTCATGACCTATTCAATTGGTAGCCCACCATTTAAGTTATATGGTATTGTTGATACAGGTAGTGACATTGTTTGGCTTCAATGCGAGCCTTGTAAAAAATGTTACAACCAAACCACTCCTAAGTTTAAACCATCAAAATCCTCAACTTACAAAAATATCCCATGTTCATCTAACCTATGTCAATCCGTGAGAGATATCTCTTGTAATGCCCAAAATTTTTGTGAATATACTATTGCTTATGGTGATCATTCACATTCACAAGGAGATCTTAGTGTTGATACTCTTACATTAGAGTCCACTACTGGCGGTCATATTTCATTTCCTAAAAATGTGATAGGATGTGGAACCGACAATACAGTTTCGTTTAAAGGTGCAAGCTCTGGTGTAGTTGGCCTTGGAGGTGGTCCCGTGTCTCTTATAACACAACTTGGATCATCAATTGGTTCAAAATTCTCTTATTGTTTGCTTCCTTTGTCTCTTGAGTCAAACAGGACAAGCAAACTCAGTTTTGGAGATGCCGCTGTGGTTTCCGGTGATGATGTTGTGTCAACTCCTATAGTGAAAAAAGACCCCATAGTTTTCTACTATTTAACATTGGAAGCATTTAGTGTTAGAAACAAAAGAATAGAATTTGGCAGATCTTCAAATGGTGGTGATGAGGGTAACATCATAATTGATTCAGGTCACTACCCACCGTGGTGTTTCCGGCCATCTTTTGTCAAACAAAATACATAATCTTCATCCTCTCTTCTTTCTCTATCTCATCCTGAAATTTAATTTTGGATCGGAGACATATTTTTAGCCTTCAAACTGTCACTTTCATTGTTAGATCTAGACCTCCACAAATTGTTTTGTGACAAACCACCACCATAAACATACTCTCCTTCATATTCTCTACAAAACCCACGCAAAAAAAAAAACCACAATCAGAGGAATTTTTCCGGCGGCCACCGCGCCGGAAAATGACTCCACTGCGCCGGACAATGGATAATATCAGTTGGCATTTGTTTTGTTTGTGTTCACTGGTTTCACACCAATTTTATTTTCAATTTACGTTTACTTTCAATCTGATGCATTGATACAAATCTTTGGAAGAACATAATTATTTTGTAAAGAAAAAGATTGTTCACTGGTTTCGGACTTTGAAGCCTTGCGGTTTCCTGTTGTGTTTTGTTTTTCTGGATTGGTTTTGTGAAAGAAAATTGCTTTTCTGACATTCATAACTTCACAATGACACAAGTAAATGACTAAATTACCCCCAGCGGTAGTTAACTGCCGCTGGGACCCAACGGTAGTTAACTACCACTGAATTCATTTTTATATATCCTAACTACGTTTGATGTACCATTTCTTTTTCTCTGTCTTCTTTTCTTCTTCCTTTTTCCACTTAGATCTGGAAACAAAACTACTTCAACAAACTCAGTAATCAACAATTCCTCTTTGTACGTGAAGATACAATTTGTGGAAAAGAATATGGGCTATGTTATTTGTGATTCAATTGGAAACCCATTAAAACAGAGATGTGAATGAAGCAACAACTCCTCCTTTTTTTTTTCAATCTCAATCTTAGAAATAAGGAATGGGAATTCAATATCTCAGCAAAATTGATATAACTCCTTCTCACGTTTTCACAGCATCAATTTTTTAATAAAAATTGGAACCGCAAAATTGAAGAAGACAAGTGCAGATTCCTAATTTCCTGTGTCAAAAAAAGAAAGTGCAGATTCATAATTTCTTAATTTATATATATCCTCAGTAATCAACAACCCCAAACTTTATATAATTCCTAATTTCTTATTCCCTTATTCACGATTTTGCAATTAACGATTCTGCAAGTTCCTTATTCATGGTGAGATATGGAAATAAGGAATAGGCATAAATTGAGAAATGAATTCAGCGATAGTTAACTACCGCTGGGGCCCAGCGGCAGTTAACTACCGTTGGGGCCCAGCGGCAGTTAACTACTGTTGGGGGTAATTTAGTCATTTACTTGTGTCATTGTGAAGTTATGAATGTCAGAAAAGCAATTTTCTTTGTGAAATAGATTTGGATTTGATTTGAAGAAAGCTCATATTGATGGAGAAATGGGTACTGATTGTTGTTGTGGTGTATTTTCATATTGATGGAGAAATGGGTAGAGATAAACAGCTTTCCAGAATATGAGAATTGGATTTGATTTGAAGAAATTGGTACTGATTTTGTGAATTAGTACTAATTTAATTTGACACTATTATTTTCTAGGTTTTTTTTTTTTCTTCTTTCAAATTCTGGAAAAAAGTTTAATGAAGATTTGAGGAAGAAGAAGAGAAGATGATGAAAAGTGAAAAAAAAATTAGGTGTTGACGGTTCACCATTAAATACAATGGACATGCAATCAAATGGTTAAAATCAAATCAAAAATTTTAAACATTAAAAAACTAACGGAATGGACCAAATTAAATAATGAAACAAAACAAGAGGGACTGAAATGTTGATTTTACAAGTTATGGGATCAAAATGAAAACAAGAAATTACTTAAGGGACCAAAAGTCCAATTAAGCCTATAATAAACCTTCGCCATCTCAGCCGTTTTATTTCTCTCAAATAGGCGAATTGGAGTTGCTCTGTTTTTCGTTTATACACGTTTGTTTACAGTTTTTTTGATGACATTATAATTATAATCTAAGTATTGCCATAATGTGTGCTTAGAGGAATCGATTTATAATTTACTTTTCTGGTTTCTGAAATTGGGTTGAGATTAAAATTAAAATTTATCACATCATATGTTTAAGAAGTGTGAGCATGTTCACCATGGTAGATAAGATATGTTGGTGGCTTTGAAATAAACAAACTACCAAAAGGGCAACACCAACAATTGTTTTACAGAAAAATGGTCATCTCAAAATAGGTGCTTGTCACAAAGCTGAGAAGACGTCAGTGGAGCTTGAAAAAAGGTTGTATTTATCATGGTAGAGGTGGTGGTGGGTGAGTTACATGCATACTGAGCAATTAAGTAAAAGTTAAAAACTGCAAGTCTTCCAACCGGTGACCAGTAAAAGATCTTAAAAAAATTATGACATGTCTTTATGCAAGCGATTGTGTTAAACCGCGAGTGTCAGAGAGTTTGAGGATAGCATTCCTCTACCCCTTAAATAACTTTGGTGGATTATCGCTACTGTATTCAGTGCATAAAATTTCAACCTTGGAATGCTGTCTCGGTCAACAAATAACTGAAATTGGAACCTGCTTTCCCTCCGACGAACTATGAAATTCCTGCATTGGCATATCAATCTTTACTTATATCTTTACAATTATTCACTCTTGAACATATAAAATAGAAAATTAAGAAAGTTGCATACCATTTACACTCTCCAACATCAATGACGAAAGAATGGCTATGTCGAGAAATCGGCTTTAGTGTAAACAATTGTTTTTTATATAGTTTTGACGCATCATTACCATCTTCAACAATGCCACAGGATTCCAATTTTTTCCGAATTTTGTGACGAAAATCTGCGAGAGAGAGAGAGAGAGGACAATAAGTATGAATATCAAAAGGAGATTTTGTTGCTATGTTTAAAGAGATGCTTACAATTTTCTTCCTTCGTCTCCATCTTTCTTTCAAAATCAAAAAATTGTATGAAATTTTCTCCTGTTGAAACAAAACCCTATCTTATACACATAAATACAACAACATGAAATTGATTAATAGAAATTATGTTATATTATAATTATAAGATTCAATTCAAGAGCTCAATAATACTACCTGTGTTGCTGCGTTGTCGCCGCTTCTCTCTCTACTCTTCCTTCCGATCGTGTTTTATTTATTTATAATAATATAATAATTTGGAGTGGGCTATTATTGACTCCATCTTTTTGTTAGTAAGTGCAGATAGCTTCTACTTTTTGCTGTTGCTTTTCTCACCCTCCATTCTTCAGAAAATGCTCCTACAAAATTGTTTTAAAATGAAGTATCATTTACACTTTCTAATGTAATAAGTTTATTATAATTTAATTTAAATACTCAATACCAATAGTGCATAAGTTTATTAGTTAAGTAAAATTGTAATGTCTTTTAACAATATCATTATATTTGTTTGTTGTAAACTAGTATGTGGACCCGTCAGTGCTAAGCACAAACTAAAATTTTGTCATTCTTAAGAAGAGAATATTGTCATCAACAGGTACATCCACCACCTTTTCAATAAAATCATGCATCCAATTTGGGGTTTGGTCTTTGTGTGGTATGTGGACTTTAACGGGAATTGACTTAGGAGGATTAAGAGACATGTTGCTTTTCTGTGCACTCTTTCTACTTGTCTATATATGCGGAACACCTCTTAGGTGGCACACCAAAAAGCTCCGTATACAAAAGGAACCTCTAACCAAACCCCTAAAGCCCAAGAAAACCAAACCACATTAGATCCCACTCCCACAAGGAGGATGTGTCACAGCTCCAAGTCAGAAAGGGACCTGCAACTTGCTGAAACAACAAACCAGCACCCGAAAACAGCAAACATGAAGCCTGCAACGCTTGAAAACTGCCCAGCCAGCCTACAGCAGAGGCGCTAAAACAGGCAGCAGCTGCAACAGACCTCCACCAAAGCTCCACCAGTGACCAAACCCCCTGCAAGGAAGCCTAACTCCACTACGTCACCTCAAAAGGCATTCCTTCGGATTCCATTTCCATTCATATATAACAAACAAACAGAGGTTTTAATCCGGGATAGTAACCAAACCAACGCCAAGATAAAACCTGTATTTCTTCGATAATATCCCCAACCTCCCAATATCATTATATTTTTTTATATGTTGTAAACTAGTATGTGGACCTGTCCGTGCTAAGCACATACTAGAATTTTGTCATTCTTAAGAAGAGAATATTGTCACGTAGAATTTCGGTTCTTGATTTCTGGATTGAATTAAGGGATTTAGGGATTATTTGGTGCCTTAAACTATAAGTTTGTAATATTTGTTTTGTCTTTGTTTACTTGATTCTGAGGTGTTGGTGTTGGTGTTGAGTTACTTTGGATCCATATCTTAATTGTAATGCTTGATTTCATGCGCACCTTTAATTTTTTTGGATTTTGGCTCTACTTTGTATGATGATAAAAGCAGCACATGTTGTCGTGTTGCGAGTAAACTGCCAAATGTAGCATTTGGGCTTGAGTTGTTATTAGGCCTAAGTGTTTGGGCCTAGGTCTTTGACCAGTCCAAAACACATAGGATATCAAGAGTTCTTTTCCGCTAACATATGGACATGCCAAACGGTCCACGAGCTAGTTCCAGACCTAAGAAATATTTGAGTATTCCGAGATCTTTATATGAAAATATTTGCACAAGTATTGTATAAAGTGTTGCATACATAAGTGTCATTCTCCGCAATCACGAGATCATCATCATATATCAATATGTCCTCTTGAGTATGTGAACAAACTCTGATATGAAGTGAACTCTTGAAATCAATCTTTTAACACTCATCTTCTCTCGTCTAGAAGTGATTTTATTTTTTTTATACAAAAGACATGATAAAAAATGTTTCAGTGTCAAGATTAAAATTAAGCATAATGTATTTTTACAGGTAATTAACTTTTATTTGAAGGAATTTATTTCAAAACGGTAAAAAAAAAAAAACTGACACGTCAAAAGATCAGAAAGGAGCATAATATTATCAGCTTGATCCTCCTTCTCTTAATTCTCCGTCGCATGCATATTTGAAATATATGATAATTATCTCAACAAAGAACGTAGCAGATAGTATCAAATTAATCATGAGAGCACAAAATTTAGGTACATCATGTTTCCAAACAATAATCTAAGAGAACCTTCTAAAGAATATGTTATTGTTTCACTGTTGCTTTCTAAATCGATAGCTACTTCATACATCTCACGACCATTTCTTTTTCTTTACCCCTTAAATATCTTCGGTGGATTGTCAAATACAGTCAAGTCCATAATTCGACCACTGTCTATTTGAACAAAAACAATGCTTCGCCTAATTTCCCGTATCTACGGCTTTTTGTCTGTCTTACCCACTTGACAGACGGATCCTCTTCCAATTCTGCCGCAATCGATTCAATTAGAAGGCGACACCTTTTTCTTTCCTTTTTTCTTCGACTTCTTTTCGAGCTCCCTTCGAGTAAAGTTCACCTTAATTTTATTTCTGCATCCATTAAATAAATAATTAGAATATGATCAGCCTGCACAGTCCACTGGATATCAAGCCAAAAGCCTAGCAACACTGTTGTATCAAACTTTTTAAAATTAAACAATCATATGAATACTTAATATAAAGATCCAATGTCATTAAATAAATCATTTATGGTACCTGAATAGATAGTCAAGAACAAATATTTCCACAATCATGCAACCAAACTTTGTGACATTGCTTTCATAATCCTCTTCAGTAGGTGTAATTACTGTTATAGGTTTATCCTCTATACCAACAACGCTATTAAATAGGGATGGAACATCACCAACCAACTCAAACCTATTTTTCTCAATTCTGACAAACTTAGCCGTAGTATTCTTAGCATTTATTGATTTGTAACCATTGTATAATATCTCCATTAGCAAAGGAGATGTCACGTCACCATCTACAAAAAAGTGCTTCACCAAGGCTTCCTCAATTACATCTTGTTCTTCCCAAAACATTTGGCCACTTTCTTCCATGAAAGCACAGAATCTGCAAATATTGAAAAATCAAGTTAGTTAATTAGCAAACAAAAAAATTGAGGGAGTGTGACGCCCGTGTTTTTTGTAGATTAACAAAACATGGGTTTCAAAATTTCATTTCTCAAAAATTAAGAGTATCACATTCATTTCTCGAATAATACCGTTCAATTCCCTTCTATTTTACTCTTACATGTACATCATTGTATGCACATACATAAAAAACCTTAGATTTTCTTATATCTAATGTTTAGCTTGCCAGCATATTTTCTCTAAACTTGCAAGTTTTAATCCTTTAGGAAAATCATAACTTAATCACACAATTATCATTTTCTAGGCCCCATGACTACATACTTATAAACTTCATCACAATTACACAATACAAGTTCACTAGGATCAATAAAATTAGTATGAGATCAAGGATCGACATCTAATAGTAAGATTATGCCCTGGGAAGTATCCTTGACATATGCCCTGGTGAAATGGGAAGCAAAGAAGAGAAAGAAGAGGAACATGTGAAACATGATAAGCTGGTGGAATGGAGGAAAAGATTGACCGTTAGTCAGGTGCTTGCATCTTTCTAGTCCCAACCTCATTTCCTGGCGGGCAAAGAAACAAACACTGGTTGCTAGATCCAGTGCTGAAGCGGAATAAAGGAGCTTAGCTCAAGCGTCTGCTGAAGTTTTATGGCTACCGTCTCTCCTCAAAGAGCCGAGAGTTCCAACTAAGAGCTCGACAAGATTTTTGGAACTCTCTCCACACACACGTAAGTTTGTGACTCTTTTGTCAACTCCATGATAATAAATAACATATCATTTTCAACTTGCTCGTAGAAAAAAAGTAAAAAATACCTTGACCACTTATTTTTATCTTGAATCAGGCTCTTCAAATTTTCTTTTATGCTCCCAATAAATCTAGAACAAATTTTCACCACAATATCCATATACGTCAAAAAAAGCTCAGTTCGATACTTCTTTACAAGGAGAGGCGGGAAGACATTTTCTCTGTGCATTAAAAACAATCATACAATGAGTTGCATGGAATTCAGTGACACCCAGTGCCTGTTTTTGGTCAATATACTTGGCAATATGGTAAAAATTATATGAGTATATTGACCAACAACAGTAGAATGAGATTGAGATTTCTAATGCATACATAACGACTTACCCAAACATCTGAATCTGCAATTCTACTTTAACATTACCCTCAGCGTCAAGAAAATCTTTTTCACAGGCACACAAAAGATGAAAATCATACCCCGGGTGAGTCTTACAAACTGAGTGGAATCGATCTGAATAAACTCGAATGAAATAGTTAGTATTAGTAACTCTTTTTTTTTAAACAATAATAGTAACTTTTTTTAAAAACCTACCTGAACAAATAGTTAGCCGGTAGTCAAGGGGGTGAATTATCGCTACTGTTTTCAGTGCATAAAAGTTCAACCTTGGAATGTTGTCTCTGTCAACAAATAACTCAAATTGCAACCAGGTTCCCATCCGACGAACTATGAAATTCCTGCATTGGCATATCAATCTTTACTTATATCTTTACAATTATTCACTCTTGAACATATAAAATAGAAAATTAAGAAAGTTGCATACCATTTACACTCTCCAACATCAATGACGAAAGAATGGCTATGTCGAGAAATCGGCTTTAGTGTAAACAATTGTTTTATATGTAGTTTTGACGCATCATTACCATCTTCAACAATGTTATAGGATTCCAAAATATCCCGAATTTCATTACGAAATATTATTCTAGACCTGCACACTGAGAATTGAGAGAGAGGAAAATAAGTCTGAGTATATTAAGGAGATCTTGCTATTTTTAAAGAGATGCTTACCACTTTCTTCCTCCACCTTCACATACAAAGCAACAACCTTTTCTTGTGCTTCCACGTACAATTCAGTGACCGCTTTTTTCAATGCATATTTAACACACTCCTCTTGTTGTTCCACAATTAATTCATCAATCTTCTCTTTCAAAGTAGTAGCAATAACCTCATGCTTTTTTAGGGCACTCATAAACAAATAATTAAGCAAAGCTCTCCCACTCTCCAGAAAATATGTATCCTCTTCCAAATCTTCTGCAATCGATTCATCATTTTGCTGCAGCCACAAACACTTTCTAGTAAGTAGTTAACAAAATAAGAAAAATCCATCTACTTACATCCTGTTAGAAGCTCAAAGCTTCATCAATGCAGTTTGCAACAGAATCAGTTAGAAGAGAGAGAAAGAGAAAATGAGATTGCTATTATTAAATGAACTATGAGAATTACACATATTTATAGAAGCATATAGAATGCACTTAATGAGTGACAGGTGTCACAATCTAATAGGCTAAACTAATATGCTTAATCTATTCTCTTTAACATTCCACCCTCAAGCTGAGGGTGTTGTCAAACACTCTAAGTTTGTTTATGAGATAAGTAAATCTAGATGTGGATAAAGGCTTTGTCAGAATGTGTGCCCATTGATCTTGAGCAGGGACATGAGAAACCATAAGAGTTTTGCTAAGGACTCTTCTCTGACAAATAAAATATCTAATTCCATGTGCTTGGTCCTGGAATGAAGAACAGGATTGTGAGCAAGTGAGACAGCACTCAAATTATCACAATAAATTCGAGGAGTCTTGCTTGGGATCTGAAGCTCTTGAAGAAGAGATTGTATCCAAAGAATCTTTGCAGATGCTTGAGCCAAACTTCTATGCTCTGCCTCAGCACTTGACCTGGCAACAAGAGTTTGTTTCTTTGTCCACCATGAAACAAGATGCCATGCTGTTTGCATTTTCCATATTTGCTTGTGCTAATAGATCTTTGATGTATTTAGTTTGAAAGAGATGAAGAGATCCATTGGGAGAGTGGTGAACTTCTATCCCAAGAAAATAATCAAGTGTTCCTAAATTCTGCATTAAGTTGAGACACCAGATTCTGAATGAAACTTTTAGAATTCCCAGTAGTGATTATGTCATCAACATAAACTAACAAGTAGATGCAATGGGTCTTAGTGTGAAGTGTGAACAAGGATGGATCACATTTACTAGATTTAAACCCAAACTTGAGAACAGCAGCTTTCAACCTTTCAAACCAATGCTCTGGGAGCTTGCTTGAGTCCATATAAAGCCTTCTGCAGCTTGCAGACAAGAGTTTTATCAGATGACTCAAACCCTGGTGGTTGGCTCATGTATACTTCTTCAGTAAGAAAACCATTTAGGAATGCATTATTAATATCCAATTGTTGAATAACCCACTGCTTGGTAACATGGTAACAGCAAGAGTGAGGACAGTTCTAACAGTATCTGGTTTTACAACTGGTGAAAATGTCTCATAGTAATCAAAACCATGTTGCTGATGAAATCCCTTGGCAACTAAACGTGCTTTGTACTTGTTGACGCTGCCATCAAGGTTCTCCTTGATCGTAAATACCCATTTACAGCCTATGGCTTGTCTGTTAGAAGGTAATGGGACCAGAAACCAAGTATTATTGAGTAACAATGCATTGTACTCAGTTTTCATAGCAAGATGCCAATTGGGATCCAATAATGCTTGTTTATGACTGGTAGGTTCAAGATGAGTAAGAAGGAGAGTAGGTTGTAATCTAGGCTAAACAATGCCAAGTTTCCCTCTAGTAGCCATGGAATGAGTGTTAAGGGGATGGATTCTGTGAGGTTTAGGTGGAGGGGTGATGGGTGATGGGTGTAGGAGTGAGAGATTCAGATGATGTATTAGAAGGTGATGGTGATAGTATGGTAATGGGTGTAGGATTAAAAACATGAGCAGGACTGTAAGGTGGAACTGAGTCAGTATGGGATGCAGGTGTCAAAATAGGAGATTGCTGGTTAGGAGTAGCAGGTGAGTTCTGACCAGCAGAAGATATAGGTGAATTGATAATGGGAGGTGAGGCAGACGAATTTGTAGGAGATGATGATGATGCAGTGGAAGTAGGAAGATATGTGGGAAGAAAGGATGATAAATTTGGCTCATCAGGGGCAATAGTATAATTTGAAGAGGAAGAAAAAAGTTCAGGGTATGGAAAACCTGACTTCATTAAACACCACATCCTTTGAAATCAAGATTTTTCTTGAAGTGTCAAGACACTTGTAGCCTTTATGAGAAGGGGAGTACCCCAGAAAGGTACACTCTTTTGAGTGAAAATCAACTTTTTGACTGCTATAAGGTCTCAAGAAAGGAAAGCAAGCACAATCAAAGCTCTTGAGAAACTTATAATCAGGAAATTGAAACATAAAAAAAAATGGTGACTGGATTATTTATAGTAGGAGAAGGTAATCTTTAATAAGATAAGTGGCGGTCAAGAAAGCATGGTCCCAAAATTTGAGAGGCATTTTGACTTGTGCTAAGAGAGTTAAACATGTTTCAACAATGTGCCTATGTTTTCTCTCTGCAGACCCATTGCAGACCCATTTTGATGATGAGTGTGGGGGAATGTAAATCTGTGTGTGATACCAAACTCAGTGAGATATTTGGTAAAGGGACGAAATTCCCCCCTCCATCAGTTTGAACAGCCTTTATTTTGAATTTAACCTGTAACTCTACCATAGATTTGATGTTTTGGAATGTAGTGAGAGTATGAGACTTCAATTTTAAGGGGTATATCTAGGTGTATCTAGAGTAAGCATCAACACATGTGAGGAAGTATGTGTATCCACTGAATGACTCAACAGGTTAGGGACCCAAAAGATCACAAAATATGAGTTCAAGAGGTGTTGTGTATGATGCAGTAGATGCAAAGGAAAGGAGTCTGATAGATTTTTATTAGGTAAATTGACATTACAAAGTTTGGTTACATCTTTAACAACCTCATGATGAGGATGACCAAGTCTGAAGTGCCAAATGCTATATAGAGATGGAAAAGACTGAGCAGTAGTATTAACATTGTTACACTGAAAAGGTAAACTAGAATTTGAAACACATGAACTAGTATGATCAGTGCTATTAAGCTTATTACATGAAGAATTTTCTGTGTAAGCTAGAACTTGACTCTAAAGAAGGACTAGCTCGAACAGCTTTATTGCAAAGAACATTGACACTTAAGTCTGTATTGGTAGGCTTGGACAAAGGTGCTTGCTCAAACTGGTACAAGCCATCCTTTCCAAGGGAGCCTTGCAAGAGAATTTTAGAAGAAACCTGAGATTTGACAAAACACATCAGGATGAAGTCATGAAACTCAAAGAAAACATTGTTATCTCTAGCAAACTGGCTTACACTGACAAGGTTTTTAGTTATTGAAGGCACAAGAAGAAGATTTTTAAGCTTAAGAGTAGTTTGTGGTTCAAAAGGAGAGGTAAAGTGCATAGCGCCAATAGAAGTGATAGGCAAACCTTGTCCATTTCCAATATGGACCTGATCTGTTCCAGAGAGAGACACTGAATCCATTAGATTTGAGGCATCAGGAGTGAATTGATTGGTTGCACCAGAGTCTGGATACCAAACATTAAGAAAAGTGATGTTGGTATCAAGACCAGTCAACCTATGGCCTCTGATTTCCAGATGGATATTGAGCTCTGTAAGGATTGATAGCCATAGGAGCACGCTGCATTCCTTGCATCCACACATTGGGAGGCGGCCCAAGAACGCCACTAGTGGCACCATAAAAGCCAGAAGCACCATATCCTTCATAGGAAGGTGGAACAGAAAGACGGTGGTAACAAATACATCATGTCCAGTTTTGTGACATATCTGCACTGAATATAGGCACGAGGTCCACCACCACGGCCACTGAAACGTCCACCACGAGCTCCTCTGCCTCTGAAATAGCCACCTCTACCTCCAGAATTAGCATACTAAACATTACCATAAGGAGTAGCATACTGAGCATTACCATAAGGATTACCATTAGAATTCACATCAGGAAAGTGTTGGTGTTGAGTTTGAGAAGGCTGAGTCTGGCTTTCAGCACTGAAGTTTTGAGTGAGATTAACTGAAGCAGAATCAGCAATTAGCGCTTTCTTGAACTTTTCATTGCGCGCTTCTTGAGTGAGAAGCTGTGATTCAAGTTCATACAGAGATATAACTTCAGATCTGCTATTGACACTAGCAACAATAGGATTGAACTCTTCTGGAAGTGATTCAAGGATAATCTCTACGAGATCACGCTGTGGAATAGGATCTCCTATTGACATCAAGGACTTAGAAATTGACTAATTCGGACAAAGAATTCAGCAATTGTGCGTGTTCCTTTGGTATCAGAACGAAATTGACGCGAACGAGTTTTCATTTGTGTGAAGCAATAAGAGTGGATTTCATCCCAAACCTGCCACGAACGACGGAGAAATACGAAACGCGAAAGCAGAGAAAACAAAATAGTTGATAAAATCCATGTGCAAAGGAGAGAATCTTGTTCTTCCCATTCAGTGTATGTCGATTCTCTTTCCCTGCTGTGTGATCCGCGTCGGAGAGAAAAACTGAAGGAATTTGCGGCGAAACAGCTATTTTCACCATTTTTGTGCCGCAAAGAATTCCTTCTACTTGTAGTTCGTATCATCTAATTTCACCGAAACAACCTGTTTGAAGGTTTTCGCCGCCGCCGTAACGTGCTGAGCATCGGAGGAGGCGCGGTGGAGATCGGTATTGGAAGACTGAGTTTCTGGTGTAGAGGCCAGGGATCGGATTAAGCAGCTCTAGATACCATGTTAGAAGCTCAAAGCTTCATCAATGGAATTTGTAACAGAATCAGTTAAAAGAGAGAGAGAGAAAATGAGATTGTTATTATTAAATGAACTCTGAGAATTAGACATATTTATAGAAGCATATAGAATGCACTTAATGAGTGACAAGTGTCACAATCTAATAGGCTAAACTAATATGCTTAATCTATTCTCTTAAATCATCCAAAATCATGTTTACCGTTTGCTCATTCTCTTCTACACATTTATCATTTTTTTTTTTTGGTTTAGCCGACAAAACAAGTTTTATTTTTTTTTTAATAAACAGATAAAAATGATGATAAACGTATAAATAAACATATATGTATGACACACCTTTTTTTTTCCTTTTTTCTTGTACTTCTTTTCAGTTTCACTTCGAGTAAAGTTCACCTCAATTTTATTCCTGCATCCATTAAATAAATAATTAGAATATGAACAGCCTGCACAGTCTACTGGATATCAAGCCAAAAGTGTAGCAACACTATTGTATCGCACTTTTTATTATTAACTAATTTTTTAAATTAAACAATCACACGAATACTTAATATAAAGAAACAAGACACAGGTCAATAAATAAATCATATATGGTACCTGAATAGATAGTCAAGAACAAATATTTCCACAATCATGCAACCAAACTTTGTGACATTGCTTTCATAATCCTCTTCAGTAGGTGTATTAACCTTTAGAAGTTTATACTCTATACCAACAACGCTATTAAATAGGGATGGAACATCACCAACCAACTCAAACCTATTTTTCTCAATTCTGACAAACTTAGCCGTAGTATTCTTAGCATTTATTGATTTGTAACCATTGTATAATATCTCCATTAGCAAAGGAGATGTCACAGCACCATCTACAAAAAAGTGCTTCACCAAGGCTTCCTTAATTACATCTTGTTCTTCACAAAACATTTGGTCCGCTGAAATTTGGCCACTTTCTTTCATGAAAGCACAAAATCTGCAAATATTGAAAAATCAAGTTAGTTAATTAGCAAACAAAAAATTTGAGGGAGTGTGACGCCCGTGTTTTTTGTTGAATAACAAAACATGGGTTTCAAAATTTCATTTCTCAAAAATTAAGAGTATCACATTTAAATTCACAACATTTGACAACATAGACTCCTACAAAAGCATCGAATACAAACTTAGACTCCTACAACGTTTGAACAACATTTGTACTGTTGAAACTGATTTACTTAGCTATCAGTCATAGGATTTGTTCCTATCATGTAGTAAATTATTCCTATTTGTTAGGGAGTGCTAGTGGAATTGACTTAGTCTTTCCACAATTCACGTTTTAGTTGGTATAAAAATTATAATACAAGAACAAAAGTCCTTAAAAATAAATAACCATTAAAAACAGCATAGCTTACAAAATAACTTGCAAAATTAAAAACTACATAATAATTATAATACAATATAAGAACAAAATAACTTACTAAATCATAACTACTAGGTTCAAAATAAGTTTATCATCTCTACCAATTCCCTCTTCAGCTCTACCAAATCAAAAACTGCATAGCTTTCTTAACATCCGGAGGAACCATTCGACAAGGTTGAACATCTCTACCAGTTCCAGCCAAATGATGCCTCACTCTGTATGCACCTCCCATAAAAGAACACTCACACAATTTTACACTTCACCTTTCTTGTTCCTCCTTCAATAGAAACAACATACTGCCATGTTGAAGCCATTACCAAAAGGTTGTGTGAAAAACAGAGTTAAGGGAGGAAAAAACGAAAAAAGGGTTTTGGTGAGGGAAGAGAGTGAACGACAGCGAGAACTTCCCTTTTTCGCCGGAAAAGGGAACACGGCCGTCGTTCGTGAAACAGAGACATGGCCGTCGTTCTTGGTTAAGGTTGTTTCAAATCACGGAGGAGGGAGAAAGGCAACGGCGGCGGCCGTTTCAAAGCTGAGAACAGAAGAATGAAGAAAGGGAACACGGTTGCAGTTTTTGGTTGGGTTTTTTCGTGAAGGTGGGAAGAGAAAGAATGAAAGAACCATATGCCATAACTGTATACTCCCTCCGGTCCTTATTATAAACAAAACCAATGTAAACATCAATTGATGTAACTATTTAAATATTTTTAAAATATACCCTCATAAAAAAGTGTGAAACATTAAATACACTCACTAATGTTAAATGAGGGATAGATAAGTCTTTTAAGCAATAACTACACCTTAAAAGTTGTGACATTTTCTTACAAATAGGACCGAAAAGAATTTTGAAAAATTTCTTATAATAAGGACCGGAGAGGGAACCGGGTTTTAATTTTGACCAGACCCGATTTGTAAAGCCCAATTTCAATTTAGCCAGCCCAGCTCGATTTTCATTACGTTCCTGTACAGGAACTCGATCCTGACCACAAAATCAACCTAATTTTAACTACGCCTAACTCGACCTAATTTGAAACAGAAGATGGATGAATTATTATCATTAACTACGCCTAATTTTAACTTTTGTTGGATGGTGAACAGCAGAAAAATAAGTGGCAAGTTGTTGGGATATGACTTTGAAACCCAATCCTAAAATAATTAACTTATATCTAATTAAGACATTCCTTCCACAAAAAAAAAAAAAAAAAAAAATTAATTAACTTAGACATGACAAACATACAATAACATATGTTCATAATATTTATTGTTGTTTGCTTACGGGCGACTAGTAAAATTCAAATGCAAGCCATATACATATATTAAATTAACAATATCACATAAGTTTGTAACTCTTTTGTCAACTCCATAATAATAAATAAAATATCAATTTCAACTTACTCATGGAAAAAAAGTAAAAAAATACCTTGACCACTTATTTTTATCTTGAACCAGACTCTTCAAATTTTCTTTTGTCTTCTCAAAGAATGTAGAACAAATGTTGTCCAAATTTGTCGTATACGCCAAAAAAAGCTCAATATGAAACTCCCATTTAAGGGAAGGCTGGAAAACATTTTCTCTGTGCATTAAAAACAATCACACAATGAGTTGCATGTAATGCAGTGACACTTAATGCCTATTATTGATCAATATACTTAGTAATATGGTTAAAATTCTATGAGCACGCATAATGACTTACCCAATCACCTGAATCTGCAATTCTACTTTAACAATACCCTTAGCGTCAAGAAAATCAATTTCACACGCAGCGGCATGCCCAAATACATCTCCAGTGTAATCCTTAGAAACGCCCCTAAATGCATCTGAATAAACTCAAATGAAATAGCTAGTATTATTAATTCTTTTTTAAAAAAACAATGGGATTATCAAAAAAAACCTACCAAAAAAATTGGTTCTCTCGGAGTCAAGTGGGTGAATTATCGCTAATGTGTACAGTGCATAAAACTTCAAGCTTGGGTCGTTGTCTCTGTCAGCAAATAACTTAAATTGCACCGCGGTTCCCTTCCGAAGAACTATGAAAGTCCTACGTTAAGAATATAAATCTTTACTTATATCTTTACAATTATTCACTCTTCAATATATAAATAGAAAATTAAGAAAGATGCACACCATTTATACTCTCCGAGGATGACTGAGGAAGATGCCGGGTCCGGTCCGGAAATCAGCTTTGGTGTCAACACAAATTTTGAATATTTCATTGACACATCATTACCAGGTTCAACAATGTTATAGGATTTCATAAAATTCCGAAATCTTCTTCTAGACCTGCGCACTGAGATTTAAGAGAGAGAGAGAGAGAGAGGGGAGGAGGAGGAAAATAAGTATGAGTATCATAAGGAGAGATATTGTTGCTATGCTTAAAGAGATGCTAACCACTTTCTTTCTCCGCCTCCACATACAAAGCAGCAACCTTTTTTTGTGCATACAAGTACAATTCAGTGACCGCTTTTTTAAATGCATATGCAACATGCTCCTTTTGTTTCGCAATTAATGCATCAATCTTCTTTGTCAAAGTAGTAGCCAAAGAAGTAGCAATAACATCATGCTCTGTTTGGGCATTTATAAACAGGTCATTAAGCTTAGCTCTCACTTTATCCATAACAGACGAATCCTCTTCCGGATCTGCTGCAATCAATTCATCGTTTAGTGTAAACAATTGTTTTTTATATAGTTTTGACGCATCATTACCATCTTCAACAATGCCACAGGATTCCAATTTTTTCCGAATTTTGTGACGAAAATCTGCGAGAGAGAGAGAGAGAGAGGACAATAAGTATGAATATCAAAAGGAGATTTTGTTGCTATGTTTAAAGAGATGCTTACAATTTTCTTCCTTCGTCTCCATCTTTCTTTCAAAATCAAAAAATTGTATGAAATTTTCTCCTGTTGAAACAAAACCCTATCTTATACACATAAATACAACAACATGAAATTGATTAATAGAAATTATGTTATATTATAATTATAAGATTCAATTCAAGAGCTCAATAATACTACCTGTGTTGCTGCGTTGTCGCCGCTTCTCTCTCTACTCTTCCTTCCGATCGTGTTTTATTTATTTATAATAATATAATAATTTGGAGTGGGCTATTATTGACTCCATCTTTTTGTTAGTAAGTGCAGATAGCTTCTACTTTTTGCTGTTGCTTTTCTCACCCTCCATTCTTCAGAAAATGCTCCTACAAAATTGTTTTAAAATGAAGTATCATTTACACTTTCTAATGTAATAAGTTTATTATAATTTAATTTAAATACTCAATACCAATAGTGCATAAGTTTATTAGTTAAGTAAAATTGTAATGTCTTTTAACAATATCATTATATTTGTTTGTTGTAAACTAGTATGTGGACCCGTCAGTGCTAAGCACAAACTAAAATTTTGTCATTCTTAAGAAGAGAATATTGTCACGTAGGACCCGTCTGTGCTAAGCACAAACTAAAATTTTGTCAGTTTTCAATCTTTTGTTCGAGGACAAACAAACAGTTAAGTTGGGGAGAGTTTGATAAGTGCCAGAAAGTAGTATTTCAAATGTATATTTAAGGCACGTTTGTTACTTGTTTCACAAGTTATGTAGGGAAAAGCCGAGAGAAAAGTGAATATTGCCCTATTACGCTTTATACATCTTACTCTATCCATTTGTGCATGTATTGAGTGCCAAGACACCGAGCAAAGAAGAAAAACAAAGAAAAAGTACAAAGTTCAACTCGTTATGGCAAGCAGAAGGCGAGTCAGTGGCGAGCAAAGTCAGTGAACACATGAAATCACTCGCCCCCAACTCGCAACGGCAAAGTCAGTGTGCATCAGAGTTCGCCATGGCGAACAATATACTCGCAAGGCGAGTTAGGGCGGCCAAAACTCCTCAGAGCTGACATGGCAGAAACCCACTAGTGAAGAAACATCAACTCGCCATGGCAAATGCATCTACCCGCGAGGCGAGTTGAGTCAGATCAGAAATAGTATAAAAGCCCATTTGTCATTTCAATTGTATCATATTATCATACTTTTTAGATAGAGATAGGGTGAAATCTTATGTTCTCATATAGTGAGAGTGATAGAAGGTGGATTCTACCATATTTGTGGAGAAATCACAAGTTTGTACATGAATCTTCATCCTTTAATTCAAACTTGCAAAGTTACCATGACAATGAGTAGCTAAATCTCCATTGTTGAGATTAGAGGTACCTGATCTAGCTAAACATGTAATCTTTTGATCTTTAATATATGATTCTAGCATTTGAATTGATATTGAGATTATTCTTGCACTTTATGTTTATGTTTGATTTAATTGTTATTGAAAAATACTCTTGAATCTAGGTTTAGAATAATCATCTATCAAAACATGAATTCTGGACATAGGATTGATGTTTTGATAATCACTTTTTGTTTCCAAAGCTTCATGCTTTCGGATCGTTTAATAGATGGAGAAATCGTCGATTAAACGATACGATCGAATATTGGATTGTTTAGTAGTTTGAGAAATCAACGATTAAACGATACAATTGATTTCACGAGATCATTTGGACATGAATGGTTTTGTCGAGAGATACATGATAATATTGATTAAAAGTTATAATTTGTATATGTGGTCATTAGGTTATATGCAATGCTTGATCAAGGAACTATAATCCTAACATGTTTTATGCCTTATTACTCTCAACTTTTATCTTCGTATTTTAGTTTTAAACAAACAAACAAATTACTCTTTAACTTAAAATGATGAATGATGTCGAACGATTTGTGATATCGCACTAGTCCCTGTGGAGACGATACATAAATACTTACTTTTGATCGTTGCAAAAATACTACATCACTCGTATGCAAGGAAGCGTGTATCTGAGTATGTTGCAACTCTAGCATGTTGTGAACGAAGGTCCAGTTTGTACTTAAATCACCCAAACTACTAGTCAGATATTTTTTCAACCGGTTGTGTTCAGATTTAGCTGTTTGTTGCAGTATTCCCCATATGCATCGCTTTGTCGACCCAAAACTTCACAACTTTCTCTTTCACCGAATCCAAATTGTATTTTCAACATATTCCAAAAACTTAGGAAATTTTTCGCATACAAATTTGAACCGATTGCAATTATCAATGTAGGCTTGCTCCGTTTTGGATTCCACAATATCCTCCCATGCTACCATCAATGTCTTCACCACCTCACTTGACTTGATATCTTTCTCATCCTTGCCTTTGAGATCCTTTACTTTGCAATCCGTTTTACACTTTGTTCTAACATTTCGTTCAATGTGATACGAGCACAACAAAGTAGTAGCCTCAGAGAAAACGGTATCCACAGCTTTTATCAAAGCATTGTCCCAAACAGTGACAACTACCTTGGGCCAAATATCTTTGGAATGCAACAGTTCACGACACCTCTCAAGAGCCCAAGTAACGTTGTCTTCCTTCTCGGACATCGTATAAGCAAATCCAATAAAGAACGTCAACTCGGTAGAAGTGTTACCGACAAACTCAATAAATGGAAGACGATACTTGTTGGTCTTATAAGCGGAATTCAACACGAGCACTATAGAGAGCATGTTAAACAACTTGATAGAATTTAGATGTGCCCAGAAAATATCACTGACATCATCATAATCATGATACTTCCTACAATGATACACATACTCATTCTCAACCAACGATATCAAGAGATGTTGCATATATGTTCTTGTACCCCTGATGGACTGCCTATACTCGTGACAAGCATTATAAACATGCTTGATAGTAGTTGTAGTGTTACGGTTCCTCTTCCTTAAGCTGGTAATAATTTGCCTCGGAGGAACGTTTGACTCTGCCATCTCATGAAGGTATAATCACCAACATGGTTGTGTCTACCATCACCAACTCTGAGGCTCCAATCACCAGCAATCAACAAATAACCTCTTAGCTGGGACAAACACTCGCATTTAACCAAACCAGTTATTCTGCACCGAATCAACTTATTGTATTTGGTATATGAACCTCATCTTTCACATATCACAGTAACAAATGTACTTCTTCCATTGCCACCTCTATCTGATTTACCAATAACATTTGAAAATCCTAGCTTCTTTCCCTCCTCTCGAATCCACTCCAACAAATCATTTTGTGTAGCAAACCTTTATTTGGTGGTAAAATGTTCTCGATGATCAACAAAAACAACAACATTTGGAGGTACAATAGGAGGAATAGGAGGAGGAGCATCATCTACTTTCGCATCGCCTAAAGAAATAATATCAAGTTTCGGTGGTGGTAAGAGGGATCCCTGACTTTGGCATTTCTGGAATCATCCACATCTTCAAGTAAAAGAACTGGAAACACAGTAAGAGGTTTAATCTCAGGTGGCAATTCATTGAACACATCAACAGGAACATCGATTACTAAAATAGTGTGAAACAATAGTTGGAAAATGCAAACAGTTTATGTATTGGTGTCGTTCGGATTATATAATAAGAACCACATTGTTAGAATTCAAATTATATGATCCTAAATGCTCCAATACAGATTCATTGACGTGATCAAAAGGACAACACCTAAAAATTAAATGAGGGAAGGATTATATACACATTACCTTTGCATTGAGACGAAAATGATGATGTTAATCACGAATGGTGTGTTTCTAGAGGTGTAGGGTGGTGAGCTTCAGCTAGTTTATGGGTGAACATTATGTTTCATATTTAACATACATACATACATACATACATACATACATACATACATACATATATATATATATATATTTAAGAAAAATTACATTTTCCGCATGCAAAACCAATTTTAGGACTACATACACAAGAATCATCTACGATGGTGTAAAAAGAGCATGACATAAACTTGCCTGATACACCAAAAGCTTCTCAAACAAAAAAGGAACAAACACACGATTCCAACAAAGAAGTTGCACAATAACAGCCATACACTGACAAAACATGAGAACAAATTATAACCTCATAAAGGGAGAAAAAAATATCCTAACAAATAATAATTAATAACTGAATAGAAAAGTTAAATAGCAACCAAAAACAAAACCTTGATAAATCAACCCTCCCGGATGCTAACAATCAAGGGTCTGTTTTGATTGACTTATCTTATTAATTGATATAAACACTTTCTGAACATATTTATAAGATTTTATGACATGTCCATAAGCTATTTTCACCTTATTTTTATAAGCTCTCCAATATAGCTTATAAATACAGTTTAACAAATCTCATTCTGGCAACAGAGAGATGTCTGCCTTCCTATCCTTCAGATCACCCTCATACTCAAACCTCAACCTCTTCCAGCGAGTGTGGATTTCATCCAAACGGATGAGGGTGTTGTTCTTGATCTTTAAAGCAATCGTACACGCACATAGCAATCTGTAAGTGACCAAACGCAAACAACCTCGTTTGGATTTATTCGTACCACAATCAACTGCTCGATCAGCTCGTCTGCTAGATAATGCAAAGTGTTCCTTGATATGTTTAAGATCAATCTAGACCATATCACCTTTCCTTTGAACCTATGTTCAAGCATGATCATGCTCCTCTGAAAGGAAGCGTGAGTATGTTGCAACTCTAGCATGTTGAGAACGAAGGTCCAGTTTGTACTTAAACCACTGATAAGTCAATAATTAATGTTTTTAAGTGTTCATTTTAGTTTGTTTTATTTAGATTTTATGTGTTTTTATTTACTTTCTAGAGCTTTGTTATTTCAATTGCTTGTTATTTAATTTCATGAACAAATACAGTGAAAGATTGAGTCTTGGAGCAAAAGAAAGGGTTTTGGAGCATGATTAAGGAATGGAAGGATTTAGAGCATGTTTTGGAGCTGATTGAAGACAAAAATATAAAGATTTTATGCAAAAATATCAGGCATGGTCGTGCCTGACAATGGCATGGTCGTGCCTCCAATTGTGCTCAAAAGTGCCAAATACTAGAAAGACTAGCACGACCCGTGCTTGCAGGCGCACGGCCGTGCTCGATGCTAGCTCCCTTTTTTTGTTGTTTTGTTCAAAGGCTGGCACGACCCATGCCAAGCTAGGCACGTCCGTGCCAAGGTTCCAGGCTGCTATTTTGCTACTTTTTCATACCTAAAAGCTCATGGGTTGCTTGCTTTGTACTTCTTATACCTTTTCTTAGGGCTTAAGTTTGCTTTAGGCTATAAATAGAGCAGCCACCAGACTTCATTTCTCATCTTTTGTTCTTGGGAATTTTATGTGACAATTATTTCCATCAATCAAAGTTCTTATTTTCCTTGCTTTTTATTATTCTTGTTATTTACTAAAACAATGCGAAATTAGAGTTGGAAAATGCAAACAGTTTAGGTACTGGTGTTGTTAGGATTATATAATCTGAACCACATTGTTAGAATTTGAATTCTATAATCCTAAACGCTCCAGTACAGATTCATTGACGTGATCAAAAGGACAACACCTAAAAATTAAACGAGGATAGGATTATATACACATTACCTTTGCATTCATACGAAAATGATGATGTTAATCATGAATGGTGTGTTTCTAGAGGTGTAGGGTGGTGAGCTTCAGCTAGTTTTTAGATGAACCTTATGTTTCAGATTAACATATATATATGATGGTGTAAAATGAGCATGGCATAAACTTGCTTGAGACACCAAAAGCTTCTCAAACAAAAAAGGAACAAACACACGATTCCAACAAAGATGTTGCACAATAACAGCCATACACTGACAAAACATGAGAACAAATTATAACCTCATAAAGGGAGAAAAAAATATCCTAACAAATAATAATTAATAACTGAATAGAAAAGTTAAATAGCAACAAAAAACATAACCTTGACAAATCAACCCTCCCGGATGCAAACAATCAAGGGTCTGTTTTGATTGACTTATCTTATCTTATTAATTGACATAAACATTTTGTAAACATATTTATAAGAGTTTATGAAAACAATTTATGACATGTCCATAAGCTATTTTCAGCTTATTTTTATAAGCTCTCCAAAATAGCTTATGAATATAGTTTAACTTAATTTTATTGTTTGCTGTAGAAATAACTGATACATAAGCACTTATTTGATAATCACTTACCCTAAGTATTTAATTAAGTTTTTTATCTAAAAATGTTATAGCTTAACAATTAATTTGATTTACATATACTATCAGAGTAAAGAAGGCTTCAAACATGCATCCAATCATAATTCAACAAGTCATCACCAATTCATCAAATTAAAATCACTAAAAGAATCATCAACGTATGATCATCAACATCATCATAATCATCATCAAACATTATCATAATCATTATCAAACAACATCATAACCATCGTCAACATTTAACACCTCAAAGAAACGATAAAGTTTCAAGTTCACATTTCACCTAAAGATAGACATCTATTTAAATTATGATATTCATCATATTAAACACCTAATGATTGTCAACCCATTCATATTCAATCATACTATACGAATTCAAAGTCTACTACAAGCTATCCGACCATAAAACATTAATTTGACAAAGTTCGTCTATTTCCGTAAAATCGCATATTTTGACATTATCACACAATTCATCATATCTCAAGTGTATAAATCTCCAATTCAATCAGAAATCATCATATTATCATGTATATAAGTCATTTGCAAACTAGCAAGGCATATCTCAAAGTTTCACCAAAGTTCATCTATGAAAAATCCTAAGTTTCATCTATTTTTGCCTTTTTACCGAAAACCAAGTTCCATGTTCTTAAAGTCCTTTAATAAACTTACATCCTCCATCTAAGTCCACCATTATAGTATTCAAGTCAAAATATTACCATTGCTCTTAAGAAAAATCATTGTCCGATTATTTCAAAACAAGTTCGTCTCTAATTTCAAGTTTTTCCTCATTTTCACAAAGCCATTATAAGTCTAATCATATCATGTTCCAGCGAGAATTAAACTCAAAACAGCAAATTAAAATATCATTTTCAACTCAAACGTCTCAAGTTCAATCACCAAAACAAAGCTTATTTAACATAATCACTTAAAACGACTTTTAGCCTAAAAATCCGTTTTTCCCCGATCCAATTCCACCCAAAACCATTTCTCAAACCATCAACATATTCATATTCACAATAACAACTTTATCAAGTACAACATATGTTTCAAATCATAAACTCACCAAGTATCACAATTATTATTCGTTTTTCACACAAATCTTAAAACTTCACAAATTAAGCCAAACTTCACAACCAACATGATGGGATAAACCGCAAGTGCACGGTCTACCGATGTAGTAATAAAAATATATCGTTCCGACAGGGAGTTATGAATTCAATTAACTTTAAATAATGATTAGATGAGAGTTTGAGATTAAAGTTTGGATTTTTAATTAAACTGGTTATAAACCCGTGCTTCGCACGGGTTGAATTACCTTTTTTCGAAAATTATTAGCTAAGCATATTCTACAAAAATATGTAGTATTGTATTTGAAACTAATGTCAATATAATCTCTTACCAGAAATTTTGAGTTGAAGTATATAAATTGATGTCAATTACCAGCTATACTATTATGTTTATACACATCAACTTAGTTGTAAATAGAATACTACTAATATAGTAGTAACATTATAATAACATACCAAATTTAAGAAGTGTTCACCATGATGATTAATTTAGAGTACAAAATATAGTTGGAAACTAAACCAAAATATTCAGATTTTGTGATCAAAACACAAGCTCTACAACACAGATTTTAAAGTACTCATGCATTACGGATTACGAAATTACATTTTCAAAACTACCTGATCATCTTCAATTCCAAAACTAACCACTCCCTCCTGTTGTTTACTGGATGCGGACATGCTTGACATACATTTTGGTCGGTGGATCCTCCAAATCAAAGATCAATAAGTCATTCTCCTGTAAGTCGCGGTCTATGACGAAGTCAAACCATTCACCACCGAAATTTTTCTCAGCATTCCTCCTGTCAGCAGTCCTAACCTTGCAATTATATGTCTTATGTGTCTCCACATCTTCTAAAGTCATCCTTAGATATTTCCTTTTCAAGACCCTTTTGGATATTTGATTAGGAATATGCTACATAAAATCAAAAATCAAACTGTTAACTTAGATAGAATGCTTCAACACAATTTTTTGAAGGAAATATTTATACGTGTGTTATTTGTTACTCTTAACAGATGGAAATATTTATTTGATAATATAAGATGATATTAGATTTATAAAAAGTAGATTTTTGCATACCAAAGCTTGGGACCTTTCAACGGAAGCCAAAGCTATTGTGACATTCTTCACGCCCTCGTAGTCGAGCCTAGTTGTGTCAACTTATATATATTCTCCTGGTTGTGTCAACTTATATATATTCTTCACGCCCTCGTAGTCGAGCCTAATCTTTGTTGGAACTAAAAACCCAAACTCTTAGCAATTCTGATTCCACTACCCATATAGATCCTCATCTCATCCCTGCCGAAATGTGTGACATAGTCTTTCCCTTCATCCAAAAGAAGCAATCCAGGAGCATTGATCTTGATCTCTCTGCGATGTTCATTGTAGTACTGGTTTCGAATACGGACTCTACCCTACATTGACATAAAAAATACATTGTTCAGCATAATTTAAATAATTTACGCAATCCTGTACTTTTATTACTTCAATGTGGATGTTACCTGGTTTTGCCAAACAATAGTTTCAAGAATTTCTCTTCGTACAGCTTGTTTAGAGAACCATCTATATTGTAACAAAAAACTATAAATAATTTGGTTGATTCTTACAACAACAAAAATTGTCATAAACATATAAGAATGTAATTTATAACATTGGTATTCTAAAAGTTGTACTAAAAAAGATAGAATATAATCAGTAATCTAATTTATTTCAAGCTATCTTTATATAAATTATCACGGGTTCAATAACGTATTCGATAAAAAAAAATTCGAAAGAAAAGATGTTAAAACGACGGAACATTATGATTTATCATAAAATATGTATGGGCTGATTAAGAGATCATATAATCAGTTTATGAGATTAGGAATTGACATAATATTTAGGATGAAAACAATTGGAACCAAAAAGGAACCAATGATGTGTGAATTATGATTACATATTATTCAAAATTATAAAAAAGAGTGTTGTTGTTGTAGAGTTACCAAAAAAGGATTGATACCCATATTTACATCAGATGAAATCAAGCAAAGAAGTAGCATCGGTGAGTGAAGATAATCTTGTATAGGATTAGAGTTAAGGTGGTCTGTTGAAAGTACGAATCATGAACACCAAATCTTTATTTGGGAACGACTTGAACATGCATATTTTTAGGTGGCTTCTCTAGATCAAAAATTAGTTTATCACCTACCTCTAACATATGTTCTCGGAAAAAGTTGAACCATTGACCGTCTAAGTATTTTTCGTAACTTGCTCTCTTTGCCGTTATCAAGTGACACTTATACCTTTTTTGAGTTTGTTTGTCGATGAATGTGATTTTTTTCCCTGTTCCTTTTAGAAATGTCCTTGATATCTCATTTGGGAAGTGCTAGGTACAAAATAAATCGTAGTGTTAATTAGATGTTATATATATAAATACATTTCTAAAACATTTACCAAAGCATTATAAAGATTTGCTGTAGGAAAAGAACATGTTCTATTTTGTTCAAGAGATTAGGAAAACAACATTATAATTAACATGATACTAATTGGAACCAATGAAGGAACCAACAATGTGCAGATTAACGTTACATAATAGTTAGGTTTATAAAAAAGACTGCAAGTGTCATAGACTAACCAAAAAGGGATTTTTGCCAATATTTAAATCAGACCAAATGAAAAGAACAAATGGCATCCCAAATTCAAGATAGTTTACGATTACGGTCCAAAGCGATGCGTCAAAATAGTAGAAGTTCAAATAGTTCAGCAACAAAGATCTACTTTGGAACAACTCAAACATGCAAGTTCTTCGGTGACTTTTCGAGATCAAAGATGAGCTTACCACCTTCTTCCATCACATGTTCTCTGCATAAATTGAACCACTGCCCACCCAAGTATTTTTCATAGCTTTCTCTTTCGGCGGTAATGAGGCGACACTTATATTTTCTCTGTGTCTAGTCATCAATGAGAGTGATTGTTTTGCGCTTTCCTTTTAGAATTGTTCTTGACACCTCGTTTGGAAAATACTAAACAGGGAAATAACAACAATATTAGTCTAATGCATATTAACATGGATAAGACTATGCGAATATAGTTACATATAATTTATAAAATAAAGGTAGCATAACTGATTTTAAGCTAAAGAAAATGTATCATGACTTCTAATTTATCCTCCTATTATCTTCCTAAAAAGGCTAGATAAATGCATTCATGTGCATTATATGAACCCCGTTGACCAATTAACATTGTTGAAACAAATGGAAATTAAGCATTACTCCCGCATGTGCATCTATAGCTAGTACCATTTGACATTGATGTCTTCGAACATTTGGTACAACTCTCATAATATCATCCAAACTGGTTAGTATTGAATTGAGTTGCTTTCTAAATAGTGATGCAATATGTATCCTAACACAAATTATGCACATGAAATAAAGAATAATGCAATATGTATTTTTAATTTGTGCGTAAAAAAATTCAAAGCATGTTTGTGCATAAAAAAAGCAGACCTTGACTAAGTTTATAAATTCAACAATTGGCCTAACCTGAGACAAATTGGAAAAATCGTTGTATGAAGTACATTGAGAAGAAGTCGAACTCTGAATTAAGTTCTGACTGATGTTTTGACTCTGAGCTTGAGAAGTGTTAAGGTCACGACAACAATTCAAGAAACATGGTCAAAAAACAATCAAATCAGATTGTGAAATAATAAGTTACTCTAACACTGTATTGTGAAATCATAATGCAAACTTACTAAGTCTTAAACTTCTCAACAACCGGATAATGTAGGTTGATGAACAACCTCGAACGTGACCAATTGTTACATATATTTGGGTTGCTATTGACTACAAAATGGAAGCAAAGAACTCAAGGTAAATAGATGGTAAATGATAAAGCTACGAAATATTTTTCCCATAGTGTAACTTCAATTATATTCTCACTGCATAAGAAAAGACATCTTTGAGGTTATTATCAAACTTATACAAAATTCTATCATATGATGCTGACAAATTAGAAAATAATACCTTTTATCTTTCAACACAATGTTCGTACACAGTTTCTTTCTAGTCGCAATTCTCATTGTCTTGACAATCTCGTGAAGAAGTCCGATGATTTCTTAAAAAAAATTACTATTATAAATGTTGGAATTTAATTAATGCCACATTTTTGTATAAGAATACCATATTTTTGGTGTCTTTCAAAAAGATAAGAATTTATATTATATGATATTATAATTGTTACATTGTTGGTGTCATGGAAACATATATGTTTAGTTTTTTTGAATAAGAAAAAGATATGCATAATTTGGTTACAATATAAAGGTGCAATATATATATATATATATATGGGGCATATCACACGAGAATGAGCTTTCAAAAAGATAAGAATTTATATTATATGATATTATAATTGTTACATTGTTGGTGTCATGGAAACATATATGTTTAGTTTTTTTGAATAAGAAAAAGATATGCATAATTTGGTTACAATATAAAGGTGCAATATATATATATATATATATATATATATATGGGGCATATCACACGAGAATGAGTATCTTATGTGAGAATGACAGGAATGAATATGAGCCATTGGATTAAAAGAGGTAGTTGAGATTATAATATACACCCTACTTAAGTCATGTGCCAAATTTCTCTCAACGAGTAGGCTTTCCTCCTTATTTCTTCTTCTCACGTTAACCATTCTTCTTCCTTTTTTCTTTAGCAAAGTGTTCTTCTTCTCCTCACCTTCCACCATTATGGGATGGCTGCCACCCCCTTCCACCACCGATTCCGGCGGCGCATAGAACAAAGTCACGTCGGCACCCTCACGACGTCTCTCTCATCATGAACAAATACATATCTGAAGAATACACAGACTTTAAATTCATGTTAGTTAAACCTTCTTCCAACACTTTCCAATCTTCATGTTAGTCAAGCCGGATCTGAATTAAAACGAATTATGCCCAGATTCATACTGCTTCAATGGTGGTGGAGTTAAAATTAAAATTAAAATTAAAACTAAAATTGTGATTTAAAGGTTTTTCTTTTAAACGCGATTTAAAGGTTCAAAAATAACAAGCATGTTTTTTAATCTCATTATGATTATGGAAAGACTTTTTTAAAATCCTCAAAAGTCTTTTAAAATCCTCAAGACTTTTTTAAACAAAAATTATCCTTTAAAATCCTAATCCAATACACCCTCCTTATTCTCACTTGATATGCACCCTATAGACACACACACACACACACATATAGGGGGCATATCACATGAGAATGATATTTGTAGGTAAGAATGGTGATAATAAATTCCATCCATTAGATTTAAAAACAATGGTTAAGATTAAAACACAATTAAGTGAGTCATGTGACAAAAACTCCTCTTCTTTCACGCGTATCTTTCCATCCTTTTTCCAACCCTCTGCTTTAAAGTTTCTTCTTCCTTTCACCCTCACCTTTTCTTCCGATGAACCACCTCTTCTTCCCGTGCAGGGGGACAACTGACCTGAATAACCACCCCGAATTCCGGCACCACCACCAATTTACACCTAATTTATTTATCTAAATATGTTGGATCTGGAAAATTTAAAATTAGAATCCCGTAATTCAGGAAAAAATAAAATTAGAATCCAGTAATTCAAAGAAGAAAAAAATAGAAGCCGTAAATAATTTTTTTGATTTCAATAGAAGCCGTAAAAAAATAGAATCCAGTAATCCCGTAATTTTTCAAGTAACGATATATATATATATATATATATATATATATATATATATATATCATTTTTTTAATCCACGACCCATATATAAACACTTACTAGTTGGGGTGACCCTCCAATGTGGGACATTTTTAAGTCACACCTACACACTAGTTCTTTCATTGTGTTTTTCTTTCCAATTTTCTTCACTAGAATTAACTAGTGTTCCAACAATCCCCCACTTGACTTCAAAATGGTTTCGTAAACTTTTTCAATAAGATTTGCTAATTTACAAAGGTGTCGCCAACAACTTGAACCTTTGTATAGTGGAAGGTATTCTGATTTAACAAGAGTTGCTTACAGCATTGAACTCTATCTCAGACATAGAATCCACACACAAACCTTTTCATAGGTGTATTCTAAAAGCCCGTGCGTTTTAAGGCCCTGCACGTGTATCCCGGTTTTAACGAATGCTCTAGAAATTCTGCCTCGAAATTCCATAGGACTGGCCTAAGTTCCACATTCGTATAGGTGAGTCTATCAAGGGTACTCCTGTAGCTGTGTACCCCACTCAACGTAGAGTATATATCTCATTAAGAGTTACTATTACCTCATCCTTCTTTCGCTGCAGGATCATGCTTTCTATATTCTTTCTCTCATAGCATGTTCTACCACTTCATGACTTGTTTTTACCCATTGAACCTATTTCTTGGGATCTCCAGTCATGTAGGTCGGGTTACCATCACTTGTGGGCTATAGGCATTAGTCCCATCCTACTGGATGTTTCTTGGACTTTCTCTCTATTAAGTCCTTTCGTCAAAGGATTAGCTAAGTTTTCATTCGTACATACAAAATCAACTCCAACCGCTCCATTTAGAGATACACTCTCTAATCGTGCTGTGTTTTCGCCATATCTGTCGTCTCTTACCATTGTAATAACGATTCTTAATCTTTGCAATAGCCGCGGTACTATCGCAATGAATTAACACAGCAGGTAACGGTTTTTCCCATAGAGGGATCTCAGCTAGCAAGGATCTTAGCCAACTTGCTTCTTCACTAGTTTTCTCTAGTGTTCTCATCTCAGATTCATTCCATAGTGGACTGAGTCAATATCATTTGTTTTAACAAACAACTCCTCTAGTGATGCTCAATGTGCAAACACTAGTCGCTAAATATTCATCTGAAAGATGTTCTATTTTATATCTTGTACCATTTAAGTACAATATGTTACTCCTAGTGAAGTAATCTTAGAGTCATAGTCTTCTTAAGGCACCTCATGACTCTTTCTACAGCATGGCAATGCTTCTCATCCGTCTACTAGTAAACTTGCACAAGAGTTTCACGACATCGACAATGTCGGATCTAATACATTCAGTGGCATACCTAAGTGCTGCCAATGATGCTCGTATATTCTGTTTTTCTAATTCCATCTCAAGTGTTCTTACACTTGGATCATAATATGTGATTGCAAGTTTATGGTGAAATAATTACATTTCTTTAAGATCTTCTCAACTTTGTGAGATTTATCAAATAAGTTATCTTTTATGATCTAGTAATCTTGAAACCAAGAATTACTTCAATTTTTTTTTTGTTTAGGTCTTTCTTATCAATGTTGTTGATAAACAATGATTTCACATAATTCATAACATGAATCTTTAAATCAAATATGAGCAAGTCGTCTTCATAGAGACATATGATCGTGCAAATATTATTTGTCACTTTCATTCACTTTATACTCATTCGATAACATTAGAATGTCAAATTTTTCATGCCATTCCTCAGGAGTTTATTTTAGACCATTCAAATAATTATCTAACTTACAGACCTTGTTTTCTTGTCCATGAATTGCAAACTTTTTCAGGTTGTTCCATATAGACTTGTTCTTCTAGTTCACCATAAAAAGGCAACTTTCACATCCATTTGGAGTACTTTCGAGTTATAAACGGCGGCTAAAGGGACTAGTACTCTTATGGATATGATTTTCGTGACTGGTGAATGAATGTCGAAGAAGTCTATATTTTTCTCTTTGTTTAAAACCTTTGACTACAAGGAAAGCCTTGTATTCATCAACCGTACCATCAGGTTTTAGTTCCTTTTTTCAAAAATCCAAATACAGCCGATTGGTTTTGCAACTATGAGACAAGTCAACCAAGTGTCATGTTTTGTTAGACTCTAGAAAATCCATTTCATCGTTTATTGTTTCTTGCCATAATTCAGCATCCAATGAGGATGTAACTTCTTTGAGCCTTAATGAATCTTCTTCCAATGTATAAACCAAGTTCATACTCTTTAGCAATTTTAGCTTTCTTACCTCCTTGAGGTTCTATAACATCTCGTATGATGTTTTCATAACTATTTCATAACTATTTCTGATAACATGAATGTGATCAGATTTAGTGCCCCCACTAGTTCTTAATTTTTAAAAGGGAAATTTAATTTGCCCCCACTAATGTCGTGCTCCCATTAGAGCCCCCACTAGTGCCCCCACTATTCTTTAGTTAAGGGGGTATATATTTACATAGAATTCGACATCTTTTAAATTCTATGATCACTTTAACATTTAGGTCATAAAACCTATATGTTTCGTTATTTATCGCATACCTGATGAATACATATTCATAGGCTCTACTAGTGAGTTCAACTCTCTTGGGGTCCAGGATCTAAATATAGTCCAGACAATCCCAAGTTCAAAAATAAGACAAATTGGATTGTCTTTTCTTCAAAAATTTCTTAATTAGAATTTTTGTTCTTAGACTTGGGTACTCTATAAATTTCAATTTTCGTTATAAAAAATTGAACATTCAAGCATATCAATTTTATTTTTCAAAATTCACAGTCATCAATAAATATGATAAAAATATCATTTTATCATTTCTAAATTATGTGTCATCAAATTAACACATATCATAATTTATTATGTTTAGAGATTCATATTCTCTAAATTCTGATTTATATGAACTTTTGGTTCATATATCTTGACTGCAATAAATAAAATTGTCTAATTATATAACTTTGGAATTAAGTCCAAGTTACTCAAGTTTAAAATTAAACACTTGTTCGTGATCAATTTTGATATGTCAAATATTAAAATCACACAGCTAATAAAATAGAAGGAGAATTTAATTTTTAACATACCATCAAAGTGCAATCTTTTTCCACAAGAATGCATGGTACACAAGTTTCTCTTTAAGTCTGAGTCAACTCAGTCTTATTCAATAGAAATCTGAAATTCAGATTCTTTCTTATACATAAAGTAGAATTTTCACAATTCCATTTATTTTCCTTTATTGCACGATTATAGATTTGGAGATTTGTGGCTCGATGGATCTATGATTCATCACTAGTACCCAATATTCCAACAAGTTGCTGCACTTATCCTTGAATTCTCAATATCATTATAAACATAATTTTCTCAATACTGTTTTTCAAGTAAAGTGTAATGACAATTCCTAAAACAGCACGCATGATTTAAAACCGTAAGCTTATTTCAAATGATATTGTCCAATTATCATTCCCTTGACACAAAAAGTAGCAGCGTAAAACACTTGGGAAAATTTGTTGGGACTTTTTCGTTCAGTAACTAATAATTTGTTTTGTAACAAATTATTGTTTTCATCAAATAAATTTTTAGTGTTGTTGATTGAAACAACAATCACTTCAACGTTTCAGTCAAAAGATGTAAATCTATAGCTTGATTTATCCTTAATGTTTTTAGGGACAACTTAACCTCAATATGTAACTTCTTCGGTAGACATAGCATATAGAAACGTCTTAAAATTGTTGTTTTTGGATTTCCAAACTATTAAATTTGGATTTCCAAATTCTGTTATCTACCGAAGTTGTTACTAGGTTGAGTCACGACTAGGTCGCTCTCTTTAAGACGTTTCGTGGCACTACCCAAAGTTGTGCAAGATATACTATCAACCACGCCGCCTCCAGGATAAAACAAGCCCAGCTACAACTGTTCGATTAACTACTGCACTGTAGAAAAATCGTTCGAGAATTACACCCTCAAAATATGGCTCAATTGTTTGATCGAAGCCACTCGATACGGTACGTAACCGCTCTATTCGAAACCGTTCAAATTAATATGGTATTATTACCATTCTATTATGGTGCTGAGACCACTCAAATATGGTGTTACCACCATTCTAACTTCTCCAAAACATGAATATGGGCACTACGACCACTCAAATATGGTGATACCACCATTTCTCCTTAAAATTATTAAAATAATATATATACTGTTAAGATCATTCTTTAACATGATCTTAATAGTACTCTATATTCCGAAGAATCATATATTATCGAAGGGACTATGAACTTAAGACCAAGGGACTATGGTCTTAAGAACACACTTAATACCGAAGGGACAGAAAGGAGTAGAAGCAGAAGAAACTCGCTATCGCAAGTCGGAGGGAGAAGAGAAGAAAAGAATTCCCGACAACTCGATGAAATTCTTTTCGGTGTGAAGAATGAGTGGGGGGGAACTTCTCCTTTTATAGGGAAAGTTTGTAACAAAAAACGAGTGACTTGGGGATTAAGTCTGCTTAATCCTTAAGCAAACGCGTTTTGTTTCTTAATTGGATATATCCGGAAGTTTCTAGATCGCGTTTTGGATTGGGTCGGATCGTAACAAATTTATTTGTTACGCGTAGCGCTTACGGATAATGATTAAATTAATTAATTAATTTAACATTTTCAAGTAACAATATATATATATATATATATATATATATATATATATCATTTTTTTAATCCACGACCCATATATAAACACTTACTAGTTGGAGTGACCCTCCAATGTGGGACATTTTTAAGTCACACCTACACACGAGTTCTTTCATAGTGTTTTTCTTTCCAATTTTCTTCACTGGAATTAACTAGTGTTCCAACAAATATATTCCAAAATCAAAATTGCAAGTCTGATTTTAATTAACATGGAATGTGGGACGATGATGGTTTTAGTGGTAGAAGTGATTGGGAAGACTGTGAGTCTATGACCCGTGGCATCAATTACCAGTGGTGGGAAGATGAGCAAAGAAAGGAATGGTTGTGGAGACAAGCACCTGGCATGTTTAATTTGAAAACGACGGTTACCCATGTCCACGAATAAGATAACAGTGAATGAAAATATGAAGGGCTGGGAGAGAAACACAAAGAGACGGCCGGAACGGTGAGATGGTAGTAATATCCATTGTTGATAACCGGATAGCCTTTGAGAGATGATGAGAATGCTAAGGGTTGAGGAGAGAGAACGGAGAGGGGAAGAGGAAAGGTTCCTGTGAGAAGAATTAGCACACGACATTAAGTTGTGTTTTAATCATAACCATTGTTTTTAAATCTAATGGATGGAATTTATTCTCACCATTCTCACCTACAAATATCATTCTCATGTGATATGCCCTCATATATACCCCAAAGAAAAGGGTCCACCGGTGGACCTGTACAAGTGACCTACAACATCCGGTCACTTTCAATTAATAATTATGTAAATAAGAAATACCCATAATATGCCAATATGTTGTCAAAAAAAAAAACACATTATCCTTCTAATCATCTAAACATGCTAGATTTGCAATGAAATTCACTTCTAGAGTCGGTGTATAGAAGGAGAATGAGCTAAAAAAAGTATTGACAACATTGGTTCTATAGATATTGGATTTACATCTGTTTTTATTTTGCAAGTTCAATCTTGTGTTTTGCTTGAATCAGCATAATATAACAATGGAAGGTTTTCTACTCAAATCTAGATAGTGGATCTGGACCCATTTTTCACTTTCAAGTTTAATCATGTGATTTGGATCTACAATGAAGGTTGAATAATACATAAATTGTCTATTAACTTTTAGAATTTTGCTTTAGGAAAATTAACCTTTCATATATGTCAGAGCAATTTCATTTTTGTTTTGGCTACAATATATGTCAGTCCTATTTTCTTTTGGATGTAATCCCTTGGCTACGCGAGACAAACAAAAACCCAAGCAACATTTTGTTAATTTAACTTTAATGTCAGTTATATGAAAAAAATTACAATTAGCTTGGAAAATATAAAAAATTAAGCAACCCAAGACCATTGAGTTTGGTGGTTTGTATTAGGAAGTTCTTCTCAAGTGATTTTGTTGCATATGGTTGTCATGAAGGCCAATATTTAGGGAGCAATGAGGTGGTGTTGGGTGAGGTTCCAACGAGAGAGAGAGAGAGAGAGAGGTGAAGCATGAAGGTCCAACAACAATGGAGGTGTAAAATACAGATAATTTGGAGAAGGGGGAGGCATTTTGTAAAGGAGACGTACCTCACTTTAATAAAATTTAAATTAAAACTATTAACATGGAGGGTAACCGGTTGTTGAAAATCATATGTATAGGTCCATCAATGGACCTTTATTTTTAAGGTCCATATTAGGGGCACCCATATATATATATATATAGGGCATTTCAAATGAGAGGAGTGGTTATTATGAGAGATGAGAAATGAGACGTACCTCCTTTGCACACGCTTCTCAATGCAACTTGTACAAAACTATTTAGCTAGCGATGGCGATGCGAATGCTTACTGCTTTTGTTAGAAGATTTCTATGGTCACCTAAATCATACATACCCCAATTGAATGTTTTTTCTATTTTCCATTTTTGTGACCCGTTTCTTATCAATTAATTGAATTTTTTAAAAAGGGTTAATTTAAGTTGGATTTGAACTATAGTATAACTAAACTATAATTTCACTCCTAACCAAATCAACTTGTGATTATTTGTTAGTCTTCTACGAAATTACTTTAACTAATTGGAATTTTTCTCCCAGAGCTATCATAATCTTTCTTTTCTTTGACAAAATCTTATTATGTCTTCTTTCTATTGAACCTAGATTGAGGGAGAGGAAAGAAAGGAACAGAAGAACGTTGAAGAGATCCTTTCTATAGAGAGAAAAATCAAGGAAGAACAATACATAGAAGAGGTAAAAAGAGCAGTCACTTATGGCTTATGCAATAGAGAGAGAACGGGATAAGGGAAATGGAGAAAGTCAATTTACTCTTAACACTCCTCTCATTTGATATGCCCTCTCTCTCTCTCTCTCTATATATATATATATATATATATATATATATATATATATATATATATATATATATATATATATATATATATATAGAGGACATATCTAGTGAGAATGAGTTAATTATGTGAGAATGGTGAGAACACTTATCAACCTTTAGATCAAAAATAAATTGTTCAGATTAAAAAGCTCACATGTGTCTTAACCTACTCTATCAATTCTCATCAACTCATTCATTTGTTCATCTTTCTCAAACAACAATGCTTTCCGATGTCCACCCACAGCCATTTATGTTTGACATCTCTCTTCACCACCATTAACATAAACAGAAGATCCAAATAATTGAAACTAATCGTTCGTTCATTTTTCAATACAAAAACGACATAAAATTTTAGTTGATTTAGTGAAAGAAAGGCTAAAGCAATTATTTATTTTAACCAAATTAAAATAAAGATCTGGTGACTGTTAGGTGAAATTAGATCTTGCTTCAAAAAACAAAGGTGAAATTAGATCTAGAAATGGAACGTTTTTATTTTTCAACCCATATTGGATCTGGAATGGTATTTTTATGGAATTTCCGACCACAAAACGACCATGAACGCTTGAAGGAAAGCGACGACAGCGGGTTTCTGACCACGAACCGGTGGTGGAAGGTCACGACGGCGGGCTTCAGGGCGGTGATGGTTGGGTCGCCGGAAAAAATCATTGATGGCGAGGGCGAATAAGAAACATCGGCTTTTAAGGGAAGAAGATGAGCAGTTGACGCATAGAATGAATTATCTGATTTTTTTTTCATCATGAAGGTTCCATAATTAAAATTGAAAGAAAAAAATCAATTTGACTTTGATTTACGAAGAACAGGTCCGAGTCAATTTTTGAAGCTTAAGGTTCATTGTAATTTTTCTTGATGAAGGAAAATTGTTACTTTGTGCCAGAGAGATGAACAAGGGTGAGAATTGTGTGCACTTTGATTTTAATGTGGTGTTTTAATCTCAACCATGCATTTTTTATTTAATGTTTGAGATTTATTCTCATCATTCTCACATAAGATACTCATTCTCATGTGATACATCCTATATATATATATATATATATATATATATATATATATATATATATATATATATATATATATATATATATAGGGTTTTGCTAGAAGCCACCCATGAAGGTGTCTTTTAGCAACCCACACCTCAAGGTGTGATTTCCACTTTTTAGCTATAACTTTGCTAAAAGACACCTTCATAAAAATTAGTCGGTGTCTTTTAACAAATGCTCATAGAATAACTTGCTAAAAGATACCTTCATAAAACGTGTCTTCTAGCAAAACCCATATATATATATATATATATATATATATATATATATATATATATATATTTAGAGGAGACAACAAAAATTTATGCCATAATTTTTCAACAAAAACAAGCCACTTAATCATGCCCTTCGCAATAAAACAAAACAAAAGAATACAGTTCAAGGGAGTTTGGGAGGAGGAGGAGGAGGAGGAAAGAGTAGAGGAAGAGGAAAGCTCGCAATTTTATTGAGATCCATAAGGTGGAGCTTGGAGGTGAAGGTGTTGCATCAAGTTTTAGAGCATTTGATTGTTTTCTTCATTTAATCGACTGCTCCATTGGACATCGTTCCTTTCAACACCTTGTCCTTGTTTCTCGGTGCTTATTCTTTGAACCTTGGTTTGCATCCATGCCTACCGTTCATCATTATAGCTTCCACCGGCTTCTTTTTCATGGTGCAAGTTTGCACCTACCTCCTCTTCATCACCACCATCATCTTTTACATGTGGGTTAGTATCAACATAAAGCAAATTTTCCACCACCTCCGGATTAGTTATGTCCGGATTAGGTAGAATAATCAAACAATCAGCTCTAATAATTCTCCATTCATATTGGTAATTGCGAGTAGGGTCATGGGTTCTAAGGAAGGACAAAGTAGTCAGAGTATATAAGTCTAGATAATAGTTCCCCTCTATCCTCTTGATCCCTTGATTCACACTCACCCCAAACTTCATAGCAATAAAGGTGATGATTCCACCTACCACTATATCACCCTTATCATCTAGTTTCTTTTTAGCAATTGAAACAAGATAATCAAGCAAATAATAGCAAATGTTAACAGGGTGGATATAAAGCATAGCCCACAACATAAACAGCTCATCAGTCCTCATCATTCCTACCTCTTTCCTACCCTATAAGGTGCAAGCCATAACCCTTTGAAGGTACCTAAACACAGGGTTGTGTTATTCAACAACCTAATCATATGTTCCTCTATTCCTAGTCTATCCATGTCATTAACATCAGAGTACCTGCAAGGAGAGATAGTTCTAGAGATTAGAGATTTATACCTATTCTTTTGATCGGGATCCTTGAATTTGATCCCATGATTTCAGACTGTTGATTGTTTTCTGCTTGCACCGCTTCCGGAGCCTTCAATCTCCTTAATTTTCCTCTTTGATGCCATTGACCTTAATTTGACTTGGTGTGGGTTTGGGCGGAGGTTAGGTTTGGATAAGGTTTTGTGTGCGAATGGTTGGTTTAGTGATGGAGTTTGAGTTTAAGTGAGGTTTATGAGTTGAATGATGGAGATTGGTGAAAAAAAATTGGTTTTCGGGTTAGCGTTTAATGGTGTACAAATTTTATGTTTGGATGGATGCAGGTTGGTTCTGATTGGTGGTTTATGTTTGGAATGGTGATTGGATAAGATTTGGATTAGAAATTGTTGGTTTTGGTGGAGTTATGAAGGTTTGAAGGTTGGGGTTAACGGAGTTTTTAGGGAAATGAGTGAATGATTTTTTTTTCCATAGGCACGGGCCGTGCCTAGTCTCTGGTCTTAGGCACAATATTATTTTTTTAAATAAAGGTGGGTTTGGTTTCTGGTCAACGACTTCAAATTTCTTGATTTTTTTTGAATCATATTTGGACAAATACCTACAAAACAAACAAAATAAAAGCAATTAAACTCGTGGGTTGCCTCCCACGAAGCGCTCGTTTAAAGTCATTAGCTTGACAATCAAGAGGTTTCTCTATCCTATACCCAATCTTTCACTAAGGGACAAAGGAATCAAACTGACATTCTCTCCCAGATCACACATGGCTTTCTTAATGGTTTTACTCTCAATCACACATGGGGTGGAAAAACTCTCAATCACTCTAAGGTTAGGCTTAGCAAGCCTTTGTGGGAAATGAATTTTGAGTTTATGGTGTGGTGAAACAATTGGCTTATCACTTTCTCCTGTGGCTTTCTCACTTCGAGGCTCATCACTCTCTATCTCTCCCTCATTGTTCTCGACGAGGTCCTTTAATTGTTTACCATCCCTAAGAGTAATAACACTTATATGACCTTTGGGGTTGGTTTCAGTTTGACTTGGAAAGATTCCTGGGGTTCGAGAGGAAGTAGCTACTTGTTGGGCTACTTGAAAGATTTGAGTCTTTAGCATTTTAGTGTGAGTAGCAATGGAGTCCACTTTAGATGTTAGTTTGACAACAGAGTCATTCAAAAATCCAGTTTGATTTTGAAGTTCTTGAAATTGCTTGGATTGATCCATAACATATTTTTCTAGTAAAATTTCCAAGCTGGATTTCTAAAGGACTCTTTGGTTGTTTGCATAACCGGGTGGTGTTGTTTACTGTCTAAAAAGATTTTGAGGGTTTTGAATATAAAAATTATGATTGTTCCCAAACCCTTGATTATATTTATCATAGTTCAATTGCTCGGGACTTTCAACAACACTACCTAGTTGGCATTCAACGCCAGTATGACCAAGTATTCCACAAAATTCACATGGTGATGAAACAGGAGTAGGTGTGACAACACTTACACTTAATTTATCCAATTTTTGAAAAAGTTTGTCCACCTTAACAGATAGATGATCAAGGGTAACTTTGTACATACCTGCCTCTTTTTTAGAGGGTGGAGGAGTAACAACAGTGATGGCTCTCTCACTTGTCCATTGGTAGTGGTTTTGGGTCATGTCCTCGATCAAAGCATATGCTCCTGTGTATGTTTTATTCATCAAAACTCCACCTGCAGCTGCATCAACATACATTTTTGTGGTATACAAAAGACCATTATAGAAAGTATGAATAATTAGCCATTTCTCTAAACCATGGTGGGGACAAAGTCTAAGCATTTCTTTGAAACGCTCCCACGCATCATAAAGAGATTCCCCATCTTTTTGAGTGAATTATGTGATATGATTCCTTAATTGAACAGTTTTACTATGAGGAAAGAATCGGGAAAGGAATGTCTTCCTCATTTGGTCCCATGAAGTGATAGAACCAATTTGCAATGAATGAAACCAAGCACTAGCTCTATCCCTCAAAGAGAAAGGAAAGAGGTGCAGCCTTACGACCTCTTGGTTTGCCTTCAAAGTTCCACTGAGTCTTAAAAAATTTGAAACATGAAGATTCAGATCCTCAGTGGGTGATCCGAAAAATTGATTTTGCTGCACTAAGTAAATAAGTGCAGGCTTTATTTCAAAATTATTACCCTCAACCGTTGGGTACACAATAATATCATGTGGCTCTTTCGTAGAAGGGGTTGCATACTCTTTAAGAGTGCGTTCTTCAGCCATGTCAGTATTATTTTTTGTTTCTAAAAAGTTGGTAAAAAGAAAGAAAGAAAAGATAAAAAAAAAAAGAAAGAAAGAAGAAGAAGAAGAAAAAGAGAAAGAATATTTTATTACTTTTTTTTTATTTAAAGAGAGAGAGAGAGAGTTTTATGTGTGTGTGTGTGTGTGTGTGTGTATATATATATATATATATATATATATATTTATATTTTTTTATAGCTGAAGGTGAAAAAGAAAATAAAATAGAGATATTATTAAGTTTTTGATCCCTATAAATATTCACAGTTTTGTTTTTAGTCCCTACAAAATAAAATCACACTTTTTAGTCCCTGTGGCATTTTCCTTAAGCATTTTAGGGACCAAAACTGATGATGGAAATTTTTGACAGGGACTAAAAGTGCTGATGGAAAAATTTATAGGGACTAAAAATGTTGATGGAAAATTTTATAGGGACTAAAAAGTGTGATTTTATTTTGTAGGGACTAAAAACAAAACTGTGAATATTTATAGGGACTAAAAACTTAATTAACCCTATATTTTTTATGTTTATTTTTATTTTATATATATACATAATTTTTTTTCTAGCCGCTATTAAAAAGTTAATCAAATTGCAAAACTCCCTGGCAACTCCGTGGCAGCGGCGCCAAAAACTTGATGGGATAAACCGCAAGTGCACGGTCTACCAATGTAGTAATAAAAAGATATCGTTTCGACAGGGAGTTATGAATTCAATTAACTTTAAATAATGATTAGATGAGATTTTGAGATTAAAGTTTGGATTTTTAATTAAAAGAAAAGAATAGAAATAAAAGGAGCCTTGAAATTATTGGTTCATCATAACAACGAATTCTTCACAAACAAACCCTAAACCTTTAACTTTATATTTGACTTACTTTCTAAAGACAAGTTTCTCTAAAGCCTATCACATCTCCTTTCGGTCTCAGTGAGTGTGTTCCTCTAGCAACCACGCCTATTCTCATGGTTGATCACTATTAGACTCCTTGAAGAAAGAAACTCTATAAATCTCAAGGTTTGCTAGACTATTCTCATGTTTCGCACCCCTTGTCTAATTTCACTTGTTCCAATATTAAAACTTCATCTTTCGATCATTCGCCTAATATTTGTGATTATGAATTAACGATTACTATTCCCTCCGCGTTCGCTTCCTAGCCTAGTAATCACTAATACATTATAAAAACGGTGAAACTAGATTAGAAAGTAGATTTATAAAAAACTAGGGTTTATGGTTTGGTTTGATTAGGACTACGTCATTAGACTTATCCAACAATCCCAAGACAAGAAGAGTCTACTCACTCACGTTCATTGTAGACATAGAAGAGAAGAAGAAGAAGAAGAACATAAAAGTAAATAACAATAAAATAAAGGTGAACTTTTACTCCAAGAACAAAAGATGAAATGTTGTGATAGCTAGCTACTCTATTTATAGTCTTATGTCGACTTAAAACCTTAGCAACTATTCACTAGAATATTCCACAAGAAACCACCGGCTTTTAGGTCAAAATAGGTAGCTTGTCTTTGAAGCAAAAGCAGCAAAAGCAGCAAAAGGGTATAATGGGGCGCACCACTTTTATATTATTGCCCAAGATCTTCAAATTCTTTGCACAAGATATTTTGGTATGAGATATTCATATTTTTGTCCTCAATCCTTGCACCATATATTTTTGTATAAGATCTTTTATATTTTTGGCACAAATCAGCTCCAATTCTCCTTTCTTTTGCTCCAAGACTCAATCCATCCAATATTCGTTCCCGAAATATAATAAAATGCAATCTAAAGTAAAATAGTTCAAAGAGGAAATATTATTAAAATAAAATAAACTTAAATCTAAATAAAACAAGACCAAATATTATATTAAAAGCTACTAATTATTGACTCATCACAACATCATCATATCATTTAATATCACAACTCCATAAATAAATAAATACTCATTTACACACTCTAATAACTTCCTTAAATCCAATATTAATTTTGAGAAAGTTTCACGGATCAAAGAAAAAGTTGTGCTGAAATTCCATAAAAATTCACTGTGACCTATGTGTAGTAATTTGACCATAACTCATAAGCTAAAAATCATCTGGAAGTCAAACCAAAGCCCTTAGAAAGCTAACATCCATATCTACAACTTTCGTGTTTACACCTAAGGCCGATTCCGCACCGATCAGTACCAGTTTTCATTTCAAATTCAGGTGCAGAGATGAAAAAGTAAAAAAAAAAACAACTTAACTTATTCAAACTTCACATTTATCATCTTCAAGTTCATCAATTCTCATCAACAACATATACCCAACAACAATTTCGTACCCAATCACATACAAAAGCTCCGTTCCTCTGCCACCACGCCGTCGTTGAAGGTGGCTTTAAGCTTTGGGAAGGATGACCCGAATGAGATTTGGGAAGGATGTCCTAATGCAAGGTACTCTTGAAATCAATCTTTTAACACTCATTTTCTCTCGTCTAAAAGTGATTTTTTTATACAAAAGACATGATAAAATATATTGAAGTGTCAAGATTAAAATTAAGCATAACTGTATTTTTACTAGTAATTAACTTTTATTTGAAGGTATTAGATTCTATTTCAAAACGGTAAAAAAAAATGACACGTCAAAAGATCATAGTGGAGCATAATATTACAAGCTTGATCCTCCTTCTCTCAATTATCTGTCGCATGCATATTTGAAATATATGATAATTTTCTCAACAAAGTATCAAATTAATCACGAGGACACAATTTAGGTACATCCTGTTTCCAAACAATATATGAGAGAAACTTCTAAAGAATATGTTATTGTTTCACTGTTACTTTCAAAATCGGTGGCTACTTCATACATCTCATGACCTTTTTTTTTTTCATTACCCCTTAAGGAAAGTTTTTAACATGGGAAAGGGTAAAACTTTCCCACCATAGGAAAGTTTTTTTTGATCATTGGATTAACTAAAGACCATGATTTTATAATAAACTTTCAACATCAAATCTAACTACCCACACCCTACAACCCAGATCTGACTTGCATCCATCTTCTCACTCTTTCTCTCTACCGCTTTCTTCATCTTCTTTGCAGTCATAATCCCCATCCTAAGAAAATCAACTAAAAGAAAAACAAAACCTTCGATTAATTAAATCCCCACACTTTCAAATTCATTTATATTCACTGTATTTGTTGCATGTAAGTTGAATTTTACATTTGAACCATAATGAGACAAACTGAAATTTACTACCATAATTGTTCAAAGATTTATTCATATTCTTAATTAATGAAAATTGTAAAAGAATGTTGGCTGGATCGAAACAATACAAACACGTTGACAAAACGTCAATTTTAAACTATTCTTACCAAATTTATTTTTTTTAACAAATCCTAGTTGATTCTTTTTTTTCCTGACACAAATCCTTGTTAATTCTTAATGGTCCATTTATCTAATTGAAATCCTAGATGTTCAAAGAAAGCCTTAACAATTGGGGTTGCGATTCTCGGTTTGTTCTTCAATTTTACCGTAAACCTGTAACAGTGAAATTCATTCATGAGCACAAAGGAAAACTAACAACAGTGACCCATTCACCACTGAAAATTGAAGTAAACAATGTAAAAGAGAAGAAAAATATTGAGAGCATTTTGTGAAGCTTTGTATGATTTAAGTTGTTGGAATGGTAGTCACGGTTAGTCCGATCATACAATATACACAACTGGTGGTGAGTGAGTCATGAAAGAGAGAAAAAAAATCTGATGTTGAAAGTCTATTATAAAATCATGGTCTTTAGTTAATCCAATGGTAAAAAAAAACTTTCCTATGGTGGGAAAGTTTTGGGATCAGGTATGCTCCATTTACCTTTGCTCCATTTATCCCATTTACTTTCATGGATGTGTGACATATGGCAAAACAATATCCAACGGTTAAAATTAAATTGCAAAAATGAATACACACTTGTGCTTGCTACACACTCTCGTATCCTTCTCCTTCTCCCTGAACCTATGTGCATCGTACTCCATCTCTATTCTCCCAAACCCGTTTCCTAAATATTTCATTTCTAATTGATTTTGAATACTATTTTTTTGAAAACTCTGTTCTTTTGAAAACCCATGAGTCTGATTTTGAAAACTGTTCTTTTGGAGAATATTAAACTCAATCTGATTTGTTCCTCACTTGCATCAAAACGCCGTCGTTCTACAAGTGGTGGCCGCTGTGATGGTTGATTAGTGATGGCGGCGCTGGACTGATTGGTGACGACGATGGTGGTACGAAGAGATCTGCTCGTGAAACCGGTGATTGGACGGCAGCAATCGACGATGAGAACAAGAGATGTGATAGGCGGCGATGGAGTAAAGGGTGGCGGCGATGGAGTAATGGACGGCTGAGAGCGGCGACGATTGGATGGTACAGGATGTGAGGGAAGGGGTTGGAAGAGATGTTAATCGAAGGAGAAAGTGAACAGTGCTAGGCTAAAGATTTTGTTTTATCACTCATTGTTGCCTTTTTAATTTCAACCGTTGGATATTATTTTGCCACATGTCACACATCCATGAAAGTAAATGGGTTAAATTGAGCAAAGGTAAATGGAGCATACCCAAACTCAAAAGTTTTACCCTTTCCCATGTTAAATGCCACCTAGAGTTTAAGTCTTCACTCAATTTTTTTATTTTTTGAAAGGAAGTCTCCACTCAAAATTAAATGATAACTTTTTTTTGACCATAATAAAATAATAAAACAAATAATGATTTGAAAGTGAATGTATTATTTTAAAAACTCTTGGAGGCGAATCGTGCAACCATGTGTCCCTTGCGCTATTTATCAATACCTCTTACCACTGCATCACCATCTTCACAAAAATGGCAACCACGACAACAATATTCATCGCTCTTCTCTTTCTCTTCTCACTCTTTTTCACCACAACCGTCAGATCCGTAAGAATCACCACCTCTCTCTTCTTCTTTTCTCTTCCGATCTTCATTTTCAATTTCAAATCATAACATTTATATCTAACTTCTATCTCATTCATTGCAGGACTCCGACAATGATTGCGTTTACACGGTCTACGTTCGAACCGGTTCGATTTTAAAAGGAGGAACCGATTCAAAGATCGGAGTTAAGCTATACGACAAATTCGGATACTACATCTACATCAAGAACCTTGAATCATGGGGCGGGTTAATGGGTTCAGGTTTCAATTACTTCGAACGTGGTAACCTTGATATCTTCAGTGGAAGAGGACCTTGTTTAGAAGGACCTGTTTGTGCCGTTAATGTTACATCTGACGGTGATGGTCCACATCATGGTTGGTACTGTAACTACGTGGAAGTCACTAGTACTGGGCCCCATGTGTCGTGTTCGCAGGAGCAGTTCACGGTGGAACAGTGGCTTGCGACTGATACTAGTCCTTATCAGTTGTGGGCTGTGAGGAATCTTTGTCATTACAAGTTGGATCAGGCCCGACCCAAAACCGGCGCACCGGTTCATCATCGCAAAATTGGATCTGAGTTTTCTATTTTGGATGCCCGTGCGTGAGAAATGGTTTCAATCTGTTGTTGTGTGTGTTAGTTAGTTTCTTGTTTTGGATAGCTAAATTTGAATTGTATTTGGGTTTTAGGGCCAATAATCCGTTTGTGTTTTTTCAATAATAATATGGCGCTATTTATGTATTAATATGTGGGTGTTCTGGACTAATATTGTGATGATGGACACTTTTTGGTCGAAGGTAGCAATATTGCAGCTTGTTCATGTTTGTTGATTATGATTTTAGAGTGATTGCAAATGATAAATGCATCTTGTTCTTTGGTGAGAATGAATACAGTATGATTCTGAAAGGAACATTTCTTGTTACTTTTCTTTGTTTTGAAGGAACATTTCTTGTTCCTTGGCAATACTGTGCTTTCTCTTTTCTTGTTTATTAAAATGGTGTTTTCAATGATAATTATCTATGGTTGCTAATTGCCATCAATATTATTCGTTTTGTGTGACGGTATAATAAAATCTGTTTTGTGTTTTGTGTGACGGTATAATAAAATCTGTTTTTCTTGCCTGCACCAAACGCGAGAAGTGTCCCACTTTTGCAGTTTCTCTCGCATGTTGATAAATCGCACGAACGAAACAGAGTGTAAACAATGATGATAGGTTGAAATATTGGTGCAAACGCGGTTGAGTGGGTCTCTACCTTAATTTATCGTTTTTTGTATGACTTACTGTAGTTGATTCTAAGTCAAGCAGAGAATAAGATGCTAATCGTAAAAGAATAGGGTCTAATGTTTTATTTTTGTTGATAAGTAGCGTCTAAAATTTTGAACATCACAGTTTTACTTTTGTATCTACCTTTTTCTGTGAATGGTAGATCCCGTTTTAGAGTCTGCTTCAATGCCGTTGAATTAAAAAAAAATATATAGAAATTCTAAATTGAGATCTAGTCATTTAATCCACACTTAGATCATTTGTAAGGGTGACGTTTAGCCTGGGAAAGGCTACTTTTTTCCCACCATAGGAAAGTTAGTTTTTAGCCATTAGATCAAATAAAAAAACACACTCTTATTATACTTCCTCAACACTAGATTATTTTCTACACTATCTTCCATCCTCTCTCTTTCCTGTCCCCCACCACCACCACCACCAAAACACATTGTGTTCTTTCAGCGCTGCCTAAACTCTCTCTCTCTCTCTCTCTCTCTCTCTCTCACCTTTGTTAATAGAGAAGTTCTCTACATAAAAATGGCAAGTTAATCCCCCACTGGTTTCACTCACAGTTACACAAATGGCAAGTTAACCACCACCTTACCATGTTTAACTCAGAAGAAAAAAATGGGTTACATAATAGAATTAGCTGAGATTTTTATCGAATTTGGTTTTGAAAAAATGGGTTTATAATGTTTTTCAAATCCTTGTATACCATTGTCTCTATGTGAATGCAAGAAAGAGATTTTTAATTCATGAGGTTGAATCCGAATTTAGAGTGGGGGTTTTCTAGACTCAAGTAATTCTTGGGTTGTTTTTTTCAGATTGTTTTACTTTTTAATTTGGATTTTGGGGTTTTGTTTTCAAGGATGTTGATGATGATGGTGATGAATCTGCAGTATCAAGAAGCTGGATGACAACAAGATTTTCTAATAATAGAAGAGATGTAACGAAATCAGTTAAAGAATTACAAGCTCTTTCCATGAGATTTTAAGAAATGGAAATAAAACACAGAATATCAAGATTTTTGAGGCATATCATGTGAATAAGTCATCATGGAACATGAACATGATATAACAAAATTTATGAAAGACAAGATTGGTTTGCCGAAGGAAGAAATTGGTTGATTTGCTTTATGAGGAAAAGGCACAGAGGTAGGGGGAGAAGGGTGGTGGTGGAAGATGATATGGAAAAATTGCAGTGTTGAGAGACCATGATAAAATCATGTTCCCTATCTAATCTAATGGTTAAAAACTAACTTTCCCATGGTGGGAAAAAAGAGTCTTTTCCCATACTAAACGTCACCATTTGTAAGCCAAAACCCGACTGGACATGTGTGTGTGTGTGTGTGTGTGTGTATATATATATATATATATATATTTCAAATGAGAGGAGTTTTAAAATGAGAGGGTGAGAGGAATTAATTTTGATTGTTGGATCTAAATCAACGCTTCAGATTTAATTACTCATTAAAAAGGGTCATGTCCTGTAACCTCCACCTTTTCTTTTTCCACTCTGCTCTCTCTCTCACCGGTAGTTCTGTGCTGCTTCTTCTTCTTCATGGTTTTAATTTCATGAGTTGGTCTAAACAAAAACTTTATTATCATCATCATCATCGTAATCAACAAACAAAATTAGGGATAACAAGGTTGAGAATAGAGAAGAAGAATTATGACAGAATTTCTTACCTTTTAACTTTTATTGAATTCAATTTTTGTGTTCAGTTAAATTTTTGTTGAATCGTTTTTGTGTTCTGGTGGACGTTAAGAAATTCAATTTTGCAATACTCAATCTATGACAGAAACAAAAATCAATTCAATATTTTTCCATTCGAACCAAAAATCAGACGACGATAGAACACGAACGGGGGATTCAGAGGCAGAAAAGCGATGACCACCGAAAACAAAGCGATTGGATATGCTTATATCGGCGACGGCGATGGTGGCTTTCACAAGTTCCGACGATGAGTATACAAGGGTGGGAAACTGTTAGCACTACTGTTGTATTTTAGTGTTGCAGCCTTGCAAGTATCTTGAAGGAAGATGAAAGGTGTGAAGTTGTGGATCTGGATGATACATGGAGGAAGATGACGTGTGTATACACTACAGACATAACATGTGGCTTTTTTATTGAGTAAATTAATCACAACCGTTAAATTTAATCTAAGGGTTCTTATTTAATCCTCTCACCCTCTCATTTTAAAACATATCCTCTCACTTGAAATGCCCTCTATATATATATTGAAGAATTGATATATTTCTTTGTGACTTTCAAAATCCATGCAAATTATTATTTTATCACACTTAAATATTTATCGCAACAGAGAAAAATAGGTGTCTATATATATATATATATATATATATATATATATATATATAATCTTGTCAAGAAAATTAACACAAAAACGACAACTAAAAAAAGGTTAAATTAAGTAAATAATCTCTATAAATATTCATAATTTCATTTTTAGTCTTCGCAAAATAAAATCACAATTTTTAGTCAACGTAAAATTTTGCGTCAACATTTTTAGTCCCTATAAAATTTTCCATCAGCATTTTTAATTCCTGTAAAAATTCCAATCAGCATTTTTGGTCCCTAATGCTAAGGAAAATGTCACAGAGACTAAAAAATATGGTTTTATTTTGCAGGAACTAAAAACAAAATTATGAATACTTATAAAGATCATTTACTTAATTGACCCAAAAAAATAGAGGTTGTAGCTCAATTTCTATATATTGAATCCTCTTGACTTATTTACAAAATTTAATAAAGTTGTCAATTTTTTCTAAATAAAAACCATATCAATCTAAAATAACTTAAATTATTAGTTGACTAAAAGAATAATAATTATTAATTTAATTAATTTTTTAAGGTATTATTTTATAGATTTCAAATATAACTAATATTTTTCCCAAAAATAAACTAATATTTGTTCCTTTGTAATGTTACTTTTTCCCCGAATATATATATATATATATATATATATATATATATATATATATATATATATTTTAAAATAAAAAGATATTCATTCGTTTAATTTGATTGAGTACATCATTCAACATCGCTGAAAACGTAAAGGATGAACCTGCGAACAAACTCACAACATTCAAATTAATAGCATACATAAAATTAAAGTGATTGGAATACTGTCTTCGGATCTGCAACAACGATGGCCAAATCAATGATTGAATAATTGATCTTTCAATAAGAATCAAATGAACATCGTAACAAGACAGATCATCAAACAACACCTCATAAGACGACAAACAACACTGCGTCACACTCAAATGACGAAATCATGAGGGAAAAAACCTAGATCTAGGCCAAATCACTTATTTAAATTGAAATATAGAAGAAAAAAAGATGAAAAATGGTGATTTCAAATAAAAAATTGACCAAAATCACCCCCACCGAGGAAAATGGAAGACATTCTGTGAAGTTTCTCAGAAAGCGTGTGAATAAGGAAAAAAACAAGTTGAAACAATTCATGTTGGTTCGTGAGGTCAGTCAACAATACTTAAAATAGTTTGAGATTTTACAAGACAAAAAACCGGATAAAAATATGATATTATAATTTGGTGTACACATGATAAAAAACAAAATAACATTATTTACTATTCTTTTTAAGTTTAAATATGTTACATTTTTATTTTTAAATATGACAGAATAAGACATGTATTATATTTAAAAGTCAAGATGACCTTTATGAATAAAATTCTATCATTTTGCCATGTCATTATTTTGTTGAATTAAAGTATAAAACATTGCTCTGCCCATTTACCAACCAATTACCCACGATTTGCTCCACCATCTGTTTCTCATTCATTCTCCTCTCCAAACCTTTCTTCTCCAAACCTTCCTACTCTCAATTACTAGTTTAGAGACCCGGCGTTGCCCGGGTTAGATATTAAATAGTAAGTTTTATAAGTTTGTGTGCACGAATACACATGTAAGTATATTAGATTGTATTTATTTAAATTTACAATTATAATAATATCTTGAAAATATATATAAATGATGAGATGAATGTCCAATGCAAGAATAAAAAGTGTAACAAAATCAATAATGAATTAGTCCAAGTGGTAAGAGTTTTGGGTCCCTCTAAACATGTGGTCATGGGTTTGTTTCGTGGCCCATGCGTATGAGAGAAAAAAATCGATTGAAAGGGAATAAAATTGGTGTTTGGCAAACCTGAAAAAGGAAAAATGTTAGATGAAAAGAATGTTTGAGGTTTCTGCTTGTGCTCAAAATATGTAAATATGTGATTAACAAAAATTTATTTATTTATAATTAACATTTGCATTAGAATATGCTGATAAAAGATAACATAATAACTAATTAAACCTTTTTTTATAAAAAATAAAAACTAATCGAACCCTTTTTTTCCTCAAACATAAAAACTAATTGAATGATACAATGCTAAAAGATTAGTAATAAATAATTGAAGTTTCTTTTCCTAAAAACAAATAAACAAATTGAAGTCTTTTAATCATAAAATAAGATCATACATGTAAACTTTGTTGAAAGTATTATGTGTAGTTTGTTGAGATATTTCTGCTACATAAAATATTAGAAATTCAAAAAAAAAATTAAAGAAAATATTGAGTGGATAAGATCAAAATGTTGTTGAAATATTTATGTTAAATAAAATATTGGTTTTTAAAAATAGAAAAAATAATAAAAATATTGAGAATGAATGTGGAAGTGACACGTGGCATAACAAACCTTTACTTTATATATATACTATTGATTGATTTAGAAATAAGGACTTGAAATAATAGTATATGTGTTATCATAAAATGATAGTATAGGTGATTAATAATATTAAAACGCTACTGGTGAAATAATAATATTTTAGGACCTGAAATATTATTATTAAAATCAAAACGCTACTGATTAATAATATTGAAACGAAAAGGACCTGAAAAAATAGTATATGTGATAATAGTATAGGTGATTAATAATATTAAAACGATACTTTTGAATCGAAAAGAGAAAAAAATAGTATAGGTGTTAGTTCAAGGATGTGAAACAGAAACAATAGTATAGGTGTTAGTTCAAGCACCTGAAACTCGTAGGTGTTTGTAATGGATGCCAACAACAATAGTTCAAGGACCTAGAAAAAAATTCAGTAAACTCACTCGTAGGTGTTAGTTCCCTTTATATTATATATAAAAATAAAAATATATGCATAAGTAAAAGTAAAAGAAACAATAGTATAGGTGTTTGTCAAACCTGAAGAAAGAAAAAACTTAGACCAAAAGAAGGTTTGAGTTTCAGTTTCTGCTCAAAATATGTGATTACGTGATTAAAAAATTCTCCTTTATTTATAGTTAAAAAAAAACAAACCGAAGCCTTTTTTTCTCAATGAAAAAAACTAATTGAATAATATGATGCTAAAAGAGATAGTAACTAATTGAAACTTCTTTTCCTAAAAAAAAGAAATATTTACTGGATAGTATTGAAAGTATTATATATAGTTTGTTGAGACATTTTGGCTACATAAAATATTAGGAATTAAATATAAAATTAAATAAAAATATTTCAGGTCTTGAAATATTATTATTATTATTAAAATCAAAACGCTACTGATTAATAATATTAAAACGAAAAGGACCTGAAAAAATAGTATAGGTGATAATAGTATAGGTGATTAATAATATTAAAACGCTACTGTTGAAACGAAAAGGAAAAAAAATAGTATAGGTGTTAGTTCAAGGACTTGAAACAGAAACAATAGTATATGTGTTAGTTCAAGGACCTGAAACTCGTTGGTGTTTGTAATGGATGCCAGCAACAATAGTTCAAAGGACCTGAAAGAAAAAAAACAATCAGTAAACTCACTCGTAGGTGTTAGTTCCCTCTCATATTATATATAAAAATAAAAATCTAAGCATAAGTAAAAGAAACAATAGTATAGGTGTTTGTCAAACCTGAAGAAAGAAAAAGTTTAGATCAGTTTCTGCTCAAAATATGTGTTTACGTGATTAAAAAATTCTCCTTTATTTATAGTTAACAAAAAAACAAATCGAAGCGTTTTTTTCCTCAATGAAAAAAACTAATTGAAACTTCTTTTCCTAAAAAAAAGAAAGAAAAAAATAAAGGAAGATTTAATGGATAATATTGAAAGTATTATATCTAGTTTGTTGAGATATTTTGGCTACACAAAATATTAGGAATTAAATATAAAATTAAATAAAATATTTAGTGGATAAGATCAAAAGTTTGCTGAGATTTTTATGTCAAATAAGATGTCAAATAAAATATAGAAAAAAATATAAAAATATTGAGAATAAACGTGGAAGCGACACGTGGCATAAAAAACCTTACTTTATATATATACTATTGATACTATTGATTGACTGATGTGTAGTTTGTTGAGATATTTATGTTAAATAAAATAGAAAAAATAATAAAAATATCGAGAATGAATGTGGAAGTGACATGTGGCATAAAAAACCTTACTTTATATATATACTATTGATTGATTGGTGTGTAGTTTGTTGAGATATTTATGTTAAATAAAATAGAAAAAATAATAAAAATATTGAGAATGAATGTGGAAGTGACATGTGGCATAAAAAACCTTACTTTATATATATACTATTGATTGATTGATTGATGTGTAGTTTGTTGAGAAATTTATGTTAAATAAAATAGAAAAAATACTAAAAATATTGAGAATGAATGTGGAAGTGACATGTGGCATAAAAAACCTTACTTTATATATATACTATTGATTGATTGATGTGTAGTTTGTTGAGATATTTATGTTAAATAAAATAGAAAAAATACTAAAAATATTGAGAATGAATGTGGAAGTGACATGTGGCATAAAAAACCTTACTTTATATATATACTATTGATTGATTGATGTGTAGTTTGTTGAGATAAAAAATACTGAGTGCATAAGATCAAAAGTTTGTTGAGATATTTATGTTAAATAAAATAGAAAAAATAATAAAGATATTGAGAATGAATGTGGAAGTGACATGTGGCATAAAAAACCTTACTTTATATATATACTATTGATTCTCCCCTGCACACCCCCATAAAGTCTCATCTTGATGCCCACATATCGATCCAATATTCCATCTTTTAATTATTAATTTAATTGCCATTACTTAACTCAAATTTTGTTTGGAATTTTAATTTTTGTTCAATTGCTTGGACCATTTTCACGGGTGGGATGTTTAAAAATTGGAAAATTGTTATTCTCCCAAAAGTTTTTGTTCATTTCCACCTCAAACTTCTAAAAATAACTCGGTCAACTCACGCTCGTAACTCACGCCGACATCCAACGTGAGTCAACGTGAGCTCACGTTGAACCCCAACCTTAGTTAACTTACGGTGGGTTGTCTTTATATACAACTTGTGCTATTACGTGCTGTTTGCTTTTTGGCAATCAACTATCTCCAACATAATGTTCATTTTCTGCTGTGGTAAATCTATACGTGGCGTGCAGCTTTGCTCAGGAGAGTAATTCCAAATTGGTCTCTTTGTTAATTTTGGGTTTCTCTCTTCAACTTTTCCTGCAGCATTGAATATATGCTCAAAATCCAACCATGCTTCTATAAAATAATTTAACTTACGATATAGTAAAAGAGAAGAATCGCGTCATTATTGCAATAAATAAATCACATGAGTATTACGTTTTTCGAAATCAACATATCCGCGTAAAAGCAAATAGCACATAAAAGCACAAATTTTATGTAAGTTGTATATAAAGACAACCCAACTTGCGTTAATTCACGTTGGATTTATCAAACTATTGAGTTATTTTTAGAAGCTTTTGGTGTGAATGAGCAAAAACGATTCAGAGAATAACAATTTTCTACAAATTGGGTGGGGGGATAGGGTGCACGCAACACCATTCAGAGGGGGTTGAGATATTGAAAATAGGGGCATAAAAAACATGAAAGAAAAGGAGAAGACAGTCACGACCATGAATTCATGGGGGGTGGAGGAAGTAAATGAAATTAGTGGCAGGGAAACAACATGAAGTATACTCCCTCCGGTCACTTGTTATAAGTAAAAGTTGACTTTTTAGGTTCATTTAATAAATGATGTATGTGGTTTATATATAGACTACATACATAATTTATTGAATGAATCTAAAAAATGAACTTTTGCTTATAATGGTGACCGGAGGGAGTAGATTTTTGGAATGACCGCAGTTAAGTTAGAATAGATGAAAATGGCTACACTACTTTTTTTTTTTTGTGGTGGTCGATGATTGAATTCAGATCTTACATATATTATTCATTTCCTACAAATTAAGTTAAGCTCACGAGGACATACCTAACTACTCTTAATAAAACTAAGAAGATGACAATTATAAGAGGAAGTAAAGCAGTTACATATATTTTTTAATTTAATTAAATTATTTAAATAGAACACGGACAAGATCCTATGAATCAATGTTTTGACCAACAATAGAGCATGAACTCTAACAAAATTCCATACAATTTTATCACTTAAAATGAAGTTTTAACTATGATTGTGTTAGAGGTGTTTTATTTTGGAGAGACAAATGTTTAGTTTTAACAATTTTAAAAAAATTGCAAACTATATTTTCAAAATGTTTAGTTTTGAGAAATTATTTTTGTACACTTAAAACTCATACACCATCAAAGAGATAGAAAAAGACATAGTGATATGATAAATGTGATACACACACGATGTGATAAAAAGATAGAGATAAAGTGAAAATGAAATGTGTAAAGAGTGTGTAAAAATAAAAGGTGTTTAAATATAATTTTTTTTTAATCTCAGAGACAATTATTAAAAAAATGATTTACAAGCAGATTTTATTTTATTATCTTCTTAAAATAATGATCTTCTCAAAAATTTCTGAAATTGATTAATAAAACAATTTATATAAACAGAAAAATCAAACCTCAAACAGTCTCTAATGCTTTAGTTTTTTTTTTTATATATATATTTGCCAGACCAGAAAGCACACCCTTGTTGAAAAGATTTCAAAAGATATTTTGAAAAAATTGAATCGTTGTGTAGCAAGTGATTATGAAGGAATGATTGGAATTGACGAGCATATTGAGCGAATCCAACCCTTGTTGCTCCTCGAGTCGCCGAGTGTTCGTATCATAGGAATATGGGGCATGGGAGGGATAGGCAAAACAACTATTGCCAGTGCAATCTATCGTAAACTCTCAACTCAGTTTAGTTCCAGAAGCATCGTTCTAAATGTTCAACAAGAAATTGAAAGAGCTAGACTAGACCATGTATGAAATAAATACTTATCACAGCTTTTAGGGGAAGACATTACATACTCTGAATCCAATTTTTCATTTGATCCAAGGCTCAAGCGGATGAAGGTTCTCCTTGTTCTAGATGATGTGAAAGATTCTGATCAACTTGAAGATTTAATTGGAACGCATAGTAACTTTGGCCAAGGGAGTAGAATCATTGTGAATAATAGAGACAAGCAAGTGCTCAAGATCAAGAATGCCAATGCTGATGAAATATATCAAGTAAAGGAGATGGATTATCAAGATTCTCTACAACTCTTTTGTTTATTTGCCTTTAAAGGAGAACATCCAATAGAACCTTATGCAAGCTTATCAGAAAAGGTATTAGATTATGCTAAAGGGGTTCCAATAGCGCTTAAAGTTTTGGGCAAATTTCTTCAGGGTAGAAAAAAGGAAGCATGGGAAAGTCAATTGCAAAAGCTCGAAAAGTTTCCCGATCCTAAAGTTTTCACTTTGTTGAAGTTAAGTTATGATGGACTTGACGACGATCAAAAGGATATATTTCTTGACATTGCTTGCTTCTATAAAGGCAGGGGCGGATCTCTTTGGAGACCCCCAGGTGCCACTGCACCCCCCAGTTTTTATATAAATTTTATATTATACATGTTATATCAACTGATACGTTGTCGCTGCAGTGGTCGATTATGGAATCCTTACGATATTTATGATGTTTTAAGTAAGAACAAGGTATGTTCTTTAGTCCCTAAGATTTGAAGGAGATGGAGCGTGAGACAGGTTTGCAAAACTGAATCACCTTTATTAAAGCAAAATGGCTAATATATAGCCTTTACAAAATATCAGTAACTGCACTATATAATTCAGCACATGATAAAAACAAAGCAAGACTAATTCAATAACAAAACAAACTCTCCTATTAATAAGGGCTTATTAACACTAACAAAGGAAAAATCCTATTTGCTAGCAACTAACTAAAACAGCAAAGACACGTGAACAACAAAAACACTTTCATTTCCTCCCTTAAACTAGTTGCAGTATGCAATTAGTTTACTTCACTGAGATCAAACATTCCCATCTTCTTCCTGAGCTTCTGGAAAGCCTCAAGTTTCAAAGCCTTAGTCATCAAATCTGCAACTTGCTCCTGAGTTGGACAGTACACCAATTCGACTTCACCATCTTTTGCAAGATCTCTTAAAAAATGAAAACGCACTCTGATATGCTTGCTCCTTCCATGCATTACCGGATTTTTTGACAGTTTAATTGTTGAGCTATTATCGCACATGATAGAAGTGCTTCCTTCTTGATCATGACTTAAATTTCTCAAAACCCTTCTCATCCATACAGCTTGACAAGCACTCGCAGCAGCAGCAACAAACTCTGCTTCAGTAGTTGAAAGAGCAACAATTGGTTGCTTTTTGGACATCCATGATACTGCTCCTGAACTTAATAAGAAAACATAGCCTGAGGTGCTTTTAGAATCTTCCTCGTCTCCTGCATAATCAGAATCTGTGAAAGCAAGCAATTCTTCTTCCCCTCCTTTCTTGTAGAAAATCCCATAGCTAACAGTTCCTTTCAAATATCTTAATATTCGTTTAGCAGCTTGTAAATGCAATTCTGTTGGTTTTGACATATACCTGCTAATTAAGCTCACACTAAACATGATATCCGGCCTTGTAGCTGTAAGATACATTAGACTTCCAACAATTTGCTTGAAGTAAGTGTCATCCACAGCTGCACCATTAACATCTCTATGAATCTTAGAACCTGGAACAATTGGACTATTCACAGGCTTGCTTTCAGACATTGTAAACTTCTTTAAAATATCAGTGGCATATTTCTGTTGGCACACAAAAATTCCTTCTGATTTCTGCAGAATTTCTATGCCAAGAAAGAATCTCATCTTCCCCAAATCAGTCATGTCAAAAGCTTGCATCATAGACTTTTTGAATTCAAACATCATGACCTTGTCATCACCTGTATAAATTAAATCATCAACATAAATGCTAACAATTAATATATTGCCTCCTGTACTTCTTTTGATGAACAAAGTTTGTTCATTAGGACATTTTTGAAAACCTTCCTTCATAAAATGGGATTCTATACGATTGAACCATGCTCTTGGTGCTTGCTTTAAGCCATACAAGGCTTTATGTAACTTGTAAACCTTGTGCTCTTTTCCTTTCTCCACAAACCCCTTTGGTTGCTCAACATATACGTTCTCGCTTAATTCACCATGAAGAAACCCAGATTTTACATCAAGCTGAAAGATGTCCCATCCTCTACATGCTGCGAGAGCCACAATCATTCTTATTGTATCCATGCGAGCAACAAGAGCGAAAACTTCAGTAAAATCGATTCCATGTTGTTGACTGTACCCCTTTGCCACCAATCGAGCCTTATACTTGTCGACCTCACCCGTCTCATTCAATTTTGTCTTGAAAATCCATTTAACTCCAATTGTTTTGGCTCCAACAGGAAGATCCATTAGCTCCCATGTTTGATTCTTTTCAATTGAATTTATTTCACATTTCATAGCCTTTCTCCATTTCTCATGTTTCACAGCTTCCTCATACAGAGTTGGATCATTACTTACAACGTCTTGAACCATGTAAGTTTCTGCCTCTTCTTCACTCAACCAATCACCACTCTCATAATCTTCCATCCAACTCGGTGGTCTCCTCTCTCTACCTTGAGTCCTATTTTCATGAGAACTCTCTGTTTCATTCCTATTCTCGTTGCTTCCATCATCTTCACCGCCACTCTCACCACTACTGAAATCATCATCACTCCAAATCAAATCTGAATCTATTTGTTCTTTAAAATTTTGACCCCAGTCCCAACTTTTTTCTTCCTCAAATACTACATCCTTACTAACTACAATCCTTTTTGTCTTAGGATCAAACAAACGATAACCCTTTGACTCATCACTTACTCCTAACATAATACAAGGAAAACTCTTATCATCAAGTTTACCTCGTTTTGCCTCTGGTATATGCACGTGTGCTATGCATCCCCAAACACGAAGGTGTTCTACTGAAGGCTTGACTCCGCCCCAAGCTTCTTGAGGAGTGATGTTCTTCACAGCATGTGTTGGGCATCGGTTCAGCAGGTAAAATGTCCAATTTGCAGCTTCAGTCCAAAACAGTTTGGGAACCTTTTTCGCAGAGAGCATACAACGCACCATATTCATCACGGTTCTATTTTTGCGTTCTGCTACTCCGTTTTGGTGTGGTGTATATGATGTGGTAAGTTGCCTTTTTATTCCTTCTTCTTCACAAAATAATTTGAAATTTAGAGAGTTAAACTCACCACCTCTATCTGTCCTCAAACACTTGATGGATGCTTCTGCTTCTTTTTCCACCAGCTTCTTGTAATTTTTGAAACACTCCAAAGCTTCTGATTTTTGAATGAGAAAATAGACCCAACCCTTCCGACTATAGTCTTCGATAAAGCATAATAAATACCTTCTTCCACTACTTGAGGTTGGCTCTATTGGTCCGCAAATGTTTGCATGTATTAGTTCCAAGTTCTTGCTGGCACGCCATTCACTCTTCTTTGGGATTGGATTGCGGTGTTGTTTTCCAGTGAAACAATCAGCACAAGTGATACTTGACGGTTCAATTTGAGGAAGACCACGCACCATTTTCTTTGTTTGCAATGTCTTCAAGCCTTTGTAGTTTAAGTGACCATACCTTTGATGCCAAAGGTAAGTGAGTTCAGAGGAAGTATGTAGGCATTTCTCAATAGGAGCAATGATGTTGGAACTTTTATTGAAGAGGATAAACATGCGATTTGCACTCATGTTGGTGTGTGCAATCAATCCCTTGTCTGTGTGATATATATTGCATGTACCGCCTTTTATGAGAATGGTGAGGTCCTTTTCTTGCAGCTGCCCCACACTCAACAAATTGTTCCGAAGCTCTGGGACATAATATACATCTTGAAACAAAAAAGTAGTGCCATCAAATACTAGCCTGACACTGCCTTTTCCAGCTACTAACATGCGAGAGTTGTTTCCACACTTAACAAAATGCTTTTGCCCTTCTACCATGTTTAAGAACATACCTTTGTCTCCACACATATGATTAGAGCACCCTGAGTCCAAGAACCATGCATCGTTCCTGTTTGCTTTATTCTCTTCTACATGAGCCATCAGGAGAAGCTCTTCCTCATCATCCAACTCTGCATAATTTGTCTCTTTGTTCCATTTGGGACATTCATATTGAAAATGCCCCAAATTATGACACTTAAAACACTCCACTGTGTCCCTTGTGAAGGATTGTCTCCCTCTTCCGCGTCCTCTTCCACGATATGTTCCTCTTCCTCTTCCTCTACTACTTTCCACCTTCAGAGCTTGTTCACCGTCACTGTTGACCCTTTTAAACTTCTGTTCATGAACTACCAGAGAGCTTTGAAGCTCATCAATGGTCATTTCTTCTGTGTCTTTTGACTCCTCAATTGAAACCACCACATACGTGAATTTCTCTGTCAACGTACGAAGAATTTTCTGCACCACCTTTGAGTCAGACATAACCTCTCCATTGCTTCTCATTTTGTTAGCCACCGTCATCACTCTGGCAAAATATTCAGTGATGGTTTCTGCATCCTTCATTTCTAGCACCTCAAACTCTCTACTCAAAGAGTTTAGCATCGACTTCTTCACGCGATCGTTCCCTCCATACTTTCTTTTCAGAGAGTCCCAAACAATCTTGGATGTGCGCCTATCCAAAATTTGTTCGAAGACCGACCTATCAATTGCCCTGAAAAGATAATGCTTGACCTTGTGATCATTCATTTTGGAATTTTGTAGCAACTCCAATTGTTCTTCGGTAAGCACAGTAGTTTCAATAGGTTCCTGGTAACCGATTTCAATCATGGTCCAGAGACCTTTTGCACGAAGAAGATTCTCCATCAACTCACTCCAATGATCGTAATGTTGACCATCAAAGTAAGGAATTTTTGCTGAAAGCTTTCCGTCACTCATTTTTGTGTTTCTCTCTCAGCTAAGCTGCAGCTTAGTTGTATTTATCAGGCCCAGTGGGGGCTCTGATACCAGTTTGAAGGAGATGGAGCGTGAGACAGGTTTGCAAAACTGAATCACCTTTATTAAAGCAAAATGGCTAATATATAGCCTTTACAAAATATCAGTAACTGCACTATATAATTCAGCACATGATAAAAACAAAGCAAGACTAATTCAATAACAAAACAAACTCTCCTATTAATAAGGGCTTATTAACACTAATAAAGGAAAAATCCTATTTGCTAGCAACTAACTAAAACAGCAAAGACACGTGAACAACAAAAACACTTTCAAGATTTCTCTCTAATTTAGTTTTCCAGATGTTGCAAAATGCTTAGCAATTAGTAGTATTACATTTCATGGAACTACTTTTTTCCTTTTTATTTATCTCTTGTAATTCCTCAAGTTTGCTTTTAGGGAACAGATGCAATCCGGTGTATATTCCTGGATATGTGGCATTTAGGATCGGATATGCTTCCCTCAAAAAAAAAAGGGAGCGGATATACTTGAAATACATGTCGAAACTTTCAAGAAAATGCATAATCTTAGAGTGATGCATTTTAATCGTTTGGGATCCTTTGACTCAAATGTGATCTTTCATTCGTTTTGTAAAAGTTTTCCGGATGAATTAAAATATCTTCATTGGATCGGTTTCCCTAAAAGATCTTTGCCGTTGGAATTTTGTCCGGAAAATCTTGTTTCACTATCGATGCCATACAGCCATCTTGTACAACTTTGGGACGAGGATAAGGTATTTCGCTTGATCTTGTGTGCTTTTGTATTTCAGATTCATTCCTTGTTTTCCGTGGATTAACTTGTTGCACTAAAAATAGTGTTAAACTTGAAGGAACACCCCCCCCCCCCCCCCCCCCCCAAAAAAAAAAAAAGATTTGGACCCTCAAAATATAAAATTAGATTCTTTTCCATTTTGTTAATATACATATGTAATTAAGCTTCATCTCATAATTTTTTTTGGCTTCTAGAAATGACTTTTCTTTACTAAAATGTACTAGTAAGATACCCGTGCATCCGCACGGGTGCTGGTTGGCCGGGGACGAATTTATGCAGTATAATATTGTCATTAAGTATTTAGTTCATGAGGGTTCAATATCATTATAGAATTTAAGTCAGGGGATGGCTAAATAGCATGAAAGTTTTAGCAATACCAATTTTTTATAAATAACATGAGGTTTCGTGTATCAAAGTTTGTTTAGTCAACGACAACTTATCCCGTACATTTACATTACTTCTAAAACTTGTATAAACGATGACTTGTCCACGTCTATTTTTTATTTTTAAATCTTTATCAAGAACAACTTGTCTTCTATGTAATAATTTTTTCGTTTATTTGTCATAAATATTTCTATGTTAGATAATTAATTTCAGTTCATAAATCAATATGGGGTAATGAATATTTGCTTTAAGGTTTTTACCAATAATTATTTTAAATCTCTCGTGTATAGTGATGACTCATGCCGTGTATAATAATTATTTTAAAATTCTTATTAGTGACGACTTATCTTGTGTATAATGTAAATTTTTATATTTTTAGCAGTAACAATTTTTCAAGTATGAAATAATCATTCTAAAAATTTATTTGTGACAACCTGTCATGAGTATAATAATCATTTTTAAACATGATCTGACGACATTTTCCATGTATAATTATTATTTTTAACTTTTTAGCATTAACAACTTATCCCTTTCTTATATTGTGCAGACTTTTTTACATTGTATAGAATTTTAGCAACGACAATTATTTAAGTGTATAATAATTTTCGACTTATACAATTTTATAATATGTTTGCCAACTTGTCGTGTGTATTAGTGATGACTTGTCCCAGGTATAATAATTATTTAAAAATTTATATCAATGACAATATGACTCGTGTATTATAATTACTTTAAGTTTTTATCAATGAAAACATGTCTCTTGTATTAGTGACGACTTATCTTGTGTATAATGATAATTTTCATATTTTTAGTAGCAACAATTTTTCAAGTATAAAATAATCATTTTAAAAATTTATTTGGGACAACCTGTCATGAGTATAATAATCATTTTAAAACATGATGTGACGACATATTCCATGTATAATTATTATTTTTAACTTTTTAGCAGTAACAACTTATCCCTTTCTTATATTGTGCAGACTTTTTTACATTGTATAGAATTTTAGCAACGACAATTATTTAAGTGTATAATAATTTTCGACTTATACAATTTTATAATATGTATGCCAACTTGTCGTGTGTATTAGTGATGACTTGTCCCAAGTATAATAATTATTTAAAAATTTATATCAATGACAACATGACTCGTGTATTATAATTACTTTAAGTTTATATCAATGAAAACATGTCTCTTGTATTAGTGACGACTTATCTTGTGTATAATGATAATTTTTATATTTTTAGCAGCAACAATTTTTCAAGTATAAAATAATCATTTTAAAAATTTATTTGTGACAACCTGTAATGAGTATAATAATCATTTTAAAACATGATCTGACGACATATTCCATGTATAATTATTATTTTTAACTTTTTAGCAGTAACAATTTATCCCTTTCTTATATTATGCAGACTTTTTTACATTGTATAGAATTTTAGCAACCATAATTATTTGAGTGTATAATAATTTTCGACATATGCAATTTTATAATATGTTTGTCAACTTGTGTGTATTAGTGATGACTTGTCCCAGGTAAAGTAATTATTTAAAAATTTATATCAATGACAACATGAATCGTGTATTATAATTACTTTAAGTTTTTATCAATGAAAACATGTCTCTTGTACAGTGACGACTTGTCACGTGGATAATAATTATTCTAAAATTTATATCAATGACAACATGACTCGTGTATTATAATTACTTTAAGTTTTTTAGTTATGAGAACATCTTTCATGTATAGTGACGATTCATTCCGTGTATAATAATTATTTTAAAAATTGTATTAGTGACCACATGTCACATGTATTTTTTAGAAATGATATTTTGTCATGTGAATAATAATTATTATAAAAGTTGTATTAGTGACGACTCGTCCCGTGTATAATAATAATTTTAATTTTAATTATTCAAGGAATTTTTAAATTTTTAGTAGCAATAACTTTTCAAGTGTATAATAATCATTTTAAAACTTCATATGCAACAACGTGTGCCGTGCATGATTAATATTTTTAACTTTATAGCAGCAACAACTTATTCTTTCTTATGTTGTGTGGACTTTTTTATATTGCATGGAATTTTAGAAACGACAATTTCTCAAGTGTATAATAATAATTGACCTATACAATTTTAGAATATGTTAGCCAACTTGTTACGTGTATAATAATCATTTTAAAAGAGGACTTTCACAATGAAGAATGTGATTAAAGGACCCTAAAAAATATGATTAAAGATAATAAAGAATAAATATCAATCTTCAAAACAAAATTATAGTTGAAAAAAATAGGAGTCTAAAAAGCAATTTAAAAAATAGGTTAATTGTAATGGTTAGGCCCAATAGATAACTTTCCATAACAAACCCTAATTTTCATTTCCCATTAAACCACGAAAACCTCCTTCTCTCTTCATCTGCAACTTACTCCGACCACCGTACATATAAATAAAGCCACCATTTTTATCGTCTCATTATCCTATACAAAACCCCCTTATTTATTTTGAGATCAAGGAAAGTATGAATATTGAGTCCAATTTCTCTCCGATTTTGCAGCCATCGTTAGCCTCCTCTGCAAAAATCAAAGTGAAAGACTAATATTTTCAAGAGATGTAAGATTTGTTTTTGTAGATTAATGAATCTGTTTTAGGTTTTTTTAGATCTAATACTAATGTTATTATTTTGGTAATCCTTTTCCTGGATCTTTGATAAAGAAGCTTTTATATTGCAATTTCCTTGAAGACTTCGTTTGGAGTTATTTTTTGGTTCATGCAAAAATAGATGGGTTTCTTTACCACAAAAAATTATCATTTTTATTCCAATTTTGAATTAAAAAATATAAAATGAAACTTTTGTTCAGGAAATAAGGTTTTTTTTTCTGGTGAATGATATTTTTCTTTTGCAAATCAATTTTTTTTTTCCTTCTATATACGATCCCTGTTTTTTATTTTTTATTTAACAAAAGTTACAACTCTGTTTTTTCTTTTTGAAAAAAATTCTTTCTTTAATAGATTCTTTTTGGAGAGTCTCTAGAAAGTCAGAACACGAGCAACTCATCCCTCTTTCTCTATTTTTTTTTTTTTGTAGTTTTGACATGGAATCTTCAATGGACAGCTTACAAAAGTCTATAATTCCCATTTTCGACAAACTTGGATCTCAATCATGGAATTGTGCAGCAGATCTGGAACCTTCATCATCTACTTCTTTCACACATGCAACAAATAACAACAACAAATCAAAGGCTTTTAAGGTCAGCTTTTATATTCATATCCTTAATTATATGAAATTGATTTCTTCATCACTATTTATTTATTTGATACATGCAACAACAAAATCACATTTATTAAAGGAAAAGATAAGTTTATTGTGAGGAAACGAAATTGGTTATAAGTCAACAAAAAAAATTATGTTTTGCTGGTAAATATTGTTTTGTAAATTATTTTGTTGTTGTTTTCAAAGAACTTTTTTTTTCTTTAATTTCAATGAAATTGATTATTTACGTGATAGACAAAAAAAATAATTATGTGTAAACCTTGTTTAATATTTTTTTTTCTATCATTTAAATGATTTATTTATGTACACAGAAAAAACAAATTTTAAACTTATTTTAAAAAATAATAATTCATTTTAATAATTCAAAAGAGTATTTATACCCTGATTTCATGTGATTTTTGTTTGTTGAAAAATATTAATTTTATTTATATTTTACAGAAAATCGGTCACCGCTGATTGGAGAAAGGAGAGAAACTCTTAACTTTCTAGAAAATGAAGTGGAAGAACAGAATTTGAGCTTAGCAAAAGGTAAAGAGGAAAATGTTCACAAAAACTCTTATCCATTGGTTTAAATCTTTAAAACTTTGTAGTTTGTAGCATAGAACCATACCTTATCCATTGGTTTAAAACATTTTTTTTATACTGCTATTTGTTGCTATGTGTATTTCCGTTTTCTTTCTTTATTTTTTTCAATAAAAAGAAGGAAAAAGTAATAGAAAAGAAATACAAAATTTTGAAAAGAAATACAAAGTGTAGTTAGTTTTACATGATATTAAAAAAAATATGAAAATACTTTTTAGAAAACCGACTGAAAAAATAATAATATATTTTATTCATATTTTACAGAAAATCGGTCTACATGACTCAGGAGAAAGGAGAGAAACTTTTAATTCCTGCAAAATGAAGTGGAAGAACAGAATTTGAGCTTAGCAAAAGGTAAAGAGTAAAAAGTGAACAAAAGCTCTCAATCAGAGAAGTATAAGATGTTCTTGTTGAAAATGTTTTTGGATTCTATATTTCTTCTTCATTATTTTCTTAAAATAATTTAGAGAGCAATAATGATTTTCTTAATATAATTTAGAGAGAAATAATAATTTTTTTGGACAATTTGTTAAATACAGTTTGTTATATAATATATCTATATAGATCTACAAAAGTAGGTTTATAAAATTTTTGTTTGACATAATAGATATATTTAGATATAAAATAATAAAAGATTAAAACTCCTGAATAAAATAAGAACTATTTTGGACTAAAATCAAGGTAGTTTATTTCTGCATAATAATCTCTTTGAAGTTTGTCGCATAGAACCAAAACTCATCCATTGTTGTGTGTATTTTCGCTTTCTTTATTTTTTTCAATAAAGAAGGAAAAAGTAATAGAAAAGAAATACAAAATCATGAATGTTGTTTTGTATACCTTTGATGTAGAACTGTCATGATGATATGGAAAAAAAATGAAAAATACTTTTTAGCAAAGAAAACAGTTTTTGTTAAAGAAAAATTTTTGTTATGAAGAACAATGAATGAAATGGAGTATTGAATCTTGAATAAAAGTGTGTTGAATCTTTCATAAAAGTGTGTTGCTACAAAGTCTTTTACCTTGATGTATTGCAGGTTTGCTCATTTTGTATTTGAAGCTTGAAGATAGAGTTGAAAAAATCTTCATGTGTAGAACATTTTTTGAACTTTGTTGAATGAGAGAAGATGAAAATAAGAGAATGGTGAGATAGAGTATATGAGTATTCACTTGTATATATATTCAAAATTAATTTGATTGAATTTGAATTTGAGAACTTGCCCCCAAATTTGGTTGGTAATTGTGTAGAGGACACATTAAATATATTGATTTGAGACACACTGACACAAATCAGCTGCTGCTGTCATTGGTAGTTGCAATTTTTTCTAGTAAAAGCAAACTATCTTATTTGCCTCTCAAACGTACTCAACCATCTTCAGTCAGCATTAAACCGGGAAAAGCATTTTGAAGTGCAATGAAACCAAACAAACATAACTTGGTACTTAGGTGTTCATTTAGTTACAAAAAGCATTATTTAGACTTCTTTTACCCCTTAATTTAGGACGTGTCAGTTGTATAGGATGACCAGTTTGGGTTTTTCCACAACATTGAATCTTCTTATATTAAGGAGGATTTGAAAAAACATTACAAAAAATCATTTTGATTAATTTAAAAGTGTTAATAAAATTCATAATATATCCAGAGATCTTGTTCATCAAACTCTGCAATGATCAAGTTCATCGTGTTCATCATAAATCCATAAATCTTGTTCATCATATTCATCATGTTTATCGGGTTGTTCATTGTCTTCTTATAGTTTATCCTTCTAACATTCCCTCCCTATTCATCCATGTTCATTATTCTAACTTAATTCTTCATCAAAACCGATTCAATAAACTTCATCCAAGATCAATAAAACTCACCAAAACATATAATTTTCATACCGAAAAAGACATTATAAAAATCTCTCCCGCATTTTTTTTTCTTCACATAATAGCAATTTTTAAACGTCAAAAACTTAAAAATTTATATTTAATTCATGCCTAGTTAAAAAAATTTAAACTTTTGCTACATAGATTTTCATAGTAAACTAAATATGACGGCAAAAATTAATTTAAAATATTAAAAAATACACATAAGTTTACTTAAAAGTATAGATAAAAAGTAGTTTTGAAAAATATTTAGGTATCAAAACTTCAAAAAAAATTGAGGGATTAAAATCAAAATTAAAGATATTTATAGGAAGAAAAACTTATTTAAGACTAAACAATATTATATCTTGAAATAAAATGGTTATGTTTCGTTGGCACAAGTAATAACTATGTATAAAATGCTGGTTTTATCGATGAATCGTGTTATATTATATTCTACCAAAAAAAAAACCGTGTTATATTATTTGGATAACGATATAGATACAAACATGAAATATTTATGTAAATGGAATCAAGTTCATTAATTTTTTTTTTAATCATTAACTTTATTTTTCTAGGCTTTACCAAATTTGAAAAGGCTCAACCTTCGTAGTTCTGAGAAGCTGATAAGAGTACCAGATCTCTCTTTGTCTCCAAATATTGAAGAAATCATTCTTAGTGATTGTGTAAGTTTGGAAAAAATCGACTTCTCTAAGTTCCTCGACAACCTTAATTGGTTATGTTTAGATGGTTGTACCGCACTTGGGAGTTTGGTGATTCAGTGCAATATTCTATGGAGACCATATGGGTTAGTTGCTCTCCATGGTTGTCGCAATCTTGAAACGCTTTTAATCAGCAGTACAGCTGATGTGGTTCAATCAAGCAGCTGGTATTGTGGTTTTCATAGTGATTACCAAACAATATCTGTTTTTGATGATGAAACGGTAATAACGCTGGATGCTTCAGGAACAAGTATCATGGAGCTTTGTTGGTTAGATGCTTCAAATTGCGAATCCCTAACATGCCTACCAGCTGAACTTTATTTAAATTTGAAGTTTCTAAGAATACTTGGTTTTAGTGGTTGTTCAAAATTGAAGGAGTTACCTGAAATCAAAGAGAGTATGGAAAATCTAACAGTGCTTAACTTAGACAAAACATCAATAAAAGAACTACCTTCATCCATGCACCATTTGGTCGGGCTTGAAGAATTGAGCTTGCGATGTTGCAAAAAGCTTAAGAGTATTCCATCTTCCATTGGAAATCTCAGCAAACTCGTTAAGTTAGACCTTGCGTATTGTGAATCACTTGAAACTTTTCCTGAATTCGAGGTCACTATGAAAAATCTAAAAGTGCTCATCTTAGACGGAACAGCAATAACAGAACTACTACCTTCATCCTTGCACCATTTGGTTGGGCTGGAAGAATTGAGCTTGAGGTGTTGTAAAAAGCTTAAGACTATTCCACCTTCCATTGGAAATCTCTGCAAACTTTTCAAGTTAGACCTTGCCGGTTGTGAATCACTTGAAATTGTGAACCTTCTTGAGGTTGAGAGTATGGCTGATCTCTCAAATTTAAAATCACTTGATTTAAGTGATTGCAAATGTTTTGAATGTATTCCAATGCTTCCACCAAATCTAAACGAGTTGAAGGCATATGACTGCCCTTCCATTAAGAGAGTGGTGCAAAATTCAAGGTCGAAACTCCTGTCTGATTCTGAAAAAGGTATCTTCAAATTTCACCTCACCAATTGTCAAGAACTAGATGCATATTTTTTGAGTAATATTCAATTCGAGGCATGGGTTAAGATCACTGATAATGCATATTGGTCAGTGTTCTTCTGTTTTCCAGGAAGTCAAATTCCTTGTTGGTTCCCTTACTGTTGTCAGGGACATTCAGTAACCATGAGAAAAGATTCTTCAAGTTTGTACGGTAAAAATAGGTTCAATAGTGTTGCTCTGTGTGTTGTTTTGGGACGTGAAGATATGGATGACACAAGTGCAAGATATAAAGGCTTAACATACAAATTAAGTTTTGAATCTGATGGTCAACCACGTGATTTTTACTGTTGGGTTAGACGATTTGCGGATTTGGAATTTGAATCCAGGTTTATCAACCAAGATCACACATTCCTATGGAAGTACCGATTTAACTTAGCTAGCATTGGCAACGAGCTCTATCATGCCAACAGCTTCACTTTTGAGATTCTAGATGAGGATTTACATCCCTTAAGCACGGCAAAAGAATGTGGAATGTGTCCTCTCGACTCCAATATTACAGGCAAGCAATTTGTCCTTTGTGAATAAACTGGCTTATCGCCAATAATTTTTCTTCTGCAAGCTTTAAATGTTGAAATTCTGTTATATGATTCTCAGTTTTGGAATTCACAATTACTCTGAAGTTAACACCTTTGATGGCATTCCATGGATTCCTTGACTACGATTATTAACATGTATTTTGAAGTTTTCCATATCTGCAGCATATGTTAACGTACCCTGTTTCCCCATGACTACAATTTCCATTTTTGGCTACAATAAATTTTTAGAATTGTTTGAGTAAAGAAAATGCCAATATTCCAAGTTTATATGTCATTGTTTTGACTTTTGAATAATTGTTGTTATAATTGAATCATCGAACAACTAATTTCATATCACTGATCCTGCCAAGCTAGTTGTTAACTCTGATTTTTCTATATTGATTGCTTTCGGTAAATAGATAACAAGCGGTTGTTTGTATTTCAGGCATTTGGTAGATACAACTCACAAACATCATTTTCTTCTGCACTTCAACGAGAACACAAATCACAAATTCGTTTCACTTGACTGATTCATCAATGCTGGAGGCATGCAACAGTTAATTGTGGCTTGACATTATTTCATCTGAAGACCGTTTCAATTTTTCAATGTACAACTTTTTGAATAAGGCTTAAGGCTTTAATTGGTTGAGTTATGGCACCATACAATTACAAAGTATAAAAACTCCTTTTAAGCCCTCTTCATCCCGGTTAAGTAGAGGTGTTTATATTATGTATGACTGTTTTAACTTTTAAGTGAATCTCAGTTCCATTTCTCTATCTTGAATACATACATGATACATGATAAACTTTTCTCATTTATTTGGAAGGTTTCGGTAATTCGACAGTAAGTTTTATAGTTGAGTGAATACCCAAAATTGTTTTTGAAATTTGAAATACGAAACTTGTATCAATATAATGTCTTTTGCATGAGCAATAATACACAATCATTCCTAACTTTTCAAAATGGTGATCCGTTAAGTAGTTAAGATGATATTAACTTAATAAGATCCTTCATCCATCCCTGTGACTTAACAAAAACAGCAACATTAATGTGACACGTTAAATGTCTAAGCACACATACGTGTTAGCATCCATATGTCCTCCCTCGACGTTATTGGAGTACATCTAGTGTCAATTTCATAACTAATTTGGGACTAGATGACTTAAGGTTGAAGTAACCCTAACCTTTGGAACACTAGTATCATATATGTCTATTTTCTTTTCTTCTTATAATGAAGACCAAAGAGAGTAATATTTTTCTGATTTCGTTTAATTTTTTAAATTTTTTGGTCATTCGGATGTTTAAATTCAATCGCCTATCCTTTGGAACAATAAATTACCCTATGAAAAATACTATGTTTCTTTGATGCTAAATACTATATATTATATAGTACTTTCTTTTGAAAGCTACAACTTGTATAGATATAAATTTGTATATATATCATCAAAGAAGTTTAATATCTAGAGTTAGAAGAAAAGAACTAACCTGGAGTTAGGACAGTTGACAACATAATTATCTTTCATAAAGAACCCAAGTTTTATTCTTGGTATCGCCTAGTTGAGAGGCAACGAAATCTTACATCCTACTGCCGACTTTAAAATTAATCTCATAGGAGATTTAAATGACCTATGTTGCAGGAATTCGCTAGAATGACTCTTAAGACTCCAAGAACATAATTACAATGGATTAACAAAAAAAAGTTAGCAGAGAGGATATTTTAGTCCAAGTAAAATAATCCAGTTTACAACTGAGATTTCTGGAAAGCGAGTAGTTTCTTGAAAGAATTTACATAACTTTAAACTAAAAATCACCACCTTTAAAAATGGAAAATAAAATTCTTGTTATGTAACAGCTGAAAAATTATGGCCCTTGGAATAGCAGTGAATTTAAGCACAAAATTTCTGCACAACAGCATCAAGAAGGTTTTCTGTTCAGCTCTTTCGATATCGCCTCTGACAACTGCTCAGCATTATACTCGACTCCGAAGCATCTCACAACCTCCATGTCAGGGCTCAACAGATACCTGATTGTTTTAACACCGCTTATATCTATGTTAAGTGCAACCATACAGAACATGAGAAGGAAAAATATGAGGGTGGATCAATGGCTTACATGTTATGGGAAGTGTCAACAAGATAATCACCACCATCCTCTTCTACCTTTTTAAAATACACACGATATTGTTGTGCCATCTGCCTAATAGCTGCAACCGGTCCAGTTAATCCTATGATTCTTGAGTTAAACTCTGTAGCGCATGTACATTAAAGGGAAAGAGAGACAAGAAAAGTTAAAAGGGTAAATTTATTGAAGGGGAGTGTATGAATATAAAATAAACATAATTTACTAAATTTAAAAGCTTCAGTAATTAGAAATCGCAATATTTTTGTCAACGAGACAATCTAACCTTCAAGGTATGCACGGAGTTGTGACGGAGTATCACGTTGGGGATCAATGGTAACGAATACTGGTAGAATTTTAAGATTCTGTTTTGATTCTTGATCCAAATAAAATGCATAATGTTAAGGTTTATCATAAAAGAAACTTATAATAAAGTAAACTGAGATAGAAGTGTCAAACCTAAGATATCAGTTGCCTTAGCCATAAGTCGAACTTGTTCTGGCCCAATATCAGGGGATGAGGTATAGCCAAAGTAGAGGAGGACCCAATTACCAAGAAAATTACGTTCGGTAACTGTTTGTTTCTCTTTATTTACCAGTGTAAAGGGACCACCAATTATGGGTCCACTAACTATCTTTCTGTTGCAGCTATCCCCCTGATCACCTGATCCAACAAACAAAGCAACTAAGACAACAAAAACAAAAACTACCTATTATGCAATACACTAATCAAATCAAGTAACTCACCATGATTTGATATCTAAAACTAGAAAATTAGAACTACAAAATGAAAAGGTTCCATTTCACCCTGAAGTCATGAGTGATTCCGTAAATAAGCATGGATTAAAACAATGACAGAAATTAGTAGATTATGTGTGGTTATTACAAAGTATTGGCTTAATCATTTCAACTGCATGCTTTACTTTTGCAGGTTATGGATCATTTTAGTTAGTACAGTACAATTCCACCCAAATCATAAAACAATAGAACTCGGATCCCTAGGTCCAATTGAGTCCCAACAAATGCCTACTTGGTAAACCCGTAGACCCATAAAAATAAATACATTTTTAGGGATACATACAAAAATGGATCCACAATAGGAAGTAGCAACTAATTATGTCGGCCACATTTCACATGTGTATATTCCGTTATACAGCTCAATTCATAGGAAGTATCTGATAGTGAATTTGCAACATATTAGGATATGCACCAAAGCATATGCAGCTCACTGAGAAATGCTTCGTTTTTTAGAAATTTGAATTTCATCAACAGCAAGTAACTAAGTTTGATTAACATAAGAGATATAGAGTATGTAATTGATTGCGTTTGTCTAGCATTTTTATGTACATGTTTTACAAGCTCACATGAGTAACCATGAAATGACACTAAAAGTGACTTGAATAGGTTTGGTACAATGATATGATCCAAAACATAATGTCTGTGATATACATAGGTGAAAAATGAGCAGAATATACATAACTCCTCATTTCTAGAGGCTTAATGCCATCCAACCTTAACGTACTTTGATAGTTTCCTGATTGAATTTGTTTGGCAATTGGCATGCTTGTACAAATGGACTTAACATAACAGGGTGATATAAATCCAAAACAATTAGGTTATACTTCTAAAATTAATTCAAGCATCGTATTGCAAAGTGATATAACTAGTATGCCAAATCACTTATAGAGTTGTAATCTTAGAACTCTCGAACCACATTTATCATCACCTCATTTAATATTACAATCAAAAGTCTACCAAAAAATTCCCTCATGTATGTATGCAACTGGACTCAGAAGTGAACCATGTCTAGCAACAAACTAATTTACCAACATTCCACATATAATAATAAGAACCTGTTTGGATTGTCTTATCTACTGACATAAGTTTTGGGAGACTGTTTGGGAGAACTTATGAAAACAGCTTATGACAATTTTCATAAGCATTTTTCAACTTATTTTCAGAAGTTCTACAATATAGCTTATAAAAACAACTTATAGCATATACAAAATTAATTTACCGCTATTTTATCTTTTCCTATAAAAATAGCTTAAGCAAGCTTTATACATAAGCATTTATTATGATAAGTGGTTGTGATATAAGCTGCAAATAAGTTGTTTATCCAAACAGGCCCTAAACCCCCCTCCCTGCTTATCATTACTACAAAATAATTAATAAAACCAAAAGTTGGAAATACCTTTTGGAACTGCTCTCCTCTCGTCGTTATAATGAAAAAAAGCGGCAATCCCAGCAAATCCAAGAAGAACAGCTGGCTACATGAAAATCAAGAATGAAAATGTTAAACAAGAATCATACAGTTATTGCATAGTGATGAATGATAATGAAGGGAACATACAACAGCATAAACTCCTACGCGTGAGCGAGAAGACTCAGATTGTGGAGGAGATACAGGATGAAGATCATGTCTTGGTTTCTCATGTTTTGTTGATTTAGAATATCTAACAGCTTGAGTTCTGTTAGAAGGAACGCGCCTAAAACAAAAAATACACAACAAAAATCATAAGAATGAAAATAATTGCTTATGAGTCACATTAATTTCATCATCTTCAATGATGTGAAATTTGAAGATTCGAAGTGTAAATGAAAAATCCCCAAATTGAAGAAAAGAGAGAATAAATGGGTTAAGAAAGAAGAGAGTGACCTTGTAAGAAGAAGAGTGAGAGCTTCACGGGTGGAACGGTATTTGGAAGAAAAGTGTAAAAATCTTGATACAGACATGGCTAATTGGTAATTAATATTCTAAGTTTTTAAGAAGAATAAAATGGTGGAAAGAGTTTTTTCAAGTGTGGAATGGAAAAGGTAAAAAGCATAACTTGTGCGGCAAAAAAACAAATTAATTTATATGTACTATTTCTTTCTTCTTTCCCAAGCTTATTATTGTGCTCACACAAGTTTTGAGTGTTTCACCAAAGATGGCAAAAACTTCATTTACTTTCTGTTTTCTTTCGGAACGTGGTTTGAAATTTGAATTCATCCAATTGCTAGGACACGAGACGGTGTGACCGACCTAAATCCGTAATTTCATTTCTGCGAGACTGGATATTTTATTTTTCTCACAGGATATTATATTGAGGAAAATTGGGTTAAATTTTGCCCATTTAAAACATATTTGCAAAATTATATTTTAGTGCTTACAATTTTGTTTTTTTTTTAACTTTTACTCTTTAGAAAATAGAAATCGTTCTTGTTGAGTACTAAAAATAAACTATTTTTTTTAATCCCAAAAATATTTTTTCTGACAATATATTGGGGAAAAATTAATTTTTTTAGAGTATGTATTTAGAGTTTTTTTGAGTGGACTTGTCGAACTTGGTCAGCCCAACCCACATTATAGCATGGGCTGAACCCTCCAACCTTTGTTAATTTTTTACTGCACCCTCCAAACTTCTTGTGTGCCTTACTTTTGAATTCTAAAATCTGGAAAAAAAAATTGGGTGAGTTAGAACGTGTTTTAAGCTTTTGGAAAAATAAAATCTGAAATGCAAGCAGGATGTTTGAGAAGAGAGTATGGCGCGATAAAAATATTTCATAACATTTAAGGTTTCAACTCTAATAAAATTATCATGTTACCTTGATTTTGTTAGACTCGCTATAATTCTAAACATGCACTAAAATAGTTCTAACACGGGAGCTCCAGCTTTAACTAAGATGTCAAAATAAAGGACCAATAAATCAAACTGATGCATAAGAGTTGGTTTGGTTCCATCAAATTGATATTTTTAAAAAGTTATGAAACTTAGTTTAAAAAATTAATTTTTAATACAATTAAAAGAAGTAATTAAGCTAAAATAATACTACAGTGATAAAATAAATTACATGAAAACAACATATATATACTTGTTTGACTCGGTGTACGGGTGCTCAGTTTTAAATGACGTGAAATCGATGTTCAAACCGATAGAGGCCGGATTTGATTAGGTTGGTTCGGATTGAACGTAAACATGGAGAAAAAATCATACCAGCTTAATTGATTTGGATTGATTCTTACACCCCCATACAAACACACCAATGATAGTGTATGGGAGTAGAGAGAATACTAATGATATTTAGATTAGATAACCTTAATTTTCATAAACTCGTTCAACACTTCATTTTCTCTTTATCTCTCTCTACTCATCATCAACATATCACATCATACACTATATTCTCTCTCTCTCTCTCTCTCTCTCTCTCTCTCTCTCTCTCTCTCTCTCTCTCTCTCTCTCTCTCTCTCTCTCTCTCTCTCCCTCCTTTATTCAATTCAACAACCATCCGTCTACTTTGCTTCCTTGCACACTTCATAATCTCAAAACAATAATGATATTTGTACAATTATTTTGTATTAAAGAGAAAATGAGGTGTAAAATTGATGTTTGAGAATAATGAGTATACAAATATAAGGGTTGTTTGTTAAATAATTAATTTGATTTTCATGCATTATTTTTACCACGTTAACACATGATCACAACTAATTAGATTTATAATTTTAAATGATTATGACAAAAGTCAAACATTTCTAATGACAATGCAAAAACTCTTTACAAAATATATATATATATATGAAATGAAATCCATATATTATAATTAGTTTCTTAACCTCTTGTCTTTCCTCCCATTGCTACCCTACTATGAAATTTTATGGTGTGATCGCACATTGATATGAAGAAATCTCTCTCTCTCTAGAGCATAGACGCACACTTCTGCAAATAGCTAGCTCAAATATAAGTACAAAATCACCCGTGGGTTATTTATTTACTCTCTTGTTCACGCAATACCCTTTTGCTCAATTAACCAAGTTAAGTAAAAGTGATGCAAGCACAAGCACCGTGTGCTGGTTGCAGATTTCACAATTTCAGAGCCTTAAAAACGTGGGTGGTGGTGGTACTTTGCTGAACAAATATAGCTATCTTTTCCTTACGAAATCAGAAAAAAGAAACCTTTCTAGCTATTTTGTTTTCCTCTTGTCTTTGCTCCCATACCTCTTAAATATTGGTATGTGTAAGCAAAGCAAAATAATTAGTCTCTTAGTCACCACTTGTTTCCCCTAACTCACGTCTTTCCCTTCTCTACTAGAATAGCTCTCATATATGGATTTGGTTAATAGTAGTGAGAATGGGAGTATTCAAGAGTACGATGATTCACTCACTCAATCATCATCAATCTCTCCTAATTTCTTAAACAACCAACAACCACCTTCAACCCATGTCGGTCCTTTTAGTAGCACTATGTTCCACCCTTTATCAAATTACTTTCATCCATCACAAACAACACCACTTCCCAACACAAACCTTGATACTATTTGGTCCAAACCAGTTAGATCCGAACCAAACCAAACCGATCTTAACAACTTGTTAACTATTTCTTCATCATCTTCACTACTACAAAACCAAATCATGAATCAATATAATAATAATGCTTCTTTTCAGCTTGCAACAAATTTTCACACCATGAATGATCAAACACCCAACAACACCGGTAACAACACCAACGTGCAGGTTGAAAATCGAAACCCAAAGAAACGTTCAAGAGCATCTAGGCGTGCACCTACAACTGTTCTAACAACAGACACTACAAATTTCAGAGCCATGGTTCAAGAATTCACTGGTATCCCAGAACCACCACCTTTCATCACATATTCTCATCATTTCCCCAAAGCAAGGTTGGATCTCTTTACTTCTGCTTCAACAATAACATTCCCTCCTTATAATCTTCTTCGTCCCGTTGCACACAAACTTAATCAACTTCACCACCCTTTTCCTCCTTCCTCTACCAATATTCACAACCAACTATCCTCTTCAGTTGATCATTTGAAACAGCCTCTCAACAATGTTAATATGTTTAACATGCAAAACCAAAATCAAATACCACAAAGGCAAAAGTACCCTCTTGGATATTTTTCAGCTCTTGTCTCAAAAACACTAGTACCATCTTTGGAAATTCCGGCAAGTAATGATTCCCATCTCAAAATGGGTAATGTCTTGGAGGAATTAGGAATATTGAGGCATGATGATCGTGTTAACTTGATGAGTAGTAAAAATGGTTCAAAAGAATGGGCCCGAAGAACTCATGACACCATTAACAACAATGATTCATGTGATCATATGGATTAATTAATTGTTTAATTTCATAGTGTAATTTGTAAAGCAAATGATGCTAGTATAATTAAGTTCACTTTTTTTTTTTTTGAAGGACATAATTAAGTTCACTTATTATGTTTTTGTTGATGAAAGATGGTATTGGTAGTATAATTATATTCTAATGTATGAAAGAGTGAATTTTGGTATTTCCTCAACTTAACTATATGACCAACCATCAAATCAATTAAACATTTCTTCTTTGCCTTGTACTTTTGGTCTTGGGTCCCTCAAATTATGTGTGTGTGTATATAAGTATTTTTCCTTCGGATTTTGAATATATTGTACTTTTAATCGTACAGAGGTTAGTTAGTTTCGGTGTTTATTGATTAATTTGTGTTTTTGGTACGTTAATTCGGTTGAGATTATTATATGCGGATCTTGCTTGACTTTAGCTACTTTTTATGTAAGAAGTTTTATACTATGCATAATTGGGTTATAATCTGGGCACCAAATCTCTTTCGAGCCGTGGGTGAATTTAGTTTGTTCCATAAAACTATCTACTTTTATGTTAAGTTTGAAGTTTATTTCATACACACAATCAGTGTAAATTTATTTATACTATTAACAAATTACAATCCAACATATGTATTTTGAAGTTTATTTCATACACACAATCAGTGTAGATTTATTTATACTATTAACAAATTATGATCCATCATATGTATGATTTTAGTGGTACTATAGTGTAAAAAATCTTTACCCTAATTATGTCTTGACAAATGTCTAATCAAGCATATAATATGTTGCGTCCGCCGATTTTTTCTCTTCTTGAAACAAACCAAATGCATATAATATGTTGCGTCGTCCGTTAATGATTCAAACAAACCAAATGCATCCTTCTCTCTTGCTGTTTTCTTTGAGGGAAAAGTAGTAGTTATTAAACTAACATGATGCCCGACATATGATTCAATTTCAGGACCATTCCTAGAGTTTTAGGGACTTAGACATTAGAGTATTATTTTTCTCACCCTATGTCATTCTCGCGCACTCTACGTTTTTGACCAAAATGCCCTTGAAGTTTCCGGATTTCATAATCCAAACTGGTGTTTTCCTTTGTTATAGGGTGAAAAAATGAGTTACGGATTTTTGTAATCCGGAAACTTCAAAAAAAATAGGGCGTCTTACATGATTTTTTCGGATTACATAATCCTAACACCCCCTAAACACCCTTTTTCAAGGGAAAGATAGTTCGGATTATATAATCTGAATTGTATCAGCACAAATTCTAAACATGTTTGTAGCATGGATAATCATTTTAAGGACAATATTAATCTTCCTAACGAGTACTTCTGTTTTGGGTCATTGATACCTGTTCTTAGTCAAAAAATCGGGTTCTCGGTCTACTTGATCGGGTTGCTCCGAAACTTCCCCAGAAAATCAGAAAAAATTCAAGGACCATGACTCCCGTAGAAGCGACTTCTTACGGGACTCCGCCCCTCAAAATCCAAAATTCCATCGTTTAGACCCATTTTTAATTTTTTTTTAATTTTTCATATTCTCAAAAAAATCCGAAAAAATTTGCATTGGTTTTATTTGATTTTTATAATTTTTTGGTGGTATTTTTATATTTCTATGATTTTATTTGACAGGTTTTTAGCATTTTTTTTACTTAGTTTTTTGTTCTTTTTAAAAGCAAAACTCAAAACTGCTGAAATGTAAGAGAGTCTGATGACTGATTATACATAAGAATTGTCGGGATTTTAGAATCCGAATTGTGAAACATGAATTCGGATTATGAAATCCGAACTGCATAAGGGTAATTTTGGAAAATTTACAGGGTGCGGAAGAAGGTCATAAGGTGGGAAAAGTAATACTCAAAATTTTATAGGGAGGGTGTATATAACAATCTTTATGCTATACAAGAGTATATATAACAAATCGTGTCAAAAGTGCCAAAAACATTGACAGACTTCAGCTCAACCCTTCATCATGTCAAAATATTTCTATATACACCTCCTCCATAAAATAAAAAATTGGGCTCCTACTAGCAAGGACTCTAGGCCGTCACACCATCAGCGTATGGCCTAGAGCCATCCCTGTTCCATTTCATTTGATTTTTTTTGAAGAGGATATAATTTCATTTGATATTATGTAAAAATTTCATTAGATATATTTTTCTTCGGTGAAACGGGGATCTGTTGCGCGTAATTACAAACATTAATCTATCGAGTTGAATATGATTATCAAGAATGATAAAAATCCCCCCTCAAAAGATGTAACGCAATTGTATTGTAGTAACAAAACTTAAACGTAGAACTTCTGATTAAGTTAAAGAACATCACTTACTATCTCATTTAAGTGCTCATAAATATTTAAATTGACATATAACGACCTATAAGAAAAAAACTGCTGTTTAATTTAACACCGATTAACATAAAGTTGCTTTGTCATTAAAAAACATAAAGTTGTATGGTAGGTTCTTTGACAATTGAAAGAAGAAAAAAAAGGTTCTTTGACCATTGGTGACGAGATTTAGGGGGTGTTCCTAGCATCCACAAATACTGTTTTGGTGAACACACTTTTTTTCCTAAGAGAAATGATATTTTGACAACCATTTTTTGACAACTTTTGGACAACTTTCTCTCTCATACTCACATGATATTGTTATTCTCTCTCTTCCTTTTTCTCTCTCCATTGTTTTTGACCAATAAAAAGTGAGAAAAACAAGGTTGTCAACAAAGTTGTCATCAAATGGATGTCAAAATATCATTACTCTTTTCGTAATATTTTGGTGAACATTCTATATCTTATAATTTGTTGGGTATTTATGTTATAGTAAAATAAACTCTCTCAAAACATAGTAAAATACACTCTCTCAATTCTCGTGAGTTTAACTCAACTGGTTAGGACAATGCATAAAATATGCAAGGTTTGGGGTTTAAACCCCGCCCACTACCAAAAAAAATACACTCTCTCAAAACATTCTAGAAGAGTTTGTCTCTTGTGTCCCACAAAATTTGATGGGTTACTCTCGCAACGTATGCGGATGATATTCGATTTACACAAAAAAAAATACACTTTCTTTTTTTTTTGAGATAAAAAAAATAAAATAAAAAAAATACACTTTTTTAAAGATGTTTAAATTACACAAATTTCCTCTCTTAAATTAAAATATACAATTCATTCTTCTTTTATGCAAAATTTATATATTGAAAAATTTATACTTTTCTTCCTTAAAACCGATTGAAGTGGAATGACATCACTCTCTAGTCTCTCAGCTTATGTTAAAAATTACACTTTGATCTCTGGTCAAACATTTTAGTTCATTTTAATATATTGAAATTTCTAATAAATATTTTTCCTCTGTTATAAATTATGAACAATACAAGGTAAAATTAAAATATTTGAAAACCTTATTGAAATTGACAAAGAAAAAGTAGCTAATTATGAATAAATTTAACATTGTAAAATCATAAAATTAACAATAACATATTCAAAGTTTATTTTTCAATAAAAAAAATCTTAAAAACATGTGGAGCCAAGGGATAGGAATAGACCAGGTCGGTCTACAGGGGCCTACGGCCTAGTCTACGACAGGCCAGACCAGACCAGACTTTTTTCTTAAATTGAGAAGGCCTAGGCTTTTTTTTAAACCTATTTAGCTTAAAGGGCTAGGCCACAAACCTTTCAAAAAGCCTCTTAAGCGTATTAGGCTGACCTATTTAAGTAATATGAATAATATTAATTATTATATTATATTTTGTACTTTGAATTAAAATATAAATTTGTAAACTTTTTCAATAATTTAAGCTTTATTAATATACATTAATTTTTTGCATATATAAATGTATTATTATAAACTAGAATAGAAATATGATACAAAATATAGTCGAATTCCCTAAAATCTCATGTTGATTATCAAAAGAGAGTTTAAGCTAATTGAACTATTAGTTCGCTAGTCCATTTATATTTATATCACATTGCTTATTTAAAGATTTTCATAAGATATAGACTTTTAAACAAGCTAGCAGGTCGTATCAGACCTTCAGAAGACCAGACTCAGACCTAAAAAATAGGCCTATGACAGGCCGCAGGCCAGACTTACACTTTAAAAAAATATGATAGGTCACGCTTACGCCTTGCAAAACCTAGCTCTGCCTAGCCTATTCTAATCCCTAGTGGAGCCTAACTCCTTTAATTTATTCAATAAAAAAATATCTTCGCCACAAAAAGATAAAAACAATCAAATATCTTGAAACATCCTTGTCGTAAAAATTTGTTTGTACTATCAAAAGTTTCTTTTTCGGGTATTGAGTTATTTTTAGAAATGAGCAGATTTGTTGTCGTAAAAAGCGCGGTTTGTGTCTAAGTCAAGCACACAAGCCGCAATCCAATGATCCCAGTCAACCCCTTCTTCTACGTTATTTGATCGAAAACACAAAACAGAGAGAGCTGAGTTGTTCCTCATTCTTAGAAAACAAAACAAAGATGAAACCAGAGACAGTAACATTGGTGCTGGTGAATCTAGCAGGTATTATGGAAAGAGCCGACGAGTCCTTGCTACCAGGAGTATACAAAGAAGTCGGTGCTGCTCTCAACGCTGACCCCACCGCCTTAGGTTCTCTCACTCTTTTCCGATCACTTGTTCAAGCATTCTGTTACCCTCTTGCTACTTACCTCGCCACCCGTTACAATCGTGCACATGTTATTGCTCTTGGTGCTTTTCTTTGGGCTGCTGCCACTTTCCTTGTTGCCATTTCATCTACCTTCTTACAGGTCTTCATTTCTATTTCTGTTTTACCTGTTTTTTTTTTTTTTTAATTAGTTTCTGAACAACTATTTCGGTCCCTGAGCGGACGATGCCCTTTGATTATTCCGGTACTCTAGGCAGATTGCAAGGCTTTTAACAAATGCCTCTTTGACCATATTATGACTGTTTTATGCGGTGCCAGAAATATAATGTTAGTTGCTTGATTATTGATGTTAGTTACAACTCTCTTAGGAGTTAGTTAGTGTTGTTAGTAGGTAGTTAATCATTTTTAATCAATTTAATATTTTTCTTAATATGAAGCATCGTGGGTATCCATATGCTTTCTACCTTTTGTATGCCTGTGATCTTCGTCCCTTTGATCCATGGATTTGTATTTGTAATTGTACCACCATTCGTTATTTAAAAAAATGATAAATCAATAACTCTGAATGTCAACAAAAATGTTTGTAACAATGCATACAAAAGTTATTAACTTAAGTTTTGTAAATGAAAATGCAAAAGTTACACACATTGCACATAAATTTTGAAGGCATTTTTCACAAAATATTCAAAAATTTAAGTTGTTTGGCGAATGTGGTATATCCTTTATTAGTACATCATACAATGACTCGCCCATGTTTTCTAATTCCCACGTTTTCTCTTTATTCGGATTCTTAGGTGGCAATTTCAAGAGGTTTAAATGGGATTGGACTTGCCATTGTTGCTCCAGCAATTCTGTCCCTGGTTGCTGACTCCACTGTTGATAGCAATCGTGGCATGGCTTTTGGGTGGCTGCAACTTACAGGAAACCTTGGAAGCATCATTGGTAATCTCTTTGCTGTACTGCTAGCCTCAACATCAATCTTTGGCATACCTGGTTGGAGAATAGCTTTTCACATTGTTGCATTGGTGAGTGTCATAGTTGGTATATTAGTATGCATCTTTGCTCATGATCCACAGTTTTCAAAGAACGCAGGAAAAGCTACATATCAAGCTCCTAACAAGCCCTTTTATTCTGAAATGAAAGATCTACTGAAAGTAGCAAAGTCAGTTATAAGAATTCCAACATTTCAAATACTTGTGGCTCAGGGAGTCTCCGGATCATTTCCCTGGTCTGCGTTGTCATTTGCCACTCTTTGGCTAGAATTAATAGGCTTCTCCCACATGACAACAGCATTGCTTTGGTCCCTGTTTATAGTTGCTGTTTCATTTGGGGGTCTGTTTGGAGGATGGATGGGGGATATGTTATCCCAAAGGTTACCAAATTCCGGAAGAATAATGTTGTCACAAATAAGCTCAGGTTCAGCCGTTCCTCTAGCCGCAATTTTGTTGTTGGGATTACCTGATGATCCATCCACAGCCTTCATGCACGGTCTGGTTCTATTCATCATGGGATTGTGCATATCCTGGAATGGCGCAGCAACTAACAAGTACGTATTAATGAATGTTCTTGTTCATTTTCTTTTGTTTTAGAATTCACAGGATTTATTGAGATTTAGCAAAAAAACGTAGACTCATTGCATTTGCTTTAAATAGCCACTAATTTTTTAATGAAATAAATAATAATCATTAAGAGCAACTACGACGGTGTTTGGAAGAATATTGAACTGCTGAAGTTAAAGTATTATGTAGGATCAAGTGATTACCTTATATCAGTAGCTATAGCTTATTGGAAAAGGTGCAATTTCTTTGCAATATGTTACTTAGAACCACATCCAACAAATTGATTATAGATTAGACTTCTGTTAAAGTAAGCTTTGTCGGTATTGTGTTTTTGCCTACCCATTTGCATACTGTTGTGTTAAGTAGGTTAGTTATAGATGTGAGAATTATGGCATCTTCAAATCTTAACTTTGTCAAGTCTCCCCATTTACCGATAAATATCAGTATAGGTTTTTTCAAGTACCTACCTAGATCCAACATAAACGCAAAATCAGAAAACGTATCCAACCGTCATTCTTCGGAATAATTTTTCATGGCTTTCCATTTCTTCAGAAGTAGAAATGCATCAAACACAATTTGAACATTTCAGCTCTTAATTTTGTCCAGAGGGTTGGTGTTACATGACATTATGGTTTAGTTATGCTATTTCTATGAGTAACAGCAATTACAGGAATAGTGTAATACTATTTAACAATAATTAAGTAATTATTAATCTGTAATTGCTCAGACAATACAAAATTTTGTTTTTCGACTTTGACTAGGTATAGTCAAAGTCCTCCTAAAGTTATGATACTATTTTTTGAGTTAGGGAGTGGTATCAGGTAAAGTCCTCCTAAAGTAAGGACATCAATATTCACACCCTTCATATTGTTCACATGTGTCATAGTCTCCTTCTACTTCCATCAATCAAAGCTACGTATAGAATTAAACAAAAACAAAGGTAGATTTTTTTCACAGTAACCAATCAAGGGGCCAAAATCGCCTTTTCTTTATTGCATAAAGTTGCTCTGAATTGGGTGGGATTGGATCTGCTTCATTCTTGTTCTAGGTTTTTCTCATAGAAAATACACCAATGGTTTCTCTCATTGTAGAGCTTTTCTGCTGCTAGCTTTCTGTTAATCTATGCGCTTGGGGCTTCTATAAGTGATGAAAATTATGTAACACAATAAAATTATTTAAGTGTAGCTAACAACTATTGGTCATATGCATTTCGTTCAGTTTTCTTTGAAATTTAACTGTGTAGACAGTCCAATATTTGCAGAAATAGTCCCTGAGAAGTCCCGGACGGCGATATATGCTTTGGATCGATCTTTTGAGTCTATATTGGCATCGTTTGCTCCACCTGTCGTTGGAGTTTTGGCGCAACATGTTTATGGTTATAAACCAATTCCAAAAGGATCCTCGGGCTCTGTTCAGATTGAAACAGATAGAGAAAATGCTGCATCACTTTCCAAGGCACTTTATACTGCAATTGGTATTCCTATTGCGATTTGCTGCTTCATCTATTCATTCCTTTATTGCACCTACCCGAGGGACAGAGAGCGAGCACGAATGGCTGCATTAGAAGAAACTGAAATGCACCAGTTAGAGGATGAAGACTACACGAACGAAGAATATTGTGAAATTCATGTTTTAGAATCAAATAAGCTGAATGGTAAAGAAAGTAGCAAGATTGATCGAATAAATTATCTAAGGCAAGAGAGCATTGACTTGGATGACAATGATGAGAAAGTTTTGCTGTCCCGGTAGTTAACCTTACGGTTGTAGGGCTCATTTGAAAAATCAAGTTATTTGATGAATTCTATGCATGGGAAAACTTACATAGCTTTTTTTGTTAATGATCCTTATTGAGTTTTTTTTTTTTATTTTGGCGCTAACAAAATCCTTATTGAGTTATTGTACATAAAAAAAGAAGTTTGTTACTTGAAGTGTAGAGAAAAGCATGTTCTCCTACAAATTCTGAGACAAATATGCTGTAATTTCAAAAAAAAAAAAAAAATCTCCTTAAGGTATATATCCCGAAAAGAAAAAGTCAGATAAAAGTGATGTATCATCTTTTGTTTGCGTACAAGATATAATAATGATGCAGCTTTGATCTCACTTGGTTCCTCAACGCTATTATTTAAGAATCTCATACCATTATCATCATTTTATTTGGCATACAGAGGACATATTCCACACTCTTTCACCACCGTTGATTGAAAACATGAGAGATAATGATTTTGGACACCTGAGCGACGACGATAGTCTTGTTGGATCTCAAAAATGAAGTGTTGGGCATGAAATAGCTTGCTGCCAATTCTTTCAAAGTCCAATTGATATTTCCAAAGAAATGTGTGATCTTCTTGGACAGAAAACCTATCTCGACCCTTCCAGTGGAAATAGTTTTTTAGCTCATGTTTGGGAAGAAAGTGTCTTTGGCCGTTGAGATTCAAATGATAGTCTGAAGGTAAATTTACCACCTCTTGTTCTTTTGTAATCCATACCTTCAAGTCCCTCAGATTCAAATGCTAGTCTGTATGTAAAGTCACTATCTCTTGTTCTTGTGTAATCCACATATTCAGAGCATTTGTAACAACCAGAGATTTTAAACTGAAAGTTTCCAATAAAAAGTCTTTCACAACAGACATAAATTGAAATACAAAGTTTGAGAACTAAACTAGAACTTTAAATACAATCAGCCACATTTTTACAAAAAGGGAAAAGTTTAAACTATAACTCAGAAATTTAGACTCCAGACACTTGTGATCCGATATCCAATTGACTCCAAGATAGCTTATAAATTATACCTGAAAAAGATTCAACAGAGTGGGATGAGATACTACGATCTCAGTGAGTTCCCAAACTCGGGATAAAACATAGTATGCCAATCTGGAAAATAACTACTAATTATATCTCTGGAAGATTATGATCTTAAGACATAATAATATATACTTCTAGCATTAAATTCCTTTCTTTACCAAGTATTCAGGATTTGCCTTTCTACTGGACATCTTGATTCATCCAGGTTTGCCCTGCAGTTCTAAACTGTTAATAACTAAGCATTCAGGATTCGCCTTTCTACTGGATATCTTAATTTATCCAGGTTTGCCCTGCAATGCCTCATAATAACTTAGCACAATATATATTATATTGTCAAACTTTACTTCGGATTCCCTTGAGTGTGAGTATTCTCAAGAGTCACCGCCCATCAGGAGGAATCAAACCCCTATCCAATGTAAACCCACCGGGTGGAATCAAACCCTTTCCGGTGTAACCCTCACAAATTATTATTATGCTTTACTTTTTAATACTCGAGTACATAAAGTATGAGTATCAACTCTAATCACATCAGTGATTCTTTTCTAGATCAAGATTCATAAACAAGATCTACTTTCAAGATTATATATAAATCTTGTAATCTTGTAACTTCTTTAACAATTAATAACAAAGTATACTAACTGATTACTCATTTCTTTTTATCTTTACTTACACATATGACTAACAATCACCAGTGTCAAGTTATATTATTTAATATTAAAAGAACAAGTAAAATAGTATAACTTTATATATTCTTTACATAACATTTACCTTAGTATGTTATCAATCGAACTCTACCAATGCTAATACTTCATCTTAATGCTTAGTCATCTCAGAATTATAGAACATACATATGCAAGGTGTACTTTAAATCATAAGTCTCATATTAACAATTATTTCATCTAACATCATACGTGCATACAATTCTACAAAAACAGTCCCAAAACTCAGTTTTGTTAGTAAATCAGACTTCAACTTCGTCTATTTAATTAAAATATCAAACGATGTCCAAATTGAGTAAACGAGTATTCCATGGAAAGCTTAGAATGTCAAGTTTATAAATATATCATTTCTTTTGGAATGTAAATATCCATTTAAATCAGTTTGGATAAAGAATACATACAGGTCCAGAAGCTGAACATAAACTTCTATCTAACTTGCATCTAGGATTTCTCCCACTCTACTCGATAGAATTCAACATTTCTTGTGTCTATCTTGTAGGTAATTTTGTCTACTTTCTAATGGTCCAAGTTTCACTCACAAATGATCTCTATAGCAGAAGATATTCGTATTTTACTAATAGGGTATATCAGTTACGGGTTGCAGAATTTTACACTATTGTTCTCACTAATTCCTACATGAATATTCAATATCTTGGGGTCTTTTATGACCCCTAAATCTGTCCCAACAACCAGCAAACATATGAAACAATTCTAAAACATATCATACATTTTTAATCAAGGAAGTATCATATAATTTAACATGCATAACATCAATAACTTAGAACTACATGCATGGTTCATGATTATCTTCATCCATATACTAACACATCCTAATTATCATAATATGATGCATGAGGAATGAGGGAGGGGAACCCACCTCTAATTCTAGGCTGAAACTGACGATTAAAGCTTCAATCATTCTTTCCTTGCTCCTAATTTCTTCAATTTCTACTTTGATTCCCAATTCTCCATCTTCAATCCATGAACCCTAATCTTCAATATTCTTATTCTTTTCACTTCTGTAAATTCACCCTCTCTTTCTATGGTTTACATACTAAATTGATATATGTAAAATGATTGATATTTTAATTTGAGGTTGCATGTAGTATTGGTTAAGGAAGAAAGAACATGTGTCTCTTGTCTTGTGGTTGCTGAATCGTACAGGAGGAAGAAGGAAGAAGAAAATTAATCATTTTGACTAAAATGTTGGACTTTCTCATTTACATAGGGAAGGGAGGTTTCATGTGGAAATTACTAAAATGCCCTTAAGTTACAATGTTAATCACTAAAAACCCAAAGTCTAATTTTATTCCTTAAACCACTAATAACCCTTAATACACTCAGAGACACTAAAAATTAAGTGCTAATTGGTATTCTTGATTTGGGGTATTACATTCTTCCCCCCTTAAAATGAATTTCGTCCCCGAAATTCTGTGGCCTAACTAAAATCTCCGAGTTCCTGCTGCACTATTCTAATGAAAATATAATTCTAACTAGGAAGAAATGCTACTCTTGAGCTACTATCTAGGAAGCTACAAGAATGATATGCATGGATGTTAAATACTATTTCATTTCAGAATGCATTATGATTTACTAGCTAATCTACCAAAACATACTCTAATTTACAAAACATATAAGGAAATATTGCAAGGAAAGAAAAACTTTTTTTTTCTCTTCTTAAAGATTTGCAATGTAAATAATATTTTGAAACCTTATAGCATAGACGGTTTTTACCACGCCTATACAAAGAATCTTTATTCATGATTACTGAATGTCCTTGGCAACGATAAGGGAACCAACCAGGAACTGCACTCCCTGAAAAACAGAAGAACACTGACTTATATTCATTGATCCTGATCCATGCTTCGTCTCCAATACCACCCCAAAAGTATGCATCGTGCTGTTGACTATTGGTGAAATAAAATTTGAAGGTACATTCTTTGGAATCAGACAGGAGTTTCAACCTTGAATTTGGCACCACTCTCTTAAATGGATGAGCAATCAAATGCCGAAACCTGGTTTATATTTTGTGGAAGCTTTGGAATACATTCAAGCCTTTTGCAGTCACTTAAATCAAGTGATTTCAAACTTGAGAGATGAGCCATACTCTCAGGAAGGTTCACAATGCTGATTTCTTGTAGTGAAAGTTCTGTCAACGATGACAAGTATTGTTGTGAATTCGGACTCAAAATCACACCAATGCAAACTATGATGTGTGGAGCAAAGGAAAGTAGCAACCAATATCAAAGTAAACACAAGCAATAACAACAATAACAGCACCTAGATCTAATCTAGGAATCAAAGTGAAAAGCACAAAACCACAAGCAAAAGATAAAGGGAGAAGAGAAACAAAACACACCAAGAAATGTTCACCCAGTTCGGTCCAACTTGACCTACTCTGGGGGAGAGATTGATCTCTCCAATCCACTATCAATGAGTTCTTACAAAAGGATACAAATGGGTTACAAGAAATTAGCTTAAACAAGCTCACAAAGAACAACCCTAATTTCTACCCATTTTTCCCAATCTCACAAATGAACAAGACACTCAATGATTTTCACTCACTCAAGGTGTTTACAATGTTTTCCCAACCCAAGAGAACTCTAATCAAAGACCCCCAACCCTAAAGTTACCTCCTTTGATTTCCCAAGTTTTCTTCTCTTGAAGTTCTCTCTCTTCCTCTTTTCAAAAATGAGCTGAAACACTTAAATAGTACACAGTGACAGACAAAAATCGCACCGCGCCTGTGAAAATCGCGCCACGGTTGAAGCGTACGACCCAAGGTACGACATCCTTATCCACAAATCGCGTCACGCCTGCACAAATCGCGCCACGATTTGCCTTCAGCAGAAACCACCCATTCTGCCAAGAAAAAATCGCGCCACGCCTCCCAAAATCGCGGCACGATTTTGGGTTTCACAGCATCACAATTTGAAGTCAAATTCAACATTTCTCCACCTTGACTTTAAATTGATGATGATGTCACTTTAACCATCAACCACCAATCCCCTTGTTCTTTTCCTTGCATCCAACTACACCAAGTAGCTCCACAAGTATACACCAAACCCTCTTCAACCACGGAACATCTCCCGCTTCCGTGAAGATCACCTTGCATCCAATCACCCTTGGTATTTCAGGTAATCACACAAGCCTCGCCATACATTCTTCAAATTCCGGAATGCCTTCCGTCTTCATGAAGAGTTCGCATGCTCACAACTAGAGCATAACACCCAAGGCCTCCATAGTCGTACCATTCCCGGTGTCATCAACTCCACCTGAAGTTGAGCTTTCTTTACCTCAACTTCCAAATGCATACACACATTATGCTTTCGCCTTGCAACTCCACCTCAAAGGTTGATCACGAGTATTCTTCCCACCGCCTCTCCAAGCTGATGTTGAGTGTTTAACGTCTCTCCAGACGATCACCACTCTACAAGGCATCAATACTAAGGTGAGAAACCTTACCTTCATCCTCCTCCCAACAACTCACCACCAAAGCACCCGCATCCTCATACTCCTCGGACACAACTTGCGCGGAGTTCTCATTGTCCTCCGGACAATCCTTCTTGAAGTGACCAACCTTGTGACATTTAAAGCACTTATACTTATCCTTGTTACCGCTCTTTGAGCTTCCCCGGTTACCTCTACCTCCACCTTTTCCTCTTGAAACACTAAGGCCTTCACTATTTTCATCCGCTCTCAAGTCCTTGGACTTGGTCAACTCTTTGGTTCTCAAAGCCGCTTGAACTTCTTCCAAGGTGATAGTGCCTTCTTTGCCATAGAGCATTGTATCCTTGAGGATTCAAAAGATCTCGGTAGAGCACACAATGATAGAGCCAAACCGCAAGCGCACGGCCTATCGAAGTAATAGTAGTAAGTAGAGTATCGTTCCGCTAGGGAGTTGTGAATTCAATTAACCTTTAGAGAATGATTAGAAGAGAAGAAAGATTATAAAATAGGGGTTGATTGCTGAAGGTAAAAACAATAATAATAAAAGGGGCCTTAGGATCATTGGTTTATCTTAATAACTAATCCTTCACTAGACAAAACCTAAACTTCTAATTTCATGGTTTACACACTAATTTCTAAAGACCGGTTTCCCTTAGCCCCTCACCTTTCCGATGAAAGTCCGGTGAGAGTTTACTTCTAGCAACCAAGCCTATTTCACTGACATGATTACTAGAAGATGCATAGAGGATTGAAACTACTCTTTGTCTCAATAGTTGCAAAGACTATTTCACTGTTTTGCAAGTATTGTCTAGATTCACTTGTTCCAACATCAAGACTCCGCTCTCGCTTTATGAATTGATGTTTGGGATGATGGATTAACGATTATCAAACCCTCCGCTTTCGCTTCCACAGTTTGATAATTGTTAATCCACGTTAAGACGGTGAATTTAGATTAGAAATTAGGGTTACATAGAAATTAGGGTTTAGGCTTGTTTTGTTTAGGATTGAGTCATTAGACTCCCCAATAATCCTAAGACGAAGAAGTCTACTCACTAACGTTCATCGTAGACATGGGGGAAGAAGAGAGAAAACAGTAATATAAAAGAGCAATAATATAAAAGTGAACTTTTATTCAAAGAACAAAAGATGAATGTTTATGATGGAGTGCTACTCTATTTATAGCTTTACAATTGACTTAGAAACTAAGCTACTATAAGGGCAAAATAGTAAAGCTGCAACGGAGTAACTTGGGCTTGAAGAAAAGCAGCAAAAGTGGTCCTGGAGGGTGGCACGGCCGTGCCACATGTTGGCACGGGCCGTGCCAAGCTTCTGACTTGGTAGAGACATATTTTTGTCTCGTATCTTCGTATTCTTGTACTGTATTTGCTCCAGTCCTCTTTCTTTTGCTCCAAGACACCTTCCACCATATATTCGTTCCTAAAATATAATAAAAGACAATTTAAAGTAAAATATTCTAAAAGGAAATAAAATGCAATAAAATAAAATCAAATCTTAAATAAAACTAAACTAAATAAAGCAATAAAATAGACTATCTATGACTCATCAAACTCCCCCACACTTGAATCTTTGCTTGTCCTCAAGCAAAAGGCAGCAAACATAGTAGCAACAAAAGATTTGATTATGGCAATATTAAGAACAAATGTCTCTAGAGAAGGGCCTTGCCTCAAGTACACTAATTACAATTTCAAATACTTCTCATGAACCTATTCTACCCAACATCAAGTCTCAAGTGAGTGTGTGTGTGCAGTCCAACCCTTTTCTTGCTCCTGTATAAGACAGATATTATGAGGAATAGGTTCTATCCTTAGTGCTAAAGTAACCGAGAAAAGTCATTTCTTCATTTCATATAAGAGTGATGGGAATTAAAGTTAAGATTGAATTAATTTAACAATTAAGCACAAGGGGCTGCAGATGCTTAGGGGCTATCTATCCTCATAGGAAGTCTTCTCGGATGTAATTGTCCTTTCCTCCTAGATTCAAAATCACCCTAAACAGTGCTGCAAAATTATTGTTTGTTTCATCTCCGCGTAGGAAGTCTTTTTGGATGTAATTGTCCTTTCCCCCTAGTATTGATGAATTTGTTTCACTTTAGGTTCAAATTAAGGAGTCACCACCACAATTAGGAAGTTAGGATGTAATTGTCCTTTCCCCCACATGTTGGTGCCATTCTCCCGCCCCATTTAACATTAACAAATTAAGAAGAATATAACGATTAAGAACAATTTGATTAATTTTCCCACACAAACTTATACTACTTTTACTCTGAAGACTTTAAGGGGTCTAAGTTAACACTAAAGATAGAACATGCTCCTTAAAATACCTATTCATACACTTGCTCAAAGATTGCAACTGGGTGCTTTTCTCATTGGAGATTTTCACAATAAAACAAGATGTGGGTATAGCAAGAACATAAGAAACACAAGAAACTACTTTCATGTACAAGAAACAACCTTTAAAGAAGAGACAAAACAAAAAATTTTATGCCATATTTTACATTAAAAACAAGCTACTAGTCATGCCTCTTGCTATAAAAACAAAACAAAAGAATAAAGTTCAAGGGAGTTTGGGAACACTACGACTCTAGACACTTTATTAGGCCCCCCCCCCCACACTTAGGGGAAGCATTGTCCTCAATGATTCAAAAGGAAAAAATAAAAGAAGAAGAAGAAGAAGAGGAAGGAGAAGAAGAAGAAGAAGAAGAAGGAGTAGAAGTAGAAGAAGAGGAGGAAGAAGAAAGAGTAAAGGAAGAGGAAAGCTCACAATTTTATTGAAGTTCATAAAGTAGACCTTTGGAGGTGAAGGTGTTGTATCATGTTTCAGAGCATTTGATTGTTTTCTTCATTTATTCGATTGCTCCTTTGGACATTGGTTCTTTCAACACCTTGTCTTTGTTGCTCGGTGCTTTATTCTTTGAACTTTGGTTTGCATCCATGCCCGCCGTTCATCATTATAGCTTCCACCGGCTTCTTGTTCATGGTGCAAGTTAGCACCTACCTCTTCTTCATTACCATCATCATCACGATCATTATGTACCTGTGGGTTAGTACCAACATAAAGCAAATTTTCCTCCACCTCCGGATTAGTTATGTCCGGATTAGGTAGAATAATCAAACAATAAGCTCTAATAATTCTCCATTCATATTGGTAATTGTGAGTAGGTTCATGAGTTCTAAGAACAAAGTAGTGATAGTATGTAAGTCTAGACAAAAGTTTCCCTCTATCCTCTTGATCCCTTGATTCACACTCACCCCAAACTTCCTAGCAATAAAAGTGATGATTCCACCTACCATTATATCACTCTAATCATCCTGTTTCTTTTTAACAATTGAAACAAGATAATCATGCAAATAATAGCAAATGTTAATAGAATGGTTATAAAGCATAGCCCACAACAACAGCTCATCAATCCTCTTCATTCCTACCTCTTTCCTACTTTATATGGTGTCATGGTGCTCTTCCTCTTGGTGCAAGTTAGCACCTTCTCCTACATCATGGTGCAAGTTAGCATCGTCTCCCTCATCATCATCTTGCTCACTAAGAACCTGCACATCATCAACATACAACAAATTTGCTTCCACCTCGGTGGTAGTCCGAGATGGGTTAGGAAGTAAAAACATGATAGGCACATTAAACTTGAGTTGGTGATGGAGTGGTGGATGAGGTTTGATGAAATTTATAGCAATGAGGGTGTCCATGTGAAGTCTATTGTTTCCCTCAATTTGTTTTGATCCCCTCATCCTCACCAATGCAAAAATGCCTAGCTATGTATGTAATGATGCCACCCACTACTATATCTCCTTTACCGGCCGGTCTAGTACCGACAAAGTCTAGGTAATTAATCAGATAAAAGCAAGTGTTGACCGGGTGGTTGTAGAGCATTGCCCATAACATGAACTGCTCATCGGTTCTAGTGTTCCCAAAAGGCAGCTGGTTGGTAGTTATCCGGTTTTAGGCTAGGGTCCCAAGAATCATGAATATACCCCTCGTTTGCAAAACCTAAGGTATCACAAAAGTGTTGTAGAGACATATCATAATTAACATTCATTAACCAGAAAGAAACTCTATGCTTAGGGTTATCAAAATCCAACTTATTTTTAGTAAAAATAATTGAGTTGAGAAATTCATAAGTGAAATTTTCATAAACCCGCATAGGTTTCAACAAATCAGTCCAACCTAGCTTTCCTAAGCCTATAAACATCAGCACTAAGCTCTAGCATATTCAAAGTATGAGAATCGGGATATCGAGAAGGATGCAAGGGTTTAGAGATTAGAATTTGATACCTGTCCCGTTGCTTGTTGTCTCGAAATTGGATTTCATGAGTCTTTGCTTGTACTTGCTTCGTTGAGGGAGGACCTCCGAAAGAGCTTGCTGGTTTCTTACCACTTCTTCTGGAAGCCATATGACCTTTGGTGTGGATTGGTTTTGAAGGTTTAGGGTTTGGGAAGATATTTGGTGGAAAGGATTGGTTTAGGGTTGGAGTTTATGTTTTAGTAAGGTTGATGGGTTTGGTTATGGAAATTAGGTTTAATGGAGAATAAGGTTTTGGTGAATTATAGGTTTGGGTGGATGAAAGTTGTTCTTGATGAGAGGGTTTGGTTTAGGATGAAGTTTAGAATTGTTTGGTGAAATAATTGAGTGGATTGGTGAAGATTTGATGGAGGTATGAAGGTTTGAGGTTTGAAGGTTATGGAGGTTTAGAGAGAGATTTAGGAGATGAAAGAGGTTTGTGTTAGAGGATGAATGGAGAAGAAGAGAAAAATTGGGTTTATAGGAGGCTAGAGGTCGGGCACGGCCGTGCCACCCTTGGCACGGGCCGTGCCAACTTTCTGTGGGTTTTGGCCAATTTTGCTTCAAAAACACTGGCACGGCCGTGCCAACCTTAGCACGGGCCGTGCCAACCTTCTGGTCAGGGGGCTTCAAAATTTTAAGTTTTTCTTGAATCATACTTGGACAATTACCTACAAAGCAACTTAAAACAAAGAAAAACAAACAAAACAAAAGCAATTAAATGCGTGGGTTGCCTCCCACGAAGCGCTCGTTTAATGTCATTAGCTTGACGATCAAAAGGTTTCTCTATCCGATACCTAATCTCTCACTAAGGGACAATGGCATCAAACTAATATTCTCCCCCAAATCACATGTTGTTCTTTCTATAGTCTTGGATCCTATGTCACATGGTATGGAAAAACTCTCGGGATCCTTAAGTTTAGATGACAATTTGCTTTGAATGATTGCAATAGATTTCCTAAACTGCTCATCTAACTTGGACTCATCAAACCCTTGTGGGAAATGAATTTTTGGCTCATATGGTGGTGATATGTGAGGCTTTCCACTTTCTACTACAACTTTCTCACTTTGTGGCTTTTCACTCTCTACCTCAACCTCAATTTTCTTGGTTTCCACAACGGGGTCTTCTAATTGCTTACCATCCCTAGGTGTAATAGCATTTATTGGGCTTTTGGGGTTGGTTTCAGTTTGACTCGGGAAGACTTCGGAGGGTTGTGGGTAAGAGGTTACTTGTTGAGCTACTTGAGGGATTTGAGTCTCAAGCATTTTGTTGTGAGTAGAAAGAGAATCCACATTTGCGGAAAGCCTATTGAGAGAGTCATTCAAAATTCCGGCTTTGACTTTAAACTCTTGGTTATGCCTAATGTTATCTAATTCAAAATTTTCTATCAAAAGTTCCAAGTCGGATTTTTGAGAGACTCTTTGGTTGTTTGCAAAACCGGGTGGTGATATTTGTTGTCCAAAAAGATTTTGAGGGGTTTGAGAAAAAATTTGATCATTCCTAAACCCATAGTTTACCTGCTCGGGACTTCTAACAACACTACCTAGTTGACATTCAACACCAGTGTGACCAAAAACTTCATAAGCTTTACAAGGTGGTGAAAGGGGAGAAAAGGTCCATTGATAAAGGTTTTGAGCCATGCCTGAAATCAAAACAGTTAGAGATAGAATAGAAAAAGAGAAAGAGAGAGAGACAGAGAGAGAGAGAGAGAAAGATATTTTTATTTTTTATAAATATATATATATATATATATATATTTGAAACAAATATAAAACGAAAATAAAATAAAATAGAATAAAGTAAAGATTTTTTTTTTTTTGAAAGAAATATAAAAACAATAAAATAAAATAAAATAAAACAACGAAAAAGATTTTTTTTTTTTTTTTTAGTCTAATCACTATTAAAAAGTTAATCAAATTACAACAACTCCCCGGCAACGGCGCCAAAAACTTGATAGAGCCAAACCGCAAGCGCACGGCCTATCGAAGTAATAGTAGTAAGTAGAGTATCGTTCCGCTAGGGAGTTGTGAATTCAATTAACCTTTAGAGAATGATTAGAAGAGAAGAAAGATTATAAAATAGGGGTTGATTGCTGAAGGTAAAAACAATAATAATAAAAGGGGCCTTAGGATCATTGGTTTATCTTAATAACTAATCCTTCACTAGACAAAACCTAAACTTCTAATTTCATGGTTTACACACTAATTTCTAAAGACCGGTTTCCCTTAGCCCCTCACCTTTCCGATGAAAGTCCGGTGAGAGTTTACTTCTAGCAACCAAGCCTATTTCACTGACATGATTACTAGAAGATGCATAGAGGATTGAAACTACTCTTTGTCTCAATAGTTGCAAAGACTATTTCACTGTTTTGCAAGTATTGTCTAGATTCACTTGTTCCAACATCAAGACTCCGCTCTCGCTTTATGAATTGATGTTTGGGATGATGGATTAACGATTATCAAACCCTCCGCTTTCGCTTCCACAGTTTGATAATTGTTAATCCACGTTAAGACGGTGAATTTAGATTAGAAATTAGGGTTACATAGAAATTAGGGTTTAGGCTTGTTTTGTTTAGGATTGAGTCATTAGACTCCCCAATAATCCTAAGACGAAGAAGTCTACTCACTAACGTTCATCGTAGACATGGGGGAAGAAGAGAGAAAACAGTAATATAAAAGAGCAATAATATAAAAGTGAACTTTTATTCAAAGAACAAAAGATGAATGTTTATGATGGAGTGCTACTCTATTTATAGCTTTACAATTGACTTAGAAACTAAGCTACTATAAGGGCAAAATAGTAAAGCTGCAACGGAGTAACTTGGGCTTGAAGAAAAGCAGCAAAAGTGGTCCTGGAGGGTGGCACGGCCGTGCCACATGTTGGCACGGGCCGTGCCAAGCTTCTGACTTGGTAGAGACATATTTTTGTCTCGTATCTTCGTATTCTTGTACTGTATTTGCTCCAGTCCTCTTTCTTTTGCTCCAAGACACCTTCCACCATATATTCGTTCCTAAAATATAATAAAAGACAATTTAAAGTAAAATATTCTAAAAGGAAATAAAATGCAATAAAATAAAATCAAATCTTAAATAAAACTAAACTAAATAAAGCAATAAAATAGACTATCTATGACTCATCACACAACAAGAGTATAACTTTGTCTTCATCCTCAAGTTGCACCTCAATGTTCTCCAAATCATCAAGGATTTTGTTGAACTACGTTAATTGCTCCGTCACGGTCTTTAACTCCACCATCTTGAATGAGTAGAGTTGTTGCTTAAGGAATTGCATATGAGCCAATGATTTGGTCATATACAATGACTTCAACTTTGACCACATCGACGCCGCGGTTGGTTCCTTCGCGACATCCCTCAAAACTTTGTCACCGAGGCACAAGACAATGGCACTCCTAGCCTCGTCCACCATCTCGGTCTTCTCCGCTTGTGTCATGGTGACCGGCAACGCACCTTCACCCTTCAAAGCTTTCTCACACTTTTGTTGTATCAACACCGCTTGCATCTTCACCTTCCATAACCCAAAATCATTACTTCCGGTGAACTTTTCAATATCCCACTTTGAACCCATGGTACTCACTAAACCAATTTACTCCTATGCCCCACGGTGGGCGCCAATTGTTGTGAATTCGGACTCAAAATCACACCAATACAAACTATGATGTGTGGAGCAAAGGAAAGTAGCAACCAATATCAAAGTAAACACAAGCAATAACAACAATAACAGCACCTAGATCTAATCTAGGAATCAAAGTGAAAAGCACAAAACCACAAGCAAAAGATAAAGGGAGAAGAGAAACAAAACACACCAAGAAATGTTTACCCAGTTCGGTCCAACTTGACCTACTCTGGGGGAGAGATTGATCTCTCCAATCCACTATCAATGAGTTCTTACAAAAGGATACAAATGGGTTACAAGAAATTAGCTTAAACAAGCTCACAAAGAACAACCCTAATTTCTACCCATTTTTCCCAATCTCACAAATGAACAAGACACTCAATGATTTTCACTAACTCAAGGTGTTTACAATGTTTTCCCAACCCAAGAGAACTCTAATCAAAGACCCTCAACCCTAAAGTTACCTCCTTTGATTTCCCAAGTTTTCTTCTCTTGAAGTTCTCTCTCTTCCTCTTTTCAAAAATGAGCTGAAACACTTAAATAGTACACAGTGTCAGACAAAAATCGCGCCGCGCCTGTGAAAATCGCGCCACGGTTGAAGCGTATGACCCAAGGTACGACATCCTTATCCACAAATCGCGTCACGCCTGCACAAATTGCGCCACGATTTGCTTTCAGCAGAAACCACCCATTCTGCCAAGAAAAAATCGCGCCACGCCTCCCAAAATCGCGGCACGATTTTGGGTTTCACAGCATCATAATTTGAAGTCAAATTCAACATGACCGATGTTATTTGGGATACCTGTTAACCTGCCACAGCCAGAACAATCAAGCAGGGATAGATGATTTAGATTAACAATGCCGTTTGGAAGCGACACCAGATTACTGCACAATTTAAGGCGCAAGGTTTGAAGCCCAACCAAATACTCAAATGCTGAAGGCATATCTTTAATTGCTGTTTTTGTTAAGGTACTAAGCATTGAGCAACCATGTAAATCGAGTTTTGTAAGCTTCAATTTGAAAATGCTGCTTGGAAAAGTTTCAAGTGATTCGCAGTAGGTAAGGTCTAACTTGAAGAGTTTGCTGAGACTTCCAATGGAAGATGGAATTGTCTCAAGTCTTGTGCACATTTGCAAACTCAACTCTTCAAGCCTGACCAAATGGTGCAAGGATGAAGGTAATTCTTTTATTGTTGTTTTGTCTAAGATGAGCACTGTTAGATTTTCCATAGTCTCCTCGATTTCAGGTAACTCCTCCAAATTCAAACAACCACCAAGATAAAGTCTTCTCAGAGAATTCAAATTGAAAAGTTCAGCTGGTAGGCATGTAAGAGATTCACAATTAGAGATATCTAACCAACAAAGCTCGTTGATACTTGTATACAACGAGGGCATGGTATTTATCATCACTTTCATGTTTAGCAAGCATATATTGTCCGATGGTTCTTCTTTTTCGTATCTGTCAGCATCAGCAATGGGGTTAAAGGCAAAAGTGTGTGAAGAATATTCTCCAATCTCATAACCCCCTGCATCTGCGAACGATTCCATATCACACGACAGTATTACTACTTTATCTTTATCTTCAAAGTTACCTATTGCTTCCCAGTCCCAGAATCCATTAAAATGCGAACAACTGTATGATTGAACCGCATCAGTTCTACAGCTTATTAAAAGTGTTTCAAGGTTGCGACAACCATGGAGAACAACTAATCCAGAAGATGTTGATAGAATGTTACTAGGAAGACTTAAACTCCTAAGCTTGACACAACCATTTAAACATAAACAGTTAAGGTTGCTTAGGAAGCCCGAGGAGTAAACTTGCACCAACTTTACACAATAACTAAGAATTATTTCTTCAATATTTGGGGACATAGAGAGGTCTGGTAGTCCCATCAGCCTCCGAGAATAACTAAGGTTGAGCCTTTTCAAATTTGGTAAAGCCTAGAACAAGAAGTAAACGATTAACAAAAATTAAATGAACTTGATATTATTTATGAGGTGAATATGTACTATTCCATTTGTTAAATCTTGAAAGAAAGAAAAAGAAAATGATTTCATTTTTCTTGTGTGATTCAATCATACACCGATAAGATTAGAAGTTATAGACTTCTTATCTCTCAAAGGCAAAGCAAACAACATAAAACTTGAAATGAATTACCTGATCTCCCTCCCAAAGTTGTTCAAGACGGCTATGAGGCATATCAAGTTTAACAAGATTTTCTGGGCAAAAGTCCAAGTGCAAAGATCTTTGAGGAAAGCTATCCCAACGAAGAAATTTTAAATCATCCGGGAGAATCTTAAGAAATGCAGGAAGGATCACATTTGAGTTTATCTGAGAGGGAGAAGAAGGATTATAGAACTGGATGATTCTAAGATTATGCATCTTCTTGAAAGTTTCAACATGTAGTTCAATTTTCTTTATTTTGCACATGTCCAGGAATATGCACTGGATTGCATCTGTTCCCTAAAAGCGAACATACAAAATTACAACAAGGAAAAAAAAATTGGAAAAAAAAATTTCTAAGCAATTTGCAATGTGTTGTAAAGTAAATTTCCTTGAGACTGAATTAGCTTTCAAGTGGGATTTAATGGACAGAAGAACATACCTTGTTCTTTCTTAAAACTTCATAAATATCGTTAGGCTTCCATAATCGACTACGTTTTCCAGGGTCATTAACACATTCTTGACGAACAATTGCATGTCCTATTTCCTGTATTAGATCATGCACCACAATTCTACCTTCTGAAATAGATATAAGACACCTATCTTTGAGAATGTCCATTCCAATGTGAGCAGAGAAACCACAAGAATCCAATGTTTGTGCTACAACATTCTCCAAGTGTCCTCTATAGAAACAAGCTATGTCAAGAAATATATCCTTTTGTTCGTCGTCAAGTTCATCATAACTTAACTTCAACACTTTGAAAGTTTTAAGATCAGGAAGCTTTTTGAGCTTTTGCAACTCACTTTCCCATGCTTCCTTTGTTCTGCCATGAAGCAATAATAATCCCAAAAGAGCTAATGGGATTCCTTTAGCATAATTTAATACCTTTTCTGATAGTTTTGTTTAAAAGCACTTAAACAGAAGAGTTGTAGAGAATCTTGAAAATCCATCTCCCTAACTTCATATATTTCATCAGCATTGGCATTCTGAAGCACTTGCTTGTCTCTACTAGTCACAATGATTCTACTCCCCAGGCCAAAGTTACTACAACCAATTAAACCTTCAAGTTGATCTGAATCGTTCACATCATCTAGAACAAGGATAACCTTTGCTCGTCGAAGCCTTGGAACGTATGAAAAATTTAATTCAGAGGATGTAATGTCTTCTTCTAGAAGTTGTGATAAGTATTTTCTGTGTACATGGCCTAGTCCAGCTCTCTCTATTTCTTGTTGAGCATTTAGAATGATGCTTTTGGAAGTGAACTGAGTTGAGAGTTTATGATAGATTGCATTGGCAATTGTTGTTTTGCCTATCCCTCCCATGCCCCATATTCCTATGATTCGAACAGACGCCGACTCAAGGAGCAACAAGGATTGGATTTTTTTCGATATGTTTTTCAATTCCTATCATTCCTTCATAATCGCTTAAGACACGATGATTCAATTTTCTCAAAATATCTTTCACAATTTCTGTAACAAGTGTGTGTTCAGGTCTGGCACATAATAAAAAACAGTACAACATTAGTCTTCTCATAACAAATAACCGAAAGGAAAACAAGGAGTTAATAAGAAAAAGCACCATTATAGATTCACACATATATTACTAGGTACACCCTCTATATACAGGGTCTTTCTATAAAACTATTTGTCCATTTTCATAAGACAATCTCATGATACTTCATTCATTTCAAATCAAGTGTCATTCAAGATTTTTCATCCCAATTAGGGTTGGAAATGAATCGAGTTGAGTCAAACTCGTTTAAACTCGATTCCATAAGAATTGGCTCAACTCAAAACTCATATTCGAGTTTGACTCGTTTAAAGTTCACGAACAACTTGAATCAAACAAGTCAAACTATATCAAGTTTAGCCAATTTAGTTAACGAACTTATTAAAATTATGATGGATTTGAGTAAATCATAGATGATATTTCATGTAAATAACAAAACCACCTTTGAATCCCACCCGGAGTATTAATGTCAAGTGCATGTAAAGAAAATAGTGACTGACCTGGTTACTTGTGAATCCCAGCCTGAGAGTCCAGCTACTTGGTTTAAAGCAGCCTTCCACCCGTCCACTCTGCCGCTATATCGTTGTTGATGCTTAACAAAAGCTTCTGCATAGCTCTGTATCTGATACCTTACAGTTGACGGATCCACCTTATAGAAGACCGGTATCGCTTCCCTTCTGTATCTCTCCTTACATTCCAGTATCTTTGTGAGTTCATCCAAGCACCATGTGGAAGAAGCATACTTTTCTGATAAAATGACAACATAAATTGTTGATTCTTCTATTGCTTTGTCTAGTGCTGCTGAAATTTCTTCGCCTCTGCCAAGTCTATAATCTATAAATGTTTCAATATTTTTTCTACGCAATTCTGAATAAAGATGACTCGTGAAGTTGTCACGAGTATCCTCTCCTCTGAAGCTGAGGAACACATCATGCTTTGTAGTTGTTGGATGAGACATTAGCAATAGCAGAAATTTTCTTACACCCAACAATGGAAGAGACCAAATTTCTTTATTGCCTCTTGCTTGTTTTGTGCATTTTGCCTTTGGCATGAACGTTTATATATACTTACTTGGTTAGTGCCGAAACTTCCATGTTTGTTCTCATCCTCTGGTTGACTTTGCATCAGTTGCATCATTCAAAAAAATGACGCAAAGCTAGAGTGGTGTGCCACTTATACATATATATATAACTTTGAAACTTGTAAATGGAGTCGAGGTGGGGGAAAAATACAATTTTTATAGAGAAATTCAAACATTGATGCGAAGAACTTTTCAATGCTTCGAGTTGTATTGTATGTGTTGTATATTAATTTTTATCTTAACTTGTGATGAAAGTAAACTTGATTACCTTTTTCAGCATTTCCTTTTGCTTAATCTGTTTTTAGTTCTCTCTTTCTTCTTCTTGATCCTTCAATAAGGGGTGATTTTGTGTATATTTTTTTTATAAGAAATCAACCTCTCTGCATCTATTTTTCTTCTTGTTAATCTAAATAAATTATTTTCACATTTATAAAGTTTTTTAACGTGACTTTGTCGTTTCAGTGTGTCGTTGTTTTGTTTATTTTTTTTATAAGAAATCACCCTCTCTACATCTATTTTTCTACCCTGTTAATATGAATAAGTGATTTTCACATATATCAAGTTTTTTTACGTGACTTTGTTGTCTGAGTGTGTCGTTGTTTTATTTGTTGTTTCATCTTATTTGGTTCATAATGACTGACTAGGTCGTCAACATTGCAGATTTAAGGAATGAGTATCTTTTCAATTTGATTTTGTCAAAATATCGGTATTATTTTATCATACTTCATCTTCCCTAACTTTCACAAAGTTGCGATTTTGGCCCCCTAAGAAAAAAAACTACAAAACCGCCCCCTAAGTTTTGCAACTGTAGCTGTTTTGGCCCCCCAAAGCAAAAAAAAAAAATAGCATGTGGCACCTCACTTAGAGCATCCACAATGGGAGAGTGTTAAACATTTAAGACCTGGTACCTAATAGGTACTCCCATTGTGGAAAAAAAAAATTAAGGGTCTTAAAAGATGCAAGTTCTAAATTAAGACCTCATTCTTAAATAGGCCCACATCACCTTTTTATTAAAATAATAATTTTCATGTTCAATTTAATAGTATAAAATAGATAGTGTATTAAATAAATAATATTGGTGGGACCCAATTAGACCTTTTGTTAGAGAGTATCTATTGGAGTGGTTGAGTACTTATTAGGTACTATTATTAAAAATTATTAAAAAGTGATGTGTCAATGTGGGACCCATTTAAGACCTCAAAGATGAGAGTCTCCATTGTGGATGCTCTTAGGGTGCCACCTCAGCGTAGATTGAGTCAAAATTGGTTTTGGGGGCTAAAACTGCCATAGGTGCAAAAATTATTAGGGGGCTGTTTTGTAGTTTTTTTTCTTAGGGGGCCAAAATCGCAACTTTAGGAAAGTTAGGGGGTTAAAACTGCTATTAAGCCATCAATTTATCTCAAATGTGTTTGATTATTACTAAATTATCATTTATGTATAAATATATTTAATGATAACTTTTCATTATTAATAAATGATGAATATTTGCATAACTATAAATATGTACGAATATGATTCGTTTTCTAACTCCTACTTGTTGCTTTAGATGGATTATTAGTTGGCATTTCAATTTCAAGAGATTCTAAACCATCAACTTGTTATTTTTAAAAATTCACCAACTTGTTTTATATAATCTATCTATTCTCTAATTATGAAACTTAATGTCTACCAAAAATACAATTTTACCCCTTCTTAATTTGTTGACACGTCATCAAAATTATATCCTTTTGTGTCTTTTGCTTCAACCACCCGCTATTTTTTCTCTTTTAAAAACAAATTAAAACAAACTCATTCGATAAAACACACTAACTTAATCTTTTTTTAAATAACAAACAAACTTAATCTTTTATATAAATAACAAACAAACTTAATCTTTTATTTTCTAATTATCTGTTCTCTAATTATGAAACTTAATGTGTAACAAAAATACAATCTTACCCCTTCTTGATTTTTTGAGTCGTCATCAAAATTATATCGTTGTGTCTTTTGCTTCAACCCCCCCCTATATTTTCTCTCTTAAAAACACATTAAAACAAACACACTTGATAAAACACTCTAACTTAATCTTTTTTTAAAGAAGAAACAAACTTAATCTTAATCCCAATCAAAATAAATTTTTCTATAATTCAACTTCTAAATATCTGAAGAGTTAAAAACAATTTACAATCTATTATCTTTCTCTAATTATTAAAGTTAATCTTTCTCTAATTATTAAAGTTGTTGTAATTTTGTAACAAAAAATCCATTTTTTTTATAGTTGTAACCAAACAAATTAAATTATTTAAAACATGTGATTTTAATTACAATATTTTTACATCTAAATTTATTTAATTATATCCAATTGAATGATCACAAATAACATAATTTGGGAGAGTTATAAAATCTTTCTCATTTATAAATTATACACGGGTTTTTTTTCTTTTTTTTTTAGGGAAAATTATACATGGGGTTAGTATTTATTATGAGAAATACAACTACTTTACATAAAATTACACATCTTCAAGATTACTTCTTATGTATAAATGATTTTCATATGTTTTTTTGTTTATCTTAATGTCATATTATAAAATTATTATTTTTAATCTTTACTCATTATTAATCATTATATCCTTTTAAAGAATGACTATAAAAAAAACACAAGACAAACGTTACTCTCTAATTACTTAGACATTCACTAATATTGTTGTACAAATCATACATGGGACAACAATCGGTCACATATTAATGTTTAATTGATTTTTTTTTTATGTATTGTATCTAAGCATGACAACAAAACTCATTCCCGCGAATATCTATCCGAACCAAACTCAATTTGACGGTTTCTTCCGCTTTGACTTGGTTTGGATTTTCCCCGATTTAAAAATACAGGTATGGGATGAGTAACGGGGATATAGGTATACCCACCCCGAACTCATACCCAAATTAAACTCGTCCCGAATGTAGAAAATCATTTTATTGCCCCTTTTATATAAAAAGAAACTCGAACCACAAATCATTTCAGTCACACAATCAGAGTCTTATAGTCTATCAGATGACACCTACTTCTCAGAGTTCTCTCTATTCTCCATCACCATAGCCATGATCTATTGTCGTCATTTCTTTGCAGGATAATGCATTGTAACATTGCGTCTGAGGCAGAAAAATACTTCTATTTTATTAATAAAAATAAAATATCCACTACGGGGATGGGGCGGGGATACCCGAACGCGTCAGAGACGGGGATGAGATTCGATTTCTTATCTCCATTGGATATGGGTAGGGTAGCGGATAAGTATATGATAGTAGGTATGGGGACGGGGAAGGTAAAACTTGTCCCCATCCGCCCCATTACCATGCCTAATTGTATCTTCTAAATAATATTGGGAGTAACTATAATATACTAATTATAATTTGATATAAGAATCTTACACAATACACATATTTATTGTTTATAAATTCATATAAAAATAAAAAAATGCTAAAAAAATTATAAATACTTTTCAATGATATATAAAAATCACGGGGCTTATTAACGTTCCCGTCATCATTATTGAGATTTTATTATTTATAATATTTTCACATATTTTTTGTCTACCACTTTATAATATTTAATAACAATTATTTCAATATTTTTTATTATTATCTTCATCTTTATCATTAATTTTATTTCTCAATGTAAATAATATTGTAAATGCATTTTGGACACATAAATCGCGATTTAAGGACCAGCCTGTGCGGAGCACGGGCCCCGTGCTTAGCACGGGTCTGTTGCTAGTTTTAGTTATATTCACATCACATAAATCGACACAATTGCACATGGGTTAGCAAGATTTTTGCTAGTAAACAAATACCAGTTGCCAATTTAAAATTTTACGTGCGGTATGTCGTACAAGATTTCGATCCAATTAAAGATTGTCACTAAAGAAAATAAAACCATGATGTATATGGATGTAGAGATCATTTAGCCATGCCATCATGACCCATGCATCACATCAACAGCTTGTATTGAGGCAATAAGCAAATACCGTTGACCGTCCAAAGCCATCTCCGGTCCAATCTCCGATATGCATACAGAGTGGTAAACGGAACAGTTTGTAATCATTTAAAGGAAGATGAAGGCAGAGACGTTGACATTGGTGCTGGTGAATCTTGCAAGTATTATGCAGAGAGCTGATGAGTCATTGCTGCCAGGAGTATACAAAGAAGTTGGTGCTGAACTTAACGCTGATCCAACTGCGTTAGGTTCCCTCACTCTTTTCCGATCCCTTGTTCAATCATTCTGTTACCCTCTGGCTGCTTACCTCGCCACGCGACACAATCGTGCACATGTTATTGCTCTAGGTGCTTTTCTTTGGGCTGCTGCCACATTCCTCGTCGCCATCTCCTCCACCTTCTTACAGGTTCTTATTTACCTCTCCTTTTGACTTGTTTCAACATATCTGTACTTGTTTGGCCACATGAAATTTTGGTTCAAGTCAACTTTTATTTTGCCTAGACTTGGTAGTACTAAATGAAATTTTGGACCCCCTGTCCCAGCTGTCCATGGGGACAGTTAGTGTAGAAGTTGTTGGGACGTTAAATCTAAACTCTTGAAGAAAAAAAATGTTATTAACCAGTGAGAGCTAATAGTGAATGACATTATTAATCTATGTATTTGGTAAGTATAGTGAATGGCATTGTTCATCAATAAATGATTATAGTTTTGCATAAATATGATTAGGTGGCAATTTCAAGAGGTTTAAATGGCATTGGACTAGCCATTGTAATTCCAGCAATTCAGTCTCTAGTTGCTGACTCCACCATTGATAGCAACCGTGGTGTGGCATTTGGGTGGCTACAACTAACAGGAAACCTTGGAAGTATTATTGGTGGTCTTTTCTCAGTACTACTAGCCTCAACATCAATCTTTGGTATATCTGGTTGGAGAATAGCTTTTCATCTGGTTGCATTGATTAGTGTTATAGTTGGTATATTGGTACGCATCTACGCTAATGATCCACACTTTCCAAAAAATGACAACAGTTATCAAACTTCAAACCAGTCCTTTTATTCTGAAATAAAAGATTTAATAAAAGAAGCAAAAGCGGTTATAAAAATTCCATCATTTCAAATAATTGTGGCTCAGGGAGTTTTCGGATCATTCCCATGGTCAGGTTTGTCATTTGCCACTCTTTGGTTAGAACTAATAGGCTTCTCACATGGTACAACAGCAATTCTTTGGACCTTCTTTATAGTTTCTGCTTCATTTGGGTCTTTGTTTGGAGGATGGTTCGGAGATTACTTATCCCTAAGGTTACCAAACACTGGGAGAATAATGTTATCACAAATAAGTGCCGGTTCAGCTGTTCCTTTAGCAGCCGTTCTGCTGTTAATGCTGCCTGATGATCCATCCACAGCCTTCGTGCATGGTCTGGTTTTAGTTATCATGGGATTTGCTACATCCTGGAATGCTCCGGCAACTAACAAGTATGTACTAAGTTTATATTAGCACCTTTATTAATTTTCTAGCATATATATTGAGAAAAGTTTCTAGTGTATTTTATGTGTCAATTTTGTATATATCCTAAAAGGAAAATCTAAAATGGTAACTTCTTAGGTACCTAACTATATATAGTAACTCAAACTAACAACTACTGAACATTGAGTCATTGACCGTTTGCAAGTCATTAATATTTTTTCAAAATTTAACTATTTGGACAGTCCAATATTTGCAGAAATAGTTCCTGAGAAGTCTCGGACAGCTATATATGCTTTGGATCAATCTTTCGAGTCTATATTGCAATCATTTGCTCCTCCTGTTGTTGGATTATTGGCACAAAATGTTTTTGGCTATAGACCAGTTCCAAAAGGATCTTCTGATTCCGTTGAAATCGAAACAGATAGGGAAAATGCAGCATCACTCGCCAAGGCGATCTGTATTGTTTTTGTAATTCCTTTGACACTTTGTGTCTGCATCTACTCATTCCTTTACTGCACATACCCGAGAGACAGAGATCGAGCAAGAATGGTTGCATTAGAGGAATCAGAAATGCAGCAACTAGAGGTGGAAGATTGCACAAGAGAAAAAGAAGAATATTGTGAAATTCATGTTTTAGAACCAAATGAACTGAATGGTAAAGAAATTAGCAAGATTGATGATGATTTAGATTATCCAAGGGAAGAGAACATAGAGTTAGATGATAATGACGAGAAAGTTTTGTTGTCCCGGTAGTTCACATATGCAAGGAATTGTGGAGCCTTATTTGACAAAATGATAGCTCCATTTAGATAGACAAAGATACATCATGTTATGGCTTTTTAGATGGTATTATGCCCTTATTTTGGTGTATTATTAAAAAATAATTAGTGATTATGATTTATGATATGGTAAACGGTTTATATATATATATATTGTTGTATATTTTTAATTATTATATTTCAAAAGTTAAACAAAACCAAGTCTATCCAAAATTCTGTTTTCACGTTTTTATTAGTTCCGAAATTAGCTACTTAGTCAAAAGCCTTGCATATATTTCTCAATTGAAAAACGGTTTTATCATGTGGCTATTTTTATGGAACATGTGGCACTAATTATATGCCTTTGACTTTGTCCATAATTGGTGGTTAATCAATTTTGTTTTTACCCACGTAACACAACCATCTATATACATAATAAAAAAACATATCAACCTGCACATACTACACAAGCATAAACTGTCTCACTTCATATTTACTGTACACAATTATTTTCTTTCATTCAAAATATTGAATTTCTGGGTTACATCTCCTGATATCTTTGAGATAAATTTGAGTTGTTCTGTCACCTCCGGTTATGATTCATAACGGGGAAGAACTGTTGCATCCTGGGAGGATATGCGCTTATGAGGCGGATCAAATCCTCAAGGACAGTGACTATGTCACGCCTCAGGTTACTTAAGAGTGTGTTGTTTTGCAGGTTTCCTCTAATTTTGACTTGTGAAGATTTTGATGGAGCTGTGTCGACAACCAAATTCGATAAGTTTCACTTGTTCTCTAATTTAATTTTAGTTGTAATTGTTTGTTATTATTACTTGAGATGATTCTACCTTATTATTTTACAACATTCTTGAGGATTTTATCATTTAAGAATCATCTTCATCAAAACTTTTCAAAACCCTAATATTTTGACATCGTTCCTTTACCATTCATCTTTGTTTCAATCCTTTAGCTACTGCACAATATTTTAATTTCAAAACATTTATTACTGTTCATTGAATTATTCATATTTGATTCCAATTCATATTTATATTGTCGATTTATTATTATTATTTATATTTGATTCCATATCATTACTATTATTCCTTTTATTTCAATTCCCTTTGCATTTATATTTCTACTACTTCTGCCAATTATTTTTGATTCCTTTCCTGGAAATTATATGCTTACTGTCCTGGCTCTTCACCTTGGAATTAAACTTCCATAGTTTGAAAAGATTACCACTGCTGTCACATATAAATTGCTGGCCGTGGCAGCTCTTGCTTTTCTTTAATTAAAGTTGTCATCTGAATACAGGGTTTCCACTTCAAGTTGCTATGCGACATCTGTGAATGGAGGAACATATAATAAATTGGCTGAAATTAAGCGTGTCAAAGAGAAGATCGCAGTTTGTGTTAACAGGTGAAATTGCAGAGAATTTAATTTTGATCGTGATATTTGTTGAAATGAAATCCTGTGTTCAATTGATAAAGCATGATGCGATGGAAATCTGTGTAAGTTTTGAATTATTCTCCCTTTCAAGTCATCGACATAGAGGTCAGTTACATGCTCTAAACTCTCAACGCTCAAATACTGCTTTTGTGTTGAGAAACTATAAGTGTATGCTGAAATTGTTTGTGTGATGGTTATGATTATGAACTTTTGATATGATTCTACATACGTCAATTTAATGAAATTTTATCTAGTTCTCATGATAATATATATAATATACAGAGTGGGGAATTTGCTTTTAAGATGATTTTTGTATGTGTCGGAATGTCAAACTATTATTTTAAGTTATGTCTCTGGAGTTGGTCTAATTAGATTTTTATAGTTGATAATAAAGCTTTGGTTCGATGCTATTTAATTTGATGATATGAAACTTTGTGCTACTGACTTATTTGAGTTAAGTTGGATTATTATTTGACTTCAATAAATGAGTTAGTTGATGTTATAGTTATGAAAATATTATACTTTATATTCATTGATGAATATTTGAAATGACTTTGACACCGTATATGAGTTTGCTTGAAAAATGAAAGTAGTGATGGCTTATTTGAGGAGTTAAATTTATGAGTAATTAGTTTGGAATATGGAGTTAAATTGATGAGAATTACTTATGATGTGCTAACACATGTTTAAAGAAATAAAGTTATAAAAGCCGATCTGAATTAAGGCATAAGAGAATTAAGTGTGGTTTGTGGTATACAATCATCAAGATGTGCGATAGTATAATACTATCTTTTATAAAATTTCTTAGTAAGTTTAAATATTTTGAAATTAAAGTGTTGAGTATATTTCATGATTTTAATTCTACTTGATTAAATAAAATTGAGTTGACATTGTCACTTGAAAATTATTCAAGTAAATGAATAAACATTCATTTATGTTACCTAATGTGGGGGTGTTGTCGCTTGAAAGTCTTTCGAGTAGACCTGTGTGATAAATATAATCATAGATTTAATTTGTCCTTTGTAGAGATGTTGTCGCTTAGAAGTTATCTAAGTAGACCTGGTGAAATATATTATATAAGTCAATTTGACAATATATGATATATTATTTAAAAATGGATAAATCATTGTACTCAAGTAATACAATAGGGTTAATTGGATATGAATCCAATGAGAATAAATCTATAAGTAGATTTATCTTATTGATGAATATGGTGTCGCTTAATAGACAGCTAAGCAGACTTGTATAAATCTATTGTTTAACCAAGTTTATTTTCATAGACTTGATGAAATATGAGATTGATTGACTTAGAGACGTCTTAGTCAATATTCATTGATGAAAGAAATGTGTGTCTTCATCATTGTGTGTAAAGTACGTACTAATAAAGCCCCTGGGATGAAATAAATCTTTAAGCATCGAGGGGATTGAGACTTAAGCCAATCGAAATTGACATGTGATAGGAACCCAACCTTTGTGATTGGAGATCCCATGAAGAAGGTTCAATGTGGTAAGAACAAGTCACATGTTAGTTCTGCTAGCGCTAAATTTAATCCCAGTCTCTTTCCTATGGTGTATTTGAGTAAGTGCTAGACACTGCAATATTAAGAGGATAAGCTATAATGCTTTCAACGATTATCATATCCCTTATGGGTGGTGTATGACTTGCAACATATACTTGATGAAATCGCCTATATGAGTGTCAAGTGGGGCCGCTTGCATGAGATTTTGGCAAAATCTCTAGAGCACTCATGAATACCAGGCACGCGCATGGCCTATTAGCGCACAACCGCGTAACAACAAGAATTGTGGGGGTGTAATGTGATTGTGAGACCTCTAACATACAACAAGTGTCTTGGGTTCCATAGCTTGCTAAACCAAATCACTGTGTGTTAAGTCTTATTAGTCTAGGACGGGTTCCATAGCTTGTTATACAGTTCCGATGCATTACATCTACGATGTTTACTCAATAAAAAAAAAAAAACTCTTTTTAACTTTTTATTTTAACTTTTGAAATATGTGGGGGATTGTTGTATATTTTTAATTATTATATTTCAAAAGTTAAACAAAACCAAGTCTATCCAAAATTCTGTTTTCACGTTTTTATTAGTTCCGAAATTAGCTACTTAGTCAAAAGCCTTGCATATATTTCTCAATTGAAAAACGGTTTTATCATGTGGCTATTTTTATGGAACATGTGGCACTAATTATATGCCTTTGACTTTGTCCATAATTGGTGGTTAATCAATTTTGTTTTTACCCACGTAACACAACCATCTATATACATAATAAAAAAACATATCAACCTGCACATACTACACAAGCATAAACTGTCTCACTTCATATTTACTGTACACAATTATTTTCTTTCATTCAAAATATTGAATTTCTGGGTTACATCTCCTGATATCTTTGAGATAAATTTGAGTTGTTCTGTCACCTCCGGTTATGATTCATAACGGGGAAGAACTGTTGCATCCTGGGAGGATATGCGCTTATGAGGCGGATCAAATCCTCAAGGACAGTGACTATGTCACGCCTCAGGTTACTTAAGAGTGTGCTGTTTTGCAGGTTTCCTCTAATTTTGACTTGTGAAGATTTTGATGGAGCTGTGTCGACAACCAAATTCGATAAGTTTCACTTGTTCTCTAATTTAATTTTAGTTGTAATTGTTTGTTATTATTACTTGAGATGATTCTACCTTATTATTTTACAACATATATATGGGTTTTGCTAGAAGACACCTTTTTATGAAGGTGTCTTTTAGCAAGTTATTCTACAAACAAATTTTTATGAAGGTGTCTTTTAGGAAAGTTATAACTAAAAAGTGGAAATCACACCTTTAGGTGTGGCTTGCTAAAAGACACATTCATAGGTGGATATATATATATATATATATATATATATATATATATATATATATATATATATAGGACATATCAAATGAGAGCACCCTTTATTATGAGAGGATGAGAGGGTCTTTTATCAACCATTGGATCTAAATCAATGGCTAATATCAAAACTCTTATTTTAGTGACTGCCATGCTTGATTATTTTCCCCCTAGTTTCGTTCCATTCCTAAACGTATGTCTACTCATCTTCATCCTCAGACCCATTCCCATGGATCCAGGCAATTTCTTCAATCCCCCTCTCACATAACATAACAAAGGATAACAACCGAAGACGTTTGAAACGGAAAGATCAAAAGTAGCTGAGAAAGGGAACCTTAATGATTTGAATCTCGTTTCCGAGAAGCTGAGAAGATTTGGCGACGACTCCGGTGTTCGTCGTTGGTGTTCCCATTCGTCGGAGTTCGTCATCGGAGTTCCTGTTCGCCGGAAAAAGATTTATTTCATGGTTGTGATTGATTTTGGATCTGGGTTTTGATGTTCTTGAATATTTTAACAATAAATTTTATATCGGATCTGGGTTTACGTTCTTCAAAACTATAGATTTTTTTCTTAATTTATTTATTGATTACGTGAAAATTTGACGATCTGCATAACAATTTGTGGGATTCTGTTGAGTTGGACATGGATTCACACTTGAACACCACAAACTGAAATCAATTCATGCCTTGAATTTAATTTGCCACAAACTTTTGAAACCAATTTGGATCTTATTAAAAAACATATGAATCAATCTGGATGTTTTAATTTGGAACGAAGTATTTTATTTTAATATGGAACAAACCTGTTCTTTAATTTATTGAAGAAGAAGATGGGTATGATGGAGTCATGGTGTGTGTTAACGAAAATGAAGATGAAAGTGAGAAGATGGAGAACGAATTTTGTATGATGCAGTGTACATTAAAGATTTAATCACGACCGTACATTTACATCCTATGGTTTATATTAGTTCCTCTCACCTCTCACAATAACTATTCCTCTCACTTGATACATCCCCTATATATATATATATATATATATATATATATATATATATATATATATATATATATATATAATATAGGGTGTTGTAGTTTTTTTAGGGAATATAGGGTGTTATAGTTGGTTCACCATCTGCACCACATTTTTATAAAAAATAAATAAAAAGGAAACAGTCAAACACTGAAATTTTTTAAAAAAAAAAACGGGGATTAAAACTGCATGTTGAAAAATTTATAGAGAAGCAAATATTTCCCTTTTTTTATATGAGGGTGAAAAAGAAATTTGTGTCATTTTTTAGGAACAGAAAACTTCTTTAACCCTTTATATTTTTGTTCTCTTTATTTTTTTATTCTACTAGACCATCGACCCGTGCTAACGCACGGGTCATACAAAAGAACAAATATAGGACAAATATGAAAGTAAATACTTGAATCAGAAAAATAGTATAATTCAATTCATAAAATAAATTGCCACAAACGTTTTTAATGTACTATATTAAACAATTTCCATGACATCGACCCTGTTAAAGTAACATAACATATAAATTTAATGGCTTAGTCTTTTGAAGAAAAGAAAATTCAACGTATGTCGACATAAAAATAGCACTGATATGCAATAACAACAATACTATAAAACAAAGTGCTACACATTACGGAAAACTTCTCTATAGACCACCACATTTGATGTCACATCAGTATCTTGGTTGTCCTCATCACATGATCTAAAGTACCAATCAACACCAGTTTCGACATCAAATAGAGTGGCAAGTACCGAACCTTGACACACCTGTAAAAAAAAATCATCGCCTTTTGCATAAAAATCTTGAACATGTATATTGACTTGAATCCAAAACGATATTTAAAAATTTCAAAAATAGACAGCTACCTGAGTTGACTCAATCATACTTTCGATTGTCATTCTCTTGGTGTTGAGCAACTCATCTGATAGAGATGCAGAGCTATTTGTTGAAATTTGGCGAACACTTTGGGTCAACTGGAGTGATGCATTTTTCATTATGATAAAAGTATACCATATCATTAAAAGCGCAGTGAAACTCAAGTAGCTAAGTGTTAGAAAAAATTCATAAGTCACTAAGTTGTAGAAAAAAAAAGTACTAACACATAAGTTTCAAGAGAAAAGATGTATGGTTTATTATAATGAGCGAATTGGTCATGAAAACTATACAGGCGTAGAGTATATGTCCAACGATGGATTGATAATATTATAAAGATTTTTTTTTTGACAGATAATATTATAAAGATTTTTTCCTTAAAAGCATGTCAATATGTAACTAAATCTTTATAGCATATCAAAGAGAATATTCAAATAAAATGTTAACGTCTTTATTTAAAAAATTTACAAAAACGTGACGTATTAAAAGTATACTATTTGATCCATTGACTACAGTTTTATACCACAACTAAATTAAACCAAACATATTACTATTAGATTATATATTTTTTTTCTCTTAGTTGAATGGAAGTTGACTATAAGCAGGCATTGTTTATACAAACAACGAACTATAAGCAGGCATTAACTATAAGCAGGCATTGACTATTACACATATCTCTTTCTATCTGTATTCACTATTATAAGCCTTTATTCCAAAGCATACAAAAACGGAAATGCTTACCCTATCATGCAAGCAGCAACATCAGGTAAATCGCCATTAAGTATCAGCTTAGTCCCAAAAAACGCATTAGCAATTCCCATTACACCCAGTTTTAACAAAGTGAACATCAAGTGAAAAATATTTTTCTAGTTAATGGGTGGATATTAGGAGAAAGTAGAAACTAAAAACAATGAGTGGTGAATTACAAAGGCTAAAGTATGAGCTATTAAACATCAGTATTTTAACAGCAGTATTTTAAGAGATTCATAATACACGTAATATCTTTAACAACGCAATATAAACTAAATATTGTTAAAAGTACAATAAATGAACCTCATAGTGACAAATAATGCATACAAAGTTAACACTAAAGCCCACCAAAATACATCCTCAACACAATAAAATAGAAAGCTGGTTCATATGCTATGTAGATCTTGTCATGTAACAACAAATGCCTCCAAATGATTCTTAGACCAGTGGGTTTGAAATACGCCTAACAGGTAACAACTTCTGGGTCAAATTCAAAACGCTTGGACATACAACTGCCAACTAAATTAACCAATTATAGTTAGATAGACATGGATAAAATGATATCATAGAACGTATTAGTTTAACATTTACCTGTCTTCATGAAAAATAGTGTATAAGCCTAACAGGAGAAATGACTTCACATCAAGGATATTAAAATAGGGTAGCTAGCATGATTTGTACATCAGTGGTTCAAAAAGACGCATGAACGGCCAAAAGCTTATGGTACAAATTGGATTCGCATGGACACACAATTGCTAACTAAATTAACCATTCACAGTTAAATACAAACGAAGTAAAGCAACACATATAACGTATGAGTTGAGCTGATTACATGTCTTGATGAAAATTGCGTAGGCGTTCTTGTTTTCACATTGTTCCTTGAGATTCCTCTCCAATCACCTTTTCCAACTTTCTGCAATCCAACCAAAAACATCTTGTGCTCTTCCTCCGTCCACATAATCCCTGATCCATTCAAAGAAAATCAATAACAATAATTACTTTTCAATTTCAATCAATTCAAACAAAGGAAGAAACACAAAAATTATCAAGTTAATTTCAAGTCTTAGCCTGAAAAAATTAAAACAGTTGCATATGCAAAAATTAAAACAGTACCAGCTGCGTAAAATTAAAACCTGCAAGAATTTCTAAACTTAATCAATGTGGAGCAAGTTTAATCCCACTCAATGTGGAGCAAGTTTAATCCCACAACAGCTGCAGGATTTCTAAAACTAAAACCTGAATAATTTCTACTTTAGTAACATAGTACAGTGTCAAGATTGATGCCTAAAGCTGTAAATTACATAGCAGAAATATCATAAGCATCCATCTGTTACAATATGAGTCATTCCAGAATAGGCTCCTCAAAGTTTTGACTGCAAATAACCTGATGAATTTCCTACTTTACTATGAATAAGAGTTCCTCAAAGTTTCAAGCATTTGGGCTTTTCTGATTTTTTTTTACTAACCATTAATTGTCTAGAGAAAAGGGACATTATAATTGAAGTTCGACCAAAAGGTTGTAAAATTTGTTTAAAAATTGTTAAGAGTTATAAATGAGTGTTTTGTTCCCTGATTTGTAAAACATGAACATAATTAAGTAAAGAATATGTTATGCAAAGGGAAACAAACTTGATGCCTAGTTTATGAGTCTGTCCCTACCGGCAGTTGTAGAATGCCAATTCCATGGTAAGCAAAATCACAGTTCCTGACTGTATTTTTTTTTCTTATATTAGTATTATGAATGCAAATAAGATACCAAATTAAAACTAATAACATTTGGGAACTAAATTAAAAGCTGACACAATATATGTGATTTACAATTTACAAAAGAATAATAAAAGGCATTTAGTTTAATAAAAAAAACGGCATTTAGTGTACGTAAACAGAAAAGTTGCATAAAAATCTCACAAATTCGATGCCATGAAAATGTGAAGAGAGGGAAAGCTCTCGGTTACTGTGGCATGAAAGCAGAACATGACTTAAAGAATATCCAAAACAAATCATGAGTGAAAGAATATCCAAAGCAGAACATGACTTAAAGAATGTACCTAAGTCAACATGACTTAAAGAATATCCAAAACAGAACATATAGTCGGTTACGACTTTTCAATTTCCATTGTCACTAAAATGATGAAATCATTGTCATCAATAGCAGGAAATTTCAATTATTAGAAATTGTATGAAATTACATATGCTCTTGAAAATCTTGACACAATGGCAAAACATGTAAAGAACATATAAGCCTAAAATCATTGATAAGTTATATTATGAAGTTTTTCCTAAAGAAAGTATAATTCCCTCATAAAATTGTGGCCTGTCAAAACATTACTAACATTGCCCATAGCAAATTTCTCACAAAATTCGGCAGATACGACGTTCAAAAGAAGTAACAACACATAGATGCTATATAATAAACATTAAATTTTGGTTTATGCTTATGTCTCTATTTCATCATTTACATGATTTATAAGACAAAAACATTAAATCAAAACACAGAGTAACAAACAAAATGCTATATAAGTTGTCATTTAGAGTTTAGACCAAGTTACCTAATATAATAATCAAAAGTCTAACATTGATGATAAAAATCAATAATCAAAAGAAAGGGAAATGGATCAAGAATTATTACTCGGAAGGAGTTGAGGAATCTTTCACCAAATTGAGGAATCTTTCACAGAAAAAATAGGTGAAGTTGAGGAATCATACAACTTGTTTTTTTTTTGTACAGTTTTAAGGAGTATAAAAAAAGATTCCTGAATAATAAGCAGTAGCTCAAATATATAACGTTCAGAAAAGGAAAAATACCTTTGGTTAGAAAAATACCTATCATATGTTTGAAATCAACCTTAAAATAGTTCCAAGTTATCAAAGGATAAACCAATCACATTCCAAATCCAATATGAATAGTCAAATCTGAAAGCAAAAATGAAGTGATTAGGGAAATTAGAGCACAAACAAAACCAGAGTTCAATCTACTCACATACACAGTGGCAGAATATCAAATATATTACCTTTTCAACAACTTTTAAGCTTTTGGGAATCACTCCATGTGTCATATTTGAAGTTTACAAAGAGAGAACCTTAATAAACACCTACCTGTAAAATAAGAAATACGATAAAAATAGATGAGGACAATAAGAAGCCTTTAGAACTACAAAAAAGTAAGTACGATTTTCACTGGGCCTCACCATGAATGTCAAAATTTTGAAGGACAATTGCTCTTAGTTCATCGGGCTCCATCGGTGTTCGGCCGCCAGAGAGTTCTTTTTACTACTGTGCTCTTGTTCTTCTTCCATGATGTGCTGAAAAAAATAAAATAAGGTGAGATGGTGGAAACAAATTGCAATAACTATTTTCAAATTGGCATCTGCGGCTATAAAACTAACTACATATCAACCAAGTGTAAACTAAATACTTGTAATATGAAAAAACACCATTAAACTCGATATAGAGGCACATATAAAATCATCGATATCAGTGTAGAGTAATATCAACCTAGCATAAAACAATTAGTTGTAAAATGAAAAACACCAAAAAAATAAAAAAAATAAAAACCTATTATATGATCATCTAAAAAAAAACTGCAAAATAAGAAAACAAATTACAAATGAACCTCACCTGAAAAAGTATAGAAGCTTCAAACTTGACTTCCATATGGATGATTTCACATTTCACAACCTGTAAATAAGAGGAAAAACACAACAAATATTATAGTTCATACACAATCATTCAAACACTTTTACATACACCTTGTGGGTTGAAGAAATCAGCAACAGTGCATTTACAAAATATTGATTCATCGTATAAATACTATTGAAATTCAATAATTCAAACACTTTTACATACACCTTGTGGGTTGAAGAAATCAGCAACAGTGCATTTACAAAATATTGATTCATCGTATAAATACTACTGAAATTCAATAACCAGATAAGATGAAGAATTTTACTTGAAAAAACATTAGGTTAAACCTAAGCAATAATTTGATTGGAAAAACAAACGACAATGAAGATGAGAGATGGAGAGAGAGAGGAACAAACTTTGAGTTGGAATATAAATAATTGATTGTCGGTGGCAGTGGATTCATCGGTAGTGAAGGGAGAGGATCGGTTGCATCGACGATGAATATGGTGTCGGAGCAGTCGAGTGAGTGCGAGAGAGATGCCTTCTAAACTGGATCAAAAAAGTGGAGAGGGATGTGAAACTCTGAGAAGAGTGTGAATCGCAGAATGAGAGAGAGGAGGAGGGGAAGGGTTTGAGTTATGATACGTTTGTTCGTATTCTGGCTAAAATTGTGGATCAGGTAGCATCTTTCATTTTTTATTGGAATTAGTTATGTAAACAATTTTTTTAAGTAATAAAAAATAGGAATATTAAGCAGAAAAAATAGTGGATAGTGGTTTGTTTTACGTATAGTTGTTAAGGAAAATAGGGCTAGTTGTTTCGTAATTAAGCTTTAGGTCAGGGTTAAAACAGGAATTTTATTTGCTAGGGTTTAGGTAAAATTAGGGCGAAATTGTTTGCTTGGGACAACTTTTATATATAGAAGATTTGTAAAAAAAATTGTTTATATTGAAATATTTTATTTGTATTCTTCGTAACATAATAATTTTTGTAGATAATCATCTTACTTTTTTATTCCTTTTACTGTTTTCGTTTCTCGATTTTTTTATCAACCAAACAAAGTATAAAGAAAGTAGTGATTGAATTGTCTTGGTTTATTTTTCTCATGAAATAAATGTTACTTTTAGTTTTCATAGTAACTAAATTGAGACTTATGATATAATATTCTTATCATAGTAAATGCAATGTAAATTGAGACTTATCATAGTAAATGCAATGTAAATTTTTATTTTTTTAATGACACCAACAATACAATATATGTAATTTTTTTTCCAATAACATCGACAATATAATATTCTCTTTTTAACCACCTTATGGCTCTTAATTGCAATCTATTTCTTCTTCTTAGTTGTATTGTGTTTTTGTTGTTGGATTACATGATCCTTTAGTTTCTACGAGAGTCTAATAGTGAAACTAACACACATTAGTTTCAGAGAGGTGAAGAATTTGTGTTCAAAATCATACATCGGCATATCCAATGTCTATGCGGTCTTTTACCATATGAGTTCATTTTATTATTTTTATCAATTTATGCAAAATGGTCAAATATGATAGTTATTGCGAGATGAATTTGATGGTTTACTCCAAATTTAAAGTATTTATGATGTCAAGGATCTAGTTGAAAGCGTGTCCAAGAGTGTAAAAGAGAAATTTAGATGTTCACTCCAAAAGAATGAGATACTTGGTTAGAACATTGGTATGATCAAAATTTCTTAGCAAAGGGGTGAAAGGAAATGCCCTGATTGTGTCTATTCTCACATTTTTGTTTAATTAAATTCAAATATTATAAATAAAATGAGGAGGTAAATGCGTGTTGAATCATAATATGAAAATATCTGATTTATAGTAGGCCAAAAGTCACAACTCTAGGAACAGTTCTGACTTTTGAGCCACATACAGTGTCTTAACAATCAATGCCCATCACATTCCAGTCAACCCCATCTCTCAGTCTCCTCCAAAGACATTGCAAATACCTTCACTCTTGGATCCTCAACGCTGAAACACACAACAGAACAGAGTTATTCATCATCCATAGAAAACAAAGACAGAGATGAAATCAGAGACAGTAACATTGGTGCTGGTAAATTTAGCAGGTATTATGGAGAGAGCTGATGAGTCATTGTTACCAGGAGTATACAAAGAGATTGGTGATGAACTCAACGCTGACCCAACTGCGTTAGGTTCTCTCACTCTCTACCGATCCCTGGTTCAAGCATTCTGTTACCCTCTTGCTGCTTACCTTGCCACACGACACAATCGTGCACATGTCATTGCTCTTGGTGCTTTTCTTTGGGCTGCTGCTACGTTCTTCGTTGCTGTCTCCTCCACCTTCTTGCAGGTTATATCACCTCTCTTTTCAATTTTTCATAGGCTTGTTTATTGGTTATGGACATAATGGGTCAGTGCTTTTATAACTGATCATCTTTTTTGTCAAAAAGTGATAAAAAGTTATCACTAATCTATAGAACAAAGACAACTAGACTTTTTTTATACTATTTTCTTTGTCTCTTTTCATTTCTTAATGAAGAATGATTCTTATAACTTCACTTTTTTATTCTAGTACTTTTCTACAACTGTCTTGATAGTGAAAATTCATTGTCCCTTAACAACTCGTATTTTATTTATATTCCTAAAAATAAAATTAATCAATTTTGTTACAATACACACGTAGACAGATTTTTTCCTTAACAGTTGGATCATTTCTACGTGATCAACTCAGTTGTCACTAAGCATCTCATTTCTTATTCAATCAAAATTTACTGTAAAGATCATAAACCATAAATTAATTTTATTAAAATATCATTTTCTTTACAATTTAACCCATTGATTACATAAAAACGATGAATATATGGAATCCGTAGATTTAGTGCCAAAATATAAGAAGATTAAAGTTACTGGTCTCAAGTGGTTAATGATAACTATTAAGACGAATCATTCAAAAGAACCCAAACCCCAAGTTCAATGCATGTGAGAATAATTTTTGGTCAGATTTTACTTATTTCTTGGTCGAAATTTGGATTACTAGGTCCCCTTCACCTAATAACCGAAGGGTTAATATAAAAGAAAATAAGAAAATTAGTTAATTTAATCTATAACATCTTAATAGTATGATACATTTTGAAAAGTAGTCTGGTTTGCACTTTTTTTGATTCTAAAGACCCTAGCGGTGAAACTACACACATTAATGCTCAGAAATAAAGTATTGTGGGTTTGAATTCGCCTTGCATATCAAATGTTTCTTAAGCCTTATACCATATGAGTTGTACTTACTATACTCTAACATGTTATTGTATAATAGGTTGCAATTTCAAGAGCTTTCAATGGGATTGGACTAGCCATTGTGATTCCAGCAATCCAGTCCCTAATTGCTGACTCCACAATTGATAGCAACCGTGGTGTAGCTTTTGGGTGGCTTCATCTAACAGGAAACCTTGGAAGCATCATTGGTTCTCTCTTTGCAGTACTACTAGCCTCAACATCAATCTTTGGTATATCTGGTTGGAGAATAGCTTTTCATCTGGTGGCATTGATTAGTGTTATAGTTGGTATATTGGTACACGTCTTTGCTAATGATCCACACTTTCCAAAAGACAACAAAATAACTACATCATATCAAACTCCAAACAAGTCCTTTTATTCTGAAATGAAAGATCTAATAAAAGAAGCAAAAACAGTCATAAAAGTTCCATCATTTCAGATAATTGTAGCTCAAGGAGTATTTGGATCATTTCGAGGGTCAAGTTTATCATTTTTCACTCTTTGGTTAGAACTAACAGGCTTCTCACATGGTACAACAGCAATTATTTGGACAATATTTATAATTTCTAATTCATTTGGTGGTCTATTTGGAGGATGGTTTGGGGATTTTTTATCTCAACGGTTACCAAACACCGGAAGAATAATGTTGGCACAAATAAGTGCGGGTTCAACCATTCCTTTAGCAGCAATTTTGTTGTTATTATTGCCTAATGATCCATCCACGCCCTTCGTACATGGTTTGGTTTTAGTCATTTTGGGACTAATCACTTTCTGGTGTGCACCAGCAACTAATGATCCAATATTTGCCGAAATAGTCCCTGAGAAATCGCGAACGGCTATATATGCTTTGGATCGATCTTTTGAGAGTATGTTGGCTTCTTTTGCTCCACCGATTGTTGGCGTTTTAGCTCAACATGTTTATGGTTATAAACCAATTCCAAAAGGATCTTCAAATTCTGTGAAGATCATTGAAACTGATAGAGAAAATGCGGCATCACTTGCTAAGGCACTTTATAGTACAATTGCAATTCCAATTGCAGTATGTGTCTTCATTTATTCATTTCTCTATTTCACATACCCGAGGGACAAGGAGCGAGCAAGAATGGTTGCATTAGTTGAATCAGAAATGGAACAACTAAAGGTGGAACATGACAGAGGAGAAGAATATTATGAAACTCATGATAATGAGGAGAAAGTTTTGTTGTCCCAATAGTACATTAGTAAACTTGTATTTAATCCTTGTAATTTGATACCTTGATAGTGCTTATGAATGGAAAGTAAACTCTGAATTCATAGATGGAAGAATAGAAACACTACAATATATACAAGATGTTTTCACTTTCATTACAGCTCAATATTATTGTCATTTGTCTAGTATGTGCATTTTATTAATCAAGTCTATTTTATTTTATTTTTTTTGTATTTTGAAAATGGGGTAATAGTCACTTTGATCCTTAAACGTGTAATAAGTAATCCCAATAGTCTCTCAATAGATAAATTTTTTAAAATAGTCTTTGATGGTGCAATTCGTTAGTTAAACTAGTCTTTGATATTAAAATGTTTAATTAATATTGTTATATTAGTCCTTCAATATATTTAATTATTATCATATCAGTCTTTATAATTATTTACTTATTATCATTTTAGTTCTTATATGAAAAGAGTTATAGTGAACATTGAAATATTATTTTAAGACCAGAAACTATTTTGACTAACCGAGTACACAATTGTTGACTATTTTAAAAAATTTATACATTGAAGAAATATTGTGACTATTTTTTATTTTTTTTGACAAAAGAAATATTGTAACTATTTATTACATATTTAGAGATCAAAGTGATTATTATCCCTTTTGAAAATATGTAAGGGTAAATAATTCCAAGATGATAAAAGAAATCTTTAAAATATGTAAATTAGAAGAACTTGAATTAATTTAGTATATATAATTATGAGAATTTTTTTGCTTGAGACATAAAATTATTTCTAAATTTAATAGATACTAAAACAATAATTGGCCAATTTGTTTATCCAAGTCGGCCTTTCTTTGTTTGTTTGTAACCAAGTCAGCAATTTCCACCATCAGTGTCTGTCTCCCTCACCTTGAAACCATTTTTTCCATAGTTTTGTCACGGTGCATTCATTAGATCGCATCGGATTCCATTGCAATATGTCAGTATCAATCTAGACATTAATATTCACCGCATATGATTTAAAATCAGTTTGCATGGCTCGATTTATTTAATTTCTTCATACGGCATGTGTGAAAAAGGCACACATAGTGAAGAAGTTTTAGTACATGATATGATATGATATGATATTATTAGAAAAGCATCTCTTCAAAACAGCAATACTTGGGTCCCCAAAAGTTGATTGGGGTGAGGTCTCCGTAAACCATGTGATAAGGTCTACCTCCAATCATCTTCCATCCAGCTCCCCCTCATAGCATATCAATATCACTATATCAGTACTTAAGTGAACTTTTAACAATTTTTTAATTTTATATATTTATATATTGATTTTCCTCTCCATATTTGGCCTCAATACTTAATGGACAAGTGCCCATTTATGCAACCACATGCTCCTTGCTACTTTGGCAGCACACACTTCCACTCAAAATTTGTTTCACTTCTCCTAGCTCATAAACAAAAATGCTAAAAATTGCATAGTATAAAATCCTTCACTACTCTATTACCCTCTCCCTTCCCCAGATCTTCGGGAGCCTAGATCTTACACAAAGCTAATGGCTCATCTAATGTACTTGTGTTATAGAAAGGTACTCCTACTCTCTCTTCTTTTATTTCTTTTTGCCTCTTTTTGCTCTTGTTCTTGGTGGTCCGAACCACGACACCAGAGCAACACACACTTGTCTATTCATAGAAGAAGAATACTAGAAGAAGAGGTCCAAAAAGAACGCCAAAATGAGAAGAAAACCAACACCCAATCCACCAAAAACCAACCCAAACTAATCAAACCCAATAGTTTCACTTCCAAAAACCAAACCAAACCCAATAGTTCCACCTCCAAAAACCAAACCAAAACCCTCAAATCTAATAACCTTAATTCCTCCAAAAACCAAACCAAGATCATAAAAACCAACAACAATTCCACTAAAACCGTTAAATCCAGTAACCTTAACCACTCCAAAAACCAAACCAATGTCAGCTCCAAAAATGCATCATCCAAACCCACAACTTCCAACACTACCCTCAAGAAGCTCAATTCCACCACCACCTCAAAGTTCAAGAAGCTAAACTCAACATCAACCAAAAAAACATTAGATCTCGTGAAAGCAAGTAACAAAACCTCAAAAGCCACCACCGACAAAAACAACAAAAGCCAAACAAAAACACAAACTCACGAGACAAACAAAAAACCAAAGAAACAAACACCTCCTAGTCATACATTCGAAGAACAAGAACAAGAAGAAGATGAAGATGATGATTTTGTTTCACTTTCAGAGTTCAAAGATCTACCAAACAAATTCCACCGAACACTACTTCCAGACCTCGAAAGAATCTCAACAACCTCAAAAGCTTACATTACAGAAGCCAACTACCAAATGACAAAAGGATTCAAACCCTACGTAGGCAAAAAATATGCACCAACCATAGCCACCTTAGTTTCTTCCATTTTCGTATTAATCCCTCTACTATTAGTCTCTCTCCTATGCAACAAAATCAAAACATATTTCTCACTTCAAAAAATCTTAATCTTCATCCAAATTTACCTCTCACTCTACTTCACCACTCTCTGCATCTCAACGTTAATCACTGGAGTTGAACCATTGAAGTTTCTATTCACTACTTCACAATCCACGTATATCTGCTTTCAAGTGCTTCAAACTCTTGGTTACGTTTTTTATCTACTGTTACTTGTCATGTACCTTGTTCTTGTCTTTTCCACTGAATGTGGGCTGGGCTCGAAGTTTTTGGGCCTGGGTCAGATTTTTGTGGGCTTTTCCGTTGGGCTTCATTATTACGTAACGGTGTTTCATAAGGTGGTGTTGCGGCAACCGCCGAAGAGTAATTGGAAGATTCACGGGATTTATGCCACGTGTTTTCTGTTGATTTGTCTGTTTGCGGGGGCTGATAGAAGGAAAAAGGCTTACGTGGAAAATGATGGAGAAGAAGGCAAGAAGAATTGAAGTAAATGTAATTTTTAATTTATTTTTGTTTGTTATAATTTCATATATGATTCAATTTTAAAAGCACCAAATAAGCATGTCTATAAACATTAGTAGTTCAATGCCATGATTTGGCTCGAATGTTATGCATTTTTTATTTTTGTTGAGTTGAGAAAGGGTAGGATTCAAATAACTATTTATATCCATTACACTACCAAAAAAACTATTTATATCCATTAAAAGAAATAGATATATTGTTTCATTTTTAATGAAACAATAGATATATATATATATATATCAGGCTATTATTGTCAAATATTATGTTGTTTCAGTAAGTCACTCGTCTCACATATGATTGTGCAATCGATTCTTGACAAAGTTCATGGCTGAGAAAGATCAAAGAAAAAGAAATGGGGATATATGTGAAAAGTAGGAAACAAAAAAGTTATGTTTGTGGTGACTGAATAAATATAAGTTAGTCGACCTAATTAGTTTTATGGGGTTGGAAAAGTACATAATATAGCACTATAAAAAAAATAAAAAAATAAATGTCTTCTTGTGGGTGCTTGAGCCTCCAATGCATTACAAGTGCATCCGCCAATCCAAATAACTGTGATCATGCAAATATGATTGAGTTAGATTAATTACAAATTTTTACTTAGACAAATTAAATGTTCGTAAAACCCAGTCAACTAGTAATGCGTTATAGATTAAACATTTTCATATGAATTCGAATTTGGAATGTGACAAAGTATCAACACGTTTATCATAGTGGTGATCTTTCTTGTCCACCGACAATTTTCCACCAACCACACTACAATTAATCCCCCACCTTCTTGTTTGGGATAGCGCAGCAACAGCTCCACCTAAACCCAGCTTCCTTTTGTTCTCCTTGCCCCAGTTCAGTACCATTAGTCCATTACTGCAATTTAAACTCAAAGGAAATCCTCTTCCAAGCTTGAGTCTAGTAATATTATTTTATTGTATTAGATTAATGTTTATGTTTATATTTTTCTTCAAATAAGTCCTTTATTTCTCAAAACATATACATCCTTGACATTTTTTACAACTTCCGTTACAAAAACATCTAAATATATGTTGGGTTGCTGCTTCCCCTGGTTCAAAGTTATTCAATTAGCAATTAAAATCTTAAAATTTCTTAGACAATAATTTACCGTCGGGGAAGATATAGTTAGGGTTCATCAGACTCATCCTCCCTAATTTAAGTTAGATGAAATTATTATTTCAAGAGGGGGAGCTATAAAAAATTTAAAAGACAGTGAAGTTATATTTTGAGTTTGATGAATCCTGATTCAAATTATAGAATATTGGAGAGAACACATTCCCATAAGCAATTTTTGACATGTCATAATAAACACCAAATGGTATACTCCAGTCAACTGAGCTCGCGTTATACATGAATGACAACTTGTAATGTTGCAAAGATTAATAATCAAAGTGTGTTTTTAAAAAGTTTTTTTTTTTTTAAAGTTTAAAAAGATAACAATGGTCCTTGTGAGCTTAGCTCAGTTGGTTGGGACAATGCATAAAATATGCAAGGTTCAGGGTTCAAACCCTAGCCACTACAAAAAAAAGATAACAAAGGAAATATTACGGCCATTTTCTCATAAGAAAAGAAAGGAAATTTATGGGTATTGCGGGTCATTTTGAATCCTTCACTTTTGGGTAGTGCATTTTAAGTCCCCTGACCTCAGATTTAACAAAATATATATTTTGATGGTTTTTTTTTTATACTTTTTTGCTTAGTGGAAGATGGTTTTTTCGATAGTGTATTTTGTTTATTTTGAGTAGAAGATTAGCTCAGTTGGTTGGGACAATGCATAAAATATGCAAGGTTCAGGGTTCAAACTCTAGCCACTACAAAAAAAAGATAACAAAGGAAATATTACGGCCATTTTCTCATAAGAAAAGAAAGGAAATTTATGGGTATTGCGGGTCATTTTGAATCCTTCACTTTTGGGTAGTGCATTTTAAGTCCCCTGACCTCAGATTTAACAAAATATATATTTTGATGGTTTTTTTTTTATACTTTTTTGCTTAGTGGAAGATGGTTTTTTCGATAGTGTATTTTGTTTATTTTGAGTAGAAGTGAGAGTACGTCAAATCGACTTACAGGGGTCTATGTCAGGTCTAGCTTAAACCAATCTGTTTTATAAACAAATAATGTTAAGTTTATTTAGTTAAAGAGGTCAAATCATAGATCATAAAAAAAGTCTTTTTGGTCTACTTAGTCGGTCTATTAATTTATTAAATTTTGTACTAAATTTGTTAATTATTTAAGTGATATAAGTCTATTAGTCTAAATTAAATTGTATATTTAAATGTACCATTATAAACTATAAATGAAATATGATATCATATATAATCATTTTTTAAAAAATAACATGTTAAATATCAAAAGTGAATTTAATCTCTTTGTTTTATTAATTCGTTGTTTTTTTAGAAATAGATAGAATTATTTAGGCCAAATACCTCCGTGAGTCCTTTAAGTTTCACGTTTGTTTCAGATAAGTCGTTTATGTTTCTAAGGTTTCTGATAGGTCCTTTAAGTTTCGAGTTTGTTTCGGATAGGTCCTTTAAGTTTCTAATAAGTCCTTTAAGTTTTGAGTTTGTTTCGAGTTTGGCTTAACGGACAGATCAAATTTGGCTTAACGGAGGTTGATAGAAAGGACCTATCTGAAACAAACTCGAAACTTAAAGGACCTATCTGAAACCTTAGAAACTTAAAGGACCTATCCGAAACAAACTCGAAACTTAAAGGACCTATCTGAAACCTTAGAAACTTAAAGGACCTATCCGAAACAAACTCGAAACTTAAAGGACCCGGGGAGGTATTTGGCCAATTATTTATTTAAACATGTGCATGTGAAATAGACTTTCAAATATGATAAAGAGTCATATATGACTTCTGATATACCATATTCATATATGAAATATAAGTCTATGTGAGCAATATGTCAAGCTTAGCCTCTGTTTGGATTAGCGCTGGAGGCATGATTTTCGCGTCCCAAGGCAGGATTCAAAGTGATATTGTGAAGTTAGTATTTACGGCTTCACTGCAAACGTGATTTTCTGTTGGGGTTTTGAAAATTTTAACTTCTCTCCAAACACATACTTCGCTTATTTGGTTCCACTTTTGGAGATGCTAGAATTGATTCTGAATGTGTATTTGATTCTGACATGTTTGATTGTTTTCGAATATAATTGATTCTACCTCTAAAATTGATTTTACTTGAAGCTATGACTTGTACTTTTTTATTTTATAATTTATTTTTACACACAAATTTAAATTCATTTTTATATGAATATATCTAAACATAAATTACTTTATCTTAAATTTACTTTTAAACAAAATCAATTTTACAAAATCAATTCATTCAACATTAATTATTATCACCGCAAAATCAATATGCACTCGGTCTTAATTTTTTTTCACAAAACATGGTTAAATCTTGCAAAATCTAACTTAACCCAGCTGAACTTCACTCCTAGTTTTGAGCACACAGCAACTTAAAAGCACCATCTTCACTTTTTGATATCTCTCCCGTTGGTTATCGCTATGTGTGGTCTTGAACTGCATTGGCTCATATATCATTCAATTCTAAACTTATACTCCCTCCGGTCCTATTTACAAGAAACAATTTACTTTTTAGATACATTAAATAATTTATGTATTTGGTTTAGGTTCTTGACTAGATACATAGATTATTCAATGTATCTAAAAAGTCAATTTTCTCTTGTAAATAGGACCGGAGGGAGTATGCAACTTGCAAATGGCGGTTGGGCCACCTTAATTAGGTCACGCCAAAATAAAGCATTGGTGAACCCCGAAACACATAATATTCACTGGTTGTATATTGTGTCCCTTTAGAATTTATAAGGTGCGTGACTTAAGTCACACATAGCTTATAAGGTGTGTGACTTAAGTCACGCATAGTTTATAGTGTGATTTAACTAACGCAATAAAATAATTAGAATAAAATAATTTAGAATAAAGTCAATAAAATGATTTGAATAAAAAATTGCGATTAAATAAATTCGAATAAATATTGCGACAGCGTGAATTCGAATAAATATTGCGATAGCGTGAATAAATTCGAAAAAAAATTTGAATTAAGGTTTCGTTACATTACATAAACGACATGTATGTCAACAATTACATTACATTACATGTGTAACACCTCGTTTTCCCAAACGTAAAAATTTCATAATTAAAAATCAGAGTAATTCAACTTTAACGGAATGCTACACTTCTTAAAAATTCATAAACTGAATAAATAGCAATTTATTCTTCAAAATCATTTAACATAAGTAATTCAAAACTTCGCAGCGGAATTAGTTTATTCAACATAAAAAGTCTTTGGCACGCAGGCCTCATCATAAAAATCTCAAGTCTTGTTCAACATTTATTCATAAAAATCCATAAGTAATACGTAAGGAATAGAAATAGAAGACATAATCCCATCCTGTTACGTATCAGAGCACCTAAGACACACTTGTGAGGAGTCCACTCACGACCGCAACTAATCCTAGTTACTTGCAAGTTACTCATACGAAGAGCAACATTTCCAAGCAGAGGGGTGAGATTTCTCAAACAATAATATTAAGCATATAAATCATATAAAGTACATTCAACAACTTAAACATCTTATAATTCATTAATCATATCTAACAACTTAAACTTCCTTAACTAGTGTCATTAATCTTCTTATATTGGTCGTAAAACTATCTTAACACTAATCATAAACATCTTCATATATTATCAATTACTAATCTTAACATCATCATATAACATCAAATAATAGTCTCCAACAATCATCACATAACATCAATATTAATCATAAACGTCACCACATTTCATCAAACATTATTTATAAGCATCAACACCTAATATCAAATATAATCATAAGCATCATCATGTAATTTCACATAAGTATTATTATCAAAACATAGCATTACCGAAAACAACTTCATAATCAAATTCGTAATCAACTTCATATATCAACATAATTATAACTCACGTAACATCTTATCATAAATCATTCGTCTTCATTCATCATAGCACTTTATTAATAACTTATCAACTTGACATCTTAACAACTTGACAACTTGACATCTCAACATCTTAACAACTTCGACTCGACTATGCAACTTCTACTTCTCAAATCATCTTAAATCATCTTAGACATCTTCATTATGCATGTGGTACCACCAGGGCATTAAGCCCTCTTCTCTAAGGTCAAAAAGGACCTGTCGGGCATTAAGCCCTCATCTCTAAGGTCATAAAGGACCTGTCGGGCATTGAGCCCCCATCTTTGACTATGCAACGACACAACTCTAATGCAACGACATAACTTTCGTACAATTTAGACAACTTCATGAACATCTATGACATCCTAACATCTTGACATCAAAGCCACTAGAAAGCTAACAAAATTATCTAAAACCTTCATGTTTACGCCTAAGACCAATTATGTACCGATCAATACCAGTTTTCATTTTAAATTCGGAAAAGTTGTGCTGAAAGTCCATAAAAATTCACCATGACCTACGTGCAGTAATTTGACCATAACTCAAGTTCTATAAATCGATTTGACGTGAGACCAACGGCATTAGAAAGCTAACATACATACCTACAACTTTCGTGTTTACACCTAAGACCAATTCTGCACTGATCAATACCAGTTTTAATATCAAAATTCGGGCAGAATGCAGATTTTCTTCAAGTTTCACCTAATCTCATGAAGCTAACCTCAAAACTACTTTCAATAATCATCATATGGATTATCTAAGGTCTGTACACAATTTCTACATCAATTCAACAAGTTTTCATCATCTAAATCATCAAATCTCTCTCAAAACCCTAATTCTCAAATTCTCACAAACTCTCCCCAACTTGTTAGATGTATTCTAATGATTTAACAACAATATTAATGCAAGATAGTCTCACCCTCACCTTAGATTAATTCCTAAATCAGCAGCAGCGTTCTTCTTTCCTAAGGTCTTCTCCTCTTCTCTTGACTTTTCTCTTCTCTTCTCTTCTTTCTTGTTCTCCTCTTTTACAAAAAGCGGTTTTTGGCAAACTCTTTCTAACCTAAGCTTCTCTATTTATAATACTAAAATATTCTTCCCAAATCTATTTTTCTTGTTCTCCTCTTTTACAAAAAGCGATTTTTGGTAAACTCTTTCTAACATAAGCTTCTCTATTTATAATACTAAAATATTCTTCCCAAATCTATTTAGGCCCAACAACTTATTCTTCTTTCTATTCTAACCTCCAATTTTACTCACACTAATAATCCTCATATTCTAATAAATAATATTTCTCTACTAAATATATAATAATACACCAAATAACAAATATTTATCTATAACAATTAACAAATATATTATGCTAGTAAATACCAACATATAACATAACAAAATATCGCTCAACAAAATATATTAACTAAATTATAAAAAGACATCTAATCTCAACAAATCATATATCCCTCATATACATCATATAAATATATAAATATATTCTAAAACTAATTAAAATAATTAAATAAAAAGGAGGGCGTTACAACATGCACCTTCCAACTACAACAACTGTCTTGCCTCTGAATGGGGAAAATTCAAACTTGCTAAGCAGCAGGACTCCAACATACGATCAACATCTTGAATGATGGTATTCAAGTGCCAACGAAATGAGGTCCATTCCTTGACACTTGAATACCAGCATTCAAGAAGCTTATCGTATGTTGGAATCATGCCGATTAACAAGTTTGAATTGCCCCATCCAGAGTAAGAGAATTGTTGTAGTTGGTATGTGCATTCCAACTACAACAATTGTCTTACCTCTGAAATGGGGTAAATTCAAACTCGACAAACAACAGGACTCAAGCATTTCGCTCGACATTCATGCTTTCCTTTGAAAAGAATAAATTTTTGTTAGGCTTGATCTAGATGAATGTATTCAAGTGCCACCGAATTGAGGTCCATTCCTTGACATTTAATACCTTCATTTAAACCAGCCTAACGAGAATTTAATCTTTTCAAAGGAAAAACATGAATGCCGAGCGAAATGCTTGAGTCCTCGCCGTTTGGCAAGTTTGAATTAACCCATTTCAGAGTAAGACAATTGTTGTAGTTGGAATGCACCTTACCCTAACTAATGACGATCTTCTGGCGGAATCAAGCTATTGATAATATCTTCAGTTGATCTCAACAACTTTACCCGCATATCGATCCACTGGAACATTTTGTGCTCCCAAAACATGCTCGTCACGTTTTCGTCGTTCTTTAACTCCACCCAAGTGAATGATACTCTCCCCTCGTCGAGCTTTGGACGTTTATACCGAACATTTTGCACCCTTCTTGTGTCTCTGGGGTTGAGTGTTTGGTTGAATTCATTCAGTTGATCCTTGAGACCTCTTAACGTTACATCAAGGCACTGAACCTTCAACCTCTGAGGTTCTCCGCTGTTGAATTGTGCATGAACGTCGATCCACCCGGCCATTGCTTCAAATCTACACAATTACAAATTAAACACAATCAATGAAAAACTCATTCAAACATTTCATCAAACACTTGGAGTGCAAATTATACATAAACCCTAAAAATAATAACTACAACATAAACATGCAAAGATCTAAATAATTAAGCAATATTACTCATTTGCATGTAACATTGTATCATATATTGCAAAAAACAAAATAACCAAAATTTAAACAAACCCTAAATCTAAAAAAATCTAATCTAAGTGTAAAAAATCTAACATAATCATGCAAACATCTAAACATCATAACAATTAAGCATTATAAGTCATTTGCATGTAGCATTCTATCATTTCTTGCAAAAAAAATTAAAATTTTAACAAAACAATAAACCTAACAAATTCTAGATTAACAAAAAAAATCTATCATACCAACATAATTTAAGTGAAAGCTTACTTGTTCTTGTTGTTGTAGTGTTGTTTGATTTGAAGTTCAAGAAATTTTGGAGTTGGGTAATTTGAGAGAAAATTGAGATTTGTGTGTGTTGTTTGAAAATAAGGCAGAAAGTGGTTTTGCCTGGCTAATAACAGCACGCAACGTGACTTAAGTCACGCTGCGCAACTTAAGTCACGTTTACATTATGACTAGCGGAAGTTAACTCACGCTACGAGAGTTAACATGCGTAGGGGCATTTTGGACTTTTACTTTGGGAGTGAGCAAAACCATTTGGGTAAAGAGCAGAATTCATTTGAAAATTATTTACAAAAGAAATTGTGAAACAAATAATAAGGTATAAATATCTACAAGTATTCCATTTGAGATTGGTCTAGCAGTTTGTTGGAACTTTAGAGTATACTCATCTCAAGATCCAAGTTAGATTTTCTCTGACGTTAAATTTAGTAGGCTAAGTCCATGCTTTAAATGAGACTTGTATAAGTGGATGATGAAGAATAGTTGGTTCTCGAGCTGGATACCGAACTTTAATAAAAAGAAATTTTTTAACTTAATTGATAAAAGTATTAAAATGGTTAGACCAAACATCATGAATGAAGTTCGATCATCAACTCTTCTATTATTTGTGGTCTGATCATTGGCTCTTCTACTCATGTTGATGAGCTTTTAGTAATTATTATCATTTCGTTTATTTAAAAAAATACAATATAAATAATTTTATAATTTGTGATAGAGGAAGTAATTTTTATATTAAAAACTTGGTACTTATGAATGAATCAATTTCACCATTCACTAACGGGATATTCCGTGCAAATTTACAAATCCATAGGCAACATGCTCGCTAAAATTCAAGACCAACTTGATTGTAGTGAGCAAAATGAAGTCTTTTGACCAACTTGATTGTTAACAATAACATAACTACTTAATAGATGAAATATTTTTACTAACGTAATTTAATTTTGAGTCTTAATTTAGTAGTTTACTCTCACTATACAGTCGTTTTCACATTTTATAATATTAGTTTCTTCTTCGTCCGTTAAATAGTAGTGATTTTGGGATCGTTTTTTTACTTGAAACTAGTAACAAACCCGTGCATCCGCACGGGTGATGGTTGGTCGGGGATGATATATGCAGTTGGAAATTGTTGTTGTATATAAAAATTGGATTCAATAATTAAAACATGCAATGGTTAATATAATATATGAATGTTACAGAGATTGTAGTAAACTTAGTATTGAATAATAAAACAATAATAATTCAAACCGAAGATAAATAAAAAAGTATTTATGTTACATATATTGCATTAAAGAAAATAACCATAATACTGCAGGGAAAATAAAAATACAAACATAAAAAGAGTGGAAATGGGAAAGTGAATTGAGGTTTTTTTGATGGCAGATGAAGTAGAAATAATATTTAAAGTGAATTGACCTTTATTACATTTAGTAGTTTACTCTCACTATACAGTCGTTTTCACATTTTATAATATTAGTTTCTTCTTCATCCGTTAAATAGTAGTGATTTTGGGATCGTTTTTTTACTTGAAATTGTCTATTTAAATTGTTTTACTTCCCCTCTTAATTAAAACAAATGATTTTTACATATATTTAGTTTCTTCTTCGTAATTGTGTCGTTTTAGTGCGACATTGTTTTGTTAATCGTTTACATGAGGTATTGTTTTGCTTTACCATTTTGTTACAATGTTTGTTCGATTTAAAACATCAGATCACTTTCGATTTAGTGTAGATCGATTAATGACTTTGATGTCGTCAAATCTTTTTGATTTTTACAAATTTGTATTGTATCAATTTGAAAGACACATATCAATTATTTTTGTACCCAACAAAAATATCATATATTTTGTTTTAGTAAAAAAACAAAATTTAGTAGTTTACTCAAGTGATATAATTAGGAAAAAGTGAGAGTAATTTCTATTTGAAGAAAGTTTTTTCCCCAAAACAGAATAAATGATGGAAATTTTTTTACCGGAACAGTGAAGTGTCCTGTCGGGTAGTAAACACACCCATCTCATGTTTCTACTTTCCGTTGTCTTCATCTCTTCTCTCTCTTTCACTGTCTGAAATCTTAACCTAATAAAAATGGACGATGATACGAGAAAAGCGTGAGAGAGACAGATTGAGATAAACGATCCGAAATTGACAAAAATATCACAAACTTGGATCTGTCTTCACCCCCGATCTCCGCCAATTATTTCGCTTCAGTGTTACCGTTGCAACTTTTTCTTGTTACCGTTGAATTCAATTGAATCTCTCTCACTCTCCCACAGGTAATGTCTACTTTTCTCTACTTTTTTCGTCAATGAAGCCAATCTAGCATTCACTTTTTTTTTTTGTTGCCATTGGAATTGATTACGCAAAGACAAAAATAATTTTTACTTTTTTTTATTTTTCAGTCTGTTTGAACTTGAATTGACTAAACGTGGAGAATTTTATGTAGTGACTTATTTATAGCTAGGAATATAGAATCTTGATTTTCTGTTTCTCCGTTTGACTTCTTGTGCCAGAATATTCGATAAATTTTCATTTTTTTCATTTTTATTTCTTTCAGCAACTGTTTCTTACACTCACTGTTTTGGCTGGAAAAGTAAATATGTAAAATCATAGGTTTTCTATTAATTAATTATATTAATATTGAAACATTTGATGATTTGGGTGTTTGTCTACTTCCAGTTTCAATGCTGGGGCAGGATATGACATTTTTGCTTATATGAAAGTTTCTTGTGTTTTGCTTTATAATTTGTTATAAATAGTTGTCTATTGATGTAATTCAAACTTAATTTGGGCATATTTTTTAGCAAAGAAATTGGTTTTGAAAAGAATGCCAGTTATTGTCATTTTTGTTGTTGTCCTTTTCGACGTATAAAATCTAGAGATGGGTTGGTATGTTATGTATGTATACATGATGTTGTGCTGAATACTAATCCAGTATGTTACTTATATGCAGTTTTGAAGTGGTTTACTTGCTTGAGGTACCCTGTGTGAATTGACTAGTTGATCTGTGAGATTACTGTTGTAATTGACCAAGCATGGATAAAGTTTCATCGGACTGTCCATACCCAGGATGCTTCTTTTGTGTCATGAAGGAAGCGAATCCAAGCAAACGCAGAGCAAGTGTACTGAAGTTCTTTAGAGAACTTCCGTGTCAAGATGATGATGGTCAGGTTCTCCCTATCAGTGGTCTTTGGAACACAGCAATGGCACATCCGAATGACCCTGAATTCATAGAGCTGGGAATTTTTGAATGCATGTCTGCTCTCATATGGAAAGGACTGAAGAATCGACGCTGGCTTTCTCACGACCAAAATATATACATTCCTTATTATGCAGCTCATATCATTGGTTCCTACACAATGAATATGGAAGAATTTGCAGAAAGTTCTGTGCATGCTGGTGTCATTCCTCCTTTAGTTGAGCTTCTAAGAGGTAGGTTGACTTGGGTTGAGCAGAGGGTAGCAGTTAGAGCTTTGGGACATTTAGCTACATATGCCAGCACTTTTCCCACTTTAGCCAGTCACGGTGAAATTCTCGAGCTTTCAATCCAATTAGCAATGAGTTCCTTGGAAATAGTTTATTCACACTTTTACCAATATGTTGATAGAAGGCTAAGTTATCACTGTGATCTTCTTACACGCGGCATGGGCGGTGTTGAAATGGAGTCTAGGAAGGCCGAGGAATGGGCTAGCCAACTGCAATGTTGGTCTCTTCAGCTCATTAATTGCTTTGCTTTTAAACCGGAATTTCTTCCTACCATATGCAAGCAAGAATTTCTAACAAAACTACCTGGCATGTGGGGTGGTCTTGTTAATGAAAATTCACCAGCTGGTATTGGCTTATTAAGAACAATTTGTCATCAGAAGCTTGGTAGGGGACCTGTTGCTAGTTGCCCTGGAATTATTGAAGCATTGTGTAATATTGCTCGCTCTTCAGATGATTGGCAGTATATGGCTATTGATTGTCTTCTATGGTTGCTGCAAGATCCAAATACATGTCACAAGGTAAAACCTTTGTAACCTTGCATTTGTTCCTGGTTCTGCTACTTCAACTGGTCTTATCCAATGTATTCATTTGCACTCTTGAACATTAAGGAACTCTACTGACTGTCTTAGGCATGAATGCTTGGCTTAGCATGTGAATGGAAGTTAATTCTTATGCTTTAAAACTAACTTTAATTCATCTAGAAATTGGCTTAGCATGTGAATGGAAGTTAATTCTTATGCTTTAAAACTAACTTTAATTCATTTAGAAATAAAAGTAGGAACTGTTGTCTCAGTCTGTAGCTTTTCATTTAGGCACAGACCTTCACTACGAGATATATACATATCACACCGCTTGGTGTGACATATTTCTGTTTCTTAGTGTGAAAAGGAGAAAACAAAGAAAGGTTTTAGCTGAGTATTTTTTGTATTATATATAAAACCTTTCTTTGTTTTATATATAATTTCAATTTCTATTGAACATCTAAAAACATTGATGTATGGAAATGAACTTTAATGATTCAGCTCATGTGTAGGCTGCTTAAACTTAGTTATCACTGCGGCAATTGCTAACCATGTTTGGACTCACATGTTTGGTTTTTAGTTTAATGTTTGAGCTCATGAATTTTCAATTCCTCCTTATTTGATCATTGCTTTCATTTATCCAGCACCGATTTCTGTAGACTGTTGAGTTCTCTTCACTAGGGTATTGTGAATATTTGTTTACTTTAACGCCTTGGCATATATTATGTAGGTAATTGATAAAGTGGTGCCTGCATTAGTTGACCTTGCGGAGATTACAACTCTAGGTGATCATAAAAAGCTTGGTGATTCCATTGTCAGTGTTCTTCAAGATTGCATCGAGACACAAGGGTCGGGAAGAAGCTCAATTAGTAGTCGCACTAAAGAACAGATAGAGGATCTATTAAGTTCGAAGCAGAGATTAAAATGGGAAAAGAATATGCCCAAGGAAGATCTACATATTAAGCAGGCTGCAGCACTGGTTGTCAAGCTTGAAGGAAATTCCCTTTTCTCATCTGGAAATATTTCTGGTGCTGCATCAAAATACTCAGAAGCATTGGCATTGTGTCCTATGAGATCCAAGAAGGAGAGAGTTGTTCTCTATAGCAATCGGGCTCAATGTTATCTTTTGCTGCAACAACCTTTGGCTGCCATAAGTGATGCTACCCGTGCACTATGTCTCCACAGACCTGTCAATCGTCATGCCAAAAGTCTCTGGAGGCGAGCACAAGCTTATGACATGCTAGGGTTAGCAAAAGAAAGTTTATTGGATGCTATTCTATTTATAAATGAGTGCTCCCAGTCAAATGATCCTGATCTCTCACTGAGGCAAAATAAAGTTCCCGATTACGCTGAGCGATTAGTTAAGAAGCAGATGCGTGCTGCTTGGTTATTTCGAGAGGCAGCTGTTAAGCATGGTGGCGTCCATAATCAGGGTGATGGTGGTGATATATATGGTCCAGAGACTGATGACTCGGAATGGGAAACAGCTAGTGAAAGTGATATGGGAAATGATGGAATTGGCGATGATGACGACGGTGATTGGAATAACGACGATGACAGGAAAGAATAGGACAAAACTTTAATAAAAGGTATTTTCAATTAATAATTTCCTGCGGTAATGCTTTTATCAGTAATTTGCTTTATACAGTCGTACTCCCTGCTTGTGATTATATATATTACTTTGGCGGATGGGGATTGGCTAGCATACCAATGGATTTGCATCTTTGAAATAGAAAGCGAAGACAATAAAGATATGTGACGAGTAGAGTATAAGGTGTCATCACCATATTATGTTCTCTACTTGCAAAATTGTCGATCAACATGACTCTTACAGGATTATCGTATGAAATCAACCTCAACATTTCACTTTTTTTTTGAAGTGATAGTCTTATTTTTCCAAACTTTAAATAATTCTTATCAACTTGAAGTGTTTGTGTGTGGCCAAATGGTTGTGGATAATATTGTCCCAACAAGAACACTGGAAATGTAGTCAGTCCCGAAAACAAGTTGCTTTCTACATATATTATTGTTCTAAAAACACACTTTAGGATGCCTATTGCAATATTTTGTTATATTATTTTATTGTGAAAATGGTTTAATGCCTTGTTTTGACACTTTGATTTCCTCCAGGCATAAAGCATGAATACAATGTGCAACTTGTGGAAGAAGAACCTTGACTTGACATGGTAATCCTTGCTTGGTGCAAATGTTCTCCTGCATGAACGAAGCAGAGTTGGCTCCTGTGACTGTTCCAACTCTACATTCTGTAGCATTGAAAGAAAAAAAATTATCAGTCGTTTATTGTAAGTGGTGAGCTAAAAGTGACTACAGTTTTTGGTCTTAATGTTTGATGTTGAGATTTATTAATTTATTTGAAGCTTTCCATGTTTGTCGTTCTCCCCATATTTTGTGTCAAGTGTAAAAAATTGCAAGTTTTGGAGAACTACATGACATTTGGAGGATGTGAAGTTTCCTTTTTGTATTTTTGGCAGTTTGTGTATATAAAGTTATAAACCTAAATTATCTTGAGTTCGTTATTTTGATTAGTCAACATATTTGGCCATGGATTATGAGTATTGAATAGGAAATTTGCTAAGTTTTCTTCGCATTTGCATTCAGAAGTAGTTTTTGTTTGCTTTTCTAACCATTACTAGTTTTGCACATGTTTGAACTTTATGAATTAATCAACCGACAACGATTAGGTATGTGAAAACAACTTGTACCATTTTAATAGAATTAACTGTTTTTAAACCTCTTGGAAGGCTATTAAGAATGGAAATAAAATGCTATGGCCCATCATGGGAGAGGTTATGTATTGGCTTTATGGCGCCGTGAGGAAAATGGTAGTATATTATTTCTTCTTTTTAGCTTTTATCACCGAAAAAGAGTATAAAAATGGCTAGAATGAGCTAATGCAGAGCACGAAATAATTACTTGTTGGCTCGTTTATATAAACAAAGCTTTCGGCAATTGAGAAAGACAAAGTTGACTGCCAACCAGATTATTAATTGTTGATGGAGAATGTCAATAAAATAATTGTTGATGAAGAGGTCAAGTATCAAGTTAACTACTCTTTGCTTAGTTTCACTAATTTAGTTTGAATAATGATATTAGGACCGCTATTTGATGACAACTTTTGTGATAATTTTATTTTTTTCTCTTCTCATTAGTCAAAAACAATAAATAGAGAAAAATGGAGAGAGATGATAAATACATTATGTGAGTATAAGAGAAAATTGTTCAAAAGTTGTCATAAATAATTGTACACATATCATTTCTTATTTAGGTTTGGTACAATAAGAAAAACGAGAGAGAAAAAAATGCTAGTGAGCATCTCGGTGAGCATATGCTTCCAACAAAGGTGGGAGGCCTGGTCTGGACGATTCAATTTTGACAATTGCTCTTTTGGCATTCAGAAAAGTCGAACAATCGTTTGTGAACATTGTTTAAATTGGGGTGAACGGATTTTAAGTGTTTCAACCGGTCTCAAAAGCGTTGAACAGAAGTTATATTATAGTCTTAGTGCCTTTCTGTGGATGCCCAAGAGCAATCACTAGATGCCTAAAAGTAATAGTCTTCAATTTTTGTGAGAAAATCTGCACAATGATTAATATTCATCCTTGTAGCAATACAAAGGCCTAGCAAAATAGCAACAATTCCAGCGTGAATATTATTGGAATTAGACAGGTTGCCACTAAACCCGCTGATCTAAATGCCATAACCGCTTTTACCTGACTCCAGAATGAAACTACCATCAACAATCAACACTGTGCAGTCAATGGATGAAGGGTGCCAAGTTACTACACTTTTGGGAGCAGATGTGATGCAATCTTGAACAGACGGACAAGCATTGATTAGAAGAACAAGCATTCTAATCTTGGCCACCACAAATATCCGGAATAGGCTCCTTTCCAACATAGCAAACATTTCTTGATTTCCAATTCCACCACAAACCAGCTAGAAACCGAGAATCTTGATTGTTTTGGGTCCAATCTTTGATCCACTCTATTGTGTTGGTCTTTAAAAGAAACTAATACAGTCGAAGCTGATACATTGCAAAAAAAAAATCTGCGTACACATAATCACAAAGGCAATGAATGATGGTTTCTTCACGATTAAAACAACGACAACAAATTTTCAATGCGGTCATTCTTCCATGGTTAAGCAGGGAAAGAGCAAGAATAGATTGATGCTAATACACCAGATGAAATTTTTGATATCCTCGTGCCTTTAGATTCCAATTTCAACACCACTGCCAACTGTTATCCCGAGAAATATTGTTCTGCACCATCCACGTATAACCTGAACTCGCTGAGTAATTGCCATCTAGTTACCCAACCAAACAAAACAGTCTTGGACATCACAATGCAATTTGAGCTTTATTAGGATGAATAATGGTGGCAATAGCTTTAAGGTGCCATTCATTATCAGTATACACATCTTTGATCATGGTTCGAGTGCCATGAATAGAAACAAAATTCACATAATTTCATAGGGGTCTTTGAGTTTGAGCAACCAAGGAGAACAGCAAAAGTAAGAATTTCCATTTACGATTCTATAATGGTACCCACCCATCCTTAAGAATATAATTTGCTTGGGAGATAGAGCACACAGGAGAGTCGTATCAATGACATGACTTGATGATAGAGTTTTCATTTAAGTATTTTGATGAGAGAATGTTGACCCAAAGCTTGTCAGCACCACAATTGATATCCCACACCAATTTCTCAAACAATGAAATGTTGGCCTCTCTAGTTAGCCTAATGCCAAGACCTCCATGTTTTATTGGTTTAGTGATGGTTTTCAAACTAACCAAATAAATACCTTTATTAGTTTCTCCTTTCCAAATAATGTTTCTAGTGACTATATCAATTTGATGACAAACACTCGAAGGAAGCCAAACCAGGCTTGTTGAGAAGCTTATTCTTCCATGAGGCAATCTAGAATTAAGCTTTTCCAACACAAACATGAAATCCTCCTTCTCCGCTCTTCCTTTGATCGCAGGAAATCAAAGGTGTTTACGGAAGCTATTACTACTAGTACTTCTAGTTCTAATTGACGAAATACTTGTCATTTTGCTTCTAGTAACTACTTTAGAGACAATTAACTACTTCTAATGCATGGAAACTTCTGCAAGTTAATTGTCAATTAGCAGAGCTATTTCTAAATAAATAAAATCAAGTATAACCACACAATATTTAAAGATCAAGGAATCATTCGCTAAATCTACAATGCATATAACTCTCGATCTCACATACATTTGTTTCAGTCGATTCTCCAATGCCTTATACCCAGGGGCGGATCTACCGTAAGGCATGGTGTGGCAAGTGCCACACCAGATTACTACCCAATGGTAAATGCGGCATTGATGTCCCGCATATTCCGTGTTCAACTCTTGTCAAGCTGCATTTCTTAACAATTTTTTTTTTAATTTTATTAATTTTAATATAAAAAAAGTGTGTTGCAAGGAATCGATCTTGTAACTCAAAGGTAAAATGGACTCACTACAACCATTTTTTTTTAGGGACTACAACCATTTTGTTTTTTTTTTTTTTGAAGGAAAGAAACTTATATCATTTCATTACTTAAAATGTGTTCAATACAATCTGGTATTTCTACCAAAATTTGGAAACTAGCTGAGGATGTGGCCGCCTTAGCTAATCTATGGGCTGCCTCATTTGCTTGTCTCCTCACAAACTCAACACTAGAGTTGACATAGTACTGTTCAAAGATAGTTTTACAATTGTGAATAATCATCCCAAATTCTGTAACATCCTGATGTGCAGATGAAAAACTATCTACCACTTTTTTAGCATCAAGCTCAAAATCGATAGGTCCTAATTGTAAGTGATGAACCCATTCTAAAGCTGATAATAGTCCAAGAGCTTCGCCGACGTGTACCTCACAGACTGGAGTAAACCATTCAGTTTTTGCCAAAACAAAAGTGCCTGTATCATCCCTTATACAAACTCCTATTCCCACTCTATTAGAAAGTTGGGAGAAAGAAGCATCAATATTGCACTTAAATCTTCCTTCAGCTGGTTTGATCCATTTCACAGTTCCTTCTTGTCGTAGATGTGAACAAGATGTATTACAAATCCTACGTGCATCTTGCCAATCATGAAGCATAACTTTTGCTCTCTCGGCAACATAAACTGGAGCATCAATTACCTCATTCCACACTCTATTGTTTCTTTGTTTCCATATACTCCACAACACACAACAAAATAAATCTGCATCATCCTTAGATAAATCATGTAATGCTTTGAAGATAATATTCTTGCTATCCAGATCTTGTTGTAGCAAAATAGAAATAGATGAAAAGAAAGGAAGCATACTCCAAACATTTAAGCTGCTTGGACATTGAAAAAATAAATGAAGTGTATCCTCATTGCTCACCGTACACAGTGTACAATTTATAGGGCATGTGACTCCTTTATCTTTTAGACGTACACGAGTTGGTAAGCAATTCCTACAAATTCTCCAAATAAATTTTTTTACCTTTGGAGGAATCTTGAGCTTCCAAATTAGATTCCAAGAGCCTTGTACCTTGAAATGGGATGTATCAAGTAATTCTTGCACACAAAAACGGTATGCACTACGAACAGAGTATTCGCCATGATTTTCTTTTTTCCAGATGAGTCGATCTTCTGTCACTGATGGGTAGAGCGGTGTCTTCACTATATGTTCAACCACCTGGTGATCGAAAATTGACTGCAGGAAAGGTAAATTCCATTCCTTGCGGTCATGTAGCATGCAATCTGAGACTCTTAGATCAGCTAGAGGGAAATCTCCATCAGCATGTGGGATAAGTGTAATATCATTTGCAATCCACTTGTTATACCAAACTGAGATATCATAACCATCGCCTATCCTCCATCTGCTTCCAGCTTTGAGAATAAATTTAGAGTTACATATGCTTCGCCATACAAAGCTAGGCTTATGTCCTAAAGTCGACTCAAAGAAATTGCACCTGGGATAATATTTTGCCTTGTAAAGTCTAGCTACCAAAGAATCAGGATTTGTCATAAGTCTCCAGCCCTGTTTTCCTAACATAGCTAGATTAAAGGTAGGTAGATTTTTGAAACTCATACCTCCATCATTCTTGTGCATAGACAATTTATCCCAAGAAAGCCAGTTAATACCTCTACTTTGACCTCCCGAATGGCCCCACCAAAAGGAATTCATCATTCTTTCAATTTCATCACAAAGAGAGACAGGGAGAGTGAACAAACTCATAAAGTAGGTAGGGATAGATTGAAGCACGGATTTGATGAGAACTTCACGACCGGCTTTTGAAAGACTTTTACTACTCCATGAATTTATCTTCTTCCAGATTCTATCTTTAATAAAGCTAAAAGTGGATTTTTTGCTCCTGCCTATCATTGAAGGGAGCCCCAAATATTTGCCAGTACCTAAAACAGCCTGTACACCCAAAATGTTTGCAATATTATTATGATCTGTAGTTAGAACATTTCTACTACAAAAAATCTCTGATTTTTGGAGGTTCACTGCCTGACCAGAAGCTCTCTCATAGGTAGATAAAATGGCTCGCATTTTACTTGCTTGGTCCACATTGGCTCTAAAAAAGAGGAAACAATCATCAGCAAATAAGAGGTGAGATATAATTGGAGCATTATTACAAATTTTGACACCATTGATTTCACCCCTCGCTTCAGCTTTTCGAATAAGAGCAGAAAGACCTTCAGCACAAATAATAAACAAATACGGGGATAATGGGTCTCCTTGTCTCAAACCTCTTCCTGGGATGATTTGACTTGTGGCATTACCATTAACAAGCACAGAGTAATCCACTGTTTCAACACACATCATAATCCATTTAACCCATTGATCAGAAAACCCCATTTTTGTCATAACCCCTCGAAGGTAACTCCAATCAATCATGTCATAAGCTTTGCTAATATCAAGTTTTAAAGCAACATCCCCTTTCTTACCTTTAACCTTTGATTTCATGTAGTGAATTATTTCAATAGCAGCCATGGCATTATCTAAGATAGACCTCCCAGGCACAAAGGCTGATTGACTATCTGAGATGCATTTATCCAATACTAATTTCAACCTGTTTGCTAAAACTTTAGCAACAATCTTATAAATCACATTACACAAAGCAATAGGCCTCCAATCCTTCATTGAGACTTGGGAGTCTCCTTTTGGGATAAGAACAATATTAGTCATATTCAGGTTAGAGGGAAAGGTACCTGTCGAAAGCCACTCACAACATTGAGAAAAAATTTCTTCTCCACAACTTCCCCAAAATTTCTGAAAAAAACCAGGATTGAATCCATCTGGTCCTGGACATTTATCCGGCTTCATAGAAAAAATGGCCTCTTTGAATTCATCTATCACAAAAGGTGATGTCAACAAAGTGTTGTCTTCCAAAGATATAGATTCATGAATGACATCAATAACCGGTTGAATGTCGCTGTTTTGAGCTTGAAATAGATCAACAAAGTAATCACGTGCAACCTCACAAAGTTTGTCTTCATCAGAGACGCGATTATTGTTGACATCAATGAGAGAAGTAATACGGTTCACTTTCCTCCTTGAGGAGGCTGCAGCATGAAAGAATTTAGTATTGAGGTCTCCGTCTCGTAGCCAATGTGTTTTAGCGCGTTGACGCCAAAAAGCATCTTCTTTCACAAGAAGTTGATTCATTCGATTCCTGAGAGAATTAAAAGAATTGATATTGTCACAATCCACTTGACCCCGCATGACATCAAGTTTCTTATGACAATCATCAATGTCTCGCCGGAATTGTTGAAAATGATTTCTATTCCAACTCAAGAGATCCATTGCACACATATCCAACTTATCACCAATTGGTTGAGCACCATAACCACTCCATTTTTCTTTAACATAATTGCTGAAATCAGGATCAAGGAGCCAAGCATTCTCGAATTTGAATCTTGATTGCATTCTTCTGCCTCTTATACCTGGTTCGCAAAGCAACATAATGGGATAGTGATCTGAAGATGGCGCAGGCAGGTTTTCTAAAATTGCATTTGGGAAGAGATTGCTCCAAGCATCAGTAGCCAAAGCACGATCAAGTCTTTCTTCAACTGCTCTAACCGTACCAAGGCTTTTGAACCAAGTATAAGCATACCCTTCCATATGAACATCTACAAGGCCCGCATCTTGCACAGCTCTACGAAAACCACTTATTAACCAGTTAGCCCTCTCATTCCTTCCTATCTTTTCATTTGGCGAAAGAATGTCATTAAAATCACCCAAAATGCACCAAGGCAAGCTAGAGGTATTTGACAGCTGTCGTAAAAATTGCCAAGCATCTTTCCTTCTACTATTTTCTGGAAAACCATAATAACCAGTTAAACGCCATTTTCCTTTAATGATATCCACCACTTCAGCATCTATATGATTATTTGAGTAACTTGTAATGGAACAATTAACTGTAGATTTCCAAAATAACACAAGACCTCCACTACGACCTTGTCGGTTAACAGTAAAACAAAAGTCAAACCCGAGAGCATATCTTAATTCCTCTGTTTTATTAGAAGTTGTGATAGTCTCACATAAGTAGAGGATATCTGGTTTATAAACTCGTACTATGTACTTCAACCTAGGAACTGTATGCGGGCTGCCTACACCCCTACAATTCCAACTGATAATTTTCATGACTTATGGATGGGCTGAAGTTTAGGTCCCGGTGTTGCATCATTTTCCTCAAACACAAGATTATTCTTAACAGACATGACAATAAAAATACTCAAGCAAATCTTGTACTAGTATCAACGGAATAAGGTTCAATTGCACAAAGCACAACAAAGCTAATTGAAAAACCAATTTACAGTCACTGAAACAAAATCGATTAGATTGAGGACAATCAATCGAAACAACCTGACTCCCACTAAAGGACAGAATTAGGAAGGGACCTTAGGAGAGAACTCAATATTATAGATAAACTGACAAACAAAATTGAAAATGAGGAAACTTCAAAGAAGACAATTCATCGAACAGTTTAGAGGCATATATGAAAAATGAGGAAACTTCAAAGAGACAATTCATCGAACAGTTTAGAGGCATATATGGAAAATTGACAAAACCGAACAAATTGATGACATTGGTATTAAAAACTATAGATTGAGAACATTGAAAGTTACCTAATTACGACTCAGAAAGATTGGTAATGGAACCTTATTCTGTCAGCGAAGGAGAGAATCAAGTCATGTGATATCCTCAAACCACAACATCGTTCTTGTCATGTAGCTTGAATTTTACGTACAATTGTTCTTTGTCTAATACGATCATCATATCTAGGGAGACTTCTCTTCATTGATATGGTTGGGTTGACCGTGTTACACTGTTATAGCTACAACCATTTTGTTGTAGTACTTAATATGTAAAATTTTACTTCGTTAAGAAATGTCTGGGACACGACCCTCTTCTTTTTCAAATAAATGAAAAGTCGTACTCACCAACTTGCAATTCTTCCACATTAAGGCTATTTTCATCCTCCCCTTTCGTATCATCCACTAAATCTTCATCATCAAACATCTTCACCGACTTACTCCATATTCCCGGCAAAGTTCCACTCTATGAATCCAATACTAATGCCTTATAGAGCGGATTCCCATCTTCGTGAGTTCCTTCTTCAAACCATCATAACTCAATAGTTGTTATGGACCATTATTTTATTTTATTTTGAACGACATGGACCATTATTGAATTGATGTTTGCCCATTTGAACCTTCTTAGCAATTCACTCTAGATTATCTTACTCTTTTTTGGTAGTTAATGACTTTCCGAGGCAAACTGGTAGTTAATGACTTTCCGAGGCAAACCCTAGTTGGGGGTTCACGCTATCGCTCATGACTCTTCGGTACTTGGTATTATTTATGGATTTAATTTACATACATTAACACGATAATTTTTTTTACACATGCATTCAATCAAATCATTCTATTGTATCGCTTTTTTAGGTTTGTTTTTAAAATATTTTTACATATACTATCTATTTGAGGAGCAACTCTTCGATGGACACAAACCTAAATGAAAAACATTTGGGCACACAAACACAATTAGAAAAATTTAATAGAGAAATAAATGAAATAAATTAGTCACATCTTCTTTTACTTTTATCTTTTAATTTTTCTCATTTATGTGCGTGTGCCTAAGTACTATTTATTTGTGTTTGTGACCAACTAAGACTTTCTCCTATTTGAGATGTTTTGATTAAATGCACGTATAAAAATAATTATTTTTTTAGTGCTTATCATAATTTTTTTTAAGGGATAATCACTCAATTGTACTTCTAACATTAAGTAGAAACATTTTATTTTTATCATAATCATTTCTAAAATTACACATAAATACTTATAATTTTTTTTGAGGGAACATAAATACTTATAAATTATAGGGTTAATACGTTTTTACCCCCCGGTAATATAGGCGAGTTCCGGTTTTCCCCCCTGTAAAAAAGATTCTTTCGATTCCAACTTTGTAATATAAAGATTCCGTCGAAAACCCCCCTGGTCGAATATTGGACCCCCCCAGCTGATGACGTGGCGTGATGACTGTATAATTAATTTTATTTTTTATTTTTTTTATAGGGTACACGTGGCATTTCTCATTTGTTTATGTCTTTACCCCCCCTGTAATTTAGGCGAGTTCCAGTTTTCCCCTCTGTAAAAATTTTAAAAATAAAAAATAAAATCTGGAAAATTTTAAAAAATAATTATTTTTTTAAAAAAATGCTGGAAAATTAATAAAAATTGAAAATAATGAAAAAAAATACTGGAAAAATTTTAAAAAATTTAAAATCTGGAATTTTTTTTTTTTGCATGACATGTGTGTATATACATACCACATCATTAAATCATTTTAATAATAAAAATTAAAAACTGAAAATCTTTTAAAAATAACAAAAAATCAGATTATTTTTTTCGAAAAATAAAATAAAAAAGCAGAAAAGACATTTAAATTTTTTTCAAAATTTTAAAAATTGGAAAAAAGTTCGGATTTTTTTTTAAATTTAGAAGATATTTAAAAATACTGGAATTTAATTTTAAAAAAAAAAGTTTAGATTTTTTTGTGAAATAAAAAAACTGGAAAATATTTAAAATTTTAAAAATCTGGATCAATAACTGGAATCTATTTGATAAAACATAAATCGTTGGATTTTAGACGTCTATTGTAAGTAATATTGCACTATAACTACCCGATATTTTTTTCCTTTCTTCATCTTATTCTCTTATCACCTTCATCATCTTCATCAATATTAATAAAAAAATACCCAGAAAAAATCATAACCCTGAAAAATTTCGTCAATATTCAGGATGTATGTTAATGGGGGGTTGCCTTAGGAAAACATGTTTTTTTGCAATAATAAATAAATTACTGAAGAATAAAATTGGTTTTGAAATATGATTAGAGAAATGATTAGGTATTTCGTATCATCTATTCATCACTTATTAGTAATCTGCACCTAAATCATATAATTGTTAATCGGTTTACGACAATTAAAAAAACAGCTCAAATCAATCCCTTAACTCAAAGCGCTTTTCTCTAATTATAATTCCCTAAAATCAATTATATTGGGTAAGAATCATAAAAGCATTACGTACAATTTATACTGAATAAACTATAATAACTTTCATGGTCATGAGCTAGAACAAAATCATTTATGACCCAATCATAAAGGAATTAGTTAGACATCATCAAAGGAATAAACAACATAAAAGAGAAAATAAACCGGAAGACTGAACAATTTTTTTATTTTTTTTATTTTCAATTTTTATTAATTTTCCAGAATTTTTTTAAAAAAATAATTATTTTTTAAAATTTTTCAGATTTTATTTTTTATTTTTAAAATTTTTACAGGGAGGAAAACTGGAACTCGTCTAAATTACAGGGGGGTAAAGACATAAACAAATGACAAATGCCACGTGTACCCTATAAAAAAAATAAAAAATAAAATTAATTATACAGTCAGCACGCCACGTCAGCAGAAAAGGGTGACTCAGCGCTCCACGTCACGCCACGTCATCAGCTGGGGGGTCCAATATTCGACCAGGGGGTTTTCGACGGAATCTTTATATTACAAGGTTGGAATCGAAAGAGTCTTTTTTACGGGGGAAAACCGGAACTCGCCTATATTACAAGGGGTAAAAACATATTAACCCTAAATTATAATCATAATTCAAATTTGTTTGCGAAAATAGCACAGCTTAATGGTAAAGAGAAATGATATTTGTACAACCACTTTTTGACAACTCTTTAAACAACCCTCTCTCTCATACTCACATGTGTTTTTTATTCTCTCTCTTCTTCTTTCTCTCTCCATTGTTTTTGTCTAATCACAAGAGAAGAAAATTGGTTGTCATCAAAGTTGTCTAATTTGGGTTGTACAAATATCACTCCTCAATGGTAAACCACGGTTTTACTTTTACTGCCTTATCTGTAACGCATTGTCATGATAAGGATTGAATTGACACTTTTAGACCCTATTTATACGTGACAGCCAATATTCACTTCCAGCTGGCAAAATTAGAAATCCTTCATTCCAGATATTTTCTTTCTATTCTTTAAGAAATCTTTCAGTATTTATTGCTTATCATCGACTTAATTTTATTTTTTCGACAAAATTTTTAATGACTTTTCCAGTTTCAAATTGGAAAATTAATTAAAATATATAAATAAATTAATTCATTGTTTGTAGTTGGTTATCGTTAAAACGCAATTTCAAATCTGGTGTTTAACGTTACCCTCTCACCACACTCATATACACACATATTACACATTCGCGATTACACGTGCATCATTTCCTTGCTTACAGAGAATGCAGAAACCTACCAGAAACTCTCAAACCTGTACCAACGGGATTCTCACATGGCCAGAAAACTCTTCACCGGTCGCCGCCATAACCGGCCACCGCTCTCACCAGGTATATACAATTCTACTCAATTTCTCTGGAAATTCTTTGGATTCTGATTGTAGTTTGTTTATTGATTTCGTTTCTTTGTTCATTTTGTATACACAGCCTTCAGATGATATCGGTGACGTTCTCCGTGGTAAAAAGGTCTCCGAAAATGAAGCACAAAATTTAGCCAAATGGTAATTTAATTGATTTTTTTCCAAATTATTTGAATGTTGAAATGTGAATTCAGATCTGCTGATTACTACTACTACTTTGTTTATTTTTAATGGATTTTCTTCATTATTGCTTGGAATTGTAATCCGATTGCGTTTCTTTGGCTGTTATACAATTGTGATCTGTTTTGCAATTTTGGAAACACATGCGTTTTTTTATTTAGAATTACAATTAGGTTATTTATTTAAATTTTTTCCTGTATTTTTAATGTGAAGTTGTTGTGAAGAAGTCAATCATTGGTCTCCTGCATTTCCTTATTGAATTTCAGGGAATTATGTTACGATGAACAATTGCCATGAAATTTATTGTATTCTGAAAATGGAATTACAATTTACCCTAAACTATTACTACTATATTTGGTGTGCATGTATGCAGCATGAATATCAGACACTGAAAATTATTGTCAATTTCTATTTTTAGAACGGAAATCATGATTGAATTAAAACTCGATTGTGCTGATTACTTAACTTCAAAGATTAGAGTTATCATATTTTGTTGTAAAGCTTGTTTTCCTTTTGGTATTGCCCACCTTGGCTTCACTTGATGATATTTATTTCCCATTTTCTTTAGCCAAGATTTTCATTGTTACAGACTTGGTCTCTCTAATTTTAGCTTCTTTTAAGTTGTCTGTTGTCCTTCTTTGTGGATTTTGATGTTTGTCCCCATGTTTCTATTTCTTATTTTTCTTTCATTTTTAATATAATTTTGCTGTATAAATTTTTGTTGTTGTAAAGCATATCCATCCATGTGTGTTACTCAGGAAACCAAGCTCAGGGTATTCTAGAATGAAAGAGACGACCGGAAGTGGTATATTTTCGGCAAATGCTGAGGATACTGCATCAAAAGCCAATGCTGCAAATTCTAAACACAGTGGTATATTTTCGACAAATGCTGTGGATACCACGTCAGAAGCCAATACAGGCATACGCGTATACCAGGTATACTAAACGATTGCCTTGTTTTTGGAAGAAAATTTGAGATTTGACCGTATATATGTGAGTGTTTCACAAATATCAACTACATTGTGAATTTGTGATAAAAGTCTTGTTTTATTCCCTGCATCTCAGCAAGCAATGAATGGAATTAGTCAGATATCATTCAACAACAGTGAAGAAAGCATTTCACCTAAGAAGCCAACCTCTGCAGCAAAGCAGCGTGAACTTGGTGGAACATTGCAAAATGAACCTGGCACAAATAGTAAGAAACTGATGTCAAGTTCCAAGACCAAGGAGATCGGTGGAAATGATATATTTGGCATTCCTCCTGAAATTGTGCCCCGTTCATTGGCTGCTGTGCACACTCCGGATTCAAAAGTTTCTAAAGTAAGCGTCTTCTCCGCATTATAATCAGTCATGTCATCTTATCTGTCCTTTATACCATACATACATGTAGTTCTTCATAGTTTATGAATTTGGACGTATGATGGTCCACAATGTCACCTTATGCTTTCCTGAAGGGCAAAATTCAACTGCAGATTAATGTGCCTATAATTATGTGAAGATATATAATCCAAGGGTTGTAATAGAAAGACAGTTGCAGATCTGGACGAATACCACTTATTTGTGCCATGATTATTAAGATGTTTTATGTCATAATGTTTGTTCCCTCACCTTAACATTTTGACCTTAGTTTCATCTCTTTTTTTAGGCTGCTGGTGTCCGAAGTAAAGTCGTGTCTGGTGAAGAATCAGTTCAGAAGACCTCAAGGAAAATACATGACCAGAAGTTTGCAGACCTTACAGGCAATGATATTTTCAAGGGAGATGTTACTCCAGGATCAGTGGAAAAGCCTACGAGCATGGTGGCTAAACTTAGAGAAATGGCTGGTAGTAACATATTTGCTGATGGAAAGGCTGAAAACAGAGACCGTTTACTAGGCAACCGAAAACATGCTGGTGGAGGAAGCAACATATTTTCTGATGGAAAGGCAGAAAACAGAGACCGTTTACTAGGTGCTCGCAGACATGCTGGTGGAGGAAGCAGCATATTTGATGACGGAAAGGCCGAAAACAGAGACCGAATACTAGGTTCTCGCAGACCCCCTGGTGGAGCAAGCAGCATTGTCCTGGATTAAACTTTATTTTAAATTTCCTCCAAATCACTGTATAGGTATTACGAATTCCTCTGAACTCCCATGTTTTGATTGGAAGGATCGGTTTGTTGGATTGTTGGCATTGTATAGTGATGCAGTGTAACTGGTTTGTGTTGCCATAATGGGTGCAAATGGTTGGTTATTTATTTGTTTTATTTATTCTTGTGATAACAAATGATTATTTTGATGTCCACATCTGCGTTAAGATTTTATTTCTTGTGATAAGAATTTACTAAATCTGCGCTATGCTTTATATGAGATTAATTAATAAACTAATAAGAAAAATATTGTTGAGAAGTTCATTTCTATAGCTACCTATTTGGTTTATGTTGTACGGTGTGTTTGTTTAAAAGTTATATTTTTTTTTTGTACAAGTTATCTTTGTATATTAGTATGTTTGTTACAAGTTTATCAGCTTTTACTCAAAGTATAAAAGATTTATGGGAAATAAAACATTCCAAAGAAAAGGGTGAGAGAAAAGTTTCGGTCATCATGTGTAACTAGCAATTAACATCCCTATAATGGTTCTCGTTAATATTTAGTAATTATTTTTTATGAATAAGTCAAACTAACCCATTGAAATTGGCATGGAGGAGTACCAAACCTGAGACCTTAAAATGAACACCCTTCAAGGAAGTGGGTTTAAAGCATCTATTTTTAAGTAACACTCTCCTCTTTATATTTCCAAAAAATTATTCCAGGAGATAAGTTTAATAAACTTGAAACAAACACTCCCTTGGCCTTTTTCCATGAATTATGGGGTATGCGTAGGAAATATAATCGATCCGTAATAAGGAGAGAAATATGATAGCTGTTTCATTATTTAAGAAGGCAAAGTTCTGTTTTGAATTTCAGTCCATATTCAAAACATATTATTTAAAACCACAATAGTTCATACATATCACAAGCATAGTTACCACAGCAAGTCACCGAATTCTGTATACTATCAAGAGATCCGCAGCAAAATCACGCTGATGATGAAGGGAAAACAGATAGTCCAAACAGCCACTCCATGACTACTGGACAGATTAAGAACTCTACTCATCATGTCCCATCAGTGCAAGGAGAATTTTCTGATAATCTCCAGAAGTGTCTTTGTCAATTGCACGGTCCAGAGGAACACTGTTTCTTCTCTGGTATTCCTCCGCAATTCGCTGCAAATCAACCTCAGCTCTAGTTGTCACCACTCTAGTAAGAGCATTTTCATCGGTTCCCATCTTGTTTATAGCCAGCCTAAGGAGTTCCTCAAAATATTTCTCAGGGTAGGTCAAGCCCTTAATTGCTGCCCTCAATAATTTCAGATATTCATCATCCGAATCAGTTTCCAAATCCTGCAGCCAGAAGCTCAACGTTAGTTCGACTACAAACCCTAGTAAAAAAAAGGTTATCCTTTTTCTACAGAAGAAATTGAATTAACAATTCAGACTATAATCCCTTTAATTAAAAGGAAGTTAATTGCTTCATCAATAATATGATTATGGCTGGGAATCATATTTCTTGAAGAGAAAAATGGCATTATAGACAATACAAGTTTATGTCATTATATTAGATCTGCCCTTTTGCTGGGGGTGTTGCAACACAGAAATAAGAATCATAAATGGCCAAAACATTCATACCTTGTCTATTACATTCCCAAACTCATTGTTATAGTGATTCAAAGTTGCATTTAATTGCGCTTTACTCCTTGTTGTTACAATCCTGATCAGGTCATCATGATTGTAAGCCTTATCCGCAATCTTCTCATGAAGCAATTTAGCTTCAGATTTTGCCAATGTCATGTTCACCTCATCTCCCTCATAACGGTGTATGCCCACAAGAGGAACCAAAAGCTTTTGAGAAGAATCAGAAACAAAATTTCATCAGACAAGGGGGAAAAACGTCAGATCAAGACATGGCATAAGCATAAACATGAAAAGGTTAAATACATATAACTGGTTGGCTATCCACCCACCAAGATGGGTGTATTTTTGGAACATGCTCATTCTTTTGACATAAATCTGAGGCATTCTTCTACTAAATAAAGGTTCACCTTAAAGTTGAAAAGATTTACACCACGTAAATTTTGGAAGATTTTGATTCACAAGAAAATAAAAGAGATGCATCTGAATCTAAATATTGTGTTAGAACATGCAGCTCTTCTCTATCAAGATTCAAGAAATTAGTAAGTTTAAGGGTTTACCTTGCGGATGTCACCAGAAGTATGATAGGCAACATCTTCTTCAACGGACTTTTTGAAACGGACTTGATATGCTTGCTTTGCCTTAAGAAGTTCAAGTGGAGATCTTGTGGAAGCAATTTCCACGATGATCGAATTGTTTGAAGTCAACATTTTAGTTGCTTGATTGGCTAAAAATGCATCACGCTCGGCCGGATCCAATGTCCACAGCAGCACAGCTTTCTGTTATATTCAAAACATCAAACCTTATTACATGAAAATACCTTGACATGAAACCTTAGTCAAGGTTATTCATATAAAACACTGAAATTAAATACTATGAAATTTAAAAGTCAACAATTGTTAGTGAAAATGGAATACATATGAAATAAGCATCATATTGAGATTCACATAAAAAAATAAGCCATATATCAAAATTTTAAACTAACCTCAAAATCACTTGAAAGTTCTTTGTCAAGATCTTTAAGAAGATCTTCTCCATGGGTCTGCGTGTAAGTTTCGCGGATCGACTTACGCTGAGCTGCATTTCTATGAGCCAGGATCGATATTATCAAGCCTTCATTCGTTCCCCATCCTGTAAAAATATGTCACCGAAACAACAATATGAATGGACAGGAATAAAAAAAAAATCTCATGCCATGAAAAACACAAAGGAAAAAGTATGATCCCTTATTTGAGCACTGCTTATTCATTCACAACTATGATTTTACGATATGTTATGATTATATTATATGATTCATCGTGATCATGATTTGGACTACATGAAGAGATCGGACATAAATAAAATAAATAAATAACTAAAATCAAGATCAAATCTGAGTGATCATCCACATTCATTAACTAGAAATATATAACGATCAATAGTATTGTATAGTATGTATACTATAAACCAACCAAACACGTAACATAGGGGTGTAATGCATTATGCATTTGATTAATCCATGATCTAATTAAGATATTAGAGTTATCAGCAATCCAAAAGTAATAATAATAAAAATGATCAAACTAGATAGATCGAGAAAAATGAAAGAGATAGATGATGAAATAAAAGTCAAAGAAATGGATCGGTAGGTGTTGACCTTGAAAAGCACCGCGCAATTGTTCACTGTCTTCTGATGGAGAAGGAACGTGAGAGGGGATCTTCAATGTCGCCATTATGTTTGTGTTCAGGATCGATCTGTGTGTATAATGTGGCGTTGAATACTGAAAGCCAATGTTGGGAGGGAGCAGGTTCGATCATCTATACAAGGACACATGCCGATCATTAGGGGTCTTCATGATTCACGTGTAAGGCACAAAAATTAAAAAAATCCAAAAAAAAAAAATCAGATTAAAATAAGTAAATGACATAACATGCGGTAAATTTTCCATTAAAATGTGTTATTTGAACAACCATTTGATTGATAACTTTTGGAATAACCATAAGTTTATAAAGAAAAAAAGATATTGATACAAAAACCAACGCAATAGAGAGAAAAAATAAAAATATAATATGAGTATAACTTACAAGAGAAAATTGTCACAAAAATTGTTAAAAAGTGATTGTCCAAATATCATTTGTTAAAAAAAAATGTTGTTAATTTTGGTTTGAGATACTTGCTTAAAAAAAAATTGGTTTGAGCCACTATTAAAAAAATGTGAATAAATCAATGTTGTTTAAAATTGATTTTGAGAAAGACAATGATTAGGTTGATTGGAATTATTTGGAATCATTTACGAAGAAAATGAATTTTTCAAATTTGTGGAACAAGTGGATTATGGAATGTGTGACGTTGGATTCAGCATATGTTCTGGCAAATGGTAGCCAGACCGGTGAATTTCAATTAGAAAGAATCATTTCATGTGTAATTTTTAGGCTAAACTGAATTTTTTGCCCTCTAAATTTTAAAATGTTACCGATTCTAACCCCCTATTAAAAATATGGCAAAAGTGACATCCATGTTTAGGAAAATATGCTCTTTTGACCCCCTAACATAAGGGAAATATGATCTTTTAACCTCTTATCTTCTCAAAAAGTTGTGATTATGGCCCTTGTTTTGGGATATGTGGCGTCTTCTCAACAATTTTGAGACGAAATGGCCAAAATCGCAACATTTTGAAACTTAAGGGGCGAAAAATGAAGTTTAGCCTAATTTTTAATACCAACCCACCTCTCATTTTTATACTAGTGCGACGACGGTAACACAACCACCCAAGGCTTTTGAAGAACAGACACATAAGGTTTTTTTTTTAAGACTAACCTACCTCTCATTTTAGGGATGAGGAGTAAGATTGGAAACCGATTGTTAGACACAACACACCAATGATTCAGACCATAATCACCACTACCATCCAGAAAGATCTAGAGCAACACAGCAGCTCGACCCTTGTCAGACATCGAAGAAAGACAACAACCTTGCGAATGACGATGTCAGTAGATTGGAAACGCGGGCTTAGGCTTGACCGCCAAATAGGAGAAGGGTGGGTCTGACCCGTAACGGGGGGTAGAATGGTGGTGCAAAGTACATATCTCGTCATCGCACCACCCCGTATCAAGGTTGCATGGGAAAGAACAAACTGTATTTGGGGGAAGCTGGTGCGACGACGTTTAGGGTTGGAAGAAGTAGAGAGAGTTCATAGAGAAATGTTAGAGAAAGAAAGGCGATCTAGTCCTTCCTTCTTATTTATTTGGTGTTATATATGTGCTTTTAACATAGTTCATCTATTCTTAGTCAAAAAAATATAGTTTATCCATTCTATTTTATTATTTTTCACTCACAAAGCTCAAAGTCAATATTTTATTTAAACAATCCAAGTTCATTTCCTTCGTAATGTTGATATTTTATTAATGTCTTTCGAAACAAGTTTAATAATTTTCATTTTGAACCAGACTAATCAAGTAAAGAAACCCAAAATTATTATCCTATCTCTGTAAATATCATTAACATTATAAAATACGAAATTAATTTTTATGGAATAATAGTGTAATTTTTTTTAAACACGCATTCAATCAAATTACACTAAATAAATAATTGTAGTGATATTTTCGAACTTACCTATAAAAAATTATATTATGGAGTAATTTAATATGAAGTACTTGTAAAAATAAAAATTCAATTTTTTACGATAAAAAAATAAAGTTCTATTGCATATTTAAATTAATTTTAAAAATATCGAAAGTTTTTTCATTATGAACGAGTTTGGAGAATTTTTTATTTTTGCTAACAGAGTTTGGAGAATTTTAAACCTAAAAAGAAAATGAGTTCTCGAAGGACAAAAAAACCGAACTAATGCACTAAAGCTCTGAGAGCATTATTCTGACAAAAAAAAAAAAAAAACAGAGAGAGGATTTCCAAAAGTCGACTTCACTGGGGATCGAACCCAGAATCTCTGGTTCCGTAGACCAGCGCCTTATCCATTGGGCCATGAAGTCGAATTGTTAGTAGAATAAATAGAAACATTATTATACTGTCTATTCATTACCATAGTTTACTCTGCATTTAGCGTATGTTTGCAACGAAGACCAGTTTGACACTGAACGTGCAAACAAACAAGGCTATTAGTTGAGCTGTTACTTTTGCCGCCGAGTGACCGATGATGACTCAGAAAAGCGATTATGAAAAAGGAAAAAGCTTAATGGTGCGATTGTAAAACAACGAAAAGCGACGAATCTACTGTAGCCGTTGGATTAAACACAGCAGCCATTGGATTTTAGTTATGTTTCACTTGTATTTATTTTAAAAATATAAAAGCACTGCCAAGGTTTTATCGTGTCCCGGTCGTGCGTAAAAGTTTCGCACTATATAGCAAGGTTCTATGAAAAAAGCGTTAGCGCGTAAAACAAGTTTCGTGCCTCAACAACCGGAAAACGCTTCTACACCGGCAGCGTAATCATCAACACCAAAACCTCTTTTTATTATTACAACAACAAAGTTAGATTATGAATTATGATAAAGGGATTGTAATGACGGTGAGGGAATATAGGAATCTTAATTATTAAAAAATAATTAAACGGTGGAAATTGAATATTGATTCCTAATTCCTAAAAATAGGAATAGAAAAAAGAAATGGGGAAAAAGCAATCTTTACGGAGCAAAGCAGTTCACCTTGTTTCGGATCTCACCACTGTTCTTCTCAACCCTATTTCTGACCATAACAAACCCTCTCGTCCTCCTTCCATAGTAAGTTCTCAATTAACCTAGATTATAGCTTTAATTGCATTATTTTTTATTCTATAGTTTCTAATTTCATAAAATTGCTTTGTGTATATTAAATTATTGTTTAGGAAGAAAAGGTAGATGATGATGAGTTAAAGGAAAGTGAATCAGAGATTGAAGGACCTGATACGTCGTCGTTTACTGCATTCTTATATTCATTTTTGTCGTCCTCGTCGGATTCTAGAGATAATAATGCAAATGATGATAAGATTGTGACTGCAGCTGGACCTGGTGATGACCAAATGAATGAGAAATTGGTTGTCAAGAAGGGATTGTTATCTAGGGGTAAACAATCACTCAAAGCTATTTATCTATCTGCTAGAACGGGTGGATTTCCAACACAAGATGGCGAAAGGGATAAATTTGAGTCTGATGGGTGTGGTGTGGAGATGAAATGTTTTCAACCGCCGTTGAAAGAGGTACCTAGTGTGCCTTTGGTTGTTGATCATTTGCCGGAAATATCGGAACCTTCAATGTTGATTTCGAATAGTTTGAGGAATGCGGTTTATGATGCACTTCCGGCTTTAATTCATGGGAAGAACTGGTTAATGATGTACAGGTAGTTTTGTATTAAGGTTTTTGAAGGACATAAGATTATGCTGCTGTGTGCTGAAGTTTCAAAATCTTGTTGTTGATTTAATTGATAATCTTATGTGGTTTCTTTGCAGCACATGGAAACATGGGATATCACTTTCAACTCTTTACCGGAGAAGTATGCTTTGGCCTGGACCTAGTTTGCTGGTACAATTTCATTGCCCTCCAGCACAATTAAGCTTATGTTGTTTATGATTTATCCATGTTTGTTCTTTCTTACTTTAGTAGACAATTTGATAATCTCTAGGGTTTTATTTGATTGATAAATTGAGCTGCACGGTAGATTAGAGATAGGCTTTGCAACATTGTTATTTAAATGCTTATTTAAATACCCGACATGAGGTGCATATTTCATTAATGAAGAAGCTTTTGTTGATTCGAATTTGCAACAAGCTAAGAAACAACTTTTGGGTTTGGTGGTGGGTGCAAACTGTAATTTATTGAATATATGGATACTGACATATGATTTCTGTCTGGGTACCTACACATATTTTTGTTCCATTTAGAATTGAGCTATAGATGAAAAAAGTTCCACATATTATTGTTATGCAAGGAGTGTTTCTATTAGACCATTTAATAATAGACCATGTTGGTTTACAGTGATTTAATCACGTCTCTCGCCCATTTCATGTTCATCACATTGATGACTTCGTATGGATGAATGGATGAGTTTATCATTGATCCCAACTTTTGAAATACCCCTCTTGTTGATGGCATATTGTATTTTGTATATCAGATTCAAAGTCACGACATTGTAATTAATAGTAGCACACGGAGTTTAACGGGCCTGGCCTGCGTGTTGAAGTCCCATGTTTGCAAGCTTATTGGTTAATAAGCTCATGCTGTTGGCCAATTTTAATCTGCAAAGAGAAATACATAGTTCTGTCCTTTAATCAGCAAGACTGAGTTCTACACTCTACATTCAGTGGTTGGTCCTTAATGTATTGTTAGCTATTTTTTTCCAGGTTGTTGGAGACCGAAAAGGAGCAGTGTTTGGTGGCTTGGTTGAAGCACCCCTTCGACCATCCAACAAGAGAAAATACCAGGTCTGGTTTTATTTTTGTATTTTGATGCTATCGTCTTTTTCCCTTTGCAACAATGTTAATTTTAACGTTTATTTTATCTTGTTGACATAAATTTTGTACAGGGAACAAACAGTACATTTGTTTTCACAAACATCTCTGGTCATCCTGTCGTATATCGCCCAACAGGTATATCTCTTTTTTTATTCGAGTTTGAACATTTTATTCTTTATCTTTCTTTTGTTGTCATAGTTATACGGTGTTTGTTTATATAATAATTGATTAGTTTGTTATACAAGTCAATAACATGTATTACTAAATCAATAATAGGTAATTTAGTTGAATGACTAGATCACTAAATGAATATTTTAATTTTCCTTTTACAAAACTATGTGGATGAGGAAAGAATTCTTCAAAGTTGATTTGTTGTGATGAAAAATTATCAGTTTTAATGACATGGTATCCCACACGGGTTATGATGTGCACATTGTAGAAATAAGCTACAAAACACGTTTTATATTACAACAAACATGATGCTTTTGTAACTTGGAATCTGGCTATATGTTAGAATCCCACCCGTCGCCCTCATTTTTTGGGTTTGAAAAATCAGAAGGCTCCCTACATTTGTGGATTGTCATGAGATTGTACCACGTCTTGCCAAAGGATATATTGCAATTTGCCATTGAGGAAAGCTTGATTTCCCTTTCTGTTGACTTTAGAGACACTTACATGCATTGATTTTTTTTTGTCAGCTAGATATAATTTTACCTCAAGGCTAATTCATCTTAATGTACTGTTAGAAAGGATGAGTTTCCTGGCATCTTTAATGGTTTCAATCAATGAATTTTTTTAATTTTAAATGAAGTATGGTTTTCAGTTTTCAAGCGATGATATTCTCCTATTGAAGTTGCCCACAAAAAGATGATGCAATATTTTGTTTGACATTTAGCAAAGTAATTATCTCTGAGATTCAGCACGAGGCGTTACTTAAATTTTAAAATGTGATAAAGTTAAAACTACACACATGTCGCTCTCATGTTATATCTTAGCTCTTGATCCACATGATTATAGAAAGAAAAAGTCTGGGTTGGTTTGGACGTATTAAAGTTGTTTCTCTTCTGTTGATTAGCTATAATGAATTAACCACAATATTGCAGGAGTAAACCGTTACTTCACACTTTGCACCACTGACTTTCTAGCGATTGGTGGGGGAGGTCATTTTGCGCTTTATTTGGAGGGTGATCTGTAAGAACTTTGTACTCACACCTTTTTTCATCAAACAAATCACTATCCTTCCCTCTATAATTATAATATCATCAGCCTAATTTTTTTTTGTTGCAATTTTTGGACATATCAACTCAAGATTGAATGGGTCAAGTTCGGTTTCCGAAACTTATGGCAATCCTTGTTTAGCACATTCTCCAGAATTTCAAGTGAAGGAAGTAGAGGTGCGCATAAAGCTACCCTCACTCACAGACACATGAACCTCCCCAACCTTTTCCCCCCCTTTTTATCAATCTGTTCCGGCTCATTTGTTTACCTCCTTATTGATGTACGAAACATTTACTTAAAAAAACTAATTAGAAACTGCTCTTTCCTCCATGCAGTTGTGGGGCTTTGTATTTCCTTCAAAACATGAGGAGATACTAAAATTGAGCAAAACAGAGGCACCTGGGATCTCTCGCTGGTAAATATCTGACTATGTATCAGATGTTCGTCAAATCCTTGCAGTTCGCATTTTACTGAATGATCATGCTGAGTCACAAGCAATTGCAATTTCTGCTAGCAAGGGATGCAAAGTTGATTGACAATATGATGCAGAAATTGTATGAATCCACCCATGTTATCACCATGTAACATGCTTGTAAATATTTGCAGGGCTGTATATACAGAACAGAGTTCATACCCATTACAAAATGGTCTATTTTGTTTAGAATAAAAATTGGAGTAAATTTATGCGTTGCATACTTAAAGGAAAATGAAGGATAACCACATCATTTTGTGACTCATTTATATATACTTCAGTATAATTTGTTGTTAGCACTTCTCTTGTATAAATATTTAAAAGAACGGAATAAATATTATTTTCTAATATTTAAATAAAACTATAAAAAATTACTATATCCCTACAAGCACATAATTTCCTTGCTATTTGTATGTGAAAAAAATGGAGAAAGAAAGATATATTTATGCACTCTTTAAAACAGATGATTTCTTGAACGGAACAATTGAGTTCGGGTGGTTAGTGAACTCCATCAAGAATGAATTATTCAAATGAACTTAAGTTCGATTTTTTCACCAAACAATTTTTTTATCAGATTTTATTTACCTTTCGGCTGAACTCTAGATTACACGATCCTTTTCCTCTCGGAACTCGAGAGTTAACAAAAGAATAAGACAAATGTTCTCTTGAACAAAATATACCCGGATACTGCAATGGTGGGAGAAAGAAATTCCAGCCAAGAGATCTCAAGTGAAAGAGTTTAAAAGACAAATGTTTAGAACATGGTTAAACATTTTTTCTAGTAAAAAACTTGATTTTGTTTTTATCAAGAGAAGACACTCAGTTTTCCGGTTGAAAAATGGACAAAAAAGGACCAACATAAAAAATGAATCACTTCTTAATGATAGTATTTAAAAAAAAAAACAATTAATGATATTATAGGATAGAGAAATAAAAAAAAATTGTGTTTTCAATATGTATCTTTTTTTTTGGACTAAATTTATATGCTAATTTAGTGGTAAGTCGTTAGTCTATTTTTTTTTTGACGTTAAAGACAATTTCATTAATGAAAGTCTGACAATAAATCAAATGCTGAGACTGCAGAAATACAAGACGGAGTTTCTTCAATCCATATGCAATCTAAATTCTTAAGAGCATATTTTGCTAAATAATGAGCACATTGGTTGGCTTCACACCTAACATGCGAAAAATTTAAACTACGAAAACTACCCTTAAAACTAATACAATCTTGAATAATTGATCCAACATTGTTTGGAGATTGTTGGTGAGCATTCAACGCTAAAACCACATTAGAAGCATCTGATTCTGCTATAAGATTCAGAAAAGACATGTCTTTTGCAAATTCCAAACTCTTCCGCATAGCTAAAGCTTCTGCAACCTCTGAATCTGGTGATGAAAAAAGTTGTTAGTCTATTAACCTCAAGACAAATAGTAAAATAGTTTCACTTCAACCAATAATTTGTTTAAATGGCTACAAATGTGAATAAGTATATTTTTGTTTTTTGGTTAAATAAGTATATTTTTCTTGAATAATATATATTGGGTTTTAATAAAAATAAAATACTTCTCGCAAAAAAAAAAAAAATTACTATAATGGGTCCTTATAATTGGTCTAGAGGCAGTCTAATATAATAATTTACACTTTAAATTTGGTCATTTTTTTCTGAAAAAAACAGTAAATTTAATTTGGTGATTCTAAATATAAAACCCTAGGACGGAGGGAGCGGAGCACACAAAAAGTAGCGCCATACGCAACAATCTCTTTTACTGGCGGGCATGGCGGCATAACATTCGTTGTTTTACTGTCGATCGGCGAGTGGAGAATCGAGATCAACCAAACAGCCTTTGAATGGCTCCTCCCAAGACTAAAGGAGGGGCCACTCAGGGCAACAACAACGCAAGAATTCTCTTCTTCTCCGTTCTCCTCGCTCTTCAATATGGCGCTCAACCTTTGATTTCTAAACGCTTCATCAGGTTACCTTTTCTTTCTTACTTTCTCAATTTCAATTTACTATCACATGATTTCATTCAATATCTTCAATTCAGTACTAGATTCATTCCATTTTCTATAATTATGACATAATTGAGATAATACCAATTGGAGGAGGTTGCATTTGAAACTTTTCAGGGTTTTCCTTTAATGCTCACTAGCTTCCTCCTCCGGCTGCTTCTGTTTCAGTTACATGTCTTTTGTAGTTGAAACTTGAACCATTCCAAAATTTTATTTTAATGAGCTTATATTTGCCTTATTTAGCTATCAACTCTTGTTTAGATTTAGATGCATTTCTTTGTTGTTATCTAGGATTTGTCGTTTTAGCATCCGTGCCTTTATTTATTCAAAGCACGAGTACTAGCACAAGATTTTCAGAAAACAATGATACATATTTTTGCAAAACTTGCAGAATTGACAAAAGCAGAAATCATGAGATGCAGAACATTGCTATTAAAATTTAATCAACAATGCCTACTTTTTCCTAGATAAACCCCTTACATCCAAATGAAAAGAGACACCGATATTCAAAATTCACTAATAGTCATTGTAGATGTCTTATCTTGTATCCTATTCACACTTTATCCTACCTGTATCAGCAATAATTTTTTTTTATTTTTTAAATGGCATGATGCTTGCTGACATTACGGGTTGTGTTCAACTTGGCTATGAATTCAACACTAGTATGTTAATCAACTAATCATTATAACATGTCTGTGTTATCATTTTAAACTTAGGTTAAAAATACATTTGTCGATGCGATTGATGTACTTAATATCTTTAGTCATTCATTTCCTTGTGCATTGGTCATTGAATTAATATCTTTTAGTCATTCATTTCCTTGTGCATTGGTTATTGAATTGATATCTTTAGTCATTCATTTTCCTTGTGCATTGTCATTGTGAATGACCATGTGAAGTATGCCTTAATAACTTACTTTTTCCCTCATCCACAGCCGTGAAGTTATCGTGACTTCATCCGTTTTGTCATGCGAGGCTGCAAAGGTAACTATCGAAATGTACTGTATAGTTTTGTATGTTTTGTTAGAAAACATGTACTATACATTGTTATTATTATTGGGAAAATTAATGGATATTTTATTCTGCTCTTTAGGTTGTATTTGCCCTGTACTTTATGGCAAAAGAAGGTAGTATGGGAAGAATGTATAAAGAATGGACTTTGATTGGAGCATTGACTGCATCAGGACTTCCTGCAGCTATATATGCACTGCAAAATAGTTTGTTGCAAATTTCTTACAAGAATCTTGATTCACTCACATTCTCAATTCTGAATCAGACAAAAATATTTTTCACTGCATTATTTACATATTTCATGTTGAGGTATGCTCCTGCAGTAACATCTGTTAATATTTCTGCTATTTCTGTCAAGTCCCATTTGTTCAAATATGTCTAAATGGAGATTTTAAACTGTTATCCTTGTGTCCAGTAAATGGTTATATTCATTAGCTGCTGTTTCAGCATAAAAAATTGAAGGTAATTTGTTCTGTAGAGCTGGAGTTGTCCCTGTTTCTTGTGACTTTGACCAGCCATTGTGTAAGTTTTGTGTAGGCTGTTTACTGAGGCTAGTGTTTACTGAGGCTAGTGCCTTTCCTGCACACTATGAGTTGAATTGAGATCAGAGACATGCAGTTTGGTGTTTTCCAGCACCTTCAACTGTGTTTTGTTGGGTTTGGTGTATTTCACTTGCTGTTTTTCAGCGTTTTAGAAGATGTTGATTTATTGTTCAATTGTTCGCGTGGATCTGTAGAACTTTCTTAGGATGATGTTAGGAACCTAGTAAGTTATGATCCTTATCAAGAAAAATCTTAATTACAATAGTGCAGATCTTTGAAAGTCTGCAACCTCCCTAGCGCCAAGATCCCTATTTCTTTTCATATGATAACAAATCCTCGTTCTAACTCATTCCTCTTATTTGTATACACTACTGCCTAATCCCCTATCTAACACAACCTGACTATTTCCAACTGTTAATGATTCACACATCGGACAAATGATGGCCTGAACATGTGTTTATTAATGGGGGCAATCCTCACCTCACAAGCCGTTTTGTGGGGTTGTGTTAGGCCTAATCACGATTTCTGAGATGGTATCAGAGTCTCTCCAAGATCCATTGGGCCACCTGCTATCACGTCACCCATCATTTATGTCCTCGACCCAAACCCAATAGTGCTGGTCGTCTGGTCGTGAGGGGGTGTGTTAAAGAGTCTAACATCGGACAAATGATGGCCTGAACATGTGTTTATTAGCGGGGGCAATCCTCACCTCACAAGCCGGTTTTGTGGCCCGATTTCTAAACCATCAGGCTAATGAGCTGAATAACAATGCATTTGGTGCTAATGAGCTGAATAACAATGTATTGGGTGAATTGTTAAAAAAAAAAAATGTATTGGGTGATGTTCCCTAACCCAATACATGTGTTTATTAGTTGGGGCAATCCTCACCTCACAAGCCGGTTTTGTGACCCATTTTCTAAGACCGACAGGCTAATGAGCTGAATAACAATGTATTTGGTGCTAATGAGCTGAATAACAATGTATTGGGTGATGTTCCCTAAGCGGTTAATTTTGGGAGACTCCTCTAAGTGGTTTCTATTATCTTTTTCTCTTGATGGGTTTTTGTATTTCTTCTTTGTGCTTTTTTTAGTCGCTGGGTTGTTCTCAACATTGCTTCTCTTCTCTTTGCATTTGGATGGTTCAGTTTCTTTTCTCTTCTTGTTGGTGGCTTCCTATTAAAGTAGGATGTGTTGTTTTATGATGGGTCTGCAACTCTGCTGCTTGTAACAAGTTAAAGCTTAGTGTTATAAGGTTATTAATTGGAGGGGGAGTGTTAAGAAATTAGGGTTAATGTTATTAGTCTTATTGTTGAAAGGCTTGGGTTTATACTTGTAGTACTAGTACTTTACCTGATTATTAAACTAAATTGGAGCATCTTGACCAAAAAAAAACTAAATCTCATTGCATCAATCAATCATATTCAGACTGTTTATTTTGTACCTTTCTCTCATTTCCCTCTTCTCTAGCACTAAACCTGAATTTTAATACTGTCCGCTACATGGTATCTGATCATATTTAATACAGGCAAAAACAATCAATTCAACAAATTGGAGCCTTATTCTTGCTAATAGCTGCAGCAGTTTTACTAAGTGTTGGTGAAGGCTCTAACAATGGTTCTACTGGTGCTAATGCTGATCAAGTTTTATTCTATGGAATTATTCCTGTATTAATTGCTTCAGTGCTCTCTGGACTAGCTTCTTCTCTGTGTCAATGGGCTTCTCAGGTTACCAGAACTTTCAGTTTTCCATTCAAACCTAAGTTTTCTGAACAGATCAATGTTTTTCTTTGTCCAATTGATTTTTTTCTTTATATCACAGGTTAAGAAACACTCATCATACCTAATGACTGTAGAAATGTCTATTGTTGGAAGTATGTGCTTGCTTGCCAGTACTTTGAAATCTCCCGATGGGGAAGCTATAAGACGACATGGATTTTTTCATGGTTGGACTCCTCTAACTTGGGTAATGTTCCTATCGATGTCTTTCTTTCGTGATATAAATTCTTTGGAGCCCCTTGTATTGTTGTGCTCATGCGTAAGAAGCCAATACAACCATCGCAGCTGTCTTGAAAATGCAAATCACACCCTCTGTGCCAAACACTTGCATGTACATGTTTTTTGGATCCAATCGATGTCAATATTTGTTTTGTGGGAGGGGGGTAATAGTTTCTGCTGATTTTATACCCTAACTGCATATTGATTTCATTAACATAACCAAAATGCCTTACATGTGTGGTTCAGGAATTTTATATTTTGTATTGACTATTGAGTTCACTGCACTTCATCAAATCACATACATTTGTGATTCTAGTAGATGGAAACTGTTGTCAACTTATTAATTGTATTGATTAGTGAGTAAAAAACATGTTTAAAATCCATAACATGAACTTTTTTGTGCCTTATCCTGGGCGTTGTTATCCATATGCAGTGATTGTGTCTTCAATAGATATTGATGTACGTCAACTTAAAAAGTTGCATATTGTTTTTCATTCATTTCAGATCCCAGTAATTTCCAACGCCCTTGGTGGAATTCTCGTTGGTTTAGTTACAAGCTATGCTGGCGGTGTTCGAAAGGTAAGGTTTTTACTTTGTGAACTAAATTGGTTTTGGCATGTACTATCCACGAATGACGGATGAAAACAGTCACATATTTTAGTCGGTTCTTGTTAGTTTTTAGTGTTTTCACATCATATATCAAGTGGTTGATTTGAGGATACAGATCTATGCATTTGATTATATTGTTTAGTCTGTCTTAGCTTTTAGGGGCCTTGATCTACAATCTAATGTTTTTATTAAAAAAAATCTACATTCTAATATACATTATTGTTTATGGAGAGAAATTATTAATTCACTCTACTGGTGGAGCTATAGACTTTAGAGGCACTAACTGCACAAACTTTTGGTACGTAATTGAGTAATTGGTAATTTGCTACTGGACGACATGAAATTATTGGGAAACTTTGCAATTACTACTTACTGAACATGATGGCAATTCTATGACTGGAAAAAATCCTTCATATTTTCTGATTTGTGCAAATTTACTGAAATGGCTTTTCTTCAATGTGGTTGCAGGGGTTTGTCATTGTCTCAGCTTTACTTGTTACTGCATTGCTGCAGTTCATTTTTGAAGGAAAACCACCTTCTCTTTATTGCCTCGTGGCTCTTCCGCTGGTGGCCAGTAGCATTTCAATATACCAGAAATACCCCTACCAGATTAAAAAGAAGGAATTATAAAACCTGCCAGCAATAGTATGTATGGGGGAGTTAATTAATTCCCCACTGAAGCTCCTTTGTATTTTATCCACAATATATAAGCATCTTGTAAATGATAGAAGACTAGCATTATTTTCTATGTCTGCTCGATGTCAATAGAAATATGGCGTTACATTAACTTTTTGTAACATGAGTCGAAGTGGTTCAGTTTGAAATTTATTTTGCAGAAAACAATGACTATATACCGTTGGTGAAGATGAAACGTACTTAAACACGATGGATTTTAATCTTTTTTCAATGAACTTGAACACGATGGATTTGAATATTCTTTGTTAGGAGAATTTGGTCTTGTTAGGAAAAGAGAGACAAAATTGTGTAATGATAATTTGTATAACTATTTTGTGCCAATTTTTGATACAACCTTCTTGTTCTCTATTCGTATTGGGAAAAAACAACACATAGAAAAAAGGAAGAGAGAGGATATGAACACAATATGAGTATGAGAGAGAAATTTGTTCAAAAATTGTATCAAAATGGTTGTACAAATTATTTCTCAATGTCCAAATGGTGTATCAAACTGGTTGTACAAAATCATTTCTCGACAAAATTGATCATGCAAGGACTCACCAAGATTGATTGTAATTGTTTTTTTTTTTTTGAATGGCAAAAGATATATATATATATATATATATATATATATATATATATATATATATATATATATATATATATATATATATATATATATATATATATATATATATATATATATATATAGAGGGGGGATATTTTGACTCCAAGAGTAAGTTTGTTTACTTACTCCAAATCTCATCCTTTAATCGTATTATCAATTAATGGCTTAGATTGGTTCATAATAAGTGATAAGGTAGACTTTCATTTTCTTCTCTATTGGAGTTAACATTCTTCAACAAAAAAAGGGAAAACAATTAATGACTTTTAATTGATAGTTTTTTTTTTAATTCTCTCCCTTTACTCTGTTTTTTTTTTGGAAAATGCTATTTATCTAGAAAAATAGCATCAAGAATTTTTCAAGACACATGTAGCAAGTTTTAATTGCATGATTTATTTGTCCACTTCCTATTTTTTAGCCACACCTCCTTGAATTGTGGCAAATAGTGCATTGTGATTGGCTACTCTTTATTCTTGAAGAATTCTTGATGTTTTTTTTCTTGATAAATAGCATTGCTCGTTTTTTTTATATGCATAGAGGAAAAATTTGTAAAAGGATTCGATAAAACATGAAAGCCCCACAAGTGCACAAGATGTAAAACTCACTTAGGCATATTTTTTACAATCATTTTTTTTACACGTATGCTTTTCCAATTTCCTATGTATTTCTATTTCATGCGCTTTTCTCTTACAAATACAAAATCTTTTTATTATTATTATTTAATTACCAACAGAAAAAATAATTATCTAAAAAAATTAACATATAATTTATTTTTTCTCGTTATGTATTTATGTAATCTAAAAATTAACATATACTTTATTTTTTACAAATACAAAATCTTTTTATTATTATTTAATTACCAACAGAAAAAATAATTATCTAAAAAAATTAACATATAATTTATTTTTTCTCGTTATGTATTTATGTAATCTAAAAATTAACATATACTTTATTTTTTTTGCTATGTATTTATTTTGTGTATAAAAAAAAGGAGAAGAATAAAAAACAACCAATTAAAAGTCATTAATTGTTTTTCCATTTTGAGATGAAGAATGTTAACTCTAATAAAGACGAAAATTAAAGCTTATTGTATCACTTATTTTAAATCAATCTAAGCCATTAATTGATTATAGGATTAAAGGCTAAGATTTGGAGTAAGTACACAAACTTACTCTTGGAGTCAAAATATCCCCCCTCATATATATATATATATATATATATATATATATATATATATATATATATATATATATATATATATATAGATTGATTGTAATTGTAATATTCAAAGAAATGAGTGGTGATTGTAATTGTAATATTTAAAGAAATGAGAGTGGTCTAAATGCATGTACAATCGTCCAATGCGTGTGTTTGTTGAATAAGTATAATATATTAAAATGGTTTTGTTTAACATGTACTACAAGAAAAAAGATTTTACACCGAGCATAAACATCTTCTATATTATTGGATCAAAAAGTCACATCATGCCATTTAATTTTTTTTGTTGACCTTGTAGCAAAAATTAGCATGTATATAATGCAAAACTTGTCTAACTTGTCCACCGTATAATTGACCACTAAAAGTATATGTCATTTTCTTTGCCCATCCTACCAAATTCTCGTGTACCCTCTGAATTTTCCACTTCAAACCATTTTTACCATGATAGTGTCACCTCATTATTGAACGTAACTTATCATCAAAACTGTTAGAGGACTTAAAAAAAATCCAAAAAAATCTAATAAATGAAGAAAAAAAAATTGGTTAAAATTTCAGTTTAGATAAAATAAGAGAATTAAAAGTACAAAAGTAAAAAAAAAAAAAAAAACTAGCGGTTTAAGCCTGGTAAGCAGGGTTTAAAAGAGGCGCGTTGAGTTGAGAGGAGAGGAATGAAAAGTTTAAGTTGATTTCGAAAACAGAGCAACGATGGCAGAAATTGCAAACACCGTATTCATGATCCCACTCATGCCAACTTCTTTCTCAGCGGATTTCAAACAAATCGCGTTCAAAACAATCCCTTCAGTTTCCAAGGTTGAAATCAAACACGTCCTCGAATCCTTCTATCTCTTGGAGGTTAAAAAAGTTCGAACGTTGAACGTCAAAGGAAAACCATCGAAGAATCGCAGCTTAGTCGCAAAACCAGATTACAAGAAAGCTTATATCACCCTCAAAAAACCGGCTTCTTTCTCCAACGACATTTTCGCCTTTCATTCCACAGGCAAAGCCGTCGACGACGACAATAACAAGGATAAGAAGAAGATGGTTTCAATTCAACATTCTCGTGTCATTTAAATGTTCACAATTTTTTGTTTTTTCAATTCAGGTTTGCATGAAAAACATTGGATCAATGGCAATTTATTTGTCAACTATGAAGCCTTTGTGCAGTTTTGTTGTTTACCATAAACATTAATATTATCTCGAAAATAAATTGCTAGCGCTGTTGTTGTATGTTTGGAAGCAATTTGTAACCTTTAAAATCAAGTTTGGTTTGGTTGGTTGGAAAGGAATTATTTGATTGTTTCGAATTAAAATTTATTTTGTCTCTAAATCCCCGATTGAGTAGAAGTGATGAAGAGTTGTTTGTTTGTATGTGTGTTAGGTTGAAAATTTTGTAGTTTTTCATCGAACATATTTTTTTTTTCTTAGTGAAATTGTCTAAACATAAGTCACTTCACTTTGAACTTAGTTTTAACCAAAGAAATTTTGCAATATTAAGTTTGTTCAAAGCTGGTAAATACTAACCCAAACAAATGCTTAGAAGTTGAAGTAAAGAATGTTGTGAACATAGTTCCAAAAATCTAATATGAAATGACTCAGTGCTTAGCCGATAATACGGAATTTGTTGATTAATTACTAGTTCAGTGGAAGCAATCATCCTAAGTAAGTATCATACTTGGAATTCATTAATCTAGCAGCAAATGTCCAATCAAGTTTCGTTTTTCTTGATGCTAGAGTGTTTTGCTTTCCTTTTATCTGCACCCTTTACAGTTCATTGCTAATGAGCTGTTTGTTCTTTGAGAGTGATTTAGTCATCCATTTTCGTTGTAGGTATTTATTTTATGTATTGTTAGCATTTGGAAGCCTCTATGTATAAGGAACTTTTCTTTCTTTGAAGCAAACAACATCTTTAGATATAATATAAAATTTAGGCTATATGCTTCAGGTATTTAGATGTGTTTTACAACATGATTTCTTATGATGAAATAATTTTAAGACACGGAGAGCCTTCTTCTCGGGGCTGATCTACGACGAGTGTGGTTTGGTGATGTGGGCATATCTTGTCCATCTCTAGTTTCACCTCCTGTTGGTTTTACATGGAAGGATTTCTTGATCTTCCGCCAATTTAAACTCCAGCCTGATAGATTCTTTGGTTTGTCGTTGCTAGTTAACTTTTTATACTCTTCTTGCAACTCAAAGTAGTCGTTCTGCAGTTCTACCATGTTGGACTTTACATTCTCGAGTTCTGCTTTGAGTGTTTTTATGTCTATAGTTTCAGATGTCTGGTTTACATCCTGTTGAGAGTTGATTCCACTTTGTGCCGGTTCCTTCTCTTGCATTGCTGCTCTCATCTTTACTTGCTCTGCAAATAGAACCTGCGTTGTATACTTTGGTTCAGGTGACAATGCCTAAGCTGAATCACCATTATGGACATATTAGCTCTGAAAAGGTTAAAAACTTATGTGATTTTAACTATCATGTGTTATGCTGCCACACTATCTTAGATGCTATGTCTATAATGTGAACCAGATCCAAAATGTTGTTTTGTGGAATTCAATTATCTTATTAAAAATGGAGTTGGAAGTATTTTCTTCTCTCTGTTGAATCTCTTCTTATCATGATTGTATCATATCTCAACATTTCTAGATTATATACTGATGTTCTAAACTAATTTTGTTTTGTTGCAATGTCAAGACAATTTTATTTCTAAATCACAGTAGGTAACTAAAGACACAAACTTTTGTGTATAGAGGAAATACTTTGCGGAGTTTACTATCAACTATTTCCCTTTCACTCTATGAGACATGATTTTGGGGAGGGATTTGAGAGCTCTTTCCAATTAGTCTTGCTGTTTGGTTTATATTTTTCCATTTGTAAGGATCATTTGTACTGTCTTGCTTCTATGTGATCCCTCTTTCCTTCTAAAGAAGTTTCTTCTTTCATTTAAAATCATAGTTCACTAGTTTTCCATCTGCATGGAAGGGATTTCTTTTTCAAAGTTAAAGGTCTGTGAAGAAACAATTATTAATATATCATAGAAAACATCTGACCCCAAATTGGTTCAGATCTTCAATTGTGTTGATGTGTTTTTCAAAGGTATTTAAGCAGATGCTAGTGGTTCTAAATTGTACTTTATGATAATGTCATCATTTTTTTTCTTCATGGAATTCTTAAAACTCTATTTGGTGATTGTATGAAGCTAAAGTAACCGAAGACTAAGTTCCAAAGATCCAGGGAACTTTACCTGGACAACTGTTCTTAGAGGCAATCTATCATTTTGTGCAGCATGTATGCATGCATCAAGTGAGAGTTTTTCACAGTTCATTATTTTGCAGAGTCTTCTACGGTCTTGGTCAGTTAGGGAAGGATGGGTCTAGAGAAACATCAATATCAAACGTCAAAACTTTGTTTTGAAATCACTTTTACAACACTTCAAACCTGAATTGAACACAAGAAAATAGGAATTAAAAGGCTGACCTTTAGGTAGGTGTCAATGGCTCTATATAGACCATCGTGAAATGATCGAGTATGTTCTGGCAGTAATTCAGCTAAGACTTGGAACATTGTAATTGAAAGATTTGGATCTGTTGCAACTTCAGCTAGGTAATTGTCCAAAAGCCTACTAATATTGAATTTCCCGGACTTTTGTTGCAGTTGCGTTTGCTGTTTTTCATGCATCAAGAAGTATTCAACAATCCGTTGTACTACATCTATGTCTTGCATAGTGCAGTTTTCGGGTGAATTAGGCATGCTACAAATGAAAAAGAAAAGAATAGAACAAAGAAAAAGATAGAAATTAGTGTCTTTGGTCATTTTCATAAGCCTCCGGTTATTTTTTATTTTTCGCAGAGTTGGATTTGACCTTCAGCATTAATGCCAATTCCAATATGACAGGAGAAAAATGAATTGTAGCATACTCACTTGACCATTTTTCCTTGACCTCCATTTTGATATCTAGGAATTAAGAGATCATTCACCTCAGCATCTTCTAACACCATACCAACTCTCTTTTCAAGGTCTGAAATGAGAGCTGATGATACAGAATACATCATTGCCATCTTTAGCATCTGCAACAAGAACTTACATGGGACAGCATCTTGTTGAGGAGGAATTATGCTTATTAGGCTTTCAATAATAGTCGTTTGCTCCTTGCTATGTCTAGTGCTCTCTTCTATCTTCATGCTAAATATAGTGAACTGTAGATTACTTTTTCCATGCCCATATCCTCTAAGCCCTTCTAACTCCTCATACATTCCTGGTAGGCATCTCTTGGCATATTGCATGATACATTTACCAATGATCTCTGGTTTGGTTCCCTTTGCCCTAATTGCTGAAATTATCCGCATAAAATGATCAATGCGGAGGGTGGCCAAATCATCGAACCACCAGCTTTCTTGATTAGATGCTGCATCCTCACTTGCGGGCTCATTTTTAGTAGCCTTCCAAGCTATAGAATCACAGCATCTTCTAACAATTTGGATATTTTCAGCCCATGGAGATAGATTTTCACAAGATTTCAGAACAGTAACAGTGTCTTTCCATGAAGAAAGCACGACAAATGTGAGGAAAGCTTCAGTCTTGGAAATGAGATTGCCATCTTCTAGTTCTTCAGTCATCTCTAGAAATTCTGATGCACATCTTAGTGCAGCTACATTATCCGAGTTGAAGTCTATAGGGAGGCCATAACAGAATTTTAGAATTGTTTCAAATGTTTCACATCCACCTGGAAAGTTTTCAAGCTTGAGCACATTCCCAGAAGTTGAGATTAGAGGCTGTACTTCCGACCGTCCTATGTAGCCGCATTTTGATATCAAGGGGTACTGTTACACAAAAAGCAGCCAACATATAAAAAGATTAAGTTTTTTTTTTTTTTTTTTACTTTCAGTTGATGCCTTTTAATTACAACAGTGTGACCGTGTTTTTATTCTAATTCTGGTTTTCAAAAAAATTCTAAGGAAAAGAAAAACATTTATTTTTCTTCTAGTTTTTAACAAAATCTTGAAAACATTAAACACAATTAAAACATTGACTCTTTGTTTCTGCTGTTTTGCATGCTTTTAAGGAGGATTCCCTATCCATGTCTGATGTTCTCTGTCTACCTCTCTTGAGATAATTTTTCCCCCTCTTTCTCTATCCAAAAGGGGTGGTGGGGTGGGGAAGATACACAACACACACACACAAACACACTAGGAAGAAAGGAATAAATGATTTATACTCCCTATTAACAGGATTGTGCTCTTCACCAGTCAGTATCAATCATTGATATGAGTGATTACTAATATAGACAGTGTTATTATGATATCATTATCTTGTCCCTCATATACCCTGCTGATGATACTGTTTGGAAGAATTTTACTGAGCTAAACAAGGTCAATGATTTTCTGCATTTATAAGGATTTATGATGATGTTTATTGATACCTTGTGCACATTATAGGTGGTTTCCTGGACTTGAATTGAAAAGTCTGTTGGGATTCGAGGGGCAACGAACCTGCATAAGCCCAAACCAAAAAACAAACGGAGAAAATAAATCATTCATACAAAAAGAACTATGCTTTTTAGTTGCATAAAATATAAAGGATTCTATTTCTGGGAGTACCTTGAATGTTCATTTTTTATGCTATCAGCTATTGTGACATGTTTGTTGGGAATAACTATGCTTTTATCTGAAACTTGTTCAGTTCTGTCAGACTGACTTTCAGGGTCTTGTGCTTGGGCCACTTGAAGTGATTTCATGTTTATTCTTGAGCTAATTGCTGCAAGCTTGGGATAGACATTTCATTTTTGATGACTAGCCTAAATGATATATGAAACCAGACACGCTGCCTAAATTAATGCTGAGTACTGTTCTGTGGTCAGTGTAGAATTGTAGTTAAGATGGTGGGTGAGTTGTTTCTTTCTATGTAGGCTATCACCTTCAATAAAATTCTATCATCAAATGGAATACTATAATTGTGCAGATGTTTAAGTTCTGTTAGGTCATGTATACACATGTTAAGTTGTTTTCTCTATAAATTAAGTGGCTCTATTTTACTTGATTTTCTCTTGAATGAAATTACCTGTACAGATAGGATATATGTATGTTACTGTAATTGTATTATCATTTATATTTATATTCAACTGGTGAAGATTGAAGCATTTTACATAAAAATCTTAGGCTTAGCTATCATTGTCAGCAATGAGTAGTGCATATCATAGCACATGTGATTTTCCACTATCATTCCGGTAAGCTTGTGCTGGAATTTGTGGAATGTCCCTGACTTTTATATAAACTTCAGCTGCATAAAAAAAAAAAAAATTTGCAATGTAAGTAGCTTAGAAATTGCAGAGTTGTTTAAAGTAACATTTTTCTAGGACACGTTTGCTCTCACCTTGCATTTAACTCTACCCTTAAAGTCGTTGTTACAATGAAACAATAAATTGAAAAGTATTACTTTTATAAGATAAAATTTCTCTTTTTAATCCTTATCAGTATAGTAACATCAATCCTTGATTGTTATTGAAGGATCTGGGCCATGATTTGTCCCCCTTTAAGCCATACAAATGCAAACCAATTGTCGAATTGTGGCTCACAGTAATGTACGTCATTGTTTACATTCAATTATTTGAATAGTATTTTATTTCTATCCCAAAACTTTGAAAATGCAGTATCAAGATCAATATAGATAGGCTTAAATATATGCAAATGATCCTCGTAGATATAATATCGAGCGTTTTGGTTTTAATCCCTTTAAAAATAATTTTTTGGAATTAGTCCTAGTCCTTGTCAAACCTGCCTCTCCTGGTTGTGGCATTGGTTAATGACCAGTCATGCGAAATTCTTAAGACTATATCCACCACTTGTGCACTTAACTCGTTCACATCTTGTCAAACCTTCATGTTACGATCTTCCATAGACTCCACAAAGTAACAACCATGGTTTGCATAAGTTGGTGAAAGTTGTTGCAATATCAAGAAGAGTATTCATTTTCCCACCCAATGCCTTTCCTAGCGCGCCTTATTTTTTTCCCAAAATTACCCTCGGTACATTCCGGATTATATATAATCCAGACACATCCGGACTATATACTCCGGATTGCACCAGTGCACAGAACTGAAACAGATTTGCATGTCATTGTGGTTTTTATCATTTTTTTTCTTCAATAAATCATTATATATGTTTGTATAAAAGACAATTAACTTAAATATTATATCAAAAAATGATTATATATATATATATATATATATATATATATATATATATATATATATATCATTATACCAAAAAAGAGTTGAATTTATATCATTACACATTTCACCTAATGATATACATTTCAACTAAACTAATGATATATATCTAATCTATGGCGCCGAAAGATCAATGGGACTATAATCCACTTCAACCTTCAGGAGCAGGACCAGCACCAACCCTCTCATTGGGATCAAGATTTTCAACAATGTACAATTATTCATCATCTTCTATGACTGCTACACCCGCCGCCCGACTTAGCTCATTATAATCTGTCATCCGGCTGACATATCTATCATGCCATGTGTCTGCATCCTCTCGATGATATTGTCTCCATAGAGCGGAAGTGGGAGGAATCAGACAACCATCCTTCAATTTCAATGCCATAAAATGGTTGTCATTCACATATGCCAGACAAATCAACGGATCGATACTTGGCGGCGGCGGTGGACCACATAGAGGGAAAAAGGTTTCTGATTTCCCAATGGATAACACAACAACCGTTTGGTTGAATTTCTGTGCGATAAGGAGCCCCATATCCGACATTGTCATCCATTTATCCGGTGGTGCATTGCCAATACCGGCGTAGGATAGAGCGTCTAAGACCTCTTTATACCGCATATCATCATTAATCATTCTCCGATAGCGGCCATTTTCTACACCGATAAGCTCTTTGTAAAGGTTGTACCGGACTAATGTGTGATCATCAACAGTCAAGTTACGTAGGACCGCAACTGCTCGGAACCCACAATGGCCATCACCGGGTACATCCGTAACCTTTTCAATAAAGCCATGCATCCAAAATGAGATTTGGTCTTTGTGTGGTATGTGGACTTCAACGGGTGTTGGCTTCAATTGCGGATTTTTTGGAATTGGCTTAGGAGGAGTAGGAGACATGTTGCTTTTTCGTGCACTCTTTCTACTCGTCCCTGTTGACCGTGTCTGTGAACCCTGTGTTTCTTGCTCCTGGGAGTCAACAATCTCCCATAGAGAAGGGGACCGCCTTGTCGATCGAATGCTTTGCTTATCTTTCTTTGGAGCTCCTTTGATGGTGACCTTATTTGGCGGTGGACGCATAGAGGTGGTTTCCGGTAAAACAAATTGTCGGAATTGTTCTTTCAAATGCACCTTCATGTTGTAATCGGCGTCCTTGAACCGGGCCTACAATGTGTAAAAAACTATCATTTTTGTTGTTGATGGAAAACAGTCAAAAACATGCATTCTGTTACCACTACTGATACAGTCCGGATTTTATATTCTGAAATACATAAGGTAATCCAGATTATAAAATCCGGAACTTCACGATACACCCTTTGCATGAGCCTTAAATGCACTTGAATGGGGCGTAAATGCTACCTGTAACACCCCGTTTTTCCCAACTTGAAAATCTCATTTAAATCAGAGTAATTAATTCACAACGGAATGTCACATACTACTTAAAAATCTTAAAAACAAATAATAATAATTATCCTTCAAATTCAACATCATAAAAATATTAAACTGTTGCAGCGGAAAATAGTTCAACATAATAAAAGTCTTGGCACACAGGCCTTATCAGAAATCTCATAAGTCTTAGTTAATGTTTATTCATAAAAGTTCATGAAAGCAAGCCCCATCCCGTTACATATCAGAGCACCTAGACACAAAGTGAGGAGTCCACTCACGAACGCCTCTAGTCTTTAATACCTGCACATTACCCACGGTCGAGGCAACATATACGCAGAAGGGGTGAGATTTCACAGTCAATAAATTAAACATATAATTCATCAAGTGCATTTAACAACATAAATCATCACTTACATATAAAACATTTATCATTTAGCATTATATCAAATCATATTCAATTATCATTTTCAAATATCATCATTAGTTCGTAAACAATTATCAACTCTAATGCATAAGCAAAAATCATCATTAAATCATAATCAAACATCATCATCAAAATATCATCATCAGGGCATCATGAACATCAACAACAATTATCATTTATCACCTAATAATCATCATAAGACATCATGTTCAACTTAACACTTGACTCAACAACACGACCCAACTTGACAAAACAACTCTTATCAACTTAACAACTTATCATCAACGACAAATGCAACAACAACAACTTTAACATCAACGACAAATGCAACGACAACAACTTCAACATCAACGACAAATGCAACGACAACAACTTCAACTTAACATCGTACATATGCATGTGGTACCAGCCAACAACATAAATGAGCGTAATTAGGCTCTTCAACGTGTGAGCACAAAGGCTGTCGGGCCTAAATCCCCAACTTTAATGAGCACAAAGGCTGTCGGGCCTAAAGCCCCCAACTTTAATGAGCACAAAGGCTGCCGGGCCTAAAGCCCCAAACTTTAATGAGTATGCAATGGACTCAATCATCCTACAACTTAGACAACAATGCGAACATCTTATACAACTCCATAATCATGGACAAATTCTTAAATTCTTGCAACTTAGACCGACTCATGCAACTTCAAGACATTAACAATCAACAGCAGCAAACAACAACAATTACAGCATGTAACAGTGCTTAAATAACATATCATCATTAAAGGGAATGGATTATATCAACTTATCATCTTAAAGCATCATAAATAATACTTATACATCATCACTACTAATCTCAGTCACCTAAACAGACTTCTGGAACTTCTGAAAGTATCCTAGACAACCCTCATTCTTACTTCTAAGATCAACTCATGACTACACGTGCGAAATGATCGCATCGGAACAATTTTGGGCAACTAACAGTGTTACTCGCAGTGGCGAGTGGTCCTGCTCGCAGTTGCGAGCTCAATGGTCTGGCTCGCAGTGGCGAGCGATGTTACTCGCAGTTGCGAGTGTCTTGGGGTAGCTCGCAGTTGCGAGTGTTTCTGCTCGCAGTTGCGAGCGATGAATGTCAGTACGGCCAGAAACCTAAAAATCACAACTTTTCATCTATCCTCATGGTTCTTTCATCCAAATAGCATCTAATTATCATCTTAGGCAATATCTAAGGTCTGTACACTAATTTTGTATTCAATCTAACATCTTTTCATGGTTTAATCATCAAATCGGTCATTTAACCCTAATCCCAATTCTCACCAACTCTCAACCTAATCATGTTAAATTCAATTCTCAGAACCATACCCTTAATTATATTGAAAGCTAGTCTCACCCTTACCTGGTTATTGCAGAAAATCGCAGCTCTCCTCTTGTTCTCCTCTCTTCTGACTTTTTCTCCCTTTTTCTCCAAAAACGTACGTTCTGCCTAAAACTTTTCTCAACCTAACTCCTTTTATTTATAACCTCACTTCTAATTTCTCTTTACACCTCTAAGAATACTCTTTTCACATCACAGCCCAAATTCTAATATTTTTATTTTATTTCTCATATCTTATTTTATTTAATAATAAAATAAGTCACACCAACATCATAACTTCACAAAACATATTCTTCACATAAATTATCTATAATTCATATAAACCACTCAACTTCATGAATCATATAATTCACACATATAAATCATGTAGATCACTTAAATCATAAATCGTATAAGCATATATTTACAAATATATTCTAAACCTCATTGAATTAATTAAATAATTAAGACGGGCGTTACAACTCTCCCCAACTTATAGAATTTTCGTCCTCGAAAATTTACTTCAGGCAAACAACTCTGGTTAAGACTTCAACATCTTACTCTTTAGTTTCCACGTCAAGCTTTCACCTGTTTCAAATCAACACAACGGAGTCCTACACCTCCGACCATACCAAGCCTCCAAAGGTGTCATCCCAATACTTGAATGATAACTATTATTATATGTGAACTCTATCAACGGAAGATGACTATCCTAAGTTCCACTTTGCTCAAGTACACAAACTCTCAACAAGTCTTCGAGTGACTGAATCGTTCTTTCCGACTGACCATCTGTTTGAGGATGATAAGCCGAACTCAATCTCAACTTAGAGCCTAACGCCTCTTGCAAACTCTTCCAAATCTAGAAGTAAATCTTGGATCTCTATCTGACACGATGCGTAAAGGAACACCATGCAGCTTCACAATGTCCCGAATATAAATCTCCGCCAACTGAGCTACAGGAAAACTAATATTAATCGGATGAAGTGTGCTGACTTCGGCAATCTATCAACAATTACCCAAATAGCGCCATTCCCTTTAGGAGTATTAGACAAACTCGTCACAAAATCCATGGATATACTATCCCATTTCCATTCTGGTACATCTAACGGTGTTATCAACCCAGCAGGTTTCTGATGTTCTACCTTCGACTTCTGACAAATCAAACAAGAATACACAAATTGTGCTACATCACTTTTCAATCCAGACCACCAAAACAACTTCTTTAAGTCATGTTACATCTTTGTAGCTCCCGGATGAATACTCAATCTACCCCTATGACTCTCTTCAAGAATCATTTTCTTCATCTCATCATTGTCTGGAATACAAATCCTACCTCGAAACCTCAACACACCTTGATCATCGACCTTAAAGTCACCTTCTTTAGTTTGATTACTAGCAACTAACAAGTCCACAACTTAACATCAACTTCTGCGCCTCTCTAATACTTTTCAAGAAATCATTATCAATTTTCAGCATTCCTAGCTTAACACTCCGAGACGACATTTCACAAACTAAGCTCAAATCTCTAAACTGTTCGAGCAATTCAAACTTTTTAACCATCATAGCAGACATATGTAAGGTCTTCCTACTTAAGGCATCCGCAATAACATTGGCTTTACCCGGATGGTAATTCAAACTAAAGTCATAATCTTTCAACAATTCGAGCTACCTTCGCTGTCTCATATTCAATTTCTTCTGATCAAACAAATACTTCAAGCTCTTGTGATCACTAAACACCTCGAATCTCGAACCATACAAGTAATGTCTCCAAATCTTAAGCACAAATACAACTGCAGCTAATTCAAGATCATGAGTAGGATAGTTTCGTTCATGAATTATCAACTGTCTTGATGCATAAGCAACCACTTTACCATCTTGCATAAGCACACCGCCTAAGCCCAACTTGGACGCATCACAATACACCACAAGAGGTTCATCAGGTCTCGGCAAAATCAAAACTGGAGCCGTCGTCAACCGCTTCTTCAATCCATTAAAACTGTTCTCACAATAAACATCCCACACAAAGGTTTTACCTTTACACGTCAACTGTGTTAACGGAAGTGCTAACTTAGAAAATCCTTCTATAAATCTTCGATAGTAACCTCATTCAACCAGAATTCACACTTAGACAATTTAGCATACAACTTCTCCTCTTTCAGCACTTGCAAAACAATCTTCAAATGTCTCGCATGTTCTTCTTCTGTCTTAGAGTAAATCAAAATATCATCGATGAACACAACCACAAAGCGATCCAAAAATGCATGGAAAACGCGATTCATATACTCCATAAACTCACCAGGTGCATTACTAACACCAAAAGGCATCACCTTATATTCATAATGTCCATATCGCGTCCTAAAGGCCGTCTTCTGCATATCTTCATCTTTTACTTTAATCGGGTGATAACCCGACTTCAAGTCAATCTTGCTGAACACACGTGCACCCCCTACCTGGTCCATCAAGTCATCAATTCTTGGAAGTGGATATCTATCCTTTATAGTTACTTTGTTCTACAGTCGATAGTCAATGCATAACCTCATACTACCATCCTTCTTCTTAACCAACAATACCGACGCTCCCCAAGGTGAAACACCTGGTCTTATAAACTTCTTATCAAGTAAATCCTCCAATTGTTTCTTCAACTCAGCTAACTCAGATGCCGACATACGGTAAGGTGTCATAGACACAGGCTTCGTTCCCGGAATAAGATTAATGGAAAATTCAACCTCTCTCTCTGGCGGCAGACACTTCCTGATGTGCCGGTAAGATCAACAACAATCTCTTCAGGAAAACTTCGGGAAATCCTCACACAATTTGCAACTTATCACTGACTGCTTGATTCTCAATAGATAGTGACGCCATCAACGAAACCATCAAAATTCCATCACGTGCTAATTGCTTCAACTGCTTAATAGACCAAACTCCGCTCCACTTTCTTCTTCGGCAGAAGAGAAATACACCGACTTACTAAAACAATTAATATGGACATGGTTGTACTCCAACCAGTCCATACAAAGGGTTACACAACAAACAACAAACAAGACAACTCAAATACAGTGCAAAACTGTAAAACGACACATCGACTCATCTACTTGGCCGGATGGACCGACCTGCTCTGATACCAATTGTAACACCCCATTTTTCCTAACTTGAAAATCTTATTTAAATCAGAGTAATTAATTCATAACGGAATGTCACATACTACTTAAAAATCTTAAAAACAGATAATAATAATTATCCTTCAAATTCAACATCATAAAAATCTTAAACTGTTGCAGCGGAAAATAGTTCAACATAATAAAAGTCTTGGCACACAGGCCTTATCAGAAATCTCATAAGTCTTAGTTAATGTTTATTCATAAAAGTTCATGAAAGCAAGCCCCATCCCGTTACATATCAGAGCACCTAGACACAAAGTGAGGAGTCCACTCACGAACGCCTCTAGTCTTTAATACCTGCACATTACCCACGGTCGAGGCAACATATACGTAGAAGGGGTGAGATTTCACAGTCAATAAATTAAACATATAATTCATCAAGTGCATTTAACAACATAAATCATCACTTACATATAAAACATTTATCATTTAGCATTATATCAAATCATATTCAATTATCATTTTCAAATATCATCATTAGTTCGTAAACAATTATCAACTCTAATTCATAAGCAAAAATCATCATTAAATCATAATCAAACATCATCATCAAAATATCATCATCAGGGCATCATGAACATCAACAACAATTATCATTTATCACCTAATAATCATCATAAGACATCATGTTCAACTTAACACTTGACTCAACAACACGACCCAACTTGACAAAACAACTCTTATCAACTTAACAACTTATCATCAATGACAAATGCAACAACAACAACTTTAACATCAACGACAAATGCAACGACAACAACTTCAACATCAATGACAACAACTTCAACTTAACATCGTACATATGCATGTGGTACCAGCCAACAACATAAATGAGCGTAATTAGGCTCTTCAACGTGTGAGCACAAAGGCTACCGGGCCTAAAGCCCCCAACTTTAATGAGCACAAAGGCTGCCGGGCCTAAAGCCCCCAACTTTAATGAGCACAAAGGCTGCCGGGCCTAAAGCCCCCAACTTTAATGAGTATGCAATGGACTCAATCTTCCTACAACTTAGACAACAATGCAAACATCTTATACAACTCCATAATCATGGACAACTTCTTAAATTCTTGCAACTTAGACCGACTCATGCAACTTCAAGACATTAACAATCAACAGCAGCAAACAACAACAATTACAGCATGTAACAGTGCTTAAATAACATATCATCATTAAAGGGAATGAATTATATCAACTTATCATCTTAAAGCATCATAAATAATACTTATACATCATCACTACTAACCTCAGTCACCCAAACAGACTTCTGGAACTTCTGAAAGTATCCTAGACAACCCTCATTCTTACTTCTAAGATCAACTCATGACTACACGTGCGAAATGATCGCATCGGAACAATTTTGGGCAACTAACAGTGTTACTCGCAGTGGCGAGTGGTCCTGCTCGCAGTTGCGAGCTCAATGGTCTGGCTCGCAGTGGCGAGCGATGTTACTCGCAGTTGCGAGTGTCTTGGGGTAGCTCGCAGTTGCGAGCGATGAATGTCAATACGGCCAGAAACCTAAAAATCACAACTTTTCATCTATCCTCATGGTTCTTTCATCCAAATAGCATCTAATTATCATCTTAGGCAATATCTAAGGTCTGTACACTAATTTTGTATTCAATCTAACATCTTTTCATGGTTTAATCATCAAATCGGTCATTTAACCCTAATCCCAATTCTCACCAACTCTCAACCTAATCATGTTAAATTCAATTCTCAGAACCATACCCTTAATTATATTGAAAGCTAGTCTCACCCTTACCTGGTTATTGCAGAAAATCGCAGCTCTCCTCTTGTTCTCCTCTCTTCTGACTTTTTCTCCCCTTTTCTCCAAAAACGTACGTTCTGCCTAAAACTTTTCTCAACCTAACTCCTTTTATTTATAACCTCACTTCTAATTTCTCTTTACACCTCTAAGAATACTCTTTTCACATCACAGCCCAAATTCTAATATTTTTATTTTATTTCTCATATCTTATTTTATTTAATAATAAAATAAGTCACACCAACATCATAACTTCACAAAACACATTCTTCACATAAATTATCTATAATACATATAAACCACTCAACTTCATGAATCATATAATTCACACATATAAATCATGTAGATCACTTAAATCATAAATCGTATAAGCATATATTTACAAATATATTCTAAACCTCATTGAATTAATTAAATAATTAAGACGGGCGTTACACTACCTCTCCGGATTATATAATCCGGAACCCATCAATTATGTCCGGATTATATAATCCGGATTGCACCAGTACATAATACAGAGACAGAAATCCTGGGCAGAACATAAACAGAAAATACCTGGAGAATATCTCATTTTGGCAATAGAGAGATGTCTTCTTTTTGAAGCTTCGGGTCAACCTCGTACTCGAACCTCAATCTCTTCCAGTGTGTGTGAATTTCTTCCAAACGAATGGCGGTGCCGTTCTTGATCTTCAAAGCTAGCATACACGCACACGGTAATCCGTAAGTGATGAAACTCAAACAACCACATCTTGATTTATTCGTACCAATTTCAAGTGCTTTATTATACTCTACTAAGAGATGATGCAAAGTTTCCCTTGAAATGTTCCAGATCAACCTAGACCACAACACCTTGTCTTTGAACCGATGTTCAAGCATGATAATGCTCGTCTGAAACGAAGCATGTATTGCGGTATGTTGCAACTCTAGCATGACATGAACGAATTTCCAGTTTGTGCTCAAATCACCCATACTACTACTCAGATACTTTTTCATCCGAGCGTGTGCAGATTCCGCTCTGTTTGTTGTAGTATTCCTCATATGAAGGTTTTTGTCAACCCAAAACCTCACAAACTTTTCCTTAACCGGATCCAAAATTGTCTTTTCAACATAATCCAAAAACTTAAGAAACTTTGCGCACACAACTTTGAACCGGGTCCAATTATCAATATATGCTTCCTCCGTTTCGGAGTCCACAATATCCATCCATGCAGCCATCACAGTCTTCACCACCGAAGCCGGCTTGATCGCTTGCCCATTCTTGCCTTTGACATCATTCACTTTGCAATCCAATTTACACTTTGCTCTCACATTTTGTCCAATGTGATATGAGCACAACAGAGTAGTAGCTTTAGGGAAAAACTTTTCCACATCATTGATCAAAGCATTGTCCCGATCAGTGACAACTACTTTGGGATAGAGATCTTTGGAGTGCAACATCTCACGACACCTCTCAAGAGCCCAATAAACATTGTCTTGCCTCTCAAACATCATATAGGCAAAAGCAATAGAGAATGTTTTCATGGTAGAGGTGTTACCGACAAACTCAAGCAATGGAAGACGATACTTGTTTGTCTTGTATGTGGAATCCAACACAAGCACCGTGGAGAACGTGTTAAACAACTTTATAGAATCTGGATGTGCCCAAAAAACATCACTGACTTCATCAGAATCATGATACTTCCTACAATGATAAACATAACTGTTATCGACCAAAGACTTCAAGAGATGTTGCATGTCATTCCTCGTACCCCTAATGGACAGCCTATACATGTAAGTAGCATTATAAACGTGTTTGATGGTAGTTGAAGTGGTATGATTCCTCTTCTTTAAGTTGGTAAGCATTTTCCTCGGAGGAACGTTTGATTCCACCATCTCTTCAAGGTGAACACGTTCATTTGGGTTTAGACGACCGGCGATTTTATGACCTTTCAACACATCTGTCATGCCATGGTTGTGTTTACCATCACCAACTTTGAGGCTTCAATCACCACCAGTCAACAAGTAACCTCTCAGCCGAAACGGACACTCGCATTTTCGCTAGATTTATTTTATTATTTATTTATTTGTGTTATGTGTGCTCTTACGTGATTATTTGCCTTTGTGTGTATTTTTGGTTGGGATTTGTAGAATTCGGTATTAGAGGGGTATTTTAGTCATTTTGGACTTAGGGGCATTTTGGTCATTTTGAGAGTAGGGGTAATTTTGTAATTTTTCTGAAGGTTATTTTTAGTGCTTAGTGAGATTTATTATTTTACCAAGTTGCTAGAGTGTGTAGTAATTATTTTATTTACCGTTAAGTGACTGTTAGTGATATATTTTACCGTTAAGTGAGTAGTAACATTTTTGAGATTAAAATAGAAATGGGTTAGGCCCATTAAGGTTTGTGAGATAAGCCCAATTAAGTGAGCCTATATAAACTAATTTTAGTAGAGGAATAGGGTTCTTTCACCAACATTATTCATTTGAGAAGAGAAGAGATAGAGGCTAGAGGGAAGAACAAGATCAAGGGTTAGAGGCAAGAGGGGTTTCATCATCTAGGAGCTAAATTGAAGATTGGATTAGAGATTCTTGGTGCTAGAGGTAAGAGGGTTAGGTTTCAACCATAATTCATAACTTTTCATTTCTACCCATTTTGTGAAATTGATGAATTGAACCTAATTAATTGTAAATTCATGCTCATGTTTTGATGCAATGTTTGGTTATGTAAATTGAATGTTAATTGAGTTGTTGATGATGAAATTACATGCTTAAATTGTGGTTATATGTGTGCTTTGCATTTTGTCCAAAAATGATGATATGAGGTGTTGTTGTGATGAATTATTGATGAATTCATGATGGTTAGTTGCTGTTGTTGTTGAGAGATGTTGTTGTTGATGATTAAAATCTTGGGTAATCATAATTGTGAAGTTTGCTATGACTTTGTGTGGTTTTTGAAGTTTTAATGAAAGAATGGGTCAAATGATGATTTTTGTTGTAAGGTTGTTTTGGTGCAAACTTTATATGGATTTGGATGTCTTTTCATGTTTAGAAATGTTTAAACAAACTTTGGGATCAAATTTGAGCATTGGGGAGTAAAAATTGGGGTTTTGGGGTGAAAATGGCTCTTTTTCCCGAAACTACTGTCACAACTCGCAACCGTACTCGCAACTGCGAGTTGGATGCGAGCAGCAGGGCTTCCTGGAAGCTTACTCGCCATTGCAAGTAAAGTTACTCGCAATTGCGAGTTGCACAGGACAGTACCCCATGTTTCGCGTTCTTGCATCTTTTTCCCTCGTTTCTGTTTTGAATTGGTTTTCGGTGTAAACATGAAAGTTGTAGATAATTTTGTTAGCTTTCCAGAGGTTTTGGTTTGACTTGAAAATGATTTTTGGTTTTTGAGTTATGATGAAAATACTCCAAGGTGGTCTTGGTGAAATTTTACAAAAATTCCGCATAACTACTCTTAAGTCGACCCAAACCTTATGGATTGGTTCCAAACTTCAAACTTATGTTTTATGAGTTCAATTAAGGTGTTTAGTAGTATTTAAACAATGATGTGAGAGATTTAAATTGTTTTGCTTAGAAAATAGAAAATTTCTTGAAAAGTGTTCGGCGATACGAACTTTGTGATTTTTATGAATTCATCGTATTTGGCCTATGAAATGCTTATGTAACCTCTACTGCACGTATATGTGACTTGTGAGGATACATGGCATAGGCAATTGAGCTCGTTTACTTGGTTTTGGCTTAGGTGCTCAATCATTTTCAATGTTGTGATTTTTGGAGACGAACTTGGTAGAAAATGATTTTTGAGAGCCAATTGCTTATGAACCCTTTATGAATAGATTAATATGATTATGAGATGATGTATGAATGATTGTTGAGTGATGAATATGATGTTTGTGATCATATTTTGTATTTGTTCCTTTATTTGGATTGTAAGGAATTATGTATATATGTGACAACTATATGTTGATTGAATTGTGGATGTTGTTGGTGATTGTATATATGTCAAGTGGTGGTGAATTGTTATCGATGCATATATACTAATTGAATGGTGATGAACATGTTTATGTTATGTTGTTTGTTGAACATGTTAAATGTTGATTGTTGGTGGTGAATTCATACATGCTAATATTGATGGTGATCTTGTTGGTGAATGCATGTATGTAAAATGATGGTGATGGTGAGGTGATTATTGTTTGTGTGAACATATGCATTGAGTCGAGTCATATGTTCATGCATTCATGACTGATGGTGGCGGATTTTATATCTAATTGAGGTGATTAAGATGTTTTTGTTGCATCGAAGGTGACGACCTTGAGGTGATTTGGTACCGCATGCATCTAGAAGAGTCTAGAACATTGCATGCATTTGAATAATTGATGAGTTGTGTCATAATTAAATATGTGACTTGGTGCATTTGTGTAATGGTGAAATTTGGTGAATGTTGTGATTATGTGGAGTGGTGTACATGTATATTGGTGGATTTTATTGATGGTTGTGAGTAATTGAATCATGCTCTAATTGTATGTCTTACTTGTTTGTGCTTATACGCTTTGTGAATCTATTTGATGATAATTAATTTGATAATAATGATGAGGTGAGAATTGTATATGTATATACATAAGATGTGGTGATTTCTTTGATAATGATGATTGCTTGCTTATAACTTTGAAATGATGAATTGTACTTGTTGAGTTAACTATGCTAAGTGAAGAATAAGGTGAGTAATCCTTCATTGATTGATAATTGATGAACTTATGTCGATGATTTGTTTAGAGATTGGATATACTTGCTATGCCATGTTAATAATGTGATAGCTTGAAATGTAAGTGATGGGGGAATAATCATGTGATGCTAGTATTCTAGGAGGGATGGTTATGTATATGCGATATGTATGAATCTTGAATGCTATGTTTTCATTTGGATTATGATGATGTAATGCTAACCCTCAGTGGTTTACCACCTACCTTTCCGTATGGATGGGTAGATGGAGTGCATGATGCTTAGACTTGTGTTGATGTTGCCGAGGAGTGGAGTTCCTCTTTTTATGTGCAAGTGTCTAGATTAGGGCTCTGATCTAGGGTAGTTCTTGCACGTTGGATTTCTATTTGATTATGTAGTTTTGGTGTTGAGACATTATTATGTTGAGATTTTGGATATTATTGTATCTGAGATTGGAGGATGTTATTTTTGTATCTTTATTCTGAGATTTGCAGTTGTTATGGATTATATACGTGTTCTGCTGCTATGTGATGTAACATGATCTTTATGCATGTATGTTTTAATTTGGAAGACGTATCATATATTCTTAGAATATATTCGTATGTTCGCGCGTTTTACCGCTTATTAGGAGTAGGGTGTTACAGGAGGAATAGGAGGAGGAGCATCCTCTACTTTCGGGAGTGGTGGTGGGGGATTCTTGGATTTGGCATTTCTGGAATCATGCACATCTTTGATAAGTGTTTAAAAGTGATATATTTCATATGGGAGTTTAGGCATTTTAGTGACTTGTTTTGCAAGATTCTCTATGGAAAACTCCAAATATTGTGTAAATATGTCATTTATGCTTTTGAGCCTTATTCTACCCTTTTTGTACAGGAAAATATAAGCAAGGAGCAAGAAACGTCAAAGTTCAAAGTCATACGCCATTAGCGTGTCCTACGCTATTAGCGTGATGAAGAAATGCCCAAGGCCAGAGAGATACGCCAATGGCGCACCTGGGGCATGGATCTGGAGCACTCTTGAAGAATACCCTATTAGCGTATACTGAGCTATTAGCGTACAGGCTCCAGAGAGCTACGCCATTAGCGCACCTGGAGCGTAGCTGGTCATGAAGAAACACGCTATTAGTGTGGGTTACGCTATTAGCGTAAAAGCTCCAGAGGGACACGCCATTAGCGTAGCTGGAGCGTAGGAGCAGGGCAAGACCAACGTGGCACAATCCCATTGGCCACAAGCTTAAACCGCCACACTGCGCTATTAGCATATATTTCGCTATTAGCGCAGGTGTAAAAACACAGGCCCTTTAAATAGCATTTTTACCTCTCTTTTAGGTCATTCAATATTCCATTGATATTTTCATACATTCTAAGAGAGAGGTCAGAGCTATTTCCAAGAGAGAAACACAAAGCAAGTGGTTTAGGAGTAGATTCAACTCAAGATCGCTTTGGACACGAAGGATCTTGACATAGAATCTTCATCTTTCCTTCATCCTTTGCATAGTATACATGTCTATGTGTAGCTATCATCTTCTTTGTAGTATTGAGGTAACAAACAAGCTATTATGTAATCTTTTGATCTTTTAATATATAAGGTTCTAGCTTAATGATTCAATATTGTTGTTATTCTTATGTTTAATGCTTTCAATGAGATTCAAGATGCTTTGGACACGAACTCTTGAATCTAGAACTAGAATAACAATCTATCTTATGTTATATCACTCTTGACAAGTTTGTAAACCTTTGATAATTACTTTTAATCAAGAACTTAATGCTTTCGGATACTTAATCAGGCTGGACACGGTCGATTAAGTTATCCGATCGACTTTGTTATCGTTTAAGGGATTTGGACACGAATGTTTAAACGCTAACTTAGAAATAACGATGTCGCTTTGGACACGAAGGATGTTGTAGAAATGATTGTGATAATATTGGTTATAAAGCTAGAGTCTGTTAATCGATCGAGAGATTGCTGCTGTTATGCTTGCTCGTTATCTTATACCGCAAGCGAAATAGTTCGATCTCCTCTCGTTTTTACTTTTATGTCATCTTTGGATATAGTGTTACAAACAAACATTTTATAAATGATACCTTAATGTGAATGATTGTGAAAACGCTTATGATTTAACGCAACTCCCTGCGGAAAACGATCCTATATATACTCACGTGTACATAGTTATATGACATGTAGAAATTCTACATCAATCTTCAAGTAAAAGAAGCGGCAACACAATAGGAGGTTCATTCTGAGGTAGATCATCATTTGGCGGATCAACAGGAACAACCATGACTGAAAACAGTGCGAAGCAGAGTCAGAAAATGAACACAGTTTATGTACTGGTACAGTCCGAAAAACGAAATCCGAAATGCATGAATGCAGTCCGAAATTTCAATTTCGGAAAAGTACAGTGAAGATCATACAACGTGATCAAAGGTTAATCGCCTAAAAATCGACTAGGGAAATGTTTATATATACATTACCTTTGCATTCAGACGAAAATGATGATGTTAACCCCCCTTGATAGCCAGATTGCTGCCTCAAACCATAATTTCGCCCTAAATGGAGTGTTTTTTAAGGGTGTAGGGAGTGTTTGTGATAAAGGTGGTCTGCTTCAGCTAGGTTATGGAGAACTATATATAACCTAGCTGTCCGGATTACGTATTCCGGAAAAAAAACGTCTATTTTTCCTGCTCGGTTTAAATGCAGGGTGTGAGGATTTTATACTCCGGAATATAACCATTGCGTCCGGATTACGTTTTCCAGATTGTGTCTCACCCTGACCAAACCCAAGTTTCGCAAGTCCCATGAAGCAGGGTGATTTCCTAATTGTTTCGGATTATATGATCCGAATATTGTCCGGATTATATTGTCTGGATAAAGGGTATTTTGGTCAAAATCACAGGGCGCGCGAGAAGGCCATAAGGTGGGAAAAGTAATACTCTATCAAGAATATAGTTGATGAGGCCGACCCAACATGTCAAGAGGCCTAAAGCAAATTTTATAATTAAGCCTTTTGAAATTAAAAAAAAAATAACACAATGCTTTTTTAAAAGCATAAATAAATTAAGTTTTGTTGAATCGAAGATTTGAACTTAGGACCAAAATGAATTGATGCCTTAAAATTGACTAAGTTAGATAAATATTTAATATTAGTATGCCATTTATATATTTATAACTAAATTGACTTATTTTGAGGCCTTTTTTTAACACAAAATCTTGAGGACTAAAGCCCTTGCTTGGGTGGCTTGGCCCTTAGGCCGGCCCTGATAGTTGATTTTTTTTGTCATGCAGTGATGTCCTACCATCTACAGTAGTACAGTGTTTTTGCAGACTTCACTGTGAATGACAGGACATCACTATGAGACAAAAAAACTTAAAACAAATGTGTGTGAGGTTCGAACCTCGACCTCTTCATTTATGTGCTTGAGTTTCAGTGGTTATTTGTCATTTTGTCTATCTATATAAAAAAAAATTATAATTTTACGTGACAATATAATAAATTTAGAGAAAATTAATTTTGAGGGGAGTGAAAGAAGAATTAAAGAAAGATGAGGGACAAAAAAGAAATATGAAAGTTGACATGATGATGCGGTACTCAACGTGGTTGGCACTTGGCGGTTTTTAGTCGCATATATAAAAACGACGAAGTCGAAAATGGCGTGTATTTGGTCGTTCATTTCTTTCGTCTCTTTCTCTCTGTTTTCTTCTTTTTCATAACAAATTTTTCAGATATTCATTCATTCATTCAGATCTGAAAAATTTCATTGAAACAGAGATAGAGAGAAAGAAAAGAAACCGATCCATTTCTCTCATAAATGGCGACGGTTTCACCTCTCGCCAAATACAAGCTCGTTTTCTTAGGCGATCAATCCGTTGGCAAAACCAGTATCATCACCCGCTTCATGTACGACAAATTTGACACCACCTATCAGGTTCAATTCTTCATTCATTCATTCTCAATTTCAATTTTGCATGGATTATTCAGATCAAAACATTTACGATACGCGTTAATATATATGTGTATTTCATCTTCACGTGAATTCATAATTATGATACATATATATCATCCCTATGATTTTAATTTTTATGTGATTGGAATTTCTTTGGATATTTTGATCAATGATCACAAGTTGATGAATTAGGACTTTGGACGATTAGGTGATATTTCTGATTAAACTGATCCCTTAATAAATCACATTTTTAAGGGATATATATATAACATAAGCTGCGAATTAAACCAGTTTTTTTAAAATTCATTGTTAGATTGATCATTCAAGAATTAGGATCCATAATTTGAGTCGTTGAAACCCTTGAATGGGAAGAAGAGTTCGTTTTGTTGCACTATTCATTCATAAGTCACTTTCAAGGTCTTAATTATTATAATTCTGATGATTTTTTAAGAGGCTTTTATGTTAGAATATTATGGTGCAATTTCTGCTTAGTGGATAAAGCTTGGTTAATTGTTGTTGTTTATAGTATTAAATTTCCAACATCATATAATAAATGGAGGCTTTTTTTTTTTGTTAATTTTCATTTCAACATTCACATTTCCCCCCTCTATGTTACTAGATTGCTAACAGAAAATTTGATCATATAATTTCAGGCTACTATCGGTATTGATTTTTTGTCAAAAACAATGTACCTTGAAGATAGAACTGTTCGTTTGCAGCTTTGGTATGATAAATTCCTCGTCAATTTATATTTTTTTTGTTTCTTTATCAGAAGTTGTTTAAGATGATGCATTATGATTTATGGCCGTTGTAGCCGTGTAGGTGTTTTTTGTTTCACCTTTTCTTTTTACTATTTCTGATCTTAGTGTATTTTAACTTTCAGGGATACTGCAGGCCAAGAAAGATTTAGAAGTCTCATTCCAAGCTACATAAGAGATTCTTCTGTTGCAGTTATTGTATATGATGTAGCTAGTAAGTTTTATGTTTTTTTAATATCAATTTCATTATCTAATTAATTTTATGTTAATTTTCATCTGATATGTGTTTGCATTTGAATCTGGAAGTTCTTTAGTCAGTTTAATGTTCCTTTTTTAGTTAAATAACGATATATTTAACCTCAATTTATAGTTATTAACCTAAGTAAGCTGTTCTAATGTAGACAGGCAATCATTTCTGAACACTAACAAGTGGGTTGAGGAGGTGCGTCAAGAACGTGGTAGTGATGTTATAATTGTCTTGGTTGGAAACAAAACTGATCTTGTCGAGAAAAGGTGAGTACTGAGTTACTGAGTTTGATCTATATATTCATTCACAACCGGTTTTCTGACTGGGTATGGTTTAGTTTTTGTTTAATATCATATTGAAGTTTTCATATTATGTTTCAATATGCATCTTGTTTAGTTGCTCAAATTTTTTGCATAAAAATAGTTAATAATTTACCATGTTCTTTGTAATTTTGCTATGATAGGTCAAGTGTCTTGCAGTGGCATACCTTATAGCCAATTCAATTAATTTCATTAACAAAGGTCTTTCAAGTTTCAAATATCGCGATGTTATGGTCTAATTATTTTTTATATGGCCGCTTTGTTTACAGGCAAGTTTCTATAGAAGAAGGAGATGCCAAGTCAAAAGAGTTTGGAATCATGTTTATCGAAACCAGTGCAAAAGCAGGCTTCAATATCAAGGTCAGGATTAATGAATTTTCATAGTTGCTTGGGTATTTATTTTCACTAGAGCATGCTCCTCAACTATGATGCATGTGATCTATAATATCAATATGCAAAATTCTGATATGATTACCTTTACTAACTTTCACATCTAACATAATACACTTATTTTGTTTTACATCGAATATCAATATACATGTGAGCTTAGTTTTTCAAGTTTATCTTCTTTCCCATGTTGGTTCTTGTGTCCTCATTGTTATCTGTCAATGCAAAATCGCAGCCTTTGTTTCGTAAGATTGCTTCCGCCTTGCCAGGGATGGAAACCCTTTCTTCTACAAATAAGGAAGACATGGTTGACGTAAATTTAAAACCCACAGTGCATTCATCCAATACAGAGCAGCAGGGAGGAGGTTGCTCATGTTAGAGGAGATTCTACAAGAAATCACACTATATACATTTTCACTTGAGTATAATACTGGGAATGACTTCTTAAATGTAAAGCAAAGCTGGAGGAAATGTGCTTTCACATCAATGATCTTCAGTTAATTGGTGTGTGGGACAAATTGCGGTAATGGTTTTGATGTATGACAAAAAGATTGACCGTTATTTTTTCATTTGTTATACAATTAGTCCCTGGATGTAAGAATACAATAATAAACAAAGCCCTAAAAATTGTCTGTCTTAGATGTATGTTATTCTTTTTTGTTTGTCAAATATTTTATTACTGATTAAATGAATATATATGCAATGCCAGAAACATACAACCCTCCAATGTAACCCTTTTGCTTAGGAAATTCATGGTCCTGTGAAAAACAGAGTTGCCTACTTTTTAGGGATGATCGTGGATTTGTTGATGACAAATCTATAAAATATGAGCGGTTTTTTTTTTTTTTTTATTTAGCTTATTGAATCCACATGCAAAGCTAATTAACAGAAATAGAAACCCTAACCTAACGATTAGACAGAGCGTGAGAGAGAACAAGGTAGCAGAAAAGGTGTGGAGTGGTGGTTGGCGCGTGACAGAGAAATGAGATGCAGCCGCGGTAAATGAAAGGGTTTATATGAGATTTTGAGAATTTTGAATTTAGAAGGGCACTTGTGTAATTTGCATATTATTTTTTATTTTTTGACGGTACTCCTTCCGTTTCTAATTATAACCAAAATTGACTTTTTAGGTTCATTCAATTAATGAAACAAAAACACATCTGCACAATGTAAATCTGCTGTGATTTTAAGAAGCGCTAGGAATTGGAGCTTTTGCATTAAAGTGGTTATTTACTGTGATTTTAAGCAAAACATGATTTGCAGCCTCCCGTCCAAACATCCACACTAAATTTTTTTGGATATGATTTTATTTTTTAGCCCTTTTAAATCCAAATTTACCATTCTACCAAAAAAATAAATAAAAATCCAAATTTATCCTATCAGTGTCATTTTTTATATATATTTTTTTGACAAAATCATTTTTTATAATATGTAAGTACATATTAGAGGAATTATTCTACTATAAAATAACTTTAACTCTGTAATTTTTAAAAGAAAATATTAACCTAATTATTATTAAGTCTTTGATTCTTAGGAGAAGGGACTTTGGTAATCCAAAGTTCGGCTGAGTTAAGCATAGACCGGGGTCAAGAAATTATTTCATATTTCATTTTATTTTTAGTGTTAATAAATATTTGTCTTTGTTGAGAGGAAGTATAAAGATTTGTCTTGTAGTGTTGTCTTCATTACTCGTCGTTTTACTCGTCAACCGAACTTTTGGTAGCATTTCCGTAAGTACAACAAAAGAGAAAGTATTTTGGCGAGACGCTGGCTTGACATGTGAGAATGAGATGGCCCACGCAGCATCAGAATTGCACAACAGTGGTACATATAAAGTGGAAATTCTTTAAAAAAAACAAAAAAAAACCGGAAAAAGTGAATTAAAAATTGGGAAAGTCGAAAGTAAGAAAGAAACAAGTAAAAGCAAAACAAATGGAATTTGGAAAGGAAGGAGTGGGTTTAAAAATGAATTGGATTGGATTGGATTATTATTTATTATTAATCTGAAATGAAATGATAATTTTGATTAATAGTGTTTTAAATAAAATATAAATATAAAAAAATGAATAAAGAAGAAGAAGGACGATACCACCAACCAAGCAAAGCTCCGTCAGCGGACCTGACAGCACAATGAAGAGGCGACGGTGGAAGCAACGAATCACCAATTAAATAAACACCGAGACATTTCTCTCTCTCATTCTCTTTTTCACACAAAACGCATTTCATTCCTTTCGATCGGCTCGTCCTTCTTCTTCTTCTTCTTCTTCTTAATTAGCCAGATCAACGGCTCTTCCAACAACGTGTGAAAAAAAAAACTGAAACACCAGATCAACTTTTCGTACCAAACACAGACAAACCCAACTACAACAAAAAACAAAAACAAAAACAATGTCCCTCTTGTTCAAACAAAACCAAGAACCCAACTCTGATTTGTTCTTCTTCCCAGGTGGTCTTTTCCTTCATGCCAACACTGTTCCTACCTCCTTCATTACCTGCAGCATCCCATCTTCTTCATCCAATTCTACCACTGTTTCCTGTTTTTCTTGGAATATCAGGAAAAGTGTCGGTTTTGAGATTCTTAAGGTTCAAGGTGCTGCTGGTGGTGTTTTCTCGTCCTTGAGTTTGTCTATAAACGGAAGAAGCGATGATGTAGATCATAGATACAAATCCAATCAAGTTTCAGATCAGAAAGTGGAAGAAGAAGAAGAAGAAGAGAAGGAGAATATTCAGGTTCATGGATCGGGTGCTGTCAACATGACCAAACACCTCTGGTCTGGTGCTTTTGCCGCCATGGTCTCTAGGTCTTCTTCACTTCTTACTTAATCTCTATCTATCTATCTATACAATAATAACAACACACATTCTATTACTTTTTCTCTTTTCCAAAATTTGTTCTACCCTGCTATATTTTGTCACACCATTGATTCTCATATAAATATCATACTGCATTCATTAATCTTATTTATAGGACTGAGTGGCCCATATCATAGACCAAAGGGACAAGTTCTTTTCTTAGCACTACAATTTTTTAGGAGAAAGGGACCATGATAATCTGTAATTGAGACTAAGACGTAAGTAAAGTTTACCAAAGATTTTTTCAACTAGGGACCGAACTGGATACATGTGATTCTATGTTGATTTGATCTTAAATGAATTATTAAGATTCTGATATAACGATTTGACTCCAACAATTTGGTCACTGAGAATTACAAAAGTTGGGTAGCACTTGAGTATTATTTTCATTTACTTTGATTCACAACATTTATGTCTCATATTAGTCATTCCAGTTTACTTTGATTCATATTAGGCTGTTTTTGTTTTCACTTTGAAGCTTTAATGTACAGTTTTGGTGTCCTGTCTTTTCTTTTTAAAAAACGTTTCCAATCAGAAGCCGGGTGAAATAAATGAAATGCAACATGTTTTTCCATTCATATGCACTATTATGATAAAGATGGTGACGGTGTATTGTATTAATTATGTTGGTTTTTCAGGACTTTTGTTGCACCACTTGAGAGACTTAAGCTGGAATACATAGTTCGTGGTGAACAGAAGAATCTTTTTGAGCTCATTCAGACAATTGCAACTTCTCAAGGTTTGAAAGGATTTTGGAAAGGAAATTTTGTGAATATTCTTCGGACGGCACCCTTTAAGGCTATAAATTTTTATGCCTATGATACATATAAAAATAAACTAGTCAGAATATCAGGGAATGAAGAATCCACAAATTTTGAGAGATTTGTTGCTGGTGCTGCTGCAGGGGTTACAGCAACCTTGCTCTGCTTGCCTATGGACACTGTGAGTGCAAACTCAGGATCCTCTTAGCTCTGATATTATTTTTTCTCTTGATATGTGTTTAAATGTTGTTTGATTGTGATGCTTTGACAAGTATGATATGATTGGTATGAGTCAAGGTTGCCTTATGCATTGTGGTGTTGTTTGTAGACTGATTTGGGCAAACGTCACATAGGTCCTGCCCAATGACTTTCAATTTTCAAAATGTTGGTGTCACATTTTAGTTTCACTCCCATTTTTTTTTTCTTTTTCTAATTTCGGTACTTTATGTTAACTCTGGTCGATGAAACGAAAGATCATTACTTGCCTCTTTTCTTATTTCCTAATCTCAGAAAACTATATGATAAGTTTACTGGGTACTCTTCAGTCTTTATCTTTTAACCAACTATTTCTTTTTCACATGATGTTAATTATTTAGTGGTTATGTTAGTTTCCAGGGTTTGAATCGTTGACATTCTATTTAAAACTCCTTTAATAATTTAGTGGTTCCTTAGTTTAACCAATGGTTTGAATAACGCACCTCCTACCATTTAGTGGATATGTTAGTTTTATGTTTCCTACTGAAATATACTAGTGTTTCAAATTTTGAAGTTGTTGTTGCATTGCATTCTAAGAGCAATTTCTTTCAGATCAGGACAGTAATGGTAGCACCTGGCGGTGAAGCATTGGGAGGTGTAATCGGTGTCTTCCGCCATATGATCAAAACTGAGGGCTTCTTTTCTCTTTACAAAGGTTTAGTACCCTCCATTATCAGCATGGCACCTTCAGGTGCTGTCTACTACGGCGTTTATGATATTTTAAAGTCAGCATATCTGCATTCACCCGAGGGAATGAAAAGACTTCAATATATGAAAGAAGAGGGTCAAGAGCTGAATGCTTTGGAACAACTGGAATTGGGTACCATTAGAACTTTATTATATGGTGCTATTGCGGGTTGTTGTTCTGAAGCTGCTACATATCCCTTTGAAGTTGTAAGGAGACAGCTTCAATTGCAGGTTAGGGCAACAAGATTGAACGCGCTAGCGACTTGTGTCAAGATTGTTGAGCAAGGAGGTGTTCCTGCTCTCTATGCAGGATTAACTCCCAGCTTATTGCAGGTATAACCTCTTATTTTCAACATATACTTTAATCTGTGCAAATTGTACAATAAATTTCATAAATGTTCATATTGTCGCCTACCTGAGCCATGATCCAGATTAGACGATTTCTGTTCCAACGTTGTATTTTGGACCTAATTTATCAAAGTTGGAACATGGATCGTGCAAGTTTGATATGAAGGTGAATTTCGTGTAACTTCATCAAATGTGTGATTCCCTTACCGTGGTGAATTGGGATCCATGCAAATAAAAGCAGTGTAAAATTGTGTTCTTGTGTATGGAGGATAGCACTACCCATGAAATTCCAAGTGTTGACTATCTATGCAATCAAAAGATGTCCTTTTCTTGCAAGAAAACAGAGGAGGGAGGAATTTATGTTATATGTCGAGTTGTCGACCAGGTGTGGTTTGGATTATTTGCTCCAAAGAATCCCAAAGTCCATAGGATGGATTTTATACAATTTTTTCTATTCTTGTTTCACTTAGTTTTCTTCATCTTCGACCATATAGGACAAGTACTGGGGCCCTGGTAGCAATCCTTATAGAATTCATATCATTTAAGGATTTAATTTATATATTCACCGTTAAAAAGTTTTACACCGTCAATTATAATTGTCTGATCATTAAAAACGTTTGCTTGTCATCGTAACTGCTTCTATTTTTCAGGTGTTACCATCTGCTGCTATTAGTTACTTTGTATACGAGTTCATGAAGATAGTTCTCAAAGTAGAATCAACATAGATAGATTATTATACAAGCAATTGAAACAACAGATATAGTTTGGCCATTGAAGATGAGAATATTCTCCACTTGTGTCCACACCATGGACCTAAGAGGTGGCCGATTACTCACACATTTTATAACTGTTTGACAACATACACTGTCTAGGTCTCATTGGATTCTACTGCTGGCAATGCTTTGATGAATAGGAGGCTCAATGAAAAGATCTTGAAGTTTTTTTCTTTTCTTTTTATAGACAACTATTAGCGGTTAATTAATTAGAGAAGAGATAATTTGTTAGCAGTAGGAATCTAACCCTTGGACATCCTGCATACTACTAGTGTCCTAACCATATCATTGGACGACATCTTCGGTGACATCTTGAAGCTTTGTTAAATTTGTTCCTTTTCATGTCTGTAGCTTTGGATATTTGGCTGATGATAGTATACAACCATATGGTTTGACCCCAATGATTTTCTTTTCTTTCCATTTTCACCTAAATTATGATTAAAAACACACAGATGAAATTATACCATTATTTTACCAAGTATATTATTTGTAATTTTTTTCATGAGTTAAGATGCAGTTCTAAGCGTGGAAACTAAAATTCGAAGTCCAACACCATGAATTTTATGGTTTGATTTGTAGAATTTTATCGTCCCGTAAATGTGGAAAAATGGCACCAAAGTTTAAAGGTCAAACCCTTTTTTCGCCTTGACACTGACAGATAACGGTTTTGAGTCCAACTGAGTTGAACTTTATACCCAAAAATGTCTAATTATCAAAAGACACGGTTCAAAATGATTTTATCAGTTATAATATCTTAATACTTTACATGATCAAATGACAGCATAATAAGAACATTGCTTCAAACTAAAACCAGATACAGCCACAACTTTGTTGGGAAAAAATAATAATATTCAATGATAGATTTTAGTTAAGTATCCATTAACATATGCAGTGAACTTTAGTGATGAACAAGTCACAATGAGTTAAACCAGATTACCTGCAATCAACAGAAATCCATAGTCACAAAGTCACGGACCGCCCAATCTTCATTGGATGGTTCAAATTTAAGTTTATATTTTAAATTATAAAATTCAAAAATAAATTTATCAATTTTTTGAGTCGACGTCGTCCTCACTACTTGATTGTGTGCTCTTATGCACCAAATCCATTTTAGAGTTATACATTTGCGTAACTTAAATTTGTTTCATATCTTTCTTTTCTCAAAATAATAGAATGGAAAGAAAGTATTGGTGGTCCTATAACTTTTTTTCCTTGTTATTATTTTTGTTTGTGGAGGAGTTGAATACATGACTTTCTTAACTCTCCAACTCATGTGTTTATGTCTCAATTGTTACTCGTAACTTGTTTCCATATATTCAAACCTGGTATTTTTTTTTATTTTAAAAAATCAAAATATGCAGTAAAATTTGGATCTCAATCCAACGATCATAGTTGCCCTAAATCCATTTCATTTTCCCAACCTATGAGTGGACGGTTGGAAGATTACTTCTATACTTCTAGTACTAGAATTTAACAAGAAGTTGAAAGACATGACATCATATATTCTAGTAACAGAGTATGACTTAACTAAAAGACGGTACCAGTACTACTTTGAGAAGCTACGAGGAAAAACAACGAGTCAAAGTATGGATTTGACTTTGACAAAAAAGTTAGTTCCCGCGTCAAAAAAGTTTTTATCTTTTTCGATGGATGATAGCAAATCACACAGCATAGCATAGAACACTCTCACTATGCAACATAAACACTCTCTCTCCGCGTTAACATTTTTCAACTTTCTTTCTTTACACTGCATTACACCATAGTCGTCATAGTCATAGACTATTATATATTCTCTACTTATCTATTTCTTTCTCTTCTTTTCTTTCTCCTTTTCATTCACTCATTCACTTGATCAGTTTCTCACTTTCATATATGGCTCATCATCTTCACCCTAATCAATTTGGTCACCCTTCTTTTCTTCATTTCTATTTACTATTGTTTTTTTTTACCATTTCTTTCTAATTATTACTAGTACTGCTTATCTGCTACTGCACACACAATTTTATTGTATGTTATATCTTACGTTTAAATGTCTAATTCATATACTATGATTGCCACAACAGATATTGAAGAAATTTTATTACAAGCACAATATCGATGGCTACGTCCGGCTGAAATTTGCCAAATTCTCACTAACTATAACAGCTTTCAGATTTCTTCGCAACCTTCGTATATGCCTCCAAGTATGATTAATTCTGATTCTAATTTCTTAATAGCTCTTTTTGTTTCGAGATCTTTATTATAAGCAGAATGCTTTTATGAATTGTGATGTTTTGGATTGGTTGACAATAGGTGGTTCACTTTTCTTGTTTGATCGAAAGGTGACGAGATACTTTAGAAAAGATGGACATAACTGGAGGAAGAAAAAAGATGGAAAAACTGTTAGGGAAGCTCATGAGAGACTCAAGGTATGTACACATATATTTTATTCAACCTAAGATAAAAACCTTAGGTATTGTTGCAGTTACAACTTTAATCTAAATTGGAAATAAAACAATAACATAAAAAGACGATGCTGAAATTATTTTAATGTCATTAAAATCAATCCTGGAATAGGAAATAAACTGAATTCAGAACATATCTTTCTAATTTTACGGTATAAACCATTACATTGAATAACATATGATGTTTTCAGGCTGGAAGTGTGGAAGTATTGCACTGCTACTACGCCCATGGAGAACAAAATGACAATTTTCAAAGACGAACTTACTGGATGCTTGAGGAGTAAGTTTTCATGTTTACCATTTTCAAATCTCACACTAAAAAATCTTCATTTCTATTTAATATTTTACAGCTGAATAAATAATTTATAATCCTTGGTTTATAACTAAGTGGTTGGAATCGAGTGATTAATAAAATTCCGTTAAGGTCAAATCGTTCTCTGATAAAATTAAGTTAGACATAGTTATGCAAAGTTTATCATCATTTTTCATGTAAAACAAGTCTGTCTTCATTTCCTCTCCAATTGTAATAACAACTTATACATCAGCTCCTTTATGTTAAAGCCTTGTCTGAATAAGCGCTTAATTACGTTGTTTATCTAAACACTCTATTTGTCTTCTTCCCTCCTTCAAAGTTTCTGCCTTGCCTCGCTTTGTCTCCATCTCACACATATTGGTATTGTCCATGCAGAGCAAATGAAGAAAACTTATACTTTTTTTTCATCTTCATGTTTTGATGCATTTGTTCTTGCTTGAGGATGATATGCTTTAAACCAATACATGTGATCAGCAATACTAGATCTATCTCATTAGTACCTAGTTAAAGCATGTAATTCTACTTGCTTCAAGAAATTGCTAATTTTTTTTTTGGTGGTTCCTATCTCTGGAAGTACTTCTTTTAGGATTTCTCTTTTCACTCTTTGTATTCGACATTGTTACAGGGAACTCTCACACATCGTTCTAGTCCATTATCGGGAAGTGAAGGTATAATGATACAATCATACAGTAGTTTTTATCATCTTTCTCCTTGTTATTTGATGGAATCTCAATAAGAATTTCTTCTTTTTACATTCTTAGTAACAATTTAAGGAACAATGAACTAATGACATATAATTTTTCAGTGCTTGGTAAATTTGGTCCTTAAAAGTAATATAGGTATTCTGATCAAGTTTTTTCCTCCAGGGAACCAAAGCAACTTTAATGCATGCCAAAGAAAATGAAGAATCTAATCCTTGTGATCAACAAACATACAAAGTTATGCCTAACACAGAGGCAGAGACTTCTTTACCGTCTAGCATTAACAGTGGTCAAGCATCAGAATATGAAGAAGCTGAATCAGGTATGTCTTTTTAGCATAGCATTATTCTATTAACGATTTGAAATGTTTTACTGTCGCACCTAGAGAACTTTTTGAATAGCCTTCTTTATTTTTTTATTCTTCAATTCACCTTCTTGTATCTATTTTAATATTGTAACTCGATGTAATGTTTGTAGCATTCAATAGCCATGCAAATTCGGATTTCTACTCTTTTCTTGAGCTGCAACAGCCTGCTGTTCAAAAGATTAAAGTTCAACTCCCTTATTCTAACTGTCCCCTATCTCTCAAAGGTAAATTTCTTCAATTTAAATTATTTTCAACAATTTATTTTGATGTACGGTAAGTGTAAAATAAATTGTATTCATGTTTCCCTTTTATCGATCAATCATGTATTGCTGTGTCATTAAAAGAGTGTGACTTTTGAGGTAATCAAACTTAGTGACGTAGCAATGGATGGTTGAATGAACTGTAATGAATTTCACCGCAGTAAAATTCTATTCTAGAAGAGCATCAAACTTCAAAATTAAATCACTATATTTTATATATTCCGATAATGTTGGCCTTTGGATCAGGCAAGATCTTACCTTACATGCCATACTAATTGTAAAATTGAAATTGTGATAGATGATCAGGAAAGGTTGCCTGTCATTCCTCAGGTGGATGATATCTTACTCAGTCAAGCTAATGAAACCAAATACATTAACAATGTTGGATTGACATGTGAACTCTCAAAAGTTCTTGGCTTTTCATCATGGCAAGATATCTTAGAAAATAAGGCTGGAAGTCATAATGTGCCTTTTCAGTCTTTTCCTGAAACAGAACCCAATAACACGGGAATCAATAGTACTTCTCAAGGATATGAGACAATGGGGCAACATTTAACCATCAGCATTACTAAACAGTATGATAATAGAAGTTTTATACCAGCTGAAGCTGAAGGAAATTGGCAGGTATGGGACTAGTTATACTTATATCGTAAAGAAATGTGTCATTCTGATATTGGTCTGTTTAACTACTTTATGCATCAACCATGTCTGCAAGTAAAATGGATACTTCATTTATTGCATTATTTCATGTTACATAGTAAAATTATTTAGTTTTAAATCAGGATATATAGTCTGTTCTGTATAAGCTTCAATATGGTATTTGTCTTCATATCAAAAGTCAAAATAAACTAATGACTCACTACAAAGTGATGTTGGTTTGATGTTGTGATTTGTAAACACTTGTATGTTTCTGACTGCTTAATTACTTGTTTCGTGTTTCTTCAAAAATTTAAAGACTAGTCAAGGAATGAAGTTTTGCTTTATGCATGAGTAATTCTTAAACATGTAACTTTTTAACTCTCCATCAAACTCATTTAACTGCTCAAAATTAAATCTTAATTTTCCTTGTGAACAGGCCTCTGGTTTTAATTCTTTAAGCGCATCCACATGGCCCAAAGATAGTGCCTATTCAGGCTCATCGTGTGAGGTTAGTTATAGTGACAATGAGCAGGAAGTTAATGAAGTTGATTTTCAACAATCCTTGGAACAGTTCCTTCTTCATACACACCAACAAAACAAGGTTCTTATGCAAAATAGCCCTCATGAAATACTTTTAAAAGCAGAAGACAAGTTAAAATCAGATCTAGGGATCGATAAAAGCCTAGTTGGAATAGAAGACACTCATTTCACTTCAAAGAAGACTCTATTAAGTGTATCTGTGGCAGAAGAGGGCCTGAAGAAGCTCGACAGTTTCAACCGATGGATGAGTAAAGAACTAGGCGATGTCGAAGAATCAAGCAAGCATTCCCCTTCTAGTGCTTATTGGGATACAGTTGAAAGCGAAAATGGTGTTGACAGTACAACTATTCCTTCCCAGGTGCACTTGGAGAACTATGTACTGGATCCATCTATTTGCTATGATCAGCTTTTTAGCATCATTGATTATTCCCCAAGTTGGGCATTTGAAGACTCGGAAATTAAGGTATCCTATTTTGATATTCTGCACTTGCCAGTTTTGACCATATGTTCACTGAACTGTTGTAATATCTGTTATTTTGTTTTTGTTCATCTGTTAGCTATATTCTGATTATCTACTTATTTACATATAAAAAAAGTTATTAAAAAAACATGGTATCCATGGAAGAAAAAGAGAGAAAAGTCTAAAAGTGCACTATATTGATGACGGTAAAATGATACTAATTTCTAACTACTAATATCAATTTTACAGGTTCTCATTTCAGGACGATTCTTAAAGAGTCAACATGAAGCAGAAGATTGTAAATGGTCATGCATGTTCGGCGAGATAGAAGTGCCGGCAGAGATAACCAGGAATAGTGTTCTCTGTTGTTATACACCTCAACACAAGGCTGGACGGGTTCCTTTCTACGTAACATGTTCTAATAGGTTAGCATGTAGTGAAGTGCGCGAATTCGATTTCCGAGTCAATTATACTCAAGAAGTCAACACTGCCGGTGAGATCAGAAGCAGCAATACTTATGATACTTTTAATAAACGATTTGGAGAATTGTTGTCCCAAGAGCATGACTTCCCTCGGGATTTAGATTCGATTAGTGTGAATGAGAAATCTCAACTGAGAAGTAAAATCAGTTCTTTGCTTGGTAGGAAGGACGATGAATGGGACGAACTACTTAAATTTACTCTAGACAAAGATTTTTCTCCAGAACTTGTACATGATCAACTGCTTCAAAATCTTGTAAAAGATAAACTACATGCATGGCTCCTTCAGAAAACAACTGAAGATGGGAAAGGCCCAAATGTATTAGATGAAGGTGGCCAAGGTGTGCTTCATTTTGCAGCCTTTCTTGGCTACGATTGGGCCTTAGAACCAACAATTGTTGCTGGTGTGAATGTGAACTTTCGCGATGTAAATGGATGGACTGCTCTTCATTGGGCGGCGTTTTGTGGCAGGTCAGCATCTCAATGCTTTTCATCTAAACTCAATTTATAGTTCATCGTATTACTCCAACACGATACACTTTGACAATACATAAAACTAATAGGATAAACTACTGATCTGAATTGCATCTTTGCAAGAGTGATAGTACTGTATAAAATATGTGAAACAGGCCTAGCAGAAGTTAAAATGCTTACATTTTTTTTTTTGCTCAATATGCTTCATTTCATCATAGGGTTGAAAAATGAAAAGGTTGGAAGTACCTGCGTTTTTGTTATGGAAAAAAGAATCATACTAGAAACAATGCAAATTGCAAAATTGCACTCATCTTCCGTGAGGTATGCTAAAATAATACATATACTCCTGTGTATTTAAAAGACACGACATCCCTAACAAATAAAGGTGGTGAGAGTGCTCATTTAAATAATCGAAGGGGTGTGTGGGCTATTTAAGCATACCTCGGGAAAGGCGAGAGCCATTTCCCATGAAAAGAGTCCAACGTGAGACTCGTGATTTTTCAATTTTCATTGAGGAATTGCATTTTACTTTCATTATCAGGGAGAGGACAGTTGCTTCCCTCATATCTCTTGGGGCAGCACCAGGAGCACTTACTGATCCATGCCCACAACATCCTTCTGGTAGAACACCAGCCGACCTAGCTTCTGCAAATGGACACAAAGGAATTGCTGGTTATCTTGCAGAATCTTTCTTAAGCTCACAACTCAAGTCTCTTGATTTGAAAAGAAACATGAGAGAAACCGTTGGAACAAAACAAAGAGTCCGAGAACAAAACAATGAGTGCTTCTCACATGAACCTTCAATGAAAGATTCACTGGCTGCAGTGTGCAATGCAACTCAAGCTGCTGCTCGTATTCATCAAGTTTTTAGAGTGCAATCATTCCAGAGAAAACAACAAAAGGAATACGATGGTGACAAATTTGGAATATCTGATGAACGTGCTCTTTCACTAATATCAGTGAATGCGAAGTCACACAAGTCTGGACTACGCAATGAGCCTGTTCATGTTGCTGCAACACGTATTCAGAACAAGTTTCGCAGTTGGAAGGGCAGAAAAGATTTTTTGATTATCCGACAGCGAATTGTAAAAATTCAGGTACATATATATTTCCAACCTTTGCATGAATTATGTACAAATGATGTTGCTCTTTTTGTTTGTGTTTAATGTTTGCTAATGCATGCTTTCCTTTAATCCTCTAACTTATTATAGGCTCACGTGAGAGGTCACCAGGTTAGGAAAAACTATGGGAAGATAATTTGGTCGGTTGGGATTGTGGAAAAGGTTATATTACGTTGGCGTCGAAAAGGTAGTGGTTTGCGTGGATTCAAATCAGAGGCTATTTCTGAGGGAACTATGGTACAAGGTGTATCATCTTCCACTGAGGATGACTACGATTTTTTGAAAGAAGGCAGGAAGCAAACTGAGAAAAGGTTGGAGAAAGCCCTTGCTAGAGTGAAGTCAATGGCTCAATATCCAGATGCAAGAGACCAATACCACAGGTTGTTGAATGTTGTAACTGAGATACAAGAAAATCAGGTATGTATCTGTTTAAGAAAAGTATTTTTCTAATGATATGTCGCCAAATTTCACACTATATGTTTTCAGCCATTTTTTTCACAACTGTGCAATCAATCTTGCATGAGATTTTTACTAGTTTATCAGAAATACGGGAATCAAGAATGCAAAACTTAGAGGTTTCTGTTATTCCCACCTGAATCATCTGCTGAACCATAATGCAAAATCATCAGGACTTTCAAAATGCCAGCAGTTAATATCATTTAATTTGTTATTCTGATTGCCAGCAAAGCTTAGCCAGTCTTTTGTAAATGCCTTTTGTAGGTAAAGCAAGATCGAAATTTTATCAATTCAGAAGAAACAAGACAATTCAATAACCTCGTTGATCTTGAAGCATTGTTGGACGAAGATACTTTCATGCCTACAGCCACTTAGAAATTAGCGTCCATCCATAATATGTTTGGTTGTTCATTGTATGTATGGGTTAGATTGTAACATAATCAGGCGATTGTCTTATTTTGATCCTTGTAGAAAAATCTTGAATCATGTTCACTTGTGTAGTTAAAAAGAAATTGTAGGGTCATTTGCTAACACCTCACACAAAAATGCAAAAACTCAAATCATATAATTCCAAATAATATGCACTTCTCCCTGTCGAGTGCAGATTTATCTTAGCTAGAATAAAATGCTTTAAGCAAATTGTGAAGCCAATTTTTCAATGCATGGTTCATTGCCAGGAGGGAGCTGAGGTTGGGTTTACAATTAGATTAGCGTTGGCACCTTTGTCAGATTATGCAGTACATGTCATTGGTTAACCTAAAAATGTGCAATGAGTTCAAAAACAACCTGGTAAGATAACTTCTTGAAGCGGGCAAGCTGTTCCAGGTATTTAAACTGCTTGAGATGAATGACCGGAGTGTGAGGTGGTTTCTTTATCTTCATTCTCTTTTGAGCTTCTTGCAAACTGATGTCAAAGAAAAAAAATCACATATTTGTCATCAACTGGTAAGTCTAATGCATTGATTAAAATTCATATAACCAACTTCACCTAATGAGATACGACATGATTGTTAGTTGTTCATAGATAAACAAGGAGCAGCATAATTAAGCTCAGCACAAGATTCAAAATGGAGAAAACAGGCAGTTTACATATTCCCAACCACTCAAGAAACCAAGTAACAGCTTATGCCACAATATATGAAAGACATATACCTGTAATATTTATCACAGAAAAACTTATCCTCGGCATTCGACGTCTCGGCTGAACTGTGTTGGAAAATATTATCCTCCAACTTTGTAAATCACGATCACCACGGACTCTTCGTACTACCAATCGCACACCATGAACTCTTCCTTCTAAGAACCGATCTGCACTGTACTATATAATATTGGCAATTAATAGAATATACTCCATTAATATTAAAATCAATTAAAAGGCTTCTAATGTTCAAAAGTATACCTCTCAAAAAACAAAAATCAAAAGTATGAAAACGTGTGTACATAACTAAAGAAAAGCATATAATCCATTTATCATAAATTGTTGCAACATATTTTGTCAAAAGAAAATTGACGCAACACAATCGATTGGCATTGTTGACAAGGAGGGGCTGCATATTATTTGCATTGTTCTTGTCTCCATTCTTGGAAATAATAAAAGTTGTAACAACCACGGTCAGTCGTAGTCTATGTCTGATTTGGAGATTCTGAAAAGGAACTAACAAGAACAACTTTGACCAGCAGAGAGGTGAAAATACAACGAAGTATACAATAATGTACGATTACTTAAAACAATAAAAATTGTTGCAAAGTCACAACTCTATCTTCTCTCCTTCCCAAACACTAGCTGTCACCTCAGTTTTTCTTGTCTCCCGACCAAGTGGTTTCCATATATTTTCGGTCTTCTTCAATTGGTTTTTGTGATTTCGTTGTCTTTGCATGACCTTGCTGGAGACTTGAATGCAGTCGTGTTTGTAGGCAAATGTGCTCAGTCGTTTTATGCTATTAACATGGATGTTGTGAGTTTGTTCGCAGATTCATCTTTTTGTTTTTAGTGACTTTGAATTTGTATTGTATCAATGTACTCTATTAATTTGAATGAATGAATGAATGTCGTTTATTTTTGTTAAAAAAAATTGTTGTGATGCTGCAAAATCTTAAACACGAGTCTCTGACAATAACTTCGTTTTAATCAGGTCAAAAGATAAATATTACTCGGACAAGTGTGATATCATTGTCTTTCAACAATTAATATCGTTTTTATTATAAAAAAAAAAATTAATGTTGTTTTAAGTAAGGAGTTGGATTTGATTGTACATTCTAAGCATATTTGAATCATAAACAAGAATATAGAGATAGTATTACTGGGACTATATTTCATTGACTGTTCTTTCAATTTATCCTCTTGACCGATTATATATTTTCAATGTTTCGATTATACATTCCTTTGTCGCTCATCATATGTTTTCTTGTCTGAAAGACGATGTGAAATCTATTTTACATGTTAACTTCTGATGTCTCGCTCAATTAATCGATACAATATCGTTAAGTTCTGACAGTAGGTTGTTATTGTAAGTCTAGTCATATGTCTAGAAACTAGCATCTACAAATGAACTAATTTTAGACCCCTTAAGTAAAAAAGTTTATGTCTAGCACTTTTTAAATGGAAAGCTCATTTTCAGAGTTTCACATAAGTGCGGAAAGATTTTATATAATCAACCAAATCAAGCATTTACAAAAGCATCATATCTAACTACACCTAATTCCAACAATAGAGAGAATTAGTTGACCGTAATAGCCTTACAGTACATATCAAGAGATGAAAGTATAATTGACGGTGATTCCTCATATTTCTTCAAACTTGCTATTTATCTCCCATGGTGGCTCTCTCTAGTTTAGAACCCATAAAATGGCAAAAGATACTTCAAATTGTGATATGAGTTGTTTTATGTAGGTGACAGAAAAGTGAAGATTCGCTAAGCAGACAAGAGGCTCGCATAGTGAATTGATATTTCTTCAAAGTGAAGTAATTTCCAAGTCATCCCTAATGTCGCAAGATCGCCATAAATTCGCTAAGCGAAATGTTGCTCGCTTAGTGAATTGCTCTATGCAAAATACCTCCAACTCTTGATTCGCCTCCAACTCGCTCAGAGAATCTTCCTACCATGTTCCATCTTAACTCTTTGTAATGGTTTGCTTCTGGTTCACTCCTGGCTCGCTCAGCAAATTGTCTTATACTCAGAATCGTTGATCTTTTTCAATTCAAGTATCCTTTGATATTTAAAACCTATAAGTACAAGTGAAACAGGTCATAGTATAATTGTGGTGATATTTGAAATCTAACTGTAATATTTACAGTGAATTTGGAAGTTTCATGAGATTTCTTACCAAACAAGTTAATAAGTGTTATAAATATACATGTGAATTTAAGTAAAATTGACACTTATCATATAAATATGAGATTACATCACTTTTTTTTTTTTTTATAGAAAGACTACATCACCTTATAATCATATCTTTTATAGCATTTTCACATGCTTGAACCATTTTTAGATGATGTATTTCTTAATTATATTATGTTAGTCGATATTCATTATTCTATGTGAAATGTTGGTATTTAACAAGTATATGATTTTGTTTTCCCTATCAGATTCAATTTTTTGCATTGTTAAAACTTGTATTTCTTACACTATTTTGTTTTAAGTGATTTTATAAATTATTGGTATTTCTAGTTGTTATAATTCTTATATTTGAATAATTAATTAAGGTCGTAAAAGTGAAAGAATAGCTAAATTTGTGGATTTTCTCAAATTAATTAATTAAAATATAAAATCAATTATTTAATATTTTAATACACTTATTTTGATATTTTTGGGTTTTATATATGGAGCAATTTTTAAAATGAAAAGAGCAAATATTCTAAACATTTTAGGCGATTTATATTTGAGAGTGGCCCGTGATGGGTTGGGTAATTCATAAGATTAGCCCGTTAAAAAATAGTTATACATTCTAACTATCTCACTAGGTCATAAGTAAAATATCACCGAAAAAAAAACACCGACTCTTACACTTTCAAGTCTCTAACGGTTTTTCTTCTCCAAACCCTAATGGAGCATACGGTTATGACAGGTACGATTAAACATTGATAATATGTCTTTTTTTTATGACGTTAACATGTTTTTTTTTAAGAGCAACATGTCATATATCTTATATCTATGATTGTGGGAGTAACCAAAAAAAAAAATCTATGATTGTGGTTTAGTGTGATATACTACAACAAACCGACCACCATAAAAATCGTTGATGTTCAATCCTTATAACCGAACATAACTATTCTTATTGAAAATTGAAGACTTTTTTTTTTGAGAGAAAAATTTAAGACTTATATGTGTTCATGAATCATGTTTTAAGTTGTAACCAAAAAAAAAGAATCATGTTTTAAGCTTTTTTCCTTGCCTGCACTTTTTATGTTCCAACTTCCAACATGCTAATTTTTTTTTTGTCCATTTTGCTTTGTACGTATTCTTTTCTTCTTTCTTTTATATTTCTGTATTAAAATAAAAGAATTATTCTTTTACTAAACTGGTATCCATTTTTTTATGTGTTTTAATATAATCGTGCTTATAGTTTTTCTTTGTAATGTGTATATGTTAATAAATTCTTTTACATATTTATATAGAATTTATTTTGGTAAATATTTAGTGTGTCAGATAGATTTTCAAGATCATCTCTCAAAATAAAAAGTTAGATTATCAAGATCAAAAAATTTCTACCAATAAATTGTTTTATTAATATTGTTATATTGTACTAGACTATTTTGTAAGCGCTCTATTAATTATGAATACGTGATAGTTATTTCTGAATTTTTGTGTCATTGTTTATGGAGTTTTCGGTTATTGGATTTTCATGTTTAATTTTTTATGAAGTAAATAATTTCAGAATCATAAGATTGTTGTACGATTAGAGGAATAAAAAAAGTAAATTGCATTAATTTAAAAAGTCTCCCCTCCCCACGTGAACCAAACATATATTTACTTAAAATTTCTCTTTTACTCTATCTCTTGAACCAAACATATATTTATTTAAAATATCTATCAAGTTATTCTAGTATTGAAAACCTAGCACCTTTGTACTTTTCCATAATATTGAAATTTTAGTCCTATTGCTAACACATAGTAAACCTCTGTTTAAATGTCTAATTGTTATACTAATATACTATGATGGAGAAAAGCAGATATTGAGAAAATTGTACTACAAGCACGGCATCGATGGTTGCATAAAGCTGAAATTCGTCGAATTCTCAGTAATTATAACAACCATAGTATTGCTTCAGAACCTCCATGTATGCCTACAAGTATGGTAGATTCTGATTATTCTAGTTTTGAATAAATACTTTCATTTTCCATCATTCATTAGGACAAAAAAATGGTTTATTGAGCATAATGTCTTATCATGTTTTGGTTTACATTAGGTGGTTCACTTTTCCTATATAATCGAAAGGTGGTGAAACACTTTAGAAATGATGGTCATAACTGGAGGAAGACAAAAGATGGAACTCTCAAGGAAAGCCATGGAAAACTCATGGTATGTATTGTTACAAACTGAATCTTATTGGCAACTTCTGTTTTGGAAATTAAACTTTAATGGGAGCATCTTTGTTATTTTTACTTTATATACTTTTGCGTCGAATGAGGTGTAATGTTTTCAGGATGGAGGTGTGGAAGTATTACAGTGCTACTATGCACGTGGAGCACAAAATAATAATTTTTGTAGACGAATTTACTGGTTGGTTGAGAAGTAAGTTTTCATTTTATCATTTTCTATGCAGTATTTAATATTCTAGACTAATAGAATAACTTATTAGTTATAGTTGCTTCATGAACTCTTTGTATTCGACATTTTTACAGGGAACTGTCACACATTGTTCTAGTCCATTATCTGGAGGAAGAGGTAACATGCTTAGCATAATTTAAGGAGGAATGAACTAATGACATACTTTTGTTGTAACAATCGAATGTGAAATAAGAAAGAACAAATATTGTATTCCCCGAAATTAAACTTCATTGCTTTTTCTTCTATCTTTTGCTCCAAATAACCAGGGAGCGAAGGCAACTTTAATATGTTCCAAAGAATATGAAGAATCTAATCCTTATGCTCAACAAACATATGAAGTTATGGCCAACACAGAGATGGAAACTTCTTTATCGTCTAATCTTCATCCATATAGTTACCATGTTCATTCGCAAACTAACAGTGCTCAAGCATCAGAATGTGAAGAAGCTGAGTTAGGTATATTTTTCTTGGGCTTCCCTCATTCTATTGGCAATTTGAAATGTTTTACTTCTGCGCAAAGAGAAAATTTTGAATAGCCTTTTTATGCTTTTATTCTTCGTTCACTTTTTTCTGTGTATCTATTTTAACATTGTGACTCATTGTAATGTTCATAGCATTCAATAGCCAAGCAAATTCTGATCTCTACTCTTTTCCTGAGCTGCAATACCCTGTTTCTCAGAACATTAAAACTCAACTCAATGGTTCTAACTATCCTCTACCACTCAAAGGTAAATTTCTTCTATTTTATTTTGATGTACTGTTGGTGTAAAATAAATTGGTTACAGGTTTTCCTTCGATCACTCAATCATGCATTTCCATGTCACTAAAAGAGGATGACTTTTGAGGTGATTGTTGTAAGAACCAAACTTAGTGACGTAGCAAAGCATGATTGGATGATACTGTAACGAAATTATGCGCTAGTAGTGCAGCAAAGTTAAAACGTCATTTTATATTTCGATCAGGCAAGATCTTACCTAACATGTCATACTAATTGTAAAATTGAAATTGTGATAGATGATCAAGAAAGGTTGCCTGTCTTTCGTCAGGTAGATTATATCCCACTCAGTCAAGCTAATGAAACCAGTTACATTAATAATGTTGGATCGGCATGTGAACCGTCAAAACTCCTTGGCTATTCATCATGGCAACATATCTTGGACAATACAGATGCAAGTTATGATGTGCTTTTTCAGCCTTTTTTTCCTGAGATACAATCCAATAACATGGAAATAAATAGTACTTCTCAACAATATGAGGTAATGGGGCAACATTTTAGCAGCAGCATTACTAAACAGAATCAGAATGGAAGTCTTATACAAAATGAAGGAAATTGGCAGGTATTGGATTAGTTATACGGCAAAGAAATCTGTGTCATTCTGATACTGGTCTGTATAAGTACTTTAGGCAACGATTATTTCTGCAAGTAAAATTGATACTTCATCTGCATGTAATACTCATTGTTTGCATTATTTCATGTTATATAGTAATATATATTGTTTCCTCAAAAAAAGTAATATATATATTGTTTAGTTCTAAATCAGGATCTATTGTCTGTTCCATATAAGCTTTTGCTTTATGTATGAGTAATTCTTTAACATTTATCTTTTTAGTTCTCTCCATCAAACTCGTTTAATTGCTAAAAGCTTAACTTTCCATATGAACAGGCATCTGGTTTTAATTCCTTACGCACATACGGTTGGCTTCAAGATGGTGATTATTCAGTCTCAACATGCGAGATTAGTTATAATAACAACGAACAGGAAGAACCGAGCAAGCCATCTAATTCTAATGCTTATTGGGATACAATTGAAAGCGAAAATGGATTTGACGATACAATTATTCCCTCCCAAGATCACTTTGACAACTATGTGCTGTACCCATCTATTTTCTGTGATCAGCTTTTCAGCATCATTAATATTTCTCCTAGCTGGACATTTGAAGACTCAGAAATTAAGGTATTCTATTTTGATATTCTTCGCTTGCCAAAAGTTTTGATCATATGCTCCCTGAAGCCAACTGTTGTAATACATGTTACATTGGTTTGTTTGTCTGTTAGCTATATTCTGATTATCTACTTCTTTGTTCACATATAAAAAACATTTTTTAGAAAACACGGTATCCATGGAAAAAGAGAGAAAAGTCTAAAATTGTATTGTACTGATGATGGTAAAATGATTCAAATGAAAAAGTTGACATGTTCTAATAGTAGCTAACTACTAATTTATAACTACTAATCACATTGCTTTTTTTGGTTTAACTACTAATCACATTTCTAATAACACTTTTACAGGTTTTTATTTTTGGACAATTCTTAAAGAGTCAACAAGAAGCGGAAGTTTGTAAATGGTCATGCATGTTCGGTGAAGTAGAAGTGCCAGCAGAGAAAATCGGGGATGGTGTTCTCTGTTGTCGTACACCTCCACACAAGGCTGGCAGGGTTCCTTTCTATGTAACATGTTCTAATAGGTTAGCATGTAGTGAAGTGCGCGAATTCAATTTCCTAGTCAATACTACTCAAGAAATCAACACTGCAGGAGAGAATAGAAGTCACTTTCAATACTTTTAATAAATAACTTAAAGAATTGTTTCCCACATAGTTTAGATTCAATTAGTGTGAATGAGAAATCTCAGATTAGAAGTAAAAGCAGTTCTTTGCTTATGAGGGAGGATGACAAATGGGACAAACTACTGATATTTATTCTAGAGATTTATTCTGTTGTTAGATTTTTGTTTGTGCTTAGTATATTGATTAAGATAGTGAGCTAGTCCTTATACTTTATAATTCATCCTAGTCCTAGCATAAGATTTTTGCTTGTTTATATTTATAAGTATGCTTTAAGATTGTTGTTAGCATGTAAAATGTTGAGGCGAATTCTTCCTTCCCTTCCTTGTCCTCTCCTCCATTAAAATCTCTTCCCTCATCTACGTTGAACCGAGCAGACCTTTATTTTCATAAGTCATTATTCTAGTAGTATTGAAAACCTAGCAACTTTGTACTTTTGCATAATATTGAAATTTTAGTCTCTTTGTCCTTTTCCCCCTATTTTGTATCTTATTGCAAACACATAGTAAACCTCTTTGTTTAAATGTCTAATTGTTATAATATGATGGAGAAAAGCAGATATTGAGAAAATTGTATTACAAGCACGGTATCGATGGTTGCATAAAGCTGAAATTCGTTGAATTCTCAGTAAAACCTGTTATATTGCTTCAGAACCTCCACGTATGCCTGGAAGCATGGTAGGTTCTGATTATTCTAGTTTCGAATAAATACTTTCATTTTCCTTCATTCATTAGGACAAGAAATGGTTTATTGAGCATAATGTCTTATCAGAAATAGCAATATTTACGTCATGTAATTAATGTGGAAGGTCAATGTTATCTTGTTTTTCAATATATTTTCAGGTTTTTCTCTTACCACTTTAATTGCTTTTCTATATAATAGGGAGTTCGGAAAGAGAGGATTCAGATCCAAACAGATCTCATGGTGCAAACATGGCAATCTGTCCTTTTGCTTTGCACTATGCTCACTTCAGCTTTGCTGTCCAGTTTCTCCTTCAAGAATGGCTGCTGCAACAACAAATAAACAGGTTAGTAGTGCTCACATACACAATGACATTGCATTATCTATTCTCTCCAAATTGCCTCTTAAATCCCGCACACGTTTTACTTGCGTTCAAAAACCACGGTCTTTTTTATTCCAAAGCTCTTTTTTCATGAACATGTTCACAATAGTTTCTTATCCAAACATGATGAGGACAACGACAATGACACGCATCTCCTCCTAAAGTAAACGACACGGGGGTTCCTTCCATTACTCGCTGTGCATTCTTTACGGTGAGGGGTACGAGGATAGGATTAGATTAGATTGACCTCCTCCTTTTCGAGAGGATGTCTATCATATTGAAATTATGGGCTCGACTAGTGTTAATGGCACTCTTTGTATCTACCAAGACATTAGCGATGACATAACAATTGTACTGTGGAACCCTTCTACCAGAGAATTTAAGGACATTCCTCCTAGCATACAACCCTACGACAATATTGAGTTTAATTTTCATCCTCAAGGATTTGGTTACGACCGTGTTAGTCGGAAGTCTCGATATCCTTTAGACTTTGAAGGTAATTGGGTATGTGTGCCTGAAAAGGATAGCCCGTTATGGGAGATGGCCTCTTTTCGGGAGGGAGATGTAGTAGAGATGTATGATCCTTTTTGGGAGATATACAGCCTTAGAACTAACTAGAGGAGGAAAGTTGATGGTGTTGATATGCCCGTTTCTTAGAAAGATAGTTCTCGAGTGAACTTGAATGAATGGTGTCATTGGTTGGACTAAAAATATGATATGGTGTCATTTGAATTTAGCAATGAGATGTTCTTTGAAACAAATTTACCCTTATACTCATCAAACATAATGGAAGAATTGTTGAGCAGACACTTGGGGGTGTATCAGTGTTTTGCTTTAGTATGTACTATCACTAAGGCCACTTCTTTTCACGTATGGATTTTGAATGAACTCCGGATCAGAGAACTGGCTTGACACAGCCGCCTAAGAAATTAGGTCACGGTCGCGGATCAGAGAAGAGTTACTTGTGTGACGCATCTATATCTGGGGATGAACGGGTAGAACTCAGGGCTTTCGGGTGTGTAAATCGGGGAACGATCAATTGGGTGTCTGGGGTGCTATAAAGATGGTGTCAAGGAATCATGAACTAAACTCTTTGTTGTTAGGCCTTCAACTCGCATTATGTGTGCTATTGGGATTGGAATAAAGAGTGCTATATTCTACATAAAAGAAAATATGGAGCAGCCCTGGTTGATTTAAGTACCCAAACTAGTGAAGACATTGAAGTTGAGGCAGAGTCGGTTTGCAAGAAGATTGTGATTTATAAGAAAACCTTCTTCCTTTTCCTTTTGGAGGAATGAATAATTAATTTGTTTTTGCAGTCTTATCGTAAAGCATTCAGCCATGAGGTTTGATGCTATCAAGTTATTCATATCTTGTCAGTAGCCCATGATTTATTGATTATCAACTATAGTAGAAAGAAACTTTTTAGTATTTATTTTGATGCTTCAATCTCCTCTAATTAGAATATTGTTCTGCTTTGTGTGTGTATTGTTGAGTGTTTTAGTTCTGTTTCCATTGTTTGTAATATGGCCATGTGAATAATTTCCTAACTTAGGTTTGCCTTAAAGACATAGAGAAACAAGTGAATCATCACACTTCAAACCCCTTTAATCATGCTACCCAATGCTATGTCTATAAAAATGATCTTAACAACACAATTGGTAGCATAGCATGTGAGTCATAATTTTTTGATCTAGATTTCCTTGTTTACTCTACTCTATTTGTGCATTATAATGGTTAAATTATGTTCATACATGCATCTTACGTTAGACATGTAATTTATTGATCTAGAAGTAGAAAAGGCATATGGCCTACTGAAAATATTTTAATAGGACTCAGGCTAGCTATACAGATTATTATTCCGTATTATGACTTGACAATTCTCTAATTATTGTTAAGTGGTGACATAACCCATAAGGCTGAATTTTACATGCCTGCTATGATGATGTAGATTTCAAATAATAGGTCACTTCCTGTATCAATGAGTTGTATTGTATGTGTGACCGTAAAATTTTCATGCAAGATATCATAAATTATGGGCAACTGACAAGATATAAATAACTTGGATATAAATAACTTGTTAGCATCGTTCATAAACCTCATGGCTGGGTGCTTTGAGATAAGACTGCAAAAAAATATTAATTATTCATTCCTCCAAAAGGAAAATGAAGACGGTTTTCCTTATAAATTACAATCTTCTTGCAAACCGACTCTGCCTCAACTCCAATGTCTTCACTGCTTTTGGGTACTTAAATCAATTAGCACTAGCTCCATATTTTCTTTTATGTAGAATATAGCACTCTTTGTTCCAATCCCAATAGCACTCATAATGCGAGTTGAAGGTCTAACAACAAAGAGTTTTGTCCATGATTCCTTGACATCGAGTTCATTCAAAATCCATACGTGAAAAGAAGTGGTCTTAGTGACAGTACAGACTAAAGAAACACATTGATTTTACACCCCTAAGTCTGTTCAACAATTCTTCTATTATGTTTGATGAGTAAGAGGGTAAGTTTGTTACAAAGAACATCTCATTGTTAAAGTCAAATGACACCATATCATATTTTTGGTCCAACCAATGGCACCATTCATTCCAGTTCACTCGGGAACTATCTTTCTAAGGAACAGGCATATCAACACCATCAAGTTTCCATCAAGAGTTAATTCTAAGGATGTATATCTCCCAAAAAGGGTCATTCATCTCTACTGCATTTCTCTCCCAGAAAGAGATAATCCATCTCCCATATAGGGCTATCCTTTTCAGGCACACAAACCCAATTACCTTCAAAGTCTAAAGGATATCGAGACTTCCGAATCACTTTATAGTCATCTCTAACACGGTCGTAACCCAATCCTTGACGATGAAAATTAAACTCAATGTTGTCGCAGGGTTGAATGCTAGGAGGAATGACCTTAAATTCTCCTGTAGAAGGGTTCCACAGTACAGTTGTTATGTCATCGTTAATGCCTTGGTAGAGACAAAGAGTGTCATTAAAACTAGTCGAGCCCAAAATTTCAATATGATAGACATCCTCTTCAAAAGGAGGAGTCCAATCTAACCCTATCCTCGAACTCCTCACCGGAAAGAATGATCAACAAGTAATGAAAGGGAAACCCCTGTGTCGTTTGCTTTAGGAGGAGACGCTTGTCATTGTCGTCGACCTCATCATGTTTGGATAAGAAATTATTGTGGAACATGTTCATGAAAAAGGGTTTTGGAATAAAAGAGACCATGGTTTTTGAACGCAAGTAAAACGTGTGAGGGATTTAAGAGACGATTTGGAGAGAATAGAGAATGCAATGTCATCGTGTATGTGAGCACTACTAACCTGTTTATTTGTTGTTGCAGCAGCAATCCTTGAAGGAGAAACCGGACAGCAAAGCCGAAGTGAACACAGTGCAAAGCAAAAGGACAGATTACTATGTTTGCACCATGAGATCTGTTTGGATTTGAATCCTCTCTTTCTGAATTCCCTATTATATAGAAAAGCAATTGAAGTGGTGAGAGAAAAACCTGAAAATATATAGAAAAAAACACGATAACAGTGACCTTCCACGTTAATTACATGACGTAAATATTGCTACTTTCTGTAATCGGTATAGAGGGTAGAAGCTAGAAAGAAAAGAAACTTTTACCAGTGCTCTAGAAGGATGGGATGTGAAAGTTATCCTGAATGACATTAGTTCAGATTTCATATGAACTATTGCTTTTTCTTCTAACTTTTACAGGACGATTCTTAACGAGTCAACAAGAAGCTAAAGTTTGTAAATGGTCATGCACGTTCGGTGAAGTAGAAGTGCCAGCAGAGATAATAGGGGATGGTGTTCTCTGTTGTCCTACTCCTCCACACAAGGCTGGCAAGGTTTGTTTCTATGTAAAATGTTCTAATAGATTAGCATGTAGCGAAGTGCGCGAATTCAATTTCCGAGTCAATACTTCTCAAGAAATCAACACTGCAGGAGAGAATACAAGTCAATAGGAAATCTCAAATGAGAAGCAAAAGCAGTTATTTGCTTATCAGGGAGGATGACAAATGGGAAAACCACTGAAATTTAAAATTACTAGATGCAAAATTCTGCAGGTCCACATCAGATATCCACCGGAGAAAGCATCTAAAATGATCCAAAATTATGCTGGTGTCAGTGCGCTAATTTTTTTAGTGATAGTCGTTGTAATCGGCTATTTTTGTTACATGAGAGAAAAAGTAAAAAAGAGCAAAAACAAAAACTAAATCGTGATCAAAGGCATTCTTTGAGCATCTGCTAGAAGCGCAGAAGACAGACTATGAAAAAATTCTTTAACCATAATCAAAGAGTCTTCATCTTTGCAAGGATATCCGCATAAGCATTCCCTTCACGAAAAGTATGTTTCAAAATAAAATTTGAGTGGAGAAAGTTACTCAAATGTAGTAACACAGGCGCACAGCATAAGGCAAGAGCCAAAAAGCGGCTCACGTATTTTAACATATAGCTGAGGATAAGTTTACCAATATAGTAACACATTTTCTAAATCCTAAAAATTTTCGCAAACTAAATGTTTTTCGCTTCTGTCTTTTGATTTTTGTAACCAAAAATGGCCCTTATTAAGAAGAAACGAGACAATTTTATAATCTCGTTGATCTTGAAGCATTGTTGGATATTTGAAGTGTATTTGGATGGAGAATTTAGAAGAAGATAAGGGAGAATTTACTAAAATTTTAGACACTTTAAAATATTTTTCAAAAAAAATAAAATAACATGATAAATATATACTTCAATCACAACTTCTTTAAAAAATAAATACTTTATATTGTCCGTAACTCAAAAAAGAAAGTAAGTCATCTCCTCCCGTCCTTGAATCTCTTTGGTGCCATTGAGGCGCGAAAGTCACATAACATTGGCAAAGGTGTACCACGTGAGTGGTGGTTGTCTTGTTGAAGAGATTTTTTTTCATTTATTCAGCATTGTTTTCAAACACAAAGGTGTGCCACATGGGACACTCTGATTTGCCAATGTCGTGTTACTTTGGCGCCTCAATGGCACCAAAGTGGGATCCCCATCCTTAGCTTCCATCTATCTGTCTGGTCGTTAATTGTGTGTATGGGTTAGCATTTTATAACTGAATCAAGCGATTGTCTTTATTTTAATCCTTGCAGCAACCTTGATTTACGTTCACCTGTAGTTTAAGGGAAGGGAAATAGTGAGGTCATTGCTAACATTTCACACAAAAATGTGTAAACAAAATGCTTATGAGCAAATTATGATGCCAAATTTTTTCTAAGCGTTAAATATGTTTTTTGTCTCGTTTTAGTCTCTCTAGAAATTTTCTTGTTAAATATGTTTTTGGTCTCGTTTTAGTCTCTCTAGAAATTTTCTTTGATTTTTAGTCCCCAAAAGTTTTTCATCTTCACTTTTGGTCCTTCTTTTTAAGAAAACTCAAGTAGAAATTATATTTTTGAATAAAATTTTGCATAAAAGTTACAAGAATCTCTCCCAACATTTTTGTAACAATACATGAAATAAATTTGAATTTTTATATTTTTTACGGTTAAAAATTTGTATTTAATTCACTTTTATGTTTACAAAATTCTACACAATTTCATTAAAAAATACAAATGTTACACATAAATTGATTTTAAAATAAAGACCAAAAGCAGTGATTGAAAATTTTATCAGGACTAAAGTCGAAGAAAAATTTTATATGGACCGGAATGAAAGAAAAAAAAAATTAGAAAGACTAAAATGAAAAGTTGGTATATTTATAGCGAGCAAAAACATATTTAACCTTATTTTTCAATGCATGGGTCATTGCCGTGATGATCTGAGGTTGGGTTGAGATAAACTTCTGCACCGCTCTCTTTTTACAGATTATGCAGTTTGCCACATTGATTAACTTAATAATTATAGAACATATATAGATGACTCTGGTAGCGTTTTGATATGTATTACAAAATCAAAGTTTGTTTGTCCTTAATACAAGTCAGTTGATCCCCAAACACAAACATAACTATAGAGCTCTGATGAAACTAAATTAATGTTAGCATAATTAACGAGCATTTTACATTTCATTGTGTTTCTAATGTTGGTTGAAAACAATTGCAACCATGAATACATATTGTCGGCAAAATTTCCACCATATATATACTGCTCTTATTGTGAGAAAGGAGAGAAGAAAAAGGACAGTGCTACCACCATCCACTGTACATGCCAACCACCTAAGTATACATTTCACAACACAACCTGTATTGCTATAAAGGAAGCAACAGCTCCCTCACAATCCCTCCCAACAGGTTGAATAATGGTATAACATGAAAATAAATAGAGAAACTAGATGGAAAAAACGGGTCCAAATGATTTGAGTACCTAAAAGTCGTGCAGCACACCTCCATCTAGTTACTGTTACCGGGCCCAATGCTCTCATAGAACAAAATGTACCCATGGTCGGTGTTAGTTGAATATTCCTGTGGTGATCCAAAGAACGTTTGCACGGCGGACTCATCAATCATCTCAACATTTTCGTCATCAAAAAATAACCAGTGGTTATGGCTTTTCACAAGGCTGACATAATGCCCATGGTTGGGACCACTGCCAACATGAACAACTACCGCAAATAGAGAATACTCAATATCTGCATCTTCAACAGTATTACTCAGCTTCAGCTCAAGGGGAAAAACAACTCGGTAAGACAACTTCTTGTAGCGGCCCAGCTGTTCCATGTATTTAAACCGCTTGAGATGAATGACCAGAATGTGAGGAGGTTTCTTTATCTTCATTCTCTTCTGAGCTTCTTGCAAACTAATACCAAAAGAAAGTTTGCACCTTGGTCACTAGATTGGTAAATGGGCATGAAAAACAGAGGAAAAGAGTGCATATATATTTGTACACACTGAACTAACATGACCAAGAAATCCCGTTCAGAAAACAAATGAAGTGCCAATCAATGGAAAAACAAACATGTTACGGTTTGCTTGTTGAAAATGAAAAGGAGATAAAATGTCCAAAAATATACATGATATTCAAACAATTTGACATATGAGTCACCACATTTATTTTATTTCCCTCTCCAGTTAAAAGTAGAAAACAATGGCGTAAAAAACCTTTACAGGAAACTACTAAAATGATCTAGATCTGAACAGATATCTGAAAATTTGGTTTTTGATAAAGTCTAATGCATCAATTGAAATCCATGTTAAACAAGCAGTAGCATCGTTTAGCCAAGCACATGACTCAAAATGGTTGACAACAGACAGTTTACATTTTCCCAACCAATCGAGAAACCAAGTAACAGCTGATGCCACAATATAAAAGCATATACCTGCAGCACTTGTCACAGAAAAATTTGTCCTCCGCATTCAACGTCTCAGTGGAACTGAAATTTTTCAAACAGCTTGTAATTGAACTGTTTTGCTCAATATCAAGGCTCAAGTCAAAAAATGTTTCGTCCCTAGCTGTCACAGTTTCACATTGCAAGCACCTTGTCTCATTGGTGAGTATTCCCTGGTCACAACAACTTGCAACAATGAAATTCCACAATATAGATATAAATCTAAATTTTGTGATCAACAAACTGTATCCATTACAAAGTTCACAATTTATACTTCCTCCAAATTTGTTGCAACAACAAAAAAAAAATGACAAAAAAAAATTGGCAAAGCAGGTCACCTGAAAGTTTTTGTGTACCCAAGTAATTAAAGGCTCTTTCTTAGGTCCATTAGCATGACCATTCTTGAACCCATTTGCAACCTTTTCTGAAGGTGTTGGTGTCTCTGGATCAGTCTTTGCAGCCTGAGCCTCTTTCTCCAGAATGTCGACAAGTTCATTCAGTAAAAAGTTCAAGAATTCGTGGGCATCCTACCGAAAAGAGAAGACCGACAGTAACATTGTTGTATTAGTTAAAAACTAGACAAAATATGAGGTACTGTGCAACCAATGATACATTAAAATTAACAGACTATAAACAATCAATGATAATAATAATAATAATAATAATAATAATAATAATAATAATAATAATAATAATAATAATAATAATAATAATAATGAATAAACTTGTATGCTACAGTGAAAATTCATGGTAAACTACAATCTCATCTGCAAGTAACAAATTGTTGTAATTTCTGCTAAACAGACACCCAACATCAGTTACAGAATTATTTCATCATAGAATGAAAAGGAAAAGAAAAGAAAAAAAAACTAATTGGTATCACCATCAGTATAACAGTGATATGCAGCCAAATCTATTAGCAGGCTTAATAATGTAAAGTGATAAGGGATGGTTGTGAGTTGTGACATGGAAAAGATTATGATTCCACCGGATATATAATAATAGTTAATAAAGATCATATCTAAAGTCTTAATTTGGTCGGACCTAACTCAACCATACAAAACCAACTTGTAAGGTGAAGAATGTCTCCCACTTATAACTACTTTTTCATGTTATAAATTTGTGTTGACTCTGGTGGGACCCACTTATAAATACCCTTCAGGTTATAAATTTGTGTTGACTCTTGTGGGACTCTCACCAGAGCCAACACACACTCCTCACGCCCATGAATGAACATCTAGACCGTAACTTGCAGGATCAGCCCAAGCCACCGAGGCATACTTAGTCCAAGTGGTGGATTTCCATATATTGTGCTGTCCAATGATATTGCAAATGTTTATAATGACACAGTGGTTTGCCTTTGTTTTGCAGGTAGAACTTACATTCAATTCTTGGATAAGCCTTTTCTGCATTATCGTATTTCTTTACAAAAAATAATGCCCAAAAATTACTACCCGCAGGATTGGAACCCTTTGCAATTGAGAAAAACAAGCAAGCTAAACCACTGCATCACAAATAAATATCTGATTGACTTTTTTATTTTATACATAGTGATGTATATTTTATATTTTTTTTGTTGCAAATTATTATATTTTTAACTTAAGCATTTAAAGGCCTCATCTTAGAATTTGCTTTCAGCTTCAACATGTGTTGGGCTGATCCAATTGACCTGAGTGGATTCAAAACAGGTGGCTCGACGGATCTTAGACAGGCTCTGACACCATCTCAAATTTTGGATTGGTGTTAATTCACCCTACAAAACTAGCTTGTAAGGTGAGAGATGCCTCCCGCTTATAAATAATTTTTCAGGGGCCATATCACATCAAATGTGAGACTGTCAACATAAAGTAAATGTTAACATGCTAACAACCTTAAATGTTTTTGTGAATTAAAAAAAGCTTGTAACAATTCCGAGGGTGAAAACCGCATGCCTTGAATTTGGTCCAACCTGACAGAATAAAAAAGTAACACTGGTCTGCCTAATGATCTACCAACCGAAATACTTGTTGTCAGGCTCACAACATTACCATCTGGAAACATCCAATATAGATAATAGCATCTCTAACTAGGATTCATGTGCAGAAAAGCTGAAAGTTCGAAGCAAGGAAATGTAAATAAACATGGAGCAACACCTACTTGCATCTTTGCATAATCATGGAGTGACAAGTAACATAGCCGAACGCTGCATACAAACCCATATCCAAACTAATGTCTTATTTATATTTATACTTTATAATCTAAATGTCACTGTCAACAGTTTTTACAGAACTCATGAATAACAATTCGATGTACAGGAACTTATTCTTAACACTTATGGTAGAGTACATACCTGATGCATATAGCTACGAAAGAGTTCATTCTGTTTTTTCAACCTCTGTACAAATCGTTTGGGAGCAATGACACCGGTTTTCTTCTTCTGCGAACTTATCTATACCAACAGAAATAAATATGTTGAATTCAGGATCAAGAAAGACATAACTAAGCATGTAAATGACATCAAGATATAGTTGATACTTGATAGGATTTATACAAATGATTTGTTTCAGGTTCACAAACCTCACAAAGTAAACTCTATTGTTGGATGTCTTATGTATCACGCTGATTTTAAAATTTGCAACGACTAATTTTCATACTTTCCAGATGCTAGATAATCATGGTGCAGCTTCTATGATCAGTTACAAAAGACTTATTTACATTTTTATTCAGTAACCCTATCTTTTATTCTCAACTTGTTTGTCTCATGCCTGACAAATTCTCCTTCAACACACAAACAATAACAGAAAAAGGAAATAAAAAATAAGAAAATCTGGTAGGATATGTTATTAAAGAAAATATGGTTTTAAAACCAAAACTAAGGATAGCAAAAACCACTGTGAGGCATTCAGATAAAAAAAACACTTGTTTGAAGACCAAATGAAAGAAGAGGAAGAAGAATGCAAGGCTGGGAAGTCGGCAGCATCTTTGACAAGAGTCCAAAGCATGAATCATAGCCGCCGAAATTAGTGAAGACAATGCAAACTATCAAACTGTGAATCATGCTTCAGTCAATCAAATATGAAAAAGCATAGAGGCGTCATCCATGTAATGCACAAAATTTCCAAACTACAAATTGATTACCTGTGAAAACAAGTCAGCTAAGCAAGTCAAAAGATTTTCTTCCGCATCCCCTAAGGTTTTGTTATTTCCATAATACTCCAGCAGTTGTTCCCGAAATGGAACACAAAAGTATAGTGCCTGCAGAAGGTAGAAAAATGAGTAACATGATGCTGAACAGCCCAGAAATCTCCACAAAAATATAACAAACAAACCCATCTTCAAACTTAATACTTAGAATCATAATTAGGCCTGTTTGGAAGAACAACTTAATTAAGTGATTGTCATATAAGCGATTCTGTGCAGTGTTGTCGATTGCAAATCACAAAAAACAACGGTTTGTTCAAATTCTACTATGCTACAACACAACTGCAATAGCCACTATAGCGATTAGTCTAAATTCGGCTACTCTATAGTGTTACAGTGCCGCTATGGCCACTATATGGCAACCCTATTATCTAAAAATAATTATATAACAAAAAATAGATTAAATTAAAACTGTTTACATATAACATATAAGCTGTTTATAGAAGTTATCTTGAAGAGCTTATGAAAATAAGTGAAAACAACTTATAAACATATCATAAATTGCTTTAATAAGTTTTCCCAAACAGTCTCACAAGGACTTGTGTCATTAGATAAACTCAAATAATCAAATCCAAACAGGTAAATAACAAAAATCCTTATAGATTATTCAACAATTAAACTCTTCAAAAATTTGTTTGGACAAGTCAACATAAATTCAGAAAAGAAAAAAATGGTTACAATTAACGATGTGTATGAATCATGAATAAACAATCAAAGAAAGCAAATTCACTACGATTTAGAATGAATCGGATTGGAAAATAGAAGATTAAAAAGAATCGATTAAAACCTGTAAAACGCTGTTACAATAACAAGTATTGCCGAAATTCTCAAGACCAAAGTAACGTTCTCCTTCAGGGAATTGGTCACCGAGTGCCTTCTCAAGCTTGGAACCAGCAGCACCCATCAGCACGTGCGTCAATGTCAATCGATCAACGATGAACTCAGATTCCTAACCGATTCAACTCAGCGATTCTAACCATGAAATTTGTTACAGAATGAGTCGTAGAAAGTTTCTGGGTTTTCTGTGATATTATCGCGGAAGAATGAAATGAGGGTTTTGCTAGAGAGAGAGAGAGAGAGAGATGAGCGCAAGTTGTAAATGCAGAAGGAAATGTTGGAGGAAATTGGAGTCTATATAATTTTTTTTTTTCTCACAAAAAAATATCGATTTTTCTGAAGCAATCAAAATTGGACAATAAAACTTAGGTTACCCTTCAAAAAATAAAACAATTTGCAAACAAATGCAATAAAAGGGTTGGGAGTGCAAAGTTGTAGTTGATTAACCTACATTAATGGGTTACCCTTAATGTAGGTTACCCTGTAAAACGCTGTTACAATAAAAAAACAATAAAACTTAGGTTACCCTTAATGTAGGTTACCCTGTAAAACGCTGTTACAATAAAAAAACAATAAAACTTAGGTTACCCTTTAAAGAACAGTTTTTTATTAATGTTTTTTTTAAATAATTTAATGATTTCTTTTTTTAAAAAAAACTTAACAAATGCAATAAAAGGGTTGGGAGTGCAAAGTTGTAGTTGATTAACTTTAAAACTAAGAATTAAAGGAGTTGGACATCCAAATTTAAATCCAAGTGAAAGAGTAAATAAAAAATAATTTAATAATTAAATTACTAATGTTGGTTGTTCAAAAACAAAACCAAAAAATAAATGTACTAAAACGATTTTCACCCCCACATGTCTGAAAATAAGTCTAGAATCAACGTACTTTTTCCGTTACTTTTTACCATTAGAAAATGCTACCTCATGTGTTAACCAAATATGAGCCTCTACACGTTATTCTCACATCAAAACTGTCATACTATAGACTAACGTCAATTTAAAATTTAGACTTAATTCACGCACAAATTTAGTTTGTGAGATGACTTTAATTTCATGCATGGGCGGTTTCAAGGTCCGGCAAGCCTGGGCAGTCGTCTGGGCTCTGGGCTAAATTTTGTGCAATTTCTTATGTAAATGCCTCTAAATTAATTGTATAAATCCCTATAAATTGGACAATTTTTTTAGATTTTTTGATTATTTGCTTGCATTTTCTTATGTAAGCCCCTATAAATGTGTTGGCTCCGCCACTAATTTCATGGATAAGTTATTTTCTAGTGAGTTGGCATTGATGTGAAATCCAAGTATAATGTGATATGTCAAGTTAATATGATATGTCATAACCTCTAACGGTATCAGGGGCAGATCTCCTTGGAGACCCTCAGGTGCCACTGCACCCCCCAACTTCTCTATAAATTGCATATTAATCATATCATGTTACATGCTTTCAGATTGTTGTAACGGTCAGACGCCCCCCAATTGTCTTGTGGGCGTGTGTTCGACTCTTCCAGGACCCTTTTTTTTCATATTTCAATTGTATTTTTAATGTTTTATATTTAAAAAAAGATATCCTGATGGGAGTTGGTTGAACCGATATCATCCATGTAAATCTCAAGCAAGCAAACCACCCCAACACCTTATGTTTCTGGTAGTGGTTTGAAACTGATTAACATATATTCTTCCAATATTTGACACCCCCAACAAAATAACTAAAGATCCGTCACTGAATGGTATGATCCCTTTAAAAAAAAACCTTTAATAGTAGTATAAGTTAATTCCTTAAAAAAATAGTATAAGTTAATGAATATATCATATCATTTTGAAACATTATATGGACTTTATTCATATTCCAATCAAAATCTAAATTATCAAAGTCTTATTCCATTCCCTGGCGATAACAATACCATTTTGTTTATAGACTTTTTTTTATGAAAAATTGTTTGTTGACTTTGACTATAAACTATACTACAAGTTACTAGTGGTATAAAAATATTGACTGGTCGATATATATGTTTTTTTTTTTTAAAGAAGTGGTCGATGTATATGTTACATGTTACTTCAATAGAAATTAGAGATAATTGCAAATGAGTCCTCTAACAGCTTATTGGAAGCGAAAACATCGTATCACTGCATCATAGAGCCTTGACTTGAGTGATGATGAATCTCTTCCTTCGACTCTCTCCACCTTAGACCGTTTACAATGGTGAAAAACATTCAACAACAGTCAACACCCACTTTTTCAATTCCTAACACTCCACATCATTTTATCTCTCTTATTCAGCACTCATTCAACTTTTAGTCTCTCCAATGGTTTTTATTCAACACTCTACCCCACCACTTTTTATTTCATATTCTTATTTAATTTTATATTTTTGTTTTTTTATTACATAAAATTACAGTTATCAATTATAATTAAATTAAAATAATAAACACTTAACAATTTTTTTTTTGTTTTTTTGGAAAAACAAAATTTATTTAAATAATTTATTTTCACTAAAAAAAGATTAAAATTTCAAAAGAAAAGCTAATAGAAAGATAATAACAAGATTAAGATAGTGAAAAACTTGGTTTTTTTTCTGTGTCCAAATCAAATGAACCAAGTCTCTATTTATAGACAAAAAAATCAAAAATTTTGGTAAAAAAATTTAAAAAAAAAAAATTGCAATGAAATAATTGAGTTCAAATTATTAAGATTATAAAAATTCAGGCAGCTAATCAAAAGATTACATGTGTCACCCACTTTATCCACAAAGCATTTCTCTCTCTCCAAGTTCAACAATGTTGAACTCATTAACTCTTCTCTCCTCCACATCATTTTTCTCTCATTTTCAACACCCTCTTCCAATGGTTCAACATGTTGAACTTGGCTTTCAACTATCCCATTGCACTTGGTCTTAGTAATTTCACTATTCATACTATGGTTTTAATTACATTTTTTTTGTAAAAAATGAGACTGGTTTTAAAATAATTTTGATGTCCGAATCGTACGTTTTAAAGTTTTTAATGGGATAATTTGTTAAAAATAAATTAATGGGACGAAATAATAGTTCGATGTTCTGGCCCATTTATTTAGTGGTAGCAAGTGCAACATGAGACTTTTGAAACGTATTTTGAGTGGATGTGAAAAGGAGTGGCTCAAGTTGAGTTCTCCGATTAAACCAACAATTGATGTGGCCAAAAAATTAGTGGAAGCTTTAGATAGAAATTGAGAGAGGTGCATAAAAATTGGTCTAAACTCTAAATCAAAGAACATTGTGAAAAAGATGACATTGTTTCTCCCTTGTTCCCTTGTTGCTTCGCCATCATCATCGTTGTACGTAACCATAGTGTTTTCACATCAGAATCATAATTGAATTGCTTCTCCACCGCGCTGCCTTCAAGCGCCTCCTTTCAGCCAAATACTCCACAATGGATATTTTCATTCAAAACGGTTGGAAACATGCACTAAATTGGAGTATTGACACTGTCTCAAAATAATTGATTTTTTCTCAAAGAAAATTTGTTTAAAAATAACTCACATCTTCGATTTTCAATTAAGCTTCTTGTTTATTCCTAACTTGCCTAACATCGACTAGCACAAAAGTCCACATAGACCAATACATTAACGTAAAAATTTCAACTAACTGCCAACTTTCATTAACATAATTTATTGCAACACTTAAACACCTCTAAGATGTTTGTGTACGATTCAACATATGTTGGGTCACAAACTAACGAAGATACTTTAAAATTAAATTAAAAGGGCTTTAAAAATAATGAGAATGTTGAGAGTGTTAAACGTCTCAAGAACATTAGTTAAGCAATTTAAACAAAGATAGATTTTTATAAATAAAAAAATGACGTAACTATTATTTGAACAAAATGACAACTTATATTTCTAAGACAAAAATTTTATTTATGAATTTCTTTATAAATATTCATGAGACAGTGGTTAGCAAGACCCTGAAAATAAAATTAAATGAAACAAAAAAAAAACGTATTGTCTTAGAAATAACAATAAAATGGGTATCGTCTTAAGAACATTTAACGAACTAGATGTCCCAAGAAACAATAAAAAAAACACACGAACAGATTCCAACTACAAAGGGATTTTCCATTCAACTTCATGCACAAGCCATAACTTGAGTTCCTCAAATAATAGTTTGGGGAGCAACTGTTTCGGCATTGGCTGAAGCTGATTCATTGTTAAGTCCCAAAGTGAACATCCCAAAAGGAGACTGCATGGTCGTGGCATAAGAGCAAATGAACCCACAAGAATGATAGCCAAAGCGGCCCATAACAAGGAAGAACACGAAGCAGGCGAACAACCAGAAGGGTCAGTGGCACATAAGAACGGGTACCGAGATAAACAACCAATACGGTCCACAACACAAGAGTATACAAACCAAATATGAACAACCAACTAACGAAGATACTTTAGTTTAAAATTAAATTAAAAAAGATTTAAAAATAAAGAGAATGCCAAGAGTGTTAAAGAGCGTCTCAAGGACATTGATTAAGTAATCAAAACAAAGATAGATTTTTCTAAAAAGTGACGTAACTATTACTTGAACAAAAATGACAACTTATATTTCTATAACAAAATTTCTATTTATGCATTTCTTTACTAATGTCGATGAGACGGTGGTTAGCAAGACCCTGAAAATAAAATTAAATGAAACAAAACAAACATTATCTTTGAAATAACGATAAAATGGATATTATCTTAAAAACATTTAACGAACCAACTCGCAATAACGAACTAGATCTCCTGAGAAACCAAAAAGAAAAAAAGAAAAACACGTGCACAGATTCCAACTACAAAGGAATTTTCCATTCAACTCCATGCACAAGCCATGACTTGAGTTCCTCAAATAATAATTCGGGGAGCAAATGTTTCGGCATTGACTGAAGCTCATTCACTGTTAAGTCCCAAAGTGATCCTTCCAAAAGGAGATTGCGTGGTCGTGCATGAGAGCGAATAAACTCACAAACATGATAGCCAAAGAAGCCCATAACAAAGAAGAACACAAAGCAAGGCGAACAACCAGAATGATCAGTGGCATGTAAGAACGCGCACCAAGGTAAACAACCAGTATGGCCCATGGCACAAGAGTATACAAACCAAAACTTGTGGTCGCGTATAGTCACTATTCACAAAATGCAACTTTCATCCCACGCTCGGTGACTTGAGCCTCAGAGCACATGAATATACACCGCTTTCATTCCCCGAAAAAAGAAGGCCAAGAGGGACGGAGAAAAAGGCAGCAACTGAGGAAGTATCATACTCAAAGGTCATTCAACACCATCAACCTAACTTAATTTCTAACACGCACTATTTTTTGAGTGAAATACATGCAGATTCCAACTATTTATATGACTCATTCTATAAAATGAAATCAACTACTTAAAAATACGACACTTTAAAAAAAAATCAACTACAAAAGTTTACATGAATGGTACATGTTCCATTTCCACTTTCAAAATTAATATTTTTTTGGTACTGTAAAAAACTTTAAATTTTTTTGGTAAATTTATATATTCTAATTTTTTTTTTGAAAAGGTATACATTCTTTAAATAAAAACCCTTTATTGAAAAGAAAAAAAAAACAAAAAACCTTTTACCAATTCTTCGAATATTTTTTATTTTTTTTTATACAAACCAATTCTTTGAATTTAATTTATAAGGAAAAAATGAATAAAAAATAAAATAAAAGAGGAGTTGCGCTCATAAAGGATGAAGTGAAGTAAGATAGGGTGTGGATCTTATCTGCAACTACAACACATATTGCACACAGTTGCTGTTCATCAGATAAAACATAAGAGAGCGCGGAAACACAATGTTGAACCTCTCCGTTACTTCACCTTCTTCTTCTTCAAAACTTTCCTTTCTTCCAAAACCATTACAATCCAAAACCTCCTTCAATGGCATTCGTCTACGTCAACCAAACACGTGCACAATTCCAGCGACGAAACACACCGCTTCGGTCTCAGTTGTGATGATGGCAAAAAGAGAAGAGGAATTGAAGCAAATTAGAACTAAAACCACCGAACAAATCAACGAAGAGGTTGTTGACCTTAAGGGAGAGTTGCTCATGCTTCGCCTTCAGAAATCCGCTCGTAATGAGTTTAAGTCCAGTGATTTCCGTCGCATGCGTAAGACGGTATATTTTCTCAATCTTTAGATTATTCATTCACTTTTGTAGAAATTTGAGTATACTTTGTTCACATTTGCTTAATTAAATTTTTAGGATAGAGTTGCTTTTGATTATAAGCTAGTTTGAACACAAATTAAGCCAATCTTAATACATTAGTAGAGTTAGGGGAATGAGAGTCTGTGAAATTAGGAATGAATAGGGTGCTAGTAGGAAAAATCTATTGAAATTTTGTCATTTTAACTTCAATTGAATATTATCAATGTGTTGTAATTGTCATTGTTCTATGGTTATGTTAGAGAAACAACTGGCTTCTTATTGCCTGGATCAGTGCAAGAGACTTGTGTTTAGGGCGTCGATAACCAAATACACAAAACCAAAGACTCACTAGGGTGGGGAATAGCGAAATTATCAAGCCTATGACTTACATATTACACACAATATTCAAAATTGTCAAGGGGACAATGAAATATTGCTATGTTAGAATGGAAATGGAGAGAAAGGAAAGGAAAGAAGCCTATGTCTACATCCCATTTGCATTATTTTTGGTGTCTATTATACCAAACTTTGGGTAAAATTTGAAGGCATCAGGATTTTTATCTGGAGCAACAATGAAATGAACATTGAAATGAAAGGCCAAGGGATTCAAATTCGTTAACTTCGCTGTACTTTGAGCAATGTAGCTCGTGTACTTATCATAGTTGTTACTCATGTATTGCGGCGCATAGCAATTGGTCCAGAAAACACCATACCTGAAATGGGGAGAGTCCCGAAATACCATACCTGAAAAGTGGAGAGTGGGGTGGTGGCCGTTGTAAGATGGCTTGGAGGAGAAGTCATTCTCCTGGTTTCAGTTCAATTTCAATCAACCAATACGATGGCTTGTAGACTCTTGTTTCTTAGATTCACATAGATTAAATCCATTGCCGGGTCTTAAGTTTGAATCTTTTATGGCATAATGTCCTCATTCTTTAGAGTTTAGGTCTTTGAGGAGAGAGAGCTCACGTAGTACCATTTGTTAACAAGTGCTAATAGCTAACATAGCTTGGGGTATTCATATCTAGTATAATCTAATCCAATGTAAACGGAAATAACTGAACTGAAAACCAGGAACCGAAGAACCCCAAAACAGAGGACAATAAAACTGCCAAAGAAGAAAGAAAACTGAAAAGGTCAAGTTTTGGACATAATGCACTGCAGTTTAGCATACTTAACCTTTCTTCATAAACTAGCTGCAATATCTTTTACTTTAGTTGTTTGGACATGATGTAATGTGACTATGCTCACATCAGGAATGTCTTTGCAAGTTGCAGCCTATTCTTACACTCATTTGTATTATAATTTTGATTCAATTAAGCTGCAGCAGATTAATATCTCCACCTTTATTCTTTGTTTCAGTCCTTTTCATTATATTGCTTTTTTAACCATCAAAATCACGATTTACTCAAAAAACATTATTTTATCATGTCTAGTTTCACTCCACAATAAAATTCAATTGTTGTGGCCTTTTCTATTTTCATGTATGTTATTAACCTTTTCCACTCATGCAACTGATATTCTGTTATCAGAACTGAAATTTAAATTGGTAGAACTAGATTTGACTTTCGAGATCATCAAAAAATCCAAAAGAAAACTCTAGCCCAGATAACAGTAGACAAGTGTAGGGATACACCGAAACCGAAAAAAAAAAAATTAGGAAATCATCTCTGCCCTGTGTTATTAGTCACCCCACAAATGCTCAAGTGATTTCCTATTCCACCACACATCTATCCTTCCCACATTAATGTTCGTCTCCATTGGTTCCTGCATCTCCCATTGCCCTCCCCTATTGCCACGTGTTCTGTTTGGTAGGATCCAGCATAATAGATTAATCTCCTTCAGTCCTTCAGTACTGACAGACTAACAGTCCTACTTCAGTTTGCTTTACTATCCGCGCTCCTTTTCCACTTTATGCAACACACCCGCATGGGAGGCTCATGACGGGCCCATCATCATTTTATCAGAGTTCATGTCCCACCAATAAAAATTGAATTGAGGAGAATGGGCACTAGGGATTCAGTAGGCAAAGAAGCAGTGCATTAGCTAGGATTTAGAATGTTTAGATTCCATGGTAAAGGAAAGAAATGCACACAATAGAAAAAGGGGAGAGAATCACAATATCACCAAGCTTGTCCACCCCCATTTATTTTTAGTTTTAATATTACCCTAATAATAATAACTTCAGATGATCCTAGAAAGCTTTACCAACAAGCGGTATCCTTCTTTTGGGTGAATGATTACTGTTATTATTGATGCAGATTGCTCGCTTGCTTACTGTAAAGCGGGAAAGAGAGATCGAGGAGGGTATTGGTAAGAGGTTGTCCAGAAAGCTTGATAAAAAATGGAAGAAAAGCATTGTTGTAAAACCACCTCCATCTTTAGTGAAGCTTCGGGAGGAGGAAGCAGCTGCAGAAGCCGCTGAAGCTGAAAAGGCTGCATGAGCTGGCGTATTAAATATGCAAGTTATAGAGTTACATTGTTAAAATTGTTGTTAGTCATTGTTTTTAATGTTTTGGTGGATGTCGTCATCTCGTTGTATTAATATATTATTTGTAGTAACCTATGTTCTTCCTGTCATAAGGTTTTTTATGTCTTGTATTCTGTAACCGTAAGAATAGAGACATGGTTATCAAAATCGCAATTCACTGCCTTCAAATTAGGTAATCATTTTTTATTTTATCAAGAGTTTAAATTCATTAAAAATTCGTTTTAAAAGATTACGTATTAATATTTTTTGGTGTACAAAACACAGATGTTTGTGATTCAGGTTATTTACTAGTATATGTGTATGTCTGTGTTTGAAAGGCTAAAGGAATCACATTCACATGACATTTCAGAACTAATTTAAAGTCGAAACAGCTTGCTTACATGCAAGTCCTGACTCCTGGAGTATGACTCCACCACCGGATAATAGAAACAGAGTAAATTTGATGCCTTTTCTAACAGTTACTGTTCCCGTAGTGGTAAAATCAACAGATCTACATTTCTACACCCAATAGTCTTGTAATGAAGAACGTGATAGTTTTGACTCAGAATAACACATTTCTTACAAGTCAAGCCACCAAACACTTAAACTGATCAGTCCCAACCCCAAGCAACATTCCAGATTTCCTTTTTTACACTAACAAAAAACCACATGTAACTTCAAATTTAAGAATGATATTTCCTTTGGTATTTTAATAAGGAGAATGTTAACCAGTGCCCCATGGGCAGAAAAAGTAATGTAATTATTTGTTAAAAAAGTAATGTAATTATTACTTGTTGAAAAGTGACAATTTATAGTTCCAAGACAGAAAATTCTATTTTTGGATTCCTTAAACAGTGCCCCCGGGGTTAACAAGACCCTTTTAACAAGACCCTTATAAAGGGAGATTTTAAAAAATTAACAAGGCGAAGATTCTTGACATGATTCTTAAACTAGCCTATTCGCTTTTAAATGGACTCAAAGACACTTGTGGACAACATTTATAAGAAGACGGTGTCATATCGTCCATATTTGTTAGTTACAAATCTTGTAACCTTACATGTTACGTGTATTAGAGGACAAAACAATGCTCATATTCCATCGTGTATTAAAATTCAGGGTGTTGTTAACTTGTGTCCTAAGGGCACAAGATAAGAAACTAAATGTAGAAACTTAATCTTGAAAATTGTGCATTCATAACCTTAAAAACTTCAAAACTTATATTTCCAATGCAATATTTATTTTTATATTCTATTTTAAGATCCTTATCTTGTGCCATAAAGACACAAGTTAACATTTTCCTAAAATTTATTATTAAATGAATTATATTAAGCTTGTTTTTGTGTAAAAAAAAAAATGAATTCAACAACAAATTGTTAAGAAGAATCTCAATTAGATTTCTGAATGAAATCAATAGTATATATATAAAGTAAAGTTTTATATGCCACGTGTCACTTCCACATTCATTCTCAATATTTTTATTATTTTTTCTATTTTTAAAAATCAATATTTTATTTAACATAAATATCTCAACAAACTTTTGATCTTATACACTCAGTATTTTCTTTAAATTTTTATTGAATTTCTAATATTTTATGTAGGAGAAATATCTCAACAAACTACACATCAATCAATCAATCAATCAATAGTATCAATATAAAATAAGGTTTTTTATGTCACATGTCACTTTCACATTCATTCTCAATATTTTTATTATTTTTTCTATTTTTAAAAACCAATATTTTATTTAATATAAATATCTCAACAAACTTTTGATCTTATGCACTCAGTATTTTTTTTAAATTTTTTTATTGAATTTCTAATATTTTATGTAGTAGAAATATCTCAAGAAACTACACATCAATCAATCAATCAATAGTATATATATAAGGTAATCAATAGTATATATATAAAGTAAGGTTTTTTATGCCACATGTCACTTCCACATTCAATTTCAATATTTTTATTATTTTTTCTATTTTATTTAACATAAATATCTCAACAAACTTTTGATCTTATGCACTCAGTATTTTTTATCTCAACAAACTACACATCAATCAATCAATCAATCAATAATATATATATAAATATGCCACATGTCACTTCCACATTCATTCTCAATATTTTTATTATTTTTTCTATTTTATTTAACATAAATATCTCAACAAACTTTTGATCTTATGCACTCAGTATTTTTTATCTCAACAAACTACACATCAATCAATCAATCAATCAATAGTATATATATAAATATGCCACATGTCACTTCCACATTCATTCTCAATATTTTTATTATTTTTTCTATTTTATTTAACATAAATATCTCAACAAACTTTTGATTTTATGCACTCAGTATTTTTTATCTCAACAAACTACACATCAATCAATCAATAATCAATAGTATATATATAAAGTAAGGTTTTTTATGCCACATGTCACTTCCACATTCAATTTCAATATTTTTATTATTTTTTCTATTTTATTTAACATAAATATCTCAACAAACTTTTGATCTTATGCACTCAGTATTTTTTATCTCAACAAACTACACATCAATCAATCAATCAATCAATAGTATATATATAAATATGCCACATGTCACTTCCACATTCATTCTCAATATTTTTATTATTTTTTCTATTTTATTTAACATAAATATCTCAACAAACTTTTGATCTTATGCACTCAGTATTTTTTATCTCAACAAACTACACATCAATCAATCAATCAATCAATAGTATATATATAAATATGCCACATGTCACTTCCACATTCATTCTCAATATTTTTATTATTTTTTCTATTTTATTTAACATAAATATCTCAACAAACTTTTGATTTTATGCACTCAGTATTATTTATCTCAACAAAGTACACATCAATCAATCAATAATCATTAGTATATATATAAAGTAAGGTTTTTTATGCCACATGTCACTTCCACATTCATTCTCAATATTTTTATTATTTTTTCTATTTTATTTAACATAAATATCTCAACAAACTTTTGATCTTATGCACTCAGTATTTTTTTATCTCAACAAACTACACATCAATCAATCAATCAATCAATCAATAGTATATATATAAAGTAAGGTTTTTTATGTCACATGTCACTTCCACATTCATTCTCAATATTTTTATTATTTTTTCTATTTTATTTAACATAAATATCTCAACAAACTTTTGATCTTATGCACTCAGTATTTTTTATCTCAACAAACTACACATCAATCAATCAATCAATCAATAGTATATATATAAATATGCCACATGTCACTTCCACATTCATTCTCAATATTTTTATTATTTTTTCTATTTTATTTAACATAAATATCTCAACAAACTTTTGATTTTATGCACTCAGTATTTTTTATCTCAACAAACTACACATCAATCAATCAATAATCAATAGTATATATATAAAGTAAGGTTTTTTATGCCACATGTCACTTCCACATTCAATTTCAATATTTTTATTATTTTTTCTATTTTATTTAACATAAATATCTCAACAAACTTTTGATCTTATGCACTCAGTATTTTTTATCTCAACAAACTACACATCAATCAATCAATCAATCAATAGTATATATATAAATATGCCACATGTCACTTCCACATTCATTCTCAATATTTTTATTATTTTTTCTATTTTATTTAACATAAATATCTCAACAAACTTTTGATCTTATGCACTCAGTATTTTTTATCTCAACAAACTACACATCAATCAATCAATCAATCAATAGTATATATATAAATATGCCACATGTCACTTCCACATTCATTCTCAATATTTTTATTATTTTTTCTATTTTATTTAACATAAATATCTCAACAAACTTTTGATTTTATGCACTCAGTATTTTTTATCTCAACAAACTACACATCAATCAATCAATAATCAATAGTATATATATAAAGTAAGGTTTTTTATGCCACATGTCACTTCCACATTCAATTTCAATATTTTTATTATTTTTTCTATTTTATTTAACATAAATATCTCAACAAACTTTTGATCTTATGCACTCAGTATTTTTTATCTCAACAAACTACACATCAATCAATCAATCAATCAATAGTATATATATAAATATGCCACATGTCACTTCCACATTCATTCTCAATATTTTTATTATTTTTTCTATTTTATTTAACATAAATATCTCAACAAACTTTTGATTTTATGCACTCAGTATTTTTTATCTCAACAAACTACACATCAATCAATCAATAATCAATAGTATATATATAAAGTAAGGTTTTTTATGCCACATGTCACTTCCACATTCAATTTCAATATTTTTATTATTTTTTCTATTTTATTTAACATAAATATCTCAACAAACTTTTGATCTTATGCACTCAGTATTTTTTATCTCAACAAACTACACATCAATCAATCAATCAATCAATAGTATATATATAAATATGCCACATGTCACTTCCACATTCATTCTCAATATTTTTATTATTTTTTCTATTTTATTTAACATAAATATCTCAACAAACTTTTGATCTTATGCACTCAGTATTTTTTATCTCAACAAACTACACATCAATCAATCAATCAATCAATAGTATATATATAAATATGCCACATGTCACTTCCACATTCATTCTCAATATTTTTATTATTTTTTCTATTTTATTTAACATAAATATCTCAACAAACTTTTGATTTTATGCACTCAGTATTATTTATCTCAACAAAGTACACATCAATCAATCAATAATCATTAGTATATATATAAAGTAAGGTTTTTTATGCCACATGTCACTTCCACATTCATTCTCAATATTTTTATTATTTTTTCTATTTTATTTAACATAAATATCTCAACAAACTTTTGATCTTATGCACTCAGTATTTTTTTATCTCAACAAACTACACATCAATCAATCAATCAATCAATCAATAGTATATATATAAAGTAAGGTTTTTTATGTCACATGTCACTTCCACATTCATTCTCAATATTTTTATTATTTTTTCTATTTTATTTAACATAAATATCTCAACAAACTTTTGATCTTATGCACTCAGTATTTTTTATCTCAACAAACTACACATCAATCAATCAATCAATCAATAGTATATATATAAATATGCCACATGTCACTTCCACATTCATTCTCAATATTTTTATTATTTTTTCTATTTTATTTAACATAAATATCTCAACAAACTTTTGATTTTATGCACTCAGTATTTTTTATCTCAACAAACTACACATCAATCAATCAATAATCAATAGTATATATATAAAGTAAGGTTTTTTATGCCACATGTCACTTCCACATTCAATTTCAATATTTTTATTATTTTTTCTATTTTATTTAACATAAATATCTCAACAAACTTTTGATCTTATGCACTCAGTATTTTTTATCTCAACAAACTACACATCAATCAATCAATCAATCAATAGTATATATATAAATATGCCACATGTCACTTCCACATTCATTCTCAATATTTTTATTATTTTTTCTATTTTATTTAACATAAATATCTCAACAAACTTTTGATCTTATGCACTCAGTATTTTTTATCTCAACAAACTACACATCAATCAATCAATCAATCAATAGTATATATATAAATATGCCACATGTCACTTCCACATTCATTCTCAATATTTTTATTATTTTTTCTATTTTATTTAACATAAATATCTCAACAAACTTTTGATTTTATGCACTCAGTATTTTTTATCTCAACAAACTACACATCAATCAATCAATAATCAATAGTATATATATAAAGTAAGGTTTTTTATGCCACATGTCACTTCCACATTCAATTTCAATATTTTTATTATTTTTTCTATTTTATTTAACATAAATATCTCAACAAACTTTTGATCTTATGCACTCAGTATTTTTTATCTCAACAAACTACACATCAATCAATCAATCAATCAATAGTATATATATAAATATGCCACATGTCACTTCCACATTCATTCTCAATATTTTTATTATTTTTTCTATTTTATTTAACATAAATATCTCAACAAACTTTTGATTTTATGCACTCAGTATTTTTTATCTCAACAAACTACACATCAATCAATCAATAATCAATAGTATATATATAAAGTAAGGTTTTTTATGCCACATGTCACTTCCACATTCAATTTCAATATTTTTATTATTTTTTCTATTTTATTTAACATAAATATCTCAACAAACTTTTGATCTTATGCACTCAGTATTTTTTTATCTCAACAAACTACACATCAATCAATCAATCAATCAATCAATAGTATATATATAAAGTAAGGTTTTTTATGTCACATGTCACTTCCACATTCATTCTCAATATTTTTATTATTTTTTATATTTTATTTAACATAAATATCTCAACAAACTTTTGATCTTATGCACTCAGTATTTTTTATCTCAACAAACTACACATCAATCAATCAATCAATCAATAGTATATATATAAATATGCCACATGTCACTTCCACATTCATTCTCAATATTTTTATTATTTTTTCTATTTTATTTAACATAAATATCTCAACAAACTTTTGATTTTATGCACTCAGTATTTTTTATCTCAACAAACTACACATCAATCAATCAATAATCAATAGTATATATATAAAGTAAGGTTTTTTATGCCACATGTCACTTCCACATTCAATTTCAATATTTTTATTATTTTTTCTATTTTATTTAACATAAATATCTCAACAAACTTTTGATCTTATGCACTCAGTATTTTTTTATCTCAACAAACTACACATCAATCAATCAATCAATCAATCAATAGTATATATATAAAGTAAGGTTTTTTATGGCACATGTCACTTCCACATTCATTCTCAATATTTTTATTATTTTTTCTATTTTATTTAACATAAATATCTCAACAAACTTTTGATCTTATGCACTCAGTATTTTTTATCTCAACAAACTACACATCAATCAATCAATCAATCAATAGTATATATATAAATATGCCACATGTCACTTCCACATTCATTCTCAATATTTTTATTATTTTTTCTATTTTATTTAACATAAATATCTCAACAAACTTTTGATTTTATGCACTCAGTATTTTTTATCTCAACAAACTACACATCAATCAATCAATAATCAATAGTATATATATAAAGTAAGGTTTTTTATGCCACATGTCACTTCCACATTCAATTTCAATATTTTTATTATTTTTTCTATTTTATTTAACATAAATATCTCAACAAACTTTTGATCTTATGCACTCAGTATTTTTTATCTCAACAAACTACACATCAATCAATCAATCAATCAATCAATAGTATATATATAAATATGCCACATGTCACTTCCACATTCATTCTCAATATTTTTATTATTTTTTCTATTTTATTTAACATAAATATCTCAACAAACTTTTGATTTTATGCACTCAGTATTTTTTATCTCAACAAACTACACATCAATCAATCAATAATCAATAGTATATATATAAAGTAAGGTTTTTTATGCCACATGTCACTTCCACATTCAATTTCAATATTTTTATTATTTTTTCTATTTTATTTAACATAAATATCTCAACAAACTTTTGATCTTATGCACTCAGTATTTTTTATCTCAACAAACTACACATCAATCAATCATTCAATCAATAATATATATATAAATATGCCACATGTCACTTCCACATTCATTCTCAATATTTTTATTATTTTTTCTATTTTATTTAACATAAATATCTCAACAAACTTTTGATCTTATGCACTCAGTATTTTTTATCTCAACAAACTACACATCAATCAATCAATCAATCAATAGTATATATATAAATATGCCACATGTCACTTCCACATTCATTCTCAATATTTTTATTATTTTTTCTATTTTATTTAACATAAATATCTCAACAAACTTTTGATTTTATGCACTCAGTATTTTTTATCTCAACAAACTACACATCAATCAATCAATAATCAATAGTATATATATAAAGTAAGGTTTTTTATGCCACATGTCACTTCCACATTCAATTTCAATATTTTTATTATTTTTTCTATTTTATTTAACATAAATATCTCAACAAACTTTTGATCTTATGCACTCAGTATTTTTTATCTCAACAAACTACACATCAATCAATCAATCAATCAATAGTATATATATAAATATGCCACATGTCACTTCCACATTCATTCTCAATATTTTTATTATTTTTTCTATTTTATTTAACATAAATATCTCAACAAACTTTTGATCTTATGCACTCAGTATTTTTTATCTCAACAAACTACACATCAATCAATCAATCAATCAATAGTATATATATAAATATGCCACATGTCACTTCCACATTCATTCTCAATATTTTTATTATTTTTTCTATTTTATTTAACATAAATATCTCAACAAACTTTTGATTTTATGCACTCAGTATTATTTATCTCAACAAAGTACACATCAATCAATCAATAATCATTAGTATATATATAAAGTAAGGTTTTTTATGCCACATGTCACTTCCACATTCATTCTCAATATTTTTATTATTTTTTCTATTTTATTTAACATAAATATCTCAACAAACTTTTGATCTTATGCACTCAGTATTTTTTTATCTCAACAAACTACACATCAATCAATCAATCAATCAATCAATAGTATATATATAAAGTAAGGTTTTTTATGTCACATGTCACTTCCACATTCATTCTCAATATTTTTATTATTTTTTCTATTTTATTTAACATAAATATCTCAACAAACTTTTGATCTTATGCACTCAGTATTTTTTATCTCAACAAACTACACATCAATCAATCAATCAATCAATAGTATATATATAAATATGCCACATGTCACTTCCACATTCATTCTCAATATTTTTATTATTTTTTCTATTTTATTTAACATAAATATCTCAACAAACTTTTGATTTTATGCACTCAGTATTTTTTATCTCAACAAACTACACATCAATCAATCAATAATCAATAGTATATATATAAAGTAAGGTTTTTTATGCCACATGTCACTTCCACATTCAATTTCAATATTTTTATTATTTTTTCTATTTTATTTAACATAAATATCTCAACAAACTTTTGATCTTATGCACTCAGTATTTTTTATCTCAACAAACTACACATCAATCAATCAATCAATCAATAGTATATATATAAATATGCCACATGTCACTTCCACATTCATTCTCAATATTTTTATTATTTTTTCTATTTTATTTAACATAAATATCTCAACAAACTTTTGATCTTATGCACTCAGTATTTTTTATCTCAACAAACTACACATCAATCAATCAATCAATCAATAGTATATATATAAATATGCCACATGTCACTTCCACATTCATTCTCAATATTTTTATTATTTTTTCTATTTTATTTAACATAAATATCTCAACAAACTTTTGATTTTATGCACTCAGTATTTTTTATCTCAACAAACTACACATCAATCAATCAATAATCAATAGTATATATATAAAGTAAGGTTTTTTATGCCACATGTCACTTCCACATTCAATTTCAATATTTTTATTATTTTTTCTATTTTATTTAACATAAATATCTCAACAAACTTTTGATCTTATGCACTCAGTATTTTTTATCTCAACAAACTACACATCAATCAATCAATCAATCAATAGTATATATATAAATATGCCACATGTCACTTCCACATTCATTCTCAATATTTTTATTATTTTTTCTATTTTATTTAACATAAATATCTCAACAAACTTTTGATTTTATGCACTCAGTATTTTTTATCTCAACAAACTACACATCAATCAATCAATAATCAATAGTATATATATAAAGTAAGGTTTTTTATGCCACATGTCACTTCCACATTCAATTTCAATATTTTTATTATTTTTTCTATTTTATTTAACATAAATATCTCAACAAACTTTTGATCTTATGCACTCAGTATTTTTTATCTCAACAAACTACACATCAATCAATCATTCAATCAATAATATATATATAAATATGCCACATGTCACTTCCACATTCATTCTCAATATTTTTATTATTTTTTCTATTTTATTTAACATAAATATCTCAACAAACTTTTGATCTTATGCACTCAGTATTTTTTATCTCAACAAACTACACATCAATCAATCAATCAATCAATAGTATATATATAAATATGCCACATGTCACTTCCACATTCATTCTCAATATTTTTATTATTTTTTCTATTTTATTTAACATAAATATCTCAACAAACTTTTGATTTTATGCACTCAGTATTTTTTATCTCAACAAACTACACATCAATCAATCAATAATCAATAGTATATATATAAAGTAAGGTTTTTTATGCCACATGTCACTTCCACATTCAATTTCAATATTTTTATTATTTTTTCTATTTTATTTAACATAAATATCTCAACAAACTTTTGATCTTATGCACTCAGTATTTTTTATCTCAACAAACTACACATCAATCAATCAATCAATCAATAGTATATATATAAATATGCCACATGTCACTTCCACATTCATTCTCAATATTTTTATTATTTTTTCTATTTTATTTAACATAAATATCTCAACAAACTTTTGATCTTATGCACTCAGTATTTTTTATCTCAACAAACTACACATCAATCAATCAATCAATCAATAGTATATATATAAATATGCCACATGTCACTTCCACATTCATTCTCAATATTTTTATTATTTTTTCTATTTTATTTAACATAAATATCTCAACAAACTTTTGATTTTATGCACTCAGTATTATTTATCTCAACAAAGTACACATCAATCAATCAATAATCATTAGTATATATATAAAGTAAGGTTTTTTATGCCACATGTCACTTCCACATTCATTCTCAATATTTTTATTATTTTTTCTATTTTATTTAACATAAATATCTCAACAAACTTTTGATCTTATGCACTCAGTATTTTTTTATCTCAACAAACTACACATCAATCAATCAATCAATCAATCAATAGTATATATATAAAGTAAGGTTTTTTATGTCACATGTCACTTCCACATTCATTCTCAATATTTTTATTATTTTTTCTATTTTATTTAACATAAATATCTCAACAAACTTTTGATCTTATGCACTCAGTATTTTTTATCTCAACAAACTACACATCAATCAATCAATCAATCAATAGTATATATATAAATATGCCACATGTCACTTCCACATTCATTCTCAATATTTTTATTATTTTTTCTATTTTATTTAACATAAATATCTCAACAAACTTTTGATTTTATGCACTCAGTATTTTTTATCTCAACAAACTACACATCAATCAATCAATAATCAATAGTATATATATAAAGTAAGGTTTTTTATGCCACATGTCACTTCCACATTCAATTTCAATATTTTTATTATTTTTTCTATTTTATTTAACATAAATATCTCAACAAACTTTTGATCTTATGCACTCAGTATTTTTTATCTCAACAAACTACACATCAATCAATCAATCAATCAATAGTATATATATAAATATGCCACATGTCACTTCCACATTCATTCTCAATATTTTTATTATTTTTTCTATTTTATTTAACATAAATATCTCAACAAACTTTTGATCTTATGCACTCAGTATTTTTTATCTCAACAAACTACACATCAATCAATCAATCAATCAATAGTATATATATAAATATGCCACATGTCACTTCCACATTCATTCTCAATATTTTTATTATTTTTTCTATTTTATTTAACATAAATATCTCAACAAACTTTTGATTTTATGCACTCAGTATTTTTTATCTCAACAAACTACACATCAATCAATCAATAATCAATAGTATATATATAAAGTAAGGTTTTTTATGCCACATGTCACTTCCACATTCAATTTCAATATTTTTATTATTTTTTCTATTTTATTTAACATAAATATCTCAACAAACTTTTGATCTTATGCACTCAGTATTTTTTATCTCAACAAACTACACATCAATCAATCAATCAATCAATAGTATATATATAAATATGCCACATGTCACTTCCACATTCATTCTCAATATTTTTATTATTTTTTCTATTTTATTTAACATAAATATCTCAACAAACTTTTGATTTTATGCACTCAGTATTTTTTATCTCAACAAACTACACATCAATCAATCAATAATCAATAGTATATATATAAAGTAAGGTTTTTTATGCCACATGTCACTTCCACATTCAATTTCAATATTTTTATTATTTTTTCTATTTTATTTAACATAAATATCTCAACAAACTTTTGATCTTATGCACTCAGTATTTTTTATCTCAACAAACTACACATCAATCAATCAATCAATCAATAGTATATATATAAATATGCCACATGTCACTTCCACATTCATTCTCAATATTTTTATTATTTTTTCTATTTTATTTAACATAAATATCTCAACAAACTTTTGATTTTATGCACTCAGTATTTTTTATCTCAACAAACTACACATCAATCAATCAATAATCAATAGTATATATATAAAGTAAGGTTTTTTATGCCACATGTCACTTCCACATTCAATTTCAATATTTTTATTATTTTTTCTATTTTATTTAACATAAATATCTCAACAAACTTTTGATCTTATGCACTCAGTATTTTTTATCTCAACAAACTACACATCAATCAATCAATCAATCAATAGTATATATATAAATATGCCACATGTCACTTCCACATTCATTCTCAATATTTTTATTATTTTTTCTATTTTATTTAACATAAATATCTCAACAAACTTTTGATTTTATGCACTCAGTATTATTTATCTCAACAAAGTACACATCAATCAATCAATAATCATTAGTATATATATAAAGTAAGGTTTTTTATGCCACATGTCACTTCCACATTCATTCTCAATATTTTTATTATTTTTTCTATTTTATTTAACATAAATATCTCAACAAACTTTTGATCTTATGCACTCAGTATTTTTTTATCTCAACAAACTACACATCAATCAATCAATCAATCAATCAATAGTATATATATAAAGTAAGGTTTTTTATGTCACATGTCACTTCCACATTCATTCTCAATATTTTTATTATTTTTTCTATTTTATTTAACATAAATATCTCAACAAACTTTTGATCTTATGCACTCAGTATTTTTTATCTCAACAAACTACACATCAATCAATCAATCAATCAATAGTATATATATAAATATGCCACATGTCACTTCCACATTCATTCTCAATATTTTTATTATTTTTTCTATTTTATTTAACATAAATATCTCAACAAACTTTTGATTTTATGCACTCAGTATTATTTATCTCAACAAAGTACACATCAATCAATCAATAATCAATAGTATATATATAAAGTAAGGTTTTTTATGCCACATGTCACTTCCACATTCAATTTCAATATTTTTATTATTTTTTCTATTTTATTTAACATAAATATCTCAACAAACTTTTGATCTTATGCACTCAGTATTTTTTATCTCAACAAACTACACATCAATCAATCAATCAATCAATCAATAGTATATATATAAATATGCCACATGTCACTTCCACATTCATTCTCAATATTTTTATTATTTTTTCTATTTTATTTAACATAAATATCTCAACAAACTTTTGATCTTATGCACTCAGTATTTTTTATCTCAACAAACTACACATCAATCAATCAATCAATCAATAGTATATATATAAATATGCCACATGTCACTTCCACATTCATTCTCAATATTTTTATTATTTTTTCTATTTTATTTAACATAAATATCTCAACAAACTTTTGATTTTATGCACTCAGTATTTTTTATCTCAACAAACTACACATCAATCAATCAATAATCAATAGTATATATATAAAGTAAGGTTTTTTATGCCACATGTCACTTCCACATTCAATTTCAATATTTTTATTATTTTTTCTATTTTATTTAACATAAATATCTCAACAAACTTTTGATCTTATGCACTCAGTATTTTTTATCTCAACAAACTACACATCAATCAATCAATCAATCAATAGTATATATATAAATATGCCACATGTCACTTCCACATTCATTCTCAATATTTTTATTATTTTTTCTATTTTATTTAACATAAATATCTCAACAAACTTTTGATCTTATGCACTCAGTATTTTTTATCTCAACAAACTACACATCAATCAATCAATCAATCAATAGTATATATATAAATATGCCACATGTCACTTCCACATTCATTCTCAATATTTTTATTATTTTTTCTATTTTATTTAACATAAATATCTCAACAAACTTTTGATTTTATGCACTCAGTATTTTTTATCTCAACAAACTACACATCAATCAATCAATAATCAATAGTATATATATAAAGTAAGGTTTTTTATGCCACATGTCACTTCCACATTCAATTTCAATATTTTTATTATTTTTTCTATTTTATTTAACATAAATATCTCAACAAACTTTTGATCTTATGCACTCAGTATTTTTTATCTCAACAAACTACACATCAATCAATCAATCAATCAATAGTATATATATAAATATGCCACATGTCACTTCCACATTCATTCTCAATATTTTTATTATTTTTTCTATTTTATTTAACATAAATATCTCAACAAACTTTTGATTTTATGCACTCAGTATTTTTTATCTCAACAAACTACACATCAATCAATCAATAATCAATAGTATATATATAAAGTAAGGTTTTTTATGCCACATGTCACTTCCACATTCAATTTCAATATTTTTATTATTTTTTCTATTTTATTTAACATAAATATCTCAACAAACTTTTGATCTTATGCACTCAGTATTTTTTATCTCAACAAACTACACATCAATCAATCAATCAATCAATAGTATATATATAAATATGCCACATGTCACTTCCACATTCATTCTCAATATTTTTATTATTTTTTCTATTTTATTTAACATAAATATCTCAACAAACTTTTGATTTTATGCACTCAGTATTTTTTATCTCAACAAACTACACATCAATCAATCAATAATCAATAGTATATATATAAAGTAAGGTTTTTTATGCCACATGTCACTTCCACATTCAATTTCAATATTTTTATTATTTTTTCTATTTTATTTAACATAAATATCTCAACAAACTTTTGATCTTATGCACTCAGTATTTTTTATCTCAACAAACTACACATCAATCAATCAATCAATCAATAGTATATATATAAATATGCCACATGTCACTTCCACATTCATTCTCAATATTTTTATTATTTTTTCTATTTTATTTAACATAAATATCTCAACAAACTTTTGATTTTATGCACTCAGTATTATTTATCTCAACAAAGTACACATCAATCAATCAATAATCATTAGTATATATATAAAGTAAGGTTTTTTATGCCACATGTCACTTCCACATTCATTCTCAATATTTTTATTATTTTTTCTATTTTATTTAACATAAATATCTCAACAAACTTTTGATTTTATGCACTCAGTATTTTTTATCTCAACAAACTACACATCAATCAATCAATAATCAATAGTATATATATAAAGTAAGGTTTTTTATGCCACATGTCACTTCCACATTCAATTTCAATATTTTTATTATTTTTTCTATTTTATTTAACATAAATATCTCAACAAACTTTTGATCTTATGCACTCAGTATTTTTTATCTCAACAAACTACACATCAATCAATCAATCAATCAATAGTATATATATAAATATGCCACATGTCACTTCCACATTCATTCTCAATATTTTTATTATTTTTTCTATTTTATTTAACATAAATATCTCAACAAACTTTTGATTTTATGCACTCAGTATTTTTTATCTCAACAAACTACACATCAATCAATCAATAATCAATAGTATATATATAAAGTAAGGTTTTTTATGCCACATGTCACTTCCACATTCAATTTCAATATTTTTATTATTTTTTCTATTTTATTTAACATAAATATCTCAACAAACTTTTGATCTTATGCACTCAGTATTTTTTATCTCAACAAACTACACATCAATCAATCAATCAATCAATAGTATATATATAAATATGCCACATGTCACTTCCACATTCATTCTCAATATTTTTATTATTTTTTCTATTTTATTTAACATAAATATCTCAACAAACTTTTGATTTTATGCACTCAGTATTATTTATCTCAACAAAGTACACATCAATCAATCAATAATCATTAGTATATATATAAAGTAAGGTTTTTTATGCCACATGTCACTTCCACATTCATTCTCAATATTTTTATTATTTTTTCTATTTTATTTAACATAAATATCTCAACAAACTTTTGATCTTATGCACTCAGTATTTTTTTATCTCAACAAACTACACATCAATCAATCAATCAATCAATCAATAGTATATATATAAAGTAAGGTTTTTTATGTCACATGTCACTTCCACATTCATTCTCAATATTTTTATTATTTTTTCTATTTTATTTAACATAAATATCTCAACAAACTTTTGATCTTATGCACTCAGTATTTTTTATCTCAACAAACTACACATCAATCAATCAATCAATCAATAGTATATATATAAATATGCCACATGTCACTTCCACATTCATTCTCAATATTTTTATTATTTTTTCTATTTTATTTAACATAAATATCTCAACAAACTTTTGATTTTATGCACTCAGTATTATTTATCTCAACAAAGTACACATCAATCAATCAATAATCAATAGTATATATATAAAGTAAGGTTTTTTATGCCACATGTCACTTCCACATTCAATTTCAATATTTTTATTATTTTTTCTATTTTATTTAACATAAATATCTCAACAAACTTTTGATCTTATGCACTCAGTATTTTTTATCTCAACAAACTACACATCAATCAATCAATCAATCAATCAATAGTATATATATAAATATGCCACATGTCACTTCCACATTCATTCTCAATATTTTTATTATTTTTTCTATTTTATTTAACATAAATATCTCAACAAACTTTTGATTTTATGCACTCAGTATTTTTTATCTCAACAAACTACACATCAATCAATCAATAATCAATAGTATATATATAAAGTAAGGTTTTTTATGCCACATGTCACTTCCACATTCAATTTCAATATTTTTATTATTTTTTCTATTTTATTTAACATAAATATCTCAACAAACTTTTGATCTTATGCACTCAGTATTTTTTATCTCAACAAACTACACATCAATCAATCAATCAATCAATAGTATATATATAAATATGCCACATGTCACTTCCACATTCATTCTCAATATTTTTATTATTTTTTCTATTTTATTTAACATAAATATCTCAACAAACTTTTGATTTTATGCACTCAGTATTTTTTATCTCAACAAACTACACATCAATCAATCAATAATCAATAGTATATATATAAAGTAAGGTTTTTTATGCCACATGTCACTTCCACATTCAATTTCAATATTTTTATTATTTTTTCTATTTTATTTAACATAAATATCTCAACAAACTTTTGATCTTATGCACTCAGTATTTTTTATCTCAACAAACTACACATCAATCAATCAATCAATCAATAGTATATATATAAATATGCCACATGTCACTTCCACATTCATTCTCAATATTTTTATTATTTTTTCTATTTTATTTAACATAAATATCTCAACAAACTTTTGATCTTATGCACTCAGTATTTTTTATCTCAACAAACTACACATCAATCAATCAATCAATCAATAGTATATATATAAATATGCCACATGTCACTTCCACATTCATTCTCAATATTTTTATTATTTTTTCTATTTTATTTAACATAAATATCTCAACAAACTTTTGATTTTATGCACTCAGTATTATTTATCTCAACAAAGTACACATCAATCAATCAATAATCATTAGTATATATATAAAGTAAGGTTTTTTATGCCACATGTCACTTCCACATTCATTCTCAATATTTTTATTATTTTTTCTATTTTATTTAACATAAATATCTCAACAAACTTTTGATCTTATGCACTCAGTATTTTTTTATCTCAACAAACTACACATCAATCAATCAATCAATCAATCAATAGTATATATATAAAGTAAGGTTTTTTATGTCACATGTCACTTCCACATTCATTCTCAATATTTTTATTATTTTTTCTATTTTATTTAACATAAATATCTCAACAAACTTTTGATCTTATGCACTCAGTATTTTTTATCTCAACAAACTACACATCAATCAATCAATCAATCAATAGTATATATATAAATATGCCACATGTCACTTCCACATTCATTCTCAATATTTTTATTATTTTTTCTATTTTATTTAACATAAATATCTCAACAAACTTTTGATTTTATGCACTCAGTATTTTTTATCTCAACAAACTACACATCAATCAATCAATAATCAATAGTATATATATAAAGTAAGGTTTTTTATGCCACATGTCACTTCCACATTCAATTTCAATATTTTTATTATTTTTTCTATTTTATTTAACATAAATATCTCAACAAACTTTTGATCTTATGCACTCAGTATTTTTTATCTCAACAAACTACACATCAATCAATCAATCAATCAATAGTATATATATAAATATGCCACATGTCACTTCCACATTCATTCTCAATATTTTTATTATTTTTTCTATTTTATTTAACATAAATATCTCAACAAACTTTTGATCTTATGCACTCAGTATTTTTTATCTCAACAAACTACACATCAATCAATCAATCAATCAATAGTATATATATAAATATGCCACATGTCACTTCCACATTCATTCTCAATATTTTTATTATTTTTTCTATTTTATTTAACATAAATATCTCAACAAACTTTTGATTTTATGCACTCAGTATTTTTTATCTCAACAAACTACACATCAATCAATCAATAATCAATAGTATATATATAAAGTAAGGTTTTTTATGCCACATGTCACTTCCACATTCAATTTCAATATTTTTATTATTTTTTCTATTTTATTTAACATAAATATCTCAACAAACTTTTGATCTTATGCACTCAGTATTTTTTATCTCAACAAACTACACATCAATCAATCAATCAATCAATAGTATATATATAAATATGCCACATGTCACTTCCACATTCATTCTCAATATTTTTATTATTTTTTCTATTTTATTTAACATAAATATCTCAACAAACTTTTGATTTTATGCACTCAGTATTTTTTATCTCAACAAACTACACATCAATCAATCAATAATCAATAGTATATATATAAAGTAAGGTTTTTTATGCCACATGTCACTTCCACATTCAATTTCAATATTTTTATTATTTTTTCTATTTTATTTAACATAAATATCTCAACAAACTTTTGATCTTATGCACTCAGTATTTTTTATCTCAACAAACTACACATCAATCAATCAATCAATCAATAGTATATATATAAATATGCCACATGTCACTTCCACATTCATTCTCAATATTTTTATTATTTTTTCTATTTTATTTAACATAAATATCTCAACAAACTTTTGATTTTATGCACTCAGTATTTTTTATCTCAACAAACTACACATCAATCAATCAATAATCAATAGTATATATATAAAGTAAGGTTTTTTATGCCACATGTCACTTCCACATTCAATTTCAATATTTTTATTATTTTTTCTATTTTATTTAACATAAATATCTCAACAAACTTTTGATCTTATGCACTCAGTATTTTTTATCTCAACAAACTACACATCAATCAATCAATCAATCAATAGTATATATATAAATATGCCACATGTCACTTCCACATTCATTCTCAATATTTTTATTATTTTTTCTATTTTATTTAACATAAATATCTCAACAAACTTTTGATCTTATGCACTCAGTATTTTTTATCTCAACAAACTACACATCAATCAATCAATCAATCAATAGTATATATATAAATATGTCACATGTCACTTCCACATTCATTCTCAATATTTTTATTATTTTTTCTATTTTATTTAACATAAATATCTCAACAAACTTTTGATCTTATGCACTCAGTATTTTTTATCTCAACAAACTACACATCAATCAATCAATCAATATTATATATATAAATATGCCACATGTCACTTCCACATTCATTCTCAATATTTTTATTATTTTTTCTATTTTATTTAACATAAATATCTCAACAAACTTTTGATCTTATGCACTCAGTATTTTTTATCTCAACAAACTACACATCAATCAATCAATCAATCAATAGTATATATATAAATATGCCACATGTCACTTCCACATTCATTCTCAATATTTTTATTATTTTTTCTATTTTATTTAACATAAATATCTCAACAAACTTTTGATTTTATGCACTCAGTATTTTTTATCTCAACAAACTACACATCAATCAATCAATAATCAATAGTATATATATAAAGTAAGGTTTTTTATGCCACATGTCACTTCCACATTCAATTTCAATATTTTTATTATTTTTTCTATTTTATTTAACATAAATATCTCAACAAACTTTTGATCTTATGCACTCAGTATTTTTTATCTCAACAAACTACACATCAATCAATCAATCAATCAATAGTATATATATAAATATGCCACATGTAACTTCCACATTCATTCTCAATATTTTTATTATTTTTTCTATTTTATTTAACATAAATATCTCAACAAATTTTTGATCTTATGCACTCAGTATTTTTTATCTCAACAAACTACACATCAATCAATCAATCAATCAATAGTATATATATAAATATGCCACATGTCACTTCCACATTCATTCTCAATATTTTTATTATTTTTTCTATTTTATTTAACATAAATATCTCAACAAACTTTTGATTTTATGCACTCAGTATTATTTATCTCAACAAAGTACACATCAATCAATCAATAATCATTAGTATATATATAAAGTAAGGTTTTTTATGCCACATGTCACTTCCACATTCATTCTCAATATTTTTATTATTTTTTCTATTTTATTTAACATAAATATCTCAACAAACTTTTGATCTTATGCACTCAGTATTTTTTTATCTCAACAAACTACACATCAATCAATCAATCAATCAATCAATAGTATATATATAAAGTAAGGTTTTTTATGTCACATGTCACTTCCACATTCATTCTCAATATTTTTATTATTTTTTCTATTTTATTTAACATAAATATCTCAACAAACTTTTGATCTTATGCACTCAGTATTTTTTATCTCAACAAACTACACATCAATCAATCAATCAATCAATAGTATATATATAAATATGCCACATGTCACTTCCACATTCATTCTCAATATTTTTATTATTTTTTCTATTTTATTTAACATAAATATCTCAACAAACTTTTGATTTTATGCACTCAGTATTTTTTATCTCAACAAACTACACATCAATCAATCAATAATCAATAGTATATATATAAAGTAAGGTTTTTTATGCCACATGTCACTTCCACATTCAATTTCAATATTTTTATTATTTTTTCTATTTTATTTAACATAAATATCTCAACAAACTTTTGATCTTATGCACTCAGTATTTTTTATCTCAACAAACTACACATCAATCAATCAATCAATCAATCAATCAATAGTATATATATAAATATGCCACATGTCACTTCCACATTCATTCTCAATATTTTTATTATTTTTTCTATTTTATTTAACATAAATATCTCAACAAACTTTTGATTTTATGCACTCAGTATTTTTTATCTCAACAAACTACACATCAATCAATCAATAATCAATAGTATATATATAAAGTAAGGTTTTTTATGCCACATGTCACTTCCACATTCAATTTCAATATTTTTATTATTTTTTCTATTTTATTTAACATAAATATCTCAACAAACTTTTGATCTTATGCACTCAGTATTTTTTATCTCAACAAACTACACATCAATCAATCAATCAATCAATAATATATATATAAATATGCCACATGTCACTTCCACATTCATTCTCAATATTTTTATTATTTTTTCTATTTTATTTAACATAAATATCTCAACAAACTTTTGATCTTATGCACTCAGTATTTTTTATCTCAACAAACTACACATCAATCAATCAATCAATCAATAGTATATATATAAATATGCCACATGTCACTTCCACATTCATTCTCAATATTTTTATTATTTTTTCTATTTTATTTAACATAAATATCTCAACAAACTTTTGATTTTATGCACTCAGTATTTTTTATCTCAACAAACTACACATCAATCAATCAATAATCAATAGTATATATATAAAGTAAGGTTTTTTATGCCACATGTCACTTCCACATTCAATTTCAATATTTTTATTATTTTTTCTATTTTATTTAACATAAATATCTCAACAAACTTTTGATCTTATGCACTCAGTATTTTTTATCTCAACAAACTACACATCAATCAATCAATCAATCAATAGTATATATATAAATATGCCACATGTCACTTCCACATTCATTCTCAATATTTTTATTATTTTTTCTATTTTATTTAACATAAATATCTCAACAAACTTTTGATCTTATGCACTCAGTATTTTTTATCTCAACAAACTACACATCAATCAATCAATCAATCAATAGTATATATATAAATATGCCACATGTCACTTCCACATTCATTCTCAATATTTTTATTATTTTTTCTATTTTATTTAACATAAATATCTCAACAAACTTTTGATTTTATGCACTCAGTATTATTTATCTCAACAAAGTACACATCAATCAATCAATAATCATTAGTATATATATAAAGTAAGGTTTTTTATGCCACATGTCACTTCCACATTCATTCTCAATATTTTTATTATTTTTTCTATTTTATTTAACATAAATATCTCAACAAACTTTTGATCTTATGCACTCAGTATTTTTTTATCTCAACAAACTACACATCAATCAATCAATCAATCAATCAATAGTATATATATAAAGTAAGGTTTTTTATGTCACATGTCACTTCCACATTCATTCTCAATATTTTTATTATTTTTTCTATTTTATTTAACATAAATATCTCAACAAACTTTTGATCTTATGCACTCAGTATTTTTTATCTCAACAAACTACACATCAATCAATCAATCAATCAATAGTATATATATAAATATGCCACATGTCACTTCCACATTCATTCTCAATATTTTTATTATTTTTTCTATTTTATTCAACATAAATATCTCAACAAACTTTTGATTTTATGCACTCAGTATTTTTTATCTCAACAAACTACACATCAATCAATCAATAATCAATAGTATATATATAAAGTAAGGTTTTTTATGCCACATGTCACTTCCACATTCAATTTCAATATTTTTATTATTTTTTCTATTTTATTTAACATAAATATCTCAACAAACTTTTGATCTTATGCACTCAGTATTTTTTATCTCAACAAACTACACATCAATCAATCAATCAATCAATAGTATATATATAAATATGCCACATGTCACTTCCACATTCATTCTCAATATTTTTATTATTTTTTCTATTTTATTTAACATAAATATCTCAACAAACTTTTGATCTTATGCACTCAGTATTTTTTATCTCAACAAACTACACATCAATCAATCAATCAATCAATAGTATATATATAAATATGCCACATGTCACTTCCACATTCATTCTCAATATTTTTATTATTTTTTCTATTTTATTTAACATAAATATCTCAACAAACTTTTGATTTTATGCACTCAGTATTTTTTATCTCAACAAACTACACATCAATCAATCAATAATCAATAGTATATATATAAAGTAAGGTTTTTTATGCCACATGTCACTTCCACATTCAATTTCAATATTTTTATTATTTTTTCTATTTTATTTAACATAAATATCTCAACAAACTTTTGATCTTATGCACTCAGTATTTTTTATCTCAACAAACTACACATCAATCAATCAATCAATCAATAGTATATATATAAATATGCCACATGTCACTTCCACATTCATTCTCAATATTTTTATTATTTTTTCTATTTTATTTAACATAAATATCTCAACAAACTTTTGATTTTATGCACTCAGTATTTTTTATCTCAACAAACTACACATTAATCAATCAATAATCAATAGTATATATATAAAGTAAGGTTTTTTATGCCACATGTCACTTCCACATTCAATTTCAATATTTTTATTATTTTTTCTATTTTATTTAACATAAATATCTCAACAAACTTTTGATCTTATGCACTCAGTATTTTTTATCTCAACAAACTACACATCAATCAATCAATCAATCAATCAATAGTATATATATAAATATGCCACATGTCACTTCCACATTCATTCTCAATATTTTTATTATTTTTTCTATTTTATTTAACATAAATATCTCAACAAACTTTTGATTTTATGCACTCAGTATTTTTTATCTCAACAAACTACACATCAATCAATCAATAATCAATAGTATATATATAAAGTAAGGTTTTTTATGCCACATGTCACTTCCACATTCAATTTCAATATTTTTATTATTTTTTCTATTTTATTTAACATAAATATCTCAACAAACTTTTGATCTTATGCACTCAGTATTTTTTATCTCAACAAACTACACATCAATCAATCAATCAATCAATAGTATATATATAAATATGCCACATGTCACTTCCACATTCATTCTCAATATTTTTATTATTTTTTCTATTTTATTTAACATAAATATCTCAACAAACTTTTGATCTTATGCACTCAGTATTTTTTATCTCAACAAACTACACATCAATCAATCAATCAATCAATAGTATATATATAAATATGCCACATGTCACTTCCACATTCATTCTCAATATTTTTATTATTTTTTCTATTTTATTTAACATAAATATCTCAACAAACTTTTGATCTTATGCACTCAGTATTTTTTATCTCAACAAACTACACATCAATCAATCAATCAATCAATAATATATATATAAATATGCCACATGTCACTTCCACATTCATTCTCAATATTTTTATTATTTTTTCTATTTTATTTAACATAAATATCTCAACAAACTTTTGATCTTATGCACTCAGTATTTTTTATCTCAACAAACTACACATCAATCAATCAATCAATCAATAGTATATATATAAATATGCCACATGTCACTTCCACACTCATTCTCAATATTTTTATTATTTTTTCTATTTTATTTAACATAAATATCTCAACAAACTTTTGATTTTATGCACTCAGTATTTTTTATCTCAACAAACTACACATCAATCAATCAATAATCAATAGTATATATATAAAGTAAGGTTTTTTATGCCACATGTCACTTCCACATTCAATTTCAATATTTTTATTATTTTTTCTATTTTATTTAACATAAATATCTCAACAAACTTTTGATCTTATGCACTCAGTATTTTTTATCTCAACAAACTACACATCAATCAATCAATCAATCAATAGTATATATATAAATATGCCACATGTCACTTCCACATTCATTCTCAATATTTTTATTATTTTTTCTATTTTATTTAACATAAATATCTCAACAAACTTTTGATCTTATGCACTCAGTATTTTTTATCTCAACAAACTACACATCAATCAATCAATCAATCAATAGTATATATATAAATATGCCACATGTCACTTCCACATTCATTCTCAATATTTTTATTATTTTTTCTATTTTATTTAACATAAATATCTCAACAAACTTTTGATTTTATGCACTCAGTATTATTTATCTCAACAAAGTACACATCAATCAATCAATAATCATTAGTATATATATAAAGTAAGGTTTTTTATGCCACATGTCACTTCCACATTCATTCTCAATATTTTTATTATTTTTTCTATTTTATTTAACATAAATATCTCAACAAACTTTTGATCTTATGCACTCAGTATTTTTTTATCTCAACAAACTACACATCAATCAATCAATCAATCAATCAATAGTATATATATAAAGTAAGGTTTTTTATGTCACATGTCACTTCCACATTCATTCTCAATATTTTTATTATTTTTTCTATTTTATTTAACATAAATATCTCAACAAACTTTTGATCTTATGCACTCAGTATTTTTTATCTCAACAAACTACACATCAATCAATCAATCAATCAATAGTATATATATAAATATGCCACATGTCACTTCCACATTCATTCTCAATATTTTTATTATTTTTTCTATTTTATTTAACATAAATATCTCAACAAACTTTTGATTTTATGCACTCAGTATTTGTTATCTCAACAAACTACACATCAATCAATCAATAATCAATAGTATATATATAAAGTAAGGTTTTTTATGCCACATGTCACTTCCACATTCAATTTCAATATTTTTATTATTTTTTCTATTTTATTTAACATAAATATCTCAACAAACTTTTGATCTTATGCACTCAGTATTTTTTATCTCAACAAACTACACATCAATCAATCAATCAATCAATAGTATATATATAAATATGCCACATGTCACTTCCACATTCATTCTCAATATTTTTATTATTTTTTCTATTTTATTTAACATAAATATCTCAACAAACTTTTGATCTTATGCACTCAGTATTTTTTATCTCAACAAACTACACATCAATCAATCAATCAATCAATAGTATATATATAAATATGCCACATGTCACTTCCACATTCATTCTCAATATTTTTATTATTTTTTCTATTTTATTTAACATAAATATCTCAACAAACTTTTGATTTTATGCACTCAGTATTTTTTATCTCAACAAACTACACATCAATCAATCAATAATCAATAGTATATATATAAAGTAAGGTTTTTTATGCCACATGTCACTTCCACATTCAATTTCAATATTTTTATTATTTTTTCTATTTTATTTAACATAAATATCTCAACAAACTTTTGATCTTATGCACTCAGTATTTTTTTATCTCAACAAACTACACATCAATCAATCAATCAATCAATCAATAGTATATATATAAAGTAAGGTTTTTTATGTCACATGTCACTTCCACATTCATTCTCAATATTTTTATTATTTTTTATATTTTATTTAACATAAATATCTCAACAAACTTTTGATCTTATGCACTCAGTATTTTTTATCTCAACAAACTACACATCAATCAATCAATCAATCAATAGTATATATATAAATATGCCACATGTCACTTCCACATTCATTCTCAATATTTTTATTATTTTTTCTATTTTATTTAACATAAATATCTCAACAAACTTTTGATTTTATGCACTCAGTATTTTTTATCTCAACAAACTACACATCAATCAATCAATAATCAATAGTATATATATAAAGTAAGGTTTTTTATGCCACATGTCACTTCCACATTCAATTTCAATATTTTTATTATTTTTTCTATTTTATTTAACATAAATATCTCAACAAACTTTTGATCTTATGCACTCAGTATTTTTTTATCTCAACAAACTACACATCAATCAATCAATCAATCAATCAATAGTATATATATAAAGTAAGGTTTTTTATGTCACATGTCACTTCCACATTCATTCTCAATATTTTTATTATTTTTTCTATTTTATTTAACATAAATATCTCAACAAACTTTTGATCTTATGCACTCAGTATTTTTTATCTCAACAAACTACACATCAATCAATCAATCAATCAATAGTATATATATAAATATGCCACATGTCACTTCCACATTCATTCTCAATATTTTTATTATTTTTTCTATTTTATTTAACATAAATATCTCAACAAACTTTTGATTTTATGCACTCAGTATTTTTTATCTCAACAAACTACACATCAATCAATCAATAATCAATAGTATATATATAAAGTAAGGTTTTTTATGCCACATGTCACTTCCACATTCAATTTCAATATTTTTATTATTTTTTCTATTTTATTTAACATAAATATCTCAACAAACTTTTGATCTTATGCACTCAGTATTTTTTATCTCAACAAACTACACATCAATCAATCAATCAATCAATCAATAGTATATATATAAATATGCCACATGTCACTTCCACATTCATTCTCAATATTTTTATTATTTTTTCTATTTTATTTAACATAAATATCTCAACAAACTTTTGATTTTATGCACTCAGTATTTTTTATCTCAACAAACTACACATCAATCAATCAATAATCAATAGTATATATATAAAGTAAGGTTTTTTATGCCACATGTCACTTCCACATTCAATTTCAATATTTTTATTATTTTTTCTATTTTATTTAACATAAATATCTCAACAAACTTTTGATCTTATGCACTCAGTATTTTTTATCTCAACAAACTACACATCAATCAATCAATCAATCAATCAATAATATATATATAAATATGCCACATGTCACTTCCACATTCATTCTCAATATTTTTATTATTTTTTCTATTTTATTTAACATAAATATCTCAACAAACTTTTGATCTTATGCACTCAGTATTTTTTATCTCAACAAACTACACATCAATCAATCAATCAATCAATAGTATATATATAAATATGCCACATGTCACTTCCACATTCATTCTCAATATTTTTATTATTTTTTCTATTTTATTTAACATAAATATCTCAACAAACTTTTGATTTTATGCACTCAGTATTTTTTATCTCAACAAACTACACATCAATCAATCAATAATCAATAGTATATATATAAAGTAAGGTTTTTTATGCCACATGTCACTTCCACATTCAATTTCAATATTTTTATTATTTTTTCTATTTTATTTAACATAAATATCTCAACAAACTTTTGATCTTATGCACTCAGTATTTTTTATCTCAACAAACTACACATCAATCAATCAATCAATCAATAGTATATATATAAATATGCCACATGTCACTTCCACATTCATTCTCAATATTTTTATTATTTTTTCTATTTTATTTAACATAAATATCTCAACAAACTTTTGATCTTATGCACTCAGTATTTTTTATCTCAACAAACTACACATCAATCAATCAATCAATCAATAGTATATATATAAATATGCCACATGTCACTTCCACATTCATTCTCAATATTTTTATTATTTTTTCTATTTTATTTAACATAAATATCTCAACAAACTTTTGATTTTATGCACTCAGTATTATTTATCTCAACAAAGTACACATCAATCAATCAATAATCATTAGTATATATATAAAGTAAGGTTTTTTATGCCACATGTCACTTCCACATTCATTCTCAATATTTTTATTATTTTTTCTATTTTATTTAACATAAATATCTCAACAAACTTTTGATCTTATGCACTCAGTATTTTTTTATCTCAACAAACTACACATCAATCAATCAATCAATCAATCAATAGTATATATATAAAGTAAGGTTTTTTATGTCACATGTCACTTCCACATTCATTCTCAATATTTTTATTATTTTTTCTATTTTATTTAACATAAATATCTTAACAAACTTTTGATCTTATGCACTCAGTATTTTTTATCTCAACAAACTACACATCAATCAATCAATCAATCAATAGTATATATATAAATATGCCACATGTCACTTCCACATTCATTCTCAATATTTTTATTATTTTTTCTATTTTATTTAACATAAATATCTCAACAAACTTTTGATTTTATGCACTCAGTATTTTTTATCTCAACAAACTACACATCAATCAATCAATAATCAATAGTATATATATAAAGTAAGGTTTTTTATGCCACATGTCACTTCCACATTCAATTTCAATATTTTTATTATTTTTTCTATTTTATTTAACATAAATATCTCAACAAACTTTTGATCTTATGCACTCAGTATTTTTTATCTCAACAAACTACACATCAATCAATCAATCAATAGTATATATATAAATATGCCACATGTCACTTCCACATTCATTCTCAATATTTTTATTATTTTTTCTATTTTATTTAACATAAATATCTCAACAAACTTTTGATTTTATGCACTCAGTATTTTTTATCTCAACAAACTACACATCAATCAATCAATAATCAATAGTATATATATAAAGTAAGGTTTTTTATGCCACATGTCACTTCCACATTCAATTTCAATATTTTTATTATTTTTTCTATTTTATTTAACATAAATATCTCAACAAACTTTTGATCTTATGCACTCAGTATTTTTTATCTCAACAAACTACACATCAATCAATCAATCAATCAATAATATATATATAAATATGCCACATGTCACTTCCACATTCATTCTCAATATTTTTATTATTTTTTCTATTTTATTTAACATAAATATCTCAACAAACTTTTGATCTTATGCACTCAGTATTTTTTATCTCAACAAACTACACATCAATCAATCAATCAATCAATAGTATATATATATAAATATGCCACATGTCACTTCCACATTCATTCTCAATATTTTTATTATTTTTTCTATTTTATTTAACATAAATATCTCAACAAACTTTTGATTTTATGCACTCAGTATTTTTTATCTCAACAAACTACACATCAATCAATCAATAATCAATAGTATATATATAAAGTAAGGTTTTTTATGCCACATGTCACTTCCACATTCAATTTCAATATTTTTATTATTTTTTCTATTTTATTTAACATAAATATCTCAACAAACTTTTGATCTTATGCACTCAGTATTTTTTATCTCAACAAACTACACATCAATCAATCAATCAATCAATAGTATATATATAAATATGCCACATGTCACTTCCACATTCATTCTCAATATTTTTATTATTTTTTCTATTTTATTTAACATAAATATCTCAACAAACTTTTGATCTTATGCACTCAGTATTTTTTATCTCAACAAACTACACATCAATCAATCAATCAATCAATAGTATATATATAAATATGCCACATGTCACTTCCACATTCATTCTCAATATTTTTATTATTTTTTCTATTTTATTTAACATAAATATCTCAACAAACTTTTGATTTTATGCACTCAGTATTATTTATCTCAACAAAGTACACATCAATCAATCAATAATCATTAGTATATATATAAAGTAAGGTTTTTTATGCCACATGTCACTTCCACATTCATTCTCAATATTTTTATTATTTTTTCTATTTTATTTAACATAAATATCTCAACAAACTTTTGATCTTATGCACTCAGTATTTTTTTATCTCAACAAACTACACATCAATCAATCAATCAATCAATCAATAGTATATATATAAAGTAAGGTTTTTTATGTCACATGTCACTTCCACATTCATTCTCAATATTTTTATTATTTTTTCTATTTTATTTAACATAAATATCTCAACAAACTTTTGATCTTATGCACTCAGTATTTTTTATCTCAACAAACTACACATCAATCAATCAATCAATCAATAGTATATATATAAATATGCCACATGTCACTTCCACATTCATTCTCAATATTTTTATTATTTTTTCTATTTTATTTAACATAAATATCTCAACAAACTTTTGATTTTATGCACTCAGTATTTTTTATCTCAACAAACTACACATCAATCAATCAATAATCAATAGTATATATATAAAGTAAGGTTTTTTATGCCACATGTCACTTCCACATTCAATTTCAATATTTTTATTATTTTTTCTATTTTATTTAACATAAATATCTCAACAAACTTTTGATCTTATGCACTCAGTATTTTTTATCTCAACAAACTACACATCAATCAATCAATCAATCAATCAATAGTATATATATAAATATGCCACATGTCACTTCCACATTCATTCTCAATATTTTTATTATTTTTTCTATTTTATTTAACATAAATATCTCAACAAACTTTTGATTTTATGCACTCAGTATTTTTTATCTCAACAAACTACACATCAATCAATCAATAATCAATAGTATATATATAAAGTAAGGTTTTTTATGCCACATGTCACTTCCACATTCAATTTCAATATTTTTATTATTTTTTCTATTTTATTTAACATAAATATCTCAACAAACTTTTGATCTTATGCACTCAGTATTTTTTATCTCAACAAACTACACATCAATCAATCAATCAATCAATAATATATATATAAATATGCCACATGTCACTTCCACATTCATTCTCAATATTTTTATTATTTTTTCTATTTTATTTAACATAAATATCTCAACAAACTTTTGATCTTATGCACTCAGTATTTTTTATCTCAACAAACTACACATCAATCAATCAATCAATCAATAGTATATATATATAAATATGCCACATGTCACTTCCACATTCATTCTCAATATTTTTATTATTTTTTCTATTTTATTTAACATAAATATCTCAACAAACTTTTGATTTTATGCACTCAGTATTTTTTATCTCAACAAACTACACATCAATCAATCAATAATCAATAGTATATATATAAAGTAAGGTTTTTTATGCCACATGTCACTTCCACATTCAATTTCAATATTTTTATTATTTTTTCTATTTTATTTAACATAAATATCTCAACAAACTTTTGATCTTATGCACTCAGTATTTTTTATCTCAACAAACTACACATCAATCAATCAATCAATCAATAGTATATATATAAATATGCCACATGTCACTTCCACATTCATTCTCAATATTTTTATTATTTTTTCTATTTTATTTAACATAAATATCTCAACAAACTTTTGATCTTATGCACTCAGTATTTTTTATCTCAACAAACTACACATCAATCAATCAATCAATCAATAGTATATATATAAATATGCCACATGTCACTTCCACATTCATTCTCAATATTTTTATTATTTTTTCTATTTTATTTAACATAAATATCTCAACAAACTTTTGATTTTATGCACTCAGTATTATTTATCTCAACAAAGTACACATCAATCAATCAATAATCATTAGTATATATATAAAGTAAGGTTTTTTATGCCACATGTCACTTCCACATTCATTCTCAATATTTTTATTATTTTTTCTATTTTATTTAACATAAATATCTCAACAAACTTTTGATCTTATGCACTCAGTATTTTTTTATCTCAACAAACTACACATCAATCAATCAATCAATCAATCAATAGTATATATATAAAGTAAGGTTTTTTATGTCACATGTCACTTCCACATTCATTCTCAATATTTTTATTATTTTTTCTATTTTATTTAACATAAATATCTCAACAAACTTTTGATCTTATGCACTCAGTATTTTTTATCTCAACAAACTACACATCAATCAATCAATCAATCAATAGTATATATATAAATATGCCACATGTCACTTCCACATTCATTCTCAATATTTTTATTATTTTTTCTATTTTATTTAACATAAATATCTCAACAAACTTTTGATTTTATGCACTCAGTATTTTTTATCTCAACAAACTACACATCAATCAATCAATAATCAATAGTATATATATAAAGTAAGGTTTTTTATGCCACATGTCACTTCCACATTCAATTTCAATATTTTTATTATTTTTTCTATTTTATTTAACATAAATATCTCAACAAACTTTTGATCTTATGCACTCAGTATTTTTTATCTCAACAAACTACACATCAATCAATCAATCAATCAATCAATAGTATATATATAAATATGCCACATGTCACTTCCACATTCATTCTCAATATTTTTATTATTTTTTCTATTTTATTTAACATAAATATCTCAACAAACTTTTGATTTTATGCACTCAGTATTTTTTATCTCAACAAACTACACATCAATCAATCAATAATCAATAGTATATATATAAAGTAAGGTTTTTTATGCCACATGTCACTTCCACATTCAATTTCAATATTTTTATTATTTTTTCTATTTTATTTAACATAAATATCTCAACAAACTTTTGATCTTATGCACTCAGTATTTTTTATCTCAACAAACTACACATCAATCAATCAATCAATCAATAATATATATATAAATATGCCACATGTCACTTCCACATTCATTCTCAATATTTTTATTATTTTTTCTATTTTATTTAACATAAATATCTCAACAAACTTTTGATCTTATGCACTCAGTATTTTTTATCTCAACAAACTACACATCAATCAATCAATCAATCAATAGTATATATATAAATATGCCACATGTCACTTCCACATTCATTCTCAATATTTTTATTATTTTTTCTATTTTATTTAACATAAATATCTCAACAAACTTTTGATTTTATGCACTCAGTATTTTTTATCTCAACAAACTACACATCAATCAATCAATAATCAATAGTATATATATAAAGTAAGGTTTTTTATGCCACATGTCACTTCCACATTCAATTTCAATATTTTTATTATTTTTTCTATTTTATTTAACATAAATATCTCAACAAACTTTTGATCTTATGCACTCAGTATTTTTTATCTCAACAAACTACACATCAATCAATCAATCAATCAATAGTATATATATAAATATGCCACATGTCACTTCCACATTCATTCTCAATATTTTTATTATTTTTTCTATTTTATTTAACATAAATATCTCAACAAACTTTTGATCTTATGCACTCAGTATTTTTTATCTCAACAAACTACACATCAATCAATCAATCAATCAATAGTATATATATAAATATGCCACATGTCACTTCCACATTCATTCTCAATATTTTTATTATTTTTTCTATTTTATTTAACATAAATATCTCAACAAACTTTTGATTTTATGCACTCAGTATTATTTATCTCAACAAAGTACACATCAATCAATCAATAATCATTAGTATATATATAAAGTAAGGTTTTTTATGCCACATGTCACTTCCACATTCATTCTCAATATTTTTATTATTTTTTCTATTTTATTTAACATAAATATCTCAACAAACTTTTGATCTTATGCACTCAGTATTTTTTTATCTCAACAAACTACACATCAATCAATCAATCAATCAATCAATAGTATATATATAAAGTAAGGTTTTTTATGTCACATGTCACTTCCACATTCATTCTCAATATTTTTATTATTTTTTCTATTTTATTTAACATAAATATCTCAACAAACTTTTGATCTTATGCACTCAGTATTTTTTATCTCAACAAACTACACATCAATCAATCAATCAATCAATAGTATATATATAAATATGCCACATGTCACTTCCACATTCATTCTCAATATTTTTATTATTTTTTCTATTTTATTTAACATAAATATCTCAACAAACTTTTGATTTTATGCACTCAGTATTTTTTATCTCAACAAACTACACATCAATCAATCAATAATCAATAGTATATATATAAAGTAAGGTTTTTTATGCCACATGTCACTTCCACATTCAATTTCAATATTTTTATTATTTTTTCTATTTTATTTAACATAAATATCTCAACAAACTTTTGATCTTATGCACTCAGTATTTTTTATCTCAACAAACTACACATCAATCAATCAATCAATCAATCAATAGTATATATATAAATATGCCACATGTCACTTCCACATTCATTCTCAATATTTTTATTATTTTTTCTATTTTATTTAACATAAATATCTCAACAAACTTTTGATTTTATGCACTCAGTATTTTTTATCTCAACAAACTACACATCAATCAATCAATAATCAATAGTATATATATAAAGTAAGGTTTTTTATGCCACATGTCACTTCCACATTCAATTTCAATATTTTTATTATTTTTTCTATTTTATTTAACATAAATATCTCAACAAACTTTTGATCTTATGCACTCAGTATTTTTTATCTCAACAAACTACACATCAATCAATCAATCAATCAATAATATATATATAAATATGCCACATGTCACTTCCACATTCATTCTCAATATTTTTATTATTTTTTCTATTTTATTTAACATAAATATCTCAACAAACTTTTGATCTTATGCACTCAGTATTTTTTATCTCAACAAACTACACATCAATCAATCAATCAATCAATAGTATATATATATAAATATGCCACATGTCACTTCCACATTCATTCTCAATATTTTTATTATTTTTTCTATTTTATTTAACATAAATATCTCAACAAACTTTTGATTTTATGCACTCAGTATTTTTTATCTCAACAAACTACACATCAATCAATCAATAATCAATAGTATATATATAAAGTAAGGTTTTTTATGCCACATGTCACTTCCACATTCAATTTCAATATTTTTATTATTTTTTCTATTTTATTTAACATAAATATCTCAACAAACTTTTGATCTTATGCACTCAGTATTTTTTATCTCAACAAACTACACATCAATCAATCAATCAATCAATAGTATATATATAAATATGCCACATGTCACTTCCACATTCATTCTCAATATTTTTATTATTTTTTCTATTTTATTTAACATAAATATCTCAACAAACTTTTGATCTTATGCACTCAGTATTTTTTATCTCAACAAACTACACATCAATCAATCAATCAATCAATAGTATATATATAAATATGCCACATGTCACTTCCACATTCATTCTCAATATTTTTATTATTTTTTCTATTTTATTTAACATAAATATCTCAACAAACTTTTGATTTTATGCACTCAGTATTATTTATCTCAACAAAGTACACATCAATCAATCAATAATCATTAGTATATATATAAAGTAAGGTTTTTTATGCCACATGTCACTTCCACATTCATTCTCAATATTTTTATTATTTTTTCTATTTTATTTAACATAAATATCTCAACAAACTTTTGATCTTATGCACTCAGTATTTTTTTATCTCAACAAACTACACATCAATCAATCAATAGTATATATATAAAGTAAGGTTTTTTATGTCACATGTCACTTCCACATTCATTCTCAATATTTTTATTATTTTTTCTATTTTATTTAACATAAATATCTCAACAAACTTTTGATCTTATGCACTCAGTATTTTTTATCTCAACAAACTACACATCAATCAATCAATCAATCAATAGTATATATATAAATATGCCACATGTCACTTCCACATTCATTCTCAATATTTTTATTATTTTTTCTATTTTATTTAACATAAATATCTCAACAAACTTTTGATTTTATGCACTCAGTATTTTTTATCTCAACAAACTACACATCAATCAATCAATAATCAATAGTATATATATAAAGTAAGGTTTTTTATGCCACATGTCACTTCCACATTCAATTTCAATATTTTTATTATTTTTTCTATTTTATTTAACATAAATATCTCAACAAACTTTTGATCTTATGCACTCAGTATTTTTTATCTCAACAAACTACACATCAATCAATCAATCAATCAATCAATAGTATATATATAAATATGCCACATGTCACTTCCACATTCATTCTCAATATTTTTATTATTTTTTCTATTTTATTTAACATAAATATCTCAACAAACTTTTGATTTTATGCACTCAGTATTTTTTATCTCAACAAACTACACATCAATCAATCAATAATCAATAGTATATATATAAAGTAAGGTTTTTTATGCCACATGTCACTTCCACATTCAATTTCAATATTTTTATTATTTTTTCTATTTTATTTAACATAAATATCTCAACAAACTTTTGATCTTATGCACTCAGTATTTTTTATCTCAACAAACTACACATCAATCAATCAATCAATCAATAATATATATATAAATATGCCACATGTCACTTCCACATTCATTCTCAATATTTTTATTATTTTTTCTATTTTATTTAACATAAATATCTCAACAAACTTTTGATCTTATGCACTCAGTATTTTTTATCTCAACAAACTACACATCAATCAATCAATCAATCAATAGTATATATATATAAATATGCCACATGTCACTTCCACATTCATTCTCAATATTTTTATTATTTTTTCTATTTTATTTAACATAAATATCTCAACAAACTTTTGATTTTATGCACTCAGTATTTTTTATCTCAACAAACTACACATCAATCAATCAATAATCAATAGTATATATATAAAGTAAGGTTTTTTATGCCACATGTCACTTCCACATTCAATTTCAATATTTTTATTATTTTTTCTATTTTATTTAACATAAATATCTCAACAAACTTTTGATCTTATGCACTCAGTATTTTTTATCTCAACAAACTACACATCAATCAATCAATCAATCAATAGTATATATATAAATATGCCACATGTCACTTCCACATTCATTCTCAATATTTTTATTATTTTTTCTATTTTATTTAACATAAATATCTCAACAAACTTTTGATCTTATGCACTCAGTATTTTTTATCTCAACAAACTACACATCAATCAATCAATCAATCAATAGTATATATATAAATATGCCACATGTCACTTCCACATTCATTCTCAATATTTTTATTATTTTTTCTATTTTATTTAACATAAATATCTCAACAAACTTTTGATTTTATGCACTCAGTATTATTTATCTCAACAAAGTACACATCAATCAATCAATAATCATTAGTATATATATAAAGTAAGGTTTTTTATGCCACATGTCACTTCCACATTCATTCTCAATATTTTTATTATTTTTTCTATTTTATTTAACATAAATATCTCAACAAACTTTTGATCTTATGCACTCAGTATTTTTTTATCTCAACAAACTACACATCAATCAATCAATCAATCAATCAATAGTATATATATAAAGTAAGGTTTTTTATGTCACATGTCACTTCCACATTCATTCTCAATATTTTTATTATTTTTTCTATTTTATTTAACATAAATATCTCAACAAACTTTTGATCTTATGCACTCAGTATTTTTTATCTCAACAAACTACACATCAATCAATCAATCAATCAATAGTATATATATAAATATGCCACATGTCACTTCCACATTCATTCTCAATATTTTTATTATTTTTTCTATTTTATTTAACATAAATATCTCAACAAACTTTTGATTTTATGCACTCAGTATTTTTTATCTCAACAAACTACACATCAATCAATCAATAATCAATAGTATATATATAAAGTAAGGTTTTTTATGCCACATGTCACTTCCACATTCAATTTCAATATTTTTATTATTTTTTCTATTTTATTTAACATAAATATCTCAACAAACTTTTGATCTTATGCACTCAGTATTTTTTATCTCAACAAACTACACATCAATCAATCAATCAATCAATCAATAGTATATATATAAATATGCCACATGTCACTTCCACATTCATTCTCAATATTTTTATTATTTTTTCTATTTTATTTAACATAAATATCTCAACAAACTTTTGATTTTATGCACTCAGTATTTTTTATCTCAACAAACTACACATCAATCAATCAATAATCAATAGTATATATATAAAGTAAGGTTTTTTATGCCACATGTCACTTCCACATTCAATTTCAATATTTTTATTATTTTTTCTATTTTATTTAACATAAATATCTCAACAAACTTTTGATCTTATGCACTCAGTATTTTTTATCTCAACAAACTACACATCAATCAATCAATCAATCAATAATATATATATAAATATGCCACATGTCACTTCCACATTCATTCTCAATATTTTTATTATTTTTTCTATTTTATTTAACATAAATATCTCAACAAACTTTTGATCTTATGCACTCAGTATTTTTTATCTCAACAAACTACACATCAATCAATCAATCAATCAATAGTATATATATATAAATATGCCACATGTCACTTCCACATTCATTCTCAATATTTTTATTATTTTTTCTATTTTATTTAACATAAATATCTCAACAAACTTTTGATTTTATGCACTCAGTATTTTTTATCTCAACAAACTACACATCAATCAATCAATAATCAATAGTATATATATAAAGTAAGGTTTTTTATGCCACATGTCACTTCCACATTCAATTTCAATATTTTTATTATTTTTTCTATTTTATTTAACATAAATATCTCAACAAACTTTTGATCTTATGCACTCAGTATTTTTTATCTCAACAAACTACACATCAATCAATCAATCAATCAATAGTATATATATAAATATGCCACATGTCACTTCCACATTCATTCTCAATATTTTTATTATTTTTTCTATTTTATTTAACATAAATATCTCAACAAACTTTTGATCTTATGCACTCAGTATTTTTTATCTCAACAAACTACACATCAATCAATCAATCAATCAATAGTATATATATAAATATGCCACATGTCACTTCCACATTCATTCTCAATATTTTTATTATTTTTTCTATTTTATTTAACATAAATATCTCAACAAACTTTTGATTTTATGCACTCAGTATTATTTATCTCAACAAAGTACACATCAATCAATCAATAATCATTAGTATATATATAAAGTAAGGTTTTTTATGCCACATGTCACTTCCACATTCATTCTCAATATTTTTATTATTTTTTCTATTTTATTTAACATAAATATCTCAACAAACTTTTGATCTTATGCACTCAGTATTTTTTTATCTCAACAAACTACACATCAATCAATCAATCAATAGTATATATATAAAGTAAGGTTTTTTATGTCACATGTCACTTCCACATTCATTCTCAATATTTTTATTATTTTTTCTATTTTATTTAACATAAATATCTCAACAAACTTTTGATCTTATGCACTCAGTATTTTTTATCTCAACAAACTACACATCAATCAATCAATCAATCAATAGTATATATATAAATATGCCACATGTCACTTCCACATTCATTCTCAATATTTTTATTATTTTTTCTATTTTATTTAACATAAATATCTCAACAAACTTTTGATTTTATGCACTCAGTATTTTTTATCTCAACAAACTACACATCAATCAATCAATAATCAATAGTATATATATAAAGTAAGGTTTTTTATGCCACATGTCACTTCCACATTCAATTTCAATATTTTTATTATTTTTTCTATTTTATTTAACATAAATATCTCAACAAACTTTTGATCTTATGCACTCAGTATTTTTTATCTCAACAAACTACACATCAATCAATCAATCAATCAATCAATAGTATATATATAAATATGCCACATGTCACTTCCACATTCATTCTCAATATTTTTATTATTTTTTCTATTTTATTTAACATAAATATCTCAACAAACTTTTGATTTTATGCACTCAGTATTTTTTATCTCAACAAACTACACATCAATCAATCAATAATCAATAGTATATATATAAAGTAAGGTTTTTTATGCCACATGTCACTTCCACATTCAATTTCAATATTTTTATTATTTTTTCTATTTTATTTAACATAAATATCTCAACAAACTTTTGATCTTATGCACTCAGTATTTTTTATCTCAACAAACTACACATCAATCAATCAATCAATCAATAATATATATATAAATATGCCACATGTCACTTCCACATTCATTCTCAATATTTTTATTATTTTTTCTATTTTATTTAACATAAATATCTCAACAAACTTTTGATCTTATGCACTCAGTATTTTTTATCTCAACAAACTACACATCAATCAATCAATCAATCAATAGTATATATATATAAATATGCCACATGTCACTTCCACATTCATTCTCAATATTTTTATTATTTTTTCTATTTTATTTAACATAAATATCTCAACAAACTTTTGATTTTATGCACTCAGTATTTTTTATCTCAACAAACTACACATCAATCAATCAATAATCAATAGTATATATATAAAGTAAGGTTTTTTATGCCACATGTCACTTCCACATTCAATTTCAATATTTTTATTATTTTTTCTATTTTATTTAACATAAATATCTCAACAAACTTTTGATCTTATGCACTCAGTATTTTTTATCTCAACAAACTACACATCAATCAATCAATCAATCAATAGTATATATATAAATATGCCACATGTCACTTCCACATTCATTCTCAATATTTTTATTATTTTTTCTATTTTATTTAACATAAATATCTCAACAAACTTTTGATCTTATGCACTCAGTATTTTTTATCTCAACAAACTACACATCAATCAATCAATCAATCAATAGTATATATATAAATATGCCACATGTCACTTCCACATTCATTCTCAATATTTTTATTATTTTTTCTATTTTATTTAACATAAATATCTCAACAAACTTTTGATTTTATGCACTCAGTATTATTTATCTCAACAAAGTACACATCAATCAATCAATAATCATTAGTATATATATAAAGTAAGGTTTTTTATGCCACATGTCACTTCCACATTCATTCTCAATATTTTTATTATTTTTTCTATTTTATTTAACATAAATATCTCAACAAACTTTTGATCTTATGCACTCAGTATTTTTTTATCTCAACAAACTACACATCAATCAATCAATCAATAGTATATATATAAAGTAAGGTTTTTTATGTCACATGTCACTTCCACATTCATTCTCAATATTTTTATTATTTTTTCTATTTTATTTAACATAAATATCTCAACAAACTTTTGATCTTATGCACTCAGTATTTTTTATCTCAACAAACTACACATCAATCAATCAATCAATCAATAGTATATATATAAATATGCCACATGTCACTTCCACATTCATTCTCAATATTTTTATTATTTTTTCTATTTTATTTAACATAAATATCTCAACAAACTTTTGATTTTATGCACTCAGTATTTTTTATCTCAACAAACTACACATCAATCAATCAATAATCAATAGTATATATATAAAGTAAGGTTTTTTATGCCACATGTCACTTCCACATTCAATTTCAATATTTTTATTATTTTTTCTATTTTATTTAACATAAATATCTCAACAAACTTTTGATCTTATGCACTCAGTATTTTTTATCTCAACAAACTACACATCAATCAATCAATCAATCAATCAATAGTATATATATAAAGTAAGGTTTTTTATGTCACATGTCACTTCCACATTCATTCTCAATATTTTTATTATTTTTTCTATTTTATTTAACATAAATATCTCAACAAACTTTTGATCTTATGCACTCAGTATTTTTTATCTCAACAAACTACACATCAATCAATCAATCAATCAATAGTATATATATAAATATGCCACATGTCACTTCCACATTCATTCTCAATATTTTTATTATTTTTTCTATTTTATTTAACATAAATATCTCAACAAACTTTTGATTTTATGCACTCAGTATTATTTATCTCAACAAAGTACACATCAATCAATCAATAATCATTAGTATATATATAAAGTAAGGTTTTTTATGCCACATGTCACTTCCACATTCATTCTCAATATTTTTATTATTTTTTCTATTTTATTTAACATAAATATCTCAACAAACTTTTGATCTTATGCACTCAGTATTTTTTTATCTCAACAAACTACACATCAATCAATCAATCAATCAATCAATAGTATATATATAAAGTAAGGTTTTTTATGTCACATGTCACTTCCACATTCATTCTCAATATTTTTATTATTTTTTCTATTTTATTTAACATAAATATCTCAACAAACTTTTGATCTTATGCACTCAGTATTTTTTATCTCAACAAACTACACATCAATCAATCAATCAATCAATAGTATATATATAAATATGCCACATGTCACTTCCACATTCATTCTCAATATTTTTATTATTTTTTCTATTTTATTTAACATAAATATCTCAACAAACTTTTGATTTTATGCACTCAGTATTTTTTATCTCAACAAACTACACATCAATCAATCAATAATCAATAGTATATATATAAAGTAAGGTTTTTTATGCCACATGTCACTTCCACATTCAATTTCAATATTTTTATTATTTTTTCTATTTTATTTAACATAAATATCTCAACAAACTTTTGATCTTATGCACTCAGTATTTTTTATCTCAACAAACTACACATCAATCAATCAATCAATCAATCAATAGTATATATATAAATATGCCACATGTCACTTCCACATTCATTCTCAATATTTTTATTATTTTTTCTATTTTATTTAACATAAATATCTCAACAAACTTTTGATTTTATGCACTCAGTATTTTTTATCTCAACAAACTACACATCAATCAATCAATAATCAATAGTATATATATAAAGTAAGGTTTTTTATGCCACATGTCACTTCCACATTCAATTTCAATATTTTTATTATTTTTTCTATTTTATTTAACATAAATATCTCAACAAACTTTTGATCTTATGCACTCAGTATTTTTTATCTCAACAAACTACACATCAATCAATCAATCAATCAATAATATATATATAAATATGCCACATGTCACTTCCACATTCATTCTCAATATTTTTATTATTTTTTCTATTTTATTTAACATAAATATCTCAACAAACTTTTGATCTTATGCACTCAGTATTTTTTATCTCAACAAACTACACATCAATCAATCAATCAATCAATAGTATATATATAAATATGCCACATGTCACTTCCACATTCATTCTCAATATTTTTATTATTTTTTCTATTTTATTTAACATAAATATCTCAACAAACTTTTGATTTTATGCACTCAGTATTTTTTATCTCAACAAACTACACATCAATCAATCAATAATCAATAGTATATATATAAAGTAAGGTTTTTTATGCCACATGTCACTTCCACATTCAATTTCAATATTTTTATTATTTTTTCTATTTTATTTAACATAAATATCTCAACAAACTTTTGATCTTATGCACTCAGTATTTTTTATCTCAACAAACTACACATCAATCAATCAATCAATCAATCAATAGTATATATATAAATATGCCACATGTCACTTCCACATTCATTCTCAATATTTTTATTATTTTTTCTATTTTATTTAACATAAATATCTCAACAAACTTTTGATTTTATGCACTCAGTATTTTTTATCTCAACAAACTACACATCAATCAATCAATAATCAATAGTATATATATAAAGTAAGGTTTTTTATGCCACATGTCACTTCCACATTCAATTTCAATATTTTTATTATTTTTTCTATTTTATTTAACATAAATATCTCAACAAACTTTTGATCTTATGCACTCAGTATTTTTTATCTCAACAAACTACACATCAATCAATCAATCAATCAATAATATATATATAAATATGCCACATGTCACTTCCACATTCATTCTCAATATTTTTATTATTTTTTCTATTTTATTTAACATAAATATCTCAACAAACTTTTGATCTTATGCACTCAGTATTTTTTATCTCAACAAACTACACATCAATCAATCAATCAATCAATAGTATATATATATAAATATGCCACATGTCACTTCCACATTCATTCTCAATATTTTTATTATTTTTTCTATTTTATTTAACATAAATATCTCAACAAACTTTTGATTTTATGCACTCAGTATTTTTTATCTCAACAAACTACACATCAATCAATCAATAATCAATAGTATATATATAAAGTAAGGTTTTTTATGCCACATGTCACTTCCACATTCAATTTCAATATTTTTATTATTTTTTCTATTTTATTTAACATAAATATCTCAACAAACTTTTGATCTTATGCACTCAGTATTTTTTATCTCAACAAACTACACATCAATCAATCAATCAATCAATAGTATATATATAAATATGCCACATGTCACTTCCACATTCATTCTCAATATTTTTATTATTTTTTCTATTTTATTTAACATAAATATCTCAACAAACTTTTGATCTTATGCACTCAGTATTTTTTATCTCAACAAACTACACATCAATCAATCAATCAATCAATAGTATATATATAAATATGCCACATGTCACTTCCACATTCATTCTCAATATTTTTATTATTTTTTCTATTTTATTTAACATAAATATCTCAACAAACTTTTGATTTTATGCACTCAGTATTATTTATCTCAACAAAGTACACATCAATCAATCAATAATCATTAGTATATATATAAAGTAAGGTTTTTTATGCCACATGTCACTTCCACATTCATTCTCAATATTTTTATTATTTTTTCTATTTTATTTAACATAAATATCTCAACAAACTTTTGATCTTATGCACTCAGTATTTTTTTATCTCAACAAACTACACATCAATCAATCAATCAATCAATCAATAGTATATATATAAAGTAAGGTTTTTTATGTCACATGTCACTTCCACATTCATTCTCAATATTTTTATTATTTTTTCTATTTTATTTAACATAAATATCTCAACAAACTTTTGATCTTATGCACTCAGTATTTTTTATCTCAACAAACTACACATCAATCAATCAATCAATCAATAGTATATATATAAATATGCCACATGTCACTTCCACATTCATTCTCAATATTTTTATTATTTTTTCTATTTTATTTAACATAAATATCTCAACAAACTTTTGATTTTATGCACTCAGTATTTTTTATCTCAACAAACTACACATCAATCAATCAATAATCAATAGTATATATATAAAGTAAGGTTTTTTATGCCACATGTCACTTCCACATTCAATTTCAATATTTTTATTATTTTTTCTATTTTATTTAACATAAATATCTCAACAAACTTTTGATCTTATGCACTCAGTATTTTTTATCTCAACAAACTACACATCAATCAATCAATCAATCAATCAATAGTATATATATAAAGTAAGGTTTTTTATGTCACATGTCACTTCCACATTCATTCTCAATATTTTTATTATTTTTTCTATTTTTAAAAACCAATATTTTATTTAACAAAAATCGGGTTTTCGGACTACTTGATCGGATTGCTCCAAAACATCCCCAGAAAATCAGAAAAAATTCAAGGACCATGACTCCCATAGAAGGGACTTCTTACGGGACTCCGCCCCTCAAAATCCAAAATTCCATCGTTTAGACTCATTTTTCATTTTTATTAATTTTTCATATTCTCAGAAAAATCCGAAAAAATTTCCATTAGTTTTATTTGATTTTTAGAATTTTTTGGTACTATTTTTTATATTTTTATGATTTTATTTGACAGGTTTTTAGCATTTTTTACTTAGTTTTTGTTGTTTTTAAAAGGAAAACTCAAAACTATTGAAATGTGAGAGAGTCTGATGGCTGATTATACATAAGAATTGTTCGTATTATAAAATCCGAAATAGTAAACATGAATCCAAATTTTAAAATCCGGAATGCACAAGGGCATTTTTAGAAATTTTACAGGGCGCGGGAGAAGGCAATAGGGTGGGAAAGTAATAGTCCATGTTTAAAGGACCCAAAACTATTACCACTTGGACTAATTCATTATTGATTTTGTTACACTTTTTATTCTTGCATTGGACATTCATCTCATCATTTATATTTATTTTTAAATTTTTTGGAATATTTATATTTATTTTTATGATATTATTATAATTGTAAATTTAAATAAATTCAATCTAATATACTGACACGTGTATTCGTACACACAAACTTATAAAACTTATTTAATATCTAACCCGGGCAACGCCGGGTCTCTAAACTAGTAATATATATAAAGTAAGGTTTTTTATGCCACATGTCACTTCCACTTTCATTCTCAATATTTTTATTATTTTTTCAATTTTTAAAAACCAATATTTTTTTGGGTTAATTAAGTAAATGGTCCCTGTAAATATTCAAAATTTTATTTTTAGTCCTTATACAATAAAATCATACTTTTTACTCCTTATAAAATTTTTCATCAGCATTTTTAATCCCTATAAAAATTTTCCATTAGCATTTTTAGTCCCTATAAAAAATTTCCATCAACATTTTTGGTCCCAAAAATGCTTAAGGAAAATGTCACAGGGACTAAAAAATGTGATTTTATTTTATTGGGACTAAAAACAAAACCGTGAATATTTATAGGGACTAAAAACTTAATTAACCCTATTTTATTTAACATAAATATTTCAACAACATTTTGATCTTACCCACTCAATATTTTCTTTAAATTTTTATTGAATTTCTAATATTTTATATAGCAGAAATATCTCAACAAACTACAGATAATACTTTCAACAAAGTTTACCTATACGATCTTATTTTATAATTAAAAGACTCCAATTTGTTTATTTGTTTTTAGGAAAAGAAGCTTCAATTAGTTATTACTAATCTTTTAGCACTATATCATTCAATTAGCTTTTATGTTTGAGGAAAAAAAAGGTTCGATTAGTACTTTTTTTATTGATAAAAAAACGGCTTGATTAGTTATTATGTTATCTTTTAGCAGCATATTCTAATGCAAATGTTAACTATAAATAAATAAATTTTCGTTAATCACGTATTTATATATTTTGAGCACAAGCAGAAACCCAAACCTTCTTTTCATCTAACATTTTTTCTTCTTCAAGTTTGTCAAACACCAATTTTATTATTTCTCATACATACATACATACATACATACATACATACATACATACATACATATATATATATATATATATATATATATATATATATATATATATATATATATATATATATATATTTCAACCACTTTCTTTCCTTTCAATCGATTTTTCTCTCTCATACACATGAGCCACGAAACAAACCCATGACCACATGTTTAAAGGGACCCAAAACTCTTACCGCTTAGACTAATTCATTATTGATTTTGTTACACTTTTTATTCTTGCATTGGACATTCATCTCATCATTTATATTTATTTTTATGATATTATTATAATTGTAAATTTAAATAAATTAAATGTAATATACTGACACGTGTATTCGTGTACACAAACTTATAAAACTTACTTAATATCTAACCCGGGCAACGCCGGGTGTCTAAACTAGTACTCCCTCCGTTTCGAAATGAGTGTCGTTTTAGGTGTTTACACACATATTAAGAAATGCAATGATTAAGAGAAAGAGAACGGTTATTTTACCAAATTATCCTTATTAACAATTGGTTAGTTTTAAAAGTAATACTTTGGAAGTAGTGTGCAGAGTATTAATTGGAGGGTACAATTGAAAAGAAAAAGTTATTATTGCATTGGAAACTGAAAGCGACATTCATTTTGAAACAAATTTTTTTGGCTAAAACGACACTCATTTTGAAACGGAGGGAGTATTTGTTAAAATCAAACTATACCTAAAAAAAAAAAAAAAAAAAGATTATCCCGATCGTTCCTTTTCAAGTTTGAACCTGGTGAACGAAAAGCAAAGCATCTTGCGATTTAAAAACCCCAGCGCGCCTCTTCAACGGGGTCAGAAAAATGGAGGACGAAATGGAGAAAGCAACGAGTTCGAATAATGAAGAAGCAGAAGCAGCTTTACAAAAAAAGCACTTATCAATGCTAGACCGTCTCTCCAAACGCCACCAAACCAAATCAACCACCACCTCCACCGAACCACCCACCGAATCAACTTCCTCCTTCCTCTCCCGCTTCTCCCAACTCAAATCCTCCATCGAATCTCACCTCTCCGAATCCCAATCCATCTCCTCCTCGGATCCATCTCATCTCAAATCTCACTTCGACAAAATCTCCCAATCAATCTCCGATTTAGAAAAACTCGTCGCTCAAAGCTCCTACTTCCTTCCCTCCTACGACGTTCGTTCTTCACTCAAAACCGTTTCCGATTTCAAAAGCACCCTCGATAATCTCAGCTCCGAACTTATCCCTAAAAAGAAATTCTCCTTCAAAAATAAAGCTACTAAGAAGGTTGTTGCAGAATCGAAACAGAGTATTACTCCGGTTCTGGATTCAGTTCAATCGAATTTTACGGTGCGTGATTCTCCAGGGTTTAGGAACAAAACTGGTGAGGTATTGATTGGGGAGTTTAAAGAATCTGAGGTTGGGGAATTCACAGTTTCGGATCTTGATTCGTGTGAGGTGAGGATAATTGGTTGTGTCAGGGCACTTTTTGTTCATAGATTGAAGAATTGTAGGGTTTATGTTGGGCCGGTGACGGGATCGATTTTGATTGATGAAGTTGAGGGTTGTGTTTTTGTTATTGCGTCACATCAGATTCGGATTCACCGTGCTATGAGAAGTGATTTCTATCTTAGGGTTAGGAGCAGGCCTATTGTTGAGGATTGTAATGGTGTGAGATTTGCACCGTATTGTTTGTGTTACCGAGGGATTGAAGAAGATCTTCATGGTGCTGGTCTTGATGCGGAGACAGGAAATTGGGCCAATGTGGATGATTTCCGGTGGCTGCGTGCCGTGCAGTCTCCGAATTGGTCTATTTTGCCGGAGAATGAGAGGATTGGGATTGTTCATGTATCTAATTCGGAATGTAGGAAGGAGGAAATTTGATTTGAATTTGTAGAACTAGTGTTTTTAAAGATTTTTTGTTTGAATTTGATATTTTATTAATATTATAACTGCCGAGAGTCATTTGATTCTTCTTCAGCCTATGAATGCTCTTTTTGTCAGAGTTTGATGTTGAGATTAATGTGATTTTCGAAATAAAACTGGTTTTGGATATGCCTCTGTTTCATTGTTGTTTATTTTTGCAAAGGAAAATGAGTATTTTTGTATGTAGTTTCCATGAAGTGAGTATGTTAGTCTGCATGCTTTTGTGAAGAACTTCTGCTGATAAGTGTATTTCATTTAAGTGCATATTGATTTTCTATTGTTAATTCTTTCTAGTTTAATTGTGTGGTGAAGTAAAATTCTTAGTTACACCTCAAAACAGTGACAGAGAAGCTGTTGGCAAATGAATCTATAGATCATGAAATTAAGTGTTTATAAATCATATTTTGTACCGTCCTTTCATAATATGGTATCTGATAGAGCATTATGGTGTCGTTTGATTCACGTAGCCGACCCTATTTAAGGGGATAAAACTTGGTTGTTGTCGTCATCTTTTGTTAAGATACGGAGCAAGTGTGCTAACTTATTAATCTGTTTGTCATATTGAGTTAATTTGAGCTTATAGATAGCTTGTTTTCTAAGTGGGTTTTTCTTGATCGTTGCTTATCAACTAAAATACCTCTTTGTAGCTCAATAACTCTCGTATTGTTTGATTTGAGATATCAGTGGTAACTGAACCATATCCGGCAAATTGATATACGAGCTAGACATTGAAGTTTTGAATAGGGGAATAAGTTTGGAATTAAAACCAGTGAGATGTGGAAGTTTCTAAAAACTCCATTGAGTAAAATGCTAAGAAAAGTAGCAGCGTGTGTAATTCTTGTTTTCATATCTATGTCAATGTGTTTGTCCGTGTTTCATTTGAATTGAAAATACAATTTCATTAAGAGAAATTTTACAAATTTGCTTATTTATTTATTTATTTATTGGATATTGTGTTGAAGTACTTTGTGAATAATATGCTGATATTGCAGAGTTGTTTTTTGTTGTTGCTTATGATATACCTCCATGTTATGTCTTAATTTATTGGATTGCTTGTGATCTGTCTTCAAATAAAAGATTTCAAGTGAGTGAAGTCAGTTTAAGGTCTATCATAGATCATGAGCTCAAAAGTTTGAATTGATTTTGCTACAATAAAGCCCAAGTCAAAGTCAACATCAGAATTGGTGTGTGTATGTACAAGTACAGACATATTTATTTATTGGAGAGTTATACACATGAGGAAGCATGGAATGCACAAATTATGATGAAAGTTGAACCTCAATCCTTATGGTTTTCGCCTCTGATGAACACGACAAAACTACGACTTTGGCTTTGTCTCCAAGACGAAAAGTAGACCGACAATTACTCCTGGTGCGGGGTGAACAATAAGGGGGTATTCCAATCCCTTCCCTTGTATATATTGGATTATTGTTGTGTCTGATTGTTTCTTTATGTCAACATCTATCTGCTTATACGTATTTCAAATGGGGAGTCTTTTATATAGAGTAATTTTTGCTTGTTACTTTGATTTGATTATGCTCTGCATATAATTTGCATATGCGCCGTTCTGTATTTGTGAAATATTGTCATCTTTTGACAAGTTATAGCACACATCTGATAAATTAAATTCTTGTTCGTTTCTTTCACCCATGTCTGTCACCTGCTGTTTCTACAGTTTTGTTCCATGAAAGTAGTTGTTGATATATTTGGCTGTGAAGTAATAAGATGATATTTTCGATGGGGTAGTAAGTTCTTGCCTCACTTATAATTTGGAAGCAAGCATGAAGGTTCATTCCCATCAGACAAGACTTTGTCTCATAAACCATATGCCTTAAAAACAGTAGTCACCCTGTTTCGAGTTATAGCATTCTCCTCTCTTTTGGGCATCACTAAGCGTTTAGTACAAGTCTTGTCATGCTTATAGATTATGTGTTAGTTCATGGCATTACAATTTTGTTAATTTTCCTGTAATATAGTGTTGGGATCCAATATGAGAGGGTGTTTTAAATAATTAGTAGGTAGTTGATTATGTTTAAGTAGATTATTAGTAACATGATATGAGTTTGCAAAGCTGATTCAGTCATTAGAGTTTAGCAAATGTGTTAGTTTCCAGTTGGAGTGCAAAGTGGCAGACAGTAGATGAGTAGAATCATCATGTGTGGATGTTTTGCTGTGAAGAATATGTATGCGGGTGTCAATGCCAATTCCAGAATCTATTAAATATTCAAAAGAGTGATCGTACGACAGCATACAATTATGAGTGCGTGGTCACTTCTTGTCACCATATTTTCATGAGGCAGCTTTGCCCTATATGCATTACTACTTGATTGGCCTTCTCTGATAGGAAATTAGATATGGGCCTTAGGCCAATAGAGTTAGTAAGAAGATATTCTCTAAATAAATCTTAGTACAGATTTATATTAGAAATATATAATAAATATATTATCCAAATAAATCTTAGTAAAGATATTATATTAGAAATATATAATAAACATATTATTCAAATAAATCTTAGTAAAGATATTATTTGATAATATGTCCTTGGTAGTATTCTATATAAGTAAATCTGTAGAGGGAGTTCTAGGAAGCAATCAGATTATTTGTTAGTACCCTTTTAGGGCCGGCAGCAAGAGACTTTGCTGAGGAGCTTTGCTCTGGAACTTGTAACCCTTTTCTTTATTCCATCTACTTAATAATATTCACCACTATTCTCTAGTTTCTATTGATTTCTTCTGTGTTATTGGCTCTGCTCTATCATTCTCTGTTATGGCATTGTAGTGTTTATGTACAGGCAATACTCAATGTAGGCTTAGGACAAAATAATCTTGCTATATATTATTTGTTGTGAGTTTGTGGTTTTTAACAATTTATGATCTGTTTTCATGTGTAAGAGGAAGACATAAAATCACCAAGCAGTGTACGACATGAGTCCAGTCATCATACACTTGGGGTTGATCAAGCAACATTATCACCCAAACTTTTGCTATATCATTTGTTTATGTTTTTAATTTATGAAATCACTTTATCGATAATGTGGGATTCTTATTTTAGTTTATGAAATAATAAATTTATATTTTACCACCAAATTGGTTGTTTTTACTGTACACATCTCTCTTATTATCCTATTTTTTATGTTGTTTTTATTCTTTCTTCTCTTTCTCTTCTGTCTCTAGATTATGGTTATGATCACCAACAGTATTATTGATGATATCTCTCTTCTAAATTTTAGTAAATACTGTAATTTTTTTTAAGGGATTATAATCTTAATTTATCAACAAAATAATCATGATATATATGAAACTTTATGAGATTGTTTAAAAAAATTAGGTGTTTGATTGGATAAAAAATGACAACTATAAATTTAATAGTTTAAACAAACGGTGAAATGATAAGAAAAAATCACTACAATGAAACATGATATCTCTTGTTTGGTGAAAAGTAAAAGTAACGGTTAACTGATCATGGATACTAGACACACCAAAGATAAATTGAAGTTTTAGAGCATCTGGCAATGGAAAGCCGAATGGATGTTGTTTGTGTAGTTTAGTTGACTTCTGTTTCTTTTTTTTTTACAACAAGGAACTATCTCAATTCATTAAAAATAATATTCTAGAAACAATCAAATATTTCAATTAATAAATGGAACTAGTATAAAATGTGGCCGTCCCAGAAAGACCGTGAGCAATCTTATTGGTTTGTCTTATCATAAACTCCACCTTTCACTTTATGAAAAAAAATGTAAAAAATATCTCTACATTCTCTAATAATAATTCCAAATTCAAATTCATCTCTATCAACCACTCTAAAGTCAAGCTCAAAATAAACTTTGTTAATATGCAATTCTTTGACACATGAAGAGCATAGAGGAAGGATATAGCTTCTCCTTCATCAAAATTGAGCACATGCAAAATCCACTCAGTTTTTGTTCGAGTGGCTCGTTAATGTCAATCTTCACCTGGGTTCTCATATATTTTCTCCGTGGCCATAATTGCTATCTTCACCGTGTTTGATTAGCCTGCCGATAAGATTTCCTACCAAAGCACCAATCGTTTTATCCATGAAACCAAATGGTTATTGGTACACTTGCACCCAAATCTCGGTAGTATTCAAAGAAAAATACATAAGATTTTCTCCGATGACCACCTTCTTAAGAATAAGCACGTGGTTGTCAAAAAGCCATGGTCTCCCTTGGAGAATTATTTATAAGTCACTCTTATTAAATAATTAGACCATAAATTTATTTCATGGGTGTTAATTTCATTATTTGACCTAGTTACGAAATGCTTCCCAACCTCTCTTCAACAGTTGAAAGATGAAGTGGTTTGTTGACAACCAGCTTGCCAATAAGACACAAGCCCAACAATTCAGTGGGGGATAACAATGTTTGATTGACTTGCATACCACTGTCATTGTAGATGTTGAAATTTTCCATGGGTTTTTGAAAAAAGTGGGAGGTGGTTATGATAATAAGAATGCATGACCACCAATTTTCCATGAAATGGTGAATGAAGTAATCACACTTGCCCGATATATAGAAATCACAATGATACAGGTTGATCTTCTAATAAACTGTTAGGAAACTACGCACAATTTCCCCATAGTCAGATTAAGTGGAAGTGAAATAAATGCGGAATAATAACACACAAGATTGTTAACGAAGTTTGGCCAATAATGCCTACTCTCCGGACTGCTGCATATCTCTTTAATAAAAAGGGAAATATATGTCTTTACAAACACTCACAAACTCTCACTACCCACAACCCAATTACACCCAAGAATTTTCTCTAAAATTCTCACACTGAGTTTTTCTCTAACTCTCTATTGATGTAATTCACTCACTTGTGTTGTTGTTGTGTTTTGCTTCTGATGCTGAGCCTCTATTTATAGATGCAGGAAGTGGCTTGTTTTCCATGTTCATACAATGTGAACTTGTTCTTCTATGTTCAACAATTGTTGCACCGTTTTTACTATTTCACCAACACTTGCCATGCTTTCAAACTTGGTTCAGACACAATTTGAAATTACCACCATATGCTATTATTCATATAGCATGCTAGTAAATCAAACTGGTTGAGAAAATCTTTCGGTGCATTTACTATGGTTGGACAACACACTATTCACCAACAATCTCCCACTTGAAGACTGATTTCAATCTGTCTTCACACCTCGATCATGCAGCAGCCTTCTCTGGTCTCTTACTCTAACAGGCCAACTGAAGTTGAGCACAACTTTAGTTTGTCGATAGTCACCACTTTTGTTAACATATCTGCAGGATTCTTACTTCCTTGAATTTTAATCAATGTTAGAACCTCATCCTCAAGAAGAGATCTGATGAAGTGATAACGAAGACCTATGTGCTTTGTTCTTGAATGAAATGCCGAATTCTTTGCCAGATGTATCGCACTCCGACTATCGCTGTACAAAGCACATTTCTCCTGCATGAATCCTAACTCTGTTAACAATCCTTGAAGCCATATCAATTCTTTGCTGGCTTCTATTACTGCTACATACTCAGCCTCTGTAATGGATAAAGCGACAATCTTTTGTATTCGCGACATCCAACTAACTGCTCCAGTACCAACAGTAAATATATAACCAGTTGTACTTCTTCGGTGATCAACCTCACCAGCAAAGTCTGCATCTACGTAGCCTTCTACTTTTATCTCTCCTTTGCCAAAGTACAAACATTTCTCCGTGGTGCCTCTTAGATACCTCAAAATCCATTTAACCGCTTCCCAATGAGCTTTACCTGGATTTGACATAAACCTGCTAACAACTCCCACTGCATGGCCAATGTCTGGCCTCGTATAGACCATTGCGTACATCAAACTTCCAATTGCCTAAGCATATGGAACCTTAGCCATGAGTTCCTTCTTCCTCCGTTTGAGGTGATTGTTCTTGAGATAGGCGAAAATGACTTGCCAACAGTGTGCTAACCGGTTTGGCATCGCCCATGTTGAATCTTTGCATAACACGGTTGATGTACTCTGCTTGAGATAGCTGCAAAACTCCTTTTTGCTTATCTCTCGTGATTTGCATACCAAGGATTTTCTTTGTCGGACCTAAATCCTTCATGTCAAATTCTTTTGACAATTGCATCTTCAAGTTTTTGATCTCATCAATGTCTGAGCCTGCTACTAACATATCATCAACATAAAGTAGCAAAATGATATAACTTGACTTATATCTCTTGAAGAAGCAACAATGGTCGACATTGCACTTCTGGAAACCTTCCTTGTGCATGAAGCTTTCAAACTTCATATACCACTGCCTTGGAGCTTGTTTTAGGCCATACAAGCTCTTCTCCTGCACACCATATTCTTTTTCCCTTCTTTTGAGAATCCTTCGGGTTGGTGCATGTATATTTCCTCAACTATGTCTCCATGAAGAAATGCAGTCTTCACATCTAACTGCTCAAGATAGAGATCGCTGGCAACAATACTTAAGACAGACCTGATAGTATTGAGCTTCACCAGTGGAGCAAAAATCTCGGTGTAGTCAATTCCTTCCATTTGCTGGAATCCTTTGACCACTAGTCGGGCTTTACATCTCTTAGAGCCATCATGGTCCTCCTTTACTCGATACACCCATTTGTTGTGAATTGCCTTCTTTCCTATGGGTAACTTAGCTAGTTCCCATGTCTGATTGGAGATCAAAGACTTCATTTCGTCTTTCATGGCAAGCTCCCACTTACTAGCATCCGTGGTATGACATGCTTCATCATAATCTTCAGGCTCTCCTCCATCAGTTAACAACATGTAGTCTTTGTATCTCCTGTTTGGAGCATGAGGTCTAGAAGACCTTCTTAATACAGGAACTAAAGTAGGATGCACTGGTGTGTCAGACGGTTGTCTGATGCTTGATTCTGCCAATTCCTCTGACTGGGGACTCTCATCTGTGGGACTTCCTGGAACATCGTCCATCTTTACATAAACAGGCTCGCTCAATCCTGAGTTGTTGGTGGTTGTGTTGTGCCTGTCTTTATACATCACTCTTTCATTGAATATCACATCTCTACTGCGGATCATCTTTTTGTTTTCATCATCCCAGAGGCGGTAGCTGTAACACCCTCCTTTTATTTAATTATTTTTATTAAGTTAGAATCTATTTATGTGATTTATTTATATATTTGAGGTGTTAGTATTTTATTATGTGGCATTATTCTATTATTTATTAGAATATGAGAATTATTAGTGTAAGTAGAATTGAGGGTTAGGATAGAAAGAAGAATAAGTTGTTGGGCCCAAAATAGATTTAGAAAGAATAGAAAGGATATAAATAGAGGAAGCTAGGTTGAGAGAATAGTTTACAACGTACGTTCAGTTTTGGAGAAAAAGAGGAGAAAAGAGAAGAGAAAAACCTAGGAGAGAAGAAGCTGCGATTTCTGCATATTAAGGTGAGGGTGAGACTATCTTGCATTAATATTAAGTTGTTAAATCATTAGATTACATCTAACAAGTTGGGGAGAGTTTGTGAGATTAAGAGGATTAGGGTTTATGAGCGATTTTGATGATTAGATGTTAAAGAACCGTAGAATTGATGAGAGAATCATGAACATACCTTAGATATCCTATAGGAATGTTATTAGAAGTAGTTTGATGGTTAGAAACATGAGAATGAATGAAAAATTGAGATTCTGAGAAAATTTGATTTTAAGTGTTTTTGAGAAATAAGTGATTCTAGGATAAGCTGTTTTGGAGATTTAAAAATATGATTTTTCAGTAAAAGATGATAGGATTTGTCGAATAGAACGCGTAGGCGAAAACGGAATTGGAATCGGGGTAACAGTTAGGTTTTTACGGACGAAACGGTAAAACCGGGAAAAACCAGGACTGCACAGAGCTGCTGCGCAGGTCACTGGCTACTGCCTTCCCACGCCTAGGCGCAGCTTTCCACGCTTGAGCGCAGCAAGGCAGCCCCCTCATGGGTGACTGCTTGTTGTGCTTTCGTTGCGTGCTGTCAGAACTTCGATTTTTATGTTCTTGTGTCTTTTTCACCCGTTTCCGTGTTGAATTAGCTTTTGGTGTAAACATGGAAGTTGTAGATAATTGAGTTAGCTTTCTAATGGCTTTGGAGTGACTAGAAAATTATGTGTAGATTTTAAGTTATGAAGAAAATAGTCCAAGTGGGTCTTCAGAAAACTTTAAGAAAACTTAGCATAATTAATCCTAAGTTAGTCCAAAAACTTATGGTTGGTTTCCCAACTTCAACTTAAGTATTAGAGATTTAGTTGAGGTGTTTTATGAGTATTTAGCTTATGTCTCATTGATCAAACTTGATTTGCTTTTGAAGAATGTTTTGGACTTTGATATGAATGTAATTGATTAATGTATATGTGGTTATTGTTGTTGATATGTTGGAATACATTATGTGAGTATTGTATGATACATGATATTATGATGTTTTATGATGTTAAGTTGATATGATTCATTTCTTATTGATGATATGATATTCAAGCACTGTTGTATGCTGCAATTGTTGTTGTTTGTTGCTGCTGAATCTTAGTGAAGATGTATAAGTCGGTCTAAGTCGTAAATATCTAAGAGGTTGTCAACATTAATGGAATTATGAGAGATGTTCATGAAGTTGTCTAAGTTGTAGAAAGTTGAGTCCATTGCATACTCATATACGTTGGTTGGGGGCTTGATGCTTGGAATGCTTAGTCATTCACACGATGGGTGAGGGTTTGATGCCCTGGAGCTTTTGCTCACTATATTGGGGGCTTGATGCCCTGAAGAGCCTATTTACGCTCATATAAGTTGGTTGGGAGCTTGATGCTCTGTATTGGTACCAAATGCATTTGCATATCAAGAGGTTTTTAAGATGATTTAAGATGTGAAGTTGTCGAGTGTCAAGTTGTTAAGTTGTCAAGATGCTAAGATGATTTGAGATGTTAAGAGTTGCATAGTCGAGTTGAGTCGCATTGTCGAGTTAAGTGGGGTTTGATTATGAAGTGTGATTGTGATTCGATGATTATGATTTAATGATGATGTTTGTTTATGAAGTTGATTATGAAGATGTTTTCGATAAATACTATGTTTTGCTCATGAATATTATTGATGTTAGATGTTGATGCTTATGATTATTATTGATGTTAGATGTTATGTGATTTATGATAAGATGTTATATGATTATGATAATGCGTTTGTGACTATTATTTGATGACATGTGATGATGTTTTATGATTAATAATTGAGCTTATTGATGAAGTATATGACTAATGTAGGAAGAATAATGACACTAGTTAAGGAAGTTTAAGATATTAGATATGATTAATGAATTATAAGATGTTTAAGTTGTTGAATGTACTTTATATGATTTATATGTTTAATATTATTGTTTGAGAAATCTCACCCCTCTGCTTGGAAATGTTGCTCTTCGTATGGGTAACTTGCAGGTAACCAAGATTAGTTGCGGTCGTGAGTGGACTCCTCACAAGTGTGTCTTAGGTGCTCTGATACGTAACAGGATGGGATTATGTCTTCTATTTCTATTCCTTACGTATTACTTATGGATTTTTATGAATAAATGTTGAACAAGACTTGAGATTTTTATGATGAGGCCTGCGTGCCAAAGACTTTTTATGTTGAATGAACTAATTCCGCTGCGAAGTTTTGAATTAATTATGTTAAATGATTTTGAAGAATAAATTGATATTTATTCAGTTTATGAATTTTTAAGAAGTGTAGCATTCCGTTAAAGTTGAATTACTCTGATTTTTAATTATGAAATTTTTACGTTGGGAAAACGGGGTGTTACAGTAGCCAAACTCATCCTCACCATAACCGATGAAAGTGCACTTCTTAGATTTTGGATCAAGTTTATTTCTACCTTGATCACTAATATGCACATATGCCACACAGCCAAAAACTCTAAGATGTGAGAATTTTACCTCTTTTCCACTCCATACCTCTTCTGGTATTTTATGCTCCAATGGCACCGATGGACCTCAGTTGATTAAGTAAGCTGATGTGTTGACTGCTTCTGCCCAGAAGTTCTTTGGTAACCCTGACTGCACACGTAAGCTTCTGGCTCTCTTAGTCAATGTTTTATTCATATGCTCAGCTACACCATTGTGTTGGGGAGTACCTGGCACAGTTCTTTCCATTCGGATCCCGTGCTCGTAGCAAAACTTCTTGAATTTGGTGTCTTCATATTCACCACCATTGTCGGTTCTGAGCTTTTTGATCTTCAAACCTGCGTCATTTTCCACCATGGCTTTCCATCTCTTGAAAGCTTCAAATACTTCAGACTTATGCATCAGAAAGTATACCCATACCTTTCTAGAGTGATCATCGATAAAAGTCACGAAGTAACGCTTCCCACCAATGGATGGGACAGTTGTTGGACCCCAAACATCAGAGTGAACAAGCTCGAGTTTCTCCTTCTTTGGGGTTCTTCCACTTGTCTGAAGGCTGACTCTCTTCTGCTTTCCAAGTATACAGTCTTCACATATGTCAATTTCTATTGATCGAAAACTTGGTAGTTTTCCTTTTGAGTGCATAACCTTCATCCTCTTTTCACTCATATGGCATAATCTCTTGTGCCATAGATTAGGATTTTCATTTGTTGCAACTACAATCAAATGACATGCTCCAGCTGTCTTGTAAAGAGTACCATTCTTTCTATCGCGAGCTATCGTCATTGCACCTTTTGAAATCTTCCAATCATCACCGTGGAAGACTGTTGTGTAACCTTCACTAGCCAACTGGCCTACAAAGATTAAGTTTATTGTGAGGTCTGGAATATGTCTGACATTTTTCAATTCCCATACAGACCCATTCAACTTAATCTTAACTTCACCTTTGCCCACAACCTTACAAGATTGTTCGTTTCCAAGGTAAACTTTACCAAAGTTACCACGGACATAATTCTTGAAGAATTCTTTTTGGGAAGTAGCATGAAAAGACGCTCTAGAGTTTAACACCCAAGACTCTTCCTTGCTCTCCAAAAAGCATATCAACGCGTCACTTCCTCCTGAGGTGGAAGCAACATTTGCCTCATCTTTCTCCTCTTGATTCTTTGCTGGGAGCCTACACTTATTTTTGAAGTGTCACGTCTTTCCACAATTCCAACACTCGATAGATTTCGAGTTGTGAGAACTACGATGATTTTTGGATTTGGATCGTCTGGCCTTTGATTTACCACGTCCATTTCCTCTAGTTGAATTTTTTCCTCTTGACTCTGTATGCAATACTGAAGATGATGACGATTCACCCAACTCTCTCCGTCGGATCTCTTCACTGAGAACCAAATCACGAACATCATCAAATTTCATCTTTTTGCTTCCTGATGAGCTACTCACAGCCGTGACAGTAGTGCTCCAACTATCTGGTAGGAAAGACAAAAGTATCAATGCTCGTACCTCATCGTCAAATTCGATACCAACTGAACTTAATTGGGTTGTGACAATATTAAGTTCCTTGATATGTTGCGCCACTGACGCGCCTTCTGTCATTCGGAGCGTAAATAATCGCCTCATCAAATGAACTTTATTTGATGCTGAAGGCTTTTCTTACATGCTAGAAAGAGCCTTCATAAGACCAGCGGTGGTTTTCTCTTTTGCTATGTTAAAAGCAACATTTCGAGATAACGACAATCGCACAACACCAAGTGCTTGTCTGTCAAGAAGGTTCCACTCATCATCCTTCATCGAATCTGGTTTCTTTTCTGTGAGAGGTTGATGTAGCTTTTTCAGATACAAATAATCTTCGATCTGCATCTTCCAAAAGCCAAAGTCCGCACCATCGAACTTTTCAATTTTCACCTTTCCTTCGTCTGCAGCCATGACTCCCACTTGAATCTAACTTCCTCTGGATCTTCTTTGACAATTTTTGTGAACCACTGTGCTTTAGAACACCTCCGTGAACAAATTGGTAACACTGACCAATTTTTCACTATTCACGAAAATTACTATTCACGTGAATAGTACTTTTGCCAAAAATTAACAAAGATATCGAGCCAGGCGCTCTGATACCAGTTGTTAGGAAACTACACACAATTTCCCCATAGTCAGATTAAGTGGAAGTGAAATAAATGCGGAATAATAACACACAAGATTGTTAACGAAGTTCGACCAATAATGCCCACTCTCCGGACTGCTGCATATCTCTTTAATAAAAAGGGAAATATATGTGTTTACAAACACTCACTACCCACAACCCAATTACACCCAAAAATTTTCTCTAAAATTCTTACACTGAGTTTTTCTCTAACTCTCTATTGATGTAATTCACTCACTTGTGTTGTTGTTGTGTTTTGCTTCTGATGCCGAGCCTCTATTTATAGATGCAGGAAGTGGCTTGTTTTCCATGTTCATAAAATGTGAACTTGTTCTTCTATGTTCAACAATTGATGCACCGTTTTTACTATTTCACCAACACTTGCCATGCTTTCAAATTTGGTTCTGACACAATTTGAAATTACCACCATATGCTACTATTCATATAGCATGCTAGTAAATCAAATTGGTTGAGAAAATCTTTCGGTGCATTTACTATGGTTGAACAACACACTATTCACCAACATAAACATGATGATTTTTTGTCAAATTGATATTTTATACAAGGACAGAGAAAGTCCTATCAATTGTCATAGAACATAAAAAATCAACATTAAAATAATTACTTACTTTTCAAGCAAATTTATGATTCAACAACTTTTTTTAATACTCGTAATTTTTTTAGTAAATTACTCTCTCCGACTCACAATAGATGACTCATTTGAAAATATATAATTTTGATCTAATTTACTTTGATAATATTTTTCTACTAATATACAAAGATAAATAATATCATATAAGATGTCGTTAGATTTGTCTCGATGAGTATTTTCAAAATATTAAATTTTCATAATTTTTTCTAATATATTATTCCATATATTTAAGCTCAAAATTATGTATTGGTATGCGTAATAGGGTCAATTGTGTCATGTATTATAGGACGGAGGGAGAGAGAATTACTCTTCTATCAAAGGATTGAGGGAGTATACCCGGGTAGCACTTGGGTGACATTGTGGTGGTGACATTGTCCAACCACAATGTCACAAGTGGCTTTTCTTCTTTCTCTTTCATAAGGTATTTTTGTTTTATGTACACTTGTGACATTGTGGTTGGCCAATGTCACCAATGTCATCAACCACAATGTCACCTAAATATTTTCCGAGTATACCCCCAAGATTCAAGCAGTTGTGTAGTTTAGTTGACTTGACCGGTTGGAAACCGAAAGGAAATTTGGAAGGAAGGACACCCACACTAGACACACTCTTTCTTTAGGTACACATTAATAACCAATAGGCACTAACCAAGGTGACTCATACCTTTTCTTTTCCAAAGAAACTAGACAGACACTCTTTCTTTAACGTACACATTAATAACCAACTTTATACTTTTTCTTCTTTTTTATTACGTTACTTCTCCAAGAAGGAGTCTTCACTGTGTGCTTTGTGTCATTTCAAGAAGTAAACCAAGAGAAGTAAACCATTCTCTTCTTCACTCCTGATACTTCATTACAGTTGCAGAAGATCAATGGCTACACCAAAAGAACACGTTGAAGAGATACGAAGGACAAAGTTCTCTATTGGTGGGAATCCTAATCCTTTGACGGAGGATCTTCACCATGCCGTTAAGAATCTCTCCGCCGAGCTTTATGCAAAAGATGTTCATTTCCTGATGGAACTGATTCAGGTACATGTTCATCCTTTTCTGTTTCACCTCTTTTATTTATTAGTAGTATAATCATGCATGCATATGCATGTTTTCAAAATTATATTTTTGTCTTGTTTTTGTGTAGGTTCAGTTACATGTACTAAGACCATGCTTATTCTTCTTTTACATTTTAATATTTTTCTTTACTTTTTTGTTGTGTGGATAATATATGCATGATTCTGAGTGATTTTCTCTATTTATGTATATCACTATCATTGTTCTCATATCTAGAGATGAAATCATGTTTTTATATGAGAGATGCTATTTCAACATAAAAATCCTATCATCTTTTTTAGAGAAAAAAAAACCTATCATCTTATTATGCCGTATAAAATAAATAGGGTCAATATATGTTTACCCCTGTAATATTAGCGATTTCCGGTTTACCCCTGTAAAAAAAATTGTTTAGATTTCAACCCTATAATTTGAAGATTTTTGGTTTTTGATCTTCATGAATTTTGACCGTACAAAATCGATAATATGATAGGGGGTAAACCGAAATATCCATGATATGGCAGGGGTAAACTGAAATTCTCTCAAATTACAGGGGCTGAAAGTACCTTAAATTTTGTAATTTGAAGCCATGAAAGTCCAAAACAAAAAAATCTTCAAATTACAAGGTTGAACAATTGTCTTAGTGTTTGTTTGGTTTTGTGGTGATAAAAATTGATCTTATATGCATTGTTTTTGTGAAATTGATTTTAGTCAAAGTGAGTTGAACGCAAAGTGACTTATGTTTAAATTTGTGCGTAAAAATCACCTTTGTAGTCAAAAGTTACAAATTCTAGCTTCAAGTTATAGTCAATTTTGAAGTCCAAATCAATTTTATTGGAAAATTCTTAAAACATGTCAAACAATTATAAACCTCAAAAATTGCTAATGTGTTTGAGAAAGAGAAAAGTAATACTCTCTCAGGTCTCTATTATAAGATAAACAAATTATTTTTTAGATTCATTGTATAACTAATGTATCTATTCTATATTATAGATACATGATATATCAATTATTCAATGAACCTAAAAATAAATATTTTTCCTTATAATAGTAGTATAAAAAGATAAAATATATTTCAGTTATTTATATATTAGGTGTTGGACTCCACTTTTGTTGTCAAACTCAGCAACATTTCTCTTTTCAAATATAGTATTTGAATCCCCCTAAAAAAAATTGTATTTGAATTTCGTTTCCATAATTTTTTTTGTTGTCAACTTTTACAGAATGCTGAAGATAACCACTACAACGAGGGAGTGAAACCAACACTGGAGTTTGTCATAACTTCTGATGACATTACTGCTACTGGTGCTCCAGCCACATTACTTATTTTCAATAATGAAAAGGGTTTCTCTCCAAATAACATCGAGTCCATATGCGGTGTTGGACGATCAACAAAGAAAGGCAATAGGAGCAGTGGTTACATAGGAGAGAAAGGTACATCACATTCTTATATTTATTTGTTTCTTAAAATGTTGTGTACTTTGGACTCAAAATGGACTAATGCTAATATAGTTACTTCAATGAAGATTAGTTTTTTTTTTTTTTTTGAAAGAATGAAAAGATTAGTTGAATGTTTTATTTTGTATTTTAATATCTGAATTGTAATTTTAATCTTTTTTTAAAAGGACATAAATATAAACATGTGTACTTTTTGATAGTCAACTATCTCTCTTTTGGAAATCCTTGTTAATCGAGTGATATAAAACCATGCTTGAGTATGGAGTATGAATATCCATAAAAGTAGCCAAATTGAAAATGATAACACAAATGTTTGACAAAATCTCTCTTATGGTTGAATTTCAGGAATCGGATTCAAGAGTGTGTTTCTGGTTAGTGCTCAACCATATATTTTTAGCAATGGATATCAGATAAGGTTCAATGAGATGCCTTGTCCACATTGCAGTCTTGGATATATAGTACCTGAATGGGTTGAGGAGAAGCCAACCCTTGTTGACATAAAGCAGATATATGGTGCTGGTGAAGCTCTTCCAACTACAACAATTGTCTTGCCCTTGAAGCCGGATAAGGTCAACCCTGTCAAACAGCAGCTTTCAAGCGTTCATCCAGAAGTTCTTTTGTTTCTTACAAAAATCAGACACCTTTCTGTAAGAGAAGTTAATGAAAATCCTGGACAGAGCACTGTAACTGCTGTATCTATTTCAAGCGAGATTAACTTCGTGCAAAGGAAAAACATGAATTCTGAGTCTTACACACTATATCTCTCCGCAGAGGAAAATAGTAACAATGAGAAGGAATGCAGCTACTACATGTGGAAGCAAAAGTTTCCGGTCAGGTCAGAAAGTGTGGTTGAAAGAAGAACAGATGTGGAAGAATGGGTTGTGACACTGGCCTTGCCAAATCAGGAGAGACTTCACAGGGGTAAAAGCTCACCAGGGGTCTATGCATTTCTTCCTACAGAGATGGTCACTAATTTTCCTTTCATTATTCAAGCCGATTTTGTCCTTGCCTCATCAAGGGAGACAATTCTCTTGGATAATAAATGGAACCAAGGGATACTTGAATGTGTTCCAACAGCCTTTATGGATGCATTCAAAACACTTGTTGTAGGATCCGATCAAGCTCCAGTATCCAGTTTGGTTCGCATGTTCAAGTTCCTTCCCATTGAAAGTTCTCCATTTGAGAAGTTTAATTACGTGAGGGACAAAATCAAAGAAAAATTGGTTAATGAAAATATTGTTCCTATTGAGACGTACACAGAGCAGAAGCACTTCTATAAGCCTGGTGAAGTTAGTAGGCTGCTGCCTGAATTCTGGAATATTTTGACCGAAGCCCGGGGCGAAGGAGTGTACTTGCTTAACCTATCTTCTCATGATGGGAGGAAGATCTTGAGTTCTTTCTTTGATAAGATTGAATATGATAATGTACTTGATTTTTTAGGGCTTAAATCAGTGAATGTTGATTGGTATGCAAAGTGCATCCAGAGTTCTAATCTTGTGGATGGAGTATCAGAAGATCTCTATCTTCAAATTTTGCTGTTTATTGCTAAAAACTGGTCTTCAATATTTAAGGGCACAGACATAATCAATATTCCATTGATAAAATATGTCGCTTCTGATGGAACTCTATCCTCTTTCAGTTTTCATGAATGCACACAGCACTATGCAGGTGCGAAGCGAGTAGTAATGACAGACTCAAGTCAGTCTAATGCTTGTTCTTGGTTGATCAATTGGAACAAGGAATTTGCATGTGCAGGAAACCAGTTTTTTATGCCTGAAAGCACACAAAAGGCGATCCTACGTTTAGCCCAGAAACAAACTTTGATGGAATGGCTTGCAAACGACGTTTATGTTACTAATTTGAGCGTGTACAGTTTTGCCAATGTCGTCTGCAGTTCTGTTAAAAATAACAGCAAACATGTCATTGCATATGCTCACTTTTTATACCACTCTTTATCAATGAAGTATTTGTCAGAGCGGGAGGTTGATAGTCTCTGTAATTCTATGCCACTTGTTGACAACTATGGGCGTGTCACAGAAACAAGAAAAGGAGTTCTTGTGCCTGCAAATGTGAGCAAATGGGCAGACTTGATTGTTTCTAATCCTTGGAGCAATGAAAATTATGTTGAGCTCGGAAAGGAGTACCTAAATTCCTCATCTTATGCAGGCCAATTTACAGGTTCCGGGAAGCTTATTAATTTCCTCACAACTCATGTTGGGGCTTCTGACATACCTCATATATCTCCTCCAAATTCTGGGTTTTCAGCCGTTGATACACCACTTACCAAAGAAAATGCCTTTTTGCTTTTGGATTGGATTCGGAATCTGAAGCACAGGGGAGTGCACCTACCAGAGAGGTTTTTGAAATGTATAAAAGATGGCAGCTGGCTTAAAGTTACCGTCAATGGATACAGGCCTCCTTCAAAGTCGTTCTTAATTCGATCGCCATTGGGAAATATTTTGCAAAGTGGTTCAGTTCTTGTTGATATCCCCCTGATTGATGAGAGCTTCTATGGGGAGAGAATAAACGAGTTTGAAGAAGAGTTGAAAACTGTAGGAGTGATGTCCAGTTGTGAGGAAGCATGCAGTTTCATTGGAAGAGAACTGATGTCTCGTGCATCTTCCTTCACTCTAAGTAAAGATCATGTTCTTTTGATGCTTAACTTCATCCAATATCTCAGGAAAAGTTTTCTCCCGTTGGATGAATTTGTGAACAGCATCAGAGATGGACCTTGGCTAAAGACATCTTTGGGTCTAAGGTCTCCTGTGGGATCAGTATTGCATGATTCCGGATGGCAAGTCGCATCTCAGATTAGCAATATCCCTTTTATTGATCAATCTTATTTTGGTGAGGAAATATATGACTACGAAGAGGAGCTGAAGTTGTTGGGAGTGATAGTTGGCACAAGTGGAAATTACCAAATTGTTATCAAGCATTTAAAATCACCCTCATATTTGGCCTCTTTGACAGCTGAGGCTGTTCTTCTGCTGATGATATGCATCAGACCCATGGATGACCCTAGTGTAGTCTTAAGTTCATTGGAGGGAACAAGCTGCTTGAAGACAAACATGGGTTTCAAAATACCAAGTGAATGTTTCTTGTATGACCAGGTGTGGGGCTGCATTTTTGATGTATTCAACGGCCTGCCTGTGATTGATCATAAATTCTATGGAGATGATATTTTCTCTTACAAAAATGAACTGAAGCAAATCGGTGTGGTGGTTGATTTTGAAGATGCTATCAAAAAATTTGCTTCTCTCTTCAAACAGAAGGCATCACAAACTTCATTTAATGAAGAAAATGTCATGTCATTTCTTTCTTGTTGCAGACAGCTGAAGGGAACTGTTTATGGATTTCCTTCTGATTTCTCAAGCATTATACATAATCAGAAGTGGCTGTATACAAAGGTCGGTTGTTATGCGTGCCCAAGAGAATGCATTTTATATGGTCCCGAGTGGAAATTTATATCTTCAATTACTTGTCTCCCTTTCATTGACGACAGTGAAAATTTTTATGGCATGGCAATACATGATTACAAGGAAGAGCTGAAGAGCACTGGTGTTGTTACTGAATACCAACATGGAGTGAGATTTGTGCCTAAATGTCTGAATTTTCCTTCAGATCCCTCCACCATTACTCCTGAAAGTGTGTTTTCTTTGCTGGAATGCATCCGAAGTTTATATGAAAAGCATAAGCTTTCCATTGATGATGAGTTCAGGAAGAGATTGTCCAGGAATTGGTTGAAGACACATGCTGGTTATAGGCCTCCAGAGATGTGTTTGCTGTTTAATTCCAAGTGGAGTTCTTTCTTTAATCCAACTGATGGGCCTTTCATTGATGCAAATTTTTATGGTCCTACAATAGCATCTTTCCAGAAAGAATTCAATGCAATAGGTGTCACCACTGACCTAGAGAAAGGATGCTCCTTGCTTGCCGGTCACCTTGAGATTCTCTCTGACAGTGAGAATATTGTCAAAATATACAGGTACGTCATTTAATCACCCACATGCTATGTCTCTTTTTGCTTCTTGCTTGCCAGTCACCTTAACTCTCTTTGACTTTGATAATATTGTGAATATACATAGGTACTTGTCTGAATACAACTGGAAACCTGAGGATAAAGCTGCCAAGAAAATTTGGATTCCCGATGGAACTGAAGGTGGACAGTGGGTCCTCTCTGAAGAATGCATCGTACATGACCCTGATAAGCTTTTTGGTTTAAAATTCTATGTTCTTGAAGATATCTATGATAGGAAGCTTTTTCCCTTTTTTACCTTTGCCATGGAAGTCAGGGCTGAACCCTCACTTGATGATTATGTTGATCTTTGGAATGAATGGGAGAGTTCGCTGGAAGAATTGTCGCATGACAAATGCTGTAAATTCTGGATGTTTATCCTGAAACATTTGGGCAGAAATACAGAGAAGAAACTTTCTGAGAGGTTGATCAAACTACCTGTAACAACAGGAAGCAAAGAGATATTTCTGCTGGACAAGAAAGATGTTTTTATACCTGATAACCTTCATCTGAAGAAGCTTTTTGAGCAGGAGAAGATTTTTGTGTGGTATCCTCAGCAGGACTTTGGGCCTTCGTCCATTTCTAAGTTATATGACATCTACAGAAAAATCGGTGCTCGAAATATATCTGAATCACTATGCAAAGAAGAATCTTCCTTGCTGAATGATGGTGTTGAAATGGTGCAAGTTGATTATAATGATATTCTTTTCAACTTAAAAGGTTTGATTAAGCTCATTCTTGGTTTCCTTGCTTGTTCTTGCCTGAAAATGGAACCAGACAAGAGGCATGAAGCTGTTCAAGGTCTTCTCAACCTGAACTTCCTTGAGACAAAGACGCCGGTCATGGTAAGCTACAGTTTATCACTGTCATCAGGTGACATCATTACAAAGAAAGATGACAAAATGGTTCGCTGGGAAAGGCAAAGTTCGAAGTTTTTCATCCAGAAGTTGGATGAGCCTCAGGGAAATGCACTGAAATATGCCACATATTTCTCTGAAACTATATCAGAAGGTGTTTTGTCTGAGAATCATGATTTTGTTCCTGCCCTCTCTGAATTGATCACATTGGGTTTTGTGCTGAAATTCAAGAATGATGATATTGAATTTCTGATGGAGTCGAAGAACTTTCAGATTTTCAGTGAGGATGAGAAGCTCCTCAGTTCTGCCTTCCCTTCTGACTGAGAATTCTGCATAGGTTTTAAGTTTACTTGTTACTATGTCTGTCTCTTTACAATGTTTAAGTTTTCTTGTTCTTAAAACTTGGTTCCCTTTTCTGTGGTTTGTAAGACTTTGTTACAGCACCTTTGTTGTTATTATTGTATGTAGTTTCCATGAAGTGAGTATGTTAGTCTGCATGCTTTTGTGAAGAACTTCTTGCTGATAAATGTATTTCATTTTAGTGCATATTTGATTTTCTATTGTTAATTCTTTCTAGCTTAATTATGTGAAGTAAAATTCTTAGTTTGATTTATGTAGACGACCCCATTTAGTGGATTAAAACTTGGTTGTTGTCGTTGTCTTTTCTTAAGATACCGAGCAAGTGTGCTAACTTATTAATCTGTTTGTCATATTGAGTTAATTTGAGCTTATAGATAGCTTGTTTTCTAAGTGGGTTTTTCTTGATCGTTGCTCAGTGGTAACTGAACCATATCCGGCAAATTGATATACGAGCTAGACATTGAAGTTTTGAATAGAGGAATAAGTTTGAAATTAAACCAGTGAGATGTGGAAGTTTCTAAAAACTCCATTGAGTAAAATGCTAAGAAAAGTAGCAGCGTGTGTAATTCTTGTTTTCATATCTATGTCAATGTGTTTGTCTGTGTTTCATTTGAATTGAAAATACAATTTCATTAAGAGAAATTTTACAATTTGCTTATTTATTTATTGGATATTGTGTTGAAGTACTTTGTGAATAATATGCTGATGTTGCAGAGTTGATTTTTGTTGTTGCTTATGATATATCTCTATGTTATGTCTTAATTTATTGGATTGCTTGTGATCTGTCTTCAAATAAAAGATTTCAAGTGAGTGAAGTCAGTTTAAGGTCTATCATAGATCATGAGCTCAAAAGTTTGAATAGATTTTGCTACAATAAAGCCCAAGTCAAATTCAACATCAGAATTGGTGTGTGTGTGTGTGCGCGCAAGTACACAGACATTTATTTATTGAAGAGTTATACACATGAGGAAGCATGGAATGCAGAAATCATGATGAAAATTGAACCTCAATCCTTACGGTTTTCGCCTCTGCTCAACACGTCTCCAAGACAAAAAGTAGACCGACAATTACTCCTGATGCGGGGTGAACAATAAGGGGGTATTCCAATCCCTTCCCTTGTATATAATGGATTATTGTTGTGTCTGATTGTTTCTTTATGTCAACATCTATGAGCTTATACGTATTTCAAATGGGGAGTCTTTTATATAGAGTAATTGTTGCTTGTTACTTTTGATTGGATTATGCTCTGCATATAATTTGCATATGTGCTGTTCTGTATTTGTGAAATATTGTCATCTTTTGACAAATTATAACACATCTGATAAATTAAGTTCTTGTCCGATTGTTTCACCCATGTCTGTCACCTGCTGTTTCTACAGTTTTGTTCCATGAAAGTAGTTGTTGAAGGTTCATGCCTCACTTATAATTTGGAAGCAAGCATGAAGGTTTATTCCCATCAGACAAGACTTTGTCTCATAAACCATATGCCTTAAAAACAGTCACCCTGTTTTGAGTTATAGCATTCTCCTCTCTTTTGGGCATCACTAAGCGTTTAATACAAGTCTTGTCATGCTTATAGATTATGTGTTAGTTCATGGCATTACAGTTTTGCTAAATTTCCTGTAGTATAGTGTTAGGATTCAATATGAGAGGGTGTTTTAAATAAGGGAAATGTTAATGAATGCCCCCGGAGCACTCATGAAAAGTTGTGTATTCAATGCATTGGAAATTGAACTGTTTCAATTTTTTAAAGAATAATTTCCTGATTTAGAATGCTTAAAGAGTGTCCCGGAGGTACTCGTTAACAAGACCCTCTAATGACTAACACATTAGAGGTTGTTAGGTAGTTGATTATGTTTAAGTAGATTATTAGTAAGTGCCCATTAAGATAAGATTAAATAATAAGAGGCCCATTAAGGTTAAATAATAAAACAATAAGAGGATATGAGTTTGCAAAGCTGATTCAGTCATTAGAGTTTAGCAAATGTGTTAGTTTCCGGTTGGAGTGCAAAGTGGCAGACAGTAGATGAGTAGAATCATCATGTGTGGATGTTTTGCTGTGAACAATATGCAGGTGTCAATGCCAATGCCAGAATCTATTAAATATTCGAAAGAGTGATGGCACGGCATCATACAATTATGAGTGCGTGCTACAACTTGAATGATACATATGGGTATTGAGTGTCAAAAAAAAATGTGGGTAGTGACGTCAAAAAAAATATGGGTAGTGACGTAAGTGGCTGGTTGCACCATAGTTTTTTTTTTTTTTTTTAAATATAAAAAGTGGGTAGTTACATATGAATATATGGGTAGTTTTTTTTTTATTAAAAAAAAGCAAAATTAAATTAGTAAGGTTAAAATTGGAAGAGAATATAAAAAGCTATTAGCTATAAGTTTGAAATCTACTTGAAATAACTTCTCAAAAAAAGCTATAAGCTCGTGAGAAAAACTTGTTACCAAACACGTCATGTTTTGATCCTACAAACTTATAATCTAATTCAATAGGTGGCATTTAACCTGCACAAGCAAAAGAGTTGTGCACATTTAGCAGGCAGGAAATGAAGGACAGCTGGCAGTAAAAAAACACTTTTTACCTGCTGGAATATTTTAATGAAAACATATTATATTATAAACTATTCCATTTATTGTTTCTGCTGCTCACACCCCCCTAAAACACCATCAATTATCAGCAATTACTTGTAAACCCCCTACTAAAATTGAAACATGGAGAGGAGTAATTCACACCTTGTAACACATCAACAAAGTTAGTTTCTCACATTAGTTTTTTTTTTTTACGGTTTCCTCTTGCATCCTCTTCTCCCTCATCATGTTCTTCATTTCTTCATAGTTCCATAAATTTTCATTCACCATCAACCAATCTACCCACTAACGTAAAATTTTCACTCACCATCAACCAACCTACCCATCAACAATTGTTCAATATCAGTGCATTTTTCCATTGAAGTTTGGAGATTGCATCTTAGTTTGGTTTGTAGATCTGGATTCATTGAAGGTGTTGGTAGATTTCTAAAATCTTTAAACTTGAAGGTATGTATAAGAATTTTTTAAACATATTAAACGATTTATTATGATATATGGTTGTTGAATACTAGTACTAATTTTCCTACTTGAAATGCATTGCGATTCAACTTAGCATACATCTCCCTCAGTGGTTGCCATGTACGAATTGCTGGTCATTACTTACGCACGGTCATGCGTAATTCTGGCACGGCCGTGTTGATTATCTCTGGAAGAATGGGACAAATATTCATATTTTCATGTGCACGGTCGTGCTCTTCATCAGCACGGTCGTGCTTGAGTTCCTGGCATTGAATGTGTTATTTTTCTTTCTAATAGTATACCCAAGTTTGTGTTTTCTAATAGTAACTCTATAATTGATCAAGAAGATATGTTTCTTCGCAAAATTAAAGAGATCGAATGTAGCATTAATGGTTTAACACCAACCAAGGGTTTTTAAAAAAAAAAAAAAGGAAGAAGAGGTACAAAATGTCTCAAAGGTTTCATAGATCAAGGCAATTTTGGATGCAGCATCAGAGGATAGATGGCAGATTTTTTCTGTTATGGTTTTGTGTCTGTTATGTCTGTTTTTTCTGCTGTGTCGGTTTTGGGGCACTGGCGCTGCTGCTTCAGTTTGATGTCTGGATGCTTGCCGTGTTGCTTTAGGTGGTTGTGATTTTCTTGGTGGACCACGGGTTGAGGCAGGGGGTATGCGTACGTTTCCTTCGCACTTATATGTCGGCCTCAAGATCCGTTTTCCTTTTGTTTTTGGGATTCTTGGGGTCTAGGTGTTACGTATATTGGCGGCACCATGTTTGTTTGTTTCCTTTTTACCGCGAGCTAAATATTCCTTACATTTCCTCGACGAGAATAAAATTTGCTATTAAAAAAAAGAGTAATTCACAAATGCAATGCAAGGCGCCCAACACAAGTGGAGCTATCTAGCTCAATGATGTACACAATAGACCTTTCATGGTAAGCTAATAGCAATTGGAGTGTGTGAATGAACTAAAAAATGTTCACTGATTAAATATCTTTAATGTTTATGCAGGAAGATATTGCTGCTTTATATCCTTTTGGTGAAGATAATGTCACTTTAAGCTCATTTGGTACCACTAGTTTTACTAGCTTATTGATTGGAAACCTTCACGAGGATACCACAACATTGATGAATCCATAAAGATGTGAAGCAAAATTTGGTTTTATTGGGCAACACTTCTGGATATATTTTAGGGTATATGTTGTGAAGATGGATTAAGTGTAAACAAGTGCACTTGATACAATTGTAAACAATTTGACTTTTTTGTGTTATTGATTGAGTGTTATGCTTTGATTTAGTGTTCTCAAATGTACTTATGAAATTATCATTGGAGATGCATAACACAATGAGATTTGGTATCAAATTATGAATAGATGGTTATCTGTTATGGGGTCTGCAGTGGTGTTTTCGATTTCTGTTATGGCCGCCTCTCTTTTTCTGATTTTTTGGCATAAACATGTAGCAGTTCTGGTTTTAAAACAACTTCAGTAGGCCTAGTTTTTGGTGTATAGCGCGGCTGTTTTAGCGGCAGTTTGTTCAACTTTAGAACATTATCATATTAAGCATTATAGTAAACACTTAATTTATCGCAGCAGTTTGTTCAACTTCAGAACATAACCATAAATATATCCTCAATTTTCAGAACAAAAGTCACCTAATTTATTCAATAAGAAAGTTTTACATTATAGAAGACATAAATCCCTTTTACAAGAATTGATCCAACTCTTACAAATAATATGACAACATAATATTTTCCTAACTCAGCTACGTATAATTAAACTATATCCTCTCAAAGCCACAAATACATCCCTTCCAAAGTAGCAAAGCATTGCATCACTACACCTAGGATAAGACGACCAATTCAAGCCCCATCCAAATCTACGGGACCAATTCCCTGTCAACATTGCGCTGCCCACCTTCATGTCACGAGAAACAAAAAAGGTTGTTAATTTGAAGGGAAAAAAACCATTGATGCCTTCAACCAAATAATTCCAAGATATAGCAATAGCCTTGGCTAGACAGAACCATTGTCATATTCACTGCAACCTGCTCTAAGAAAATGATAACTTAGACCGATAAATGTGTCGCTAACGCTATAGAATCAGGAATGACATTAAACTTGTTCACAACAGTATACGAGTACTCTTCTGTTTTGAATCGATATATATATATATATATCATTGAGTTACTTCAAACCAATCAAAAGTGGCTTCTAATATGATAGCTCAAGGCATGCAAGCGTATCACAATTTGTTCCATAAACTCTTTCCCTTCAGCATCTGGCTTAATCAATTTCAAGGCACATCTTAAATCCATAAAGAACAATGCTTGAATTTCAATTGGATAGCCATAAACACCCTGAAACCAGAAATTATAAAATTAAAAAATGAAGTAAGAAATGGATAGATTGACCACCATTAGGAGTAAAATTCATGGTAAATCCCGTCAGAGATTAGCAGTAGTACATCTAAAATAATTCTGCTAGATTGTTATCCTTGTTCACTTTGGATTCAGTACTAGCAAAAAAACAGATTACTACTTGAGTTTTGATACACAGGGTTGAAGTCATTGTGATATAAATCCACATAGAAAAATCATTTTATAACGACAATGCTTGTATTTAATTATTATTACAGTTATTATTATAATTAATTTGTATTTTAATATAAATAAACATCAATAATATTATATTATAACGACAAAACTAATTTTATATTTATATATAGAAAATAACATAATACAATTTTATTAGTCTTGACAAAAAACAATTTTATTAATAAAACTTAAGATTAAAAATACAACAACTGAAATTCATCAAAATACAAAAACTGAAAATCGATAATTAATAAATGATGTATGTGGTCTTTAATATACATCACATACAAAAACCTAAAATGTTAAATTTTGTTTATAATACCGACCGGATTGTGTATTTATAGGTCAAATATTACACATATTTCATTCATCTTATAATTTTTCCAAAAAAAATAAAATCCAATTACAAGCATCCAATTTACTAAAACAACTTCTACTAAATTTGTATACATTTTCAGATTTTTCCATATACATACAAAATGCAATTTCAACCCTAATGACAATATAGATAACAAATTACATTTTATTTTTTAAACACATTGAAATGAAACAACATAATAATACTTTAATTAAATAAACTCTAACCCTAATAACAACTCTAACCCTAATGACAAGATTCTTCGACCTAAACTACTTCCAATACTTCAGAACAACTGATGAAACTCACAACTCTTACCCTAACTGAAAGAATCTCGGAGTCAAAACGTTCATTGACTAACGAAACCCATGTTATCGACTAACCATGCTTATAACGTACATGTATTTACTTAATTTTTTGTTACATTGTGTAAATTAATAAGAAGTGTGGGCATATTTTATTTTAATTATCTCTAACTATCATCTTATTTAATTATTTATTTTATAAATAATTATTATGGAGTCTTAGTAATATTTTGATTACTTTTCCTTATATGTGTAGCAGTTATGGTGTGATAATTTTATACTTATTTATTTGATCTAGAAGTAATATAAAATGTGATATTTTATTTATTGATTTAATATTTTAATCATTATAGAAAAAGTGATAGGAGTTTTCTATGAGTATTTTTAGGAGGATATTAGTTATGAGTGAGTAAAATAAAATTAATTTACATTATTAGTGGGTAGAGAAAATAAACGGGTGGGTGTATACAGTTGAAATTGCATGAGTCGGTCTAAGTTGCAAGAATTAAGAAGTTGTCCATGATTATGGAATTGTATAAGATGTTCACGTTGTTGTCTAAGTTGTAGGAAGATTGAGTCCATTGCATACTCATTAAAGATGGGGGCTTTAGGCCCGGCAGCTTTATGCTCAAATACGTTGGGGGCTTTAAGCCCGGCAGCTTTATGCTCACTTGTTGAAGAGCCTAATTACGCTCATATATGTTGTTGAATGGTACCACATGCATTTTCATATCAAGAAGTTTCACGATGATTTAAGTTGTTAAGAGTGCATTGTCAAGTTGAGTCGTGTTGTCGAGTCAAGTTGTTAAGTTGTGATGTTTTAACGAATTACTTTGTGATGTCTATTAATGTAATTGTATGAGACGATGAAGGTGATTATTTGTTGATGTTCTTATGAAGATGGTTATTGGTGACTACATGTGTTGTGACTAGTTGGAATTGAATTGTGACATTGTGTTTGTGAAATTTTTTTTGGTTCTTAAGTTGTAATGATATTTTCTACTAATATAGATTGAGATGATATAGTATATTCTTCAAGGTTTTGAATATTATGTTTGTGATGTGAAACGAATTTGACTTAATTGCTTACATGTTCTTCTCATTTTTTTTATACTATTACATGTTCTCGGAACTCACCCCTTCGTTGTTTGTGTTTGCTGGCTTGGCCCTGCGGTTGCGAAACCGTAGTTATATAGGTTATGAGTCTTGGAGTCAAGTGCATGCCTTTCGTGAGGACTTGTCTTGTGTCGTCGGTTATTTTGCGGAAAAGCACCGCTCTGATAGTGACACGGGAAAAGGGATATGCTTACTTATTTAATTTTGTGCAAGAAAACCATTGTCTATGATGTAAAATGAAATATTTTCAAAAGAAAAAGATTCGACGTTATTATTACTATAATTTTTAATGAAGTGAAATATGAATTATGTTTGTTATGAGTCAATGTGATATCCTAAATTTTGTGGAAGAATTCCTATATCATTAGAGAAGTTTTTATTTGACACTTTCCGCTGCGAATTAAACTCTATTTTTAATTAAATAATAGCAATAATTATTCTTGGGATTTAGGGTGTCACACTTACCCTAACAAGTAGAATAATATACGATAAGTATTTCGATGAATGTTTAATGCCTAATCAAACTATTCACCAACTTATCTTGCCTACAACTCTAACCCTAACGACAATAGTGTTCGAATTAAACTACTTGGAAGACTACTAATAGTTAGATCAATTGATCACAACGAATAATCAAACCCACAACTCTTACCCTAACAACAAAAATCTTATACGGAAAGTACTTGGATAAATGTTAATTGATTAATCAAGATATTCACTATGTGATTTGTATTTTATTTATTTTATCGTTATTATTAAAAAACTAATTTATAAATTCAATATAGATAACAAATTACAACTATTTTTTAAACACATTGAAATGAAAATAACATAATACTACTTTAATTAAATAAACTCAAGAATAAAAATATAAAAAAATTCTTAAAAAAACAAAAACTCAAACTTACTAATGAGTATATGTTTTGCTTATTTTTATGTCCATTTACCTTGACCCATTCAACAATAATGTACACACTCTGGTCACCAAAATAACCAAAACTTGACATTTTTTTATTTATTCAATAATTAATCTATGTGGTCCTTAATATACATCACACACACTATTTATTAAATAAACCTAACAGGTTATATTTTGTTTATAATAGTGACTAAACTGTCTTTTTATACAATTATCTTATTTTTCGAAAAATAAAAAATAATCTAATTACTAAATTTTTATCCAATTATTAAATTTTCTAAATTTTTGAAAAGAAAAAAAATTTAATTATCTAAATTTTAAATATGGTTTATCGAAAATAAAATCCAATTATCTAAAAATCCAATATTCTAAATTTATCGAAAAGAAAAAAAAACTTCTAATAAATCATATTCTTTTTCGATTAAATGTATCTTTAATTTACAAATATGATTTATTGTTATAAATATAATTTATTGTTTATTTAATTTATATTATGATTTAAGGAAAATAACTAAATTTCCTTCTACCAAAACTAATTGGTAAATTTATATTATAGGTTGTCTTGTTTTAAGCTTGGGCCTGGTTTGTAATATAAGCCCAATACATCACTTGCCAAAAAAATCATTAAAATACTCAACTTTATTCTTTCCGTGGGACCCGCGCCAACAACAACCAGCAGGTTACCTTTCCAACTTTTGCAACAAAACTAATTGGTAAATTTATATTATAGGTTGTCTTGTTTTAAGCTTGGGCCTGGTTTGTAATATAAGCCCAATACATCACTTGCCAAAAAAATCATTAAAATACTCAACTTTATTCTTTCCGTGGGACCCGCGCCAACAACAACCAGCAGGTTACCTTTCCAACTTTTGCAACAAATCTGGACCATTCGAATATAATATTAATATATCAATGGCTCAGAATTGCTTTCAGCTCTTATATCAAGGATGCACAACTCTTTTGCTTGTGCAGGTTAAATGCCACTAATTCAATAAGCTATAAGCTAACTTTTCGTACTTACCAAATACAACTTTAGTTAGATAGTTTGTTTTGCACCTCAATGTTTTGATGTACTAAATAAGTCTTTGATGGCTAAAAGCAACTCAATAGAAAATTGTATTATTTGATGTACGAGAGATCCATTGACTCCAATAATAAGTATAAAAAGTTACGTCAAATTTTATTCATTAATTTTAATATTAATTGATGGTTGTGATTAATCACGACTAATTCATACAATTGAATTTTTTTTTCTATTTAATCTTCTATTGAAATGGTTGGTTGGTGGTTTACGTTTTAATTTAACACCAAAAGTTCACAATTGTATACATCATTTATTTGAACTGTTTTCATCAGTGTATTATCGTGGGTTGTTTCAGAAGAAGGAACAAAAAACCTTATGCTAAGGATTAGTAGTGATTAATCACAATCATGAATTAATATAAAAATTAATTGTCAAGATTTAAAGTAAATCTTTATATTTGCTCTTGGAGTCTATGGATTCTCCTTTATTGATTAAACTTTAAACATAGTTAAATATGAAGTTGGTACTCTTTAACACAAAGGAATTAGAGAGTTTGTGTTCCATCTGTGTTGTTAATTATGTGTATGCACTTTCATTATTTGAGCTACTAATTATTGGTTTGCATTACTTTTATTATTGATTTGTCATTTTGTTAATTAAAAAAAAAGTTTCAAAGTTATCCCAAGTCTACTCTATTCTTTTGAACACTATTTTCATGAGGAAATAGTCACCCATTATTGAAGAAAATTTTAACTAGTTCTACAGAGATGCTGATTTTTGTGGGGAACGATATGGAATTGGCCTTTTGGACTAAACAACACGTGCTCTCTATGTACAGACAAAAGCAACGTGCCTTCCCTATCTCTATCTCCCTTCACTCATGTATTCAATTTTGGACAAACCATTATCATATTTAAAGGTATTTATTCATTGCATCATTTCACTCACCAAACTTACTCTCCCATTCAATATTACACATTCAAGAAAACAATCAATATGCAAAATCTCACTGAAATTACTCATCAAACAAATGCAAATATTCCCCTTCAAAACCTCTCCCAACTAAGTACCGAAATGGATTCTATTCAAAGCTTCATATCCCAATCCATTCAAACAAACACAGTCCTCCCCAAACAAAACTTAGACTCACTCTCCAACCAAATCTCCTCCACAATTCGTCAAGTCATCATCAACGCAACTGCTCTTCTCGCCACTTGTCCAGAAACAATAACAATTCCTCCAACCGAGTTATACTCGACAGGTGGTGAGAAAACCAATTACATTGACGATGACATGGCAAATCCCATTCATAACTACCATTCCAAAATTGTGGAACTCGACGCAGTGGAACTGCTTGCGAAGCACTTCCACTTCTGCGAGATTTGCGGGAAAGGTTTCACGCGCGATGCAAACCTGCGTATGCACATGCGCGCGCACGGAGAACAGTTCAAGACACATGAAGCGTTACGTAGCGTGAGGGAAAAGCAAGCGCGTTTAACGGCGACGCGATTTTCTTGTCCTTATGAAGGTTGCAAACGTAACAGGTTACACAAGAAGTTCAATCCGTTGAAATCGGTGTTCTGTTTGAAGAACCATTTCAAGAGAAGTCATTGTCCGAAAACTCACACGTGCGATCGGTGTCGGAGGAAGAGTTTTGCGGTGGTGTCGGATTTGAAGAGTCACGTGAAACAGTGTAGGGGAGAGTCCACGTGGAAGTGTTCGTGTGGAACCACGTTTTCTAGGAAGGAGAAATTGTTTGGACACGTGGAGCGGTTTGAAGGACACTCGCCGGCGGTTGTTGAAGAGAAAGGAAAATCAATGACGGCGGCGCCGGCAGAAGGAGGAAGGTGTGGGTAGATTTTTGACGAAGGAAAATGATTGCATGGATACGTTACCGGAAGGTTTCTTTGATGATTTGGATAAATTTTGGGTTTGACTAGCATACAAACAACTTTGAGATACACTTTTATATTAACTTCATTTTTAGTTATAACATTATTATTATTTTTAACAAAACCAACTTTAATACACATTCCTTTAAAGTAAATGTAGCAATACGAATTGGGATTTCTTTTGTTCCCGTAAACATAACCGAGTTGGTAGTGAATAATTATATTGTAATAAACACGACGTCATGGAAGGAGGTTTGAATATAGTATTATTTCGGTTTTTTTCTTTTTTTTGGCAAAGATTATTATTTTGGTTTTTATTATTAGAGAATGTTCATTATTTAAATTACTAGATACATTATTTATTGAATGAACCTAAAAACTAAATTTTCTTTTATAAATGAGACTCGAGGAAGTATTATCTATTTATTCATCTTAAGAGGTGAAATTATGATCATTTAACTACTTGAAAGAAGAAGAAAAATGTTAGACGACTTTTTCTTTTGTTGAAAGGCACGGTCTTACCGTCTTAGCGGAGTATTAAAGACATAATTTGAAAATAACTTTAGATGGATCTACAATCATTCAAAAATAACTTCCAATAGAGTTTGGATCCTAGATTTAGCAAAAATATATTCCACATGTGCAACCCATTTCAATGGATATCTTCGATAATCTCAACTCACTTGACCAAAAGAGGGTTTATCTTAAGGCCCTTGTTTTTGCTTCTATAGGTGGGTGAGAGCCATCGAATTAGTACTGTGCGGAATATTATCTTCACTTCCCCCCCCCCCCCCCCCCCCCCCAGAATAAGAAAACCACATGTTTCTTGTACGTGTATAATCATCGTCCTCAATAAGAGTAAATTCGCAACTTCTTTAATGTAATGCTAAAATTTGCACATGTTTAAAAGATATTGTTGTACCGCTAAGGTACAAATGTTTTACGCTAACTATAGTATTGACAAAAATGAAATACCAAAAAATATATAATTAACAAAATACATTAGCATCATCATTTGAACTAAGATATAGTACATGCAGTATCAATTCAAGTTGTTCAACATTTTCATACGCCATGCCACAACATTTGTTCCCATTAAGTGAGATAACAGCTATTCTATTACACTCTTATCAAACTATTTTTCATAAATTCTTTATGGGAAATGTTAACAGGTGCCCTCGATGCACTGATTAAGGATACTAAAAAGGAAAATTATATAGTAATTATTGCATTGGAAATTGTGTAATTAATCCATAAATAAGTCAACAAAGTTTCCTTTAATCGTAAGAATATCCTTTTTTTTGTATGCTTAACTAGTGTCCCGGAAACACCGGTTAACATTTCCCTTTCTTATATACGCTTCTTCATGCACAAAATTTCACTTAAATAATAAATTTATAATTCCAAATAATCTTAATATATTTTTACTTTAAAACTTTCTTTCATCAACATAATTCAGAATTTCCTTAGGAGTTCAGATTATAGCTTCAACATAAAAATCAATTGTAACAAATTTCTTTCCAAATTTTTTTTTTTTTAAAATGAACAAATGATGTCATTCTCATACGCATTATTTGTAAATTATACTAACTATGAATATTATACAATATACATCTAGATTGTTTGTGTAAATAAAGAGACTTATTTATTTTAATTAAGTTATCTCTTCAATAGTTTGAATATTATGTCTTATGAAATTAAATCATTTAAAGTTTCGTATAACCATCTCTATCAAATAAGTCATATAAATATATTATAACATATCACACCCATCACTCTGTTCTTCTCTGTCTTTCCCTCTCTCTTTTTTCTTATTCTCATTTTCTCATAACAATTAAGCATAAGCTATTGTTATTACATACTCCCTCTGTCTCCTACTCGAACCAGACACGAATCAGAAAATTGTGACCAAACTCATTGGACTGTAAGCCTTATTACATACACACAACAAAAAAAAAATTATGTGTATGCACTTTCATTATTTGAGCTACTAATTATTGGTTTGCATTACTTTTATTATTGATTTGTCATTTTCTTAATTAAAAAAAAAAGTTTCAAAAATATGCCAAGTCTTCTCTATTCTTTTGAAAACTATTTTCATGAGGAAATAGTCACCATTATATGAAGAAAAATTTAACTAGTGCTACAACGATGCTGATTTTTGTGGTGAACGGATATGAAGTGCAGTGTGATTACCTGAGAAAAAGAGCTAGAATAAAAAATATATATTAATTATAATTTTTGTTTCACATATATGCCCTTCAGCTTGACTTGTTTTGATAAAGGAAAGTTGAAGTGTTTTGTCCAAACAAAGAAGGTGTTCAATGCTAAAACATGTCTTCATAAAAATTGATGGATGTGTTGTAGCATTGCCCTTTTTACTTTGATAATATTTATAACTTTTTTGACATAAATTTCTTATATCAAATATGGAGTCATTTAATTTGTATTCACAAGTATGCCCGCACGATCGTGCGTGCGCACACATACACGTTGGTGTGTCTGTATGTATATATGTATATATATATATATATATATATATATATATATATATATATATATATATATAGAGAGAGAGAGAGAGAGAGAGAGAGAGAGAGAGACATGCGTTACTATCACACTATGTTACTTTGAAAATTCTATGAATTTTTCAACGATTTCCTTGAACATACTATTAAGTTCTGGTGGACACTGCTTTCCAGGATTAGATCTAAATGTCTTATTGTAAAAAAGTTCCATGCATTGATTGGAGGCAAATGTTAGAGGTTGTGAACATGAACGGGAAAAGATTTGCAAAAATTGGTAGCAACTTGCATACTTTTAGTGGTTACAAGGACCTCTACTTGCTCTACCATCATTAATTAAGGTATGTTGAATCACATCTCAAAAAAATTCTTTCCAAATGTCGTAAAAAGCAACCAAGTACCTCTTTTATTCAAGGTATTGCCTCACTTTACCAATCAATGTTTCGTCATGTTTATATTTATATTAGGATTATTTGTAAGTAGTAGGCAAAGCTCTCATTAAAATAAATCACACACTCACAATGTTTTTTTTAAATGATTTTACATGAAAATATTTTTACACGAAAAACCATATATTTATCATGGAAATTGCATAATTATTTTTGTCTCATAGAAACATATTGTCTAGCATATTTTTACTTGGGATTATTACTGAAGGCAATATTATTTTCATGACCCTTGTTCAAAAAAAATATATTATTTTCATGACCGATTGATTTTTATACAAATAATTTTTTTGCTTGATCGGTTTTTTTTTTAAACTAGTGCTCATTTTATATAGTGCTCAATGCTGCCTCCGCGTCGCCACTATCACTGCCACCACAGCCACCGCTGCCTCCACCACCACCGCGGCTTTATAATGCTGTTTCATTTTTCCTCCGAAGAATACGCTGAAGACTACATCTATTAAGAGGAAGAAGACAACTAATACCAAAGGAAAACCGTGAATGGTCATGTTATTGGAACTAGAAAAACTCACTGGCTCAGGCTTGTTATTTATAGGTTTTTTCTAGGGTGGCAACTTGTTGAGTGCTGCTATCCGTTCAGCTCTAATGACAACAGGTAATATAAATTAATTGTGTCACACCTCATCCATATGTTCATGCATCAAGAAAATAATCTTAACACATTCTTAGTTTTAACTAATATTTTAAACAAGTTGTGGTTTTTAAAGTTGAATCTTCATCACAAACCATTGTGAAAGTTACCTGTGGCAGAGCCAGGAATTTCATAGAGCCTGGGCGAAAAATATATGCAAAAAAATTTAAAAGAGAGGTTCGTCTTTTTTTGAACAAAATTACAATTTGAATTAAGAGAGATGGAATATTACCCGCCAAGCTAGATAAAATTAGGAGGTAAATGGTCTTTCCGAGATTTCTTTGCGGTGAATGTTCGAATAATATCAATGTCATCAAGTGATTTGAATATCTCCCGCTCGGTGTAACATATCATCAAGTCATTTAACCACTCATTGTTGATATTGTTGCGCAATTTAGTCTTGATAAACTTCATTGCTGAAAAAGCTCTTTCAACGGATGTTGTCGACACCGGCAATATCAAAGCCAACTCAATGAGTTTGTAGACCAATGGAAATACCAAATGTTTCTCAGTTTGAACCATATTCATAGCCAAACTTTGAACATCTTCACAAGAAGAAAAGGAAGCATGCCTTTTCACTTGAAGTACATAAGTGTCAAGTTGCTCCCTTATTGCTCCACGGTCATCATCAGAAAAGTCATCATGATAAATATCAGCAAGACGAGCAAGCTTATCAACATCAAACTTGGAGAAAGAGTTCTTGGGGTCAAGACATGAGAAGCAATAAAAACAATCAGCTGCATCCTTCGACTCACTATATTCAATCCATGTATACTTGTTATACCATGATCTAGAAAATGATCTTGTATCCCTCCCAAATTGAGTATGAGGAAAACTTTCCAAATTTGGTTGCATATATATGCCCTCCTCACTTGGTCTTGAATATCCGGAGCATACTCCCAAATTTGTTTCCTAAGACCTGGATCACGCACAATCTCATTTGGATTAAACTCATTGGCGACATTAGGCGGTGGCCAAGGCAAAAATTAAGAAGCACTAGCAGCCTTCACGTGACATACTGCAAGCAAGACTCCAAAAGATACAATAGTAGAACATTGAAGGAATCAAAACAAGCTAGTGGGAAGCAAAAACAAAACACACCACTTCAAAAGTCACGAACATAAAGGCCCACCACAGGAAACCAAAAGATGCTTTCTTTAATGAAATTTGCTCTCCACCCACCAACTTTTACTCGCACCCTGCAGCCATGCCGAAAATGCCCATGCGCTAGTTAACTTGCGCAAGTGTAAGTTTCTGCGCAAGTTAACTTACGCAACGCAAGTTAAGTGGCGCAAGGATACTTTTTCAAATTATTTTTATTAACTTATTCGAAATTATTTTGTTTATTTTAACTTTATTCAAATTATGTTATTTTCTTAACTTTATTAACTTTATTCAAAATTATTTTATTAACTTTACTTTGAAATTATTTTGTTTACATTAATCTAAATTATTTTCTTAATTTTATTCTAAATTATTGATTCAATATTATTCTTTATATTAATACAAATATAAATAAAGGTAAATACAACAAATATAAAACAAAGGAACAAAATTGAGGCATAAATAATCTCTCATTTTATTAATAATTCATAAATTACATTACAATAATTCATATGATAAAAAGTAATCTACTTATTCACTAAATCTACTTATTTTATCCTTCTTGGGGTAAAAAGTGAACAATCTTCGTGGGGTAAAATAGTGAGCAGCCTTCTTGGGGAAAATACATCATCAACCCTTGGGCTAAATTTAAAGCTGTTTTTTTTACCACACGAAGTTCTTTTTACCCACGGTAAAAAGTTTCTGCGGTTAAAAAAACAGGTTTAAAATTATCCCAAGGGTCGATCATTTCCCCAAGTCGGCTACTCACTATTTTAGCCCGACGAAAATTGATCACCTTTTACCCCAAAGAGAATATTGAAAAGAAAAAGAAGAAATAAGAGAAATAGAGGGAGAGAGTGATGAGGGGGAGAAAGTGAGATGGTGTGAGGAATTAGGGAAATATGTAGATGTATTTATAGGTAGAAATGGTAGTATATGTGGTAAATCCATTAATGTGGTCAAAAAACGTGTAAAATTTGGTAGAAAACGTGTGGATTGAATGTTGAAACATTGACCACAGACAAAAAAAACGTTTGTTCTTCAGTTCTGACCACCGGCCAACGTGCGTGACTTAAGTCACGCATTGCTTACAAAGCGCGTTAGTTAAGTCACGCTGCGTGACTTAACTAACGCAAGGGTATATTTGGAAGCGGTGCAGGGTGCGAGCGAAAAGTGCTGGGTGGAGAGCAAAATTCTTCTTTAATACTCCAAGTCCAAGGAACTACCACCACCAACCCAATTAAATTATGGGTCATGTTAACTTGTGCCCTAAGGACACATGTTAAGCAATCCTAAAATAGAAATATTCCATTAACATTTGCGCATTCAACTAATTAAAAGTCAACAAATTAAATGCAATACACGAATTCCAATAAAAAGTTTCTACATTTGACTCATTAACTTGTGCCTTGAGGACACAAGTTAACATTTTCCTTAAATTATATACCAGCCATAGCTACTCGCAGCTGCAAATTTTGGCAATAATGGAACCAAATCTTAGCATTTCAACAGCCACCATAGCAGCACCACAAACAAGTAAAAGCTCTTTCAAATGATCAATTTTTCAATTGCACAACCAATTTTACAATTTTTCTAAAACCCTAAAACAAGGAAAGAAAGGAAGGAGAAGAAGAGATTACCTTTAGAGAATTAGAGTGAATGAGAAGAGTTGAGATTAGCAACCGCCGAGAGAGAGATGAGAGTGAGTGAATATCATATAGCCCGCGGGAGAGAGTCAGAGAGAGATGACTGATGATGAGTGAAGAACTGAGTCCGCCGTAGTAGTGAGTACCGAGATCGAGAGAGAGATCCAGAGAAGAGTTTGTGACTTTGTGTTGTCACGCGTGTGAATGTGTGATGCATTTGCCCAATTTTTTTTTTTCAAGTGTGTAAATGGGCCTATAGGTTGGGCCTAATGTGAGGAAATTACGGATCGAGCCTAGGCGACCGCCCGGGGTCGCCGGGCTCTGAATCCGCCCCTATATAGGAATTTGGATTAAAATTATGTTTTCCTCTATATTAAAGTATGAACTCTCTCGAAGAGTAATCATGTATTATATTTCACTACATTTAAAGATTTTTGTATGTTTTACCATGGTTTTTATTGTTTATGTATAGTATCATGAACTCATCCCGTCAACTATGAAATTATACTCTTAAAAAAAACTATGAAATTATAAATCATAAAAGAAATAAGATTATAGATAAAGCTTTAAAAGTATTTAAAAATATTTTATTTTCTAAAATTATGAATTTAATAACAAAGCATTCATAGTTATTATTCAACAAAAAAAAAAAAGTATTCCGAGTTACTTACATGTAGTAATGAGAATTGTAGATAAACAATTTTTTTGAATGATTGTTCAAAGTTATCTACTACTACTTAAAAAATAGAGGAAATTACACTCACCTCCCTTAAGTTTTCCTTAAATAACACTCACACCCCTCTAGTTTTAAAATTTACACTAACCTCCCTTATTTATTTAACAAACCTACATAAACTTCCCTTGAATGATAACACTGTTACTTCTCTGTTAAAAGAAACATCAGACCTCTATAGAAAGCAAATTCCAATAAGCTATATGATTTCTCAATTACTCTCCCGTTGCTGAATTTTTGTCTCACTCATTTCCCCTTTCTTCACAGCTTGCTCTAATTTCCTTTTCCAGTAATTTGTTCTTTTGGTTTTACGTGACTGAAATACCTAATTTTTACATAAATTTCATTTCAGTGGTTGAAACTTGATTTAAGGAAAATTATCCTTTCAATTTGTTGAGCGTATTGAATTGTGTGTAGTGCTGCTTTAATCTTTTATCTTATTGTTCGAATCTCAATATAACTTTTGCTTTGGTATCCAAGCTCAATTTATCAGTTTCACAGAATGATATGAATCTTGTTCAGTGTTGTTCATTGTGTAATATTTGCTTTTTTGGATTAACGAAGCATGAGATAAATAATATTTGGTACTGAATTTCTTGTATGTCTTGGCCTCATGGGAGTAATGTCTAAATGATGCAAGTTAATTGATGAGACAAACACCGTTAATGTATAAGGGAGGTGAGTGTTTTTTGAAAACTAGAGGGGGTGGAAGTGTTATTTTAGAAGACCTTAAGGGAGGTTAGTGCAATTTGCCCTAAAAAATATAAAAAAAAAATAAAAAAAAAATAGTGTGATTCAAATTTATTTGATTTTAGGAGAGTAATCTACATAGTATATTGTAAGCTAATATAAACAAACATTTTGTATTTTTTGTGTTGCAGCTAAGAAAATGCCCATGAAATAACCGTGATATAGAATTTGCGTATGGAGCTGGCCAAATTGATCCTATAAAGGCTGTGAATCATGGATTAATATATGATATGATGCAGACGTGAATGATTACATCAGATTTTTATGTGGGCAGGGCTACAACAAAACGACTCTACCACTAGTCACATGTGATTACAACAGTTGCTCCTTTGGCACAACATATGCATCGGCCAGAGATTTAAATTATCCATCATTTGCTCTAAAAGCCGCAAGACCTAAGCATCATTTCAGTGGAAGCTTCTATCGGACGGTCACCAATGTTGGGTTACCTGTGTGAGCAACTCTGACAGGTCCTAAAGGAATCAATATCTCAGTGAAGCCGAATGTTTTGTCATTCACTTCACTTGGAGAAAGACAGACATATGTCCTCACCATAGATGGAAAAATGAAGAAGTCTATTGGGTCGGCTTCTATAATTTGGGATGATGGTACATATCAAGTGAGAAGCCCTATTGTTGTATTTGATGAGCGAGCTGAACTTTGCTTTTAAACGATCATCACTCAACATTTCACTGTAAATAGAGTTTTGGCAAACACTTTTACACACACCTTGACATAGAAAATATTTGTCATACTCTTTCTCACTCTCATTATTTCTACACTTGCTAATATATTTTCTTGAGAGCTATTTTATACTACATAGTTGAGTTGTAGTACTTGTGCTTCAATTTGTTATATCTATATATTTGGTGTATTATTTTATTGTTGTACTTTTGTATTGGGTGCTTCAAAATATCTTTAATGTTGATTGTATTTCAGTTCCATCACATCACATAATTTATCTTTTTTACTTTTATAATTTTTTTATAACGTTTTAGACATCAATTTCTTATATCAAATACGGGATCATTTAATTTGTATTCACATGTGCACATGCGCTTGCACGCGCGCGCACACACACATGTATGTGCGCACGCGTACGCATTACTATCACACATTGTTACTTTGAAAATTCTATGAATTTTTCAACGATTTCCTTGAACATACTATTATGTCTTAGTGGACACTGCTTTCCAGAATTAGATCTAGATGTCTTATTGTATAATAGTTCCATGCATTGTTTAGGCAAATGTTGGAGGTTGTGAACATGAACAGGAAAAGATTTGCAAAAATAGTTAGCAACTTGCATCATTTTAGTGGTTACAAGGACACTACTTCCTCCTATCTTTTTTTTTAAGGATTTTTATTCTCATCTCTTTTAATCTCACTAATTTACCTATAAAATAAAATAAAAAATATTTAATAGAAACACTACATTGATGTTGATATTTTGAAAATAATCATGATTTTTCAAAATTTTATCATATCGGTACAGAAAAAAAAAATTCACTGGTTTAAGCACATAAAATCCTCAATGAGTGCGACTCAAATATTCAACGGTGTTTTACATATAAAAAAATATTTATTAGAAACACTACATTAATGTTGGCATTTTGAAAATAATCATGAGTTCTTAAAATTTTACGATATCCATTTTCTCATATCAATACATAAAAATTTGTCTCCGTATATATAAACACATGAAATCTGCAACGAACACAGTGATTTATATAACAATATTTACATAAAAAAATATTTAATAGAAACACTACATTAATGTTGATATTATTAAAATAATCATGAGCTTTCAAAATTTTACTATCTCGACTTTCTCATATGACTATATTATTTATATTTTTGACGCATCTCATATTACATACTGATAGACGTTTGGCAAGTGCACCAAATACTATCGAAGTAGTAAAAATATCGATCCCACGAGGACTGTTTTTAACTTCAATAATTCAATTGCGTTATAAAAATAGGATGTATAAAAGTTTATTTTAATTTGCCACTAGGCAGTAGAGTTGGTTTGATTTTAAGAAATCAAATAAAAGAAATAGATTTGATTAAGAAAATATGGAGAGAGATGAGATCAGGTCTTCGAATCCTCTATGTTTCCCCTAATTGGTTACTGCACCTATTGTTACTAATGATTTTCTAGTTTCACGATAGTTAACAAATTAGCCCTAATCAATCCCTTGAGTTAGGACCCTCTTCTTAAACTACAGCCCCTAATTCCTTAGGTGGTCTAATAATCCTTGAAGGTTTTATGAACGTTAACCTAATATCACTAACAAACGATTATCTATTCCTAGACTAACCCTGTTTATTAGAATAATTCAATTACGTCTAAGTTGAAAGCCATGGTCAGTGGTCATTCATTCTCACGAAATCAAGTTATATGTGATCAAGATATAAAAAGCATTAAGAACAATTGAATTGAATAAAGACTAGAATTTCATTAATAAACAATAGAGTTTCACAGCAACATATAATCAATTAGGGTTACATAGGTTCATCTCTGACCTAATCTCTAAGAGATTTAGCTACTCATAATTGAGTTTACAAATAGCATAATCAATGAAAGAATTAAAACATACATAAACTGGGTTAGAGATGATGAAATCCTCTCCGCTGCAGCCTTCTGGGTGTTAAAATCGCACTTTCGTTCTCCAAAATAGTAACCCTTGCTCTTCAGATTGAGTGCAGTATTTATAAAAGTCATGGGCCTGACCCATCAAAATAGCGCTGCGCCATGTATATAGGCGTGCCGCGATTTCCTCTTTACAGGAAGTGTGTAATTTTGCTTCAAAAATCGCAGCACGGCTTGAAATTGGCGTGGCGCGATTTCCTTCGAACAGACTTCAAATTTTAAGCTTTTTGCACTCCAGAACAGTATAAATTGCATGAGAACTCTATCAAAATGTCACAATAAGTCCCTAATATTACGTAATGACAGGATGTCATCACAACCCCAAACTTAAACCATTCCTTGTCCTCAAGGAATTTGCTTGCAACAGTGACAAACGACAGTAAAATAACAGTTACCTGACAAAACGATAGTACCCAAAAGTTCATTCTCCTTCTAGCTAAAGATGAGCTAGTTTGACTTGTTCGCATCCACCAGTTCACAACTCCACGCATCAATATGAAATAGGGTTCTACCAGTCGACATGCAGGTCTACATATTACCATACGCTTGAAAAGTTTCTAAACATCAATCAAAGTCAATATCATTACACGCTTTTGAGGTCTTTAGGGTTATAACGGGGCTTAGGTGAAAGGTGGGATATATTTGGATAAGTAGGCTACACAAAATTTGAGTTAGGCATTCCTACGGAAGTTAAAGCACAAAATTCAATCCTTCATTCATTCACCTTGTGGAAATACAATCAATGCAAAGGTACTAGAGAATATTTTTAACATTTAGGGACTCTCGAGTTTGAAGTTACTCGGATTTTCAATGTTTTGTCCCTTTTTCATCATTCAATTTCTCTTTCTTTTTTGATACACCATTTTTGTGTGTATTTTGCATGACAATTTCATATTTCTTTCATTTTTGTTCTCTTATTCTCTAGTACCCCCACCCCAAACTTAGTTGGTTGCAAATTCCAATAGCAACCCCAAACTTAATCTTTAGCAACATACTACAATGCCTTAACTCAGAAAATACATTAAGGGACAAATCCTAAAAGTCTCTAGGCTTGTAATATAGTTTGTCACCGAACAAAAAGTTCTAATCCTACCGGCTCACAATTGGTTAAGAAAGGATAAATTTAACAATTTAAAACAGGGTAGGCTTCAAAAAAGGCTCACAGGACCAAGCACTTTTGCCTCAGTGTGTAATTGACAAAGACCAATCAATAATAGAGAAACAATGCAAGTTCTAGAAATGTAGTTGCATGGAAAACTAATCTAAATATAAGTAAATTGAAAAACAAGATTTGGCAATGAACCTTATGGCTGAGATTTCTGGGAGTATGTGACTACCTAGCAACGCCGTACACTTCGCCTTTGAATCAAGTCACCCCTCCTTTAGAACTTTTGGAATACCGTTTCATCAAACAACTGTTACTAAACTGGAATAGGTCACATGAAACAAAACAAATTCATTAATAATAAACAAGTGCAGGAGCAATTACAATAGGGAAATAAGTTCAATGGACTTCGACATTAAAAAGAAAATAAAGAAAATACATCAAAAGAAAATAAATGTAGTGGGTTGCCTCCCACCCAGCGCTTCTTTATCGTCACTAGCTTGACCGCTAAGGATTCTCAGAGGTCATTCAGAATGAGTGCCACCCTTCCTTTTGGTAGGTCGCCACCTAGGTATGGTTTAACTCTTTGTCCATTTACTTTGAAACTTCGATCTCCTTCAGGTGTCACTAGTTCAACAGCTCCATATGGTGACACACTTTTGACCAAGAATGGTCCAGACCATTTTGACTTGAGCTTCCCAGGAAACAGCTTCAACCTAGAATTATACAACAAAACTAGTTGTCCACAGTTAATATCCCTAGACACTAAGTTTTTGTCGTGATACCTTTTTGTCCTGGCTTTATAGATGAGCGCATTTTCATACGCTCTAAGCCTCATCTCCTCAAGTTCATTAAGTTTCAAAATTCTTTTCTTACCAGCGGCTATTTGATCAAAATTTAAGGCCTTAATGGCCCAATAAGCTTTATGTTCTAGCTCGACTGGAAGATGACATGCCTTCCCATAGACTAACTGATAGGGTGAGAACCCAAGATGGGTCTTAAAGGCTGTCCTATATGCCCACAGTGCGTCATCTAATTTCCTAGACCAATCTTTCCTATTTGACGCAATTGTCTTCTCCAGAATCTGTTTCAGCTGTCGGTTTGAAACCTCTGCTTGACCACTAGTTTGTGGGTGATAGGGAGTTGCAACTTTGTGCTTAATGTTATACTTTTTGAGCACATTTTCAAGAAAATTATTGCAAAAATGCTTCCCCCCATCACTGATCAATACTCTAGGGGTTCCAAACCTAGTGAAAATATTCTTTTGAAGGAAGTTGACAACCGTTTTGGTATCATTAGCAACACATGGTATCGCTTCAACCCACTTTGTGACATAATCAACACAGACTAGAATATGGAGATAAGAGTAAGAGGAAGGGAATGGTCCCATAAAATCAATACCCCAACAATCAAATGGTTCAACTTCAATGATTCCTTTTAGGGGCATTTCATTCCTCTTTGATATGTTACCTGTCCTTTGGCATTTGTCACATCTTGTGACGAAGTCGTGGCAATCTTTGAAAAGGGTGGGCCACCAGAATCCACTTTGCAAAATTTTTGCAGCTGTTCTTTCTCCACTGTGGTGGCCTCCATAAGCTGAGTTATGGCAGTGCCACATGATACTATGTGCTTCCTCACCTGCAACACAACGTCTAATCAAACCGTCAGTACCTACTTTAAACAGATACGGGTCATCCCACAAGTAGTGGTTTGCATCTTTGAAGAACTTTTTCCTCTGAGGGTAGGTCAGATCATCAGGAACTATGTTGCCGGCCTTAAAGTTTGCCATGTCAGCAAACCAAGGTCTTTCTCCAATAGCAAACAGCTGTTCATCGGGGAACTCGGCCTTGATGGCCTTCTCCTTCTTTGTTACCTCGTCATTCTCCAGCCTTGAGAGGTGGTCAGCTACCACGTTCTCGACTCCCTTCTTGTCACGAATTTCAAGATCAAATTCTTGCAATAATAGGATCCACCTCAACAATCGAGGCTTTGAATCCCCTTTTGTTAAGAGATATTTGAGAGCTGCATGATCTGTAAAAACAATGACTTTGGAGCCTATTAGATAAGAACGAAATTTTTCCAATGCAAAGATTACCGCAAGCAATTCCTTTTCAGTTGTGGAATAGTTAACTTGATTTTCATTTAAAACCTTGCTTGCATAGTAAATTGCATGAAAAAATTTGTTCTTGCGTTGGCCTAGGACTGCACCAACAGCATAATCACTTGCATCACACATAAGTTCAAAAGGTAAATCCCAATCGGGTGCAATGATTATTGGTGCAGTTACCAACTTGTTTTTAATCAAAGAAAAAGCATTTAGACATTCAGAATCAAAATTAAACTCGTTTTCTTTGACCAAGAGGTTACAGAGGGGTTTGGAAATTTTAGAAAAGTCTTTTATGAACCGCCGATAGAAACCGGCATGCCCCAAGAAACTCCTCACTCCTTTAACGTTGATGGGTGGAGGAAGTTTCTCTATAACCTCTATCTTGGCTTGGTCCACCTCAATGCCTTTAGCACTTATTTTATGTCCCAAAACTATACCTTCAGTTACCATAAAATGACATTTTTCCCAATTCAAAACAAGGTTAGTTTCGGTGCATCTTTTAAGTACAACATTTAAATGGAACAAGCATTGATCAAAAGACTTACCAAAAATAGAAAAGTCGTCCATAAATACCTCAATGTTCTTCTCTATCATATCAGAGAAGATGGAAAGCATGCACCTTTGAAAGGTTGCCGGCGCATTACACAGCCCAAAGGGCATCCTTCGATAAGCAAACACTCCAAATGGACAAGTGAAGGCAGTCTTTTCTTGATCCTTCGGAGCTACTGCAATTTGATTATACCCTGAATACCCATCCAAGAAGCAATAGAAGGCTTGGCCAGCCAATCTCTCAATCATTTGTTCCATGAATGGTAATGGAAAGTGGTCCTTTCTTGTTGCAGTATTCAACCTCCGGTAGTCTATAAACATTCTCCAACCAGTGACGGTGCGGGTTGGTATCAATTCATTTTTTTCATTTGCTACCACCGTCATTCCTCCTTTCTTGGGTACCACATGAACTGGACTTACCCATGAGCTATCTGAGATAGGGTAGATCATACCTGCATCTAGTAACTTCAGCACCTCTTTCTTTACCACTTCCTTCATTGTTGGGTTAAGTCTCCTTTGAGGTTGAACCACCGGTTTGTATTCAGCCTCCATGTGTATTTTATGCATGCAATAAGCTGGACTAATACCCTTCAGATCAGAAATGTTCCACCCCAAAGCTCCTTGATTATCTCTTAACACCCTCATTAATTTTTCTTCTTCTAAAGGTGTCAATGTATTGCTGATAATTACTGGTTTAGAGGCATCCTTAGTGAGAAAAACATATTTCAAGTGAGAAGGGAGTTCTTTTAATTCTGGATTTTTCTCTCCTTCTCCACTCAAAATAGGAGCATCCATAAAGTGCTTACCCATTAATTCTTCTATTTTTACCGGACCCATCTCTTGCTTGCTTGCTGCTAGTTGCTTCACACAATCACTTACTTCAAGATCTTCATCATCTTCACCTTTTTCTATCGAATTCACAATTGCACGTTCAAGAGGGTGTGTTGGTTGATGTTCACAAGAGTCATCTTTAACTATTTCTTCAACAATGTCAATCCGGTAACACTTGGGATTTTCATCTTTGTGCTTCATGGCCTCAAATATATTAAACACTACTTGCTCCTTATGGAATCTCAACATTAGCTCTCCTTTCTCAATGTCAATCAAAGCACGGCCAGTTGCAAGGAAAGGTCTTCCTAGAATGAGTGGCATATCCTCATCTTCAGCCATATCTAAGATCACAAAATCTGCCGGGAACACCAAGTCATTAACCTTGACTAGCACATCTTCAAGCACACCGAAAGGATAAGAGATTGACCGATCAGCTAAAGTAATGGTCATTCTTGTTGGTTTTGGTTCCCCACACTTAAGCTTCTTCATCATTGAAAGAGGCATCAGGTTGATACTTGCTCCCAAGTCACATAAAGCTCTTCCAATGTCTACCGGTCCAATTGAACAAGGGATAGTAAATGCACCAGGATCCTTCAGCTTAGGTGGCAGCTTCTTTTGAAGAATAGCACTACAATTTTCAGAAAGTGCTATGTTCTCATCATCCTTAGGCTTCCTTCGTTTAGTCAACAAGTCTTTCATGAACTTAGCATATAACGGCATTTGATCGAGAGCTTCGCCGAAAGGAATGTTCACCTGAAGTTGTGAGAAAAGTTGCATGAACTTCTTGAATTGACCTTCATCCTTTTCTTTCTTCTTTGAAAGGTGAGGGTATGGAAGCTTCACATATGATGGAATAACCTGTGGTTTGTCTCCATCTTTCAAAATTTGACTCTTCGACTTCCTCAAGATTGAATCTTCATCAATTAACTTCTCACTTTTTTCTCCCTCTATTTTTTTCTTCCTTTCATTTTCAACTACTCCATTATCATTTTCTTTTTCAACTACACCCTCATCATTTTTTTCAACTACACCGTTCTCCTCCACCTCAACTACATCATCAACCTTCTTTGGAGCTTTAGGAACTAAAGGTGTCAAAACCTTTTTGCTCCTCAATTCAATAGCATTACAAGACTCATTCTTAGGGTTGTCTTTAGTGTTACCTGAGAATCCGCCTTTGTTTTGTTCAGCCAATTGCTTAGCCAATTGCCCCAGTTGAGTTTCAAGCATCTTCCTAGAAGCTTCATTGTTCTTTCTTTCAGCTTCTTGACTCTTCTTCATCTCTTCAAAGTTGCCTTGAGTCATCTTCATGAAGTTCATCATAGTTTCCTCAAGAGCTGATGGCTTCCTTTGTTGTTGTTGAGGAGGAGTGAGCATCTGAGAGTTCAAAGCATTGTTATTTGAGTAGCTTAGATTTGGATGCTTATTGATGCCTGAATTGTAGTATTGATTCTGCCTTTGATAACCTCCCATGAAGTTAGCTTCTTCACTTGATCCTTCTGGAACACACTCACCGTTGGGATGTTCTTCACCACATAAGTCACATTTGATTGCAGCTACTTGTTGTTGCTTATGAGCCAAAGTGAAGCCTTGAAACTCCTTAGTTAGAGCTTCGATTTGTTTGTTCATAACTGCTTGGTTAGCAAGGATGGCAGTTTGTTCACTCACCCCAAACACTCCTCTTTCTTTCTTTTTAGCTTGATCACGATACTCATTGCCAGCCATGTTTTCAATTAGAGCTTGAACTTCATGATCAGTTTTGCTTTTGAGACTACCTCCCGCGGAAGCATCTAAGAACATTCTAGTGTTTGGAGTCACCCCCTCAGTGAAGATTTGGAGGTATTGTTTCTCGGTGAACTCATGATTTGGGCATCTCTTAAGAAGTAAGTTAAATCGCTCCCAAGCATCATATAATGATTCACCTTCTCCTTGCTTGAAGTTAGAGATCTCCATCTTCTTTTCCCAATATTTAGACATAGGGAAATATTTCTCCAAGAACTTCAGCTCTAACTCTTCCCATGTTTGGACAGTCCCGTTTGGTATTGTTAGCAACCAATCTTTTGCTCTTCCCGTCAAGGTGAAAGGAAACAGCCTTAGCTTCTTTTGTGCTTCAGTCACGGTGGCTGGTTGCACACAAAACTCGCAGGTTTCAGCAAAGCGGCTCAAGTGTTCATGAGGACTCATAGCTTCAGTCCCATCGAATTGCTTGTCCCTCAAACCGTTGAGGACAGTTGTCTTGATGTCGAAAGCCACAGGGTTAGTTGGTTGAAAAGTGTGGGTCAGTTGACCGCGATGAGTGGCTAACCCGTAGTCTCCTAGCTTAGGTCTCGGTGGTACAACTCCTTCTCCTTCCATAGTTGCAGATTTAAGAGAAGAGATTGTTTCAGATTTAGTTGAGAGTGGCTCCGGTATTTGTTCTCGAACACCCGGTGGAACAGACTGAGCTAAACTTTGCGATCGGACAGCTTTCCGAAGTGCTCTAGCAGTCCTTTCAATTTTCGGATCGTATTCTAGGTCGTCTGAGCTCTGTTTACCTCGCATAAACAGCAAAATACCTTAGTAGCACTGCACAACGCAAAATAATCAAGTGAATATGAAAACAGAAAAATAAAAATTAAAAACAGAAAAGTAAATTGCAAAAACCCTAAATTATAACGTAATTGCCTTGTTGAAATAATTCAACAGTCCCTGGCAACGGCGCCAAAAACTTGATAGACGTTTGGCAAGTGCACCAAATACTATCGAAGTAGTAAAAATATCGATCCCACGAGGACTGTTTTTAACTTCAATAATTCAATTGCGTTATAAAAATAGGATGTATAAAAGTTTATTTTAATTTGCCACTAGGCAGTAGAGTTGGTTTGATTTTAAGAAATCAAATAAAAGAAATAGATTTGATTAAGAAAATATGGAGAGAGATGAGATCAGGTCTTCGAATCCTCTATGTTTCCCCTAATTGGTTACTGCACCTATTGTTACTAATGATTTTCTAGTTTCACGATAGTTAACAAATTAGCCCTAATCAATCCCTTGAGTTAGGACCCTCTTCTTAAACTACAGCCCCTAATTCCTTAGGTGGTCTAATAATCCTTGAAGGTTTTATGAACGTTAACCTAATATCACTAACAAACGATTATCTATTCCTAGACTAACCCTGTTTATTAGAACAATTCAATTAGGTCTAAGTTGAAAGCCATGGTCAGTGGTCATTCATTCTCACGAAATCAAGTTATATGTGATCAAGATATAAAAAGCATTAAGAACAATTGAATTGAATAAAGACTAGAATTTCATTAATAAACAATAGAGTTTCACAGCAACATATAATCAATTAGGGTTACATAGGTTCATCTCTGACCTAATCTCTAAGAGATTTAGCTACTCATAATTGAGTTTACAAATAGCATAATCAATGAAAGAATTAAAACATACATAAACTGGGTTAGAGATGATGAAATCCTCTCCGCTGCAGCCTTCTGGGTGTTAAAATCGCACTTTCGTTCTCCAAAATCGTAACCCTTGTTCTTCAGATTGAGTGCAGTATTTATAAAAGTCATGGGCCTGACCCATCAAAATCGCGCCGCGCCATGTATATAGGCGTGCCGCGATTTCCTCTTTACAGGAAGTGTGTAATTTTGCTTCAAAAATCGCAGCACGGCTTGAAATTGGCGTGGCGCGATTTCCTTCAAACAGACTTCAAATTTTAAGCTTTTTGCACTCCAGAACAGTATAAATTGCATGAGAACTCTATCAAAATGTCACAATAAGTCCCTAATATTACGTAATGACAGGATGTCATCACATACAAATTTTCTTTTGCAAATACATGCAAATAAAATCTACAACGGACGCGGTGTAATTATTTAATGGATTTTTCCATAAATTTTTTTTGATATAATTAAACATCACATTAATGATGAAGATGATTTTTAATATATTATCTTTAAACATTTTACAATATTACCAATATGATTATTCTTTTTATAATTACAATGATATATATGCTCGATTATTTTTGTCAAGTAGTCTTAATGGCTAGAAATTCACCTTAAGTGAATAAATGGGTGTTTGGGTTCGAACTGCGCCCTTGCGTATAATATATATTGTTCTTACCAACTGAGTTAAGTCGGGACATGATGCTCGAATTTATTACTAGCTTGTGAATATGTGATTTTGATTTATGTGTGTGAATATGTGATTTTGATATTTTGCTATTCATGTATGTGCTATCCTTCTTTCAAAAATATGTATGTGTTATCCTTAAAAAAAAAATGTATGTGTTATGTTTTGAGTATAAATTTTCCTTCATCGCCATCAACCGCACTCATACTCTGAACTTTCGGCCTCCGCCGTAATAGGGTTTAGCTCTTTTACTTTGGTTGCTTAAACCCTAGTTAGGGTTCCAACTAGAATCATGAAGCTCGACGTAGATGTTTTGAGATACCTCTCCAAAGATGATTTTAAGGTTCTCTCCGCGGTTGAATGGGGCATGAGAAACCATGACATTGTACCTGCTGAACTCATTGTCCGAATCGCTTGTCTCAAGCATGGTGGCACCTACAAGGTTTTGAAAAACTTGCTTAAACATAAGCTCTTGCACCATGACTCTTCTAAATATGATGGCTTTCGCCTCACCTACCTTGGTTACGATTTTCTCGCCATCAAAACCATGTTTAACAAAGGTGTCTTTGTTTCTGTTGGTCGCCAGATCGGTGTTGGAAAAGAATCTGGTTCGTATCTACCTCAGCTGCATGTTTTAATATATATGCCGTACCTACATTGACATGATGATCATTGATCACACATGTTATTAAGTTCAAATAATTCATTTACTCAAAATTATTAGTGGTGTTGATGTGTTAGTGCTTTGTAGAATATCGGTGATATTTCAATACTAATTGTGGCATTTGTGATGATGGAAAAATTCTAGCTATGAAGTTACATATAGGCTTGGTAGAGTTTCTTTTAGAGCTGTTAAATTCAAGTGTGACTACTTAAAACATCAAAGTAGTTATAATTGGCTCTATTTATCTCGCCTTGCAGTTGCTGCACTTAAAGAATTTGCTTTCATGAAGGTGCTTTTACTCTCCCTTGCTATATACTTGAAATGTTATCTTGTTTACTTATTTCTCTAGTGACATGTCCATTGCTTGAGCAGGCTTTGCACAAACATGGCTTCCCAGTTCCGGAGGCTGTGAACCGTAATCGACATTGTGTAATCATGTCACTTGTTCAAGGTTATCCTCTGTAAGTGCCCTTCTTTCATTTTGTTTCAATCATAAAAGTCGTTTAGGATCACATTCATGTTAAATGCATGAACACAATTAGTCAACTGAGACGGTGTTAGATATTGTGGTTTGTGAACTACTCTTAGGGATGGTATTGTTTTATGACCGTCATAATTGTATAACATTTGATTTGATCTGTGGTCTATGAATTGATATTACATCATGCTTCAGATTTGACCATTTGATCCTTGCTTTTACATCTCGTTCATGTAGAATATCTAGCATCCCTATGCATCATCTCTGAAAATACTCACTGTCAGTTTCTTTCTTTTATGATTATATTGTGGTGGCTCGTATATAATGCCACAATTTTTAATTCTAGGTCCTTTTTGTTTTTCAGAACTAGTTGTAGTATTAGTTGCCACAAAACTATCTTTGCTAACTTTTAATGTTCCCTATATTGTTTAGTTTTAGATAACGAAGGAAGAATGAGAAATAATATAGATTTTGAATTGTGGTTATGGTTTAATGTAAAAGACTAATTAAATAAAACTAATCATGATAATCACTAGACTTCTAACCCTAATTAAATTATGAAATATAATTAAATTCTAATGAAACATGATTAATCTTGATATATATAGATGATATAAATTACTCTACGAATATAGTTCAAATATAAGATGAGATGTTTTCATATATTTTAAGTCTTTTGTTCTTAAGCTGGCTTTTTGGTTTGGACTTTGTAGTTTGTAGTACCACTACCCACTTCCACATATTTTACACTGCCTTTGGTAAACAATTGCTTGAATTTGTATACTTGGTTCTGCAAATGCAGCGTTCAGGTGAAGCAGTTACAATATCCAGAGACAGTTTTTGAGACAATTATCGGTATAATTATTCGGCTGGCAGAACATGGTCTCATCATTGTGATTTAAATGAATTTAACATCATGGTATGCCTGTATAACCTGTGCTTACTTGTCAGCATTATTGTTATATACAATACTTCATTTTCTTTCTTCATTATAGTCATTTCTTCGTTCACTGTAGATCGACGATGAAGAAAAAGTTACCGTGATTGATTTTCCACAAATGGTGTCTGTGTCACACTGTAATGCAAAGATGTAAGAGTCTCTTCTCTTCCTTATATGCTATTACGTTCCTTTGAATTCTGTTTATTTTTCTTTGATTTCATGCTTGTATGAATGCTAACTTTTTCCTCATGACAATTCTGAAATGAACCTCATTTGCTATATTTTGTTTCAATTTTAAAATATAGTATCACTTCGATTACTTGTCATTTGTTAATTAATGATGTGTATAAGATCTATATGTCATTGGTATTCTACACACTCTTCATTGAGAATTAAATTAAATAGATAACATATAACGATACTAGTAATGAGCTTTCCGTCCATAGATTTATCTTCCCATTTTTGTGGTATAAAACTATTGTGACATGCCTTTTATATTCTACTACGAATTGCTCTCTACTCATGAATTCAAATATTGTCTACAGAGAAATTTACAAGTTTGCTTCAATTGCATTCATTTTATGTTTTAAAACCCGTATGCCGTAGTGAAAATAAATGAAATCATTAACGCTTACCAATAGTAATGGAAATGTTACAGTAGTATGTCTTAACTGTATGGTATCAATAGGAAACAAACAATTCTTTTCCATCTTTGATTTCAAGATGTTCAACTAATATATTTTCGTTAAGCCTTAACTGCTTATTATTTTTCCTTGTTTCAGGTACTTTGATCGTGATGTGGAATGTATCTTTAAGTTTTTCAGAAAGAGGTTTGTAGTTATTTTGACATTATGTGTCAGTGTTTGTGAATCTCAGTGCTTTTGGTTTGAGGAGAATGGGGTGTCATATTTAACATATGACTGTGGTAACTCAAGTAATCTAAGTAAAATGTTGCAATTATATCATTTTTAGCAAACTTTGTTAGTATTCCACTTGAGCTAGCTTTTTAGAAAGTGAGTTTGATGCATGATATCAAGGCCATGGTCTTCTGGTTTTGTTCTTATTGATTTGATTCCCTTATCCTTCAAGTAAAGAGCTTCCTCTAAGGCCATTGATAGAAATCACAAACAGATTGATGAAATATGTATATTATTCAATGGAAATAATGAGCATAGAAGCTTTACAATGAAGGGATCACATTTCCAGAGTCAGAGACTCCTAACCAGAGAGATATTCTCTCCTAACCTACTCAATAGTAATAGTTATTGCATCATGAAGATACACAAGCTTCTTAGTTGCTTCTATAGAGATAACTTGCTACGATAACTTGTATAGCAAGTTATCTAGTTAGTTTGTTGTAACTAACAGTCTTAGAGTCAGTATAGCATATAGAACATGTATCATAACTATCCTACAGCTTCATGAACTCTATATAAGCTGTAATGTACTCTATGATCAAGTAATGAGAATCATTTTCATTCATTTCTTAGTTTCATAATAATAGTCGCTAACATATTCTCTCCTCTTGGCCCCACCCTCTTTCTTCTTGTGTAAACCTTCCAGAAGTTGGTCATATGTGGACTGACCCCAATGATTGTGTACACAACAATTTTCCGCTTTTTATTTAATATGCGTACACACTATTAGTATATTGCTTCTCTTATTTTGATTGAATGATTACTTTTTCTTTAGCTTAACTTATTGAAAGAATTTGGATCTTGTCTGTGGCTGCTCAGCCAGTTGTCCTCATAGTTAGTCCCTCTTTTGTGCTTTAGGTTCAATATTTCTTTTCAAGAAAGAATAGATGATAACGACGATTCTGATAAAGGAAGAGACGAAGCTGGAAAACTCTCTTTTTCTTCAATAGACATTAGCACTGGTTTTCTAGATACAGAACTTGCTTCTAGTGGCTTTAGTAAAAAAGATGAGGAAGATATTCAGAGGGTATGGTGGTTTTTGTGCCTTCTCTTAGTTGTAATCCGTCGATCGTGAAACATTTATCTTATTTTTTATTTTGCCTCAACGCTCTTCAAATCTATCTGCAGTTTATTGAAGGTGAGATGGAGTGTGATATAAATTCTGATAGGGAAGATGGTGACTTAATGAGAAACCTGAATGAAGCAGACGATTTAAATGTTGATTCTTTGCATTTGTCGGACGAGGTAATATTTCCATCAGCTTTTGTTGTCAGAGATACAGGGCTGTGGGAAATGGTGTATGACCAATAGAGATGACTTTTTCTCTAATAAGGATACCGATGATTTTTTTTTTTTTTCCAGCTTATTTCGTTAGTTATGCAGTTCTGTATTTTACAATTCTGATTGAAGATTGTTAATGAAACCATGTTTAGGATGAAGGACATGAAAGTCATAAAAAAGAGAGCTTTGAAGCAGGTGAAAACAGCGGATCTGAAAAGGAGGCAAACAACACGGTAAGCTAAAATTCTATCGATTTTATTAGGTGATTGATTTTATTAGGTGATTATCTCAGTATATTGCTCTTCCTCCTCCTTATTAACAAGGAATGCTGTAAATATCCTAGAAGTTCAAATGAAAATACAATGGGAATTGATTTGATTTTCTCTCAAGATCGAATGAACGAATTTTTATTGAAAGTAAACTAATATTATTCTAGTTTATAGAATCCTTTTTATCTAGCCTTTATATGAAAACCATAATGGTGTAATTTGATTTGCAGGAGGAAAACAATGATAATGCAGTGGGAATTGAAGCTGAAATCACAAACAGCTTGAGTAAGCAAAGGAAAAGTGCCATAGCATCAGCTCGTAAGGGAAGGAAGAAACTTGCATCTAGGAATTCTCAAAAAGACAAGGGTGGTAGGTCATCTCACAATTCTAAGGCTCAAATGCACATGAGCAGCTGGTGAGATTATATGGGAAGACAAAACCAATGTGATTGACTTCTAGAAAATACTGAATGTATAGGTTCAACGGCGTGCCATCTATTAGAACTAAATTATCTGTTTAATGTTCAAACATATGTATAGACTGCACTTCGGAAGTACAAAAGCTGCATTGTTTCGATTTTGAGTTGCTTTTCTTCCTGTAGGGAGAATAATTATATTATTTTTGAATGAAAATTTCACATTCCTATATATTTTGTCATTCTTGCATGCATTGTTTAGACTTTGGAAGCAGCTAACCACCGATTTCCACTGTCAGGCGTATAAGCATAGTGTTTTCTTCGAGTTTAATACTCGAGGATACTGCTGCTTTCGAATTACAATTACAAGACGTTTATCCAAGTGTTGAACTGTTCCTTCGAAACTTCATCTGGTTTGGCCTAAGGCCCTAAACGAAGCTTAAACTTTGGCAATTGCCTTGAGGAGCGTTGTACATGAGCTGATTCCCCTTTTGTGAGGCTAGCTGAACAAGTGAAACTTGACTAATGATGCAAGCATAAACACTTTATTTGAGACTAAATTTTTACTAAATCAATTTTAAAAACAATTTTATGTAAATTATGTTGTCAAATGTTAATCGAAACACAGAAGTTTCCCTTGAGGAATCCTGTACTTGTTTGGATTAGGATTTATGTAATTTGAAATGATTGTTTTTATAAAAATGTTTAGTAAAAGTCAAGTCTTAAATAAAGCGGTATACTTAATGTTTTTGCTTCAAAAGTAACTTTCGCAAATCTGAAGGGTAAGACTAAGATGTGATTGAATGCAATTGTAAAATAATTTTTATATATACATTTCATTGAATTCTGCTCTTTATCCAAACGGTTTTGCTCATTTCCAAAGTAAATGACCAAAATACCTCTGCGTGAGTTAACTCACGCTAATGTTAAATTTGCGTGACTTAACTCATGTTAGTATAAATTTCGAAATTTTTCATGTGACTTAAGTCACACTTGCTTCAAAAGTGGTCATATTTCTTGATATCTTTCCTTTACAAGTTGGGTTGAAAACATACTTTTGGGCAGAGAACTATCATAAAAAATCTGCAATGTGGCCCTCATTTTATTAGAACAAGGTGCAGCAGGACTAAAACATGGTTCTTATTGCACCTTTCAATGCCATCTGTTCTCTTTAGAGTATAGCCTATCCTCTAGATCTGTTCTCTTTGATGAAATCAGATGTTTATTTGCTAGATGTGTTACCTTGACGTTGCTCTCTTTGCAGGCTTCGTGTAATATGTGTTACCTTGACATCTGTCCTTTTTCTATCTTTTAGTCATTCACTTGACTGAAACAAAACCTTGAATATTAGATAAACAAACAATGCTTTACTCATGTAAATTAAGACCTCCAGACAAACCATCTCATGTAATAAATATGACCACTTTTGAGTTTTTAAGCAAGCGTGACTTAAATCACATGAAATTAACTATCCAAATTTATACTAACGTGAATTAACTCACGCTGCGTGGGTTAACATGCGTATGGGTATTTTGGTCATTTACTTTGGGAATGAGCAAAACCATTTGGGTAAAGAGCAGCACTCCATTTCATTTGCTTATGGTTTTATACTAAGAAATTTTTATAAACCTTATGGAGTGTGGCCTGAGCTTTGAGGGCACTTCACATAGAATCAGTCATACTTTTGTATGTCAGTTTATTCATCTTTGAGTTTAGTTCAACAGGTTAAATGTGCCCAATCTTTTATAATTGAGATCGTTCTTTTTCTTCTTCAGCAAAATATGATCAGAGAACGTTTGTCTCTCACACATCCTCACTTTTAGAGAAGTTAATACTCGTTAATTGCATGTACTTTCATGATAGATTTAGTAAAAGCATAATCAAATCTTTTTTCATGGTACCACCCAAAAAGGAGATTGTTCATTGTACATTTCACTAAATATGAAACCAATAATGTTGCCGAGTTTCGGGCTTTAGCCATGGTACATAGACCATGTGAAACTAGATTCCAAGAACAAGGTTTCTTTGTAAAAACCTTATGTACAGCAATCATTGTATGGGAACTTGCATGGCATAGCACCATATGTTCCCCTATAACAGGAATGTTGCTAAAAACTCACCAAACATCTTATCTTTAATGAGTTTCTGCACTTAGTAAACCTCAATGGTACCACAAGCAACATCTTGACACAAAAATTATAATTTTTCTTCCTCTTTCTTACAGTTGAGATACAATAAAACTTCCATCTCTATTCATACAAGCTAACCTATCAAAAAAGGATAATTGGTTCAAATCGATGTGTCTTCTCATCTCCCACCAGATAACTCAATGGCGTCTTGATTATAAACTGAATCTTCTCCCCAATCAAATCTTCTTTGTAATCTATCGTATTCTTGCCTCCGATTCACCTCCACATGCTGCCATTCCTCCCACCTTTCGGCCAACCCTTCTCCTTCTAGCATTCTTACAACCTCAGACATCAGGGGACGGTCCTCCGACGTTGCTTGAGTGCACAGTAATGCAACTTTTATCATCATTTCTACCTCTTGCATGTTGTAATTTTTATTTAGGTTGCGATCAACAATAGCTTCTAGTCTTTTCTCTCGTTCTAATTTCTTAACCTATACAACACAAAACAGAGTAAAAACAGTTACTAGCATGAATAAACTGATAAACGATGATACATATGTTTTTCTTTAATATATGACACTGTTTAGATAAACAACTTAATTAAGAGCTTATAGTATATAAAATTAGCTATTTCTATAACAACATAAAAAATAAAGTCAAATTGTGTTTATATAAACTATAAGTTGTTTACATCAGCAATCTTGAAGAGTTTACGGAAATAAGCTGATAACAACTTATAACATATATCTTTTCGTAATTTCTCCCAAACATTCTCACAAGTTCTTATGGTGGTAGATAAGTTCAAATAAGTTGATCCAAACAGCCACAAACACAAACACCATAAACTCAAACACAACTCCAAAAAAAGCTCAGCAGCAGTTCACTATTACTTTACCAAACCGCTCAAAAGAGGCATACAAAAGTTCCAAGCATGCTACACAAACAAGAAACAAACACCAAGATTCAAAGCAGAAAACAAGGAGGAAAAAGTGGCATTACATGGTCAAGCAACAGCACATCATCTTCCTCTTCCAAACGTGAAAAGTCGATTGCGCGTTGACCTGTAACAAGCTCCAGAAGCATAATCCCGTAACCAAATACATCAGTCCTTTCAGAAGATTTTCCGGTCGACAGATATTCAGGAGCTATGTGACCCATTGTCCCGCGAACTTGAGTTGTCACATTAGTCTTCCGAATGTCAACTAACTTTGCCAAACCAAAGTCACCGACAACTGCCTCAAAATCTTCGTCTAGTAATACATTAGCTGCCTTCACATCACGATGAATAATCTTAGGATTGCAATGCTCATGAAGATATTCTAGGCCCCGTGCAGTTCCCAGAGCCACTCGTTTTCTCGTAGGCCAATCCAAAACAGCTTCCCCAGCTTTGAGTTCTGCATCAGTATTCACACAATAAAATTTTACCGGTAAAAAATATGAACAGAAATCCTATCTACCCTTACATACAATTCAAGAGAAGTGGAATATAAAGGGCCTCTACGATAAATACTATCAAGGGTAGTTTAAAAATGTATTTCACTTTCTATGAGTTAAAGAAAATTAAATTAACATAACCAACATCCTTAATTTGTGTGTACGTAGTTTTTCTTTTAAGGTAATAGGTTCACATCACAGTTATAGGTACACATTGGGCATAGATATATGGACAATAAAGCTATCCATTGTTCTAAGGTGTTGGATAAATCTAAAAATTGTTAGTATATATCATTCAATGCACAGTTAAATCTTTCAAATTCTTTCTTTGCCCGATTAATTTCTGAAATAATTGACATGGTAATGGGTGCGTTTGTTTAGCTTTAAATATATATATATATATATATATATATATATATATATATATATATATTGTGTCAGAAAAATCTAGAGATTTTTTTTAAAGATTTTAAAAAAAATCTGAAGTTATTTGTGTTTGTTTACTATCAAAAAAAATAACTTTTTAAAAAAAAAAAAAGATTTTTAACTAGTTCATGTGTTACCTCCTTGTTTTTGAAAAAAATAGATTTTGAGAAAAGCTAATCCTAGTAGATTTTCATTTTTGAGTCAAAACAGATTTTTTTGATAAAATGATTTTTTTTAAAATCCTAAACAAACACTTAAAAATGACAAAAGTGATTTTTTTTACTAAAAAAATAGATTTTTTTAAAAATCTAAAACAAACGGGGCCAATATGACTGAAAGATAATCAGAACTGTGGCAGAATTCAATAATATGAATTACCCTCCAGTTCAAGTAATAAAATAATAAACGCTTTCTTTTCTATAGAAAATCAAATTGAATGCTTAGCACACCAGCGATGTCAATATGCATTGTAACTTAATACCTCGTAAACGATAAGCGACACTTAAGTTCTGCATGAAGGGATAAACCAAGAGGCGCTCAGTTGGAGTAGTGCAAAACCCAATCAGCCGTAACAAGTTCCTATGAACAGCTACACTTATCATCTCAACTTCACGCGTGAAAGCTGCATCTCCCCCAGGGCTTTCATAATCAGTTAACCTTTTGACAGCAACTTTTGTGTTATCAGCAAGGACGCCTTTATAAACCTTTCCAAAGCCTCCCTGTCCTAAAACATTTTTCTCACTGAAGTTGTCGGTAGCTATTTGTAGTTCTCTCCATGCAAATCTTCTTAGTTGACCAAACGCAATTCGTCGATCAACTTCACCTGATGAAACAGTAAAAATAAATGATAAAATATAGAATTGCAGTTGATAATTGGCTGCACCTAACTCAAACTTCACCTGATGAAACAGGAAACAAGTTTAATTAATGATAAAATAAGAGTATTAGAATTGACAACAGACAGAGCCTAACTCCGCCTCAAAAGTTAGTTCAAGTGATGAGAATTGTTCAAACCTTTCATTATAAGTACGGCTTTAATCATATCTCTAGTAAGTGGGGAATCTCAATATTTATAGCACAGGAAAATATTAAAAAGGAGATAGTTCATGTCAATCTCAATTAAGGTTCAACGGAATGGAAATGGGTATATTCTAATGTGAAGTTTTAAGTTCCAATAAATCCCAAAAACGTATCCCATTTGATGGGAGCTCGGTATTAGTTCATTTAGAAATTCATAACAGACAGAAAGTAATATGAATTCATTCTGTTCACTTGGATTGAAATGAATTGTTAAATATTCATGATATAGCTGAGAGCTATTTATCAACTTCATACTGTGGCTGACCTGAATCAGTTCAGTCCTAACTAAGTCACAGTTAGTTGGTTACATGGAAATTAGATCGTACAGCTGAACACATGAGAGACTGGGTGAGCTTGGGAGTAGTTTACTCTTAATAGTTTTAAATTCCCAACAACTAGCACCATATCCAGTTGGGCACAGGATTTGAGCATATCCCACATTCATTGAACATGAAATGTTTAAAGGAATGGAAATGGGTATATTCAAAGTTCCAATGAGTAGTCGTAAGGACCAGTTATCCCAAAAGATTAAACTATTAGACGGCCTAATGTCTAGTCACTGGATGTGAGGACACCAGAAAGAAGGGAAAAAACACAATCAAAACTAAATAAATGAACATGGCAGTAATTAACATATGCTTAAATATTTCACTAAAGAGAAGCATAATACAAAAATACAAGAACATTGGAGATTGAACAAGAACTCAAACCTGCAACATCAACAAAAACTTCACGCTTGTAGCCCTTGTGTCTACCCTTGCACCAAAATAGCAGCAGACCACCAATAACAAGCATAGCTATAAATGCTATGCTAATCCCAATTATGAGGCCAGTTGGTTTATGTGATGAACCTGCCATGTGAAGGAAAATTAGTCTTCAGGTTGTAGCAAAGGGAAGGGAGAAAGTTGTCGATAACAACACATCATAGAACAGGACCAACAAAATACTCCCATCAAATTACCTTGATCTGCATTGTTATTATATGCACAAGGTTGACCATAACTCACACCACAATACAAAGTATTTCCACTGAAACTGCAATAAGGAGCACAGTTAAAAAGGTGGGATGTAATTGGGGGTTGCTGCAGACAAAAAAAAAAAAACATTTTGTATACGGCCACTTAAATTAATCGATCCAAGGACTCTGTAGACATATATGTGAGTAACATTAATCGTTTTCTCTATCTGGGCTCTTTGGATGCATGTGACCACTTTTCCAGTGTTTCATGGAATAAATGATGTGGTAAGGGATAGAAAGATATGTTTAAACGTTGCTATAAATGATTGTTTAAATACTAATCTACCATCCATACTTGTATTTAGGAACTTGAAATAAATGCTGCGGAATCCGGCCACTAAGATTATTTGAATCTAGCTGACTGCAAAAGAGAAGTTTGGACAATCAGTTAGATGCTAAATTGATGGAATGTAGAAGTAACAGATAAACTTACAGAAACCATTATTTCACGTACATTTCGCTCAAGCTTGATATATTGGCAAGTGATTCAGGAATAGTTCCACTGAGATTGTTTTGACTCAATGTCCTGGTAGCAAACAAAATATAACACTTTTAAACATTATAACACGATAAAAACACATGCCAAGACACATTATATATCTGTCAAACCTACCAAAGAGAATGCCAAACTTACAAGAATTGGAGCTTTTTAAGATTACCAAAGGAAGACGGTATTTCACCAGTTAATCTGTTGTTTTCCAAATCCAACCTGATCAAGCTTGTCAGGTTTCCGAACTCTTTTGGTATGTTACCAGTGATGCCATTTCCTTGCAAAGAACTGCATTATTATTGCATAACATGCATCAATCAATAGTTACCCTTAAACTTTGCTTGTATTTTGTTAATGATAAATATTCAAAAGAAGACAATTTCCCATAAAAAAATTGAATGAAAATGAAACCAAAGCATGAACTGCTGTAACAGTCAAACCCCTCCCCCATATAAAAGTAACATTTGCAAAATGTGAGTGATAGCAACATACTTTGGGAGTCCAATCACTTTGGGAGTACTCCCCCATAAAGTGATGAGAGATTGAGACCCACATAAATTTCACTCAATGAGAGAAAGAGTGTGTTAGTAGCACTTCTCTTGCAAAAGAAGAACTATTGAACAAGAAGACTTGGCGGAGTAAGGATCATAACCACAACATTAGATTCAGACAGACTTAATTAACGCTGACAATACAGATCATCAAATGCACAACATACACAGCTGTGAAAAGCTTGGACCCTAAAATAAGAAATATAAAATAACAGAGATGTTACAGATGCAACTTACCATAACACTAGAATGCACAAGTCAAGAACTACAAGAGTAGTCAGCAAACAGAAAAAAGAAAAAAAATTGGAAAAGTGGGCTGCAAGAACAATCTAAACAATTGGGTTTATATGATTAACAACTGAAGACAAACTCATAACTTCCCAGTTATCTAAAATTTAGTGAGTGGAATACCAAACATATCCTTAGTGATATAAAATTGACCTAAATTGCGTGGACATTTCATGATATAAATACTTACAGAGTTTCAAGATATTTTAGAGCTCCTATCCTTGGGGTCAAGTATCCTGGGAATCCCATCATCGCTAGTGAACTGCAATGAACACGTAATTATACGGCATGCACAAACTAGAGATCTAAGAGTTTGAAATATATAGCATGGATATATAATTTCCCACGAATAATGAAGGTAATCAATGACTGTGAACATCTTTTCTAGACCAAACATTAGAAAATAGTCAATAGAGAATATCTTACACTTGATTAACATTGTTGTTAAAGTCACAGTTAACGCGCGACCAGGTACAAGGGTTGACTTGATTTTCATTCCAGTCACTAAGCTGTTGACCAGAAGCATTCAGTGATAACTTCAATGCAATGAGTGCATCTCCTGAAATGAACAAAACCATTAACAAGTACTAGAAAAATGAGACATTCATTAAACTCTGTCAATATACTACAGACGTTGTACGTATTTATTTCTCCTCATAAAGGAATGTAGCATGTTTAACAATTAAATATTTCCTAGTGAATGACATGCAAATATAAGAATGTACCTTGCGAATCAGGTAACACAAATGAACACAAGCAACCCAACAGCAATAGTACAAATAAGAAGTCCATATTTACTTGCTGGCATTAACCACTGATTCAATGACCATGATCCTCAAATATCATATGAGAAATGTGCATCACTGCAGTGTAGAATCATAAATCTATTAAGCATTGAAAACTGATAAAAAAAAAATAAAAAAAAAAAAACATCGCTGTATAATATAAAGATAAAAAATAAAAAAAACAAACTAATAGAACAAAGGAAACAAGTTTATTGCATAGCTGAGTAGTTCTAAAAAGGAAAATCTTATTTCTGTTGTATTCTGTTCTTCTGGCAAAAAGCGTCACTGAGAAGTTCTAAAAAAGGAAAGTTAAGCTAAAAGAGTGAATAAGCATCAATGTAAAATCTAAGAAGTGTTTTTGCTTCCTTTTATGTTTGGTTGAGAAAACGAGGAACAGAATAAACAACAGTATTGAATCAAAAAAAGGCATAACAGAAGAAGAAGAAGAAGAAGAATTGAGTTGGATGCAGGCAAGATCAGGGAATCGAATCAGGCAAAGAGGAACAAAAACAAAAACAATTATAAATCGTACGAGGAAAAGCAAAACAACAAGACTTACAGAGAGGAATGTAAGAACAGAAAATTGGAATAAAATAGTAGTAATAATAAACTGAAAATTGGAATGAGAAGAAGAAGAAGAAGAATAGATAAGATTTAAGGGTTAAAAGAGGGAAAAAGTGAATGAGAGAAAGAAACTCACAGAAAAGGCATATAGCATTAGCTGGCAGAATGGGTGTGTTGTGTGTGTATGACAGCGAATCTGGAACAGAACCTTCTAATGCCTGTGCTGCTTTCTTTTTCTTCTTCCTTTTGGTTTGGTTTGGTTGGTGTTTTGTAGTAATAATAATAGAAAGAGAAGGGTCTGATTTCCACGACACTTAAGTGCCGATGGATTATATTGAATTTCGGCAGTTAACTGCCGCCGGTTAATTTCCGCGGCAGTTAACTGTCGAAAGGGCATTTGAGTAATTTATATGTGTTTCTCAGCCAAACTAAAAGTGTATACAACAATTTTCCTATTGTGTTGACACCCATATCACCTATAGATATAAATTTATTATAATTGTACGATATTTAAATTTATACTATTTTTTTCTTTTTAATTTACTTTCAGAAAGGTGTAAACATGTTAAAAAACAATTCACAATATTTATATGGGTTAATTATGTTTCTAGTCCCTATAAAATAGCGACCTTGTAAGTTTAGTCCCTACTTAATTTTAATAGCATTTTTAGTCCCTATAAAAAAAAATTTACTTATAATTTTAGTCCCTGCTAAAACAAAGTTTGATTAATTATCCTTAAACTCTTAAATTTTTGAACGATTTTTTTGAGACAAGATTAGAACACTATGAAAGATTCGTTTACTAAAATTTAGAATTTTCTGACATGAAATGAATTAAATATGAATTTTTTAAAACGACAAAAGTTAAAGATAAAAAGTAATAAAATCTGGATGTAGAAATCAAATTTTGCAATAATTTTTTGCGGACGAACTTTTAGTAATGTTCTAAACATGTCTGCAAAAAATTGTTCAAAAATTTAAGAGTTTAAGCATAAATTAAACAAATTTGAATTGAGTAGGGACTAATACTCAGTGCAGAAAAACAAAATTAGGGACTAAAAATGCTATTAAAATTAAGTAGGGACTAAACTTACAAGGTCGCTATTTTATAGGGACTAGAAACATAATTAACCCTATTTATATTTAGGAAGCTAAATTAGCTCATCAAAATTGAAATTGAGAAGAAACGAAACAAATTTACAATGTTAACCAATCAAAAAGTGCTAGCAACTTCATAGAAGCAATTCTTATTAATGCAAAAGGAAACTTGAGGTAGAAATTCTTGTGAAATCTATAGAAATTGCTCTTTATGCGCTTTGTATTGCTCGTAAACACTTCAAACTTTCAAAAACACCTCAAACTTTTTTATTATTTGAACCATTCAACTATATATTTCCAAATATTCATATCACTCATCCAAAACTTTAAAATAGGCGGATTATAATTTGAGTAAGCAATATGGTGTCTGAATGACCAATGTCCATATGGGATCAATCGGGAAAGCTTGGACCAAACAAATTCCTCTAAAAAAAATGAATTGTGCACTCATTTAAGAGTATAATTGAAATTATAAAAAATTCAGCCTAGGATCTATATCCCCGTCATATATAATATACAATGTTGATAATATCGTTCCTATTGTTCCCTAAAAAAAATATTGTTCCTATTGTAGTAAGATATTTCCTATTTTAATGGAATTTAATTTTTAATTTAAAATTTAAAATAATACTATTAAAGGATAAAATAATAAATAAAATAGTTTAACCGAAGGGAAAAACATGTAATGAAAAAGGAAGCCCAAACTCATGTATTTTTAGTATATTTTTCTTTATATATAGTATAGATGTTAATGTTACTACATTGTTACTCAAGTATTTAGAAGAGAATAGCTTGCACCATATCATCTGAAAACAAAGATTCAATCTTATCAATGTCCCAAACTCGTTCGTCGTCGGCTATCAAATCAGACACACGCAAACTATGGACACCTAGACTTTGTGGTGATTGAATCCAACTACCATGGACACCTCGAACCCGCGGATCATTCATCACGTTGACACATTGTCCATGTCCAATTGTCCACCTACTACCATATAAAAGTAACAGACGCGAATTCCAAATACTCCGCCAAGCAAAGCTCGGGTTATTACCGAGTTTAGCACCCAAAAAAGACGATTAGGGAAAGTACCTCGATTTAAAAACTCTAGCAACCAGAGATTCTGGTTTAGATAGAAAGCTCCATCCTTGCTTAGCTACCATAGCGAGATTAAAAGCTTTGAAATTCCGAAACCCCATTCCCCCAAATTCTTTGGGGCAAGCCACGCGTTCCCAAGCTGTAACGCCCGTCTTAATTATTCGATTATTTAAAAATATATTTATATATATGATTTACGTGATTTTCATGATTGATATGTGTGAATTTTATGATTCATGAAGTTGAGTGGGTTATATGATTTATAACTGCATAATGTGGAGTATTTTGTTGTGGTGAAGTTGCTATGTTGTTATGACTTATTTTATTATTAAATAAAATAAGATTTGATAAATAAAATAAAAATATGAAAAAATTGGGCTGTGATGTGAGATGAGCAATTGGTAGTGATAAGAGTAATTAGAAGAGATAAATAGACAACAAAAGTTAGAAAATAGAATACGTACGTTTTTGGAGAAAAAGGGAGAAAAGTCAGAAAAGAGGAGAACTAGAGGGAGAGCTGCGATTCTGCTATTATCAGGTAAGGGTGAGACTAATTTTCATTACTATTAAGGGTATGATGCTATAGGATGAATTTGGCATGATTAGGTTAAGTTTTGGTGAGAATTGGGAATTAGGTTTAAGACCGAATTGGATGATTGAATCATGAAAAGATGTTAGGTTGATGCTAAATTAGTGTACAGAACTTAGTTATACCATAAGATGATAATTAGATGTTGAATTGAGGTTAGAATTAGGAGAATAAGTGAAAAGTTGGAGTTTTTAGGTTTCTGGCCGTACTGACATTCATCGCTCGCACCTGCGAGCAAGAACACTCGCATCTGCGAGCTAGAACCCAGAACTCGCAACTGCGAGCAATGCAACTCGCAACTGCGAGTGACCTGTAAGCTCGCAACTGCGAGCAGAATAACTCGCCACTGCGAGTAAATACGTAGGAACCCAGAATGCACACTTTGCTCGCCATTGCGAGTGAAGTTACTCGCAACTGCGAGTTAGGCTGTTAGTTGCCCAAAATTGTCCCGATGCGATCCTTTCGCACGTATAGTCTTGAGCTGACCTTAGAAGTAAGAATGAGGGTGATTTAGAATGTTTCTAGATGTTACAGAAGTCTGTTTATATGACTGAAATGATTAGTAATGTTGCATGAATAATGTTATGATGTTTTTATGATATTTATGTTGATGTAATCCATTCCTTTAATGATGTTGAGATATTCCAACACTGTTATATGTTGTAAATCTGTTGCTGTTCATTGCTGCTGACCTTTAATGTCTTGAGATTGCATGAGTCGGTCTATGTTGCAAGAAATTAAGAAGTTGTCCATGATTATGAGTCGTATGAGTCGTTCATGATGTCGTCTAAGTTGCTGGAAGTTTGAGTCCATTGCATACTCATTAAAGTTGGGGGCTTTAGGCCCGGCAGCCTTTGTGCTCATTAAAGTTGGGGGCTTTAGGCCCGGCAGCCTTTGTGCTCATTAAAGTTGGGGGCTTTAGGCCCGGCAGCCTTTGTGCTCATTAAAGTTGGGGGCTTTAGGCCCGGCAGCCTTTGTGCTCACACGTTGAAGAGCCTATTATGCTCATTTGTTGTTGATTGGTACCACATGCATTTGCATATCAAGAAGTTCATGAGTTAAGTTGTCAAGTTGTTGTTGAGTTGATAGAGTTGCATGGTCTAAGATGAGTTGTGTTGTCGAGTTGATGTTGAGTTGATAGAGTTGCATGGTCAAAGATGAGTTGTGTCGTCAAGCTGAGTGTTAAGTTGATTATGATTTGTGATGAAAATTAGTAATGATATTTGATGATCGTATTGTTATGAAATGAAAAATATACTGATTGTTAATTGTTGATATGTTATTAATGTTTAAGTTGCTAAATGCATTTTATTGGATTATATGCTTAATGTATTGATTATGAAATCTCACCCCTTCTGCGTATATGTTGCCTCGACCGTGGGTAATGTGCAGGTAATAAAGATTAGAGGCGTTCGTGAGTGGACTCCTCAGTCGGTGTCTAGGTGCTCTGATACGTAACGGGATGGGGGCTTGCTTTTACTTCTATTCCTTACGTGTCTCTTTTATGAACTAATTTATGAGATTTTCCAATAAGGCCTGCGTGCCAAGACTTTAAAACGTTGAACTATTTTCCGCTGCAATAGTTTAAGATATTTCATGATGTTGAATTTGAAAGATAATCATTATTATCCATTTTATGATTTAAATGAAGTATGTGACATTCCGTTGTGATCAAAATACTCTGATTTTAAATGAAATTTTTATGTTGGGAAAACGGGGTGTTACAATTGGTATCAGAGCAGGTCGGTCCGTCCGGCCAAGTAGTGAGTCGAGTTGTGTCCTTAGCAGTTGGAATACCACTATTATGATATTCTAAACGTTGTGTGTTGTGCAGAGAAGAGACCTGGAGGCTGCGAATCTTATTTGCTATAAGAGGACTAGAATGGCTGGAAGAAATGATGCTGCGATTGCTGCTGCTTTGGAAGCTGTAGCCCAAGCTGTGGGACAACATCCAAATGCTGGTGCTGGTGCGAATGCTGATGTGAGAATGTTGGAGACCTTTCTGAGAAATCATCCTCCTACCTTCAAAGGAAGGTACGACCCTGATGGAGCACAGACGTGGCTCAAGGAGGTTGAAAGAATTTTCAGAGTTATGCAATGTACTGATGATCAGAAGGTGCGTTTTGGAACGCATATGCTGGCTGAGGAAGCTGATGACTGGTGGGTGAGCCTCCAACCTACCCTAGAGCAGGATGATGCAGTTATTACTTGGGTTGTGTTCAAGAGAGAATTCCTAAACAGATATTTTCCTGAGGATGTTCGCGGGAGAAAAGAGATCGAGTTCCTTGAGCTAAAGCAAGGAAACATGTCGGTGACGGAGTATGCAGCAAAGTTTGTGGAGCTGGCTCAGTTCTATCCACACTACACGGGGGACAATGCTGAGTTCTCCAAGTGTATCAAGTTTGAGAATGGTTTGCGTGCTGATATTAAGCGAGCCATTGGTTACCAACAGATCCGTGACTTTTCTGCTTTGGTGAGCAGATGCAGAATCTATGAAGATGACAGCAAAGCTCATTATAAGATTATGAGTGAGAAGAGGGGTAAGGGCCAACAAAGTCGCCCAAAGCCTTACAGTGCTCCTGCTGACAAAGGAAAAGGAAGAGCTAATGATGAGAGGAGGTCTAATAAGAAGGATGCTGGTGCTGAGGTTGTTTGTTACACTTGTGGCGAGAAAGGCCATAAGAGTACTGCTTGTACTAAGGATATTAAACGGTGCTTTCGTTGTGGCAGTAAAGGACATACACTTGCAGAGTGTAAGCATGCGGACATTGTGTGTTTTAACTGCAAAGAAGAGGGTCATATTGGGTCTCAGTGTACGAATCCGAAGAAGACTCAGACTAGAGGGAAAGTGTTTGCTTTGACTGGTACTCAGACTGAAAATGAGGATCGTTTGATCAGAGGTACTTGTTATATTAACAATACTCCTTTAGTTGCTATTATTGATACTGGTGCTACACATTGTTTTGTTGCTTTTGATTGTGCTTCTAAGTTGGGTCTTGCTGTGTCTGATATGAGTGGAGAAATGGTCGTCGAAACTCCAGCTAAGGGTTCGGTGACTACTTCTCTTGTTTGCTTGTGATGTCCTTTGTCTATGTTTGATCGTGATTTTGAGATTGATTTAGTTTGTCTGCCTCTGAGTGGAATGGATGTAATTCTTGGTATGAACTGGTTAGAGTACAACCATGTTCTCATTAACTGTTTTAGTAAAACGGTGCGTTTCTCTTCTGCCGAAGAGGAAAGTGGAGCAGAATTTTTGTCTACTAAGCAGCTGAAACAATTGGAGCGTGATGGGATCTTGATGTTTTCCTTGATGGCATCCTTATCATTGGAGAATCAAGCAGTGATTGATAAGTTGCAAGTGGTGTGTGATTTTCCTGAAGTTTTCCCTGATGAAATCCCTGATGTACCACCGGAAAGAGAAGTTGAATTTTCTATTGACCTTGTTCCGGGAACGAAGCCTGTGTCTATGACACCTTACCGTATGTCAGCTTCTGAGTTGGCTGAGTTGAAGAAACAGTTGGAGGATTTGCTAGATAAGAAGTTCATTAGACCGAGTGTTTCACCTTGGGGAGCGCCGGTATTGTTGGTTAAGAAGAAAGATGGAAGTATGAGGTTGTGCATTGATTATCGACAACTGAATAAAGTAACTATAAAGAATAGATATCCACTTCCTAGAATTGATGATTTGATGGACCAGCTGGTGGGTGCACGTGTGTTCAGCAAGATTGATTTAAGGTCGGGTTATCATCAGATTAAAGTAAAAGATGAAGATATGCAGAAGACGGCCTTTAGGACGCGATATGGTCATTATGAATATAAGGTGATGCCTTTTGGTGTGAGTAACGCGCCTGGCGTGTTTATGGAGTATATGAATCGCATTTTCCATGCATTTTTGGATCGCTTTGTGGTTGTGTTCATCGATGATATTTTGATTTACTCTAAGACAGAAGAAGAACATGCGGAACATTTGAAAATTGTTTTGCAAGTGCTGAAAGAGAAGAAGTTGTATGCTAAATTGTCTAAGTGTGAATTCTGGTTGGACGAGGTAAGTTTTCTGGGCCATGTTATTTCTAGTAGTGGTATTGCAGTTGATCCATCTAAAGTTGAAGCAGTATCACAATGGGAGACTCCTAAGTCGGTTACAGAGATTAGAAGCTTTTTGGGTTTGGCAGGGTACTATCGAAGATTTATAGAAGGATTTTCTAAGTTGGCACTTCCGTTAACACAGTTGACGTGTAAAGGTAAAACCTTTGTGTGGGATGTTCATTGTGAGAACAGTTTTAATGAATTGAAGAAGCGTTTGACGACGGCTCCAGTTTGATTTTGCCAAAACCTGATGAACCTTTTGCAGTGTATTGTGATGCGTCCAAATTGGGCTTAGGCGGTGTACTTATGCAAGATGGTAAAGTTGTTGCTTATGCATCAAGACAGTTGAGAACTCATGAACGAAACTATCCTACTCATGACCTTGAGTTAGCTGCAGTCGTATTTGTCCTTAAGATTTGGAGACATTACTTGTATGGTTCGAGATTTGAGGTGTTTAGTGATCACAAGAGCTTGAAGTATTTGTTTGATCAGAAAGAATTGAATATGCGACAGCGACGGTGGCTCGAATTGTTGAAGGATTATGACTTTAGTTTGAATTACCATCCGGGTAAAGCTAACGTTGTTGCGGATGCCTTAAGTAGGAAGAGTTTACATATGTCTGCTATGATGGTGAAGGAATTTGAATTACTTGAACAATTTAGAGATATGAGCTTAGTTTGTGAAATGTCGTCTCGGAGCGTTAAGTTAGGAATGCTGAAAATTGATAACGATTTCTTGAAAAGTATTAGAGATGCACAGAAGGTTGATGTTAAGTTTGTGGACTTGTTGGTTGCTAGTAATCAAACTGAAGATGGTGACTTTAAAGTCGATGATCAAGGTGTGTTGAGGTTCCGAGGTAGGATTTGTATTCCAGACAATGATGAGATAAAAAAGATGATTCTGGAGGAGAGTCATAGGAGTAGCTTGAGCATTCATCCGGGAGCTACAAAGATGTATCATGATTTAAAGAAGCTGTTTTGGTGGTCAGGATTGAAACGTGATGTGGCACAATTTGTGTACTCTTGTTTGATTTGTCAGAAGTCGAAGGTGGAGCATCAGAAACCTGCTGGGTTGATGACACCGTTAGATGTACCAGAATGGAAATGGGATAGTATATCCATGGATTTTGTGACAAGTTTACCGAATACTCCTAAGGGAAATGACGCTATTTGGGTGATTGTTGACAGATTGACGAAGTCGGCACATTTCCTTCCGATTAATATTAGTTTTCCGGTGGCTCAGTTGGCAGAGATTTATATTCGAGACATAGTGAAATTGCATGGTGTTCCTTCAAGCATCGTGTCAGATAGAGATCCAAGATTTACTTCTAGATTTTGGAAGAGTTTGCAAGAGGCTTTAGGCTCTAAGTTGAGATTGAGTTCGGCTTATCATCCTCAAACAGATGGTCAGTCGGAAAGAACGATTCAGTCACTCGAAGACTTGTTGAGAGTTTGTGTACTTGAGCAAGGTGGAACTTGGGATAGTCATCTTCCGTTGATAGAGTTCACTTATAATAACAGCTATCATTCAAGTATTGGGATGGCACCTTTCGAGGCTTTGTATGGTCGGAGGTGTAGGACTCCGTTGTGTTGGTTTGAGACCGGTGAAAGTGTGGTTCTAGGACCAGAAATTGTTCAACAGACTACTGAGAAGGTGAAGATGATTCAAGAGAAGATGAAAGCGTCGCAGAGTCGACAGAAGAGCTACCATGATAAGCGTAAGAAAGACCTTGAGTTTCAAGAGGGAGACCATGTGTTCTTGAGAGTTACTCCAACGACCGGTGTCGGTCGTGCATTGAAGTCAAAGAAGTTGACTCCAAAGTTTATTGGTCCTTATCAGATATCCGAGAGAATTGGCACGGTGGCTTATAGAGTTGGCTTACCACCGCATTTATCGAATTTGCACGATGTGTTTCATATGTCGCAGCTGAGGAAATATGTTCCAGACCCATCCCATGTGATTCAGAGTGATGATGTGCAAGTTAGAGACAACCTTACGGTGGAGACCTTACCCTTGAGGATTGATGATCGCAAGATGAAGACGTTGAGAGGCAAGGAGATACCTCTAGTGAGAGTTGTTTGGAGTGGAACGACTGGTGAAAGCCTGACATGGGAGCTAGAGAGTAAGATGATGGAGTCTTATCCAGAGTTGTTTGCTTGAGGTAAATTTTCGAGGACGAAAATTCTATAAGTTGGGGAGAGTTGTAACGCCCGTCTTAATTATTCGATTATTTAAAAATATATTTATATATATGATTTACGTGATTTTCATGATTGATATGTGTGAATTTTATGATTCATGAAGTTGAGTGGGTTATATGATTTATAACTGCATAATGTGGAGTATTTTGTTGTGGTGAAGTTGCTATGTTGTTATGACTTATTTTATTATTAAATAAAATAAGATTTGATAAATAAAATAAAAATATGAAAAAATTGGGCTGTGATGTGAGATGAGCAATTGGTAGTGATAAGAGTAATTAGAAGAGATAAATAGACAACAAAAGTTAGAAAATAGAATACGTACGTTTTTGGAGAAAAAGGGAGAAAAGTCAGAAAAGAGGAGAACTAGAGGGAGAGCTGCGATTCTGCTATTATCAGGTAAGGGTGAGACTAATTTTCATTACTATTAAGGGTATGATGCTATAGGATGAATTTGGCATGATTAGGTTAAGTTTTGGTGAGAATTGGGAATTAGGTTTAAGACCGAATTGGATGATTGAATCATGAAAAGATGTTAGGTTGATGCTAAATTAGTGTACAGAACTTAGTTATACCATAAGATGATAATTAGATGTTGAATTGAGGTTAGAATTAGGAGAATAAGTGAAAAGTTGGAGTTTTTAGGTTTCTGGCCGTACTGACATTCATCGCTCGCACCTGCGAGCAAGAACACTCGCATCTGCGAGCTAGAACCCAGAACTCGCAACTGCGAGCAATGCAACTCGCAACTGCGAGTGACCTGTAAGCTCGCAACTGCGAGCAGAATAACTCGCCACTGCGAGTAAATACGTAGGAACCCAGAATGCACACTTTGCTCGCCATTGCGAGTGAAGTTACTCGCAACTGCGAGTTAGGCTGTTAGTTGCCCAAAATTGTCCCGATGCGATCCTTTCGCACGTATAGTCTTGAGCTGACCTTAGAAGTAAGAATGAGGGTGATTTAGAATGTTTCTAGATGTTACAGAAGTCTGTTTATATGACTGAAATGATTAGTAATGTTGCATGAATAATGTTATGATGTTTTTATGATATTTATGTTGATGTAATCCATTCCTTTAATGATGTTGAGATATTCCAACACTGTTATATGTTGTAAATCTGTTGCTGTTCATTGCTGCTGACCTTTAATGTCTTGAGATTGCATGAGTCGGTCTATGTTGCAAGAAATTAAGAAGTTGTCCATGATTATGAGTCGTATGAGTCGTTCATGATGTCGTCTAAGTTGCTGGAAGTTTGAGTCCATTGCATACTCATTAAAGTTGGGGGCTTTAGGCCCGGCAGCCTTTGTGCTCATTAAAGTTGGGGGCTTTAGGCCCGGCAGCCTTTGTGCTCATTAAAGTTGGGGGCTTTAGGCCCGGCAGCCTTTGTGCTCATTAAAGTTGGGGGCTTTAGGCCCGGCAGCCTTTGTGCTCACACGTTGAAGAGCCTATTATGCTCATTTGTTGTTGATTGGTACCACATGCATTTGCATATCAAGAAGTTCATGAGTTAAGTTGTCAAGTTGTTGTTGAGTTGATAGAGTTGCATGGTCTAAGATGAGTTGTGTTGTCGAGTTGATGTTGAGTTGATAGAGTTGCATGGTCAAAGATGAGTTGTGTCGTCAAGCTGAGTGTTAAGTTGATTATGATTTGTGATGAAAATTAGTAATGATATTTGATGATCGTATTGTTATGAAATGAAAAATATACTGATTGTTAATTGTTGATATGTTATTAATGTTTAAGTTGCTAAATGCATTTTATTGGATTATATGCTTAATGTATTGATTATGAAATCTCACCCCTTCTGCGTATATGTTGCCTCGACCGTGGGTAATGTGCAGGTAATAAAGATTAGAGGCGTTCGTGAGTGGACTCCTCAGTCGGTGTCTAGGTGCTCTGATACGTAACGGGATGGGGGCTTGCTTTTACTTCTATTCCTTACGTGTCTCTTTTATGAACTAATTTATGAGATTTTCCAATAAGGCCTGCGTGCCAAGACTTTAAAACGTTGAACTATTTTCCGCTGCAATAGTTTAAGATATTTCATGATGTTGAATTTGAAAGATAATCATTATTATCCATTTTATGATTTAAATGAAGTATGTGACATTCCGTTGTGATCAAAATACTCTGATTTTAAATGAAATTTTTATGTTGGGAAAACGGGGTGTTACACAAGCCATCCATTTAATCCCTCGATTGTTACTTCTTCCTCCCCACCAAAAAGCATTGATCATCTTCTCAATATCATCTATAACTGAATTAGGCAGAAGGTAAATACTCATTATGTATGAGGGAATAGATTGTAACACAAATTTGATCATAACTTCCTTTCCTGCCTTCGATAATGCTTGTCCCCTCCATGCATTTATTCGTCTCCAGATACGATCCTTGATAAAAGAAAAAACGAACCTCTTATCTCAACACACCTTTGTTTGCAGAGGTTCATAATGATAGAATAACGCGGATGATGGAACGTAATGGGAGGTATACTGTTAATACTAGTTATAAGCTGACAATGATGGAGTTGTTACACAGCGATCAGTTCCATGTTGAAGGAGAGTGTCATGGAATTTGGAATGTGAATTCCCCTCATAAAGCACGTAATTTGTTATGGAGGATTTGCAGGGGGTGTGTTTCGACGCGTCTCCGACTACAATCACGACATGTACAATGCGAGGTGATATGTCCCTGGTGTGATACGGTTGTTGAGGATGATTGGCATGCTTTTGTGGGTGGCGCGTGAGAGTTGGTATTGGGCAGGGCTTTAGATTGTGCTGCAATCGCGAGTTGGAACTATGAGTAGTTTAGCAGATTTTGTTTTTGAAATATGCCGTTCAGAAAGTCGAGATATTGCTGGTCGGGTGGCTTTACATCTTTGGCAAATTTGGGCTGCACGTAATGATGTCATTTGGAATAACGTTCATCATACTTCAACAAGTATCGGAAGGACATCACTAGATACATGGCAGCAATGGCAAGAGGTTCATAAACATCCCTCACCACCGGTTGTGCAACACAGACAGAATATAGTGCAAGGTAATAGTTTAGTTTGGGAGAAACCGCGCAAGACGTGGCTGAAGTGTAATGTGGATGTCGCGTTCCATGATCATAACCAGTTTACATCTTTTGCGTGTTGTGTTAGAGACTCCCGTGGACAATTTATTCGGGCTCAAACGAAATGGCAGCGGGCAAATATGACAGTTTTGGAGGGGAGGCAGTCGCTTTACTCGATGTCATTCACTTTGCTGATATGAACAGATGGGACCGGGTTGTTTTCGAGTCCGACTCCGCTTCTTTAGTGCAGGCTTTATCGTCTCCGGGCCACGGTGATTCAGAATTCTGTGCTATTGTTTCAAATATTATATATCAGTTATCTTTACATTCCAACTTCGAGGTGAAGTTTGTTAGGAGACAAGCGAACATGGTTGCTCATACTTTAGCTAGGGTGGCCTGTTCTTGGGCTAGTCACCGTATTTTTGATTCTTATCCTTCTTGTATTAAACATTGGTTGATTATTGATAGTTAATTTTGGTTTGGTCAAAAAAAAAAGTATTTAGAAATTAATCCCTAAAAAAATTAGAAATTATAGATTAATAATAAAAATCATCGTGAATTATTTATATTATATATAAAGAAAATATGTCGTTTTGGGCCAACGTTTTCTTCTTTCAATTATACTTTTAAGCAAATTTGACTATAAAAATGTTATTTTGTTTGTACCGCTCAAAAAGATAAGAATTTGTTGTATTTTTTTTTTAAAGATATTATATTTGTTATATTGTTGGTATCATTTAAAAAAATAAGTATAATTTGTTACAATGTAAAATTGAAAAATATCTATTATATATACCTATAAATTTAATCAAAAATCAAAATAATTTTAATAAAATTTTCCTAAAAATTATTATCCGTAACTTATACGCATTAACGCTGTAAGAAGATAGGACAAAGTGTCCTTCTTAATACTAGTTTTTAAACATTAATTATGAATGAAATGTTTGTTGGGCTTTATCTTTAAATAAACCCTAATGATGCTATTAGTTTCTATAAAAGGTTAGTCTAACTATTATTTATTCATTGTCTCTCACTGAACAATTAATCATAGCTCTAAAAATCTAAAATACAACGAGGATGGTTCATCGCTCTTACTCTACAAATCTTAGTTCCCTCCTCCCTATCTCTCAATTCTCAACGATGATTATGGTACATAATTCTTTTTCTATCTTTTATTATTATAAATATGCTGTAATTTGTATCAACTATTTTTCTAATAAAATCAACATGTCTTCTTTTTATAATATCGTTCTTTTTCTTTCGGTTATCGTTATTTCCTAAACATGTTTCAATGTGAATTAGGGCAAAATGAATAGGTTAAGAGCGATCGCACTACACTATAGTGTGGAGTAGTTATTAATTGCAAAACTAGCATATAGTTTTTTTAAGTGGGTCCCTTGAAAACGTCAAACAAAAGCTTTTCTATAAATAACAGTTCCACTAATTTGGTGCTATACTTCATTAGTAATATCATAAAAAAAAACCCTAAGTTAATTCTATTCCACAAGCTTTCAAATCATATTCATCACTATTGTTGAAATTGAATGAATGGAATGAGAACAATTTAAATATTTTAAGGGTCAAAATTAGTTTAAGAAATTCATCATAGTAAATAGTAGGGTCCTATCTTTTTAATTGTTTTTTTTTTCTTCATCTAAACATATGCACATATATCCCTATAAAACTTCCAATGAGTTCACATAGTTCTTACAGCATGAGATCCAAAGGATCCATGGAAAATGAAAACAAGGGCACGGTTAAAGAAAGTGGGGTAAGTAAAACATAATTGATTCTTTCAATCTTTTGACACCCATGTGTTGAAGAAATTACTTTGATAATCTGATTTTGTTGAAGCTACATAATGTGTATTTGATCTCGCCGTAATTTTAACAAAATCACGATGATTCATGTGGTGATATTGGCGAAAATTAAAGTTACATTTTGAAGCTTCAATAAAATCACATTGGCATAAATCATAATGATTTCATCAAATTTATCGTGATATTAAACATGCATAAAGTGTAGCTATTGTTAAAAATTAATGTGAGACGTCGTGATTCCGACAAACTCACCGTGTTACGACAAATCAAGCTCATAAATAAGGGTAAAAAATAAAGGAAAAAGATGTTTTTTGTCAAAATTTTATTTGTGCAGTTCAAAATGATGACAGTTTGATAAACACATTGCAAATCCAGGGAGGAGGTGGAATCAAATCAGGGAAGATGGTGACACCAAACAACAAAGAATTCATGTTCATATGTTTTCTTGTGGCTCTTTGGTACTCATCAAACATTGGTGTCATTCTTCTAAACAAGTACCTTATCTCAAATTATGGTTTCAAGTTTCCAATCTTCCTCACAATGTGTCACATGACAGCTTGTGCTATTTTTAGTTACATCTCCATTGTGTTCTTTAAGATTGTTCCTCAACAGATGATTAAATCAAGGTCACAGTTCTTAAAGGTTGCAACTTTGAGCTTTGTTTTTTGTGGGTCTGTGGTTGGTGGCAATATCTCTCTCAAGTATTTGGCTGTTTCTTTCAACCAAGCTGTAGGTGCAACCACACCTTTCTTCACTGCTGTTTTTGCTTATTTAGCTACTTTTAAGAGAGAGGCTTGGATCACATATGTTGCTCTTGTTCCTGTTGTTGCTGGTGTTGCCATTGCAAGTGGGGTATGTTTTTTTTGTTTGATTTGATGGAATTATAAGCTCAATACATTTGATTTATTATAATTGCTTATAATATAGGTGTGTTGATTGGTACATGTTTATGAGTGAATGAAATTATACATAGATGTTTTGGTTTTGATTTTGAAATTATGGATGTTTTGGCATCACATCCATAATCCCACTCCAGATCTGGAAATATAGTTAATAAGATCTCAGTTTTTCAAGAACTGTGACATTTGGATTTTGGATTTTAATTTTCTGGATCTGCACTCATCTGGTTTATTATTATAATATCATATAGCAGATAGCCAGATTGTTTGGTATTTTTATAATCAATTAGCATTTAGGTACTTAATTAATTGTTATTTCATCTATTCATGTGGATAACATACAAAACCTACCATAAAAATTGTCATGAATTAGGCTCTTTTTAGTTATCATTTCATGTACTTCCACACCATATGATAATTTTAATTTGTTATTGGACCAACATGGTGTACATTTTTTTAATATGTTGTTGGTGATGGCAGGGTGAGCCTGGGTTTCACTTGTTTGGATTTATCATGTGCCTAAGTGCAACCGCTGCAAGAGCTTTCAAATCTGTTCTTCAGGGCATTTTACTTTCTTCTGAAGGGTAAAATATTTTGCACTATATCTATGATTTCTAAATCATATTGGTTGAAAATATTTAGTTATTGTGAACTGTGGATTCAAGAGTATCTGCTTTAATTAAAATTTTATAGTACTGTTCTAAAGGCAATGTTTATTATTCAGCTCTTTGTTGGTATTAGAAGTTTGTAACTCGCTAATTGAAATTTGAGTTGCTGATAATTTTTGTCTAATATGTTCCTTGAATCCCATTTTTTATATGTGAGAATGATGAAAATTTGTTCGAATCTACGTTTTTCGTGAACTACACTTTTAGCCACCAAACATCATTAAGGAGAACACCCTTTCACAGCTTATTAAGCATATTGATATCTCATGTTATGTGTTTTACTACCCATTGTTCATACACAATTGAAAAAGCCAAAAGTTTTAATACACTGATGTTTCTTGTTGAAAACTTTTCATTGTTTCTATGTTTTCTACTAGTTACATGTATGTCGTTTGAGTGAGATGTGTATATCATTTACCAGCTTAACATTGCTTTTGCTTTATCATTTCCTTCTTTACTTTGCGATAAATATTGGATATTTTTGTGTTACTTCCAAGCTATAGAAATTGACCATAACTTGAGGTGCCTTCCTCCCCATATTTTTTTGGATTCTTAATACAACAAAATTGCATAATCCTCGTTACATATGGCAAAGAACTGCTTCTTATAATGTTTCATCCATTTCAACCTACCAGGGAGAAGTTGAACTCAATGAATTTGCTCCTGTATATGTCTCCAATCGCAGTCGTATTTTTGTTGCCTGCAGTAGTTTTCATGGAGCCGAATGTTTTAGATATCACGCTATCACTTGGAAAAGAACATAAATTTATGGGCGTGCTTCTTTTTCTTAACTCAGCCGCAGCATATGGAGCAAACTTAACAAACTTCTTGGTCACTAAACATACAAGTGCTTTGACACTCCAGGTTTGTCTTTTTTTATCTCGTTTCCACAAATAAAAATCATGAGCACTTATTTACCTCAAAGCTAAAAATATAATTATTAAGACAAAAGTTTATAAATTATTATTACAACCTTCAATGGCAAACCGAAAGTGACTTTTATGTACATTTTATATAGCATATATTAGCACATTATATGTTTAAATAACAAAAAGTGTCTTGACTCGTATAATTCGACGCAAAATCAAAACAATTCATGTGAACGTGTTCCTATTGCTAACTCAGCTTTGTTAATTTGTGCAACTGATATACTGAATTCTCTGTCAAATTATGTTAATCAGGTATTAGGCAATGCAAAAGGTGCTGTAGCTGTTGTTATCTCAATACTCCTGTTCCAAAACCCTGTCACTTTTATTGGCATGGCTGGCTACTCAGTTACTGTAATGGGAGTTATTGCATACGGAGAAACAAAAAGGAGGTTTAGATGAGCAAATCTCTCGCATTCACCAATAGTTATGCTCGTGTATTTTATTGTAGTTTATTTACACTGTTAACATTATTTGTACCGTGACTAGGAGTAGGGGAGAGGACGCGAGTGAAGTGATTTTATAAATTAATTTTGTCGAATCTAGCACATAATTACTTATTTATCATGATTTGATGGGATGATGGCTTGTGAAGTAGAGGAAATTGAACTCATATATAGGATAGGAAGGCCTTGTAGGCAAATGTTTCAAAATTAAACTCGAATTTGAGATCAATGATGAATTTGATGTTCAATGACGGTTTATATTACAAGCTCTACCATATAAATACAGTTTTCAACATTAAAGATGTATACAATTTTATTGTACATTACAAAAATGCACTTATCAGCAATAATGTTCAAGAGATCCCTACTTTCTGCTCGGCAATTATAAACGTCACTATCAAATTAGCACGTGTTGAGATCTTTGTATTACAAGCCAAAAAATCAAAGTAGCTTGCGTAGACATTCTTGTGAATGCTCAAATTTAATTCAAATCTAAAAGCATTGAATTAGATAAGAACAAGAATATTCAGAACCATACTTTATTTTATGCTAGCTCGGGACCAGATGGAAGTGCCTCATAACCATCATGGTTTTGTTTAATACTATTTTTTCTTTCAACTGGGATGCATTTCACGACAACAGCTAAAGGCATGCTAATTGCTCCAATCAAAACACTGAGTAACCATAATTGCCAGCTTAGAGGCACAGTGCTGGCAAATGCTCCAAGGAATTCAACTATCACCACTTGAAATGCCACTGTGGCGAAAATTATCAACAAAAATATCCAGCTGTCAAACATGCCTCTGAATATGTTTATCTTTTCTATATCTCTGCTGTTTATCTCATTAAACACCTGCAAAAAAATAGAGACAGAGAGCAACAGCAAACATTAAGTGGAAACAATGTTCTGTGTACCATATCACACACACACACACACACACACACACACACACACACACACTATCATGAGTCATGATATGGTATTTCTGTTCAAAATTGATGGACATAGGTACTGCATGATGAGAACATCCAGGTGCTACAAATCATGTGCTGTTAGTCAATAGTCACACTGCTTTGGTTGGACCCAAAAGCACAATTTCTGTATTGGTAATTTTATAGGGCTAAAAAGCGAATAAAATTTTGGCTTAATTACACTTTTGGCCCCCTAAGTTTCTCAAAGTTGTGATTTTGGCCCCCTAAAAAAAACAACTCTTTCCAAGCCCCCTAATTTTAGCCACTCATGCCAATTTTAGCCCCCTAAGTTTACTTTTTGAATCGAAATTAGGGGGCCTAGAAAGTAAACTTAGGGGGCTAAAATTGCAACAAAAAGTAAACTTAGGGAGCTTGGAAAGAGTTGTTTTTTTTAGGGGGCCAAAATTACAACTTTGAGAAACTTAGGGGGCCAAAAGTGTAATTAAGCCTAAAAAAATTTAGAGACCAAAGATCCAAAAATTCTATATTTGCAAGGATGGGTGACATATTTAACAAATTAAGTCAAAAATAAATTACAATGGTGTTTAATTTATTGATATTTGATGAACTGCAAATACTAATTGGTACTTAGATCTCTCAATGATCTAATGAGAAAGATCTTCGTCACTTACGGTTATGTTCAAATTGACGGTACAAGGTTAAAATAAACAAAATGGGATGCCATCCAGTTTTTTAATTTTATTAGACTACTTCATTTCATTCCATTTTATTCTTATACTATAAATCTAAAAATACCCTGAAAAAGAGATTTAGCTAAGGTAGCAACGAGCATACTATGACATTATTACCTGGCAAAATACAAAGGAGTTGAATATCAAAGTGTTGAGCACTTCAGTTGCATCTGAACCATTAATTCCGAGTAGCCTCTTCCCATCAAAATTTAGAATCGCAAGTACGATTAATTGATAAATACTTTGACCAATGATATTCCTCCACATAGTTTTAGTGATAAAGCTTGCTCCCCTTCCAACAGGGGGTCTTTTCAAAAGTCCATCGTTGGGAGGTTCAGTAGCAAGGGCTAAAGCCCCTAGAGTGTCCATAATCAAGTTTACCCAAAGCAACTGAACAGCTGTGAGTGGTGCAGACCCTGAAAGTAAGGAAGAATATATCATATCACCTATGTTCCTTTGAAACATTTCAAATGAACTTTAAAAAAATAAATTCTAAAAACAGCAAACCAGTGATGCATGCAGAGACGAAGTTGATAATAAGTGCAACAACATTCACTGTTAACTGAAACTGCACAAATTTTTGAATGTTTATATATACTGCCCGTCCCCATTTCACCACATTGACAATAGTCGCGAAGTTATCGTCCATTATAATCACATCAGCCTTTTCTTTGGCAACCTGTAAACAGTTATGTCCCAAAAATAAATTATTAGTTATCACTTATCAATAGCATCTAAGGATTGCATAAAAAAAATACCGCAGCAAGTAGTATAAAGATCTAAACAAATATCAAAAGTACTACAAACTGTACAATCTCTTGTGTCAAGAAAAATGGAAAGAACTTTTAAATATAGTGTAATTATAATAACAAAATATACCATCTAATGTCTGTAAAGTACAAACATAATGCAGGACAATTATACAAGACTAGAACTACTCTGATCTGACAGAAATCAGAATCAATATCATAAAAAAGAGAGATGAACCTCAGTTCCAGCTATGCCCATGGCAAGTCCAATGTCTGCCTCATGCAATGCGGGGGCGTCATTTGTTCCATCGCCAGTAACAGCAACAACCTCACCAAACATATTTCTCAAATTGGTCACTAACTTATGTTTGTCGAGCGGCAAGGATCGTGCCATTACCTGATACCAAATTTAAGCACAAATTACATGAAAGTTAGACAATTTAAGAGAATTGAAAGTCACAGAATATACAATGAGATTGTAACCTGGATTCTTGGTATGATATCCTTCATTTGCTCATCAGATAATTCACGAAAACTTGGTCCCTCTATGGCTACACCATCATCAGTAAGTATACCACATTCTTTAGCTATGGCTTTAGCTGTATTTATGTTATCACCAGTGACCATGCGAACGGTTATTCCAGCTGCAATACAAGTTTGAACAGCTTCCTTTACCCCAGGGCGTACAGGATCCTTGATTCCAACTAAAGCTATTAGAGTATAACCACTATCAGGAATGTTAGCTTCTCCCTGAGGTTCATTTATATCTTTGACAGCCAAACACAGAGTTCTTAAAGCTTCAGAGGCAAAGCTATTTATCACATCTGAGACGATATTTGCGCGGTCTGCAGGAAGATCAACGACTTCTCCATTGCAATCAATAATTTTATCACACATTTCTAATATTATTTCAGATGCACCTTTGCAGAAAGCCTGGAGCCTTCCATTAGGGAGGCCGACAAGTACAGACATCTTCTTCCGGACGGAATTAAACGGCTCAAGCTTAAGTATCTTATAAGCTTTACTGCGGTTGCGAGCATCAAACTCAGAACCCAAAAGCAAGCCAAATTCTAATAACGCTGATTCTGTTGGGCTTCCCAATATTGTGTTCTTTCCGTTTTTATCCTTAACTACTTCAGCAGAAGTATTTTGAAATATAGCTTGCGAAAGGATGCTTAAAACTCCTTCAGATATGTTTGTTTTCAGTTCATCAGCACTCTCTTTACCTTTCAGTTGTGTGGTATTTTCACATATCCATATTTTGTTAACCACCATATGGTTAGTTGTTAATGTCCCTGTCTTATCTGTGCAAATGCAACTAGCTGAACCCATAGTCTCACAAGCAGAAAGATGTCTCACAAGTGCCATGTCATTCATTAATTTTTTCATTGCAAAAGCAAGACTGAGTGTCACAGCCAGTGGTAACCCTTCAGGAACCGCAACAACTATTATGGTTACAGCAATAGCAAAGAAGTCCAGTAGCTTCGTTGCATCATTTGAAGACCAATTACCAAACTCACCATGAAGTGCTTTTTCAACAAGAAACCTCACTGTCAATACCAAAAATGTCACAATGGCAAAAAATAAACCGATTTTACCAATTATAGTAGCAACTCCATTCAATTTAACCTGCAATGGAGTCTCATCCTCTCCTCCCTCGTTTAGAGTTTCCATCAATTTTCCCCATTCAGTCCTCATACCAACAGTTGTTACTAACATTTTCCCCTGACCATCCTGCACTTTAGTTCCAGAGAGAAGGAAAGGGTGTTTTTCGGTTATAAATACAGGTTCGCTCTCACCTGACAAACTCGATTCATCGATAAGCAAAGAGTATCCAGATATATAAATTCCATCAGCTGGAACTTGATCTCCAGTAGACAAATGAACAATATCACCAACTACTACATCATATATTGAGATCTTCTTTCTTTTCCCATCCCTGTTGACCTGAACAAAGATCTTTTTTTTCTCTTTGTCCAAATCCATGAACTGTAGGGATTGCCTGTAGTCACTAACAGCGGTAACAATGACTACCAAGAATATACTGAGTATGATTCCCACACCATCATATGTTCCCTTTGGCCACCCTTCAGTGGCAAGCCCAATACCTATGGAAACTACAGCACAAACCATAAGAATGGTTAGAGTCAAGTCCTGCAATGCATCCCATACAAACATCAGGAATGTTCTCGAAGGTTTCTCTGTATAACGATTGGCCCCAAAGATTTGTTGTCTGCAATCTACACTTGCTTCACTGACACCTTCGTCTATAGAAACCGACAGCTTCCTTGCAACAGCTTCAACTCCACCATTATTACTCAAGTTCTTATAATCCTGACTACGAACAATAGAAGCAATCTCATTTGGATGAATGTCAAAACCAGCCTCTATCGCCTCTTGTGATAGCTTGTATTCAACTCGATTACCAGCTGCATATGAAAACCAGATGAACTAAGAAAAACAGTTGACGAGAAAGTGATTAGTTCTAAAGCGATGGCATGAACTTCAACTACTGAAATCTGAGTACCATACCATCAATAAATTGCAATGCTGCCTTCTGAACATAGAGAGCTATTCGAATCTTTTCCTGATGGAGTAAATAAAGTTAATATAGCCAAAGTGGTACTCAGGAATTGACAGTATATGCATAATGATAGTATAACCTTATTTTATAGGTAAGTCACAATACATTACCCCTTATACTGTCACGGTAAATTTTTTCCTAAAATTGATGCCAAAATTGAACTTTGAGAGCGTTAAGCAGAATTCTTTCAAGCAAATAATATGCACGCTCAGAATTCTTACAATATACTATACGCACACATGCATATCAAATCATAGGTGCCTTAAAATATAATTAGTTAATTTTCTAATAAATGATTAATATATCTTATTTTACTATAATGAAAATCCGCTTATTCAAGAGCCATACTACATTACTACAATAATTAAAGCTCCTCTAAAGTAAGTTTCTAAGCAAACTGAGCAAGTAAGGCTAAATCCACGACACGACCTTTGAATCAATTCAAAGTGCATAATACTAATTATAACCCACAAACGTCTAAAGGTCAATATGCCATTTTTTTCTGGGCGGACATGATCGTTTTAGAAGACATTTTTCCTGTTATAAAATAGACTTCAGTAGAAGTTTATGGCAAGTTCTATAGTAGAATACTTTGATATGTGGTCCACCATGGACCGATATTTGAAAATTTCCCGAAACTCAAATATGATTGACATTGTCTTTCAAAAATTTCAAGTTCCTCTTTGTCCTCATGGCTAGACATGACCTGATTGTGTCTGTTGAACAAAAACAATGGCAAAAAAAAATGTGCGCCTCAAAATCAACTTATATTTGTTCTCCTTGTTTCTGTCAAATTGGCACTGATTAGGTCACCTTCCCAGTTGTAAGGATGAGTTGAACTTCTACTCGTTGAAGTTTCAAATAGCTTTCAAGTACATGTCCATCGAATACTACCTATTAAGGCGGTCCACTGTCAAATTCGCCTAAGTTTATTTGTTATATCAGACTTTCAAAAATATCAGCACTTGGAAAAAGACCTATGTTAGCAAGTCCATCACACTATTTGCGGCCTTCTTTGTATGCATTTTAAGTGTTTTTATTTTATTTTTGTAAGCTATCTTAACTAGAGCTTAAGATAATAAGATTTATACTAGTGTTACTGTTGAACCAGGTTCCTAGTCAATTTTCGGGAGAAAAATGTGGGCATAAACCAAGTAAAATCATCCACAGGGAAATATTAAATGTGCACCAACTAACATCCACCATTGTTGAAATCACTTTACATGCAGTTTTCAATTGTTGAGATCAAATCAACCATTCAACCAGACGCGTCTAAGCCGTGTTTAAAGAATTAATGGTCAATTCAAGACCAAAAAGAAGTCAATGGTTGTTATGTTATGTCGTGATTGTTTCGTAAGAGACTGCAATAATAGGTGACAGAGTACCTTCCGTATCAAGAAAGTTAACATGGAATCAAATCATGTCCACCTTTCTTATATGCCTTTTTATTTAATTCAAAAAAGGCACTTCAATAATAAATACTTTAACTTTTTTGACAACACTTGTCAAAAAAATAGGAAGTCAGAATAAATAAATAACCTGAACGAAGGAAATGTTCCAAGTAATTAATTACTTTTCAACCAAAGAAAATCCAAAGAAAAAAACCAAAGAAAATCCACCAAAGAAAAAAAAATTAAAATATTTTTTTTTAAAAAAGTAATAAATGATTTAAATCAAAACTGACAGATATCTCAATTTCAAAGGTTGCCAATATTTTTTTTAAAAAAATTAGTTGCTAAATACTATCCACTTTCTCTTGTTTATATCCCACTAGTTGTCACATTGTCTATCAAATTCATCATGTCCTTGTCAAACAATGTTCGCATATTTTGCTAGGGAAATTTCGAGGAACTTTCCATGCCTTTCTCCTATTACTAGGTTGAACACAAATAAATACTACAAAAATAGATTTTATAATAATTGATCTATATCATAAATTATAACAGCGGAGGTTTTCATAGCTCCTTTTGTTTCTGATGACGGCAATTATTATTTTTTGCTAGCAAATAATTTAAATAAATTCATTACAAATAATTAAATTGCAATTAACAGAAAATTTGGGGGAAAAAACTAAAGAAAATTTGTTTGAAAATAGTTGTAACAATTTTAAATGACCGTGAAAACTAATATAACCAAAATAATAGTCTTTTAATATTATTATTTTTTATGAGAAAACGTTTAGATAAATTAGATTATGATGCTTATTCATCAAGGTCAAGAAGACCTCATGGCTCAAAGACCAGTAATCTGTTATATTCATAATCTTTGTAGGCCATCACGGTTTCCCCCCCAATTTTGGGGTATGGATGTAAATTCGATTGGCATCAACATTCACATTTTTTTTGAAGGGACTCGTTTATATTTTTAAAAATATGCTATTATTATAAAAGTTAAAATTGCAAAAAAAAAAAATGGCGATTAATAAATTTTACCATTAAAAAAAAGAAAAAAAATATGTCCATTAATTAAGAATTTGAAGAAACTAAAAGAATCTCTACTCAGACATTGTAGCAGTGTAAAATCAGGAAGCATGTGAATTTCCAACTTGTCCATGGAAGAAAACTAACGGATAATAATAAATTAATAATACTCATATATATTAAATAGATAAATATTTAATAGCAACAATAACAATGAACAATGAACATGCTACTAATTTAAAACTCCCCCTTTTGATTTGTTTTCCCTTTCTATTTGTCTCTTCCATGTTGGTATTAATTACAGTAATTAGTTAGTTAGTTAGTACTTGTAGCTAGATTCTACTTTTTCGCCCAATAATATTACGACAAATTATGAGTGCCTTTTTCTAGCTAATTTTGTACTATGTGTTTATTTAGAAGTTTCAATCTGAGCTTGTTTTCCTAATTCCTGTAGCGTTTAAAATGATGGAAGAAATGAAATGAAATGAAAAAGATAAGGAGAAGAGAAAGAAACCTTAATTCCCTGCTTAATTTGTTCAGCTTCGGAGCGTTTGTCAAGATCGGCAACCATACGAAACCGTCTGCGGCGGTTTTTGACGAGAGTGACGGCGGATCTCCACCTCCTGAGAGCTTCGACAGAACGATTCTTTGGTTCAAGCTCGAAATCCTTGAGCAGATTCCACTCCATTGCTGATTCGTCTTCCTATCGAATGGGGAGAGAGATTTAGATTTAGATTTAGATTTAGAGAGTGTCAACGCGAGAAACGAAGACTGAAACCGCGCAAATTTTGAACATCGATTTTCGTATATTCGTAGAGTGGGGACTAAAACGGAGAAAAAAGTATGTTTGTGCCCGCTCAAGGGCTTAGAAAGACGCAAAGGGGGAAATATTTGGCAGTGGAGTACAATTCTGCCCAATACACACAAAGTCTTTAAAAATTAATGGAAGTCACGTCCTCATCCTCTTTTGTCAAAGGATCGATTATGTACTTATAGACTAAGGACTAATAATCTGCTATCTATTTATATTGATTTACATGCAAAAGGTATTGTTAATTTATCCATAAAAAAATTTTGTGATTTTGAATTTTTATTGCGTCATATACTCTATCAATTTTTTCAATTTGAATAAATGTCTTTTATTTTTGTTAAAAAAAAGTTATCATATAAAAAAAATCGCAAGGTTTTATCTAGCGATGAAAAATCTGATCTAGAATCTGATAGATTCTAAGGTCTTCCCTACAGTTGAATGAAACATCATCCGTTCATCTTAAATTTTTCAAGTAAAAAATGAATTATCAAATTAATATTTTTTTTTAAGAAATCAAAGTAATACTATTCGCATGAATATAAATTTAGGTTTAATTATTCGGGGCACTTTTTTTTTGGTAGTGTTACAATGTAACAAGACAAAAAAAGAAAAAAGAGGAGTGAAAAGACAAAATTAAGTTTCAAACGTATCTCTCAGAATGAGAGATTCCATGTCAGGCGGAGGGCAGTTTCAGTTAGCATAGCCCCATCTATGTGATCATTCATTAGCAACTAGAATTGCTAGTTTTCACTTTTGAAGACTGAGTATCTGTTGGAATTGCTAGTTTTCACTTTTGAAGCTACTAGAATTGCTTTTGAAGGATGTAGAAGCTGAACCAAACAGATACTCAGTCTTGACGATTTGAAAATGGTTTTTTTTATTTTTTTATGGATTCTTATTTATTGAAGTCTTGCTGGTTTGAAAATGCATTCTTATTTGCAATAGCGTGCAAACTTTGGCCACTCTTTTTCTATTATATATCATTGTGTGTGTGTGTGTATATATATATATATTATTGTATAAGTCAGGCTGTTTGATACTCCCTCCGTCCCTATATGTAAGCACTATTTTATTAGAGACAAGAGTGTTACATATAGGGGCGGATGGAGTAGTTTTTTAAAGATCTTTTGATGTTTTAACTCTAGGGATGTCTCTTATGGATCTTTAGAGTATCCTCTTTAAAGACATTTATGGGACTCGTATGTGAATTATGCTTTTCTCTCAACAAAAATTGCTCGCTCCCAACCGAACTTCCGAAAATACCACTGCATTAGTTAACTCACGCTGTCTGAGTTAAGACACAAGGTCTTACTTAAGATCTCTATTCTTAAGTGGATCTCACACTATTATTATTAAAATGGTTAAATAAGTAAATAGTCCTCCTAAATATATCAACATTTGATCCCCATAAAATATTCTTTGGTCCTTCTAAAATTTTTCATTTATGAAATTAGTTCCTGTAAAATTTTATAAGGATTAAAAGTGGAAGAAAATTTAAAAAAAAATTAAAACGAAAAGTGAATATATTTATATGAATTAAAAATATATTTAACCCTAAAGATAAAAGATTTTTTAAAATTTACGGGGTGAGAAAAGAATTCCTGATCTTCATTATTTCCAACTGAGAAATGATATTTTGACAACCACTCTTTGACAACTTTTGGACAACTTTCTCTCTCATACTCACATGATGTTGTTATCCTCTCTCTTCTTTTTTCTCTCTCCATTGTTTTTGACCAATAAGAAGTGAGAAAAACAATATTGTCAACAAAGTTGTCATCAAATGGATGTGAAAATATCATTGCTCTTTCCAATTTAGTAGCATGTGGTAAACCAAAATAAAGGAACCGAAGGATTCATACTACCCACTTGAAATCCAAAACAAAGATAAACAAAAAATTGTCCAAACTACGGCGGCGATAGAACCCTTTCAAAGTTACTCTTGTTCCTGGTTTTCTCTATCTCAGACACGCTTCTGCATCAACCCTTGTTCTTGAATATCAGGTTCACATTTCTCACTTTTTCAAAATTATACAACAAACCATCCGCTTATTTGCTAATATCTCTATCAATTTTGGTTGCAGCTTTTGATTAATGGAAGGAAACAAGTGGGGATATTCTTCAAATGAAGATATCAGTAACGATGATCATGATCATGATGATGACGTCAATCTTCTAAATGCAAGTGACGAAGAAGACGACCTTCGCTTCACATCTCATTCTTTGCCCAAATCGCAATTCAGGTCAAAAACCATTTTTCTATAAACAACTTAATTAATTAATTAATTAATTATTAATTATGCGCTTATAACATTACCCTCTATCATATTTATGCCTCTGTTTGGTGAAAAATAGCTGATAAACTAACTTAGGTGGATGAGTACTAAGCTAGCTTATAATTGATAGCGAATAAGCTAGCCGATTGAATTTGTAGTATTTGATAAAATTAGCAGTTGAACTAGCTTTTAAATATGAAATGCCATAGAAAATATATATTTATTGAATATTTAATTTTTTTCAATTAAGACTACAAGAGTAAAATTGAGAAGCTACTTGAATTAGCTTATCAAAATCCACTATAAGCTATAAGCTCATGAGTAAATGATTGTTAATAAACGGGCTTATAAGCTATAAGCTCAAAAATGTGTCTTGCCAAACAGACTCATATATGTATAATCTATTTCCACAACAAATGATAAATTAATGTCAGCCTATATGGTGACTTACTAGTGAGAAAATATTTTGAAGTGAATGAATGAACCGTAAATAGTTACTTACTACTGAAAATATCCCTGCTTCCCCTGCTTTAGTGTTGATTTGAAAATGAAGTTTTTTACATTTCATTCACCAGGAACGTCAAATCCAAAGCCAGATGGAATGAAGAGATGGGAATGGCAGAGGTTATTGAGAAGAATGGAAAAATGTGGGTATCTACTGGAATAGTTCGTAGTGGCAAGATTTATACTTCAATCGAGGAGACATTGTAGGTGATATGCCATGTTTTTGTATATATCTTATTTTCTGACATTTAGATTTTAGAAGGAGGGAAGAGTCTCACAATCCTTAAGGCCATAGTTTTCTATAAATAATATATTATTTACTTAGATGATACAAATATTGTGAGAAGAAAAAGTGTGTAATGAGATTTAATTACATGTTAGACGATAAATAAGCCAAATAGGATTCAATGATGCATTTTTTTGGCTAGGATTTTAACAACTTGTGTTTGTGAAAATTTTAACTTGGCAGGTATCTTATGGAACTAGGAGCCTTACATCTCGTAGACAGCGAAAATAGAAGTATATCTATAATAGAAATGTACGAAAAGGTTTCTGGCAGGAAGACCGGATGTTGTTGGGAGCTGTTCGAGGCCTACAGGCACCTCAAGTCTCTCGGCTACATAATTGGGCGGCATAATGTTGCTTGGAGTTTGAAGAGTATTAGAAGTTCTCAAAAACAAGTGGCTCTTGAAGGCACAGAAGAAAGCAAACAAATAGTAGACATGGGTTCCAAAGTCGAGCTTTCCATAAGTAAGTTATTTGGTGAGTTGAAGATTAATGATTTGAAGCCAGATTTTGATATTTATCTTCCAGACAGTAGGTTCAGAAAATCTTCTCCAGGTGATCCAAATTTTCTGCTGTGCTTGTCTAGGTAATTACTACACCTCTAATCATATCAGTATGAATACTTAAGAAAATTAACTGTAAAGTGATATTTATACCATTAAAAAAAAATCTATGTAGCAACCGAGAACATGACTCATAGGAATTCAATGATGCCCCGACTTACATTCTTGCACTCACCCACAAACAGAAACCTTTATGCACTGGTAGGGACATGTTGTTTATTGTGTTGTGTGGATGTTTATGTCGCTACCTGGGTGGGGGGAGGAGGTTGCAACTTGCAAGGTGTAGGCGGGCAAATCTTTGTGAATTTGCAGCTGTGTCGTTTGGGAGGGAATGCGGCTATGTTATTTTGCATTGTAAATTAATATTTTAGAAGACGTTTGTAGTTATATTTTCTCTGTTAGGAATTTAAGGTAATGGCCCAAAATATGTTTTTAGATTAAGAAATTGCAATTTGATCCTTAAAGATAATTTTTCTCAGATAGAATTGCAATTTCCTATTGTAATTTATGTGCTTCATAGCTTCTGCAAGAAATTGATAAGCGTTTTGGAGAAACAAATTTAATACTTAGGGTAAGAAGGGTGGGGAGTATATTTTTTTCTATTGTGAATTTAGAAGTATTTAAGCATACATTATGGTTACTTGTTTAAAAATTGTACTGAAAATCCCAAACAATTATCTTTGTTTCTTCTAAATGAACAGCCATGCAAATTTGTCCTCAACTCCAAGTTTCCTTTCCCTTTTTCTTACACTTAACAGGTTTTGGAAAATCTATTAATTTGGTTTATGCATGTAATCTGTTAGGGGTCATCTGCCTTCTAGAGAAGAAATTGAAGCTCTTGAGAAACAATGTGTGGGGATTCCGTTGAAAATCTGCCTGGTCACAGAAGGAAGGGTCAGTTTCTTTCCCTTTGACAAGGTTGAACTTCCTGCTCTACCCTGAACAGTTGATATCAATTATATATTTCCACTCTAAGCTAAAGAGGGAAAAGAAGCTTAGAACTGTAATGATAGTAGAATAATCTGTAGGATCCAATAATGTGAAAGAAAGCTGTGGAAGTTGTGGTCATGATAACCTGCGCTACAAATGGGCTCAGTGATCACAAACTGGATTGTGATTTTGGTCAAAGTGATCACAAACCTGCAGGTGATTGTGATGTTGTTGAACATAGCAAGAAACTGAAGGCAATGGCTTAGCAATACATACATGCCTCAGTTTATGATGTTATAGACGACAGGGAATAAGAAAATTATTTAGTTGGATGGGTGATGATCACTTGAGGATTTTTTTTATTAGAGTAATAAACTGGGTAATGCATGGGTTGTTAAATCCATTATTATAGTTTTTTCTTTTCATTTCAATGACAGTTTGAATTGGTTTTGTGTAGTTGTTTGTTTTGAAACACTCAAGTTCTTTAAACGTTAATGGTGTTGTTCGTTTTATTAAATTGGTAGTTTTAGATTAATGAGGTGAGCTACGTGCGATCTTAATTTGCAATTTATATGATATTAGCGCATTTGCTTTCTTTCTCGTTTTTCACTAATTTTTTCTTCTCTTTCTGAAAGCGTGTGACTTTTTGTTTCGGGCAATTGAACTTATAATATAGGGGGATACATATTATTTAACCTTTGAGTTTTGCTTAAAAGTAATGAGATCAGATTAGCACCTTAAAACCTAAGACACTATTGTGTTTTTTCTTATAAATTCCACATAATTTAAACAACACACACCACGAAACATAAGCATAACACCAAAAGCACATTTTGTGTAAGAAGAACTAATAACCATTAACCACTTCATTTATTAACTCATAGCAAATAATTTATATTTACAAAAAGCCAAAAAAAAAAATTGACATTAATCTACGAATCTAATCAAAACATCATGTCACCCATTGAAGTTGAAGCACGACCTCTCCGCTTAGAATGTCGGCGACGACTCCGACTCACTTTTAACATTCCATTCTCATTAAACATTTGTTTTTCTTTTGAAACAATAACACACTCCGGTGGTGGGACAGGGTACCTATGTGTATGATAACAATATGAGTATGTCATGAAATGTTGGCGGAAGTTTTGCATTTTGAGGCGGCGCAAGGGGTTCATGATGGCGTAATCTTGAGCTTTGAGATTTTCTGAGCAAAATTCGTCATCCGGAACTTCAATAGGATCAAAAATGCAACCCTTGAGAATTAGATTCTTGTATGTAGCTACAAAAGGACCGTAACTATAGTCCACTTTGCGATTTCCTTCGTGTATTGCCCATTTTGATGCATCCCATATAGTAGCATACAAGTACATCGGCTTAGATGGGTAATTATTTTCCATTTGCTTATTCCGTAACACTTCTCTAATTGGAATTTCATCAACAAAAAATCTACAATAATTCATCAAACAAATACACTATTAATAAACAAATGTTTTAACAAAATATATGGTAAGTCTCTGAAATATTTTTTTTGCCACCTATATATGTTTATATATTAAAATATGCACTTCACGATTTTCATTATGGTTTATGAACTAATTAATTTTCATTATCTAGTCACCACTAATTATATTTCTCTTCTTTTATTTCGAATAAAAAAGGTATCTTTTCCTTCTTTTATTTTTAAAAAAAAAATACTACTTATACCAATTTTAATTGCACTTGGACAAACATAGGATCCTAACTAACATGAATTGTGTGGATTATAATTTTCAGTTGGACTTAATTATGGTCGACAAATGAAATATATATTTAATTATAATGTATGAATGAATGTAGTAATAGAAACACACTTACGTATACAAAAATAAAATAAGAGAGAGACAACACTTACATAATATTTGTTTCTGTCCAAAGAATGCTATATCTGTGATATTCCTTGGTTGGATCGAACCAGAGATCGTAACGCTCCTCACGACCACTAGTTCCATTTCCAAACAAGTTTGTTTGAAACTGCCATGGTTTTCCAGCTTTATTACCCAGGAATTCAAAATCGAGTTCGTCATGCCTTCTTCTATCGAAGACATCAATGCTTGTGGTCTGTAGCAGCAGCAACAACAACAAATAAACCCCCAAAAAAAGTTAATGTTTAGAGTAATAATAATGGAATTATCAATTTCTTTTGGAAAAATTTAACATATATAAATTGGAGTTTACGTCAATTAATATTTCAATATATTTTAATTAAGAGTTTTTCTAGTTACACCCTTAAATTATCATGTTACACCCAAAATTGTATTAAAAATTTATAATATACCAAAATAACACTCTTAGCTTCATACGTAAAATACCGATTCGTGTATTCGTATTTTTGAAGTTTGTACGTGAACTTAATTCACTTGTAAACACGTGAAATCAATTCGCGCCTATGGACATGTGAAATGTACTAAGGTAGGTTAATCTATTGTGGTAAAATTGTACGTGTATTCCATTTTCGAGCAACACGGAAGAAAAAAAATTGGGAAAATTTGACCGGAATCAATTGAGCCCTTCACAATCACAAACGATATTGTGTCAAAAAATATTATTCCATTTCTTAACAATTCAAGGTAAATTGAATTTAGGTTCATCTCTATGCATCAAAATCTTTATGTAGTAGATGATTGTGAAAAATTGGATAGAAAAAATTGTATTTGAGAGACAGGAAGACAAAAGGTAATGATTGAAAATTTAAAAATAGGTTAGGGGTACTTTTGTTAATTTAAGGTGTAACCAAAAATATTTTGGGGTGTAATTAAAAAAATTCTCTAATTAAATATTTGATTGAAGAATATTATTCATAAACATACTAAAAGAAATCATAAACATTTAATTTGTGTTTCTACCCAAAAAAAATATATTAATTGTTGTACTTACATAAAATGTGACACAAACACCCGCAGTAATATAATTTGATGGTAGTTTTATTTCCGCGCTAAAAAATCCACTGGTGTACATATCAATGGATTTGAATCCAGAACCTACCCATAGAAAGAAAAAAAAAAACATCAGTGTAACCCTCATGAAAAGAGAAAAGAGAGTAAAAATGTTTTTGCATGTTTATAATTAATTTAATTTAACTTACCAGAATGTTTATGAATAATCAGTTTCACAGTATTTCCATCAACCGATGGAATAACGTTTTCCTTTCCCCATAGATAAGTAAACCCATCATGAAATGGTATAGTGGCTAAATCGAAAGCAGCAAAGCTAGAACAAAAGAGAAGAAATGAAGAAAAAAATGAGAATAAAAAACTAGTTTGTGTGACACGATCCATATGATAATAATTTAGTAACTTGTTTCTACTCCAGAACTCTCTTCTGTGTTTTGTTCTTCTACTCACTTTGGTCTATCTTTATATACAAGATTAAGTTCTATATAAAAGGAAATCAAGTGATTAAATATTGGTCTTTTAATTCACGCTCCTACCCAGTGACGAATAGCAACAGTTGTAATTGTGTAGTTAGTTATTATTACATTTAAATGATACATATTCTCTAAAGAGGAGTGGAGTTAGAAATGCAATCCCTTTACTTAACTCCGAGATTGCAAGTCATGTCCTTTCCTTTATGACATTGAACCATAAGAATTGTTAATCTTGGCTAGAAAGTAGGGAAAATAAAAAACAACTCATGACCAACACATGACATACAATCCTAAAAATTGTGGATTTAAATGATAATATCCCATTTTTTAATGAGATCAAATCAAAAATTGAAAGACACAATTAAGCACAATCGTAAAAACTTCACTATACCAGTTACTATTATTTTTGTATTTTATGTTAAAAAATTTAATAATCACTATCATAAGTAGGGTCATACTAGGGTATATGAATCCACAAATAATAAATATTTATTGAAAAAATAATAATTTAAATTTAAAACATGAATTGACACAATTTTCAATACATAGTTTTTATATTTGTTAACATACTATTTCCCTTATTATAAGTAATAAAATTTTGAAAATATTAAATTTTATTTCAATGACAATTTTAATAAATAGTATAATTTTCAATTATTGTAAATTTTAAATGATAGAAAATCATTAAAAAAACTCCTCTAGTTTTTTTTAATTCTGAAAGAAAAAAACTCCTCTAGCTAATAAGTTAAAAAGGTACTTTTTTTTTAAAGAAATTTAAAAAGGTACTTATATTGAATTTTCAATTAATTCTAACAAATTACTATAATTACCACACACCCATAATATCACAATTATATACTCCTATATCACTTCTATTGTTTCCTCTGCTCTGTCCCATAAAAAACTCCTCTAGCTAATAAGTTAAATAGTTTTTTTTTATAGAAAGTTAAAAAGGTAATTATATTGAATTTTGAATTAATTCTCCCAAATTACTATAATTACCACACGCCCATAATCAATGTTTCCAAATCACAATTCTATATATACATCACTTCTATTGTTTCCTCTGTCCCATAAAAAACTCCTCTAGCCAATAAGTTAAAAAGGTATCTATATTATATAAATTTGTGACCTTCCTCAAGTCTATATATGGAAGTGTTTTTCTCATCATATTCTCATGACATGTGGCACTCTCAATAAACAAATTTTCTTATCCTATTCTTATGACACGTGGCACTCTGAACAAACAAAGCATCCTTATGCATTTGGCTTTCAATACTCTTCCATATTAATATTTGTAACCATATATATCATTTTTTTTTAAAACATATATATCATGTATATATTTTTTTGGCCAATTCATGATTCTTTTTAGCCAATTCACATTTTTTTGAATTTATGAATTAATGAAATGAACTAACTTTTATTTTTATTTTCATGATGATAATATAATAATAATAATAATAATAATAATAATAGTAGTAATAATAATAATAATAATAATAATAATAATAATAATAATAATAATAATAATAATAATAATGTGAGACAATTTTATTATAATATATTTTATAATTGATATTAAAGAATGAAATTTTAACGAGATTGATTTATATAATATCATATTTCAATTGCATGTGTATTTGAATATGCAGAAAAAATTGCATATATTCTTTAATCTATTAAAAAGATTATCAAATTTATAATTTATCGAAAAGTATAAAATCTAAAAAACTAATAGTAATAAAACAAATATTATTTCATTAAACTGTTCTTTTTTTTTAAGAAATATCATTAAGCTGTTCACCCTTCAAAAAAAAATCATTAAGCTGTTCAATTTTAATTTTAGGATAGAAAAAAAAAAGCGGAATTGAAGCTGATTGTATTAGTCAAAGAAAATCATAAACATATCGAAACCATTATTTCAATTGATTTGTATTTAACAAAAAAAAATTTTGGACCGAAAAAAAACAACTTAATGAGCTCATTTTATTAAACATGAAAAAATATAAAGATTTACCTCATTTTTTTTTATGTTTTTGTTAATATTTTATAACTTATATCGAGCCATATTATTAAACAAAAAAAACATTTTTTCTTTTGCTCATAATAATTCTCCATCTTTGGACCTTGCCATTAAAACTTATTTAAGGCTGATTTAAGACTGATTCTCCATCTTTTGCCAGATTGGTGTTTTGGGAGCAAAACTATTTAAGACCTGACCAATAAAACCGATAAATTATTAAACAAATTAAATGCCATTCAACTAATAGTCATATTTTTGTTCTTTTTCAAATGCAGGTCATTTAACAAAAAAAATATATTCCTTAAAAAAATTATATTTTTCTTAATAGCTAAGACATGAGCTTGAATTTGATTGGTCGAGATAAATGTGGTTGTTTTACGTAATTGTCCTCTAAAATCTATTATAAATTAGACCCATTGGCCAACACTTTCTTCACACCACAACTCCTGTTTTGCAGTTGTCTTTCATATTCCTTTCTTTTTCTTTGGGTAATTTTCATAATTTTTTTATTCATAATTTTATTCTTAATTTTCAGGTATTTTTCTTCCCTTTTATTTCGTTAATTCACATCAAAACTCCAATCAGCTTTCTTTCTATTTCGTTGGATTTTTTATATTTCGTTATATTTTTTTATTGTTTCTTCTTTGTATCTCTTCACAACTAAATTACACCAAAAAATTTGTTCACCGTCAAAGAATAAGGATGTTAAATGTTGGTATCGTGAGAATTTGCTGATTTGTATTTCTATTTGGATCAAGATGTGTGTTGTTTCTATTTAGTTTTGTAGTGAATTTGACACGTTCAATTTTTTGGTTTTATTTCAGGTGTGGAAAGAGAGTTTAAAAAGGCGGAGGAGAGCAACTGATTCGTTTTATAGAAGGCTAGAGAATTGATGAATAAGGATTGATGGACTTGAAAAGTTGTTCCGATCAAGATTCATTCTACCCTACATGCATATACCACTATTAAATTTTTTAGATTCAACTACAGAAGGAGCACAATACTTTATGGGAAGACCAAGGATACATTTTTTCACTAAGAGTCATAATTGTACATTCTTTTACAAGGAGGATCATATATTTTTTTTAATACATTTTTTCAGCCGTAAACATATATTATGTTATTATTTATTCAATTTTTTTTTATATATTATGTTATTATTAATGCTAAGTTCCACATTGTAATGGTCTTTCTATATGTTATTTATTATTTATTCAAAAAAAATTATACATATTATGCTATTATTAATGCTAAGTTCCACATTGTAATGGTCTTTCTATGTTTGTTTTAGTGTTGTATTATATCTGTTTGGAGGGTAGTATTTGAATGTGTGAATTTTTCTATCACTTTTCATTTAATCAATTTATCCTACATGTTATTCTCATTTGATTTTATATATTTTAATTTATATATTTTAATGTTGATGTTAAAGAAGAGATTAAAAAGATTATGTTGATGTTAAAAAAGAGATTAAAAAGATTACGAGATTGCTGATTTTTTTTTTTTTTGGTGTTTTTAATCGCAACTCTTTGACAAGAAGTTCCAAGACTGGAAAACCTATAACATGATTTGGCAGTCTAGAGCCTACATTTTTGTCAATATTCCCAATTTGTAAATTGAATAAGTGGTATGTAGAAAATAAATTAATTGATTAATATTTTTTTTATAGAATAGAGTAGTGAACGTTGATATACATTTACCTTTTGTGATTAGATGACAAAATATAGAGCTAAAAATTAGTTAAAAAATTGTGGTGTGGCAAAGGGTATTTATGATGCGTTTTAAATCGGTTTTGAGGTATAAATCATCCGGTCCAAAAAAAAATGATATGCGTTTAGGTTTATATTGAAAAAAACAAACTGATCCAATATAATGGTCTACTTGAATATGTTTTTTGATATCCAAATTGAAAAAATGTAATTAAAATTATATTCTTTTTATAAAAGAAAATTTCTAATTTAATTTTAACTATAATATGACTATTCCTTCAAAAAAGAAAAACTAATGTGACTATTTTCTATCAATGCACTTAATGAATATTGATTTCATAATATCACTTTAAATTAATTTCTCTTTAATTCTCTTTTGGTAAAAAAATATGTAACTTTACTTAGATGTGATTAAAGAAGAATGATTTCATAAAATCCATTTAGAGTAATTTTTTTTGCCAATAACTATAATAATTTGAAAATTATTAAATAATCACAGCTCTAATTGTCTTCTTTCTATTTCGTTAGTTTTTCAATTGTCTCCTCTTCGTACATTTTTACAATTAAATGATATCAAAAGTCGATTTTGTTTATGATATAAAAACAACTTCTTCATTTTCAAACAAAAATAAATAAAAAATTTCATCAATTTATCGAAAATATTTATACAAAGTCCTATTCTCTTTTGTCTCTATCAGTCGCTAATGATTTTTTTTAGAAGAAGCCAAAACAAAATTAACATAAATAGTTATCATCCTAATACAAGGTGTGGTTGGAGTCGTAACCTACAAAAGTCATACAAATATACCACGAAGCCAAATTGGTTGAACAAAAAAAAGCTAAATGGACATTCCAAAATAAACTAAGACCATCCACAACAGAGCACCCTAAATTGGGTGCTTACATTAAATTCGTATGTCCACATCACTCATTTTACCGTAATACTTAATAAGCACCAATTTTCTCCAACCCAGCACCTTTAAAGAAATTATTAAATAGGTCTCACAAATAATTTTATATCATTACATTTCCACAAAATTTATTTATTTCATTAAGATTTATTAAACGGGACCCATGAAAAATGAAGAGAGAGAGGGTGCTTCCATAGCCACCCTTCTCCATAAGCACCCATGTATTATACTCCACAATGGGGGTGCCTATTTAATGTGGTGCTAAATAGGTGAAACACCCACCATTGTGGATGGTCTAAGAGATTTTTCCCCAAGTATGCTAATCAAATAATATATTACAAGACATAGCTTTGAGCTATAATACTAATATTGGGAAGCATCTTCGAACCAATCATTATTTTGTTAAAGTTTCGAATATTTTCACTCGGTCGTATATGATCATTTTCATAGAAATAAACAGTTAATTAGTCCCTAAACTATCACTCTTTCAATAACTTAATCTCTAAACTATTAAAATCAACCAAAAGATCATTAAATTGAATTTTTTACATGGTCCACTGGTGAGAAACTTCGCAGAGTCTTCGCCTTAGACTCTGCAATTTCTCAGGAGAGTCTTTGCCTTAAAATGCATCTATAACTATGCATTGAATTTTTTTTATCCTTTCCTTTTTGGACTTAGATATAACTTAAGTAAAGTATTGATTATTTAAACCATTTGGTTTGGAAGAAAAAGATGTAACACATGTATTTTTTTTTGTCAGCAGACAAAATGAAAAGTATCACTTGAAATTAACAAACACAATTGTGCAGTTGAAGTTCAAATTACCTGAGTGAAAGTGTCCAATCTAACAATATAACGACATTGTCAATCGAGTTAGATCTTACAAAGATGACAATATTTTTTTAATATGGCAAAATGAAATATATTAAACCAAGAGAAGATTCCAACTTGGACAAGAAATGCAAGGCTAAGACTCAAAAGAATATCAAGTTATATTACAAATCAAACACCGGCAATAAAAAGCAACAAAACAATACATATGAACCAAAACAAACACTAGCTAGAAAACAAAGTTCAAACACCCACCGATAATGAAAATCAAAAGCTAAGTGTTTAGCTTTCAACCACTAAAGATAACACACATTTTTGTTATAAATGCTTTGTTTATTTTTAATAGATATGTAGATGTTCTCATTTTCGTTTTCAATAAATCTAAACCAATTTATTAAATTTAATGGTGTTTTTATATGGTCCATCAGTGAGAGACTTAATAGAGTCTTCATCTTATAATCCACCTATAACTATGCATCACATTTTTTTTTGGTTATTTTCTTTTTTGACTTAGAGACAACTACAACAAAACATTGATTTTTTAAACAAGTTGTTTTAGAAGAAAAAAACATGTAACACGTGTATTTATTTTGTCAATAGATGAAGTGACAAGTACCATTAAGACACATAAAATGGGAATATCCAACGTGGATGGTCGTAGGAATGAATATGTTTAAAAAATTTGAGACAATTTTTAAGAAAATGATATAAAAAAAATCTTACAAAATTATTATATTAGACGAGACAATTTTTCATATCGCGACATGAATGCATGAAAAAAAATTGTACAAATTTTTCTAAATAATATGTATCAAATAATTAAAATTAGAGTTATAAATACATAAATCATAAAGTTATGAACCATTTTCAATATTTTTTTTCTTTTTTCCCTAAAAAAACATTTTTTTCTTTTTTAAAAAATTCACATTAATAAAAAAAAAATCATTTAGAATGGCAAACTAATTTCGTATTTGTTTTCCACCCGTTGTTTACTCTCTTTATTAATAATATAATTATTGTAATTTATTGATTTAATTGATTATAATTAAATTCACAATTATATGTTTAAATTCAAATATTAAATACCGAAAACAGAACACAAATTTCTGATGGAGATTTGGTATTAACTTTGTCTGCATTCAATAGAAAGTAGCTTCAAATAGTGATAGTCGCGGTGATTTTTGGATGTCAAACTATTAGATTAGTTTGAATCTTAATTCGGTTCCACCACTGATCTTTCATATTCCATTTATTTTTCAGGTATTTTTTTATTCTTAATTTTTTATCAGTAACTATCTATAATAGACTAATGAAATTAACTTATACTTAATTGTTGCAGTTCTGGTGATTCTGTTAATAAAGTCAACACACGTATGGCGGAGGAACTTAAGGAAATGGTTGACGTGTTTAATAAATATGCAAATAAATTTCATCAGGTGCGGGATTATGTGGAACAGGGCGGAACACCAAACTTTTCGGTTAGATTGCTTGGAAGACATAAATGGGACGCGACGATGCACAATCTACTGACATGTGACGAAGTTGTTGCTCTAATTATTGGTGATTCAAATGATATGGAGAATGGCAGAGATGTTGTTGCTAGAAATGCAGCCGGGGAGTATAAGAGGTTGTACGAAACTGAGCCTTATTTCATAGCTTTACAGTATCCTCTGTTGTTTCCTCGCGAGGAGTATGGTTTTAGTACAAATATTCCAATTAGATCTGTTGACCATGGAAATAAGAGCGGACACGGATAACAGTTACCATACGCGAATGCATTGCATATAGAATGCAAGACAGGGTCGTTGAGTATGGCAACGTTGTTAACTCGAGGAGATTGTTGCAACAATTTGCTGTTGATTGCTATACTATGATTGAATCGCAACGGTTGTGGTAGATTAGAAAAAAATCAAAACACCATAAGGTGCAACATTCTGAATGGTTTGCACGAGGCAATGGATTGGGGTGAAACTGATGCGTCTAACGTTGGATGAAAGATAGTGTGACCGCCGTCCTTTACGGGTGGCAGGCGTTACATGTTTAATAATTGTCAGGATGCAATGGCAATTTGTAAGAAATATGAATATCCCAATTTGTTTGTAACAATCACGTGCAATTCAAACTGGCGAGAAATTCAAGATTTTCTTAAAGAATGAAACTTAAAGGCATCTCATAGACCTGATATTGTTTGTCGAGTATTCAAAATGAAGTTGGATAAATTGATGGGCGATTTTAAGAAGGAAGAATTGTTTGGCAAAGTTGACGCAGATATATATTGTAATATTAGTAGTATTTTATTTAAGTATTTTATTTATTTTTTAAGTAGAATTTTATTTATTTTTTAAGTATTATTATGACACCGTCTTTGTCTGCATAATAAATTTATGCAGGTATACATTGTAATACTATGCGGTATACATTGTTGATGTTTATTTATTTTTTAAATAAATTATTACACCATTTTCGTCTTAAAATAAATTATGACATCATTTTTGTCTTCGTAATAAACAGGTCATAGTCACGTTATTTTCGAGTGCGAACTATTGTGTTGATATTGCAAACTGTACTAACAGTTATTGTTTTGTTGGCAGGCATGTACACAGTCGAGTTTCAAAAAAGAGGTCTTCCGCATGCTCATATCTTGGTGTGGTTGAGTTCAGGGAACAAACTGAAGACGGGTGCTGACATTGATAAGATCATATCATCCGAGCTGCCTGACAATACACTTTATCCAAGACTTTATGATGTTGTTTCTTCTTATATGATGCACAGGCCATGTGGTGGTGCACGTCCCTTCTCGCCTTGCATGGACAGGGGCAGATGTACGAAATATTATTCGAAGGATTTTAAAGGAACTATGACGATAGACGACGAGGGTTATCCGAGGTACAAACGTCGCGATTTTGGGATACATGTTGACAAGCAGAGGGTCCAATTGGATAATCGCTATGTCATTCCATACAATCCACATCTTCTCATTAGATACGAAGGTCATGTAAAAATATTGTAACAAATCCAACTCCATCAAGTACCTTTTCACATACGTTAACAAAGGCCCTGATATGGCATTGATGCAGTTGTCTGTTGACGGTGATAATCGTGATAAGTCCAAGCCGGTTGATGAAATAAAGCAGTATTACGATTGTTGTTATGTTTCACCCTGTGACGCTGTTTAGAGGATATTTGCTTTTGATAAACACCATAAATGGCCTCCTGTTCTCAAACTAACGTTTCACTTGCATAATGAACAATCGATACTATATGATGGTGATCATGACATCGAGGATGTGGTGATGTATAACGAGGAAGCGTCTACCATGTTTCTCGCATGGTTTGAAGCAAATCGTCGGTATGTAGGCGTGCGATCTAACGTGTGCTGAATTTCCAACAAGATTTACTTATGAGAAGAAAGACAAACAGAGGCAGCCACATAAACTAGGATATCAAATTGGAAAGCTTCATTACATGCCGCCTGGTATAGGGGAGTTGTACTACACAAGGATACTATTGACTGTTCAGAAGGGTTGCATGGGATATAGATGCATAAAAACAACTAATGGCCATACCTATGACACATTCCAGGAAGCATGCTCTGCTTTGGGATTACTTGACGACGACAGAGAGTTTATAGGTGGTATCACGGAAAATGGTGAGTTAGGTTCAGGCCATCAATTGCGTTGGTTGTTTGTGCATCTCTTAACCACTAGCACAATGACGAGCCCTGATATAGTATGGGCTGCGACATGGCAGTTACTGTCCAATGTTATCTTATTTGAACTTAGGAAGCATCTGAATAATTCGGGTAATGTCCATTGTACTTATTACGAAATCTATGCACCATTTTTGTTTTGTTTACGATCTAATTTTTGCATTTTTTTCTCTGGCTAAAAAGACACAGTTTAGAAAAATATTTAACATAGTCGTGCTCAAAGTATTTTATGCCTATCTCAATAAATATATTTATCTATTTAAGTAGTGATAATAAACAAATACAATATTCTTTCAAAAAAAAAATAAACAAATACACTATTAAATATTTTTTTATTTCATGACAACGGGTTTATACAGCAATATATAGAATAGAATGAAAGGATTTAAATACGAGTGTATGCACGTAGGAAAATAATAACTTAAGTAAAACAGAGATAAATTCAAGGCTACCTAACAAAGTAGACACACCAGAGAGCTTTTCACTATTTTTTTTAGACGACAAATATTATTCTTCGTTGAGAGTGCATAGGAAACGCCAAGCACTCGTGGAAATGAACAGAGGATGAATACAAGAACCAACAAAGGCAACACGCCTGCACCCAAAAAATCATGAGGCCGAGGTGTAAACTAGGTTGCCTTAATCAAAGACCAAACCCAGCAAAGTACCACGACAAACCGTTCTGCTACCTACACGAGAGTACCCCTGTCTAACAATCTAATGCCCACAAAGATCCTCAAAAAAATCGCAGCTGCACTACAACAAGCCGAAATACCTGCAACTAAAAAACAAAAAAGCCAAGCGGACGCAGCAACAATTATGCACACACAGAAGCCTCCCAGCCAGCGGCTACATCGCGTAGTAGTAGCGCAAAACTGACACCAACACACCCATAGATAATGCAAACATCATAAGGTTAATGCAGGACCTACTGTCAACGCCACAAAACTGTCATATATAGCTTTCCACTATGTATATCTTGATTAATTTGATCACATTTTCTGTTCTTTAATTGATTATTTTTTCATGTTATCTAGATTAGCGAGCTATCATGACATCATTTTGTAGCAGTTCCTATATCTATTTATTTTCGCGTTAATTAAATAATGACTTGGGAAATCCTTTACAAATAAGCTTATTTTTTTAGTTTGAGTTAAACTGGAAAAGCTTTTTTCGGTTAAGAATTGAGTCGTGACTTTAATATCATTTTTTTCTGTTGCATTGCATATATTCTCTTACTATCATTTTTCTTCAGGTGTTAATATTAATATCGTGACTTTACATTTAATATGAAAATCTGCATATCGGTGACGTTGACATGAAGAACCTGTGTTTGATTGAAATTGAAATGCTACTTCAGGAAAACGGACGGTCGCTTACTGACTTCAAATTTATGCCCATGCCAAACGCAGCAGACATGCCAACTTTCACAAACAAGCTTATCGTTGATGAGCTAAATTACAGCAAAGTTAAACTGGAAAAGACACACGCTGATCTGTTACTGATGATGACTGATGAACAAAGATGTGTGCATGACAAGATCATGGTTCTGACGATGGTGGTTTCTTTTTCTTATATGGTTACGGTGGTACTGGAAAAACCTTTATATGGAAAACATTGTCGGCTGCTGTTAGATCGAAGGGGTTAATTGTATTGAATGCTGCATCCAGCGGTATATCGACTCTTCTATTAATAGGTGGAAGAACCACACACTCGGCGCTAACAGTCCCTATTAAGATTAATGAGGCGTCATCGCTTACGATGGAAAAGGATAGTCCTAGGGCAGATTTGGTGCGTGCTACAAAGTTGATAATTTAGGATGAGGCTCCAATGATGCACCAATGGTGTTTTGAGGCAGTTGACCGATCATTGCGTGATATCATGTCCAAGAACGATCCCCTAAATGAGGTTAGACCTTTTGGTGGAATGACAGTAGTTTTAGGTGGTGATTTCAGGCAGATATTGCCTGTTGTCCGAAAAGGAACGAGGCATAATATTGTTGATGCCACAATCAATTCATCAAAGATACGAGCTTATTGTAATGTGTTGAGGCTTAATATTAATATGAGATTGGGTGCATCTTCGGTACCTGCGGAGCTGGAAGAAATTACTAATTTTGGCCAGTGGATACTCTCAATTGGAGACGACAACGACACTTTGGATGAGAATGGTGAAATGAAGGTAGAAATTCCTGAAGATTTGCTCATGTCGGACACAAAAAATCCTTTGATGTCACTTATAGACTTTGTGTATCCCGATTTGAATGATAACCTTGGTGACCCGCTATTTTTCCAAGAAAGGGGAATACTCGCACCAACGCTTGATTCAGTTGAGCATGTTAACGAATATATGATGTCACTGATTCCAGGTGAAGAGAAAGAGTATTTAAGCTCTGATTCTGTTTGTCGGTCGGGTGAAAATTCTGATGTCCAAAGCGAGTGGTTCACAATGGAGTTTCTTAATGGTTTTAAGAGCTCTGGAATTCCAAATCACTGGTTGAAACTAAAGGTGGGATGTCCAGTTATGCTGATGAGAAACATCGATCAGACCAATGGACTGTGTAATAATACAAGGCTGACAGTTACACATCTAGGGAAGAGCACGATAGCTGCTACCGTAATTACAGGAAAAGGGCAGATACCAGGGTATTCATTCCCGGGATGAATCTTATTCCGAGTGATCCAGGACTACCCTTCAAATTCAGGCACAAACAAAATTTCCATCGACACTTTGTTTTGCAATGACAGTAAATAAAAGTCAAGGTTAATCTTTATCTCGAGTGAGAGTTTATCTTCCTAAGCCCGTGTTCACGCATGGACAACTCTATGTCGCTGTCTCTCGGGTTACTTCTAGAAAAGGTTTGAAGCTGTTCATCTTTGGATGAAAAGGAGACCACAAATGTTGTGTATCGCGAAGTTTTTCAAAAAGTATGATCATTGATTATGTTTTAGAATTGTTGTTGCTATAACTTAGGAAACTAAAGTTGCGTATTGTTTGGAAGTCTTTTTATTTTTAATTTCTTTGTAAGGCAGACTGGTCATTACAGGACATGCAATTTCTATATAAGTAGATCCTCCTGCTATTGATTTTTAATTGATGCACTTTTCAGGTATAACAATACGCGGAACTTTTTCTTTTACATCGTTGTTATCCTAAAATACAATATTTACATTAGACCATTTGTTTTGTAAAAAATAAAAACAAATAACAATTGGCGTTTCTATAGCCCAAACTATATTTATACACACCCGTAAAAAATTTAACGTTTGCATTCACAGACTAGGTGTATACATCTGACACTGACTATTATATAAAAAAAAATACAAATATTTTAGTTTTAATGATTAATAAAATACATTATGTCAACAAATAATAATATACAGTACGTCGGCGTATTTTTGCAAAAATATTGCATATGCTAAGTTTAACAATGAGTACATCTTATACTACAAATAATTAGTATAAGTATAAATCCAAATACTTTAATCGTTATGTGCAATGTTTAGATATTTCAAAATATATACAAAATTAACAAAATTAAGATGATATTTTTTTCCATATCAAATTTAAATTATAACCACACTTATACCTTTAAGATAACATAATATAAAATCTATACATTTGATAAAAAAAAAAAATTATTTCCCCGTGCTTGGCACGGGTCACTATACTAGTTTATATTGAATTTTGAATTAATTCTCTCAAATTACTATAGTTACCACACGCCCATAATCAATGTTTGCAAATCACAATTTTATATATATATATATATATATATATATATATATATATATATATATATATATCACTTCTATTTCTATTGTTTCCTCTGTCCCATAAAAAACTCCTCAAGCTGATAAGTTAAAAAGATACTTATATTGAATTTTCAATTAATTCTCTCAAATTACTATAATTACCACACGCCCATAATCAATGTTTCCAAATCACAATTCTATATACGGAAAATGCTTAAACCAGCAAGAAACAATATAGCGAGAACATCCCTAAAGCATTTTACCACTATACAATTGAAATTTCATTACATCACTATCCCGTTTTTTCCGGTCAACATGAGATGTGATTGGTTCCACAACAGTTCGCGAGGAGTTTGTGATAAAAAAAACTTCGCGAGAAATAGCATTGCTGTTCTCTCTCTCTCTCTCTCTCACTCTCTCTCTCTCTCTCTCTCTCTCTCTCTCTCTCTATATATATATATATATATATATATCACTTCTATTGTTTCCTCTGTCCCATAAAAAACTCCTCAAGCTGATAAGTTAAAAAGGTACTTTTTTTCTATGAAAGAAAGTTAAAAAGGTACTTATATTGAATTTTCAATTAATTCTCTCAAATTACTATAATTACCACACGCCCTGTAACACCCACGTCGTGGCTTTCGATATCCCGCTAGGTGGATACGAAAGGTTCCCGACCTAAGGGGAACGGTTTAAGCCGCAAGGGACCCCCACGACAATAGTAGGAACCGAAACACATCGGAATGAGAGGGATCCGGAGGCCGTGTAGGTATGGGACTACATGGTTGAAGGAAGGCTTATAAGAATTGTTAGGTACTGCCCATATCAACAAGATGCATCTTCTTTTCGGGAGCTCAATCCATAGGAACTCCACAGTTAAGCGTGCTTGGCTTGGAGTAGTACTAGGATGGGTGACCTACCGGGAAGTTTCCCGGTAAGCATGTGAGTGAGGACAAAGCATGCTGAAAAGATTCGTGTTGGTTTGTGGGGTTAGTCGGCAATCCTGTAAGCAATCTGGGATGTTACACTTGGTATCAGAGCAGACCTCTCCCAGTACGGTGTGGTTCGGGGACGAACCAGGCGGAAGCTGGTGGGCATGTAACACCCACGTCGTGGCTTTCGATATCCCGCTAGGTGGATACGAAAGGTTCCCGACCTAAGGGGAACGGTTTAAGCCGCAAGGGACCCCCACGACAATAGTAGGAACCGAAACACATCGGATTGAGAGGGATCCGGAGGCCGTGTAGGTATGGGACTACATGGTTGAAGGAAGGCTTATAAGAATTGTTAGGTACTACCCATATCAACAAGATGCATCTTCTTTTCGGGAGCTCAATCCATAGGAACTCCACAGTTAAGCGTGCTTGGCTTGGAGTAGTACTAGGATGGGTGACCTACCGGGAAGTTTCCCGGTAAGCATGTGAGTGAGGACAAAGCATGCTGAAAAGATTCGTGTTGGTTTGTGGGGTTAGTCGGCAATCCTGTAAGCAGTCTGGGATGTTACACGCCCATAATCAATGTTTCCAAATCACAATTCTATACGGAAAATGCTTAAACCAGCAAGAAACAATATAGCGAGAACATCCCGAAAATTTTTTACCACTATACAATTGAAATTTCATTACATCACTATCCCGTTTTTTCCGGTCAACATGAGATGTGATTGGTTCCACAACAGTTCGCGAGGAGTTTGTGATAAAAAACTTCGCGAGAAATAGCATCGATGTTCTCTCTCTCTCTCTCTCTCTCTCTCTCTCTCTCTATATATATATATATATATATATATATATATATATATATATATATAATGATATATAATGAAGTCATTTCGAATATTTCGCAAAGATTAAAAAAAATGTGTGTGTGGGTGTATGTATAAGAGGACGAAAAATATTTTTACTAAAACGTCGTCATCAAATATTAATGTATTCATCCGAACATAAATACATGATGAAAAAATATTAAATTGGAAATAATGCAAGTAATAATAATAATTATAAAGTGCAATTCTTAAAAAAAAAACAATATATAATTGGTAAAAGATAATTAATATTGTACGGAAAATTGAAAAGATCTTTCATTAAATAACAAATTTATAATATTATTTTACAATTTGTAAAAAAAAAAAATTTACAATTGGTAATAACTTATAAGAGTCTTGAAGACATTTGTTAAAGAATTAAGTATAGTATAAATGTCTTGAAACTAGTATAGTAACCCGTGCCAAGCACGGGAAATAAAAAACTTTTTTGATCAAATGTATAGATTTTATATTATGTTATCTTAAAATTATGAATGTGGTTATAATTTAAATTTGATATGGAAAAAATATCATCTTAATGTTGTTAATTTTGTATATATTTTGAAATATCTAAACATTGCACATAACGATTAAAGTATTTGGATTTATACTTATACTAATTATTTGTAGTATAAGATGTATTCATTGTTAAACTTAGCATATGTAATATTTATGCAAAAATACGCCGACGTACTGTATATTATTATTTGTTGACATAATATATTTTATTAATCATAAAAACTAAAAAGATTGTATTTTTTTTATATAATAGTCAGTGTCAGATGTATACCCCTAGCCTGTGAATGCAAACGTTAAATTTTTTATGGGTGTGTATAAATATAGTTTGGGCTACAGAAACGTCGATTGTTATTTGTTTTTATTTTTTACAAAACCAATGGTCTAATGTAAATTTGTATTTTGGAGTAACAACGATGTAAAAAAAAAGTTCCGCGTACTGTTATACCTGAAAAGTGCATCAATTAACAGTCAATGGCGGGAGGATCTGCTTATATAGAAATTGCATGTCCTGTAATGACCAATACGTAGACATGGCAACGGGGCGGACCGGGGGTGGGTTTGAGTATCCCCGTCCCCGCCCCCGCTTCCATGCACCCGCACTCGCCCTCGCCTCCGTCCCCAAACCATTTCAGGGTAAAAATTGAACACCCAACCCCGCCCTCAACTCCCGGCTCCGCCCCCACCCCCACCCGCGAAAACTTTATTTTTTATAAAATATTTAAAACATGCATATTTTTTCATTTTTTCATAGCAACAAAAACACAATAATTATATTAATAATTATTTATCTAATAAACTTTTTTTCAAAAGAGCAAAATAATTATAATAAATATGTTTCTAAAGAGTAATAATATATTAAAATAGGTTGGTGCTTATGGAAAAAAGATTATAAAATTTAAGAAAGAAAGTTTTCAAAAACGGGTACGGGGCGGGGGTGGGTGCGGGGCGGGGGTAAGCATACCCCGCACCCGCCCCGTACTAAAACTCCAAATTTCCCCCACACCCGTACCCGCACCCGGTTAAATCGGCTTTTCCCCGTTAAATTCGGGGCGGGGGCGGCCGGGTCTTGCGGGGGCGGAGTTTGTTGCCATGTCTACCAATACGCCTTACAAAGAAATTAAAAAAGAAAAAGGACTTCCAAACAATACGTAACTTTAGTTTTTTAAATTATAGCAACAACAATTCTAAAACATAGTCAATGATCATACTTTTTGAAAAACTTCACGATACACAACATTTTTGGTTCCCTTGCAAACATTATTATCTTCATCCAAGATGAGCAGCTTCGGACCTTTTCTAGAAGTAACTGGAGAGACAGCGACATAGAGTTGTCCATGCGTGAACACGGGCTTAGGAAGATAAACTCCCACTCGAGATAAAGATTGACCCTGACTTTTATTTATTGTCATTACAAAACAAAGCGTCAATGAAAATTGCATGCGCCTGAATTTGAAGGGTAGTCATGGATCACTCGGAATAAGATTCATCCTAGGAATGAATACCCTGGTACCTGCCCTTTCTCCTGTAATTACAGTAGCAACTACCGTGCTCTTCCCTAGATGTGTAACTGCCAGCCTCGTACCATTACACAGTCCATTGGTTTGATCGATGTTTCTCATCAGCATAGCCGGACATCCCACCCTTAGTTTCAACCGGTGATATGGAATTCCAGAACTCTTAATACCATTAAGAAATTCTGTTGTGAAATACTCGCTTTGGACATCATAATTTTCACACGATCGACAAACAGAATCATAGCTTAAATACTCTTTCTCTTCACCTGGAATCAGCGACATCATATATTCGTTAACATGCTCAACTAAATCAAGCGTTGGTGCGAGTATTCCCCTTTCTTGGAAAAATAGCGGGTCACCAAGGTTATCATTCAAATCGGGATGCACAAAGTCTATAAGTGACATCAACGGATTCGTTGTGTCCGATATGAGCAAATATTCAAGAATTTCTACCTTCATTTCACCATTCTCATCCGAAGCGTCGTTGTCGTCTCCAGTTGAGAGCATCCACCTGCCAAAATTAGGAATTTCTTCCTGCTCTGCATGCTCTTCGGGTACCAAAGATGAACCCAATCTCATATTAACAGTAAGCCTCAACAAATTACAATTAGCCCATATCTTTGATGAATTGATTGAGGCATCAACAATATCCTGCCTCGTTCCTTTTCGGACAACAGACAATATCTGCCTGAAATCACCACCTAAAACTACTGTCATTCCACCAAAAGGTTTAAACTCGTTTAGGGGATCATTCTTGGACATCACGCATTTATCGATCAACTGCCTCAAAGCACCATCGGTGCATCATTGGAGTCTCATCCCAAATTATCAACTTTGCAGCACACACCAGGTCGGCCCTAGTACTATCCTTTTCCATCGTAAGCGATGATGCCTCAATAATCTCAATAGCGACTGTCAGCGTCGAGTGTGCGATTCTTCCACCTGGTAATAGAGGAGCCGTTATAACGCTGGATGCATCATTCAATACAATTAACCCCTTCGATCTAACAGCATCCGACAATGTTTTCCATATAAAGGTTTTTCCAGTACCACCGTAACCATATAAGAAAAAGAAACCACCGTCGTCAGAACCAACAGACTCCATGATCTTGTCATGCACACATCTTTGTTCATTAGTCAACATCAGCTTGTGTCTTATCCAGTTCATCTTTGTTGTCATTTAGCTCATCAACGATAAGCTTGTTTGTGAAAGTTGGCATGTCTGCTGCATTTGGCCTGTGCATAGATTTGAAGTCAATAAGAGACCGTCCGTTTTCCTGAAGCAGCGTTTCAATTTCAATCAAACACAGCTTCTTCAAGTCATCGTCACTGATACGCAGATCTGCATATTAAATGTAAAGTCCCGAAATTAATATTAACACCTTTGCATGCATATGTGTGCACGTTGAAGAGAAAGAAAAAATATTAGCTTTATATGAAATTCTTTATATTTAAACATATCAGCTTAAAAAATGTAGAAAATGCTGAATGGTATCGTAGATTTAGTAACTCTTGGTTTGTTCTTTACTATAATTGCCTCGTCCATGTCATTTGCACCCTGATGCTAAACTCGTCATCCCAGAATTCCAAGCAATATCTGACTTGTGTTGCTTCAAAAACAGCAACAAAGAAGTACGCAAAGAGAAGTGCAGTGGAGACAACACTAACAAAGCATATCTCGGTGGAGACATATTTTTACTTTGAAGTTTTATGTTACCTCTTAATGCATTTTAAGTGCAACTTTTCCTTTTAAAGTTGCATAATGACACACCATTTGTTCTAATTCTCATCAATGACAATTGCAACATGTTCTGGCCTTAAAAAAAATATATCATTATGTCTTGAAACATGTCTATTTTCACTTCTGTCTTTGTCATAAAAACTAAAAATGATAGTAAGAGAATATATGCAATGCAACGGAAAAAATGATATTAAAGTTACGACTCAATTCTTAATCGAAAAAAGCTTCTTTCAGCTTAACTCAAACTAAAAAAATAAGCTTATTTGTAAAGGATTTCCCAAGCCATTATTTAATTAACGCGAAAATAAATAGATATAGAAACTGCTACAAAAAGATGTCATGAATGCTCACTAATCTAGATAACGTGAAAAATTAATCAATTAAAGAACAGAAAATGTGAACAAATTAATCAAGATATACGTAGTGGAAAGTTATATGACAGTTTTGTGGCGTTGACAGTAGGTCATGCATTAACCTTATGTTGTTTCCATTATTTGTGGGTGTGTTAGTGTCAGTTCTGCGCTGCTATTACGTGATGTAACCGCTGGCTGGGAAGCTTTTGTGTGTGCATAATTGTTATTGTGTCCGCTTGGCTTTTCTGTTTTTTAGTTGCAGGTATTTCAGCCTGTTATAGTGCAGCTGCGATTTTTTAGTGGATCTTCGTGGGCATTAGGTTGTGAGACAGGGGTACTCTCGTGTAGGCAGCACCACGTTTTGTCGTGGTACTTTGCTGGGTTTGGTCTTTGATTAAGGCAACCTAGTGTACACCTCGGCCTCATGATTATTGCACCCGACCCTTGTATATGAATTTACCATCCGCATATATCTCCCTTAGACCATACCCCCATTCAAGCCTTCAAAACACTCCCTACATTCACATTTAGGTTCCCTCGTCGGAAAATATTTTCTCCTAGTGGTATATTTAGAATTAAGCCTCCTAAATCATCCCAAAATTTACTTTTAAAGTTTTTTTTAACCCTGCCCAGGGTGCATAAGCACTAATGATATTAAAGATGTATTGTTCCACTACAACTTTTAGGAATATGATATGATCTTCTATCCTTTTCACATCTATAATATCCTTCTTTCATTCCTCGTCAACAATAATGTCTACCCTATTTGTCGGTCTAACTTATAACACTAAAGACGTATTGTTACACTATAAATTGTATAACTATGATATGATGTCCTATCCTCTTTACATATACAACATCCTTCTTTGATTCCGTATTCACTATGATGTCTACCTCATTTCTCGTTCTAACTTTATTAGTGTACCAATTCTTAAACCTTGAACTATCTAATTCTTTCGCCCTTTCATCCACCCACTTAATTTCATGATATTAAAGATGTATTGTTCCACTACAATTTTTAGGAATATGATCTCCTATCCTTTTCACATCTATAATATCCTTCTTTCATTCCTCACCAACAATAATGTCTACCCTATTTGTCTGTCTAACTTGTAACACTAAAGACGTACTGTTACACTATAAATTGTATAGATATGATATGATGTCATGTCCTTTTTACATATACAATATCCTTCTTTGATTATGTATTCATTATAATGTCTACCTCATTTCTCGATCTAACTTTGTTAGTGTACCAATTCTTAAACCTTGAACTATCTAATTCTTTCACCCTTTAATCCACCCACTTAATTTCCTATATGCACGTACAATAATCTTCCTTCTAGTCATAGCACCAACTATTTCAATATATTTTCCTATAAGAGTGTCTATATTCCTTGTTCCAAAACGGATCATACTCTCTTGTACTAACTTCTTTATCCACACATCATTTTTAGAGGTCCATATTACACCTAAAAATGAATGTGATACAAATAACATACATTTTGCCCAAACCATGGGTCGTTTATGCGTGATGGTTTACCGAAAATTATCAATGATAGTTGAAAGACCAATTTTAAAAGGCTATATTGTGGTAGCAAAATATTTGCATTGATTTTGCTAGGCTGTATTTTTTATACATTGTTTTTTTTTGGTAGTGAATAGATTTTTTTTGGTAGTGATTTTATACATTGTTTGAAAAATGGAATATGTTATTTAGTATATCAAGAATATTAATGGGATTTATACCGTCTTCAATAATTTTTATTTTTAAACCAAAAGTGGGCAATTAGAGTATCACCTCACCAAAATATATTAGCATATATATATATATATATATATATATATATATATATATATATATATATGCTATCTTGCAACACAGCCCTCTCATTAAGGAGAATATCTTCATTAATATTAAAATGTGATTAATGATTTAGAAAATTTTTATTACATTAATATCATTTGTTTTTTTTATGGTCCTTTTGAATATTTGTATTTCTTCATATAGAACTTGAGATTCTTAAAATGCTTTTTCAAAGAATAAATATTTACACCAACAACACAACACGATAAGAAAGTGGTATACACCATATTATTGTAGCCAGTATACATATGATTTACTAATAAATCCTTGAATGTCTACACATGGCAATTGTCCACAAGTTCATTATGAATATTTCTAAAAAAAAATAATCATTATAAGCAGTGGTAGATGTGAATCATTCTCAATGTTGGCTTAGAGGATGGATGTGCAAGGTAACTTCTGCACCTTACTGATCAAGTAGTATTGGAAAAGAAATGGACCTTTCAATGTTAAATGAATAATGACACCAAACAATAGCATAAAATTAGCATATATTTTGTTCCATGAATCCTAACTTTATCTCCTTAAATTAATTTACATGGGAATCTCTGAAAACCAAAGAAGCAAGAATAGAAATGAATGTACACTTCGAAAATAAAACCAGTAATTGTTCTTATTCAAATTAAAAATTAGGGCCAACAATATGCTTTGAATGTATATCAACCTGACATTCAGACGATAAAAAATATGGTGGATCACGGTCACTATACTTGGCGCAGGGATAAAACAATATTCATATTTTTGGCACAGGGATAAATATCAGTGTGGGTTAACCTTTTTTTTTCAACGATATTTTTTATTTATTCTGCACATATTTTCATGTTATAATTGAAATATCATATTATATAAAACAATCTCGTTAAAATTTCATTCCTTAATACCAACTATAAAATATATGATAACCAAACACTACATTACACGATTATACAAATAATATAATAATACAATATCATTGATCTTCCAAAAAAAAACATTGAATTGCAACATTTCCATAAAAAAATAACATATAATAACACAATATAATTGCTCTTCCAAAAAAAAACATTGAATTATAACATTTCCATAAAAAAAAAATAGAATAGAAGAACATTAGAGCGCCACATGTCGCTATTTGAAAGAAATCTTAAAACCTTGAAATATGGTGACACTTGTCATGAAAAGAAGAGAAGAGACCATGAAACAGGTCGTAAATTTATATTATATAGATTTGTGCAATCAACTCTTTAAAATTTTTAAAAATAAATGATATTTTTAATACAAAGTTTTTTTTAAGTTCCTTAAGGGCACTTTAAGGAACTTGTGGAAACGTCGAAATACAAAGTTATAGGAAGGCATCGACACTCCTCCCTCGTCTATTGTTCAACGCACTCATAATTCTCTCCATGAATGCCACTATATGCAAAGAGCAAGACGTTCGGGTCAGGGTACTCACTTGGAAGACTCGTGGGTTAAACTCCCTCCTTCCAAGGTGAAATGCAATGTGGATCGTGCGCTCTTTAATAACAATTCTATTACGAGTTTTGGCATCTATTTCAGAGACTCCTTAGGGGCTTTCTTGAATGGTTTATCGAAGTATTCTTTCTACAAATCTACTTCTTCATAAGTCGAGGCCCTGGGTTTACTTGAGGCTATAAATTTTGCTATTAATCAAGGCATGAAATGTGTTATTTTTGAGTTAGATTATGAGCTCGTTGTTGAAACCTTTAGCCCTCCAAGTCTACTCTTCAAAATGTGTTTGGAGACATCATTTCTAGATGTAAGGATCTATTGTCATCTCACAATGACTATACTATGAGATATGTCAGGCGACAAACAAATAAGATAGTTCATAACATAACTAAAACTTCCTTGTCATACCTTAGCCCTTATATTTTTTACGATGTTCCCTCTTATCTGTACGTGTTAATTATTAATGAAATGAATTAGTTTTCTCTTTGCTAAAATAAAGTTACTTAAGAACACTTGTTAGCATTATCCAAAAATATTATTTTCCCAACTATATGGAAATATTTGGCATTTAGTTCACTAATTGATACCGTAATCACAACAAAATAAGGTAAATTTCGTTATAAAAAAATTGTAGGAATTTTCTTTTTGTTAATAAAAAGTTTAGGTGAGTTAAGCTCCAGAGGTTCTCAAGGGTCAACGTAGCTCTCAAGGATCAAAGAGCGTTTACAGGGATAATTGCATATCAATCATCAAAGAAGCTTTCACATGAGCAACGGAAGTTGAACTCGCGACATTGCAAGTGATGCAACTCATGTAATTTAAGATTAATTGTTGGCTACTGTTATACAGTATTGAAAACCTGCTGATATTACACACACACACACACATATATATATATATATATATAGAGAGAGAGAGAGAGAGTTAGGATCCGTTGACACCAGGTGTTAACGAATTCGTTGACACCAAATCTCAATCGTTCATTTAAATTGATCCACAGGTTCACGTTTATTCAATTACAAACTTCACATGATCTCACGTTGCTTGATTGTACATAACTTATTCTCTCTCTGGTATCTTTTATTGCTGAAAAAACGGTGGCCATATCCTTCTTCATCTTTCTACCTAAGGCTGCAATGAGTATTTTCCTCAAGCTTTCACCGTTGTCACACCCTTTTCAAATGTATGTAGCTTAATAATAGTATAATGGTATTACTTCTCTCCAATTCTGGACGCGTAATCCTATCAACAAGGTTTCCCTCACAACAAAACATGGAATCAACAAGAAGATCAAGCACCTATATTTATTTGCAGCCATCACCTTGATTCCTTTTCCTGATCATCCCAAATTTCCATCACACTAATAAAAATTAACTTAATTAATTAATTCATTGAATCAAATGCTAGAATCTCGTGCCAATAATAATGACATATCGTAAATTTCCTTAATCCATTGATAAACTAGTTTTTTGTACTGCACCACACAATTAATGTAAAAGAATCTGAATTGTGATTGAGGAAGTGATCATCATAGGAGAAAGATGATGTGATTGAGGAAGTGATCATCATAGGAGAAAGATGAGGAAGGATATGATGACTGATTTTCGGTAATAAAAGATATCCGAGAGAGAATAAGTTATGTACAATTAAGGAACGAGAGATCATGTGAAGTTTGTAAGTGAATAAATGTGAACCTTTAGATCAATTTAAATGAATGATTGGGATTTGGTGTCAACGAATTCGTTGACACCTGGTGTCAACGGATCCTGACTCATATATATATATATATATATATATATATATATATATATATATATATATAACATATCTAGTGAGAATAACTTCCTTATGTGAGAATATGAGAATGTATTATCAACCCTTTAGATTAAAATGAAAGGCTTAGATGTAAAGTACCAAAATAAGCATTACGTGGACCATCACCTTCTTCTTTTCTTCTCCACAATTGAGAAAAACGTCCCCCTCTTATGTCTGTTCATCTCCTTCTTCCAAAATTGACCACAAACCACCTGAAGCTCGTCGTCGCCACCTTCAACCATCGGTTCACGGTCGGAAACCCGCCGTTGCCACTTTCACCCACTGATTCGCGGTTGAAAACCCGCCGTCCCCAATTTCTTGTACCCGTTTGCTGTGGGAAACCCGATAAAAATCCTTTTCAGATCTCTCTCTCTTGATTAATTATTTTTATTGGATTGATTTAGATGGTCAATCTATCAGTTGATACAATTTTGGTTAATCATCATGAGATTTCAATCTAGACATCAAATTTATTACGTGAATTGGTTAACTACAATTAAAATTAGAACCAATTTCTTACACCAGAAAGAAAGTAATACCAAAGGTTAGATGCTCCTTAAAAATAAATATAATGATGCAATTGTTGTTTTGAAGAGGATGTTGTTTGTTTAGATTCACGCATGCCAACAATTTTGCAGATGGCATTGTCAATAAAACAATTTCGCAGATGAGATTGTGGGTTGTAGAAGAAAAGAAGAAGGTGATGGCCACGTGATGTTTAATTTGGTACTTTAAATCTAAGTCTTTTATTTTAATCTAAAGGGCTGATAATGCATTCTCATATTCTCAGATAAGGAAGTCATTCTCACTAGATATGTTATATATATATATATATATATATATATATATATATATATATATATATATATATATATATATATATATGCATTTGTTTTGTAAACTACAAAATCAAGGTTAAAAAGTCACGGTGGGAAAGAAGCTATGCTTGGTGGAGATTGCTAATCGTGCATTTAGGGGGGTGTATTGGATTAGGATTTTGAAGGACAATTTTTGCTTAAAAAAGTCTCAAAGATTTTAAAAGATTTTGTAGGATTTTAATGACTTTCATGATTTTAAAAGACAATCAGGATTTTCAATTTGGATTTCAATGGATTTACATCATAAGATTTTAAAGGATTTTACGGATTTATGAGATTTCAAAAGATTTTTTGAATTTTAAGGACTCATTGAAAAGAAATGATTACAACACACTCTCTATCATAATATTTTGAATACATACTCTTATTTTTTATTTTATTTTTATGAGAGATAGAGACAGGGGAAAGAGAGGAGGGAGAGAAGGGGGAAAAGAGAGGAGAGAGGGAGAGAGAGAGGGGGGAGAAGAGAGAGAAGGGAGAAAAGAGAGGAGAGAGAGAGAGAGAGAGAGAGAGAGAGAGAGAGAGAGAGAAGGGAGAAGAGAGAGAGACAGAGAGAGAAGGGAGAGAGAGAGGAGGAAGAAAAGAGAGGAGAGAGGGAAGGGAGAAGAGAGAAGGAAAAAGGGATAAGAAAGAGATAATAAATTTTTTTAAAGAAAAACAATCCCAAGAAATCCTATGTCTTCATGAAAGACTTTTTTTTGTTAAAATTTCACTAGAAAATCCCACAAAATCCATCAAAATCTTATTTATTAAACAATCCTTTGAAATTTGAATGATTTTGAATACCATGAGACTTTTTTTAAGTGATGAAAAGTCTTGATTGAATACCTCAAGACTTTTTTAAAATGACAAAGAATCTTGATTGAATACCACAAGATTTTTTTTAAATTGCAAAGAGTCTTGATTGAATACCACAAGACTTTTTCATAATTAAAAAGTCTTTTAAAATCCCTTAGAATCTTAATCCAATACATCCCCCTTAGATCCATATTACCGTGGAATCAAACAACGAGTATCTACAATGGAGATTTTTAATTTTTAGTGTTTAAATGAATCTCACGCGGACACATCACTCATTTTTATTTTTATTTTAATAATAGTACCTAATAAGTATTTGATCACTTCAACTTAACGCCTAACATAAATTTTATAAACGAGACTGATGAATAATTTTATATCATCTATCAATAACTTCATATTATCACACTTTTAATATTTTAATATTAAATTGTGTGAAACCACAAAGAGAGATGAGACTCTCTTGTCAATAGGTACCAATGTATCATTATCATTATGATATCTCCACAAGTGTGTCTATATATATATATATATGGGGATATTTTGACTCCAAGAGTAAGTTTGTTTACTTACTTCAAATCTTGGCCTTTAATTGTATTGTTAATTAATGGCTTAGATTGATTAAAAATAAGTAATACAATAAGCTTTAATTTTCTTCTATATTGGAGTTAACACTCATCATCCTAAAGTGGAAAAACAATTAATGACTTTTAATTGGTTGCTTTTTTATTCTTCTGCCTTTTTTTTTTTATACGCAAAAAATAAATACATAGGCTGCAAAAGAAAAAATTAAATATATGTTAATTTTTTTAGATAATTATTTTTTTCTGTGGGTAGTTCAATAATAATAATAAAAAGATTGTGGGTTTGTAAGAGAAAAGAACATGAAATACATGGAAAAATATACGTGTAAAAAACAAGCAGGATTGTAAAAAACTATGCTTAACTGATGGACATTATACCACATACCCCTACATTTAATCTTTTACCCCTACAAATCATTGAAAATACCAATTTTACCCTTTCTCATCTAACTTCACCCCACACAAAATTCACCCGACAAAATTTTCCAAAAAATATTCAAATCAAAGTTTTCCATAGAGAGAAACATGTAAAATAATAGAATTGGAATTTGAATTTGCAGCGATGCAATTTGCTTTGCGACAGCGACAACAATTGTCTTTGGCGACGGGAAGAAGAAAGAGTTGGAGCCGCGATGGCAGCAAGCATGTTGTGGCAGCCTGCTTTTGCAGTATATTAAACCCAACAAAACACAATTCTTACCGTGCCGGAAATGTGAAAGTGGCCGGATTTGTTAATTTTTTTGAAGTCATCAGATCTGTTAATTTAGTGAGGGCGATAATGATTTTAAATTTAGTAAAATTAATAGATTTTCATGTAATGAATACAATTTAAACCAGTTAGCAAAATATTGTTCTTGGCTTGTAGGAAAACGAGGGTTACTACATGATGAACAGGAACGATACATGTAGGAAAACAAGGGGTACAATGAAAGCAAACTCTTGTGTTGGTGAAGAAGAATGAATGGTCACTTTTTTTTGAAGGGGTGTAATGAATAATGAATGACAACTTGTTTTCCAGAAAATGTTGTGAGGGGTGAAGTTAAATGAAAAAGGGTAAATTTGACATTTAAAAAAATTTGCTGGGGTGAAGGATTAAATGTAGGGGTACATGGTATAATGTTCTTAACTGATAGCCAATATGAGTTTTACATCTTGTGCACTTTTGTTGTGATAGGGTTTTCAAGTTTTTTTTTTTTTTTTTTGGGGAAGAATATCCATGGATGGGTTTTCAAGTTTTATTGATAAGTCTTTTACAATTTTTTTTCCTTATGCGTATAAAAAAAAGAGCAAGGGAGAGAATAAAAAAACTATCAATTAAATTAAAAGTCATTAATTGTTTTACCATTTTTTAATGAAGAATGTCAACTCCAATAGAGAAGAAAATGAAAGCCTACCTTATCACTTATTATCAATCAATGTAAGCCATTAATTGATAATAGAATTAAAGGTCAAGATTTGGAGTAAGTAAAAGAACTTACACTTGGAGTCAAAATATCTCTCATATATATATATATATATATATATATATATATATATATATATATATATATATATATCTTTTTAAAGAGCCAGGATCCGTCGACACCAGGTGTTAACGAATTCGTTGACACCAAATCTTAACCGTCTATTTCCATTAATCCAATGGTTTATCTCACATGAGCTTTCCTTAACGCTGCACCCTCATTTTTCTGCTCGATCTGCTTTAACAGAACGAAGTCTAAAAGAACAACAATCTAACGATTTCTCTTTTCATTGATCTCAACCACACAACATATGATTTCTTGTTTATCTAAAACTAACAACCAATTCAATTCAACTTTAAAAGGTTTTTTATTTTACCAAACTCGTTGAAGAACAACGTATTATCTCAACAATAAAATTGATTGATTTTACATCAAACAATCAAATTTGCAATTGCTTTTAATTATTCAATCATGGCTAAAATTCAACCAATAGAAGGGAGCTCATCAATAATTCAATTTCCACATCTACAATTCCATCGATCTAACCAATCCTATAAATACTATCCGTGGATTTACTACTTTCCCCTAATTATGAAGGGTTTCATACTTTGACTTAATTTGTTTGTTGCAATCTATATGAAAAATTGACCAAAGAAGAAGAATAAAGATGTTATATAATATCTGTGCAGGAGAATCATTTTTTCAGAAGCAATAAAATTATATGATTAAAATTGAACATGTTTGCGAGATAAAAATTCAAGACCACCGTGAGTTAACTTTAAAATTATTTTAAGCCTTTGATCTAAAAAAAGGAACGGTTGAGATTTGGTGTCAACGAATTCGTTGACACCTGGTGTCAACGGATCCTGACTCCTTTTTAAATTATGTATAATTAACTATTAAATGGAATAATTTCAAACTGCATAAATTAACACATTGCCAATTACAAACTACTAACTACTAATACATACTTATAACTGAATAAACGAGAAATTGATTTCAACCATTGTTACAAAATACTAACAATTAAAACAAACTATATTATACAACTTAATTACTCCAGTTATCATATTCTCTGTCAATGTCACTTTCATACACAAAGCGAACGTAGATATTCTTATCATAACTCTCAATGGAGAACGACAACCTATCACCAACTTCAACTTGGCTTGCCTTAACAAATGCATGCCAACCACTAGATATGTATCTCTTATAAGGTTCTCCTTCTTCAGCAAAAACCTCACAGTTAAATGCATCAACTGCATCTTGATCTCGATCAATTTGAGTGAGCATAATATTCTTCTCAGAACTCAAAACACCTTCATAGGTAAGATGGCGAGGAAGCAGCTGCATATTAAAAACGATATGCATGTCTTAATACAATATAAAATAGTCAAGAAACTTATATAAATATCACTTACCAGTTTGTGATTAGGTTGAATATGAGATTCATTGACAACTATCTCCCATGAATTTCTCTTCACATTCAAGAAGGGAGGCAATTCTACTGGCTCACGATAATTGTCAAGCATTACCAATTTTGATTTTTCAGCTTCAACATCTTCCACTGGCTCAGTCTTTCCCGTGGCAACACTGCTGCTTGATGCATCGAAATCTAACTTCCTGGAATGAGACATCTTAAGTTGGCACAAAAGAAAACACTTTGCAATGCAATCTAAAATGCAACATATGGATGTAACCATAACTATTTGAGTATTACTTTTCCCACCTTATGGCCTTCTCGCGCGCCCTATTTTTTTGACCAAAATACCCTTTATCCGGATAATATATTCCGGACAATATTCGGAATGTATAATCTGGACCGTTTGAAAATCACCCTGTCTCGTGAGGACTTGCGAAACTTGGGGTTGGTCAGTTGAAATACAATCCGGATAACATAATCCGGACATAACAGCTGTATTCCGGAGAAGATATTCCGCACGCCCTGTATTCGAAACGAGCGGGAAAAAGTAGATGTTTTTTTTCCGGAATATGTAATCCGGAGAGCTAGGTTATATATAGTTCTCCAGAACCTAGCTGAAGCAGACCACCTTTATCAAAAACACTCCCTACACCTCTAAAAAACACTCCATTTGGGCGAAATCATGGTTTGGAGCAGCAATCTGGCCATCAAGGGGTGTTAACATCATCATTTTCGTATGAATGCAAAGGTAATGTGTATATAAACCTTTCCCTAGTCGATTTTTAGGCGATTAAGCTTTGATCACGTTGTATGATCTTCACTGTACTTTTCCGGAATATGTAATCCGCACTGTATTCATGCATTCCGGATAACATTTTCCGGACACCAGCAGTGCAGAAACTGTGTTCATTTTCTGACTCTGTTTTGCACTGTTTTCAGTCATGGTTGTTCCTGTTGATCCCCCGAATGATGATGTACCTCAGAATGAACCTCCTGTTGTGGACCCGCTTCTTATACTTGAATATGCGCATGATTCCGGAGATGCCAAATCCGAGAATCCCCCCACCACCACCCCCAAAAGTAGTGGATGCTCCTCCTCCTATTCCTCCTGTTGTACCACCTCTAGTTGTTGCTGTTTGTATTGACCAGCAAGAACATTTTACCACCAAACACAAGTTTACAACACAGAATGATTTGTTGGAGTAGGTTCGAGAGAAATCTAGGAAGCTTGGGTTTTCCACTGTTATTGGTAAATCCGATAACGGTGGCAACGGAAGAAATGCATTTGTTACTTTGATATGTGAAAGGGGAGGTACATACACTGAGTACAAGAGAAAGAGTCGGCGTGAGATAGCTGGTTCGGTTAAATGTGAGTGTCCATTTAGGCTGAGAGGTTACTTGTTGACTGGTGGTGAGTGGAGCCTCAAAGTTGGTGATGGTAAACACAACCATGACATGATAGATGTGTTGAAAGGTCATAAAACCGCCGGTCGTCTAAACCCAAATGAATGTGTTCCGAGGCAAATGCTTACCAACTTAAAGAAGAGGAACCGTACCACTTCAACTACCATCAAACACGTTTATAATGCTACTTACAAATATAGGCGGTCCATTAGGGGTACGAGGAATGACATGCAACATCTCTTGAAGTCTTTGGTTGATAATGGTTACGTTTTTCATTGTAGGAAGTATCATGATTCTGATGAAGTCAGTGATGTTTTTTGGGCACATCCAGGAGTCTATCAAGTTGTTTAACACTTTCTCCACGGTGCTTGTGTTGGATTCCACATACAAGACAAATAAGTATCGTCTTCCATTGCTTGAGTTTGTCGGTAACACCTCTACCATGAAAACATTCTCCATTGCTTTTGCCTATAGGATGTCTGAGAGGCAAGACAATGTTTATTGGGCTCTTGAGAGGTGTCGTGAGATGTTGCACTCCAAAGATCTCTATCCCAAAGTAGTTGTCACTGATCGGGACAATGCTTTGATCAATGCTGTGGAAAAGGTTTTCCCTAAAGCTACTACTTTGTTGTGCTCATATCACATTGGACAAAATGTGAGAACAAAGTGTAAAGTGGATTGCAAAGTGACGGATCTCAAAGGCAAGAATGGGCAACCGATTAAGCCTGGTTCGGTTGTGAAGACTGTGATGGCTGCATGGATGGATATTGTGGACTCCGACACGGAGGAAGCATATATTGATAATTGGACCCGGTTCAAAGTTGTATGCGCAAAATTTCCCAAGTTTTTGGATTATGTTGAAAAGACAATTTTGGATCCGGTTAAGGATAAGTTTGTGAGGTTTTGGGTTGACAAACACCTTCATATGGGGAATACTACAACAAACAGAGCTGAATCTGCACACGCTCGGTTGAAAAAGTATATGAGTAGTAGTATGGGTGATTTAAGCACAAACTGGAAATCCGTTCATGCCATGCTAGAGCTGCAACATACCGCAATACATGCTTCGTTTCAGACGAGCATTATCATGCTTGAACATCGGTTCAAAGACAAGGTGTTGTGGTCTAGGTTGATCCGGAACATTTCAAGGGAAGCTTTGCATCATCTCGTAGTGGAGTACAATAAAGCACTTGAAATTGGTACGAATAAATCAAGATGTGGTTGTTTGAGTTTGATCACTTACGGATTACCGTGTGCGTGTATGCTAGCTTTGAAGATCAAGAACAACACTGCCATTCGTTTGGAAGAAATTCACACCCACTGGAAGAGGTTGGGGTTCGAGTACGAGGTTGACCCGAAGCTTAAAAAAGAAGACATCTCTCTATTGCCATAATGGGATATTCTCCAGGTATTTTTTCCCAACAATGTGTTAGTTTATGTTCTGCCCAGGATTTCTGTTTCTGTATTCTGTACTGGTGCAATCCGGATTACATAATCCGGACATAACAGATGTATTCTGAATTATGTAATCCGGATAAGTAGCATTTACGCCCCATGCAAGTGCATTTAAGGCTCATGCAAAGGGTGTATCAGGAAGTTCTGGATTATACAATCCGGATTACCTTGTCTATTTCAGATTGTATAATCCGGAAGACACCAGTAGTAACAGAATGGCATGTGTTCTGACTGGTTTTCTTCTGACTGTTTTGTTACACATTGTAGGCGCGGTTCAAGGACGCCGATTACAACATGAAAGTGCATTTGAAAGAACAATTCCGGCAATTTGTTTTACCGGAAACCACCTCTATGCGTCCACCGCCAAATAAGGTCACCACCAAAGGAGCTCCAAAGAAAGATAAGCAAAGCATTCGATCGACAAGGCGGTCCCCTTCCCTATGGGAGATTGTTGACTCCCAAGAGCAAGAAACACAGGGTTCACAGACACGGTCAACAGGGACAAGTAGAAAGAGAGCACGGAAAAGCAACATGTCTCCTACTCCTCCTAAGCCAATTCCAAAAAATCCCAAGAAGCCAACACCCGTTGAGGTCCACATACCAAACAAAGACCAAATCCCAATTTGGATGCATGGCTTTATTCATAAGGTTACGGATGTACCCGGTGACGGCCATTGTGGGTTCCGAGCAGTTGCGGTCCTACGTAACTTGACTGTTGATGATCACGTATGAGTCCGGTACAACCTTTACAAAGAGCTTATCGGTGTAGAAAATGACCGCTATCGGAGGGTGATTAATGATGATAGGCGGTATAACGAGGTCTTGGACGCTCTATCCTACTCCGATATTGGCATTGCACCACCGGATAAATGGATGACAATACCGGATATGGGGTTCCTCATCGCACAGAAATTCAACCAAACGGTTGTTGTGTTGTCCATTGGTAAATCAGAAACCTTTTTCCCTCTATGTGGTCCACCGCCGCCTCCAACTATCGATCCGTTGATATGTATGGCATATGTGAATGACAACCATTTTATGGCCTTGAAATTGAAGGATGGTTGTCCGATTCCTCCCACTTCCGCTCTATGGAGACAATACCATCGAGAGGATGCAGACACATGGCCTGATAGATATGTCAGTCGTATGGCAGATTATAATGAGCTAAGTCGGGCGGCGGGTGTAGAGGTCATAGAAGATGATGAAGAATTGTACGTTGTTGAAAATCTTGATCCCGATGAGAGGGTTGGTGCTGGACCTGCTCCTGTTGTGAAGGTTGAAGTGGATGATAGTCCCATTGATCTTTCGGCGCCATAGATTAGATATATATCATTAGTTTAGTTGAAATGTATATCATTAGGTGAAATGTGTAATGATATAAATTCAACTCTTTTTTGGTATAATGATATATATATATATATATAATCATTTTTTGAAATAATATTTAAGTTAATTGTCTTTTATACAAACATATATAATGATTTATTGAAAAAAAATGATAAAAACCACAATGACATGAAAATCTGTTTCAGTTCTGTGCACTGATTCATTCCAGATTATATAATCCGGAAATCCCCGAGGGTAATTTTGGAAAAAAATAGGGCGCGCTAGGAAAGGCATAGGGTGGGAAAAGTAATACTCTAACTATTTATAACATGAATTCAGGCCAAATTTTGGTTTCATGTTACTCATGACCCGGTAAAAAAAAGGCCCAACTCATAATTCTAAAACATATACATTCGGTTATTTGATATTCTCACCCCTTTTAGTCAAACAATATATCTATTATACTAACATATGCTTATGCATGATTTCAAATTTCATTGAAAGATAGATAAATTTTCTACAAACTTTGTCATTTTCATTTTCCAAATACGTACCGACTGCAAAATTAAAATGTCACCATTCTATCACACGTACAACAAAATTAAAATCGAATTCATAAATAATGAACAACAAATATTTCTGTTTTACTCATACCCGTTTATTTCTCACCAACGTCATTTTATTTTATAAAATTGTTCATATCTTATTAATCATTTATGTATCATAACTTATTTAAATGAACATTATATATGTATTTAATATATTTTCAATTTATTAGTATTCTCTATTATTTTTAGAATTTTAAATGCAATAAATATAATTTTATATTGTAAATTTTCGACTGCCAAAATCATCCCCGACCAACAAGTACCCGTGCGGATGCACGGGTATGTTACTAGTTATCATTATGATATCTCCACAATGAGGGTTGCTATGAGATATCAATAGAAATATTTAGTTGAACACAACCTCAAATAAAAAGTATTTGGACATACATACACGAATGATAAAATTTAAAAGAGAAATAATTAGTCATATCATTCAATATCATTTCACTTTTAAATTTTATCAATATGTGGTCAAATAAATTTTATTTGAGATTGTACATATGTTAGAGTTACTCAATAAACTACCCCACCGTCGACGGTCTAGTACTCCCACTTCCTTCCAAACTGATGATATTTCAAATCTTTCATTTCAAAACTTGGACTCGAGAGTCGGCGTAGACCGTGGCCTTGGTTTTTCTTCCTCCAGAATTGTCAAACAAAGAAAGAATGTGCCTCGTGAAATATGCCATGGGTCACGTGATGTTCATATGGTTTAGTATTAAACTTCTAATTTAATAATTGCATGTAGGGTATGTATCAGCAAACGTGTAGGACCGCATGTTTTTAACAAAGCATGCAACATTCGAGGACCACGATGACTGCCAGCGGGAGCGGGGGGATCTCAAGAGTACAAGATGAAGATTTTTGTTTTTTTTTTTTTTTTTTTTTTTGAAGAAAATGAAGATTTTTGTTTTGTTTTTAGGGAAGGACAAGATGAAGATATTACTAAAAATAGACATAGTTCTATGACCAAATCAAGGCAATTATATCTACAGATAAAATCAATTATGCATTGTCCTACCATATATTTAAAGCTTAAAAAATTATATGCAAATCCAGACCAAAATGACGTAGAATAAAAATAAAAGATCAAATCACTGTCTGAAATAAGTTAAAAGATCACGAGAGTATTAATACCTTTAATTTTGCTGCATAAGATATTTTGATGCTTAAGTAATTTTGTTTAGTTCCTCTAAAAAAGGAATTTTTTGTTATGCTAAATTACAGCAGAAGTCTTTTAAATTAATTCATTGTAACAAGTTTGTCGTTTACGTTATTTCATTGTAATAAGATAGTTCTTTAAGTTTTTTCGTACCACTTAGATCCTTTAATTTATTTAATTGTAACTTTTAAACGTGGAATAACTTACATTTTTAAGATCTAAAATTTTCAATATTGTTGTAGTTAAATAACTTACATTTTTAAGATCTAAAATTTTCAATATTGTTGTAGTTAAATAACTTAAAGGACCTAACGTAGAATAAAAATAAAAGATCAAATCACTGTCTGAAATAAGTTAAAAGATCACGAGAGTATTAATACCTTTAATTTTGCTGCATAAGATATTTTGATGCTTAAGTAATTTTGTTTAGTTCCTCTAAAAAAGGAATTTTTTGTTATGCTAAATTACAGCAGAAGTCTTTTAAATTAATTCATTGTAACAAGTTTGTCGTTTACGTTATTTCATTGTAATAAGATAGTTCTTTAAGTTTTTTCGTACCACTTAGATCCTTTAATTTATTTAATTGTAACTTTTAAACGTGGAATAACTTACATTTTTAAGATCTAAAATTTTCAATATTGTTGTAGTTAAATAACTTACATTTTTAAGATCTAAAATTTTCAATATTGTTGTAGTTAAATAACTTAAAGGACCTAAGTGATACGAAAAAATTAAACGAACCAACTTATTACAGTTAAGTAATTTAAAGGACATCTTGTGTAATTTAGCCTTTTTGCTAAGGTTATTATAAGCACATGTAAGTACTTTTTTTAGATATATTTATTTTTATTACTTCATCCGTCATTAATTATAAGATTATTTAAAAAAAAAATATACTTAAATATAGAACCATCTATAAATATTTAGATATATTTATTATTTATTCCAAACATACCGCTTATTAATATTATCAATGTATCATGAAATATAAAAAATAAACATTAAACATATCTTTATACAAAAGACAATTTGGTAAAACATACATATATATTATTTATGACGAATTTACTACTTCAACAACTTTTCTTGATACTCGTGTTTTTTTTTAAACTAATCGTATAAAAAGGATGCGGGAGTAGCTAATTTATCGACAATTTTGTAACGTTTTACCACTCGTTTTATATTGCTAATGGAAAAGAACAGACATCTTAGTGTTTCTCTTTCTTTCTTTTATTCTTTTTTCATTTTCCTTTCGGTCTTCAATAGTTTTTATTTTAGATTTAATTACACTTTTTGTCGTTCCGGTGAGCATAACTCACTTGACAGAGATATGCATTATTATATTTAGGGGTCGGGGTTCGAACCCCGGACACCCCACTTATTCACTTTGAAAAAAAAGGTGAATCCTAACCACTGGGCTACTTGACCAAAAAAATTACACTTTCTGTCCTTTTATTTTTTTTTTTTTTACATTTTTTGTCTTCTTATTTGATTAATTAAACTAATGAAAACAGTCTCTTTTTTTTTTAAAAAAAAATTGAGCTTTTGATCTTAACATGTGATTTTGCCCCTAAAAATGATGATTTATGATGTCAAAGAAGGTGATTTTTTTGTCTTAAAACGATACTTTGTCTTGTGATTCAACATCGAGGCTAAAAAACATAGGTTAAGACCAAAATTATAATAATTGTGAAAATAGAAGGATTAAAACATTTAATTTAAAAAAAAGAGTGAATGTTTTAGTGAGTTTGATAAAATACGAGGAACAAAAGTGCAATTGAACATTTGTTTTATTACATCTTTAAGAGAGTATAATATATTTATTCTACATGAATAATATCAAAGTATTGAGGATTTGTCAAAGAAAAAAAAATCAAAGTATTGTGGAACCATGGCTTCCAATAGTTCCCCTTCTAGCTCCTTCTCCGATAGCGGAGCACAACGGTCGACGACAAGCATCGGTGGCCGGACGACAACAATTTCGTGATTTTTTTATTTTAAAGTAATAAATAAAAGAGGTCCCATTATATTAAAAAAGAGGGAGAAAAAGATTATTTAGATTTAAAAACGTTGTCGGGTGGAATTAAACTATCCAGATTATTAAATGGATGGATAGAATCCAATCTATTAACAATATTATTTTGTAGATGATAAATTTGATGATTTTGTAGTATAAATATATTACAAAAGAATACAACGTTGCTTGTGCAAAGGTGGTTGAATTCGGATGAAGATTGATTTAGATGTCACTATCGCGGCAAAGAATTTCAAAAGGGAAAACATATATGAAAAGGGAGAAAATGTGTAAATTAGACGTGAGAAAGGAAGAAAGAAAAAGCAAATGTAAGACAATCTTAGGCAGTTCATTAAAACCATGTTTATCATATGGCAAATGCAAACTTGTATCCTCAATAACACATGTTAAGGAACTTATTATAGAAATATACGTATTAAAAGTCGTGCATTTAACTTCTTGAAAGTTAAAATGTTGTGTTTTTCAATACAAAATTACTCTTTTTAGGTTCCTTAACACGTGCCTTAAGGGCACAAGTTAACACGACCCTTATTATATTTATCATTATCAACATGCATAATTGAACTTTTCGGAGAGAGTGTTTGGTCAAATTTTCTATCTAGTCACATGGGCAATGAAAGAATCCAGTTCCATACGTGAAACACCACCTTCATCCATTGACTCAAGAATTTCATTTTTCAAGTTCATTGCATTTTGCCTCATTTCGTCACCTTCTTTTGTAGCCATCAACCTTCTCACAACATTCTCCACAACAGAAGCCACCACCAACTCATCCCTTTGACTCCAATCCTTCACAACCAAACCAACCTTAAGCACTTCCGTAACTAAAACTCTGTTTCTAGGTTGGTCAGAGTGCATAGGCCATGCTGCTATTGGCACCCCCATAGTAATACTCTCCATACAAGAATTCCATCCACAATGACTCATAAAACCACCTATAGAAGAATGACTTAAAATTTCCAATTGCGGGGCCCAATCTCTCACAATTAGCCCAACACCTTCAATTTCAACCCTCTCTTCAAACCCCTTTGGTAACTCAATCATTCTTCTAACACCATCCTCATTGAAAACATCACCCCTATCAGCATCTCTTAATACCCAGATAAATTTTTGCTTACTTTGTTCCAACCCATTTGCAAGCTCTATAATTTGTTCCTCTTTTAAGGCTGTTGTGGTCCCAAAAGATACATAAATTACTGAATTATCCTTTTGCTTATCAAGCCACTCCAAGCTAAAATGCCTAGCTTTATTATTGTTTCTTTTCTCAACACATAAAGGGTTAAATGGGCCTAAAGCCCAATGAGTCTTGTGACTAATCATGCCTTCTATTAACTCTATATAAGGCTTTTCAATTACCCTTGTTGTATTGTAGATTGTTCCATTGCTGAATTTATGAAACTCATGTTGTGAAGTAATGAAATTTATGAATTGTGTAGTGAAACATCCTTCTAGAGAAGGAACTTCTGGGATAATATTGGTAGAATTTTTCACTAGTGGTTTTCCCATTACACCCCAAAAGAACAAAAACATGGTAAAAGCAGATACACTGTGAAAAGTGTAGCTTTCACAATTTTTTATATGAATAGCATCTTGTATACAAGAAGCCATAAGGGAGTCATAAATGACAACAACCCTTTTAGCTACGGATGAAAGTGATTGCAAAAGTGTAGCTACATGTTCACGAAGATTTGAAGAAGCTTGAAAGGAAGGAAAAAGATGAGATGGAAATTTTGATTTTGCATTTGGGTTTGGAGGAGGTGAAACAAAGGTTGGAACTTTGAAGTTGTGAATGTGAAAGTTTTTTGAAAATGATTTTGGGTCCCAACCTTGGACACGAACTATGGCTTGACGATTGTGTTGTGTTGTGCCAACAAAATGGATTGGTATGTTGTATAATGAAATAAGACGAGAGAGGTGGAGAAGTTGGTTGAGATGGCCTTGTGCTGGGAAAGGCACGACAACTACTACCACTTGGTGGGTTTGGTGGATGACTTTGGTGCCCTTGCTAAGGACTTTTTTGTGGGTATTGTAGTTTGAAGCCATTGTTGTACTTTGGTAGCTAGAAGCCATTGATTGATATTGCTGATATATAATTGTGAGACAAAAGCAAGGCAAGTAGAAAACTATGTATGTGTCTATATGACTTTATGTGTGTGTCTAGGTAGTTAGGCATATTGCCATGTTGGGGTATTTATATAGAAAGGAAATGAGTGTTTCACACCTTTGACATGTTTTAAGAAAATGATTCTCTAAAAAATAAGTTTTAGAAAATGAAGATTTCGGTTCTGAATTGTGTACAATCTTATAGTTGGCATCTTTTTCTGTCATTTGATTAAGATCGGTCGGTTCAAATTTAAAACTCCTATTTGTAGATTAGTAAGAAAATAAAATCTGCTTTCAATTTATATCGTCTAATTTTAATACTACATTTTGCAATCAAAATCTCAAGTTTAAGAATTATACACACAACTAAGAGATATACTTTATTCTTCAAAAAACTAAAAACTAAAAGATATACTTTTATCCACTTTTTTAGAATAATTAAAAAAAAAATGTTTATAAATTTGACACATTTCTTATCTTATCTTATAAACCGATTATTATATAAGTAAGAGTTTTTTTATTTTTTGACAAATACTACAGATAGTGTATGAACGAGTTAGTTGAATTTAGATAGTTAGTGTATGAACCGATTACTATATAAGCTTAAAAAATTCCAGTCTCAAGTTTAAAATAAATAAAACGTGTGAATTTTCTTTGCATAGACGAACACTGGTTCCTATCAAGCCTTAAAGTTTGATGTGTAAGGTATGTGAATGTTATAATAACAAATAAGGACGCTCATCATCTTCTTCTTATACGTCAACATTGTAACATTGTATGAACGAGTTAGTTGAATTCAGATTGTAAATAAGCAGAATCGGGCCAACACATGTAGATGCCTGAGAACTGAGAAGAATTTTAAGATGAGATAGATCCTTTTAAGTTTATAATAGTATTTTTATTTCAAAAAAAAAAGTTTATAATAGTATTTTAGTAAAACAGTACTTAATTTTTATTTTAATTAAAAAATTTATACTTTTTAGATACAAAGTCACATAGTAAATTATTGTAATCAAATTCATTGGCCATTTCTTTTCTATTGATAAAAGAGTCAACGAATTTATTCTTTGTTGAGACAATATTAATTTTAAATGATATTTCAATAATTTTAGTAGAACATGAACTGTTTTTGTCAAATAAATTTCACTAATTGTAGAATATGAGGCTTTTTATCAAATAAAATTTATTTAATTTTTTGAGACTTAAGGCGATTGTCTTGATGAGCTTGCTCTTCAACTGATCATCCAAATAAACAAAATTCAAATTGTAAGAATAATAATATGAGAAAATTATTCGTGTTGACTTATGTGTCTTTATATGTGTGTCCTGATGTTCAATTTTTTGTTGAATCTCCAGTAATGTATTGAATAAGGGAAAAATTATAGAGAAATATTTTTCAAAGCACAACTTTACGTAAAACATGTTTGTATATTTGGATACAAATAAAAAAATCAAATAATATGACTTGATTATTCACACACACACAAATATATATATATATATATATATATATATATATATATATATATCATTTGTGTACGCCTTAAAAAAATTGTTATTTTTTTTTGACAAAAATAAACGATATCCATTCATTCAAATTGATAGAGTACATCGATACAATAAAAATTCACTAAAAACAAAAAGGATGAATCTGTGCACAAACTCACAACATCTATGTTAATAGTATAAAACGGCAAAGTACTAAATCCTACACATATGACTATATTTAAGTCTCTGAAATACTCATGTCTTCGGATCTGCAACGCTGGCGACTTCAAAGTCATTGATTTGATATGCACTGAATCGAAATTGATTTGACAATCTGAACCGAACAAATACATGAACGAAACAAGAAAGACAAACAACGTCGCACAAAGACGACGAACAAAACAACGTCATACTAATACAACGAAATCACGAAAGAAAAAAACGAAATAGATATGAAAATAACTTATTTCAATAAAAGGAAAATAGAAAAAAGGCTAAAGTGCAACTTTGGCCCCCTATCTTTCAAAAAGTTGCGATTTTGGCCCCCTAAGTATGAAAACTACAATTTTGGTCCCCCATGTTTAGGGAAATATGCTCTTTTAACCCCCTAACTTAAGGGAAATATGTCTATTGACCCTTTATCTTTTCAAAATGTTGTGATTATGGCCCCTTATCTTTTCAAAATGGCCCCTTTTTTTGGACACGTGTCGCCTTCTCAGCAGTTTTCAAAGTTAGGGGGCCAAAATTGTAGTTTTCAAAGTTAGGGGGCCAAAATCGCAACTTTTTAAAAGATAAGGGGTCAAAGTTGCACTTTAGCCTAGAAAAAACAAGTTAGAGGGGTGATTTAATCATCCCTCTTTGGTGAAGGGGAAGAGAGAGCAAATTATTGTGATGATAAAGAAAAAAATGAGGTGCCCTTTTTTGTAACATGTGAGTACACGTTTGCTTAAGTTTGGTTGATGTCCTAATCATTTATCCAATAAGAGTAAATTTGATCCTCACGATAAGACATGATAATATAATCAATAATATTCTATCTCAATCTAGTGTTTTTTTATGGTGTTTTCAATCTAGTATTTGAAAACAAGATATAATAACTCAATTCTAAATCTTAGTATATCATGTCTTTTAACTAAAAAAATTATTCTAGATATGAGATGGGTGGAAAACTATCAGAATAAGATACAAAAAATAATTCAGTCATTTACTTATTAAATTTAATTTAAATTTTAAAATTGAAATCTAATAAAAATATTAATAATTAACAAAACAAATATGTATGGTTTTTGTCATTTTATAATATATATATATATATATATATTGAAATTAGAACATTATAAAATAAAAAATTTAAATAATGAATTTTAAATTATATTTATTTTATAAAAAAAATATTTTTTATAAAATAAATATAATTTTCTTGCAAGTTCAGTTTTGTTATTTGCACATCCTATCTTTATTTAGTTAGTTATATAACTTTTTTTTTAAAAATTGAACTTTTTATTTAGCACAGTCAGTGAATTTTTTAAATATTTCATGACGTATTTACCCTCTTTTGGCATACTTTTTTTTTTTGGCCAAAAAAAGAATATATATTTTATCATATCACTACAATAGTTAGGAATGCCTAACTATAGGTTTACAAATTACTAAGAAGCTTTTGGTCTGATCCCCCTCCTTCCTCTTGTTTTCCTTGTTTTCTCTTATATAATATATATTCTGGCAGCTTGTATACTTGCTAAGCTTGCCTTGTTTTGCCTAAAAAAAAAATACAATTGTTTGTAAAAAGAAATGATATGTGATAATATTATCATGCACATCAAACAAATAATAAAATATTTGTATATCTATCTTATTTGAACCGTCAAACGGATCCTAAAAACATAAATATATTGCAAACGTCATTTCCATTGCAATCCTTGGTTTCGTCTTTAAATTAAATTTTACTATTATCCATTAGAAAAATGATATTTGTACAACTATTTTTCTACAATTTTTGTAACTATTTTCTATTTCATACTCATACTATATTTTTAATTTATCTCTTTATTGCTTTAATTTTCGTGTCAATACCTAATTTTCTTTATAAATTTATAAATTATCATACAAATATTTATTCAAATAACACAACTCTGTCAATTATGCTAACAGATGTGATAAACATGACAACGACGAGTGTACATGAAAATTTATGTCCAACTCATCCTTTCCTGATTGATATATATCTCACATGTGGCTGTTGTACTTTGAAGAGCAACCCCACCTTTTGTTTGTTGAAAAATTACATTACATTATATTTTCTTTCTTCTCCATTATTGGTTGAATCACATGGAAAGATGTCTTTACACGTTAGTAGCTTTTGTCCCATGTCCATCCTTTCCCAAATTAAACGGCACCCCATCCTAAGTAACTAACTATGGTGGGGGAAAAACAACATGCTAGGAGAACACACAAAGTTGACAAAGATACAAGAGTAATAATATCTGTAAAATCATTCGTAGACAAATTTTATGATAACTTTTTTTATATTGGTTAAAAATAATAGAGAGAAAGAAAATAAAATAAATAATAAAGATATCATGTAAGTATAAGAGATATAATTATTTAAAGTTGTCATAAAGTGGTTGTACATATATTATTTTTTTAAAAACATAGTGTGTTCTTGTGTTTTCTGTAATTTGTATACAGCAAGAACCAAATCCTATTCTATTAAATTGAGTCGACTATACTAATTAAATTATGTTATAATATTATACCATAAACCATATTTTCATCAAACTTATTAATTTTATGATCTTTTTTAATATTTCACCTCTAAGTTAGAAACACTCTTCCTTTTACTAAAATTGCATTTGATATATTTTGTCTTGTTTTTACTCGAGCTTAAGTCATTTGTTTCTAGGCTTGTCTCCAAGTTTTCAACCTCTCATTCATTCTTCATTCAATTCTCTAAGACTTTGTTTGTGGGTTTGGAGGGGAGGGCATTAAGGGGAAGAAAATTCAGGAAAAAAATGAATAAATGTTTCACAATTTTTAAAAGATAATTTTTTTTAGAATGATAAACTAATGTTTATGATTGATATATTTTTCATTTTAAGAATGTTATAGCAACATAGATTAAATTTGAAGGATTGATATAAACCTTCCAGAATCCTTCAAAACTCTCCTCCAATATAATATTTATCATGAAGAAAAACTAACTCTCCAAAGCCCCGTCCTTCCAATATTATCTATTTATTCCACTTACTCCTTTATTTCCAGAACTTTCTCATCCATTCCCTTCCAAACTCGCAAACAAAGCTCAAACAAATCAACATCATATGCAAAAAAAACATACATTTGATGTTAGCTTTTTGACTTATTCTATAAGTGCATCCAAATTAAAGTAAAAAGATAAGGCTTAGAGACTCCTCATAAGTTATAGAGATGAAGATGATGTCACATACCATTTTAATCATACAAAATTAAAGTATCTTAGACCATTTACAATGGTCACCAACATTCAACACCCTTCAACACCCACTTTTTCAATTCCCAACACTCCACATCATCTTCTCTCTCTTAATTCAACACTCATTCAACTTTAACCTCTCCAATGGTTTTTTTCATTCAACACTCTACCCCACCACCTTTTATTTCTTATTCTTATTTAATTTTATATTTTTGTTTTTATAATTACATAAAATTACAATTATCGATTATAATTAAATTAAAATAAAGAAAAACTGAAAAAATATTTAAAAAATTTATTTAAAAAATTTATTGGGATCCATTTCACTAAAAAGAAGATTAAAACTTCACTTAGTTTGCTAATAAAAAGATATAATAAGAAGAAGATAGTGAAAAACTTGGTATTTTTTTCTGTGTCCAAATGAAATAAACCAAGTCTCTATTTATAGAGGAAAAAAAATCATGAATTTTGATATATTTATTTATTTTTTTAAAATTATTTTTCAACGAAATAATTAATGTACAATTATTAAAAAAAATTAGAAACCGGGCGTCCAATGAGAAGCCAACACGCGTCCCCCCACATTCCAACGTTCAGCTTCTCTCTCCTTCCTCTGCTGTAAACGCGTCCTGTCGGCGATTGCACGACACGCGCCAAAAACCGTCCAACCAGAAGGCAACGCGTGGCAAGTCTGAGGCATTCAATTGTGTTGAATGCGTTAAACACTTCTCTCATCCACGTCAGTTTCACCTGCACATTAAACACTCCATTGGCCTGGCTTTTCTTGTTGAATGTCAGATTCAACACTCCATTGCACATAGTCTTACATTTGAGACTTTGAGTACCACATCACAGACCACAAGACATATCCATACAATTTTTGCTTTCAATTTCTCTTTCTATTTTCAGTTCCAACAGTTGTTAATTGAAAGTTGAAACTGACGTTGGTTGGAAAAAGATATTGTACAATTATCCATGGACAGAGATGAACATTCTAGATTCGGCAAAAAGTTGTAGACACCTAAAAGTGGATAATGTGCAAGCATTGTGATTGGTTTTTCTCTCCGCTGATTAATGCACATATTGTAGCACGTGTTTGATCCCCCCCCCCCCCCCCCCCCCCCCGCATCCTTACACACTCCATTACCAAAGAAATGGAGGTATTAACAGAAAAACCAAAACAATAAAGGAAGAAAATAAAAATAGGAGTATAATGTACTCCCTCCGGTCCTTATTATAAGAAAAAGTTGACTTTTTAGGTTCATTGTGTAAGTGATGTACAGTTAAAACTCTATAAATTAATAATGTCAGGACCGGAGAAATTTATTAATTTAGAGAGTTATTAATTTATCGATAAATTAATAATTATTAATTTAAAGAGTTTTTAAGTAATTATACTGTACATACCAAACAAAAAGGCAAATTAGTCTATGCCTCTTAGAATTACGTTGCAACGAACCTTGTGACTCAACGTAAATTAGTAACTATTGTGTTCATATGCATTGGAAATCAATAATGACTTTTGAAGTACAGTAAATGTAAACAAGAGGAACAAATGTGTTCAATGTATTCTTAATATTTTTTTTTCAGTTTCTATGAATTATTAATTTATGATTTTCTTGGGACCGAAAATTGTAAAGGGATCTCCCGAAAAATTATTATCTTATTATTTTATCGAGTTTTTCAATTTTTTACATTGGCCCAAGTCGGGACCGGACAAATTTATTATTTTAGAGAGTTTATTAATTTACCGAGTATTAAATTAAAGAGTTTCTACTGTATCTAGTCTATATTTATAACAAGATACATTAATTATTCTATGAACCAAAAAAGTCAATTGTTTCTTATAATAAGGACCGGAGGGAGTAAGTACTCTCTCTGTAAATAATTACAAACAATTTTTTTTTAAGAAGTTAAATTAATATCGGAGAGAATCGAATTTGAGACTTTGAGGAGGAGCACACTCCCAAGCCTACGCCACCAGGCCAACCCAAGTGGATTCATTATAAACAAATTTGACTTTTTAGGTTCATTCAATTAATAATGTACAGTATGTGGTTGTGAACCACATGCATTATTAATTGAATAAACCTAAAAAGTCAAATTTGTTTATAATAATTAGTAACGAAGGGAGTACTATGAGATAGAAAGTTGTAAAAAAAAAATTGTACAAATACCATCATTTCTCTATCTTGAACTTAGTTATTTAGCAACCAAAATTGTTTTTGAATAAACTTGTTTTACTTAAAAGTCATCTTCTTAATGGGAGATAAATACTATTTACATGTAAAGTAATTCATATTTGGATGAATTCGTTTTAGAGTGGGTTGAATAATGAATTTAGAAGTAAAAGTTACATATTTTTAGTCAAATGATACAAAATTTTATCTATTTTTAATATAAATTTCATATTGAGATCCCTTTTAGAGACAAAATCTTTCTATTTATGATTATTCAAAATATATCAAAATCAATCATACATGTATAAAATTTATTTTATTAAATTTACCTTATTTTAAAATAAAATCAAACATGCACCTTTTTTTTAATGAAAATTCAAACATGCAATTGATTGTAGCTTATGCGGTAGTAAATACTAGTAATAGCATTGGCATACAAAATTAAAATCCCACCACAGTTATAAAGGGCTAGAGTTAGGGGTGGGAACAGGCCAGGCCGTCCGACAGGGGCCTACGGCCTAGCCTATTTAAAGCTTTGTTCGGCCTAGCTCGTTTATTAACAAGGTCAGACTCAAGCTTTTTATAAGGCCTATTTAATTAAACAGGCCAGGCTAAGGCTTGCAAAAAAGCCTATTAAGCCCATCAGACCGGCCTATTAAGCTTTTCATATTTAATATATCTTCCATTATTAATATTTTTGAAGTTCTTTTTATAAACACAAGCCTTCATATGATTGATTATTTGGTAGCTGATATATTGGTGTGATTAGACCTTCGTAAGAATTCATTATTTAGTAGCAAACATATTTGTATGCTTTAGGCCTTAATAAGTTTTGGCCTATTTAGGAGAAGACTTACATGTGTTGTCAGGTCTTAGCATAAAATAAGCTTTTAAATAGGCTTTCAGGCTTCATTTAATAAGTTTTGGCCTATTTAGGAGAAGGCTTACATGTGTTGCCGGGCCTTAGCATAAAATAGGCTTTTAAATAGGCTTTCAGGCTTCATCAGACCTTTAAAAAGGTCAGGCTAGACCTCGAAAATGAGCCTATGACGGGTAATATGTCAGACTCAAGCCTATAATTTTTGAAGTAGGCCAGGCTTAGGCCTTACAAAGCCCGGCCCGGCCTAGCCCCATTTCCACCCCTAGGTAGAGTAGAGCACGTAGTCTTTTTATTTACTCCCTCCGTCCCTTAATGTAACCACCCATTTGATTTTATTTTTGTCCCTAAATGTAACCCCCTTTTCAAGTTACTAGATGCATTTATTACTTTTTTCCTAAACATACCCCTAATTAATACTACTAACTTGTCTTGAAATATGAATAGTCAAATTTAATACACATACAAACAAATGACAATTTGGTAATATTAATACACAAAACAGACACATTAATTACACTGACAACTTTTCTTAAGAAATGTGAAAAATGCAAAGGGGGTTACATTAAGGGACGGAGGGAGTATTTTTTAGAGGAGGTGGAGTACACCTTCCGGTCACAAATATAAGCAAAAATTCACTTTTTAGGTTCATTCAATAAATGATGTATGTGGTTATTAAATAGACCACATACATCATTTATTAAATGTACTTAAAAAATAATTTTTTTAGTTATATTTGAGTTTAGATGTTTTAAAAATTGGATTGAATGGTTGAATTCAGAGTCAGTTAATTTGTTGTTTTGCATGAGAATCATTCAATTGCATATGGTGACCATTGTCGAGCGGTAATCTGACGCTCAAGTCAAAATAAAGAGTGAAAGATAGTATTTTTTTAAGGGTAGTGTTAATTTGTGCCCTTAGGGCACATGTTAAGAAACCTAAAAGAAGAAATATTCTCTAAAATTTTGTGCATTCAATTCATTAAAAAATTAAAGATTAAATGTAATACACACATTCTAATAAATTATTTCTATATTTGATTTAACAACTTGTGTCTTAAGGGCACAAGTTAGCAATTCCCTTTTTGAAGGGAAAGAGTGAAAGATATTAAAAGGATGGATAATGTAAACTTAAGTTAGTTGTGAATAATGTTGAGTTCCCGACGCCTGTTATTCATCTTGGGGGTTACCGAATGGAGTCATTTCCAACAATAAAAAAATGGATTTTATGAAACTAGATTTAACTATTATTTCCCTTTTAAAAAAAACTCCAACGATGCATAACCGGCTATATTTGGAATTAGATTTAAATGACAAACTTGAAGAACATTGAAAATAAATGGATTTTATGAATTATTTTTGCCAAAACTAAATTTAAGAAATTTTATGAATTGAAGAACATTTTTTTTTCTGTCTTCTCTCTAAAAAAAAAAATGTCATCAAAATTAGGAACTTAAAATCCCTTCTTTACTTTATACAATAATATGAATCTCAAATTGATCCTTATAATTCTTGAAAATTGAGTCACATATGTTTGAAAAAAGGCAAATGTTAACTTATGCCCTCAAAGGTACATGTTAAGGAACTCTTTATGAAAATACACGTATTAAAAGTCGTGCATTCAACTTCTTAAAAGTTAAAATATTATGTTTGCCAATGAAAAGTTACTCTTTATAGGTTCCTTAACATGTGCCCTAAGGACACAAGTTAACATGACCCAAAAAAATTAGACATTAGTCTGTATTTAAAATCCCTATATGTATAATCCTGCAAATTAGTCCTTTAAAAATAAAAGTTGGTCTCTATAAATTTTCATAAAAAAATTGTGAATCGGTCCCTTTTTTTTATATTTCGATTAGTCCCTCAACTATTGAAGTTTTAAATTCGACCTAAATCTTTAAAAATTCTCATCTTAGATTATTTTTTTCATTATATATTTATACTTTTATCCTTAAACTTTTAAATTTTATATTTATTTTTTTTGAAGGATAAAAATTGTCAACAAAGTTTAAAATGGTGAATTTTACAACTCTATCTAAATAAAAAAAAATCTCTAAGAAAAAAATATTCTATTGAAACATTTACATTGTCCAAAACTATCATTTCTATAGAATTTCTAATTACCTTATCCAAGCACGTTTTAAGATTACGGCTGTGTTTGGTAACACAAAAAAGCTAGCTTATAGCTTGTTGGACTAGCTTATAAGTTTGTTGGATGAAAACATGATGTGTTTGGTAACAAGCTTTTTTCATGAGCTTAAAGCTTTTCTTGAGAAGCTATTTCAAGTAGCTTTTTAGCTTGTAGCTTATAGCTTTTTATACATTTTACCATTTTTAACCTTTAGTTTTATTTTATTATTTTTTATAAAAGAAAAAACCTACCCACTAGCAAGAAAAAACCGCCCACGTTTTGCCAATGCCTCTTCTTATATCTTTTCTTTTACCATTTTTTTTATTTTTATTTTTACAAATTGAGAGTATAAAGTATGTTCTTTATATTGCACACATATATCATATTTATTAGTGCTAGTTTAAAGAAAAATATATAATTTTCCATAAAAAATTGTAAACTAAAAAGATACGATTATCTCCTAAAAAAATTATGATAATGAAGTTAATTAAACAAATATATATTTTGAATTCATATATCACATATAGCATTGTAAGGATTTTTTTTTTTTATAAACATAATTTATACGACGAGCAAACATACATATACTTTTATGTCATTTTATACTTATCAATCACTCCAACGGTAAATTTTACCAAACACATTATTTTTAATAAGCAAGCTTTTCAGTTACAAGCTATCAGCTATCAGTCATCAGCTATAAGCTAGCTTTTCAGCTATCAGCTAGCTTATCAGCTATCAGCTAGCTTATAGCTTCTTTTTACCAAACAGAGCCTACATTATGCTCTAATATAATTCCACTCTTGATATTCATGTGCAACGGTGACTTGTTCGTAAAGAGTTTTGTTCTGACTTCAATTAAATATTGTGATAGTATAGTGGATGGTGGAAATCGCTCTTAATTAACTGATCTTTCAACCATAAAGTGCATTTTAAAAAAACATGGAAAGATGTTAGGCGAAAGAAAAAGCAGGATTTTAATGATGGAAATACTAACAAATGCCCTTAGAACATTGTTTAAGTATTTAAAAATAGTAATTTTTATCTTTGAAATTATACAATTATGACTTTTACAAATGTTTGATCTATTTTAAAGACAAATTTTTTTTTTTGAGTTCCTTAAACAATATACTTAAGACATTTTTAATTAAAGTGCAAATACATTTGAGTACCACATTTTTACTTTTGAGTTCTCTTCTACTTTCGTGAAAGGACCCGTCGAGTGCTTGTACTTTGAGTTCCCAAAGTTGAAAGTTGAAACTGACATTGGTTGGAAAATATATTACTAATAACATATTTTATCTAACACATTCTTTTAATTGATTAAATTTTAAATGTATTCCATTAGATTTATGTAGGATTATACATGATTTAGTGAGATCCTTTTGAATTTTAACCAATTAGAGAATGACTTTTGGAAAGAGTGTGTTATTAATATTCATTTTCTACCAGCTATCCATGGACAAATATAAGCAATTCTATTTATTCAAAATAAAATATAAGCAATTCTATGTTCGGCAAAATTCGGATAAAGTTGTAGATACCAAAAATAAGGGAGATTAGTCACTAGTCCCTAAATAAGAAAGGAGTCGTCACACTTTAGTCCATGAATGAAGATAAATTGCAAAATAGTCCCTGAATGTAGATTCTGCTAGTCAATTTAGTCCCTGAATGCAGACTTCGTTATTCAATTTAGTCCCTGAATGTAGACTTCATAGTCACTTTAGTCCCTGAAATTGACAAACAGAGCCTACATTCAGAGACTGTTTTGCAATTTCTCTGCATTCAGGGACTAAAGTGACTACTCATCTCCCATTCAGGGACTAAAGTGACTAATTCCCAAAAAATAATCTATCATATGCTTTGTGATTTGTTTTCTCTTTAGTGGTTAGTGCAGAGCTATTGTAGCACGTGTTTCATGTGCGTCCCCACATCTTTTAATGTATCGGTGGAGTTAATTAGTAGGTGGGTGGGGTGGGTAGCCCTGGAGTTGAGATTAGATAAGTGCAGAGTAGTTAGATTTGAGTTATAAAGGGTTAATTATGTTTTTGGTCCTATAAAATTGTGATCTTGTAAGTTTAGTCCTTACTTAATTTTAATAGCATTTTTAATCCTTACAAAAAATTTCTGCACTCAATATTAGTCCTTACTCAATCCAAATTTGTTTAATTTATGCTTAAACTCTTAAGTTTTTCAACAATTTTTTACAGGCGTGTTAAGAACGTTATTAAAAGGTCCTCCAAAAAAAATATCGCAAAAATTTGATTTCTACGTCCATATTTTTGTTACTTATATCTTAAACTTTTGTCGTTTTAAAAAATTCATATTTAATTTATTTCATGTTAAAAAATTATAGATTTTAGTAAATGAACCTTTCATAGTGTTCTAAACTTGTATAAAAAGAATCGTTAAAAAATTTAAGAGTTTAAAGATAATTAAACAAAATTTATTTTAGCAGGGACTAAAATTATAAGTAAATTTTTTTTTGTATGGATCAAAAAAGCTATTAAAATTAAGTAAGGACTAAACTTAAAAGGTCACAATTTTATAGGGACCAAAAACATATTTAACCCTTAGATAAATGATTTTATTAAAGAAATCTATTCAACCGGTTGAGTTGAGAATCAAATTATTCGTTAGTTGATTTGATTATTTGATATTTGATTGAGTTGTGCTTGAGTCGATTGAACCGTAATTTGAAGGTTTTAATGGTCCAATCTTCAATCTAATTTTAAAAGGGGAAATTTTAACTTGTGTCTTTAGGGTATAAGATAAAAATCAAAAATAGACATAATTTTTTTTAGGGAAAATATAAACGAAATCTTAAAAATCGTGTATTCTTAATTTTGAAAGTTTTATTTTTTTTTCTTTCAAGTAGCCTACTTACAATTTTAAATTTTCTCTTTTTAACTTGTGCAGATTAATTTCTTTTTAACTTCTTAACTTATGTCTTTGCATGATCCTTTTAAAAATATTGGTTAAGAAGATATTAATTGTTTCTCACTTAAATTTATTTGTTGGAAAATATTAGGACATTTGTTAAAAAGCTTAAAGAAAAAAAATTATCTTAAAATTTGTGCATTCAACACGTTAAAATTTCAAAAAGCAATTTCATCAAAAAAAAATTATATCCTTAACAAATGTCTTTTTTTTTTAAAGAAATCCTTAACAAATGTTGTAAGGTCATTTATCAGCGACCCTTTGATTGTTTTATGGTCAATGCAACATTTGTAGTTATGAAAATGACTATCCATTTTCATGTGGCAAAAAAAAATAAAGGTGTAGGTCACCAAAAAAAAAGTGAGTATAAAGGTGGAGAGAGAGAGAGGATAATTGAAAAATTGAAAAACATGAGAAGGTAAATTGAAGACATAAAAGGATGGCCAAGGCTACGGTGGGAGACCTCTTTAGGTCTCCTACCGTAGGAGACTTATACTTTTTTTTTTTTTTTGTGAAATGGATGTCAACCATTAGATGTGGTTGAATTTTTTTGAATGGTTGAGATTTACTGGTTGTATGTCCCAATAGGATTGTATTACTTAAACATCTATATTCATTTTAAAAGGGTGTTTTTGGGCATTGTTGGTAAAATTGGAAGCAAGCTCATACAAACTCATGTGCCTTGTTTGTTCTCCAGGCTGATCTAGAGTGAGAGAGGGATACTGTGAAATTGCTTGATGGTTTTAGCAGATTATGTTAGTGTATAATGGAATTTAAGGCTCACAAAGTGGTCGTTCCCCTTTCAACATGGGTGTCGAAACCGTTCACTCCCATAACGGTGAATCTGTTCCCCACATCGGATTTTTTGCCGACACCGAATTTGCAGTTGATGACACCGAAAGTTGAGTGGCCTGGAGTCAATTGTTAGCATTTGTGTTTAATCCTGGCCTCTTTGTTTTTCTTCTAGAGACTGAAATTCTTGAAATAAAAATCAAACAATCCAGAAACAGATCTAGGAAGAACAAACGAAGCAAATAATAGAGATTATCATATCAATTCATTGAAGACATGACCGAGATTATCAGTTCTTCAAAGCTTTAAGTGTTCAAGGAAGAGAGGAACCAACCTGTAGTCCAGACAGATCTAGACGAAAAAATAATTTTTTATTTAAGAGAAAATTCCAACATTGCCCTTTAATTAAATGAATAACTTAAATATAATTTACCTCTAACAAAAAAAAAAAAGTCTTTTATACGGTCTCTTACCGTAAGAGACCTATGTACATCTCCTACCGTAGACGCCACCTAAAAGGATCCCAAGAGATTCAAAGGTCCTAGTTTTTTTTTTTTTTGTTTTGAAGGAATTCAAAGGTCCTAGTTGAAAGTTTCTTTCATACCATAATTATTTTTTGAACACTTTTAAAAAACTTAAAATAAGTTTAATTTGGATTTTACCCCTCTAGTTTAAAACTCAAAATTTTACCTCCCTGTTATTTTCCATAATTTTGCACCCCTCCATCATATTTGAGTTCATTTTCGTTGATGTGGTTCCATCATATTTGAGTTCATTTTCGTTGATGTGGTAGTGCTGATATGAAATATATTATATTATTTTATGGTTTCGTTCATTTTCGCTCATTTTTTGCATATTAGAATTTTAAAAAGCAATTTTCCATGCATTAAATCTAGGCTACTAGACCAAAAAAAATAGTTTTTTTTAAATCCTTAACAAACGTTGTAAGGTCACTTATCATCGACCCTTAATTGTTTTATGGTCAATGCAACATTTGTAGTTATGAAAATGACTATCCGTTTCCACGTGGCGAAAAAAAATAAAGGTGGAGGTCACCAAAAAAAGAGAATAAAGGTAGAGAGAGAGAGAATAATTGAAAAATTGAGAAACGTGAGGAGAAGGTAAATTGAAGACATAAAAGGATCCCGAGAGATTCAAAGGTCCTAGTAGTTTTTTTTTGAAGGAATTCAAAGGTCCTAGTTGAATGTTTCTTTCATTACATAATTATTTTTTGAACACTTTTAAAAAACTTAAAATAAGTTTAATTTGGATTTTACTCCTCTACTTTAAAACTCGAAATTTTACATCCATATTATTTTCCATAATTTTGCACCCCTCCACCATATTTGAGTTCAATTTTGCTGATGTGGTAGTGCTGGTGTGAAATATATTATATTATTTTATGGTTTCGTTCATTTTATGCATATTAGAATTTTAAAAGGCAATTTTCCATGCATTAAATTTATATTTTTTTAAATCATTGACAAATATTGTAAGGTCACTTATCAGTGACCCTTAATTGTTTTATGGTCAATGCAACATTTGTAGTTATGAAAATGCATATCCTTTTCCATGTGGCGAAAAAGAATAAAGGTGGAGGTCACCGAAAAAAAGAGAATAAAGGTGGCGAGAGAAAGGATAATTGGAAAATTGAGAAACGTGAAGAGAAGGTAAACTGAAGACATAAAGGCTCTGTTTGGTAAAATAGCAGATAGGTTATAGCTGATAACTGATGGCTGATAGCTTATAGTTATAGTTGGTGACTGATAACTTATAAACTAGTTGAAGTGTTTGGTAAAATTAGCGGTTCAAGCAGCTGATAAATGTAAAATGACATAAAAGAGTATCCTTGATTCATAATAAAATTTATATCAATTGATATTTAAGTATTTGAATTTTTTTTAAAGTAATTTAAATTTATTAATATAATATATCTATATCTTTTATATTATAAATTAAATTTTACTCACTAAAATTTTATTTTATATTTATTTTGATTTAAGTGTTTATGTCTTATAAAACAATTATACGTAACAAATTACAGTTATCGAATGTCCTCGTGAGCTTAGCTCAGTTGATAGGGACGATGCATAATATATGCAAGGTTTGGGGTTCGAACCCCGGCCACCAAAAAAAAAAATTATAGTTACCAAATTCAGTAAAAATATTTAATATTTAGACGTAAAACAATTTTAAACATATGAAAGGTTATGTTTTTTTTTTTTTTGTGGCCGGGATTCGAACCCTGGACCTTACATATTTTATACATTGTCTATATCAACTTAACTAAGCTCACGAGGACGAAAGGTTATATTCTACCTACATAAAAAAATTTGGAAGCAGCCAAATAACCGTCCATATACTACTATCCTTAGTTTATGTTTTTTAAAGGAATATACTATTCTATATTTATTTATTTTTGGTACAGTACGATTCTATATTTTTTTAGGTACGATACTATTCTTAATGTTATTTTTATTTTTTTGGAATCTATTCTTAATGTTATTAAAGAAGCATTATTTTTATGGGCATCAGGCATATTTATTATATTAATGTGTTGATTTAAATTATAGGAGTAATAAATTATAATGGATAAACATGAATTTTATATAAAAAAGGTCAAATACCTCACTGGGTCCTTTAAGTTTCATATTTATAACAGATAGGTCCTTTAAGTTTTTTAGGTAACAGATAGGTCCTTTAAGTTTCTAAAGTTTCAGATAGGTCCTTAACGGAGTTGATATGAAGGACCTATCTGAAACAAACTCGAAACTTAAAGGACCTATCTGAAACCTTAGAAACTTAAAGGACCTATCTGTTACCTAAAAAACTTAAAGGACCTATCTGTTACAAACGTGAAACTTAAAGGACCCAGGGAGGTATTTGGCCTATAAAAAACAACAACAACCAAGTCTTATTCCACTAAGTGAGATCGGGTACATGGATCAAATGACACCATAATGTTCTATCATAAACCATGTTTGGATCCAACTAATTGACATCTAAATCCTTTCTAATGGTTTCTCTAATAGTTTTCCTAGGCCGTCCTCTATCTCTTTTAACTTGACTCCCTTCCATTTGATCTACTCTTCTTACAACAACATCTACGACTCTTCTCTCTGCATGTCCAAACAGTCTAAGCCTATTTTCTACCAACTTTTCTACTATAGGTGCTACCCCCATTCTTTCTCTCTAATGGTATCATTGCTAATCATATCATGTACATTCTTACCACTCATTCAGCGCAACATCCTCATATCCGCTACACTTACTTGATTCTTGTGTTGGCTCTTAACCTCCCAACACTTTGTACCATGAACCCAAGATATTTGAACCGCGTAACTCGGGGTATGATATGATCTTCAACTTTCACCTCCAAGGTAGACCTACTTCTCCTTTTGCTGAAGTTACATTCCATATACTCCATCTTGCTTCTACTCAGGCGGAAACCATACGCTTCTAAGGCTTGCCTCCAAGTCTTTAGCCTCCCGTTTAATTCCTCCCTCGACTCACCAAGCAAGACTACATCATCTGCAAAAAGCATACATCTCGGTGCTATCTCTTGGATGTGTTCCGTCATTACATCCAAAACTAAAGTAAAAGGATAAGGACTTAGGTTTGACCCTTGATGCAGTCTTATTATTATGGGAAAATCTTCGGTATCCCCATCTTGCGTCCTCACACTAGTCGAAACTCCCTCATACATATCCTTGATAGCTCTAATATAGGTAATCCTAACCCCTTTCTTCTCCAGGGCTTTCCTCCAAGCCTCTCTAGGTACTTTATCATACGCCTTATCCAAATCAATGAAAACTAAGTGCAAGTCTTTATATACAAAAATAAGGGTAAAAATGGAAGAAAAAATGATAAGCTATAAGCTTAAACGCTACTTGAAATAGCGTATGGAAAATAAGCAATAAGCTCGTGAAATAAGCTATAAGCTCGTGGTAAAAAGACCGTTACCAAACAGGGCTTGTTTTATCAAACGAGCTTATAAGCTATCCGCTATAAGCTATAAGCTAGCTTGTTGACCTTACTAAACAGAGCAAAAAGGATCCGGGGAGATTCAAAGGTCCTAGTGGAAAGTTCCTTTCATACCAGAAATATTTTTTGACAAATTTTAAAAAAACATAAAATATGTTTAATTTGGATTTTACCCCTTTATTTTTAAAACTTAGAATTTTACCTCCCTATTATTTTCCATAATTTTGCACCCCTCTACCATATTTGAGTTCATCTTCGCTGATGTGAAATATATTATATTATTTTTTGGTTTCGCTCATTTTTTGCATAATAAAATAATATAATATATGTCATACTAACATTGTCACATCAGCGAAAGTGAACTCAAATATGGTCGAGGGGGCAAAAATCTGGAAAAGTATAAAATAGAGGAGGTAAAATTACAAGTTTTAAAATAGGGGGTAAAATCCAAATTAAGTCAAAATAGGGGGGTAAAACTGCATTTAAGCCAATAAGATTTTATGAAAATTTGGGTATATAAAATACTGAAAATTAAAGTATTTAACTTATTTAAGAAAGACTTGTTTATACCTTTAGTCCCTGTAAATACAGCTCATCTCATTTGAAGTTTGACCCTTGAACTTGTTAATTATTTCAAAAAGTCGCTGCAGATGTTAATCACATGAAATTTAGTCCCGCAACTTAGTTAATGACGGTCACGTCGCTGATTAGCCAACGTGGCAGTGCTGAGTGTTTAAATGAGTTGCTTACTCATCAAAAGATGGTGTAATAGGACCAAAATACTTATGAGGCTTTCAGACAAACGTGAAATTACAAAATACCCCTAGAATCTTTCTATCTTCCTCTTCTTCTCCCTCTTCCCTCTTCCTATCCCCTTTCTTCCTTCCTCTCCAAAAAGCAGTTTCGATTCAAGCACAACAAATTAAACATTTTTCTGAACAGTGTGCATTCACAGTTAAAGAAAAAATTCCACCATACGAGATGACAAAGAAACCTCATCAATGGGACGAATACCCGTAGAGATAAATGGGGAATATGTGCCTTAGGAATTAGAATAAATCAATGGATGAACTTGTGCCAGCTCTTTTTTTGTTGCGACCAGTGGCGGAGCCAAGATATTTACCGAGCCTGGGCGAAAAATTTAGTGCGTCTGGGGTATAGAGCCTCGGTACGCAGTACGGGTTCGCGGTACGCGACATTAGAAGAATTCAGTGCGTCTGGGGGTATAGAGCTTCGGTACGCGTCGGTTCGTAATACTAGTAAAAATATAAAGTATTTTTTAAAGATAGAAATATAGTGTAGCAGAAGGATACAATTACCTAAAGGATAAATGGATAAATCATAAATGGCTAACTAACTTGGCCTACTGATGCTAAACTAAAGGATAAACAGGAAGTAAATGGCTGACTGACTTGGTTAGAGAAATTCTTGAAACAAAAGTATAAGTGTTTTGGTTGTGGATAGAGGAGGAATCATGAGAAGCAGGAAAGGACAAATGGCTAGTTGCTGCTATTGTACAAAAGCCTACTGATGCTAAACTAAAAGGATAAATGGCTAACTGACTTGGCCTAAACCTTCTATACACCAATTTAAATTTACTTTCTTAGATTGAGATGAGACTTGATCACTAAAACTCCAAAAAACAATCACACATACGAAACATTAACACTAGATCACATTCGACTAATACACTCCACACCAGACCGAAATTTGCAGATTAAAATTTCAGGCTCTATTGTTTACTATAAAAGTCTTTGATGACAATGTGTTGATTGGAGAAATTCTTGAAACAAAAGTATAAGAATTTTGATTGTGGATAGAGGAGGAATCATGATGTGCCCTTGTTGGAAGGAATTTGGTGCAGTTGGCTAAAAACAAGCGGTGGTCTGGCAGATTTTAGTGAATGGTTGTGTTAAACATGTGGTGAGACTAATATTTGAAGTCCCACATCGGAGATTTTGAAAACAAATGAGAGGACCACTGACTATAAATACATAGAGTAGACAGTAGAAGTGAATGTACTAACAACGTGGATTACTCATGTGGGTCCAGTGTTCAACTAATACTAGAGTGTTGAGCATTTCCCAATGCAGTATTAATATATTATTTTTACCTGTATTGAGCTTTCTTGAGAATTTGCCCAATTTTTTTTTTTGAAGTGTGTTAATGGGCGTTTTTGTTGGGCCTAGAATGCAAAAAAATTTGATTGAGCCCGGGCGACCGCCCGGGGTCGCCGGGCGGTAAAACCGCCCCTGGTTGCGACCAAAGTGGAACCCTCTCACTCATCTCTACCGACGACAAAACTCTTTGGTGATAACTTTTAATTTTAATTAATTATTTTTTTAATATATAACTTTTAATTTGGGGATTTCAGATTTTATTTTTAATTTTAATTAATTATTTTTTTAATATATAACTTTTTGTTTAAGGATTTTTAATATACTCCCTTCGTCCCTTAATGTAACCCCCCTTTGCATTTTTCACATTTCTTAAGAAAAGTTGTCAGTGTAGTTAATGTGTCTGTTTTGTGTATTAACATTACCAAATTGTCCTTTGTTTGTATGTGTATTAAATTTGACTATTCATATTTCAAGACAAGTTAGTAGTATTAATTAGGGGTATGTTTAGGAAAAAAGTAATAAATGCATCTAGTAATTTGAAAAGGGGGTTACATTTAGGGACAAAAATAAAATCAAATGGGTGGTTACATTAAGGGACGGAGGGAGTATAACTTAAAGAGCAATGCTATATGCAATCGATTTAACAGCCGCTTTTAAACACTCGCCTGTCCATTGGGACACGTTTCTTTTCTTTTAAAGTTGGTTACCGGTTTACAGGCTATGTAGGTTGAATATTTTGAACACTTCTATTTTTCATTTTTTGCATCGCTTGAAATGACACCAAAAGTCAAACAACATTCACCATTTTCATTAAATATTTCTCTCTTGTAAAGGCCACCACCATGAACCTGGATCTGAAAGTAAAAGACCACTATAAACTTCAAGTCCACCACTCAATCAACATGAAACCCAAGCAATAAATGTCCAAATTTTTATCCAACATAACTTTACAAGTTTTTTTGTTTTTTTGTTTTTTTGTTGTGGAATTCAAACAAAGCTTCAAACTCAAAGCTATAGATATGTGTCAATTTTTTCTTTGCTATAGATATGTGTCAATTTTTTCTTTTTTCTTTTTGTTGTGAAATTGTTCTTTTGGCTGATAATAGATCCAAGCATTTTTAATTCGCTGTGTTGATGTCATTAACATGAAACGACGGTGACCCACCATGGGTCCTGATATTCAGCAAATATCAAAACTGCATATTTAACTCAGCAAAGGATAATTTCTTCTAAAATTAAGAGAATTCGTGAGAAAGACGAAGGAGAAGGAGTAATGTTATCATAGTTGTACAACCGCTGTAAAACCCCCAATACAACCACAACCTCACCTCTTCTCTGGCCATTTTTATGAGAATAGCAATAAATTCAAAGAGAAAAAGAAAATAAGGAGATGAAAATGTATCAACCACGTCATGAGGATTGAGCATCTAGCCTTTGCTATGAATCTGGGAAAAATCTCACAGGTGACTGTGAGTGTGAATGTATGGCATGGACAAATGTTTTTCTGGGTGAAGCATAGTCGTGTCACTGTCCAATTTGTTTTAGGTGATATTGTCTTCCAAATAATGAATTAAAAAATAAAAGTAAAAAAGGGTTAAAATAAACATCCGGTAACCGAGAATAGAGAGATGACGTGGCCCACTATATGATCAAGTGTCCATAGGCGAGTGCTAGAGCGCCAGTTGCTAGCACCGCTCTAACTTAAATGATATGGAAATGGGATGTCAAATGATGGATCATGTGAGAAGATAAAAAAAGAGGTGTGTTATTTGAACAATCATTTTTGAGACAACTTTTGAGACAACCATAAATTTACAAAGAAAATTTGGTATTGACGCGGAAACCAAAGGAATAGAGAGAGAAAGTAAAAACGTAATGTGAGTATGAGAGAGAAAGTTGTCATAAAAATTGTATCAAAACGGTTGTACAAATATCATTTCTCATAAAAATTTTTAGTTGACTTTCAAAATAAAGGATAAAAATCTGAATTTAAAGATTGGGGTATCAAAAGTTAACAAATTAGTAGAAAAATAACTTTTTTATACACAGACATTATTAAAAACTAAAAAAATTATGAAATCGATTTCTAATGAAATTTACTCCTATTATTAATTAATTTTTGAAAAGAATGTCAACAGTAAACGAATGGTATGCTTAGCTTTGAGTCAAAGCAAAGAGTCTTCTTTCGCGCACACTCTCTGAACATGGCGGGTTGTTTCAGCTTCACTGCTTCCCGCGACCGTTGTTACCGTTTCTCCTTCTCTAACGCCGGTCTCAAATCAACCACCACCGATCTCGGCAACACCACCATCATGCACTGCTGGGTTCCCAAATCCCACAAACCCACCAAACCCTCTCTCCTCCTTCTCCACGGCATGGGAGCTAATGCAATGTGGCAATGGAACGATTTCATCTCTCCACTCACCCGTCGTTTCAACCTCTATGTTCCTGATCTTCTCTTCTTCGGTGAGTCTCACACCTCTAAACCTGATCGAACAGAATCTTTTCAAGCTCAGTGTGTTGCTGCTCTTATGGAAGCGCATGGTGTGAGGAGAATGAATGTTGTTGGTGTTAGTTATGGTGGTTTTGTTGGGTATAGTTTGGCGGCGTTGTTTCCGGAGAGAGTGGAGAAAGTTGTGTTGTGTTGTGCTGGGGTTTGTTTGGAAGATAAGGATATGGAGGATGGACTGTTTGTGGTTAAGAATATTGACGAAGCTGCTATGATTTTGATTCCGCAGACTCCCGAGAAGATGAAGCAGCTTGTTAAGCTTACTTTTGTTAAGCCTTTCAAAGTTATGCCGGCTTGCTTTCTCACTGATTTCATTGATGTGAGTGGTTTTTCCTCACTATAAGGCTCAATTTCAGTTCAATTTTAATTGCTCTAATTGGGATCATAAACTATTGTTATTATTAGGGGATCATATAGTATAGTTTAATGTTCTTTACTTTAGAAATTCCACATGATTGATCATAATTTGATGGTTTATTTATGGTTTAAGTTGAAGATCATTACACTAGATAATGAATGAATTTGGATTTCGTTGAGAAATAGTATTATTAGATGTAATAGTTAGTTACAATAATTAGTTACACTAGTTAGTTAAGTTAGACTAGGGGTCTGTTTGGATTGGTTTATTGCTGTTCTACATGTTTCAGTTGCTGCTTCAGAATAGAAAGTTTATCTCTTACTGCTTGTAATTTTTTCGCAATCACCAACTTATTATCTCTAAGTTGATCAATGAGGTTTCTTAGTTCATCTGTAATCTTCTTTTCCTCATCAATCTGTTAAAGAGCTGTCTCTTTCTCCACGGCCAAGCTATTGTTTTCTGTCTTCATATCCTCCAAATTTTGACTCGGTTCAGCTTCTACTTTACTGGCAACGTTCAGTTGCTTATTTAGTTCAGTATTCTCAGCATTAGTTTTCAAATCCATATTAATCTCGTCTCCTGATTGTATCTTGCTCAGGGCTGCAAGATGTTTTGAATTTATGTCCTTCTTCTCTTCATGTGTAATTGTCAGCTTCTAATTTAATTCAGCAACTTCCTTTTGCGCCACTTCAAGTTCTTGCTTTAATCCGTCGATTATCTTTTGAAATTCATTTTGCATTTGTCCAATTTTGCTTTCTCTGTCCTTTGAAGAATAACCGAAATCCGAGTCAGAGTTAGATGAAGAACTTCCCTTTTCTTGCTTGCCCTTGACCCTTTTCTTTAATTCGCCTGTCATATGATCATATTGTGTATAAAGCGATTGGTATTGAATCAATATCCTCAGTAAACAAAGCAAGTCGAAATCCTCAATAAATAAAGTGATAAGGATCAGAACAAAAGTAATTAAAAATAGAGGAACGGTATTGAATCAATATCCTCAGTAAACAAAGCAAGTGGAAATCCTCAATAAATAAAGTGATAAGGATCAGAACAAAAGTAATTAAAAATAGAGGAACAGAAATGTATATATAATTTTTATAGATAATTTAGGATATAATACAACACAGGTTTTCGAGAGCCTGTCTCTCCACAATTCAGATTCTTCCTAATTCCACACATTTTTTCTATTCTGGCTTACTTCTATTTATATTAGAATTCACACCCGTTCTTAATAGATACAATTAACCATAATGGTTGTGACTGTTCCTATTGGTAACTGTTGGCAGAACTGGTGTTGTTTGGCTTTAAGGGTTGCGTCCTTTCTCCACCAGTTGTACCTTTTTGGGTCGCCCTTCTTGGCCCCACTGGATGCGTCTCTACACTAAGGGTCATGCCTCTTTGATTCGCATCTCTTAACACTGCACCCCTTGGGTGGGTCGTGACTGTTGGGTGACTTGCACCCCTTGGGTGTTGAGTGCGCTGTTGCTGGTTGTTCACTCGCTGCCTGCGGGTGTAAACCTTGGTGATGGGTGGCTTATGCTTATCATAAAGCAAGTGGTTCCCTCTTCGAAATTTCTGCTGGGGTACCATTGTCTTCAAGGTTGTCATCTTTAATAAGTTTCAATATTCTTTTCACTTTGTCTTCAATTTCCATTTTAGCTCCCTGGAACTGCTCTTCTTTATCAGGGTCAATGTGACTTTCAAATAGGGATTTATAGACTCTCTCAAGTGTTGTTTCACCATCTTCTCCACCTTTGAAGCACGGCCACCTCTAGAATTAAGCGTGTCACAGTGTCGGACACATGTCGGTGTCCGATACTCCTATGACACTCGTACGACACGTGTCGGACAAGTGTCCTAAATAAGTTATTTCTTCTTTATTTCGATAATCTTTGGACCGGTGTCAGACACCTATATAACACTTATATGAAGCGTGTCGGACAACTCAGACATATGTCTGAATTTTTTCTCTGCTTCTACACATAGTAGATTCAAGAATTAAAGATGTGTGAGAAATATTGATCAATGAGAGGTTATAGACATTAAAGTTGATTACAATGTTTTTAAATTTTTCGATGGTAGATGGATAAATAAAAGCAAAATACTATTATATCTTGTGGTAGAACATTTTTTAATGAAATCAATTACTCAAGTTAGATGCATATGTATGTATTTTGATTCTCAATTTACACGTTTTATAAATAAATTAATATATAGATAGCGGTGTTGGTGTTCTATGTTTTTTACGTTAGCGGTGTCGACGTGTCCGTGTCAATGTCGTGTCAGGTGTCCGTGTATGTGTTTCATAGTTCTCCACTGATATCCAATTTCTTATCTTCTCTTCTGAATCTGTTAAGCTCCTAGAACAAGATTGCAGCAACGAGACTGATTTCAGTTTGAAAGCAGATTAAGTTGATTTGATCAAATCCAAAAGGTGAAACCAAAGAGCTTCTTCAAGGCTTCAACTTCAAATTTCATTATTGTTTTAGAACATTGAGTTCATGAAGGATTGGTTTGACTGAGTAATTGATTCATGTGTTTTTTATTTTATATCATTTGTTTTGTCTCAATCGTAAAAGGATAATCAAACCGTTCTTGCCTTGACAGTGTTGATGCAATCTGGATTATGTTTGCATAAAAAGTGGAAGGTGTGTTTTTCTTGCTAATTATTTGATACTTGATGCCTGAATGTCTTATATGTTACCTATCTTAGGTTTCACCACTTCAACGCTGAAGAGGTTAAACCATTTTTGAAATAGAAGAGGCTATCGATATATTCATGTAGAGCTACTGCCTATATCGATCTAAAAACGGTTTTGTTGTTGTTATTATTACTAATTTTTAGCTGAAATAATCTCTTTGCCTATCCCTTGACGTGAATACACAAGCTGGCATGGCCTTTTTATTTCACAAAAATTGGTTTCTGAAACTGGTTTTACTTGCAGGTGATGTGCACCGAATACCGACAGGAGAAGAAAGAACTAATTGAAACATTATACAAGGATAGAAAACTGTCTAATCTTCCCAAGATAACCCAGGTTTATCTTCTCTTTTATTCTCTCTTGTGCTTACTTTGTGAGTTAGTTTCACTATGTCTTGCAATCTCTTGCATTAATAACTTAAGATGTATAACTGTTCAATGATGTAGCCTACCCTAATAATCTGGGGAGAACAGGACCAGGTATTCCCACTGGAATTAGCTCACAGATTGAAAAGGTAATTTAACAAACTTATTATTTTATCTTCCAAACATTTCTCTACAATTCTTCCCCATTATTATTCCTATTATTATTATGTAAAAGCTATCCATTCTCCAGCTTTATTGACTTGTATATCCCAAGGTTTTGAAAAAGAAACAAAGTGAAGTAATCTTCGACAAGATAACTAGTGCAACATGAAAAATATAAATGTATCATTTTGTTTTGTTTTACACTTGATTGTTTTATCTTTACATTTCATTCTTTCTTCTGGTTTGTAGGCATCTGGGAGAAAATGCACAACTAGTTGTTGTTAAGAATGCAGGGCATGCTATCAACATGGAGAAGCCAAAGGAACTGTCTAAGATTTTAAAATCCTTCCTCATAGATTCCACTACTCTACCAATGCAAGAAAACCTCAGTAATGGTCGCAAACTTGATTAGCAGGGTCGCCCATAGAAATTATAGAGATTTTCAGCATTACAGATATGTTTGTGTATCTATATGTTTGTTGCATAGTAAACAACCATGTGGTATTTTTTCTTGCATGTGATGTAGAATGTGAAGTTTGGAAAGATGGTTCTCTGCAGGAAAAATAACCACATCTTCTGCCAATTCAAAGGATGTAGATCAGCATCCGTAAAGAGGTTTTACGGATCAACCACTATAAACTCATAATTCAGGAAACTAGAATTTGATGCAAACGCAAATATTGCTAAGGGAACCCTCGAACAGGGATTACACATATGTATTGTAATATATTATGAGCTGGTGTACGTATTTCAACACTTATTATTATTGTCTGTATATGTATTGCAAACATTGTTTGTAGAGTAGCATTATGGTATGTAGCATAGCATAAATATAACAGTTGTTTGAATAAAGATATCTAAATTTAACATTTGGACTCGTTTGACTAAAGATAGTTTTTATTGTTATTCAACATCAATATGTAATGGTGTAAGTTTTTCACCATGCAATTTTTTTTTACAGAGATAACAATACACCAAAAGTGGAAGCTTTGACGCAAAGGTAAATTTGTTGTCGAGCTCAAGTCTTGAAAAGAGTCTCTTACCTAAAAACAAGGTAAAGTTGTGTCAAATACATCAAATGGTGAGATCCTTTCCAGACCCTGCGTATGCCCGAGCTTTGTGCACTGACTGCCCTTTTATTTTTTTGACAATACACCAGACTTGTACAAAAAAAAAAAAACAATACACTAGACTAGACTTCATAGGAATGGATGCTCAATAACTTTATTCCATTTTTCTTTGAATGTACTTTTCTAAGGTAACTTTTGTGCATTAAAGAAGGCTGATGATGACCTCCTCTGAATGACTTAACTGTTAGTATTAGTAATAATCAAACCCAGCAGCATTATCATCCGATTACACTAGGCTGAAAATGATACCAGCCAAGATGGAACTCCAGACATTCCCAACTGTTCATAACAGAACAGGTTATTAATGATACATATGAGTAAAAAGTAACAATTTTTCCAAGAGAGAGAATCAATATAAAGCATTGTATTCTTGCATCTGATTCCTTTCAAGTGTACAGAATAATAGTTACCCATTACTTTGGCATATTGTTTTTACATATTCTAAAAATATATAAGAAAAACACATCTCCATCGTCCAACCATCTATTTTTCCTTTTTCTTGTACTCAGAAAATGTAATGTATAAGATATAAGATATAATTACAAGATCCAATAGTCATTTGACTCATTTCCCCTAATTACTTACTTATATATAATAATATACTCCTGTATGAAAATTAAAAAAGACCCGAAAACTATGGGGAATGTAAAAATTGTTAATTAATTTATTCAAAATAATAAAAGAAACAACAAAAAGAGAAGGAAAAACATACTGTTGTACATGGGAGGAGGAGAGATAGAGTCCCAAAGGAAATCTTGGTTTTGATCGTAATTAGAGCAATCAAGGCTAGTATTATATCCACCTTTACAAACACAAACAAATCCACTTCCTGGAGGAGCATATCCACATACACCACCACTACTCTCACAACTAGTACATTTAGTGGTTGCAAAGTTATCAAAAGCACCATGAGTATATTTCAATGCCACTCCATAAACCCAATGAGTAGGATCAGTAGGGTTATCACCAAGTGACACAACCGAAGTATAACCACTACAATCATTCTCTCTAAGATTCAACTCCCCTTTGCCGTCTAGGTTCCCCGGTGAGTATACACAACATGTGTTAGTAGGAGAAAAAAGAGGCATACCAAGTGAGACTACTTGAGGGCAAGAGTAAAGAGAAGCACAAAGGTAATCAAAAGAAGTGTCACAAATGGTTGAACTTTTTTCTTGGCAAGAGAGGAGGATGAAAGTGGATGAAGATATTTGGAATGGTGCAGTTAAATCAATGCCAAAGTTTGGTGACGTTTGCATGGTGGTGCAAGTAGACATGTAGGGTGGTGTGAGTGTGAGAGTGGAAGTGGTGTATGAAATGGAGGTTATAGGGTATGAGGATGTGTGAGTTTTGAGGATGAGTTGGTCTATTGTTCCATTTGATGTGCATGTTATGTATGGGTTGAATAGTGGGGACCCGCAACCAGGACCTGTGCCAAAGGGATACTTGACTTGTATTGAGCCACATGTGTCATGGCACACTGTTAGTGTTGTTGAGGCTGTGGGTGTGGATGCTAAGATGAGAATCATGAAAAGGTTGATGAGGGTGGAAAGAGGTGGTAGTAGTGGTGGTAGTGCCATTGGCTTTGCTTGTGTTCCACTTTCTGGTATCACCTTCCACTCTTTAAGGATTGGAGTTAGTGGATGAAAAAATCGATGCTTGATTGATGTTAAGAATATATTCTCTTCAATGTAATTTTTATTTTTGGTTAAATATATTTTTAATGATTCAGTTTTTGTTTTTATCACTTTAAAATTGCTGTTCTTTTCAACTTTTTATTATTAAAAAGTGTGTTTTTTTACTTGTAAAACAAACAAAATTTGATTTTTCTAGCAAGAATAAAATTTGGCTTTAATCCATATAAAACTTTTTCTTTCATTTTTATCTCTTTAAAACTTGACATCTCCAACCAACAATGGATTGATTCAAATGATAAAAGACTTGAACCCCTTAAGCATGTGTTTAATGGTCTGGTTCATAAGTTTATAAAAATCCGATTGGGAGGGAAGAACCCACCTTGTATGCCCCACAAGTTCCCAGACAGAGATTAATCATTGCTAAGCGGCGAATCGGTTCATAAGTTTATAAAAATCCGATTGGGAGGGAAGAACCCACCTTGTATGCCCCACAAGTTCCCAGACAGAGATTAATCATTGCTAAGCGGCGAATCGGCGATGCATAAACAAGTTGTCCAACATTAGAAAAAAATCATTTTTTTCAACTAGAATAGTGGCTTAAAATTCATTTTTTTAAGGGGAATAAGTGTGGTGTTCGAGTTCGAACCTCGACCCCTACATATACAATGCATATAGTCTTCTTCAGAAAAAAGCTATGTTATTTTTAAATGATATTTTATTGATGAAGTAACAATGATTTTTTTTTCAGAGGGAAAATACTTAATGTACTTTTTAAATAGGCTTGATTGTAATTTTGATTCTATATTTTCATCGTTTTTTGGATTTGGTCCCCCTATTTTTAAATTTGGTTTTGGTCCTTTTAGCGTATTTTTGAATTAAAAGATCAGGGATAGAATATGTGTTTATTTGACTTGATAATGGTTTGACGATGGAAAACATAATGATTTGATTATGGAAAAAGAACAACATCGATGACATGTATGAAAAATCTCAATTTTTTAAATCTAAAACATGTCATATCAGCGTATTTCATACCAAATATTTGATCGAGGGATCAAAACTATCATATTTTAAAATAGGAGAGCCACTTTATCCTTAAAAAAAATATTGGGACAAAAACTGTAATTTAACCTTTTATATATCAAACTAATAATAAAGCGTATAAAAATATTCTTATAAGAAACGTATAAAAGTACTATATTGTTGACTTAATTAGTTCACTGGCCGTTGAGTTAGAATGTGTGTGAGGATTCACAATTTTAAAAAGTATCCAGTATTCATTTTGGTCCCTCACCAAAAATACAAAGAGCATATTTTTAAAAAGTATCCAGTATTCATTTTGGTCCCTCACCAAAAATACAAAGAGCATATTGATGCATAATAAAAAATGACTATCTCTGGTTCCTTAACAAAAAAAAACCAGGACATTATGGTGCTTCATTTAAATTTTTTTTAACAGGATTATGTGACAATTTACATGTCATATAAATAATGGCTCATATGTGTTTTAAACAAAAATTAAAGAGATAATTGGTCTCTACAAAGAATTTTTGGGGGACAATTTGGTCCAAAATAATTAATTTAAAAATAAAAAAAATTAGTATATATTTTTGGTGGTGGTCAAAATTCAAATATCGTTCTTTGTTAAAGGGATGATGGATAGTAAGTTGTTTTTCAGGAGTTGATTCTATTTTTAAGTTAAAAACATAATAATTGTTAATCAACAAATGTGGCTGTAGTTTAGTGGTAAGAATTCCATGTTGTGGCCGTGGAGACCTGGGCTCGAATCCCAGCAGCCACACATGTTTTTTCTTTTCCTTTTTTTTTTCTTCCGTAAAATAAAAAAATTAACGAAAAATGAAAAACGGAATTCCGACCTACCGGATTCGAACCAGTGACCTAATTCGAACCAGTGACCTAAGGATGTCTGTTGACCAACTACAGTCCTCCGCTCTACCAACTGAGCTAAGGTCGGTTGGTGTTAAATCACGATACTAATCGAGATATACTAAGCTTAATCATACACTTCAATGTCATAGTTTTTCTCGTTTCCTTTGAAGCAACGTGTTCGATATTAAGTTGCAGAACGATATTAAGTTGCAGAAAACAAACATCTTTGAAATTCGAATGGTAGCAGGAAAAAGACAAAAGAAGATAATCTAGAAAACCAAAAAAAAAGTTTTGGGGTGAGAGAGGCTCGAACTCTCGACCTCAGGATCACTCAGAAGCTATGAGACCTACGCGCTAGCCAACTGCGCCACCACCCCATTTGATATTCAGCTTTTCAATTAAAACTTTAATAATCACGCTTCCTACTGATAGAGTTGAGAAATTACGAGTATTGTTTATTTTATTTATTTTTTGAATAAAAGAGTTGAGAAATTAGTAATTAGTGTGTGAGAACTTGAAAACCCTAATAGATCGCATCGCACTGTATTATTATTCCCGTGAAACCAAATTCGAACAACACAAACCCTAAGGCTATGTTTGGATTGGTGGTGAGTGGTGGAATGGAATGGAATGGGATGGAATGGAGCCACATTCCATTGTTTGGTTTTGCAAAAAAGGGATGGAATGGAATGGAGTGTGATGGAACCCATTCCATCCAATACCACTCATTCCTTCAATTTTCCATTCCACCCAATTTGGGGTGTATCCAATGGAATGTAACCACATTAATGATATAATTACCATTTTGTCCTCACTTTTCATTCCCCAAAATTGCAAGGGCGCGCATCTTTCCCGCATCTTTCCCTCATTTTTTTCACATCAGTCTTTTTATTCCATCTTCTCATCTTCTCCAACTCTCACTGTGTCCACTGCCTCTGCTTCTATTGATTGTAACTTTTCACTCCAACAAGGTAACCCAAATTTCTTCTTCTTTTTCTAGTAATTCTTCATCTCTGTTATCATCTATTGTTATTTCTTTACCCATTTCTTATTTTATTTTTCCCAAATTAGTAGTTATGCTCTTTTTCTTCCCCAAATCAATAGTGATGGTTCTTTTCATTTTTATTCTTCTTCTGAATTGTATTAGATCTATGTGAATCCATATTTCTAAATCTGTATATTTATTTATGTGCCCTAGAAAATTAAAAACTTGTTGATTTTTGTGAACTCAGTTTAACTCAATTTAGATGTTGAATATTGATGAGAAAATCTATTCTTATGTGCCCTGCAACTGAAGTTTATAACTATGGGATAATATTACCTTTGACTAGCCTCACGTGAATCAAGCTGTTGTTATTCCCTTCTCATAGTTGACTATAATCATTTACATTAATGTATTTAATCTTGTGTGTTAATGCTTTTGAATCTCATTCATTCTGTACAGCAAATACATATCTTGCCTATTAATGTAATCGATCATGTCTCTCACTATATGTGTGTTAATGCTTTAAATTCCCATGATTTTATTCGAGTTTATGCTAAAAGTTGATTTTATTCTTGAATTTTTATAGATGACCAACGAAGACATAAGAGCCAAATATGCGAAATTGTGTCAAATGATGATTGTTCAATTATCTATCATTATTGTTCTAATATGTTCACTAAAAAACAAGTCTAGAAGAGCCCAAATACATTCTAGAATCACAGAGCATAGGGAGAGAGTTAGAAATGAGCTAATGAAACATATTATAGGAAGTGATCGATCTTATGATATAATTCGTATGAGTCCCGAAGCTTTCTTAAACTTGTGCACCTTATTACGAGATCGCGGTGGACTTACACATACACGAAGGGCATCTATTGAGGAACAAGTAGCAAAGTTTCTTTACATAGTAGGACATAATGTGAGAAATAGTGTGATGTCTTTCTTCTTTAGACGTTCTGGTGAAACAATTAGTCGTCATTTTCATAGAGTACTAGATGCTTTGATAGAGGTGGAGGGGATATTTCTGAAACAACCTGATGGTACACAAGTTCCTCCGGAGATACTTAACAACAATAGGTTCTACCCGTATTTTAAGGTAAATAGAAATCATGTCTTACACAAATATTAACAAGTTATGTTATACACTTTTAATATGTTAATTGAATGTCAGGATTGTATTGGAGCAATTGATTGTACACATGTGCGTGTTAAAGTACCAGCACATCTTGCACCTAGATATCGTGGTAGAAAAGATTACCCAACACAAAATGTCTTGGCTGCATGCACATTTGACTTGAAATTTACATATGTCTTGGTTGGATGGGAAGGAACAGCATCCGACTCTAGAATAGTTAAGAGTGCGTTGACACGTGCATATCCTCTTAAAGTTCCACAAGGTAAAAAAAAAAAAGAACACACCAGAATTGTACAAGTATCTAGATTAGCCAAACTAATAAACTTGTTATTTTTTTATAGGAAAATATTATTTAGGTGATGCAGGATTTCCTTTAAAGGCATGTCTCATCACACCTTATAGGGGAGAAAGGTACCATTTACAAGAGTATTCTAGGAATCCACCTCGAAACCCTCGTGAATTATTCAACCATAGACATTCGTCATTACGAATGTCGATTGAATGTGCATTTGGAGTGTTGAAGAAGAGATTTCCAATTCTACAAACTTCAACTGAGCCCACATTTGGTATTAAAACTCAAAATAAAATCATCACTGCTTGCTGCATATTACACAACTATTTGATGAGTGAAGACCCCAACCAAACTCTAATAGATGAGGTGCAGAATGATCTTGCAAATGAAAATGATTCTCAAGAGGGTCGTCAAGATCAAAGAGAAGACAATGTTGATGCAGTTAGTGGAGAGCCAATTAGAGATGACGTTGCGGGTTCTATGTGGATAGAGTACTAAATAGTTTCAAATGAGTTGTTATTCTTATGAATGATGTTTTTATGTTTTGAATGAATTTTATTTGTGGATTGTATTTTTGAGTTTGTACTTTTTGGATTAAATATGAGTTTGTAATTTGTGGATTGCATTTGAGTTTAAATGGAGTACTTCTGTTTGAGTTTATTATATATGTCATTTGATGTGTTTAGTATTAGATATGGATGCAAATTCAAAGATGCCAAGGAAATCAAAAGGCCTAGAAACATGCAATTGGACTACTGCTATGGATGGGGTTTTGATTGATGCATATTTGCATCAACTAACAATGGGAAATAAAAATGGAAATAGTATGACATCAAGCGCTATGGACAACATTCTGGAAGAGTTGAAGAATCACTTCCCGGACAAACCAATTTCTAAAGAAAAGATAAAAGATCACATGAAAAACATCAAAGCAAAGTGGACTCCTTGTTATGACCTTTTTCAGAATGGTTTGAGTGGATTCGGATGGGATTCTACGACAAATATGTGGACTGCTGAAGATGACGTTTGGGACAGGCTAATTGAGGTAGTATTTGCTTTTAATGGGATAACTTTTATTTCAGTTTACTCATTACAAACTTTATATGTGATACTTTTGTTTTATTTATTTTTCACGTAGAAAAAACCTGAAGCTGCTGAATGGAGACGCAAACCTATACCGTTTTATTATAAATTAGCCAAACTTTTTGGAAAAGATCGAGCAACAGGAGATCATGAAGATACAGGCTTTGAAATGAGAGCAAGAAAGGCTGCAAATAGCAGGAGTCATGGTGCTACCATAGAGGAAATAGATCATTTGGTTGAAACCAATGAAGTTATTTTGGAGAGGTTTGATGTTGATGACGAAATATATCATTCCAGCATTTCTCCGAAAAGGCCTTCTATTTCTACTTCACAAGATGTGTCATCATCTAGGACTAAGAAACGAGCAAAAAAGGTTGTTGAAGATGATACAAGCATGAGAGAAATTTCTAAGACTTTAAAGACAATGGTTGAGGTGTTTAAAATGAGCTCAGAGGAGTTGGTCAAACAGAGTAAGAGTGCTAATGGTGGAGATATTTGGGCTGAATTAGTCGAAATTGGTGTTGACCCAGCTTCCTTGCCTAAAGTATACATGTACCTTGTTAAGAATGTTGATGCATTGAAAGCTTTTAATGGAATTCCAATTGATAACCGCAAGGAAATGTTACATCTCATTGTGCCCGACTATCCTTTTTATTAATGGTAATATATTTATTTATCACTTTTATGCAATTTTATGTGTTTTATCAACTGAAATTGAGTAGGCTGTTTTGATGTTGGGAGCCTGTGTAATTTTGCAGGTTGTTTCTGTGCTTTGTTTGGAGCGGCTTCTGCTGTAGCAGGTTGGAAGTCTGCGTTTTTGATGTTGGGAGCCTGTGTAATTTTGTAGGCTGTTTCTGTGCTTTGTTTGGAGCGGCTTCTGCTGTAGCAGGTTGGAAGTCTGCGTTTTTGGGGGGTTGGTTTTTGTATTTTCGGTTTGCTGTTTTGGATTGCAGCTATTTTATTGGCTGTTTTTGGTTTTTGCTTTGCTGTTATTGTCACCGTTAGGAGGTTTTTTATCGACTTTGTTGGTTGTGAGGAGCCCGTTAATTTGGCCCTCTTGTACTCTTTTTCCTCCATGCAGGTTTTGTGCATCTTGTGCAAGCCTTGCTTAATATATAATCAATGTACTCATGAATGATGGTATTGTAATGCTTCCATTTCTTTCCACATTGGTAGCAGAAGTTACATTTACACTTGAAGAAAATGGAGCTAGTATAGTGTTTTGTTTTTTATCATATGATATGATGCAATAATAAAGGTGACTTTTTTTTTATTGGTTCTGCTATAGGCTTCTGTTGTATTTGTTTTAGCTGTTATGGAAGGTTTTTTTTTATTGCGCATCAGTTGGTTTATTTTACTGATTCAGTCCTGTATGTTGGGTGGGTTCCTTTGTATTGGTGTATTAATTTTTGGCTTGCACATGTTTTCTGTCTTGCAACAGTTTGGCTGTTTGCACATATTAATGTGCTAGCCTATATAACTTTTCTATATTATTATTGTCTGGTTTAGTCTGCCAAAGTAATTTTTGTTTATTTTACAAAAATGTGCAAGTTTATTCTCTAAAAATATACCGCATCTATCTCAACTTCATGGGTCCAAAAAAAAGATTATATAGGGCCAACGAGTGTTGTATATTTCATAGTCTTATATCATGTCTTGTGTTTGTTTCTGTTGAATGCTCCGTATTGTTTGTAGTCCTATGTGTTCACGGTTGATATCACTAGCAATCACTAGCAATCTTTAGGAAAATACACTAGTTGCAACTTATACAGGATCAAAATTTAAGCTCCTAATGTTTATTCTTGTGCTACTTATGAACAATATCAAAATAATTACATATTGATTGAATTGAGTTATAAATTCAACATAGTGAAGTTTTCTAAGCAAAGGGTAAAAATGGAACAAAAAAGTTATAACTAATTCCATTCCGTCCACTTTCCAAACAATGGAGTGGGAAATTAGTTCCATTCCGTCGTATAATATCCAAACAATGGAATGGAATCTTTGTTCCACTCCGTTCCATTCCATTCCGCTCCATTCCGCTCCATTCCATTCCGCTCCGTTAGTTTTAGGTTATCCAAACAGAGCCTAATTTCTTGCTTGGTTTCCTTCATTAAATCAAATTGCCGCCATTAACATTTCCTTCATCAAATTGCTTTCAGATCCCAAATTCCACTGTATACAAACGCCTCAATTCTATTTACTTTTAAAATGTGTTCAATTTCATATATCGATTACTGATTCTCTTTTCTTCTGTTTTAGGGTTTTGATTTTATGATTCCGCAATATCACTTTTGATACTCATTTCAATCCAGGTATATCCTTCCCTTCATAGATAATTACTGTTCAGTATTATTATCCATCATAACATATCTTGTGGGGGAGGATTTTTAAATTTTTAGGGTTAGGTCAAAAAACTGAATTTTTCACACTCTTAAACTACTAAAATTTTGAGTTCTTGTATCTTTTTTTTCTTCTGGTAGATATGGTAGATAGATGAAATGACAATAGGCACATAAGTGGAGAAGCCGGGGTTTGAACACAGGTCACTATGTTCGTCCCAGCAATTTTGGCAAATTTTCTTTTACCAGTTGAGTTAGGACTTGTGGACTAGTTCTTCCATGCTTTAATATTGAAATAAACAGACATAACTATTCCACGTGTGAGTAGTCTATTGGATTGAGCTATCGATTTTATGAGGAGGCCTTTTCCAACAGTAGAAAATTTATTTTCTTTCCAACCTTAGGGTTAGTTTGGTAGCGCGGTTTTGGATGGGAGAACTTGTTTTTCTTTTCTAAACTAAGCAAGTTATAAAATGTTTCCAAAAATGATTTTTTTTCTTTACGGTCTAAAAATGAATGAAGCCGAGCGTGATTGAATATCATGGTATTCTTTTATTTTATTTTTTAAAATCTCAAGTATATAATAAATTATATACCTAGCCCTCCAAAATCTCCCCTCCCAAATAGACCCTTAAGTTTTTCTCAGACCTTGGACAGAGTTAAATACATGGATCTTCTCATATGAGTGGGCAGGCCAAATAGACCCCTAAGTTTTTCTAGTACATTTCAGCTGAAGGACATTTCTGATGTCTTGTTTCATAAGTAGAAGCTGTTTGGTATAGGGTTGGGATACTAGGAAGTTCCTTAGCTTCCTTCTTAGTGTCCTTGCCGAATATACTATTGTTAACAAAAAATTAGTGGGATATCTTAGAAGCCTACCTTGCAATCTTAATTCCACGTACGCCTTCCTTGCTCGAGCTTTAACAATGAGACCTGAAAAAACATAAGCACAAAGAATAATATGGTTGGGGGGATTGGGGATACCATGTCTGAAACTTCTTTCAGGAAAAAAGTCGGGGTAAGATCTTCCATTTAATAAAACAAAAAGAAACAATATATAGTTTTATATTTTTGATAGAAGAGACTGCCGAGGTCGAAACAAATTTGTTTGTTTTTTTAATTTTAAATAAATGTGCCACCTTTTTTTCTTATCTCTACAGATTTGTATAGAAAACATTGAAAATATTAATTTTTTGTTTTGCTGTTTATACTGTACAAATCTTCAAATACAAATTAAAAAGTAAAAATAACGTCGTGAGAATTTTTAAAACTAAGATAAAAAAAGTCTGCTGGACTTAAAGCACAGTCAAAGTCCAGTTAGCACCATAGTGGGTCAGAGGATACAGCTGCTCAAAGCCAAATTGGAAGAAAAGTGCTCTTCTCACTTCCATTTTTCTCCCACATACGGCGAAAATACCAAAATACATCGACGGCAGCCGTCAACAAATAATGTAATAATGTTTTATAGCGAGCGGCAGTTAACTACTATCGGAGTTATTTTGGTATTTTTGTGGTGGATGTAGAACAAAAATGAGATTGAAAAGAGTTTCTTTCAATTGGAAAAAGAGAAGGCCCAATCCTCTGAAGACTATAATTTGAGAACTCGATCGCCAGCAGGGCAGCTGAGATTGTAAACACAGGCAACACCTTTTTTCTTTTGCTTTTTATTAGTTCTCTTGAAAGTGGTATTTTTTTAAACATGGCGGATACTAAATGTTAACACTTCTCTCGGCTGAATGTGATGTTTAATTCGCCACGTTGTTAGAGCCCGTTTGGTGGACATAATATGATAGAGATAAGATATGATAAGAAGTGGGATAAGGATATACACTTATCATATCACGTGTTTGGTGCACATATGATATGAAAGATGATAACATTATTTTATCATATCATATGTTTGGTGTTCACTTGTTATTGACATGATAAGATACAAAATCACGTTTTTTTTTCAATAAACTAATTTAAAAAGGAACATTACTAAAAAAAATTAAATAAAAAGGAACAGAACTGGTGGGTTTTTTTTTTGGTAGAAGAACAAATCTTGTGACTATTTCAATTAACGTGAACTGTTTTTTCCAATCCTAATATAGATTAGGATACATGGAAAGCAACAAAAATAGAGGAAGCACAAAATGTTTCTATAGAACAACAAAGCAAAGGAACTGAACAGTATTTGTATCGATTGAAGCTATAGTTAAGGACAAACAAAAACTGTGAATATTTTTTTTGGTAGATAGACGAAATGGCAAATCTATTTTAAACTCACACACACACAAGCGGAGGTGCCAGGGTTCGAACCCTGGTCGTGACTTCCGGTCTAACAATTTCGACATTTTGCTAATTGAGCTAGGACTTGTCGACAAAGAGACAATATTTAAACACTTTAAAAAATGAATCCAATTAGCAGGGAAACCCTTAGAAATGAGCACTTGTTTTAAGATGTTCCACTCAATCCAATGATAGAATCTAACTTACTTCCAACATAACCAGTATTGCTTTTCCTTTTTCCCCTCATGTATTAGCGCCCACAATACAAGGTAAAATCAGCTTTATTCTATTCATGGGCGGATCTACAGATTACAGCCCAATTTTTTTTTCTTTGTTTTTTTAATTCTGCATCTGAAGTCTGAGGGAATTAGAAACACACACAAATCGGTTTCACCTTCTTCTCTCCTATCAGAAACACAAATCGCTGCTCTCCTCTTCTCACAAACAAATCACCACCTCTTCTGATAAACAAATTGCAAGCTTCTTCTCTCCTCCTCACAACAAACAAACCCAGTCAATGTCTCTCTTTTCCACTCTCAGCATCATCTTCTCTCTTCCACTTCTTCTTCAAACCTAGTATCTCTCTTAGTTCTCACTCTAAGCCAAGGTAAATCAAATAGTCAATTGATTCTCTACTTTCTCATCCATTCTACAATTACTTGTTTTAGGGTTTTAGAATTCAGAATTGGTTTTTTTAGGGTTTCAGAATAGGGGATTGACTATTGAGAATTGTTAATTGTAAAATTGGAGTAGATTTATTGATCATAGCTACATGTATAATGATAGAAATTGATTCAATTGAAATATTAATGCAATATGGTTAAATATTGATTTCTTCTCAATTTAATCCTAAGCAAACAAAGGGTTGGATTAAACAGCCTAAAAATGTAGAGTTTTTCTTGATTACCATATATTAACATCAATACTTGCAGCTTGACACGTGCAATCTTAAATGTAGTTCAGTTTTGTTGACTGAACAAACTTGTACCAGTAAACAACTGCAGTGTTCTTTGTCGGTGCATATATGACTTTTGGGTGCTAGAAGAAGAGCTTTCTATGTATTCATAATTACAGATTTTTATTGCACATTGCCTAAAATAAATAAATGTATAAAGAAAGCTTATTTGAATTTTGATTATGAAAGCATTGTGATATCTTAATTTCCACTCCTTAGTATATAGGTAGGATATCAAATTGATGTATACAACTGGTGAAATAGAATAAACTGTCTTACTGCGTTAAACAATAATTCATCAACAATGTTATATATTATTTTTATAATTTGTATTATAGTTTCTTTGAAAATTTTGCCACACTAATATGAATTGTCTGGATCCGCTCCCTGATTCTATTAACAATATTTTTTGTAATAATCAGATCAAAGTATTTGCTTACCTGTTGGAAAACTCGAGGATCATTATAGAAATATCATTTCACAGTGTCCCGGTTTTTTTGGTAGAAGAGAGCTGGCATTCCATCTGAACCAAGGGCTGCCAAAGGCTTCATCTGTTTGATGGTGTGGTAAATCACTTCTTCAGTGAAGTCATCTGCTGTCTTTAACAACAGCAGTAGAAGAAATTGCTGGCATCAGAAAACTGATAACCGTGGAATTTAAGGGGAATGAATAGTTGAGTAGAAATGAGTAGGTTGTCTTTCAGGCCTCGACCACTTGACATTCACAAGAAGCTCCCCATACTCAAGTCCTTCAAAGATTTTGAAGATGATGAGCAACCCACTTCTACCCGTAATTCACAATTGCTACGCATTGTTCCTGAAGTTGAACACGAGGTACGAATCCTTCGTAATATTATGTTACTGCATCATATTTTCTAGTTATTATGTTTTTTTTTTTGGTAACCTTTTGGTGCCTGCCATTATGTCGGCTTGTTTAAATATGGATGTTTTTGGATATTTATATGAGTGTTCTTGTAGTCGTCAGCGATGTACTAGATTGTACTTAGCTAGCATCAAGGATTCGAGGTGGCGGCTGGCGCACCATCTGAACCATTTTTCCTTGTACAAAATCATCTTAATCTGTATAATTTGTTATTTAATACGTACTCATGTTAAACTATGCAGAACTAAAGCCTTGTCAAATATTAAGAATTTGTTCACGAATTTTCTCCTCTATCAAATATTAAGTAGGAAAGATACCATTGAAAAGGTACTGTTAAGTTCATCAGTAATTCTATTTATTTTTCTCAGGCCCATGTTCAACATGTTCCCAGCAAGAAATTGGCCTCCGAAATACCCACTCCTATGTTTGTTTATGTGGATACATATGAAAGGGACTATTCTTGCACTTTCGTTCAACCAACTTCCTATTTACGGGCAAGAGGAGGTATTGCCACTAGATAAGATCATTTAATTATATTCGAAATGATTTTGGAAAAGGTTCTCTTTATAAATTCCACTTCGTGTGCTGAGAGTTCTTTTATTTGTTGCAGTTAGGGCTGAGATTGGAGAGTTTGTTGAGTATGACTTAGACAATGAAGATGAGGATTGGCTTTCAGAGTTTAATGAAGAAAGGGAGATTCTGACCCCTGAAATGTAACTTTTTAGACTGAATTCTGGCTTTGTTCAATGGCTTTCAGTTATGTGTGTGTGACAACTTGAAATCATGGGGGTACTATTGATTGTGGTTTGTTTTAATTAGTTAACTATCATTTCTGTTGTAGTGCATTAGCTGTTGTTGGATAGAAATTATTAATAAATGGATTTTGATTATTGAATAAATAGCATTGTTTACAAGGAAAGCAACTTATTACAAGTCTTACTCATATATAATGGTTGTTTTTGTTTAGAGTTTAACAAAATGGTTGTGTCAGTGTTATTATATTATAATGTGACTGATCTTTAGTTTTGTGTTCTTGCCTGATATGCGACTGATCTGAAATCTTGTGATGTCACTCAACAAGGATTTTTAATATAGTTTGAGTCAGCCTTCTATTCCATTGAGTTTTTGTTTGTTTGATACTACTTTTCTTAAATTCAATTTATAAGATATGCATATATAGCTGTTTTCTCTCTTTCTCTCTTCCAGTTGTTATATATGTTTTTTATTTTTTATGGATAGGTTTGAGAGTCTTCTTTTCAAGTTGGAGGTGTTGGATCATAAAGCTCGTGAAAGAGCTGGCCTTTTGACAGCCACTCTTGGTTCTCCGATTCCTGTTCTACTACGATTTGAAACTGCTATCGAGGTCAAACTCTTTTAGGGTCTTCATGTGTTAAGAATCTATCTTGAAACAATTTTGTTCTCTGTTGATAAGTTTAGCTTTTAGATTTTGCCACAAAGAAATATCAATGCTTAATTGTTTTGTACTTGGTTTTGTAAAACAGTGATGCTAATCACTATTGGTTTTCTCCATAAATTTCATTATTTAGGTTATTGTTTATTTATTTATTGTTCTTGTTACTGTAGGAGCATCTTTGAAGTTTCACTGTGCATTTCATATCACTGTCTTGCAGTACATACATTTCCTTGCATATGTGGATATGAATCCTAGTTAGCTTATCGAAAATTGTTTTCTTTAATTTTCAGTCGTTACAAGCTCAGACTGTCAAATACACAATTCTCCAGTCTGTGTATGAGTATTGGAAAGAAAAGGTATTCAATTTGACTATCTCTTTTGAGGGATACGGCTCCTTTGTTTATTGATTTAACTTTCTGAATTTAATTCAATAATTGTATTCATTTGAGATCTGGAAATTGTACCTAGCTTGACTATTTCTTCAATCATCCACCTAGCTTGAATCTTGTGATATTTACGTCAATTTTTTTCTTACTTTTATATGATAGATCTATCTAAGACATGCAAGCCGTGCTATGAATCTAGATCTTCCCTCTTTGTATGCGTTCTATTAGTCAGTATTTACCAAAATTATTGATGTCTTACCACTTATTTGCATGTCTTTGGCAGCGAATACGGTGGCTAAAGCCCATTTTGCGACGTTTGCAGGTTGGCTTTCAAACCTTACATTTAATTTATTCTGTCACTGATATATAATGTATATGTATTTCTGAGTTTACTTCATATATATTTGATAGAAGATTCATCTGTTCTATAACTCAATTGAGCTACACTGCCGTCGAATGTTTTATTTAGAGATTTATAAGTTTCTTCTTTAGCCTTTACTTCTAGTTCTGCATAACTTACTATGACATGATTTCAAATTTTGATACAGGACTATAGTTGAATATGTTATCCCTTTTTTTTACTGGTTTTGCGTAGACATTATCTTAGTCATTAAGTTTTATAGTTATTTTATTGGCATAATTTTTGCATAATTTACCTTCTCATTCATAGCCTAGTTTTCTGCATTCCCAAGTCAACTATTTTTTTTCAGAGTCTTCTATTTGAATTTTTTCTTAAGCAGTTTACTGCCAGCCTCAGTAGTTAGGGTTACTCAATTTTGTATACTTGTTTTCCTTAAGTAGTATGCTTTGCAAGCATATTATGAAGAGATTTGACAAGATGTACTGTATTATGTATGCAGCCAGCTCCAGCTGTTAATGACACCAACCCGTATAATGTCTTTCGTCCAAGGGAGAAAGCCCACAGGCTTCATACAAGAAGGGTAAGTGGAGAAATGCTCTTGTTTTGATTGTACTTTGGTTTTGGGAAAATGTATTTTCCTCCGAGTTCAGTTTATGAAAATTTATGCAGTACTTTTGGCTGAGTAAACCCATTCTTTTTTCTGTTTAGATGCAAAGGAGAGAAAACAATGTGCAGTCATTTGAAAAGCTTCGCCAGGTTAGCTTTTGTTTATTGATCCCGATTCTAAGACTTTTGTTGAACTTGTTAAAACTGGGCTTGAAGCTTCTTCTCTTCTCGTTTGAGGGCCTTGCACTATGGATTGTTATTTATCTGAAAGTGTATGTACAAGTTTTTAAAGGATTGATAAAGATTTATTTCTTTGTTCAATAACACAGGGAATAACAAGTTTCTTGAAATGCATTTTGATCCATACTTTGTATTTTTCTAACCGAGTTTCTTACATAGAGAAACTAGTGTTTCTATATGCTATATTTGTGTTGTATAATGTATATATGTATTTAGTGCAAATAATAGTTCCTTGCCCAAAAATTTAGTAAAAAAGCATTACTACTTACTTTGTTATGATCTTTGGTTTGTGGTACCTTCTGTCGTTCACTGTTAATGGCACCACTTTTTGATTAAACAATAATGTAAAAGCCATTAGCTTGAGAAAAATAGCAGATATGGTGTTATACATACGATTATGTCATCCTAGAACAACCATATTAACAAGTTTCGGAACTGATTTGGCCAAAGAGAATAATGAACAACACACAGGCTGTAAATTCATTAACTTAGTGCATGGCTTGTGTGCTGGATATTGTTTGAAAGACGATAGGGAATGGTAAAGCAAAACACTCATCTTAATGGAGTGTACTATAAATTGTCTTTTGCTGACATGCTTTATCTCTCCATTTGGCTGATAAGACTGCTTGCAACTAAATACATAAAATCAAATCACTCAGCATTGAAAGTAACACAAATACATCTCTTGGTGTTCAGCTCATGGTTTCTGAGTTCAATGCTGCTTATGCAATAGATGTTCCTGCTGTTCTGCATGTAGTTGTCCTTTTACATTAAAAAGATTTGATCTGCATCCATTTTCAGTTTCTTCTGTGTGATCGTAGCCTTTATAATGTGAAGCTACCAATTAAACTATATGCCTTTTGAGGTTGTGTACTTGGAATTGTTCTGAGAGTAGCTATATCGTATGAAGAATTTCAAGCACAAATTCCTACAAATTCACCCAGACAGTGGTTCTATTTTAAACTAAATCAAAGTCAAGATAAATTTAAACCAGAATCAAATCCAACAGTTAAATTAAATTTGTTGCTTTTGTTGGGAAAAACCCAAGTCCCACATCAGATAGATAAGACTCTTGATAAGAGTTTATATAGAGGAGACAATCCTCACCTCACAAGCCGGTTTTGTACGGATGAGTTAGGCCCCAAATTTCAACATGGTATCAGAGCTTGTCGAATTCAAGGGCCACCTACCGATTCACGCACCAAGCCCAAAGAGTGCTGGGCGTGACAGGGGGTGTGTTGGGAAAAACCCAAGTCCCACATCAGATAGATAAGACTCTTGATAAGAGTTTATATAGAGGAGACAATCCTCACCTCACAAGCCGGTTTTGTAAGGATGAGTTAGGCCCCAAATTTCAACAGCATTTTTGTAGTAATTAGCATTTTCTTTATCCGTATCTTCTGTTTAAAGAAATGTTTAAAAAAAAAACATTGAAATTGGAATGTTTCTGATGAAGTATATACTATATATTGCCTGAGAATTTATTTAAAGCTCTCTGCATAAACAGGTTCGGCGCAACCTTGACCAAGCCAAGAGCTTGTTGGAAGCTTTGATCAAGGTGTGGTTTTCAAGCTGTCTAGAGTGTTTTGCAAAATTTTTACCCGTTTGTATGCTTACTTATTGTGTTGATATATGAACATAACCAGAGGGAAGAGAAAAAAAGAGAAGTAATAGAGAGTGAAGTTACACTACAGAGGATGCAAATGAAGTACAAGGTACGAGTATCATTTCATATATTCATTGTGTTTGAACCTGTTTGTGGTACTTAGAGCTGATTGTTATTGTTAATTCCTGAGGAATCTTTACCTGTGCTTCTGCGATTATGATGGTTTTATTTACAAAACCTATTCAAAGATATTCGAGACCTCTTGAACACAGTAAAGACAATTGTAGACTGTTCGTTATTGACTTTTCTCTTACTTTGGGTTCTGTTAAACAGTTATTTAATGAGAAATCTCTTTTTTTTATAGACAAAAAAATCTCTATTCTCCAGTTTTTTAAGATTTAGTAATTAGTATATCCTTCCAATGAACGCATAGTTGTGTTTTTCTAAGTGAGGTGTAAAGTGCATTACAAACTATTTTCTTTGAACATGTGAACTGATGTAGAATTTTATATTTCAGCATGAAACGGAATTTTTGGAAGACAACTTGGCACTGTCTGGATTTACTCCCTTCTCTTCCAAGCTTGTTTCAAGTGAAGAGGAATTTTTCGATTCAGATGATGTCATGACAAGCCGTCTTCCTCGTACACGGTCTACTGCTGTACAGAATTTCCATCCCTATGACTCCAACATGCCCATGGTTCCTACAGTCAACACAAAGCAAGAGTTAAAGAGGAGATTGGTTCCACATGGATGGCCTCAAAAACTGGTAATGAAATATACATTGCTCATTTTGAATAAGGTCCTCATCCCCTTCCATATTCTTGTCTTATAAGATGATTCGTGTAGATGGTTGACAAGTTTTGTGTTATGGGACTATGCAGGATCCACTTGAACCAGTTTTATTGTTCACAAAACCATTACTTCCTGATAAGTTGGCAATGGCTGGTATCCTGCCACCAGATCCTATCACAAAAAGTGGGGTGTCAGCACAACCATGTACATTTCGCGGAAGAATGGGCAGAGGTGGCCGCATAATATTTGACAGATTGAATCCCCTTATGCAAACTCCAATTGATTGTGGTAATTCGTATTATATACCACCAAAACCAAGACCTTCAACATATAACTAATTTGTTCATATAATCTGGTGCTAAATTGGTGCCCCCTCCCCTGTTGGTTAGGATTTTAGTTGATAATCATTAGGAAGGTACAAGGTTGAAAGGGGAACTTGTGAACATCATTTAGGCCTGCTAGTTTTTTCTCTTGTTATATAAGGCCTTCAAGTGTTTTAATTTTAATGGGGTTTTGTATTGATGAATGTTCGAGTATATATTTGCATTTGTTCATGCAATGAGCTTTCACGCTCCATTTGTTTTTTTTTTTTTTTTAATCCCAAAAAAAGTCAAGGTCACTTTCAATTTTGTATTTTTGGCTGGTATAATTCTTCAGGAAATCATTTTCAAGGAAAGTAATCAGTTTTTTATTTTTTATTTTTTTAACATTCTGTTTACATGATTCATGATTTAACGACTTATCATCTTTCACGTTCACTCTAGACATTTTATTTTTGAAGTTCTATTGATAAGTTATGATTATTTTTTATTTAGGCTTAATTAATGATTTGGTCCCTTAAATTATTTGTTGGTTACATTTTGGTCCCATAAGTTATTAACGTTACAATTTGGTCCCTTAAGTTACTTTTTGGTTTCGTTTTGGTCCCTTAACTATTAAAAGTTTCGTTTTGGTCCCTTAACTTATTTTTTGGTTTCGTTTTGGTCCCTTAACTTATTTTTTGCTTTCGTTTTGGTCCCTTAACTCTTCCTCCGTCAACCACTTTGGTCCTTTACGTTAGGATGAATGTATTAGAGTTAAGGGACCAAAACGAAACAAAAAAATAAGTTAAGGGACCAAATCGAAACAAAAAAATAAGTTAAGGGACCAAAACGAAACTTTTAATAGTTAAGGGACCAAAACGAAACCAAAAAGTAAGTTAAGGGACCAAATTGTAACGTTAATAACTTAAGGGACCAAAACGAAACCAAAAAATAAGTTAAGGTACCAAAAGAGTAATTAAGCCTTTTATTTATTAAAAAAACTTGTCAAACTATGCATTCCAACTTTATCTAGTTAACCTAGCATAAAGTCATGGTAAAACCGAGTGGACACCTAATGGTTTACCCCATACTATCTAGAGCTTTTGCACTGTAAGCTTTTGTCGTCTACAAGAGCACTAACCACACCTCCAACTCAACCTTAGTACACCTCTTACTTTGAGTGCAATTCAGCCACATATACTCCACAACACCCCAACAATAGAGAATTCATCGCCCGAATTATACCTCCACAATATGAAGTTGGTCAAAAAAAAAAACTAGGATATATGAAATGAAATCATTTATTAAGTGTTTTATGCACAATATTAATATACTAAAGTTGAATTGTAAACATAAGGATTTAAAAGATATGCATTGTCAGTGTAAAACAATTTTACACTGAGATTCAATGAAAATTCACTAGATTGCCATATCACCTCAATTTTGTATGGGCAGGTAGAAGTTTGTAATGAGATATGGAAGTATTTTTATATTTCATTGAATATTAGTGTAAAAATATTCTACATTTCTGCACGCCCATCAAACTCATAGTTAAAAATAGAAGTCAGCACAACAGTTTATATGGTAAGATTGACGAGAGGTATAAAACAAAGGGTAATACTTACATAATGTGCCTTAGGCACAGTTCATTGTGTTATTCACGCTCTAAAGAATGTAGTTTTACCATTTTTTATTTTGCAACAATTGACTTGTAAGATTTTGGCAGTTCAGATAAATTCACTTTCAAAACCGGATGAAAACTAAGCAATACCTAATTATTTTTCCTAAAACAAAAGAAACGAAGTCTCATTTAGGCCTTGTTTGGTAGAGGTGAAATAGAGACGAGAGAAAGAGGAACGAGAGAGTTAGCAGAGAAACACACAATCTCTTCTGTTTGGTACGGCGCAGAAATTGAAGAGAGAGACTAAATTTGTGTGGGACCCACTCAAATTTGAGTCTCCCCAACTATGCGAAGAAAGTGGCGAAGAGAGCATGAATTTTTGGCTATTCCACCTTTGCCCCTATCTTCAACAATTGTGGTTGTGTTTCAAACTTTGCTCTGCTACCAACACAACACAGTTTTGAGATTGAAAATAAAATTGCAGTGGTGGACGTTGCTATTTCACTTTAGATTGTGAAAAAATCAATCAATTTCCAAATTGTTTGAGTGAAATTTAAAATTAAAAACAACCAATTTGTTGTTGGATAAAATTAAATGAAAAGGATGGTCTTGGTGGTAGGGTGGAAAGAGATTCACTGACGAGAGATGCAGCGGGAAGGTGGGGGGTGGTTGGTTCATGATAGAAGCTCATGAGTTTTTTTAACAGTTGTGAAGTTTTTTTTTTTTTTGACTAATATTAATTTTGCTTAAGGGTATTTTTGTACTTTTTAATATAATCAACACTTCTCTCTTATCTATTTCTCTTTTATACCAAACAATCCATCAAATCTACTCTATTTCTCACCTTTTTCTCTCTTCACAAACTCTCTCTTACCTGCTTCTCTCTTCACAACTTCTCTTCTAAACCAAATACACCATTAGAGTAGACACGCGTTGAATGGGAAGCCACACTTTATAACTTCTATTTTTCACTGCAAAAATTACCTCAAAACAGGAAAATATAAACTTGGCCTTAGTTCCAAACAAGCAATCATGTGTTTGGTTGTGCGTGGAGAATTCCCGAAACACTGGCATTTTTTTGGGAAAGGAGACGTCTATGTTTTAGCTGGTGAATATTGTTAAATTCACCTTTTGCAAGTGATTTTTAGGAAAACATTCTAGTTCCATCAGTTCCTTCTATAGGTGGGATCATGAACCCATTATGTACTCTAATTTCTATTTGGTTGTACTCTTGCAGGAGATTTCACTAATTTATTTATAAAATATATATTTGCCGTTTAATTTTTTTTATATAGAATTATTATATAGAATTGATTTTTGTTAAAAGTAATTCTCACTAAAATGATTTGTGTTTGGATGCATTTATGTAAAAGTGAGTTGAATTGTAAATTTTTGCATGAAAATCAAGAGCTACAAATCCACCTTCAAGTAGAATCAATTCAGGAGACAGAATCAATTCTACTCGACAACAACCAAACATGTCAGAATCAATTTTACACCTCCAAAATCAATTATGATCCATTTAGAAGTGGAACCAAACATACACGCATATGTTTGGTTCAACTTCTACACCATCAAAAGCAATTCTAGTAACATCAAAATTGAAAACTAGCAATTCCAACATGTTTAGTTCAGCTTCTCAAAATCAATTTTCATCTCCAAAAATAATTTTAGTTGAAACTGCAATTCCTAACATTTGAGTTAACTAAAATCAATTCTGAATTAAATTTTGTATTTTGGTTATTACAACCCATTATTCACTTTCACTACCCTTCATCAATTCTCCTTCCCTTTTGTTGCATACCCAACCTCCATTATTTTTTCTCCATAAACTCAACCACTTTCCTTCCAAAATTTTGCTTTGTATTTGATTTGATGAACCAAATTTGATCTAAAAATTTGACGAACCAAATCTGCCCTATAAAATGTACTCCCTCCATCTCTAAATAATAGTCGTTTAAGGTTTATGCACGATTATTAAATAAATAATTAATTGTGTTGACTTTGATGGTAAAATTAGTACCGTTTACTAAAACACCCTTATTAATTGTAGTTAATGGAGTAGTTAAGTTGAATGAAATTTAATAAATAAGGGTATAATAATGGAAAAAAAACAATAAATACTGCATTGATATTTTAAAGTGACAATTATTTTGAGAAAAAGAAAAGTGGGTAAAGAGACAATTATTGTGAGATGGATGAAGTATATGGTCATGATTCACCAAGCTTTAGGTTTTCCTTTAAGGTATTTCCGTCGAAATTTATTGTATTTTTCTTTTACGCAATATTTAACTTGAAAATATTTTAACAAAAAAACTTATATCTAAAAAACATTTGAATTTTTTAAATTATGTTTTAATTAATAGCTAAAACATTTTACTTTTCTTTGAAAATGAAGTTTTTGCCTCAAAAGATATCCATAATCATCACTACCCATTGAGTACGACTTTTTTATCCATAATCATCACTACCCATTGAGTACCACTTTACAAATAAGTAACTTCCCTATTTTATCATTAATTTTAAAAATAAAAATCCACTATATTCCTTATGGGATTAAACACAATATTCTCTCTCAATTTTAACATTTTTGTAAATTGTAATATCTTTATACGATGAACCATGGGACCATATCACAAATTTATCATTCGTGCTAGGTTATTTATTTGTACGTTATACGTGTAGTTTAAATGGCAGCAAAATCTTATTCTTTTTTTTTTTTTGAAATAATTAAACAAAAGATGATAGTCCAAAAACAAAAAACAAATTATGGGGTGAGAGAGGCTCGAACGAACTCTCGACCTCAGGATCACTCAGTAGCTATGAGACCTACGCGCTAGCCAACTGCGCCACCACCCCATTTGATGCTATACACTTGTTCAAAATCTAAACAAACATTTGATGCGGTCTATTAAAAAAACTTTTAAATCCCAGGTAAATAGATGACTTTTAAATCACATCCATATCATAACATGATTAAATGCAAAGCAAGATAGGAACAAATTGCATTGTAATATGAAATTTAATATGCTTAAGCAAAATACTATATCAAACAACAAATCGAGACTTGTTATATGAATTCACTGGAAATATTTCTGGGAGAGTGAAATATTCACTGGAAAAATATTCAATATATGGGATCAAATAGTTTTTTGTTTTGTTTTTGAAAAATGTTACATAGACACCCTTTATTCTCATACACCTTTGTACACCACATACATTAGGATGAGAAATGAGAAGAGGAAAGAGAAAATGTGCTTGTGCGGAGTCCACGTGGCCACGTGTCAGATTTTTGTGTGGATGTCAAGGGGTGTATTGCCACCTAAGGGTGTCTATGTATCATAACTCAATTTTTACTGAGCAAAAGATGGGACTCAAGTTGTTATTGGATCAATTATTGAAACCATGCCTACAAAAATAATTGCTTCATTCGAAAACAAGTTCACAATTCCTAATCAGGATCACAATACTCAAAAACAAAATGCCAAGTCCATCTTTTTAGATGTAATACTACAAGAGTCCCAAGTACAAATTTACCACGCATTCCAAATAATCATTGTAATCCCAGCTTGTGAAATTTTCCATTAGCACAGCATAAGATACCAATCAAAAAACCAACATCTGATACGTACTTTTTTTTGGCAAAACCCAAAGAATACTTATCTATGCAAACTTACAAATGAACTTAGACTTCACAACCCCAAATAATCATTGTAGTACCGGTTTCAGAAATACACAACATAAGTAACTCATCCAAATAAGCACTTAATTATCCACAAAAAGAAGAATTTTTTTTTAGACTTTTTGGTGGGGTGCACCAGGCAAATGTTGTAGTGCAACACAAAGGCGACACCTGAGAGAACCAATAGCAAGCTATACTCTCCCCCCTCAAGATATAAATTTAATATCGTGTGGACCATTGGTCCACATATTAGATATTAAACTAATAAGAATAGATACTACACTTGATCTTAGCCAAAAGGCCGAGAAATGTATGATTTTCTAAGTGAATGGAGTCTTGTTTTATATCACGAGCCTCAGTACTTGTTATTTCATCTAACCAATGTGGGACATAAAACTCATGAAGAGTATAATATTTCTTTCTTTCTAATGTCCAATTTCATAACCATCCAATCTAACAATCCTCTTTTCTAACCTTGGATGATGAATTAGTTTAACCACTGGTTACAAATTTGGAGAGATAGGGAACATGATTAAGATTTGTAAATTGAAATTTCATTTACTTAAGTCCACTACTATATGAAACAACAAAAATAAACATTACATTGCCTTCTAACTTTCTAACACAAGCTAAGATATTTAGTTTTGTTTTTATTTTCCTTTTGCGCAACATATAAAGAGATTAAGTATTGATAACATGAGAAGACCTACCTGTAAATCAATAACATATGCTCTACTGCCAAGCATTTTTTTAGCTGATACACCCAATTTTCTGCATTGCACACAGCATACAAATTATAAATGGTCTGTTGGCACTTGGCACAAAACAGAAACCTTGGAATTTCACATTTCTTAGTTCTTGATGGAATTGTGATATTAAAACCTTGGAAGATATGTCAAATATATTGATGGTTCCAGCTTCTTTTCCTTCACATCATCACACGTGAAAATTTAAATAAAATGGACATATAAGTTTAAACTTGTGTATGCAAAATATTGCCAGATTAAAAAAAAAAATCGGTTATTGTTTCAATAGCCATGAAATATACTTGTAGAGCCAGACTTGATTATATCTCTCTGTTTTCCAATCCTACATGACCAATGAAATGACACCATTACTGTAAGTAAGGTAACAATTGACAGGTTCTTATTGTTTAAACAACCAAAATAAGTCAAGCACACAAGCGATGGAACTTTCATGGATCCACAAAACTGAAATCTGATTTAGTCAGTCAAAATGACCTTAACTCAAGCAATTTGTACTTGTTCTGAGTACAATAGTTCCAACCCTAGCCGCGAAGTGCTTTACCAAGGTCAGAGGTATGGGTAGTCTGTATATTCGATTGCCATTATGAGGAGCCTGGCTCTGGTATTTATAGAAGCCTAAACCTAGCAAAAAGCGGAACTGCTTTCCCTCCACATCCCACGCCAGCTTTGCCCGTTCCTTGCCTTTACCCCCTAAGTTATCGGCCACATGAAATTGGAGAGGGTAGACTTGGTCGAAGTGGGCGGGGACTTCGGGCTTGAGTCACAAAAATCCGTTGTCCTCAATGTGGATTGTGAATATGGCTCTGGGATCCTAGATGTTATGCAGGGATCATGCCCACGTGGCAGGCACGTGGTAGGCCTGCTTCTGTGGACTTCACCCAGGTGGTGGGCAAGTGGAGTGTCCCCCTAGACCTGTAGGATTTATTTCTTATGGTAATACACAATCACTTAGATCCTTCATGTCATATGGAATCAACTAGATCCATATTTAGCGAGGTAAGGAACAAAATGCTTATAATCTGAAATCTTGTATGCTTAACTAATCAAACAACTATTTCTTGGATAGTGAAATAAATATTTATAAGTAAAGACATGTTTGTGAAAAAAGATGGGACTCAACCTGCGGGCCTGGATAGATAATTGAAGACATGTTTGAAAAATACTATCAAATTATGCTTACGATTCCTTGTCAGGATTAAAAATATTCAAACAAAATACCAAATCCAAAACTACCATTCAATCCGAATAATAATTGCAACTCCATCTTCTGAAATTTTCCATTAACACAGCTTTATTTATTTTTTAATTAACTTGTCTTTAGGGTGAGGGGAGCCATAGTCCAAGGCCAGAAGAAACCTTCGGGCTCAAAGAACGCTTACAAAGGTATCCATGAGAAGAAAACAAATTAAGCCTTGGTGGGGTGACAGCTTCTGAAACTACCATTCATATCTAGATAATCCTCGCTGTTTCTGCTTCAGCAATTATCCACCAACAGAACTTAAGATACTGCCAGTTAAAAAACCAAGAAAGTTCTAACAAGTACTTAACCGGATAAGCACTTATGAAACTAAAACAACAAAATTTAATACTAAATTGGCGGGGTGCGCCAGGCCAATGCAATAGTACAACGCAAAGGCGACACTTGAGAGACCCAATAGCAAGCTATTGTGGTGGAGGACTCTCCCCCTCAAAAAATAAATTTAATATCATGTGGACCATTGGCCCATATATCAGATATTAAACTGATAAGAACAGATACTACACTTGATCTTAGCCAAAAGGCCGAGAAAGGTATGATTTGTTAAGAGAATGGACTCTTCTTTTATATCAAAAGCCTCAGTACTTGTTATTATTCTAACCGATGTGGGACATAGAACTCATGAGTACCAAGCTATTTCTTTCTTCCAACGCAGCAATCATCCGAGTCTAACAATTCCCTATTCAAACCTTGGATAAAGAATGCATTTAACCACAGTTAACAAATTCAAGCCAGGGTAACAATATTCTTAACATGATTAAATGCAACTTGGTAGCTACTGCTTCTTTTGTTGTACTGCAAGCTGGTTTAAGTTTATTTTTTATTTTTTATAAATGCAGCTTAAGCCAGGGTAACAATAATCTTCTTCTGAAACGCCCAGGTTTCTGCAATGCACAATATACAAATTATACTATTGGCACAAAAAAGAAACCTCACAGTTTCAACTTTCTAAATTCTTCATGGTATTGTCATATTGAAACCTAAGAAGTGGCCTAATATATTGACAGGTCGGGCTTATTTACGTTTAACACCATCACATGAAAGTTTAAATTAAATGGATAGGTAAGTTTCAAATTGAGTATGCAAAGTATTACTAGATGACAAAAAATCTATAAAACTGAATAGAGTTTCAACAAGGAAACCCTCTATAATTCACGCCAACTGAATTTTATTTGTCTTACACTATGTATTAACTTTGAGCTTTGATGCCTCAGTCTCAATAGGGGGCATGACAACATGGAATAAGTTTTGGTCCAAAATTCTTAAGCAGGAAACATATGTTTCAATGTTATATAAACAATATGGTGTGAATGAATATACCAGCAAGGAGGCAATCAAGGCCTTGAAAATGCTCCTACAGCAGAAAAAATAAGATGGATGAACCCCAATTAATAGAAAAAATCTTACTCCCAATAGTGAGAACGTATACGAAAATGGGCTTATGAATCAAATAAAGTTTTCAAGACAAAGAATGGCCAAACTTTTAGTTGCTGCAGAGCAAACAGCTAGCTTTTTCCCCTGCAACAGAAAGGATGACAAACTTATTAGCAGATAGATCATAGAACGGTGAGTTGGAACAATAATCAGAACAACTCATATTGCAGTCACTCAACCAGTAAAAAAATTTAAACTTTGTGCAACGAAACACTAATTAGAGATCACAATAGTAGAAAAATATATGTAACTGGTAAACAATGATATTGTACGTCATCTCTGGCCTCATCCGTAAATCTCAAAACCATTGGTCTGGGTTTTACCAATGCAAAAATGTACAGGTAATTTAACTTAAAAGATAGATCCACAACAAAAAAACCACCTTCACACTTCACAGTACAGGAATGAGGAACATTATGTGGAAATATACTTACGGAGCTAGACTCGATTATATTTTTGTATCTCTCTGTCTTCCAATCCTACATACTAGTGTTGGAACTTTCATGGGTGCATAAACTTGATTTCCTCACTCAAAATAACTGACTCAAGCAATCACTTAGTTAGATCCTTCTGTCATATCGAATCAACTAGATAGATATCATAACATTATTGTTGGTGATTTCCAAAATAATGGAATCACTTTAGAACCATAAATTGTAACTCTTCATGAGAATCATTCATATACATTGAAACATTATTATTTATTATAGATAATGAACCTTGACATTGATTCAAGTGTATATGGTTATAACCTTTGGCAAAAGGGTTCTTAATGAACCATAGCATTGATTCAAGTGTATATGATTATAACCTTTGACAAAGGGATGTTTAATGAACCATAACATTGTTTCAAGTCAAAGGGGTGCTTTCTCTCATGTGAAGGGTCATATAATGCACTATAAATGTTTAACATTTGGACATTAGTTTGATACACGAAAGAACAACAACACACAATTTTGGACAGAATTTTGTTGCATTAACAACATAATTCTCCCTCATTCTCTTACTCTAAATCATCCATCAATTCTCTAATGCATGAGTGAATTGCTGGAACCATAAATCTGTAAAATACTGTTAGGAGATACGCTTGGTGTGGTTGTGCAATACACGTCAAGGAACTCATAGTATCCTGAAGGGGATTCGCCGGTCATTCCTTATTGCATCCAATATACAGTTATTGGTGGGGGCGAATCGAACCTAAAGGTTAGTATGGCAACCCCATACGCTTTGAGTTTGCATGCATAACCATTAATCTTTTCAGGTTTCAAGTACAACAACATCTTCCCAACAATCAAGATATACAACAAATCTTTGGAATTTATGTGCACACTTCATCGTATTCATCTTCATCATCTTCTTGGTCAAGTTATTGCAGCAGACCCCCAACACAAGATCCAACAATCTTTAGGTTCGATTTATGATTTACTTGTGATTAATGGTTGCAATTTTTGGAAGAGATGAAAGCTTACATTTTCATCCATGACTACGGTGAACGGTAAACAAATTCCATTTATGAATATATGTCGTGGAAATTTATGGATAAATATTTCATATGTGATGTGTTTGTGTTAAATTTACATATGGTTGTAGATGATATATGCATGATAAATCTTGATATGTATGAAATTTATCGTTTGAAATCCATTTGATGTTAATTTGAACATGAGATAATATGCATATAAGTGATGACGTATTATGAAATATTTGGTGTTCTAAATGCATGTGTATTATCTAAAAGTAATTTATTTATGATAGATTTATCATATGGTATTAGATCAATACATGATTTAGAAATAATTCAAGAACAGAATTGGATAAGTATTTTGGATAAATATGTGACTTTGTTTTAAATGGTTTGAAAAACATTGGATAGTATACAAACGAAAAATAATGAAGTTAGTAATAGCCCACTGGTTGCCCTGTTTTGACGAATTGCATACTATTGTAAATAGAACTAGCGAAAACAAAAGGCATCACTTCATTTTCGAGCACAGGATATGCACAGAATTTACAATGCACTAAACCAAGTAAAAATTGGTTGTGATATTCTTTTATGATCATGTTTTATTTTGCTATGTATGTTTAATGCATTCAATGTATGATATATCTTAGCTAGATATAAAAGAAAAGTTGAAGTTCAAATTGAAATGCATGTTAATATTGTTATAGCAAATATGTAATGACATAAAAGTTTGTGTATTATTGCAATATACTCAAGTGACAAAAGTGTGTCATGGTTTGATGATAGTTGGTGAATACTATCAAGAGTATATAAGTTGATCCATAGACATAGCTATGAGAATACAAAATCTATGTGAAGAATTGAATATTCAAAGTTTATAAAAGTTAAAAGAAAATCTTGCAATTATTTGACGAAATGATTGACAAGGAATGATGTCTTTGGAAATGATGTTGAATACATTGAAGACATTATTAGGGATGTGGTACAAACCCAAATCTAATTGATCACCAATGGTGGAAACTCAACCCACACTTGAGTAGCATCAAGTCTTGGGTTCAATGGTGAAAGTACACTATTAGAGTGATTGAAGTACTTGACAATAGAAACATCCCAAGGGGTAAAAGTACTTGGACCATAAGAAGAAAAAGGGTAGGATGAGGTTTTCCTCTTAATGGACATATAGCATACATTTGCTGGAATGCATACTTATGGGGCATTCCCGATATAGTCTACCTATGTGAGAATGAAGTTTGGCCGCTTCACGGAGTTCAAGGGTTTGACTCTTAAATTCTCATGAAAAGGGATATATGACACAAGGCCTTCTTAATGTGTCATCTTACAAGTCTCTTTATCAATGGTACCGAGATTCTATGTGTAAGTTATGCACACTTGTTCTAATGAATAGTTGGTTCAAAGCTTGCCTACCATACTATTTGGGAATGAGCGAAAACTTAACTTACTAAGTAATGGTTCAAATCGCGAGATACCATTATCTGAAGGCATGGAATTTCCGGATTTATGTGATTTAGTATTTTGAAAATGGTGGGGGATTGTTGGTGATTTCCAAAATAATGGAATCACTTTAGAACCATAAGTTGTAACTCTTCATGAGAATCATTCATATACATTGAAACATTATTATTTATTATAGATAATGAACCTTGACATTGATTCAAGTGTATATGGTTATAACCTTTGGCAAAAGGGTGCTTAATGAACCATAGCATTGATTCAAGTGTATATGATTATAACCTTTGACAAAGGGATGTTTAATGAACCATAACATTGTTTCAAGTCAAAGGGGTGCTTTCTCTCATGTGAAGGGTCATATAATGCACTATAAATGTTTGACATTTGGACATTAGTTTGATACACGAAAGGAGATACGCTTGGTGTGGTTGTGCAATACACGTCAAGGAACTCATAGTATCCTGAAGGGGATTCGCCGCTCATTCCTTATTGCATCCAATATACAGTTATTGGTGGGGGCGAATCGAACCTAAAGGTTAGTATGGCAACCCCATACGCTTTGAGTTTGCATGCATAACCATTAATCTTTTCAGGTTTCAAGTACAGCAGCATCTTCCCAACAATCAAGATATACAACAATCTTTGGAATTTATATGCACACTTCATCGTATTCATCTTCATCATCTTCTTGGTCAAGTTATTGCAGCAGACCCCCAACACAAGATCCAACAATTATTAGATGCAATTTAGCGAGATAACGAGCAAAATGAAGATTTGTATTGCGGTCTGAGCCAAAACCCAAACCAGGGACGGTCTGGACTTCCCTCCTGATAGGTCATGAAGGACCCTGAGATGGAATTATCCCTCGACTGCACTGGAATAATGACCCCATGGAGCCATCTGGGCCGTCCAGTCCGGATCCAAGGTGTCCTCTCACAATCTGCTTACAGCTGTCCTCCAAGGACAGCAGCCCAGGTAAAGGTTCAAGGACCAAAACCCTAAACCTACACTATAAATACTACTAACTCAGGAGCATTGCTAAGATGGGACTCAGATTGTGGGTCTTGGATAAATTCTTGAAGACATGTTTGCGGAAATAAATGCTTCATTTTAGTGTAAAAGTAGGTATACAATTCATAATCAGGATTGCAGTTCCTCCAACACAAAAAAGCCAAGTTCAGCTTAGTAAGTAACATTACAAGAGTCCCAAGTCCAAAACTATCATGCAATCCAAATAATCATTGTAGTCTCAGCTTCTGAAATTTTACATTATTAGACTTCTTGAGATACTGGTTAAAAAACCACATCATAAGTTAAAACCAAAAAAAAGTACTTGGCCAAGAAAAGAAATTAAAAACAATTATAACTTAATTGGTGGGGTGCGCCAGGCCAATGCAATAGTGCAACACAAAGGCGACACTTGAGAGACCCAATAGCAAGCTATTGTGGTGGACTCTCCCTCTCAAAAAATAAATTTAATATCATGTGGACCATTGGCCTACATATCAGATATTAAACTGGTAAGAACAGATACTACACTTGATCTTAGCCAAAAGGCCGAGAAAGGTTTCATCTAACCAATGTGGGACATAGAACTCATGAGTACTACACCATTTCTTTCTTTCTAAAGTTCAATGCAACAACCATATCCAAGTTTGACAATTCATTCTTCAATCTGACACAATAGTCTAAGTGAGGCAACAATCGACAAGGTCAACATAAGCATACTAGTGTTGGAACTTTAATAGGTGCTAAAATTGATTTACTCGCTCAAAATAAATTGAAAAAGGATCAAGAAAAATATCTAGTTCTCAGATTTTTGTAGTCTCGAATTTGCAAGTTAAATAGCCAAACAAGGAAACTACAATCATAATGAATGATATTATGAGATGGAGCAGTGAAGAACCTTGTAAGAGTCCAAAAATCATTTTGCTGTTCTGGTGTAAATCCTGAACTGTTACCATCTCCAATAGATCCCTCAGCCGCACTAGATTTACCATATCTTCATTTTCAATGGTACTAGTGGTACAATTGTCAGCAGAACCATTATTGGTCTTTCCGCAATGAGATGGACAACCATGCTTCATGAAACAAACATCATTGGTGTGAACCAGTTTATTGCAGTGAGTACAATGCTCATTCCCGCAGCCACAACCTCCGGAGGACCTGACACCACCATCTCCTCAGCCTTAATCAGCACCACAACCAGAGTTGGAACTTTTATTAGCAGCTTTTCTTACAAAACTAATATTTGTCGTAATGTTTTCACCTCTACTTACTACATGTTAAATCAGGATGATATAGATATGGTAAATTCAATGAATTTGGATTAAAATTGTTTTTATTTATATTGTTTTGTACTGGAAATTATATCCTGATAACTGAAACTATTCTAGCAAATTTACAGCATTGAGGACGGCTTCCATTCAAAATGAAATGATGAGTAAATAATTAAATTTGCTCTTTGAATGATATACAATTAGTCTTGTTAGTTTTTCATTGATGAAAATGTAATCTGAGGTTCTTAAGTATATTTTAAATCAGTTAATAGCCTAAAAATATGTATTTTACGGCTTAAATAGGCCTCAAGATCTTAAAAAAAAAAAAAGGCCTCAAGATATTTCAATAGATGATTTGACTGAAGAAATAGAGTTCATTGCTGGTCATGTTCATTCTTAAGAATCTTAAGGAGGAAAGAAACTAATCATTTGAAAATATTAAAAATAAAAACATCTCAACTTTCATGCACTGAACTTGATGAACCATGAAAGTAAATTCATGAGAGACATTCAAAATACAAACAATGGATTATGACCTTTATTACATTTTGCAATGAACTGAATCCACATAAAAACATGTAAAAGAAAGAAAATAAAAGAAAAGAAAAACAAAGGATCTTAGCCTTGTGATAAACCTCAAACTTTCGACCGGCTTTACTCACATAAACCAATTCAAGGTAACTAATAATAATAACATTTCCATGTCATAAACAATAATTCTATTTAGCAGCTACAACATCTTGAAGTAGCAACTCCAAATCTTTCAAGCTGCATAAATGTTCAAAAAATATTAGTAGCTGTGTTTGAATTGAGAACACCTAATAGAAACAGTTTTCAGCAATGCATTATGATTATACCTTACGTTACTCAAGTCAGGGTAGATTGCTATGGCTTCTTTGAAATCCTACATTCGATCAAAGACAAAACCAGTTATGTCATCATGCAGCCAGTTTTTCCACCCGAATTTCAATATCAAATCGTAGTATTTTCTGGTTAAATTCATTTGAGGGTCCTCACCTGCTCAGCAGTGGAAGATGTGTAGGTAACCACACAAGACATCCCTGCTTGTGTTGCTGCCTGTAGAAATTTGTTAGTTTTGTTGTTAGTTTGAGAATGTATTTTAGTCACAAAAGATGATTAGTTTAGTGGAGAGAAAAAAAACTATTTTAATAAAAGAATTATAAAACAAAACTTAAGACTTAAATGGTGGGGTGCGCCAGGCCATTGCTATAGTGCAACGCAAAGGCGACGCAAGAGAGGCCCAATAGCAAGCTACCGTGGTGGCCTCTCCCCCTCAATAAATAAATTTAATATCGTGTGGACCATTGGCCCACATATCAGATATTAAACTGATAAGAACAGATACTACACTTGATCTTAGCCAAAAGGCCGAGAAAGGTATGATTTTCTAAGAGGATGGACTCTTGTTTTATATCACAAGCCTCAGTATTTGTTGTTTCATCTAACCAATGTGGGACATAGAACTCATGAAGAGTATAATGTTTCTTTCTTTCTAAAGTCCAATGCAGAAACCATCCAAGTCTAATGATTCACGCTTCAAGCCTTGGATGATGAATGCGCTTAACCACAGTCAACAAAGTCAGGATTACAGTATTCTGAACATGATTAAATGCAATTTAGGTAGATAAGGAACCAAATAGAGATTTGTGAATAGAAATTTCATTTATTTAAGCCAACTACTATATCAAACAACAAATCAAGAGTTTTCCTTGCCCTCTAACTTTCTAACACAAGCTAAGATAGTTAGCTTTTTCTTATCTTCCTTTTTCACAACATATAAAGAGATTAATTGAGCACATATATAGAGTATTCATAATATGAGAAGATTTACCTGTAAACCAATAACACTATCCTCTACCACCAAGCAATTTTTCTCTGATACACCCAACTTCTGCAATGCACAATATATAAATTATACTTGGTAATTTGGTATGCAAAAAAACCCTCAAAATTTCACTTTTCAAAGTTCTTGATGGTATTGTCATATTAAAACCTGGGAAGCAGTCACATATATTGACGGGTCGGGCTTCTTTTCCTTCACATCATCACCTTAAAGTTTAAATAAAATTGATAGATAAGGTTAAACTTGGTCCTAAACTCATGAGCAGGAAACATATATGTTTCAAAGTTATGCAAACAATACTAGATATTAAAGTGATGTGCATATACCAGCAAGGAAGCAATCAAGGCTTTGAAAGCGCTCCTGCAGTAGAAAAAATAAGATGCTTGAATGCAAATTCATAAAGAAAACTCCTACTCCCAATAGAGAGAACAAGTATTAAAGTAGGCTTACAATTCCAATAAGGTTTTCAAGACAAAGAATAACTGAACTTTTAGTTGCAGCAGAGCAAACAGCTAGCTTTTTCCCCTGCATCAGTAATTGAGCAAAAAATTATAAGATCCGAACCAAACCAATCAAGTATAACGGTAAACAAGGTTATACTTCGTGCAACAAAACAAAAAATATAGATCAAAATATTACAAAAGTATATATCCGGTAAATAATCGTACAGCATCTCTGGCTTCATCCATCAATTTCAAAACTCCTGGTCTAGGTTTTACCTGTGCCAAAATGCGAAGGTAATTTAATTAATTTGTGTTAGCTTATCAACAAAAATACCACCTTCACAATTCAGGAATGTGGAATATTAGGAGAGGAAATATACGTACAGAGCCAGACTTGATTATATCTTTGTATCTCTCTGTCTTCCAATCCTACATGACCAATGAAATTACACCATACTCTAAGTGAGGCAACAATTGACAGGGTCTTCATTGTTTAAGAAACCAAAATAAGCTAGTTATGCAAGCAACAAAAGCATACAAGTGTTTGAACTTTCATAGGCGCATAAACTTGATTTCCTCACTCAAAATAACTTTGACTCGAGAATCACTTAGTTGTATCCTTCATGTCATATGGAATCAACTAGATCCATATCTTAACATGATTAAATGCAATTTAGAGAGATAAAGAACAAAATGAATATTTGTAATCTGAAATTTCATATGCTTAAGCAGACTACTATATCAAACAACAAATCAAGACTTCTTTCTCATGATTCACTTATATTTCTTGGAGAGTGAAATAAATATTTAATATATTTAAGAAACATGTTAAAATGATGGGATTCAAATTGTTAGTCTTGGATAAATTCTTGAAGACATGTTCATGAAAATAGATGGTTCATTTGAGTGTGAAAGTAGGTTTACAATTGCTAACCAGGTTTACAGTTATTCAAGAGCAAAGAGCCAAGTCCAGCTTTTAACACTACAATACAAGAGTCCCAAGTTCAAAACTTCCATGCTCCAAATAATCTCATCCCAACTTCTAAATTTTTCATTTACAGAACTTATGATACTGGTTAAAAACACACATAATTAATACTAATCCAAATAAATACTTAAAACAAACAAAAATTTAGACTTTATTTGTGGGGTGCGCCAGGCAATTGCAATAGTGCAACACAAAAGCGACACATGAGAGACCCAATAGCAAGCTATTGTGGTGGATTCTCCCCCTCAAAAAATAAATTTAATATCGTGTGGACCATTGGCTCACATATCAGATATGAAACTGATAAGAACAGATACTACACTTGATCTTAGCCAAAAGGCCGAGAAAGGTATGATTTGCAAAGAGAATGAACTCTTGTTTTATATATCACAAGCCTCAGTACTTGTTATTTCATCTAACCAATGTGGGACATATAACTCATGAGTAGTATAATACTATTTCTTTCTTTCTAAAATCCAATGCAGCTACCATTTGACTTAAGTCTCAAATTCATTCTTCAATGTGGCACCATACTCTTAAGTGAGGCAACAATTGACAGGGTCATCATAAGCATACAAGTCTTGATACTTCGATAAGCACAAAAACTCGATTTACTCAATCAAAATAAGTTGGAAAAGGATCAAGAAAAATCTCTAGTTCACAATATTTTGTAATCTTGAATTTGCAAATTAAATAGCCAAACAATGAAACTATAATCGTAATGAGTGTCAGTTTCATTCCTACTGTATAGTTGAAAGGGGCAGAAAAATTTCATGTCCAAGTTTTCCCCTCTAAATAAATAGTAACCAGGACAAGCAAGTTTAGTCAATTAAATGACCTGCATAATTTCCAATCTAAGTCTCATCCTATGAACAATGGGAAACATGGTAATTAGTGGACCTCCTAAGTACTAAATTACTACACAATTTCTGTTCTGATAGTACATTCGGAGCAACATAGCACTAACACTTCAGATTGAAGGCGTGTCTTATGTCAAACACACATCGGTGTTTGGTCGTGTCGTGTCCACTGTGTAAGTGTATAGTGGCCAAGTCATAATAATAAATACAAACAAATGAAAGTAAGATTAAGAAAAAGCATAAAAACCTGAAGAGTGTCAATCAACTTGGCTCGTTCCTCATCACTAGTAGGAGGAGTTTCGAATAACGTTGATGAAGGCCACCCATGTTCCTTAAAGTACCTAAAAATTCTCAATAAAATAAAATAAAAACACAATGACAAACATAACATAATAAATAATACTAAGAAGCAAAGTTACAAGAATAAAAGAAAGAAAGAAAGAAAGAAAGAAAGAAAGGAACCATCGCATTTTGGGTTTGCCACCACCAATTTGGTTCTGAAGTTGATCATAGAATTCTATATCCCAGTTGAGTGGTTGAGGAGAAGAAGATGGAGAACGAACATTGAAGTGAAGAAATGCATCATTATAAGCCTGACGATGTAAGTGCTCAGATTCCAAGATGACGCCGTCACAGTCAAATATAAGAGCTTGAAACGAAGATGAAGATGAAGATGAAGATGAAGCTGAGACTTTAAAGAAGACGCGGTGGTTATTACGGTTATTGTTGTTGAAAGAAAGTAACTTAATTGTTGGATAACGAAAACAGTGTCTGGTTTGGGAGAGATAGGAATGGGAAGTGGAGGGAGTGAGAGAGAGTGTGTGAGTGAGAGTAGAAGCCATGGTCATGTTCATCAACCATTTACCATTCATCTTCATCATCACTTTATTCATCACTCTCTATGTTTTGTGTGGCTCTGCATTGCTATTACATTACCCTCTTTTTTTTTAAAAAACAAATCAATAGATTACCTCTTTCATGATTGCTTTAAAAATATAACTAATGTTCTTTATTTGTATTATAAAATGTTTTTAAATTTTGAATGTATATTATATTGTCTTCTTTCTTTCTTACAAAAAAATATAAATAAAATCTAGGTGAGTGGTGTTTGAGGGGTAAAAGATAGTCTCAAAGCTCAAGAAGTGTTGACCGATGTATGTGTATATATTATCCACCGATGAAGTTTTAATGCGCCATCAAAATTTAAATTCAAGTCCTTATACGATTTGAGTTGAATCTTTAACCCGACGCTAAAATCATGTTTACTGGTAGTGATTGGCTTCTTTATTATTTTATTTTTTGAAAGAGGGCTTCTTTATCTTATAATTAATTAGTTTGGATTAGGTTAAGAAATAATAAGCATTCCTCCCATCTTTAATTTTCAAAACAATAAATAAATGAAAATAAAATTATAATATTTTTAATAAAAAATTAAAGTTATGTTTGAACTATCCTTAATGGAAAGAGAAAAAAATTTGATTGACAAATATTAGTTATCAATTGTTAGATTTGTTTTTCTTCTTCGTCCTAATTTAAGTCCATAATCTCTAACTTTTTATATCTTAGTTCAAACTAATTGAACTACCTAAACCTCTTTATCCAGTTATCCTTATGAAAAATTTATTTCACAGTTGTAGAGATATTGTTTAAGTCATTATATTTACCGCCAATCCGACTCCATATATGCCTAATTCAAGTTATTATTGTCAAAACTGAAATAATAGTTTTTAAACAAAACTAGTAAAAGACTCATGCATTCGCACGCATAACATTACGGTAGTTATATAAACATAATTTATTGATAATATTTTTAAATGTTTAAAGATATTAAATGAAAATTATTATTATTATTTTGAATGGGAAAATTATTATCATTAATATAATATTTTATTAAATATATTTTTCTTTTAATGAAAATGATTAATTTTGTTGATTTCAATGGTAAAAGATTAATTTTGTTGATTTCAATGGTAAAATTATCATAGTTTACCAGTAAAATACAATTATTAATTGTAGTTAGTGGAAAAGTTAAGTTGAATGAAATTTAATAAATAAAAGTATAATAGTGAAAAATAATAAATGTTATATTGTTAAAATGACAATTATTTTAAGACAAAATAAATGTTAAATAGACAATTAATTTGAAACAAAGTCAATTCAAACCGAAAAAATAAAAAAATAAAAAACATTGTTTTATATTATAATCCTGCAAATTTAGCAACTTAGAAATGAGTAAAACATTGTTTATTTTCTCCTTTCAAAATCTTCGTAAACAAATTTTGAAAAACAATAATTTACCCACCTCTAGGTTAACAAATCCATAGAGATGTGAGAGAAAGAGCTCAATGAACTTATTATATGGACTTACCATTATAACCCTCATAAGGGAAATATATACAAGTATATGCCTGAAAATTTTGTCTGCAATCTGTCCATGAAGTTATTTTAAATTCATGGATTTCTATAGTCTATGATGTCAAAATCGTAGATAAATCCTTCACCTTATATTTCAAAAATTAGTTCACATTATATTCAATTTGAGTATATATGGAAGTGGAGTTTAAGATCAATAGAGGTCATTCTGTTCAGAATCCATCACTAACGTGTGTCTGTGATCCTTTCTAGTGAGCACTAGAAGATTGTGGAAGTATGATGTGGCATACTTTGTGTTTAAGCAAATGGTTGTCTTGGACCTTAAAATTAAGGAGGCAATGTTTGCCATTTTTATACTTCTTCTTAAGACTAATTTAATATATGGTTGGTTTAGTAGCTGTGTGAGGGGGTTAAGGAATGAAGTGCTATAAGGATGGTTTTGGGTTCGATTCTCACTTCTAACAAATATTAACATACTAACATGACCATTTAAAAAATAAGTCAAATCCATATATCGACCAGAGTACCTATTTTTCGAACATGAAGCAGCAATAAGTAAGCAATACCATTAAGTAGAAGGAAAATTTCAAACTATAACACAAATGAAAGATAAAAGGTGAAGTAATGTGATTGATGTGTTTAACATGGATCATTACAGTATGTGCTTTCACCCTAGCAACTTCAAATTTTTGGAATTTGTTCATCACATTTTGCTCGTTCGCTTCCACTTTCTATATCCATATTTCTAACACCAATGTTTGCTTTATTAAATTTATTATTATAATCAACAAAATATGACATTAACTGCCAGATACAAATAGATTTGATCAGTGTACATAATTCATTTAATATCAAACATGTCTTGTACATTATTCAAACTCTTAAAACTAACTCATACATCAAAACACTATCATTCATTCACTCTTATGCCCATCATGAATTACTAGTTACAAGCTTATCCTTGCCCATTTCCTCATCATCAACTTTCTTCTCCATTTTCCTCTCCTTACAATCATTGAAATAAATCACACAAGACACCCATTTCAGTGTATTCACCACACTAAGAATCCCAATCTGTATAAAAATTCCACTCCCTCCTTTATAGCATTCAAAGTAGATACACAATAACCTTAAAAAACCTACAAAAACAAATAAAACGAGCATCAAAACAAGTCCTCTCTTATGATTACCACTGCTGAAGTAATATGAAACTCTCATAGCTCCGATTCCATAAATACCCTCCAACACTGATATCACTATACTCATATTCCAAATAGCACTCCATTCCAAATACACCATCATCAATTTCCCAATAGCTACAAAACAAATTGTTCCAAATATTATGTAGCTCCATCTAGTAAAAATGAAACAATTGCTCAGAGTCCATGGAAATGCAATAAGAAGACAATTTGATAATGCAAGTGTATACAAAGAAGTCACAAATGTTCCTTTCATGGTTGACACGCCAATTGAATTTTGAAACATGTGTTTGAGACTCATTTTAAGGTTTTCTTCTGAATTGATAAGCTTTGAAGCTAAATCCATTGTTAATATTTTAGAACAGAATTCTAGGAAATGAAGAGGGATAGTGTAAATAAATCCAAGTTGAATCAAAAGAGGTAAATAATCTTTGCTAAAACTTGGGCCATTATAAATGAAATTGTGGTCGATAACTGAATAGAAACGAAGTTGATTTCTTTCATGGAAAGGTAAAGATAAGATGATTTTTGGAGTTTGAACAAGAGTTTGTTGGAACAATGTTTCAAAGTAAACCATGAGAAAAAAGAAAGGGAGAGAAGTGAGGAAAGTGAAGATGATGAAGTTTATGTTTTTGAAATAGATGGTTAGAGTTTCACCTAGGATATCTAAGACATCAATGTTCTTCTTCTGCTTAATAATATGTTTGGTTTCACTCTCCATTCTAGAATCTGAAATTGATCTTCAATACTGACATTGGTTGAATATGAGAAGCTCAATGTAGATTCTAATTTATAAATAATTGATCTTATATCTTGATTCTACCTTCCAGGAAATACACCCTTTGGTATGTATTTGACTTTACACACTGTCTTTGTCTATTTTATGACATGATGAAATGAAATAATAGTTTTTAATCAAAATGGTTCATTTTCATACAATCAATGTTTTTCAATTTGTGGCATGAAATAATAGTCGTCACTTGTCATCCTCCACCTTTGACTGTGCGCACGACTTTTATTTTTTGTTCTTGTATTGTTTGACTAGTCATATACACTTGTGTATGAATGCCATCCACATTATCCTTTTAAAAAAAAGTTCATACAACAATTTTTTTTATCATAGGGGTTTGAACCTTGTCTTCATGAGCTTAACTCAGTTGGTTGGGACAATGCATAAAATATGAAATGATCGGGGTTTGAACCTCAAACCTTACATATATTATACATTGTTTATACCAGCTAACTGAGCTCACGAGGACATAATATTAATTTTATATAGCAATCTACCAATATGAAAAAACGACAAATAAAGATATGAATAAACTTAATTTTACAATAAAATTGAACTTATTGGTTGGGTGAGCCAAAATAAATTAATATCTATGAAAAAGTATTTGATAATATTAATTTTACACTAAAAATTGAACTTATTGGTTGGGTGAGACAAAATCAGAGTAAATACTCAAGTTCGTCCTTGAATTTGTAAGACCAGCCAAATTCGTCCTCAAGTTTTTCGAAATGTCTATTTCATCCCAAATTTACCAAATGTCAATCAAATCAGTCCCTCCGTTAAGTTGACCTGTTAACGAAGGTGATGTGTACTATTAACCTCTCACAAGGCTTGCCATTTCAGATGTCACGAAAGCAGGGACTAATTTGGCCGAAAATGACAAAATTTCCAAGGACCAAATTGATTAATTTACAAAAAATTCGAAGTCATTTTTGCAGAAAAATAATTGTTACCCAACGTCTCTTTCTTCCCCAAATCTATAAAAAAAAATTGAAAAAGTTAAATTAGCCCACCTAAATTGGCACCAGAGAAGAGAGAATCGAACTTGAGACCTCAAGGAGGAGCACGCTCCCAAGTCTCAAGTCAATACCACCAGGCTAACCCAAGTGGGTTTCATAGTCTATAAAATTGGAACCTTAATTTTATAATTTGTCACCTAGAGTTCAAAATCCCCAAGATTTCTTCCATTAATTGATGACAACGTTCTTCCCCAATTCAAAAAACTTCAAAACCTATTTTTTTTATTGAATTCGAAATCAAAAAATCCCCAAAAATTGTTCAAGCTTTGGTGTTCAAAAATGATGGGTGGTGGGCGTATGGGCAAAACCAGCTATAATAGTCAGTCTAAGGAAAGTGGCAATGAAAAGGTTTGGAGGGCAAGGTTGACGGACAAAGTTGACCGTGTAGGAAGTGAGCTTAGGTTGATTAAGTATTTGATAGTCATAATTTGCTTGTTTTAGTTGTTTAACATGCTACTGTATTGTACTAGGTATGTGTATTTGCTTGTATGAAGGTTAGACATAAGTTGACTAAAAAGTATGGACTAATTTCATGGATGAAATCTTTTGGAGGGACCAAAAATCTAAGAAATATTTTAGGGGAATTAAAATCAAATGTTCATATATTTAGGAGGACCAATTACTTATTTAACCCTTCTGAGTATTTGGTGAAATACCCCCTTAAAAAAGCTAGAATTCTCTCCATTTAATAATATTATTATTATTATATTCAATTAGGGTCTGTTTGGTAAGCCACATAAATGAGCTTCCAGCTTCTAGCTTATAAGCTCGTTTGACAAAAGAAGCTCTGTCTGGTAACACTTTTTCATCATGAGCTTATAGCTTATTTCACGAGCTTATAAGCTATTTTTCAGAAGCTATTCCAAGTAGCTTTTGAGCTTATAGCTTTTAGCTTCTCATGTTTTATTCCATTTATACCCTTACCACTTTAACTAAAACCCATGTTTACCCTTAATAATTAATTTATTATAATTTATGCTTTGTGTTTTATACATGTGAAATGATAGGGAAAAAAAATCAATATCTTCAAAAAACAACGATACTTTCAAAATAAAAATAATCATGTTGCAAAAAAAATAAAAAATAAATACAATGTACCCACCATGTTTGTAATAAAAAATAATCACGTTGCATAAAAAAACAACGTATCTAAACGTTTTAGTAAAAAAATATTGTAAACTTTGACAAAAAATAAAATAAAATTGTAGACATCTTTCTTATTCTTTGTTGACAGGAACACTTTTATTATCTTTTTTTAATTTATTATGTTTTTAAAAGTTTACAAAAGTGGCTCATTATTAGCCAATTTATGAATTTAAAAATAACATATGAAAGTATTAGATTAATATGTTTAAACTATGAAATTTTAAATATTTTAAATATCAATTGATACAAATTTTATAATGCATTAAAAATACCCTTTTATGTCATTTTACGTTTATAAGCTAGTTGAAACGCTAATTTTACCAAACACTTCAACTAGCTTATCAGCTAAAAGCTATCAGCTAGCTTATCAGCTAAAAGCTATCAGCTAGCTTATCAGCTAAAAGCTATTTTTACCAAACAGAGCCTTAATCTATCCTTTTTCAAATATCGTTTTTCATTAAAAAGAGAGAATCACAACTCTTAAAAAAACTACTTGGTCAAATATGATCGGTGGGTTTGTAAAATCATATTTTATGAGAAGTGAAAATCTTTACGTGGATGCTATAATTATTTTGATACGTTATTATCTGAGTTATGATCCATTAACATCAAGATGTAAATCTTTACAACATCTCAACCATTAAATTTAATCAATCGTATGGTTGAAATTACATCACCAAATTAAAAAGATAAACACATTTGCAATGGATCGTGTTCCAAAATATTGAGAAGATGAAATTCAGAGAAGAAAAAGAGAAAAATATGAAGAATGAAGAATGATTCTCATTAGCATTGAATCACTGATACAACAGCCTTATATAGGTTTATAAAATGAAGCTATACTATAAGCTACTATGAACCATCTCGCACAGGATTATAACTAACTAATTGACAGCTAAGCAAGTTAGTTACAAGAAACTTGGGCTACAAGTTAGCCATATAAGCTAGTGACTTGAGCTAACAATTTTGGTAACTTGAGCTGCAAGTTATTGAACAGCAGCTTCTGGAGTACAGCAGCTTCTGATCATGTGCTTCTGAAGTACTGCTTCTGAAGTACAGCTTCTGAACATGTGCTTCTGAAGTACAGCTTCTGAACAGCAGTTTATTCAACTCTAGCTTGTTTCTGCTTCTTCTTCATTTAACAGATGCATTTCTATCTTTTTCATATCTTCTTTCAACACAAAATTTATTCTTTCTTTGCTTTTCCTTTGTCATCGCATCGAATCAAAAGAACTTCTGATAAGTAAAATTTAAAAACTGTTCCAGAGCATCGGTGCTATAGTTAATAATTGAGCATCGGTGCTCAATTCCTCAATTTCAAAGTAAAGTCGACCTAAATTAAATCTCACAAAACAATGGATTGAACATTTGAAATATTATAGAAATGCAAGATTGATGACTGCTTGATATCACCGTTGTTTTATATTATTATGAAATTTGTGGTCCTGGTTCGTGATTCCGAATTTTTTTCTTCTGCAAATTCTGGGACAAATGTTAAAAGTCAAACCATAATTCTTCTTTTCCAATTTTTTGTTTTAATAAGGTTGAAGCATCACCATCAATTTTATAGAAAACGGAGGTGGAAACTGCAATCCAAAGAGATGAGAGTTGCCGATATCTTATCTGATACCGATAGTCTTAGCTAATACTTTAAGTAAATTAACGAAAATCATGAACCATTTTTTATTTTTTATATAAAATTTTGATTTTGATTAAAATTAAAAATATAAATGTTTGTTGCTTTCAAGTTATAACAAACCAAAATAACGATGATTATCTATTTCAATAACATCAACAATATAACAAAAAATACAATATAAATTCTTTTTTTTAATGGCACCAACAACAATCTTTATTATAGAAAAAGTTGTTTAAATGTATAAATGGGATAATAAAAAAGCAAGTATAAATATACTAATCCAGTTTGTTACGTTTTTTAAATGATAAAGGAAAAAAAATCACACACACACATATATATATTGAGTTTGTTAATTTTGTTTAATATTTAAATTTATTATTATCTATTTGTTTCATGTGTTATTTGAATTTGAAAATTAATGGTATTTTTGGGGAAAAAATTCAACCCAAAAAGTGCTTAAATGGGTAGTTTTATTTATATATAGTATAATATAGATAAAAAAAATAAGTATAAATATACTCATCCAGTTTGTTACATTTTTTAAATGATAAAAAAAATCAGACATATATATATATATATACACATATATATTCATATTGTGTTTGTTACATTTTGTTTAATATTTAAATTTATTATTATCTATCTGTTACATGTGTTATTTGAATTTGAAAATTAATGGTATTTTCAGAAAGAAAAATTCAATCCAAAAGTGCTGAAAATGGTAGTTTTCTTTATATATAGTATAGATAAATATAAACCTATAGATCAGACTAAATCATAGATATTATTTGGTGTAAGTAAAGGCGGAAACTGCAATCCAAAGAAGTGAGAGTTGTCGAGATCCTATAGGATACTGATGGTCTTAGCAAATACTTTAAGTAAATAAATATAAACCTTTAGATCAAACTAAAGTGTAGATATTATTTGGTGCAAGTAAAAAGACTTATTTTATATGATACTGGTAGTCTTAGCAAATACTTTAAATAAATAAATATAAACTTTTAGCTCAAACTAAATTATAGATATCTTAGCAAATACTTTAAATAAATAAATATAAACTTTTAGCTCAAACTAAATTATAGATATTATTTGGTGTAAGTAAAAAGACTTATCCTTGATATCAACATATCCTAACTATTATTATTTACAATGGGACGCAAAAAATTACTCAAAATCTCACCCACATCCAATCTTGAAGAGTAGGCATCATCTTTCTATCTTATCTCCAAGAGAATCAGAGTCTTGTTGAAAAAGATAGACACACTAATGTTATTATTTTTTTGAATGGGACCTTAAATATTTTTATAAAAAACAAAATATATCCCATGGTCCCCCCCCCCCCCCCCCCCCCAAAAAAAAAAAAAAAATACACATCTAAATTTTTTTTGAAAGAAAAAACATATACAACTCATGGTCATAAGGTCGGTCATATTCATATATTCATTTTTTCCCACAACAAAAAATCTTTCAAAAATGTTGATAGGATCTAAACTCACTTATAAGTTTAAACAAAGAGGGAGGAGAGAGGAGAGGCTTGGAAGCAAAGAAGGAGGTTATGGGCGTGGGAGGAGGAGTTGCTGGTAGAATGTAGGTTGTTATTACTGACGGTGGTTTTGCAGGTTCCTGAAAACGATGTCTGGTTGTGGATTCCGAATCCTGGCGTGGGGTATACGGTTAGAGGGACTTACAACATTCTCACTAGCGGGACACCCATCAACCATAATGCCCCTTTGGTTTCAGCGGATCTTCTATGAAGGAAAGATATTCCCTTAAAGGTCTCTATTTTTGCTTGGCGGCTCTTTCGGAATAGGTTGCCTACGAAGGTAAATTTATTCCGACGGGGTGTTATTCATAATGAGGCGCATCTATGTGTCAGCGGGTGTGGTTCAAATGAATCTTTTGATCATCTTTTCTTGTTATGCAACCAGTTTTGTAAGGTTTGGTATCTGGTTCGTCAATGGTTGGGTGTCTATATAGCAAATCATTTAACATTGGTGGATCATTTTATTCAGTTTGGTACTTCAACAGGTTTTCCAAACTCGCGGTGTTTTTTATGCACTTAATTGGTTTGCAACTTCGTGGGTTATTTGGAAGGATAGGAACGATAGACTTTTCCGAACCAAAGAAAACTCCTTTGTTCAGCTTTTGGAGAACATTAGGCTTCTTTCTTTTTCGTGGCATAAAGCAAAATTTGTAACTTCCTATTTTAAGTATCATGATTGGTGCCAAAACCCTTTCCTATGTTTGGGTATGGGCTAATCGTTGTTCTCCTTTGTTGAAACATCCTTGTAAATTTTTACTGTCTCTTTTGGCACACCTTGTGCTTCGAAGATAGCTGTTGGTTAATATATTCCATTTTGATTTCTTAAAAAAAAAACGTTTAAACAAAAAGTTTCTCAAAAAAATAGTTTAAACAAAGAGATCGTTAAAAAAATAAAAAATATCACATCTTTTTTTTTTTGAAAAAAAAATCATATCTTATTAAAAAGGGAAATGCTAACGACTTTTTTATAGGTATTTTTTAAGAATTTTAAATTATAAATTTTTAAGAAAAATCGTGTATACAATACATTGAAAATTGAGATATTTAATTTTTTAATGAATAATTTTTAATTTAGAATACTTGTTCGGGACATTACCTTGTTAAAAAATTACTACTAATTAATATTATATGATATGTTGGATTTAGAATTTGAGTTTAGTTTCTAGGTAAAACAATTATTCATCATTATTTATTTATTTCTCATGTACTTTCTTGGTAACCCGAGAATTAAAGAACAAAAGATGATGTCTTATACTCCCTCCTTCTCGGAATATCTGACCCATTTTCTAAAAAAAAGTGTCCCAAAATAACTGAGTCATTTCAATTTTCAATACAACTTTCATCATTCCCAATACAATATAACACTAATTAATACTACTTTCATCATTCCCAATACAATATATTCCACTTTCCCCTTTATTTATACATTTTTCTTAATCTGTGTGAAAAACCAAACTGACTCAGATAAAACGGGACGGAGGGAGTATTTTTTTCATTATTAACCTTTTTTTTAAAAATAACTAATTATAAGGAATTGATCAAAACTGAATTCATTCTTATTGAAGATTAAATTAAGCAAGTATATATACAAATACAGAGGAGAAAAAATAGTTTGGTACTTCAGAGATAAAAATATTTGAGCACTTCTAACAAGGAAATTACAAACGAGCATTTTATAGATAAGGTAGATACCCCAAAAATATTCAGTATCCATAGAGATCTAGAAGATAAGCAAAAGTTCATGAGACAGATCCACACATTACGAAAAGAGTAATGATATTTTGACATTCATTTGATGACAACTTTGTTGACAACCTAGTTTTTCTCACTTCTTATTGGTCAAAAACAATGGAGAGAGAAAAAGGAAGAGAGAGGATAACAACATCATGTGAGTATGAGAGAGAAAGTTGTCCAAAAGTTGTCAAAAAGTGGTTGTCAAAATATCATTTCTCTTACGAAAACAGGGAAAGGGACAATTGCAATGGACAAGACAACCTCCTCTCTTGTCCTCTGTCTGACAACAAAATTAGCAAATAATCATCGTAATTCGCAAAGAAATTACAATTAAAAATCCAGTCATCACATTTCCTATCATAAATTTAAACACTCAAATGCAGTAGATGAAGGTTTCTGAAAATATAGATGCAGCTAGAATAACATAGGAATTCAGGTCTATAACAAACTTTGTACAAATGTACTGCGTACTATCAAACTTGTATACAATCAATGCTGACGCAAACGTCGCATTTCTGTGACCTTGAGCATTAACCACATAGACACCTAAAACTATACTAGTAGTAATTAAAACACAAATATCATTAATTAATATTGATAATTTAATACAAAAAAAGATAAGTAATTTTCATTTTCATTTTACTTGATTAGGAGGAGCAAAATCTTGGATCTACAAGGGTGTACAATTTCTAATTAAGGGTTGAAGAAGTGGTCACCACAATGACATTTCCACCCTAATGGCTTGTAATTTGAGTACCTGTTGCTACCTACTTGTAAAGATGGGCTAAGCCATTTTTTCATGGATGCAACTTTGGAAGGGACAGAATCTTGTCTTGGCAAAGATGGCACCTGAACTGCCATGCATGGATGACACTCGTTGCATTTGCTGTGACAACTTGGTGGCATTGAACCTAGCCTGTTTTTCTCCTCAAATAACAACTCCTACACATATATTAACAAACCCTTTTTAGATTGTTAATTACAAAACCATACACAAACTCAGAAAAGTTGTAGTATGCATGTATGAAATCACGGTGAATTTGACAAAATCACGCTGACTCAGTCAAACTCATCATGAGTCCAAACATGCATAGTATATGGGAGCTATGAAAAAGTAGAATATGGCTTTGGTTAAATTAAAGCATACCCGAGGAGGAATTGAAGGCTGCAGCTTATTGAAGCAAGAAACTAGAGGAAGCAAATGATGGAGAAGAAGAACTATGATAAGCAAGGTGGTTGTTGAGTAATGATATGAGTTAAGAGAAGCCATGACCATGAATTAATGCATATTATGTCAACCGGTTGAAGTCATTCATCATCTAAAAAGAAAAGGAAAAGTGAAAATAATTACTGTAGTAAGTGATTAGTGAAGTGAGATCCTAATGGCAGTATTCTCTGTAACTTTTTTTTTATCGATTTGTGGTTGTGTTGAGGCTTGCGAAGCAGATAGATGAGCAGAGAGAAAAGAGTTAGGAGAATACAAAATGAGCTGTATGAAGGACCCCTTGGCCAGTGTTCTAGCCTTTGAGTCTACTATATAGCAGCATATTTTACTAGCTTTATATATAAGAAACGGAAATGAGAAAAATAATGAAAGGCAAAGGCAAAGGCAAAGGCAAAGGCAAAGGCATTTATTATGCTATCTAATTTTTGTCTCCGTTCACCTCCTACACATTCATCGCTTTGACTATTTTTTTAATTTTATTTTTTATTTAACTTTATTTACATAAAATAATACTCCTTGGTTTCTTTTTTAAATGTTATTTTGATATAAATTTTGTATTTCTATTTAAGAGGAGTGCTAGCAACACTCTCTTTTGAACACTCTCTCTAGCACTCACTCTTTTATTGAGTGAAATCAATGTAGGACCTACACTTTGAAAATGGAACCCACATAAAGTGGTGGGACATACATTGATTTCACCCAATAAAGGAGTGAGTGCTAGAGAGAGTGCTCAAAAGAGAGTGTTGCTAGCATTCTTCCCTATTTAATTTTCGTTTTAATAGTTTAAGACTTTGTTTGGGAGTTTGGAGGGGAAGGAAAGGAAAGGCTTTGAGGGGTGCAAAATATGAGGAAAAATAGAGAAATCTTTCAAAAAATTTAGAAGAGTAGTTTTTTAGAGAATGATAAATTTATGCATATGATTACTTTATTTTTAATTTTAAAAATGTTATAACAACATAAATTAAATTTGAAGAATTCTTATTAACCCTCCAAAACCCCCCAAAACCCTCCTCCAATACAATTTTTTAGTTCCTCTAAATGAGGAGGGTTTTGTATTATGAAGAAAAGTTAACCCCCCAAAGCCCTCATCTCCCATTTTCCTCTATTTCTTCCACTTACTTATTCCTTTTTTCCCAAGTCTTCCCCTCCCTTCCCCTCCAAACTCGCAAACAAAGCCTAAAGGTAAAATTTACAATTATATTTGATAAATTAAAATAATAGCATAATCGAAAAGAAAATACTTCAAAAATTTCTCTCATTAATTTAAATGTACTATTTTAAAACGACAGTACTTAAAAAAAAAAATGAAGAGTATCATCATGTAATCAACTTTTTAAAGAGTCTCGATTACTTCAACATATTAAACTTACACCTACAAATATAACTATTAAGCCATATATCTATTTAACCAATGTATGGTAGGTATGACTTGGTTTGTTTTTTGTGAATGAGCATGGCATGGCTTCTTTTTATTTATTAAAGTGGTATTACTTATAATTTTATAATCGTCTTTGAAAGGATTAAAGCTTAATACATTGAGGTCATAAGATTGAACATTTATAATGAGCTAACACCTCAAGTGTTTTCGGTAAAAAAATGTTCGTCATTGTAGTTTAACTAAAAAAATTATCTTCCCTAATTTTTTTAAATAATCTTTTAAATTATTTTATTAAGTCAAAATAAAGTTTTGAAATAAAATTATTTTACTTGAACACCTTGAAAATCAACATAGGTATATAGAATTACTTTTACACCTTGAAAATTGATTGAGAGTTTCTCAAAATTACGGTGGTCCTACCGTGATAGTAAATTTAGGGTACAAGACATATCTTTTATCAAGATGAGAGAGTTTCAATTTGATTATGACCAACTCAATGTCAATGAAAAATGCACTATAACAGTATGTTTGGATGAAGAGATTGGAAATTATAGAGAAGTTATAATTCAAGGCAATTCAAATACTTTGATTAAATTTTTTTCATTTTTAAATATTTATGCTTTGATGGAGGCAGGACCAACCCAACATATGTTGTCTAAAGTGGATTTTAAGGTGATGCTTTTTTATAAACCATAATAGTGTTTTAGTAAAATCACTGATTAACTGTTTTTTTTCATATGTGTTTTAGAATACAAAATTATTCATTAAACTAGTGTAACTGGTTTTATTTAATACCTTTTAACCATAAGAAAGTGAGCTGATTCAATTTTTTTTTTTAAAATAATACTTATTTTAGATAAGATTTTATTAATTTTATTTTGAAAGTACTAAAATATGATGCCTTCATATAAATATATATTTTTGTGTTAGATTTTCTCATATTCGTAGAGAGCATGATACTTGTGTAGACAAGTAAGTTAATGTTTGCCTCTTTGTTTATGGTTTAGTCTGGTGAGATCAACACCTAGTAGTTATGGAGAATGTTTCCTTAGAGACATGATGGATTTACCTTATTATCGTTTTCATTAATCATTTCTTGGTGGGTTTGATTTATCTCCCCCTTCATTGTTTTCCTTTTCACATTAAAATACTAGCTTTGGAGAGATTGTATATGACTGGTGTTGCATTGAAGTTTCAAAACAATCGAAATGTCATTGTGTTGCCATGATAAATTCATCTCCAACTTTGCTAAGGTAAGATATGATGCCTTTTCTATTCTCCAATTATGTAGTAGTATTTAAAGTTTGTTAATTTTAACTTTAACAAAATACTTCATAAAATTCACTCATTTTAAAAAATAATAAAAATTTATCATTCAAAGAACTAAATTTACATAAAAGAATTTAAATTTCCCTACAAAATTATATTTCCTCAAAAAAATTCTTTCAACCAAACGTTATAGTACTACGGTTTAAAATTAAATGGTAGATTGTGGATTTTGACCGTAAAGTATACGAATTAGGTGCCCAAATTCAAGTTTTTATGAAGGACAAAGAAAGTGAATATGATTGAGTGAAGGCTGACATGTATTTATTCTTCTCATAAATAGAATTCCTGCAGAAATGGCCCCCCGTATGATATCTAACAAAACTAGCATAATAAAAACATTGACAATTGACAAATTACTAGTAAAATCTTGCAATTGTTTTTGTACCATTGCATTGTATTTATCCCCAAAACTTTACAGCCTTGACAAAAGAAAATATTCTATTTTTGTTTGGAGCTATAACATTATTCTTAAATTCTTAAGACTGATAACCAGATTGTATAAATTAATACACTGATACACAAACTCATACTCACTATTTCAAAATATTAACTTTTTTTCCAGAAGTTTTGAAATATTAACCATCATCCCAATCATATGATAAAAATCAACTGGTAAATAATAATAAGCCTAATTGTTTTACTAAAAAAAATAAAATAAGCCTAATTGTGTTGATCAATTACACGTCCAATTTGATTTGGCGAATGTACCGTGGGTGTTTGCCTACCCGAGTTCGGCTTCAAGATAAAGGAGTCCAATGTCCCACAAGTTGTGTGAGTTGTGGTGGCCTGCATGAGGACCTTGCACATATTTGTTTTGAGTGTCCTTTTACTGTGCAGGTTTGGTGTAAGATTGGCCTTTGAAATGTGGTTCATGAGGTGTTTCTCGAAAAGAATTCAGCAGTTGATGCTATTTTCGAATTGTTACATCAGCTCTCGCAAGAACTTGGTCAACGATTTGTAGCTGTCCTTTGGAGCCTCTGGAAGCATAGAAATCTCAAACTTTGGCAAGAGGCCACAGAAACATGTGCTCATGTAGTAGATCGGGCTTGTCATCTTATGGAGGATTGGCATGCAGCTAATGCTACTCTTCCGGTAGCTAGTCGAAACAACATTTCAAAAAATTAAGTTCGTAATGATCAGACAACAACAATAACACCGATAAGACAAGGCAATTCAGTTACAACTCGAATTTCCTCTTCTTCTACAACAACGAGTGATATGGCTTCAGACAGGTGTCAGCGTCCACAACGAGGCCATCTGAAATGTAATGTTGATGCTTCATTTTCGAATCAGTTGAATAGAACATGTATTGGAATATGTATCCGTGATGATGAAGGTACCTTTGTGTTGGCTCAAACCATCCCGCTCTCTCCTGTGTATTTTGTTGCCGTCGGAGAAGCCTTGGGTTTATTCCACGCCTTACAATGGCTAAGTGACATGCAATTTGACGACGTCGATGTCGTCTTGGATTCAAAGATTACAATAGACGCCTTCCATCATTGTGAGGTTGATGTTACGGAATTTGGACAGGTAATTTCAGTATGTCAGAGTCTTTTCAACACAAACTTCTCAAACTCTAAGGTCGAGTTCAACAGGCGACAAACAAATGAGGTAGCTCACACCCTTACTGGGGTTGCCACATTAACTGCTAGTCTCACTATTTATTATCGTGTACCTCGTTGTATAAACTCTCTTATTATTAATGAAATGCTATAAGCATACTCCTTTTCTTTCAAAAAAAAAAGCAATTTACATGCATAAAGGACATCTCCAATTTGATCATGTAGCATCAGATAGAGACACAACCGGTTACCATAGAATCATTTGGTTGAAAATGTGTTCTTCAACCTTGTGACTTTGGGTTGATACTCTAGCGCACCTAAAAAAGGGACGTTGAGACGCGCCCACCTTTGATGTAAATTGCCGAAATTGATCGAGCACATTTTCTATCAAAGAAAGCATTGCATACCAAATAAGCTTAATTAATGATGCATGTGGAACTATTGTATCAGTTTCCTTTTCCAGTTTACGTGATTCATTGCTGTGTTAAATTCCGCAGCTTTCAACTAGTCAAAGCTGCAATTAGACTATCGACATTGCACTGAGAGGGTGAGAGGGATAGTGACTGTGTGAGTGACCATAGTACACATCTTTTTTACTACTGAGAAAGGCATGAAAAAGATGTGTCTCCAAATATTAATATTTTCCAATTTGTACACTTTTGCCCATTTATCTAAGCTTTCATTTTTGTGTTGTCACAAATTGAGTGCTGATGATACTTCATTTTCTCCCAAGTTTTCCAATGGAGGGTCAATGCAATTATTTACCATTAATTGGAGGAGTAAAAAGTTCAGGCAAAAGACAAGGACACTCACCCTACCTCTCTTGCGTCTATATTATTATTGTGTACCATCCAAATTCGTCCTCAGTTCCTTGCTTGCTCTGCATTCTGTTTTAGCGTTAGAACAATTAAATGAAAAAACAAGTACTATGAGTTCATACTCACATGGAATGCCGGATTTCTTGTCACTCATAATTTTGACGATTGTGACTAAGGATAATGGGTATCCATGGCCCTCTCGATAAACAATTTATTTCCGGCTTACAACACAAACTCTTATCGCACTAAGGGTTCATCTAAAACTACTTTTATAGCAAAAGATAGAACAAATTTAAATTGTTTTTGCATAAGCTATAAGCTGATTCTATAAACAATCTTATGTAACTTATGAAATTCAGCATAAAATAAAAATTGTTGGAATATTTTATTAATTATTTTTTAAAATTATTATATTCCAATATAATTACATGTGATAACACTTTTTTTATTAATTGCGTAAAAAAACACTTTTTTATTAATTATATTTCAATTAATAGTCTATTTTTTTTAAAGAATTAATAGGCTATTTTAATTAGTGATGAAATTATATAACAAAACTAATTAGAATTATAATTCTTTAATTAATTAAATGTACAATCAATTGATATGAGTTCAATATGAATGAATATCATATGACTCGTTTGAAATAATGGAAACTTTAATTGCCTAACACTATATATAGGCTATGATGCTCGTCATAAGGAGTATCATGTGAGAAATAATCATAAACCGACGGGTGCTCCTCATTTGTCTCTTTATGTTTTAGATTGTTGTCGTTGATAGACTACCAACAAAGAAATCCAAGTATTTATAATATCTTTAATTAATAAACATAATGTGGATCCAAATTAATAACATAAAATACCAAACCTACCTACAAATAATGGGACAACCTAGCCATTATTTGAATCAGTAATTGATTGAAGTTGATATATTAATACGAACAAAACGAACTCTGCACAGAAAATGAAAAAATAAATAATGACACACTTAAACAGAGAAATCATGAAAGAAACATTAATACATGTGAAAACCACTTATCTGGAATAAAAGCGGGGAAAATACGCATGTGATTTCGTGTTGAAAAATAACCCAAAATCACCTTTTCCACTAAAAGAAGATGAAGAAAAACTTAATGAAAAGATAGAGCTTGTATCTCTAAAAAATTAGGGTTGGATTTTCATAATGACGAATTTATAGAAACCTACCTTTTATGAAGTGAACAATTAGGGCTTTAAGTGTTATCTCACTGTTCTCCTCTTTTTAACCTCCACCGCTCCTATTGATTGTTTTTCTTCCTTTCTTTCGGTATTTTTTTAAGGTAAAATTATCGCCAAAGTTCTCCTCCAATTTCATCATGTTTATTTGCCTTTATTTTGATTTTCATTTAATCAATTGTTTATTTACGTCAATACATTTATTCAAATTGGTTTCCCTATGAGCTTCGATCAGTTTCAATTAATTAACCTATTTGAAAGCTTATTGCAATACTGTTCATGTCAGATTTTTTTTCTTTTCCTCCACATATGAGTGAATAGTTAATTAAATATTGAATTAATTGGCTATCAATCTATATATAAGATACAATGTTTCCCATAAGCGACTTATAAATCAAAGTGATCGGAATAGCCATGTTTTTAGATATGTAATATTAACGACTTAGTTATTAGCTGAATGCAAGGAGAGAAAATCAAAAGAACGTCAAACTAAAACGACAAAATCACGAAAGAAAAACCTAAGATTCTAGATCAAAATATGTCCCCAAAATCATCCATTTATGGTGAAAGAATAATAAGAGAAACTTAGAGAAAAAAAGTGGAGCTGAAATCTCTAAAAAATTAGGACCGACTTCTCATATTGATGAAGTTTAGAAAAACTTATGCAGTGAAAAAAATGCGGTGCTAAAGAATGTTTTTTTTCCTTCTTTGAATTTCGACTACTCTTCTTAATTATTGTTATTTTTTTTTTCAATATTCATCTTTTAGGGTAAAATATTTAAAATTTGTACACCAAAAAATACTTAAAATTTCGTCATATTTTTTGGTCAACATGGTTAAGTGAAAAATACGAGGTTTGAATCCCGACCCTTACTTACATATTACAATGTTTTTAACAATTGAACCATGCTCACGCGGACTTAATTCTGTCATGTTTATCTGACCTTAATTGTATACATTTTGATTTTAATTCAATCAATTGTTTGTTTATGTCATCACGTGCATCGATTTTGATTTCATATTGACTACGTTGTATACACTTCATTCCCTTAATATTTTTTGGTCGAATGACGAAAATCGCATGCACGAAGAGCAGATAAACTAGTGTTACATGCCCTTTTCAGGATAATCCATTTTTTTGATCACATACCCCTTTTCAATATAATCAAAATTTTAATGTATTTTTTTTGTTATTTCTATTTTATATCACAATATCGTTTACATACAGTTCTCAATCCTATTATAATTATAAAATACAAATAATATAATTTAATTTAATATTTAATACTGAAAAAATATTAAAGTGAATAAACTATTGCCAAAAAAATTAAAATGGGCCGTGATGATTAGGCTCATACCCGTCAACAAGCCCACAAAGTATTTTTGGCGGGAAGAATGTTGGTCCCACATATGATTTCCCGCCATAGAAGTCGTCTTGGCGCTCAATAGGAATAGCGAGAAGAAGAACTGAGAAACCATTTCCCAAACTTTGGAAGTTAGGTTTCAGAGAAGCTTCAACCGATTCAGCGAAAATGGAAGCATTCGGTGGTTATTTGGTTGATGAGAAAGCCGTTAGGGTTGAAAACGCTTTCTTAGATTTTCTCAAAAGGTTCGATATTCTTCTTCATTTTCTTCATCTTCATCTTCATCTTCTCGTTCTTCATTTTCGTAATAATTAACTTAATTAGTTTAATAATTGTTTCTGTTTTGTTTTGGATCACCAGTTTCAGATCTGGACAAAGGAATGAACTTTATTACGAAGCGGAGATTGAAGTCATGAGAGCTAACGAATCCAACACCATGTTCATTGATTTTGAACATGTGATTAGATTCAGTGATGTTCTTCAGAAAGCTATCTCTGATGAATATTTGAGGTATTTTTTTTCCAATTGGATTTTTATTGAAATTACTGAAACCCTAAAATTTGGTATTATTTTGGGATACTGATAATTGTTTTTGTGTTGTTGTTGATGATAGGTTCGAACCTTACTTGCAGAATGCCTGCAAGAGGTTTGTTATGGAGCTTAAGCCGACATTCATTTCTGATGATAACCCTAACAAGGATATCAACGTTGCCTTCTATAACATTCCAATTGTCAAGAGGTATATTCAATTCATTTCCAATTTCGTTTTCATTTCGTTAGTTTTAGTTTAATGTATTTTAATTTGCAAATTGAGGCTTTGGAGTTTTGATTAGGTCTGTCGGTGTGAGGGTTTTAAAATTAAGTTTGTGTCTGTGTTCGATGTTTTTATAGGCTAAGGGAATTGGCTACATCAGAGATTGGTAGGCTTGTATCTGTAACAGGAGTGGTGACAAGGACAAGTGAGGTTCGACCTGAGCTTCTCCAAGGAACTTTCAAGTGTCTAGAATGTGGTGGGGTTATAAAGAATGTTGAACAGCAATTCAAGTATACTGAGGTAGTTAATTGAAAATTGTAATTTTTTGTTGCCCGTAGTCTTAAATTATGAATAATACGGTGTTTCATATCGTTGCTTATTTTGATTTTTATATGACTGTTCTGTTTGTGCTAATGCAGCCAACAATTTGTCCAAATGCTACATGTAACAACAGAGCAAAGTGGGCACTGCTTCGCCAAGAGAGCAAATTTACTGATTGGCAAAGGGTCAGAATGCAGGAGACGTCCAATGAGATACCTGCTGGCTCTCTGCCTAGGTCATTGGATGTTATTCTTCGTCATGAGATTGTAGAACATGCTAGGGCTGGTGACACGTGAGATTTCTCTTGCCCCGAATCTGCTTTAACTTTTCAAGTTGTACTGAAATGTAAACTTTATGGAATTTGGAAGTCAAAATAATCAAACCACAAACTGTCCAATTTGCAGGGTGATTTTTACTGGAACTGTAATTGTCATACCTGATATATTGGCGTTGGCTTCCCCTGGAGAGAGATCAGAATGTCGTAGGGAAGCTTCTCAACGCAAGGGTGCTTCATCTGGGAATGAAGGTGTGAGGGGCCTTAGGGCTTTGGGAGTCAGAGACCTCTCCTACCGACTTGCTTTTATTGCCAACTCTGTTCAGGTTCGTTATATTGTACTTTGTTATTCATAACGTTCATATGATTTAATGTTAGTTGTGATAAATATGTTTTCTGTATGGTTTGTTCCAGATTTGTGATGGTAGAAGAGAAATAGACATCAGGAATAGAAAGAAGGATTCAGATGAAGATGATCTGCAATTCACTGTAAGTTGGTGATGATTTCTATGCATTATTATGTCAACCGTTTGATTTTGAGTTCACATTGTCAGCTGTCATGACCAACTGACTGGTGTTGCATATAATATGATTATGAATAATATAAAATTTTTGGCTTTAATCTACATATTTTAGGTTGATTACCATCCCTGTTATTTCCCCCTAATATTTATCAATCTATTGCTGTCCTTAACCTGTTCATTTTTCTTTAACACATGTTATGTGCACACATACATGATGTTCTCGGTCAAATTTCTGTCATATACGAGAGAAAATGACCAACACTATATTTGACTGGTTGATTTAACAGGCTCAGGAACTGGATGAAGTTCAAAGAATGAGGAACACTCCAGATTTCTTCACCAAGCTTGTTGAAAGTGTAGCTCCAACTATTTTTGGTCATCAAGATATTAAGCGAGCAATCCTTCTTATGCTAATGAGTGGGGTTCACAAATCTACTCATGAAGGCATCAGCCTTAGAGGGGACATAAACGTTTGTATTGTTGGAGATCCTAGCTGTGCAAAGTCTCAATTTCTTAAGTACTTACCTTTCTCTTTTTCTTTGATTACTTTCATGCTGGTTTGTGCGAATTGAATGGATCATGTATGGTTATCATTTCAGGTATACTTCAAGCATTGTTCCAAGATCTGTGTATACATCTGGAAAGTCATCATCTGCTGCTGGGTTGACTGCAACTGTTGCCAAGGAACCAGAAACTGGAGAGTTTTGTATTGAGGTCATTAATCTGCCGCTCTTTTGTATTAGTGGAAGTGTACACATTAGTTGTGCATGAAAGCAGCTCTATAGAACTAGCGTAGGAAAATGATAATAAGATTATATTTTCAAAAACTTACATTATTTCTTTTCATTTGTGTTTGTATCCTTGGTTTGGCAAATTTAAATTGGTACACATTTAACTTGTCCTAGTTTAAACCAGATTCAACTAGTTCTACTGTTCATCATAATTATTTGATAAAGCACAATAATAGGATTAGAGTTGCTTTAGGTTTAAAATTACTGCCTGGAAAATAGTGAATCAATGAACGATTAAGTATCATTAACAGTTAAGAATTAAGTTAGAGTAGGCTGTATATCATAAGTTTGTCTGTCCACCATGGATTCTGAACTAAGCATTCCAAAATGTTTGCGAGTTGTAATTATGATTTTCCATTCAGAAACCGATATAAAGTATAGCATAAAAACGATTTATCAAACATGAATTGAGAGGTATTGCCTGAGTTCGGTAAAGATGAATTCAAAACAAGTGGGTTTTAATATATTCAAGCACTTTATCATTATCTGGCTGCATAAATACTCTCTAGTGTCTTGTTTTCTTATGTAAGAACTTGTTTTCAGGCCGGCGCTTTGATGCTTGCTGACAATGGCATTTGCTGCATTGATGAATTTGACAAGATGGACATAAGAGATCAGGTAAGAGGCATGCATTTTTTTACTGGCATTTGAGGGTCATGGACTGGAAAGTATCTCATATTTGATTGGATTGAAGGTTGCAATTCATGAGGCTATGGAACAACAAACTATTAGTATCACAAAAGCAGGAATACAAGCAACACTCAATGCTCGTACTTCCATTCTTGCCGCTGCCAACCCTGCTGGAGGACGGTATGATAAGTCTAAACCACTGAAGGTAATAACATGTTCTGCTAACCTGGTTATTAATTACCTTATTGAGTTTAACTTGGCCTAATTTAGTTTTTGCCCTTTCTTTGTTTCAGTACAATGTGGCTCTTCCACCGGCTATACTTTCAAGGTTTGATCTTGTATACATTATGATTGATGACCCAGACGATGTTACAGATTACCACATAGCTTCTCATATTGTGCGAGTTCATCAAAAGCGCGAAGAAGCTCTTGCTCCAACGTTCACTACAGCAGAACTGAAGCGTTATATAGCCTATGCAAAAACTCTTAAACCAAAGGTTTGAACACTGCTTTTTATTTTGGTTCAAACTGTGTTAGAACTTGCCTTTTTGCTTCTTTCTTACTTAGCCTGATTAATGCAGCTAACGTCAGATGCAAGAAAACTACTGGTAGACTCTTATGTTTCTCTCCGTAGAGCTGATACAAATCCTGGCAGTAGGGTTGCATATCGGATGACAGTTAGGCAGTTGGAAGCTTTAATCAGGCTGTCGGAGGCCATTGCAAGGTGTCATCTGGATAATCAGGTGTTTAATGATTTTAGAGGCTGGTGAATATGCATTTGTATATGTTTTCCTTAGCTGGTCTAAAGACGATTTTCTGATTTTATAACAGGTACAACCTCGTCATGTTCGTTTAGCAGTAAAACTGCTGCAAACTTCTATAATAAGGTAGGATATATTTCTTGCTTTGTTTTAAATTTCTATTTTGGGAGCTAGCTTTTGGCTATAACTGCTCTTTTACTTTTTTTCCTTGCAGAGTGGAGTCAAGTGAGATCGATTTATCTGAGTTTCAAGATCAAGATATGGACGAAGAAGCAGGTAGTGACGATGGAAATGATAATAACGATGCTGATGGTCAAGCTGGAAACTCTACTGCTCAGGAAGCCGCTGGAACCAATGGTGAGGTGTCTCCTACCCATTTTACCTTGCAATCGTCTATGGGATAAAATTTACTTATTCACTGGTTTAATTGACTTGCAGAAAAACCAGCCGATGGATCTAACCCCCAAAGAAAAAAATCTACTGTAACTGATGAATACTTTCAAAGGATCACCAAGGCCCTTGTCATGCGTCTTAGACAGCACGAGGAGACCGTAATGCAAGAAGGTTTTAACTTGAAACTTTGTTGTTATAGAATATCTCAACATTGTTATACATCAAAGTTTTGATCACTACACATTGCTGTTTAAAATTTAAATTCTAAAATTTATTCAGGTTCTGAACATCTGGATACCCTTTGTCTGGCGAGATTTGTTTATATAAAACAATGTCGGTGATACTACAAAGTGTCCAAACTCCATGTGATCATATTGAAGGTTGAATTTTCTGTGGGTTTATCTATTGCAGGAAGTGGCTTAGCTGGGATGAAGCAACGGGATTTGATTAAATGGTATGTAGACCAGCAAAATGAGAAAAATAATTACAGTTCCGTGGAGGAGGCGAAAGTTGAAATTTCCCAAATTAAAGCAATTATAGAGGTATGTACTTGTTTTATAGATCCTTCAAAGAAATTAGTATATTTATTGGCATACATGTTAACTATATGAAACATTTTACTGTAGATTTTAATTCGAAGAGAGGGGCATTTGATCGTGATAGATGATGGCAGGCAAGCAGCATCAGAAGCTGCTGGTGCAGAACAATCAGAGTCTGCTGCTAGAAATGATAGAACTTTGGCTGTGGCTCCTAATTATGTTGTTGATTAATAGCCTAGTAGTGATGAAAGAGTTTGGAAGCCACTTTGTTTCGCCGTCCCAATATTGCAGCAACTTGGTGGTTTCCTTTGTCTTGAGCTGCAAGCTTTTCTTGGTAATGCTGGAAAACTGGTGTATCGCCAATTCAGTTTACTACTGAAAAGTTTGATGATGTTGGTATTTTAGTAGACAGTTGATTATATTTGTAATATTATTGTCTTCATTTACAGGGAGTACTAATTTAAGAGTTGAACGATGTCGGTCAAAAAAAGAAAAGAGTTGAACGATGTATGCATTTTACCTGTAGTTAATCATTTTCACTTTTAAACGATTTTAGTATAGAACAGGTTAGCCAATTTAACTAATCAATCTTGTATTCTAAAAGCATTTTTGTTCAAGATATAAAAGCATCTATTTATTTATATTCACATCAACTCACAACAAAGATTAACTAATCAATCTTGTATTCTAAAAGCATTTGAATATCAAAATAAATCAACTTACAAAACTACCCTTCTATTTTAAATTGGTTTGGGTAGGGACAATTTTTTTTGTTAAAAGCAAGTAGGTGTGTGCCCTTGATTTACATCTTAATGTTTTTAGGAGGATGTATAACACACACACACACACATAAATATGTAAAAAGAAGGAATATAATGTTTAAACTGGGCTGCCAGGCAACAAAAAGGATATACAAAATTAGAAATATAATGATGTAACAGTCCTCAATTTTATTTAATATGTAAATTTGGAAGTACCCTAAAAATAAAAGAAATATACAGCATCCAGATGTAAACCTCTGATGTATTTAGTGCATCTGAAATAGTTTAGAGTCTAATATTGTGTGTAAACAACAGCCCGAAGTACTCTTTCGGTCCACGGTATTTTTGAAAAAATGGTTCAATCCTATTTAATACTCCGTCCGTTTTAAAATAAGTGTCGCTTTAGTCAAAAAAATTTGTTTCAAAATGAGTGTCGCTTTCAGTTTTCAATGCAATAATAATTTTTTCTTTTCAATTGTACCCTCCAATTATACTCTGCACACTACTTCCAAAGTATTACTTTTAAAACTAACCAATAGTTAATAAGGATAATTTGGTAAAATAACCATTCTCTTTCTTTTAATCATTGCATTTCTTAATATGTGTGTAAACACCTAAAACGACACTCATTTTGAAACGGAGGGAGTATTATCTAACCAACAACTAAAAAACACTTTCAGTCAAGGGTAATTAAGAAAACAAACCACCACCATGAATTCAATCCTATCTCATACAAAACAAACTTGACCCCAATAGCTCAGTTACTAATCTAGACAAAAAGTATGTTCTACTAAAGTATGTACCACACCAATGCATATTCATCTGTTTTTGTTACAGCAAAACTAAGGAAAGACGTGAACTGTGACAAATTGATGATGAGTGCCTTGTAATCCTGAAATGAAAGTAAATGAACAAACACAAAGAACTAACAATACATTCCCGAAATTTACCACAGAACCAGAGAGTTCAGACAATTCTCCCCTCCTTGAATTGACTCGTTGAGTAATTTTTCCCCATCTGTATCCACGGGAAACTTGAGGCTCCCTTAGTAAATGTGTAATCATTATTTATGTGCCAATAAAATTCTGGCTACTTTGACTTTGTGTGTAGATGGATGATTCAGTTTACACATCAAAAAACAAAGAATGTAACACTGAGATTCATCCCTCTGTAATTTGATGGTTTTCCTTAGTTTAACCCAAGCTTCAAATTTGGTGGACCTCCTGATTTACCGCATTGAGATTCGCAGCTGAGTTAGACATATCTATTGTACCGTGTTCTTCACTAGTTTCAGGCTTGCTTTCCCATAGCTTACCTGCCTTCGCAATTGCAAGAATGAGATCAAGTTGTTTTTGCTGTTGTTCCTACATGAATGATCAAACACCATCAAGATAAGTCAAACTCGATGAGCAAAAATCACGACGATATTTTAGAAAATAAAATGTTCAAGAGAATATAAAATCTCTAGTCTGACGTATGGGTTTAAACTGGAATACTAGATTCATGGTCTGGTAAACATTTTGCTTCAGAATATAATATTATGTCACATCATTGTGTTGTGTGTGGGTGTGGGTGTGCGTAGGTGGGTGAGTAATACTGTCAACGAATCAAAATAAAATCTCTACCGCACATGAGAGCTAAAGTGTTTGAATAGAATACTACAGCCACAAAATAATGTTACCTTTAAAGTTCAATAACAAACTAGTGTCATTTGATTTCTAAAGAGTGCTTGCTCTTTCACAGAGTTTAAGTAACATTGAAGGGATAATTACCTGCATTGCTAGCAAAACCTTTTGAACTTCCCCCAGCTCCTTCTCCAAAATGTCTGATTGCAGGGCTAATGCTCTTGCGGCCTCGGAATTCTTCTGTGCCAGAGCTGCAGTCTTCATTCAAGAAATGAACAAATAATTAGATATCATTTTGTTATATTTTTTCTGTTCATTAAATTGATAACAATATATAAACCTTCAACCAGACACTCAAAATGTTAATGAGCATTTTTTTTAAAGAACTAAGTACTCGAAATGTTAATGAGCACTTTTTTTTTAAAGAACTAAGTAATAATTACTTAGTGTTCTGTAAATCTTATTTTTTTATCAACAAATATTAATTCCAGTAATATGAATTCCTCGGAGGACACTACAGTACAGGATCTACATCTCAGAGAGTTTTTGCTTCATGCTCCTGCAACCAGATTGAGTCAATTTTTAGGGAGATTCACAGTTGTAGTGGCTGCTTTCATGAAATGGGGGCAAAACATTTTGTCCCCAGTTTCATTGTTTTCTGACCTTCCTTCTTGAAACCTCATACTTTGTTTCAAAGATAGACTGTTTTCCAATGTCATTTCCACCCAAAACCTGCATTTTCTTGCAAGCTCATCGCTCTGTTCTATTCACATACTTTGTTCTGTTCACTATCTACACATGTTTTCTTTTCAGCATTTTCACATATTCTCTGTCATGAGTTCTCACACTGTTTACCTATCTTTTGCTCAGATTCCACATTCCTGTTTTTTTCTTCCCGCTGTGTTCTAAGTCTTCTGTTTATTATTTCATGATTTCTGTCATTTTTTACTAGTGTTTTTAGCTTAAGGCTATGAGTTTCTCAGTCTTTCATTTTAGAGCATTTATATATGTCTTGCATAGAAATTTTCACATGTATCTATGATCTCCAATAAAGTGCCAGACTCTATTCCCTATAGCAGTTTGAGGTTAGTCTGTTTGCGACAGCTATCGAAGATTGATTGAAAGCCGGGCATTAGCATTTCAAGCTCCAATCTACTCATATCAGGGGTTAGTTTAGAGGCATAAAATCATTCTTTCATGAGCTTCTCTATCCATAAGCTTATGTTTTTAGGAAAGTTGATGTTTGACTACAACCAATGACGAACACATGAATACACACTTGGAATTATTTATCTTTTCTAATTCCCCTAACTACTTCTGGTTGCAATCTAGGTTATTTAGGTAATTTTTTTATGCATTTTATCCTGTAGAGCTGCCAAGATTGGTTATGAACCTTAATTTTGTCAGCAACCTAACATTGCTAGAATATTTGAGCCATTATGATATTATTGCTTATATATTATCAACAAGCAGTTTGAACTCATACTATAAGTTCTAAATTACTACTTTTGACAAAAATTAATAAATAACCCAACAAACTCTCCCTCAAAAAAAAAAAAAAAGGAAAAAAAAAACACCCAACAAACTCTCAGCACATATCACTATACTTTCAAAAACACAGTTGTCAATATTTTGTTATTTGAACAAGTCGGTTGTGAATCACGCATCTCATCTACGATCTTACATTGCTCTATGAACCTATTCTATCTAATATTCAATAGGTCTTTTCCATTGGTAAAAACTATACTAAATGTGTATTTGATTCTTCAGTGACGAAAACTGATTTTCATTAAAAGTGAATCGAAAGTAAAGTGACTTATGTTAAGATCAATTTACGTAAAAGTAAGTTGAACAATAAATTGGGCTAAAAATCAATTATAAAGACGAAAAATTCAAATAAAGCTTTAAGTTGGAATATATTCAAGAGGAAAAATCAATTCTACTTGAGAATACTTTACATTTCATAATAAACTTTATGGTTCAAGAATCACTTTTATCTCTTTTTACTCAACAATTCATCTTACACACATTAAGAGTAGTGTAGTAATTACCTCAGTTATAGGTTCCTTCAAACCCTTCCTGGTAACACGAAACCTAATCCCCAATTTCTCAAGCTGCCTAGACAAAACCCTAACAACCGTCGCATTACTCTTCAAATCCTCCTCCAATTTCTCAATTCTCTGCAAAAATTCCACCTCCGAAACAGAAACCCCACCGTTCAACACCGTCTCTCTCCATTTCCTTCTCCTAATCACCGCACCAGTCAAAACACCAACCACCAAAAACAACAAACTCCACGGAGCAACTCTGTTACCGATAGCAAGATATAACTCCTTCTTCCAAATTGCAGTCACGGCGACGGTGAAAGATACGATGAGGGAAGAGAGAAGAGCGGAGAGTTCGAGGAAGGAAAGGAAGGAATCAAAATTGGAATCGGCGACGGAAATTTGAGATCGGCGGGGGAAGGAGTTGGAGTGGACGGTGTAGGAAGTGAAACGGTGGGGTGTGGAAAGTGGTTTGAGGCTGAGGATTGGAGTATTGAGATGAAGAGGACGTAAGAGTGAATGAGGAGTTGAAGAAAAAGGTGAATGCGTGAAATGGTGATGATGGCAAGTGAGTAACATTGTTGGTTTGAATTTGAAAGTGTGACTATTTGGGTAGAAGTAGAAGTAGAAGTAGAAGAAAGAACATTACTGGAGTTTCGATATCATCAAGATACGATTTTCAGCTCTCTTTGACCATGGCTTCATTCAGGCTTCTGTTTGGGTGACAAAGGTATGTTTGAGACTTTATTTAATTAAAGTATTTTAACTGGACAAAGGTTATTTATAGTACTTAATATTAGTTTTTTATTTTACAGTGATTTTATTCAAACTTTAATATATTATTCTATTTGTTCAAAATTATAAGTCGTTTTGATCATTTTACATAAATTAAGAAAGATAATTAATGTTGTATCGAATAGAAATTATGAGTTATATTACATAATTTTTTTTTTGAATAAGAATTATATCACATAATTATTATTCTTCATTAATGGTCTGATAAAAATAAATTAAAGAATTAAAAAAGAGTAATAAATAATTAAGGTATAATAGAAAAAGAATCATTTAATGTTTCATTAATATTATAAAATAACATATATTTAGGGAGAATATACTAAAACAGCTTATAATTTGGGACAAATTGATTAAAACGTATAATTACGAGATGGATCGAGTAATATTAACAATTGATTGATATTAGAAAAAAGAGTTATAAAGGCGTATTTGACTTTCAGAAAGCTAGTGTTCATTTTCCCAATATTAACATATAAAATAAAACAATATTTGTTTTACTAAAACGACTTATATGATATGAAATGGATAGAGTAATATATTAGTACTTATGTAATAAATAATTACAAAAGTTTTTTCCTCAAAATTAAGAAGAAAAACCTAAGTGCCCCTTACATTATATTTTTGTTATCAAAATATGCCTTTATTCAAAATAGTTGTACGATTGTTTATAAGATTTTTTTTTTCTTTCATTGTGAGCATTACGACATGTGAAATGATATTTTGGAGATCAAATTGAGCAAAAGAAAGAAACATATTCAACATCAGACTGAACGAAACATATTCAAAACAATGCTGGAAATTCAAGAGACAACAAAAAGAATGTTTTTTTAAGGTGGAAAAAATACGTGATTAAAGGGTAGAGATGATAAAGGTAGAAATTGAAGATGGAAATGCAGAAATAACTCAACAATGAGAAAACTTGAGTTAGGGGAAGATGATGACAGGGGTGTTCCTTAAAACGTTCGTTATGAAGATAAAAACCATTGCAGTCCAACCAAACCGTGTCTTGGAGTTGACGTATAGGTCAAGAAAGAGAAAGGTTTGCATAAAATGGTCAAGAATGGATATGAATAACCTACAATGGCAAAAAACCTGGGTACGAATTTTCATCTTAACAATAAAAGTTAGGAGAGAGCTTTAACACGCAATCTCTACCAACCAAACTCGATTTTAATTTTGCACTTAATAACCCGAGCCCAAGTACCTAACAACAAGGAAGAGGTTTAGAGAGTACCACCAATGTTTTTGAGCACACAAACCACAGTTCTGTATTTCAAGTAAAACAAATTGCAGTGATTGTATGAAGAACTTTATGAACAATGAATGTATGGAGATGATAGAACAGACTGGGCAAATAAGTAGTAATAGTTGGTAGAATACATCAACAGTTGAGTAGTCCAAACATTATTGCCTAAAATTGGAAGGAGTCATCCACTTTAATGTAGTTAAAAGTAATGTTCAAGTGGTGTTCTTATGTCTGTGTTTTTAACTTTGAGGACGAAGTTTGCCTAATTTTTGAGTTCCTAACAAAACCCCACAATTGTCAAAGGATGTTTGACTATTCAACACAATTAACAGTCAAGTCAAATGAGGTTGCCAAAGGATCAACCCAAAAGATTTCCCCAATTAACTATCACTCCAAAAAAAAATCCCTATCTTAAAGTGAAAGATAGGCCTTCAAAACCGTGCTCCAATACAAATAACTTGGCAAACATAATCACAACTCCATTAGCGTTCTGAAAGTCAAATAATTCAAGTGAAAGTCTCGTGCAAAGGAGTTATTTTATATAAACACGAGATTTGAAACATTGTATAGGACACCAAATATACCCATATATCAATCTCTCACTTTTTATCTTACACATTGAAATACATGAGGTAGGGCAGTGTATTTAAAGTCCACATACTACCCCTTGCAAAACACCAAAACTTGTTAATCGAGGCACTACAACGTCTTCCCAAAACTTGTTTTTCATCCACTACTAGGAACTGGGTCTAGTAGGATGCATTGCCGAAAATACCCACTAGCATAAAGATTTCGAGTTAAAATACCCACCAAAGCCATCCTTCAAACAGAACAATATTTTTAACAATGTTATCAAACCTCAACTTATCAACTACTAGTCATTTTTTTAGCATCACCAACACTAGTTTTAGGCAAGAATACTAAATTAAGGAGATATATCTTAAGTAATAATGCAACACAAAGAAAAGGTGCTCTAAAACTCAGTTATTTCAAAACAGGAAGGCTAATGGATCAACCAAAATAGAAGATGCAAACAAAAGGCCAAACACATAGTAGGTTCAAATCCTTTGGTATAGGTCCATAGTGGGCACCAAACAAGGATTACAACTTATTGAGCGAGCATCTGTAACCATACATGATGCTCAGCCCTTGAGCAGCACTCCCCAAAATTAGATTGATGATCAAATTGGCTATGTTGAAAAAAAATGATAAGATGGCAAGGTGGTATCAGGGAAGATTTGGGTGAAATGTGTGGGATCAACTCCTACGACTAACAAAAATAACATCTAATATTAGTCACAACCCTAGAACTCGATGGGTTTTCCCCTTATAACAAGAAGACAGCCCTAGAGATTGCACTGTGACTAAAAACCTTCGACTGAAGTTTCTTCAATGAAGATAACCTGGGAATGGAGCTTTTCCACACCAGGGGAGGGGCTCCATCAAATCAACTGGACACTGGTCAGTTCTGATTAACAACCATATCTCTCCTGCTTGAATGAAGGTTGTATAGGCAGGTGTAAATAAAGAAAAAAATTATCTAAAAACTAATATGCCATACAGCACAATCCAATGATATAAATTTCACCAACAGGCATATAATCAAGTTTTGGGATCACTTAACAGTTAAAGAGGCCGGATGAGTTTACTGCAGCATATATTTTTGGTCAGTATAAAGTAAAAACAGACCTTGCTGTAGTATATGGTCACTAACATAAAATTCAAAGGCAATAATAAACTAAGTTCCAGAAACCGAGCAAGAAAAGTACGAGACCAATAACATCCCAGGACAAATGGCCAACAACCGTTCTTGATCAGTGTATATTATGCTGATGAAGACTAGTATAGCTAAATGCTTCCCAGATTTAAATATTACTACTCCAGGACACACTATCATCAAATCTTGAACACCATTCCATATGAAAATCTAATAGTATGGCATGTAACGATTTGGCCTTCTGTACCTTGGAGCCTTCCTGCAGTTTGACGAAAAACAGAAGAAACCACAAAAAGTCAATTCTAAATAACAATTGAGCTTTGGTCTAAAACAGTAAAAAAATAACAATTGAGCATAGCATACAGAAATTTAAATGAGGCATGTTGCGTACCCATATCCATAAGGGGAGTACATGTAAGGGGGAGCATAAGGCCTCCTGAAGCCATATGCCATGTAAGGATTGAATCGCCTAGGACGATATTGTTTCATTCCAGGAACATTGGTCCTCTTAGGCAGAACCTGGAAACATAACATCCGTATCATCAAAAACTACAAATTCACTAGACGAGCTCATGGCTAATTTAAACTCAAGGTTCACATAAATTTCAAAAAAACATACTTTCAATTGACGGCCATGCAATTCAGATTCAGATAACAGGAGAGCCTCCTGAACAGCTTCAGTTTCAACAAATTCCACATAAGCAAAACCTTTAGGCTGACCAAACTTGTCTGTCAGGATAGTGACCCTGTTCACTGTACCACATGACTGAAAGTGTTGCTGCACTTCCTCTGGTGTGCATGCATAATCAACCTGAAGACACATGAATTTCAAGGGATTTTGATGCAAATAGTTAGTTGTATAAAATGTTAATCCAGATGAGCTAAAACCCAATTCATTTATCATACAAAAAACTACACTCCATAATCACACTATTAAAAATCACATATATATGCAAGACTCATGTCTCGGTAAAACTATTTTATCAACTATATCTTATATTTTTAACAAAAAAAAACAATCTTAGTGAATTGAACCATATCATCTATATCGTCAGTTGTAACCTTTTGAAAAATGCAAAATATAAAAGTGTAAAACTGAAAACTATTTGCACATTTATGATCTTTTTAATACGGAATATATCAAAAAAACTGACAGACAGATCACTGAATATATCAGAACTAACATTGTCTACCCTGCAAAGTCATTGTGAAGTCACCCATTTTGAACTGTAAAATTCATGCACAGCTATTACTTTTAACTACAATGACAACAAGAATCTTTACATTAGAACAATTATTTATTGTATCAATTCAGACTCCACAAGCCACCAACAATAAAACCAAATCAAGCCAACTCCATAAAAAGAAGTTTGCCTATACCATCCTTCATTGTGCATTTCACTCATTTTACAGGCTTTTCTCAAACTCCACAGGCCTTCTCACACATACTACTATTTATTGTCCTCCTCATAGTAGTAATTCACAACAGTACCAACCTTATCAGGTCTACAAGTCACCTAAAGAATGAGGAAGATTGCACGACCTAAATTGTACAAAGTTTATGAAGGCAGCGTGTAATGAATAGATAATGAAATAAGTTGGTTAGAATTCAAACTGCTGTTGTAAAAACAATTTTGTAAGATATTTTAGAAATGGGAAAAGGGAAAAAGCCTCAACAAAAAAATATCAGGAAGCCTAATTCATAAACGTGAAAACAATTATGAGATAAAGACCAAAGGGAAACAACAGCTGCACACCCTTTGGCACGTTGGGCAAATGACACAGTAGAGGCGCCACTGACATAGTTGCAGTCAACAAAAGGACTCTCTATGACTAAGATGCATGCGCAAAACTTACAGAAAGTTCTTCCAAAAGAACCACAAGCTGTCTCCTCCAGTTGTGAAGTTGAATCATCTTTAACACATACTACCTTCAGCTGTACTAGTTTCTGCCATGCTCATGAGGGATGCCATTCACAGTTTCCTCAAAATGTTCTTTATTTTTCCTTTTTCTTTTCTCATTTCTTTCTTTTCTTTTCTCTCTCTTTTTTTTTTCTTTTCTTTTTTCACTTTTCTTTTTTCAACTTCATCTATTTTTCTTTTTTGTATTTTTTTTCACATTTCTTTTCATATACTTAAAAGTTTTTCTTCTCAATCTTTTCTATTTTCTATTCCTCCGTGTGATACCTCACTAAATTTCATAACAACAACATACATTCTTTTCCCCCTCTACTATGAGCCTAAAAAACACCAGTGGCCCACCCGCAAAATACAATGTTAACATCCAGCGCTAATTATAGGACACGTGTAATAACAACGACCCTGCGATCATAGTGAGACATATGTCAAACCCTGTCTCTGAAGATTGTTAGTAATCACTCCAAACAAAAAAAAACTGTACAGTTTTGAATAAAATATAATAAAAGAAAGCAATACAAAATGAACCTATGCAGCTCAGCCTGAAATCCATTGAAACAAATCTGATTTGAGAAAAAAAGGTGTCATTCTCTCCGCTCACAACCAATGAAGGCCTCAAATTCCTAATGTTCCCACCATGAATAGTTACATATGCTTCTTGAAAAGCATTTATCCTAATAGCATGTGTGAACTAATTTGAACTCGTAACTAATCTGTATAAAAGTATTTTACACAAAGCAGTTAATATAGAATAGATAAATCTTTAAACGTGTTACTGAAGTTATACAGACTCTTTGACACACTTGAGAGTAACATGTTCTTGATTGACCAGAATAGAATAATTACGTGGAACAAGGAAAAGGGTTATATTTTTCAAGAATTGCAAAATCACATGGGTACAATATTGGTTGAGTATATTGATAACAGGACGGTTTCTTTGTAGACTCCAAACCAACTCTCTTAGAGCATTTCCAGAAAACTCACAGCATTCTGACATTGTTTCCAGCCAATCCTTATTTCACACATCAGAACACAACTGTCATTTGGTCTCTGTTCGGTTCACATCCTCACAAATTCAGAGAGGTAACTGTTTTTTTTCTAGCTTTTATCTGTTTGATTTCTCATTTTTGTTTAGTATGTGCCATGCTTGCTTATAGATAAATGGCTGCGTTGTTTTTTGCTTTCAGAGAGGTTTCAACATGTTCGTCTATTTTTCAAAGACGTCTTTCAATTTTGAAGCGGCTATTCTGATTATTTCCCTTTTATGATCCTTGACTTTCTTGTTTTTACTTATTTGTTTAGCTTAATCCAAACTTACAATTAATAATTGTAATTGTCTTTAAAGTTTAAATTAAGGTAATCTTTAATTTCTGAGCATTTATACCTCTGCACTCAACAGGATAAATATTTAGCAGTCATCCTGCAATAGCAGCTTTGAGATCAGCTGGGTTAGATAACTGTACTGTGTACAATTATTAGAAGAAAAAACCCCAAATTCTGCGACCCCTGGTTTGACAGAAAGAACATTGAATAAATGGGTCCAACATGTTCACCTATAGATACGGTTGGTTTGTTTTTTGTTTTCAGATAGGTCTCGACATGTTCGCCTACTTTTCAAAGACGACATTCAATTTTTAATTATGAAGTGCCACTAATTCTGAATTTTCCCCCTTTATGATCCGTGACTTTTGTTGTTATTAAATTGTGGGTTTCTCCTAATACTATCTTTCGATTAATAATTATGAGTGCAGGTGATTTTTTAATTCCTGAGCATTTATACCTCCGCATACTGCAGTATATATATATATATATATAGTAGTCATCTCGCTCAGTGTTGTCAAAGAGCATCTCCACCAGCACTACAGCGTTGTGGAATTTGAACAAATCATTACTGTTCCGTGATACGCTATTTATTACAAAATGGTATCAAATAGCAGCTGTGGCGACACTCGCTATAGCATAGACGGAAATGAACAAACCACTTTTTTGTGATCCATGATTGACAACATTGATCTCTCTATAGCAGCTTTGAAAGAAAGCGATAACTGTACTATGTACCATTATTAAAAGAAAGCAGTTTCGCCGACCCCTGGTTTGACAGACAGAACATTGAATAAATGGGCTGAAACTAAGGCCCGGTCTAAGAGGGAAAAATGGCTAAATAATGGCTTTAGAAGCTAAGCTGTCAGATGTCGTCATCAGAAACTGAGTCCACATAATGGAGTTAAGAGACAGAGGCTTATGTGGCATTCATTTGGTCTAACACGGTGACAGGGATATAAATACAACAGATATTGGGTGAAAAATTTGTATACAACGGATATTGGGTGAAAAATTTGTATGCCACGTAGAGGACAGTAAATGCGAAGACGACAAAAAAGAACAAGTTGGAAGCGAGGCTCAAAATCCATTGCCTACTATCTATTTCATCAATTTATATATTCTTCGTATAAATTTAATCGTGACAAAAGTACATACATGTAGAGTGATTAGGATTTTAAGCATTTAACTTGTCCAACTGCCGCCCTTTTGATTTTAATTTTTTGATGATGAGGATTATGTATTTACTTTTGCTGTATCCAAGACTACTAAATTAGTTCGTAATAACTAAATCAGGCCTTATCCTTTACGTTGATTAGGTAAATAAAATCAGATTTTCATATCCAACTAAACAATAGGATGCAAACATGCACGTAAAGGAGGAACCATGGTTCCGATTGAAAAACAATAAAAAATAAGAGATAGAGAGATACATACATTGCCGACAAAAACAGACCTAGCATCTGCCTCCTCCTTGTTTTCCTGAGAAGCAGCTACAGAAGCAGGATCTACACAAGAATCCCAATCAAAATGTTAAAAAGAGACAACAAAAGTATTACAATATCATCAACAATTGCAAGATATAAGCTTAAGTGCAAATTGAAAGTTTAGCTATGTATAATTCCATCAATAAAACTGAAATGTTTTGAATTGTGATGTGTTAATCACGACGATAATCATGGTTACGATTATGATTCAAACGTAAAAGTTAGATGCTGAATTGGATTGCATGCAATGGAGTTGAATCGGATTCGAGTTAATTCAATTAAGGTTTTAAAGAGTGATTAACGAAAGACGATTAGATCAATAAAATGAAGAATTAGAGAGAATCATTATGAAGACCTTGAACGGAGCCAATTTCCTTCTCGACCTTAGCATGCATTTCACGAAGAGCGGCGGCTTCTTCTTCCATTTCCTTCAAGCGGCGCCTCATCTCATCGAGCTCCTTCATACCACCGGCTTCATCGTCGGCGGCGGACATGTCGACGTCTCCTTCCATCTCAGCCACGTCTGGGATTTCTCCTCCGTAAACCTCATGCTCTTCTTCATCCATCTTTCCTTTCGATTCCACGCAACCAAATGCTATTGCGATGTGAATTAGGTTAATGCAATGTAATGAACCTTGTTTTCTACTCCTTTTATACACCAGTGTCCGTTTTTTATTATTTTAACAGTAAAGTTATTTATCTTTCATGAGACAGTAAATTTATTTGTCCGTTTTTTATTATTTTAACGGTAAGGGTCTGTTTGGTTCGAGAGTTTTTAAGGGGAGGGGAGGGGATGAGAGATTTATAATTTGATGTGTTTGGTTCAAATTTTAGAAGTGAAGGGGAGGGGAGAGGAGGGGAGCAAATTTTATTGCACCGCCAAAATTATCCTTAAATTAATTTAAAATCTCAATATTATCCTTATAACATTTATTATTATTATTATTATTATTATTATTATTATTATTATTATATTATACTACTTTTGTAACAACTTTTATTATATATTATTAACAAATTTTGTTTGTAACAACTTTTATTACTACTTGTAACAACCCTATTATTAATCCATTATTTCATCGTCTATACCGTGTTGTTATCGATTACATCGTTATTATTTCGTTACTTTATTATCCTTATTTAATTAAGTTTAAGGGTAAAACAGTAAAATAATTTTAAAATCCATCCCCTTCCCTTGTGAACCAAACACATTTGTAATTAAAATATCTCCCCTCCCCTCCATTAAAATCCCTTCCCTCCCCTCCCCTCCCCTCGTAATTCTCGAACCAAACGGACCCTAAATTTATTTATCTTTCAATAAACAGTAAATTTTGTTTTGAACAAATAAACAGTAAATTTATTTATCCCTTGACCCAATTTTTTTTTTATATTTTGGTATCGTATTAGAATATAAATTTGTGGAATATCTCATCGTTAGATAAATATTTAACTTATATTATTCTTAGGTTTAAATATGTTTTTGGTCCCTATAAAATTGCGACCTTCTAAGTTTAGTCCTTAATTAATTTTAATAGATTTTTTAATCCCTACAAAAAAAATTTACTTATAATTTTAGTCCCTGCTAAAATAAATTTTGTTTAATTATCCTTAAACTCTTAAATTTTTGGCTTAAATATGTAAAACGTCCCTGTAATTTCGCGTGTTTTTGCAAATCGTCCCTGTATCTTTTTTTGTTTCAAAAACATCCTTGTAAGTTGCTAACTGTTTGCAATTCGTCCCTCCCGTTAACTCCCGTTACAAAAACGCTGTGGTGGCAGACGGAAACACACGTGGCGAAGTGTGAGTTGGCAAAAGCTTGCTTATGTGTCATCGAGTGGCTAGAAGCAGGGACCAAAAATAAAAACGCAAAAGTGCATAGGGATGAAATTGAAAAAAACGTAAATTTTGTTCATTCCTCTCCCTCTATTTTTTCTTCTTCATCTTCAATCCAATTTCTTCATCTTCAACCCCAATTAAAACTCTACAATCTTTAATATTAGCATATTTTAGTCAGAAAGTACCAAGCATCACTCACATGTTAAACCACAACATGAACATAAATAAACCCATTTTTCCAATTTTGTGTTATACCCATTTTCCCCCCTTTTAATCAAATGAAGCACCAAATAAACAACATGAGTAAACAACATCTTCATTCAACTATCCTTATGCAAAACAACTGCAACAACACAAAAAAAACACAAAAACCATCACTAAAATTTCCTCCATATTTGTGTTCCTGAATCCTCCAGGAGAGCTCTCTTCTGTTCCCTCCTCCTGCAAAACAATACCAACAACAACAGCACAAAAAAAGTCCCAAAATTTCCTCCAGATCCGTCATCACCTTCATTTCACAAAAACCATCACTATAGTTTCCTCCAGATCTGTGTTCATTCTCTGTTTGTAAACCCATATTCTCAAATCACAATAATCCCAATCTAAAACTGTTCCAGAAGAAGGAATTAAGAATGAGAAGAAAAAATTGAGCTTTTTTAATGTAAAAATTGAATTTTTATGCGGTTAATCTTTATACGTTCGTCGAAACGGAATTTTTCGCTCTCTCGGACTCGCAACTGCAAGCTATGGTTGCAACCCTCTCCGATTTTCGTTACAATTGGAGTTCATAGATTTATGGATGTTGAAAATGATGAAAATCTGGATAGTTGAGATGTATTAGATGTAGATTATGAAGATGAGAGGAATCTGGGTTGTGTTTGATGAAAGTGGGTTAGGTTAAGGTGAATTCGAATTTGAGAAGAGAAATTTTTTTGAGTTTTTGAGATCCAAATTCAAAAAAGTAATTGAAATTGTTTTTGTTGTTGTTATTTCTGGTTATGTTGAATTTATGTGGGTTTAAGAGGAGAAAAAAAAAAGATGAAGATGAAGAGTTTAGTTGTAGATGAATGTGCAAAAAATCTGGGGTTGAGATTTGTTGTTTTTGCAGAGAAAAAAAAATCTGGAAAAAATCTGGGGTTGAAGATGAAGAAATTGGATTGAAGATGAAGAAGAAAAAAAATAGAGGGAGAGGAATGAACAAAATTTACGTTTTTTTCAATTTCATCCCTATGCACTTTTGCGTTTTTGTTTTTGGTCCCTGCTTCTAGCCACTCGATGACAGATAAGCAAGCTTTTGCCAACTCACACTTCGCCACGTGTGTTTCCGTCTGCCACCACAGCGTTTTTGTAACGGGAGTTAACGGGAGGGACGAATTGCAAACGGTTAGCAAATTACAAGGATGTTTTTGAAACAAAAAAAGATTCAGGGACAATTTGCAAAAACACGCGAAATTACAGGGACGTTTTACATATTTAAGCCTAAATTTTTTAACGATTCTTTTTATACAAGTTTAGAACACTATGAAAGGTTCATTTACTAAAATATAATTTTTTAACATGAAATAAATTAAATATGAATTTTTTAAAACGACAAAAGTTTAAGATATAAGTAATAAAAATATGGAAGTAGAAATCAAATTTTTGCGATATTTTTTTCGGAGGACCTTTTAATAACGTTCTTAACACGCCTGTAAAAAATTGTTGAAAAACTTAATAGTTTAAGCATAAATTAAACAAATTTGGATTGAGTAAGGACTGATATTGAGTGCAGAAATTTTTTGTAGGGATTAAAAATGCTATTAAAATTAAGTAAGGACTAAACTTACAAGGTCGCAATTTTGTAGGGACCAAAAACATAATTAACCCTTATTTTTATTATAGTTGATTGATTAAAAACTTAAATAATATTATAAAAAAAGTGTAATTTGAATAGTTTAAAGTTTAAATGAAAGTTATAATTGAAAACTAAAAAATCAACTCAAAATCATGTGATTTTGTACACTGGTTCGTGCGTCTTATCATGTAATCATACTGGACTAAAGTTTTATTTGCGTAAAAATAAGTAACATATAAAATAGTAAAAGGTATATCGATTCACACACGACGATACATGTCTAAAGCCACGTCAAACCCTTCTATCCTCACAATAGGTATTGATAAAAATGTTTTAAGGATGAATATTAGGTACAATGTTATATTGGTCGAAGAAGAGGTTTTTTTTTTTTTTGAAAGAGGTCGAAGAAGAGGTTGAAATGATATAAACTCAACGTATCGCATAACTACAACATACCAACTAGAACCATGTTTCAAGCAGGGGCGGATCTACATGTACTTGAGGGTGTGCACCTGCACACCCTGAACTTTTCAAATTTACACGTATAATCTTATATTTATTGACTTTGCACACCCTGAAAAATTATCTTTGCACCACCAATCTATTATTTCTCTCACAAAGAGATGAAAAATCAAAGAAAAAGAAGTGAAATATAAGTGTGGCTAGCTGTAGCATGAAGAAGAGGAGCAGGAAGTGAGAGATGAACCAGAAAAGAAGACGAAGGAAGACGGCTAGTGTTCTTTAATTGATACGAAGCAATTAACTAGGGTTATGTATGAAGGTGAGAAAAACACAAGAAGGGGGGTTGAATTGTGTTTTAGAAAAATTCTTCGTTTCTCCTAAAAACTGAACACACTGATCAGAAGCTAAGTGAGACAGCTTCTGAAGTGATAATCAGAATCTAAATGCAGCGGAATAAAACAGAGAGAGAGAGAAGAAGAACGACACAAAGCAATTATACTGGTTCCTTCCACAATCCGGAAGTAGTCCAGTCCCCCTTGCACTTCCAAGGAGATTTCACTATGAGTAATATCTGATTACAAATGCTCAAGCACACAAGCAAGAGACTTCCAATGCTCAAGCACACAAGCAAGAGACTTCCTTTGCTCAAGAACACAATCAAGAGACTTCCTGCTCAAGCACAACTGCAAGAGACTTCTTAACTAAACAAAATTACACAGAAAATTGTTTAAGGTTGAACACTTGATATACAATCAGAGGTGCTCACAATACAAATCAGATACAGACTCAATGGACTTAAGAATTTCTAAGATATGACTTGAGACACAGAAATTCTAAGTGAATGCAGAACAATTTCAGCAGAGGTTTGGTACTTGTGAAAATCTTGTGAGTCTTTCGTTCAGCGTTCTTGCATTGCCAAATCTCTAGGTCTTCACTCCTTTATATAGAGGTGTGAAAGAGACGTTGTGAAATTGCCAGCGCACCAAAGAGTCGTTGTTGAAGCTTGATCTTTCACCAATGATATATTGCCTGATTTGGTTGTTGTCCTATGAAGAACAAATTTGAAATCCATTCCTTATCCAAAGGAACATCTATGCAGGCAAAACCGTATTCTGGAGCTGTTTTCTTGTCCTGTAGCGTGGACACAAAACAGAGTAGTGGAGAACGTGGTTGTACAATTCGTACAAAGTACAATGTCAACGCTTTCGTCCAAATTGCAAACACACGCCTTCAAACACCTTTGAAATGACCGTTGCAAACTCCACTAATCCTTTGTTTGTGTTTTCGAATCCAATAGACAGCTTTTGCATTGATAATTCTTCAATTCTTGATTCTTTGCAAATCCAGTTGATATTCAGCTTCTGGTGAAATGGCTTCTGATGAGGCAGCTTCTGATGATGCAGCTTCTGATGATATGACTTCTGCAGCTTCTGATGACGCAGCTTCTGATGATGTGGCTTCTGGACCTCTTGTCTTCAGAAGCACTATTCTTCAGGAGCAGCTTACTTCAGGAGCGCTATTTCTTCAGGAGCAGCTTGACTTCAGGAGCGCTTTTTCTCTTCAGTAGCAAGTTGCCTTCAGGAGCGTCCAAGCTTCAAATTTTTGTTGTTTCCATAGCTCTTTATTTGCTCATTCAGAACCAATGATGATGTAACTTTATAATTATGGTCCTGTACACTTGAACAAATATTAGCTAGTCCAATTTACAATTTTTAATACCTTGTTATCATCAAAACCCTTTAAGGTTCATTGTTAAACACATTTTGTTCCAACAATCTCCCCCTTTTTGATGATGACAAACAAAAGTATTTAAAATTGATCAATTGTTGTTAATCTAATTAACAAGTTGACTTTGGGGTTCTGAGGTTTGTAAGCTCAGAATCTGAGGTTTGTAAGCTCAAACTCCCCCTGAGTCTGATAGTCTTTAAGGTGAGGTTTGTAAGCTCCCCCTAAGTTCTATCCAGGTTAATTAAATTCATTTTTCGCGCAATAAAATTATCAGAGCTTAAAAACAAAATTGAATCATTGAAAGAATTAACTTATAGCTAAGAAGAATGGTTCAATTAATTTTACTTGAATTTTGATACTCCTTCGTTCGTTCATAGCTTATACCAATAAGGTAAGAAAAAATGATAGAAGTTTTTCAAAAATTTCAAATGCCATTAATGGGGCTCAGAGCCTTTAAATACTTGTCACATATACTCCCCCTTTTGTCATTATCAAAAAAAATTAAAATAAGCATAAAAGACAAAAAGATTTGAGAAAAACTCAAACAAAAGAGAGTATAAAAGAAAGTGAACTAAATAAGTCAGAGCAAAATATATGAACATGTATATCAATTGTCAGAAGCAGCTAAACAGTCAGAATCAGTAAGCATTCAGAAGCAAAGAGAATTAAATCAGAATGGTTTCAGAAGCAAGGACTAGGAATTTAAAACAAACAACAAACAAAAAGAAAAACACAAGGGTGTGCAACTAAGGGTTGGTTTGATGTTGTTTCTTCATCTCCTCCATTTCTTCAATCTTCTTCTGCAACAGTTCTTCAAGCTGTTGTTGCCTCTGGAGAAGAGCCTGTTCCCTTTCCTTAGCTTCTTGCTGCTGCTGTGCCATCTGTTTCTTCAGAAGCTTACACAACCTGGCTTCTCTGGTCAAGTAGTCCGTTTCTGAGAAGAAAGGCTGGTTTGCCAGGAGCAGTGTAGAACTTCTTACTCTGAGACTCTGATTCAGATGCTCCATTAACTTCCTGACAGAAGCTTCCTTGCTTCTGATGCACTTAGCCCTTATGCTTTTAATTAGCTCAGTTGCCCGGTTCTGAAGAGATGCCCAGGAGTCATCATATGCACTTGTGAGATCAATTGTCCTTCGTTGATCCACAAGATTATGCAACTGACTCAGGATTGAGAGAAGCTCAGAATTAATATATCCAGATTCCAGGATGTTTGAGGGTGGTTGTTCAAGGATTTCAAGATCAGAATCACTGATTTCCAAATCTTGAACAGGGTTAGGAACTGGAATGGTAAAGTGTGTTTGTGTGTTTGAAGATGAAGGCTGGTCAGAGGCAATGTGAGTGGTAGAGGTTGAGGCTTGAACATTGACTAGAGAGATGTCAACATCCATGGGAGTTGGTTCTGGGGAGTGTTCAGGTAAAGGTTGAAATTCAGTTTCAGTTGGTGGTTGTTGTGGTGAAGATGATGTTTGAGTGTTGAGTTGGGGGTCAATGGTAGCTGTTGGTGATTGTGGGGGTGTTGTGGGTTTATGTGGTTCAGGTGTTTGTTGATGGGGGTTTTCTGAAACAACATTTTCAGAAGCAGCTGCTTCTGGAGTTGCTTCAGAGGCCTTTTCTGAGGTAGACTCAACATTTTCTGGAGGAATCATGTTGAGAGGTTGAATGTTAAGAGGTTGAGGGTGAAGGCGAAAAAAAGTATCAATGACTCTTTCTCTCTGCTCAGCCAGTTTAGCCAACTTCTCATTAATTATGTGACCAACTGGTTCATAAGTAGTTGACTGAGAGGGCTTATCGTTGGTTTTGGTTGATGTTGATTGGCTTTTTACTGGTTTTCGAAACAGTTGAGCTAAGGGTATATCATCATCAGAATCATCAGAGTCTGATAATGATTTGGATGCGGAATCTGATGATATATTAATTACCTTCTCTGGTTCAGGATCAGAATCCTCTTGAGCAACCTCACTGGTCATCTGCAACATTTTCTTGGCTTCTGAGACTACAGACTCTTGTAGCTCAGCAGCAATTTCCAAGACTTTTTCAGCTGCTGCCTTCTTCTCTTGTAACTCCTTTAACTCCAAATCAGAAGCATCTTGAGCTGCAGAGGTGATATGAGGAAAATCCTTGGTCCTCCTCAAGGCTGGCTTCCTCTTCCTCTTTGGTATAGCAGGTTGATCAAGAGAAATGCCAACATCCATGATCAACCTGGAATCCATGTCTTCAATGGCTTCTTCAATAGAAGGTACTGATGAACTACCAATTTTGAGCTTGTCAGTAGCAACTTTTGCCTTTTTAGCAGGTTGTTCAACCTCTAGATATTGCTCTGCAGTTATCTTCCTTTTTGACTTTCTGCCTCTGGCTCGTGGCAGAGCACCACCATACATTTCCTCTGGAATATCTTCCAATCTGATTCTCTCATTGGTTGCCTCAAAATGTTCCTTGATATAGTACATCTGCACTTCAATGGGATCCTTCTTGCAGATGGGTGGAAAGTCCTTCATAAGATCAGACTTAACAAATGATTCACTTAAATCAGTTTGAAGTTTGGTGACTTCACTGATTAGCTTCATATTCAAGAGAGTATGAGCATTAATGAATTTTCCAGTTTTTGTGTCAAGTAGCTGATCTGTGAAGCCTTGAGATTGACTGAGACTGTCCAAGATACCTCCTTGATAGAATATCTCTGAGAGGAGTCTTCCATAAGGAACCAAGGGTTTATCCAGTAGCTGACTCTGTTTCAAACACTCTACCAAGTACTTGAACATGTATTTGGGCACATTCACCTTTTCCTTCTTGATGAAGTGCTGGAGAAGGACCTTCTGAGCTAGATTTGGTTTCACACAGTCACCACTTGGAAACAGGTTCTCATTCTGAATCTTCAGAAGCATCTTAGTTTCCATGCTCAATTCAGCATATTTCTTCTCCTTCTCAGAATTGTATATCACCAAGTTGGCTTGCTTTTTCCAAATGCGTTTTTCAGCAGCATCTGAAAGATCAATTCCAGAGTAGTATCCAGAGGCTGCAACCTTGAGAACATACTCTATGTGCCATTGTGCAAGTCTTACTGGAATACCACAGATGCTGGACCTGATTTCATCTTCAACAAATGGCGCAAGACCCATTTCTTCTCTTGTTTTCCCTTCTAATTCAGGATACATTAGCACCATCTGACTTTCCTCAGCTAAGGATGCCGCTTTGTTGTAGAATTTTGCTCTTACCCAGAAGTGTCTAACCAGAGCTTCATATGTTGGTCCATTCAACATTTTGAAATAATCCATGAGTCCTTGCTCTTCATAGTAGCTTCTGATTGAACACCTATGAAAATTCAGAGAATCAAAGTCCACTGGATTCTCTATCTGAACCTGCAAATCCCATTCTTCCAATTTCATGCTTCTTCCTCTGTAGTCATATTCAGGGACCATTCGTGAAGTAGATACTGAATCTTCTCGTTGCGAGCTTGATGATGCCATTTGATGATTTACGAAGATTTGAAGAAGATGAAGATTTTAGGGTTCTAAGGTTGAGAGAATGCGCTTACTTCGCAAGAGGTTTGAGAGCAAATGTGTTTGTTGTGAGTGAGTAGTGTGTGAATTGACAAAGTGTTAAAAGTAAAACGATTGCAATTCAAAAGAGACAAACAAACATAACATTAATGACAAAATTGGGGGCGCGTGAAAAGTACTTTCAAAGCTTTTAAATCATCATTGCCCTTTTAGTTATACACCAACACATACAGGCCACGTAAGAAGTTCACAGAGTAACTACCAAGTTAGTGGGCCAGAAGTTACTTTTTAAAAGGTAACTTCCAACGTTTCCACTAATTCAACTATTCAGAAGCAACAAATCCAGCTTCTGGACTTCAGATGCTGACGTCATCATCAGAAGCGAGTTTTCCTCAGAACCTCAATAAAGAGCTTCTGATGGACTACCGCTTCTGAACTAACTTCAGAACCTAAAATCCTATTCAGGAGCAAGCAAGCATTTAATCAGATACAAAGTGCATGTTCAAATTTTTCTTTATAAAATCAAATCTTTCAACAGTTAAAGGCTTAGTAAATATATCAGGCCATTGATTTTCAGTATCAATGAATTGTATATCTAAAATTCCTTTTTGAACATAATCTCTGATAAAATGGTGTTTGATTTCAATGTGCTTCGCTCTTGAATGCAAAATTGGATTTTTAGACAAACAAATAGCAGCAGTATTATCACAATAAATGGGAATACTGTTAGCAGTTATCTGATAATCTTCCAACTGATGTTTCATCCAAAGTAGTTGTGTACAACAACTTGCAGCTGAAATGTATTCTGCTTTTGCTGTAGACATAGCAATAGTTGTTTGTCTTTTGCTAGCCCAGGATATAAGATTATCACCCAGAAATTGACAATTGCCACTGGTTGACTTTCTTTCAATCCTATCACCAGCATAATCAGCATCACAGAATCCAATTAGCTTATAATCTAAGGATTTCCTATAAAGGAGTCCAAGATTGGTCGTTCCTTTCAAATACCTGAAGATTCTCTTGACAGCAGTCATATGAGATTCTCTAGGATCTGATTGGAATCTTGCACACAAGCATACACTGAATAAAATATCTGGCCTAGATGCAGTGAGGTATAACAAAGAACCAATCATACCTCTATACAGCTTCTGATCTACTTTAGCTCCTTCATCTTCTTTGCTTAAGGTGCACGTAGGGTGCATTGGAGTGTTCATCACTTTACAATCTTCAAGTTTGAACTTCTTCAGAAGCTCCTTTGTGTACTTTGATTGATGAACATAGACTCCATCTTTGCATTGATTGATTTGAATGCCCAGGAAGAACTTCAGCTCTCCCATCATGCTCATTTCAAATTCATCCTGCATTAACTCAGAAAATTCCTTGCAAAGAGATGCATTAGTAGAACCAAATATTATATCATCAACATATATTTGCACAACAAGAATATCTTTCTCAAGGGTCCTTCTGAAGAGTGTAGTATCAACCTGTCCTCTTTTAAAATCATTTTTGATTAAGAAATTACTTAGTCTATCATACCAAGCTCTGGGAGCTTGTTTCAAGCCATATAGTGATTTCTTCAGTTTAAAAACATGGTCAGGATATTTAATATCCTCAAATCCAGGAGGTTGCTTGACATACACTTCTTCTTCTATGACACCATTTAGAAATGCACTCTTGACATCCATTTGATATAATATTATGCCATGATTAACTGCATAGGAAAGAAGTAACCTGATTGCTTCCAATCTTGCAACTGGAGCAAACGTTTCAGTGTAATCAATGCCTTCTTGTTGACTATACCCTTGTGCAACAAGTCTGGCTTTGTTTCTTGTTACTTCACCTTGCTCATTCAGCTTGTTTCTGAATACCCATTTTGTTCCAATAATGTTCTTGTGCTGAGGTTTGGGTACCAGATCCCACACATCATTTCTTTGAAATTGATTCAACTCTTCTTGCATAGCTAGGATCCATCCATCATCTGATAGTGCTTCATCAACTGTTGTAGGTTCAATCATTGAGATTAGTCCAATCATTGACTCTTCTTGTCTGAAATGTGATCTTGTTCTTCTTGGACTATCTTTGTTTCCAATGATTAGCTCTTCAGGATGTGAAGACTTGTGTTTGAATGTGTTTCTGGGAGGATCTGCTTGATGTGAGCCATCTTGTGCTTCATCAGAAGCAGCTTCATCTTGTGCTTCTGATGTGGGTTCAGCTTCTGAACTATCTTCAGATTCAGCTATCTGATCAGGTTCTGGAGTAGCTTCAGGAACCTGTATCTCTGCAGAACTTTCACCTTGCTTTGAAGTTTTATCTTCAAGCTCTTTGTCATCAAATTTAACGTGCATAGATTCTTCAACACAAAGTGTTTCTGAATTATACACTCTGTATGCCTTTGACCTTTCAGAGTAACCTAAAAAGATTCCTCTATGGGCCTTGGCATCAAATTTCTTTAGGTAGAGCTTGTTGTTCAGAATGTAACATGTACATCCAAATTGATGAAAGTAAGAGATATTGGGTTTTCTTCCTTTAAAGAGTTCATATGCTGTTTTCTCCAAAATAGGTCTAATATAGATCCTGTTTTGAACATAGCATGCTGTATTCACTGCTTCTGCCCAAAAATGTTTTGGTAAATTGTTTTCATGAATCATGGTTCTGGCCATTTCTTGTAAAGTTCTATTTTTTCTCTCTACAACCCCATTTTGTTGTGGTGTTCTAGGAGAAGAGAATTCATGGAAAATTCCATGTTTTTCACAAAAAGCTTCAAATGGCTCATTTTCAAATTCTCCACCATGATCACTTCTGACTTTCAAAATTTTTGATTCTTTTTCAGGTTGAATTTGAGTGCAGAAGCTACTGAATACATCACACGCAACATCTTTACTCTTTATGAATTTCACCCAAGTCCATCTGCTGTAATCATCAACAATGACTAATCCATATCTACTTCCATATAGGGATGCAGTACTCACTGGTCCAAATAAATCAATATGGAGTAATTCTAAAGGTCTTGAGGTTGAAACAATGTCTTTGGTTTTAAAAGATGATTTCACAATTTTCCCTCTCTGACATGCACCACAGAGTGCATCTGAATGATAGTCAATGTCTGGTAGCCCTTTCACAAGTTGTAACTTACTAAGCTTAGAGATTAACCTCCAGTTAGCATGTCCCAACCTTCTGTGTCACATCCATTTCTTATCATTCACTGATAGTAGGCACATCACCTTCTGATCAGCCAGTTCAGAAAAATTGATTTTATAGACATTGTCAACTCTCTTTCCTTTGAACACAATGGATTTGTCTTCCTTGTTGATTACTGTACAGTTGGGTTTTTCAAAAAGCACATCATAACCATTATCACAAAATTGACTAATGCTCAAAAGGTTATGTTCAAGACCATCTACCAACCATACATTATTAATTGAGGTAGAGGAATTACCAATAGTTCCTGTACCTATGATCTTGCCTGACTGGTTGCCTCCAAATTTCACATTTCCTCCCTCTTTCATTGTTAGGCTGAGGAACATGGACTTGTCTCCTGTCATGTGTCTTGAGCAACCGCTGTCTAGGTACCATGATCTTTGCTTTGGCACTGCTCTTAGACATACCTCGTTTTCATCTTCTGAGTCTGAATCTGATCCAGCTTCTGAAGTTGCTGTTGCTACCAACCCAACAGCTACCTTTGCATCTTCATCAGCTTCCTCTTTATCAGATCCAGATTCACTACCCAAATCATCCCAGGTTGCCATTAAACTCTGCTTAATCTGCTTCTTGAATTTGCTTGGTTTGAATGTAGACCTCTTTGACTTGTCCTTTGACTTTTCTCTTTGAAGATCAGGGCATTCAGCAATGAAGTGACCTGGCTTCTTACAGTTGAAGCATCCCTTCTGATCTTCTTTCCTTGAGCTTCTGGAGTTACCCCTTCTGGAGAGAAACTTTCTGTTCTTCTTGGCCAGATATTGAAGTCTGTTTGAGAGCATGGCCATTTCTGCAGCATCTGGTTCAGAATCTGAACTTGACTGTTCTTCCTCTTCAGATTCAACCACTTTGAGAGCTTTTGATGACTTGCCTTTGGATGGAAGAGCTATTGATTTACTCTTCTTAGTAGACTCATGTTCATTAAGACTTAACTCATGAACTTTGAGAGAACTAACAAGATCTTCGACACTTAAAGTGTTTAAATCTTTAGCTTCCTCAATGGCAGTCACCTTCGGTCTCCATCTGGCAGGTAAGCTTCTGAGAATCTTGCTTACATGATCAGAAGCAACATAGCTCTTCTTTAGAATCTGTAGACCAGAAACTAAGGTTTGAAACCTTGAGTACGTCTCCTCAATAGTTTCATCATCCTTCATTTTGAATAACTCATACTGATGTACAAGCAGGAGAGCCTTTGCTTCTTTGACCTTCTTGCTCCCTTCATAATTTGAACAGAGAGAAGCAAACATAGCTTTAGCAGTGGATTTGTCACTCATCTTCATGTATTCTGCTTTGGGTATGGCAGTGACAAGAGCTCCTCTGATAATATGATGCTTCTTGTAAAGTTTCCTCAGTTCTGGAGTATGTTTCTTTCTATCCACAGCAGCTCCTTCTTCATCAAGGACTAAATCACCAACACCATCTTCCAGAATATCCCATAATTCTTCATCTAGGCTCATGATGTAACTGTAAAAGTTGGTCTTCCACCAAGAGAACTCTTCAGCATCTCCATTGAACTTTGGAACTTTTCCAATACTGGTTTTCTTACTATCACTATAATCATGTGAAACATTTTTATAGCTAGTATCACTAGAACCAGAACCATTAGGAGGAGGAGTAGTCATGTTTTTCTCAGATCTTTGACTGTTGCACGGTTAAGTGTTACACAACAAACCAGGCTCTGATACCAATTGAAGGTGAGAAAAACACAAGAAGGGGGGTTGAATTGTGTTTTAGAAAAATTCTTCGTTTCTCCTAAAAACTGAACACACTGATCAGAAGCTAAGTGAGACAGCTTCTGAAGTGATAATCAGAATCTAAATGCAGCGGAATAAAACAGAGAGAGAGAGAAGAAGAACGACACAAAGCAATTATACTGGTTCCTTCCACAATCCGGAAGTAGTCCAGTCCCCCTTGCACTTCCAAGGAGATTTCACTATGAGTAATATCTGATTACAAATGCTCAAGCACACAAGCAAGAGACTTCCAATGCTCAAGCACACAAGCAAGAGACTTCCTTTGCTCAAGAACACAATCAAGAGACTTCCTGCTCAAGCACAACTGCAAGAGACTTCTTAACTAAACAAAATTACACAGAAAATTGTTTAAGGTTGAACACTTGATATACAATCAGAGGTGCTCACAATACAAATCAGATACAGACTCAATGGACTTAAGAATTTCTAAGATATGACTTGAGACACAGAAATTCTAAGTGAATGCAGAACAATTTCAGCAGAGGTTTGGTACTTGTGAAAATCTTGTGAGTCTTTCGTTCAGCGTTCTTGCATTGCCAAATCTCTAGGTCTTCACTCCTTTATATAGAGGTGTGAAAGAGACGTTGTGAAATTGCCAGCGCACCAAAGAGTCGTTGTTGAAGCTTGATCTTTCACCAATGATATATTGCCTGATTTGGTTGTTGTCCTATGAAGAACAAATTTGAAATCCATTCCTTATCCAAAGGAACATCTATGCAGGCGAAACCGTATTCTGGAGCTGTTTTCTTGTCCTGTAGCGTGGACACAAAACAGAGTAGTGGAGAACGTGGTTGTACAATTCGTACAAAGTACAATGTCAACGCTTTCGTCCAAATTGCAAACACACGCCTTCAAACACCTTTGAAATGACCGTTGCAAACTCCACTAATCCTTTGTTTGTGTTTTCGAATCCAATAGACAGCTTTTGCATTGATAATTCTTCAATTCTTGATTCTTTGCAAATCCAGTTGATATTCAGCTTCTGGTGAAATGGCTTCTGATGAGGCAGCTTCTGATGATGCAGCTTCTGATGATATGACTTCTGCAGCTTCTGATGACGCAGCTTCTGATGATGTGGCTTCTGGACCTCTTGTCTTCAGAAGCACTATTCTTCAGGAGCAGCTTACTTCAGGAGCGCTATTTCTTCAGGAGCAGCTTGACTTCAGGAGCGCTTTTTCTCTTCAGTAGCAAGTTGCCTTCAGGAGCGTCCAAGCTTCAAATTTTTGTTGTTTCCATAGCTCTTTATTTGCTCATTCAGAACCAATGATGATGTAACTTTATAATTATGGTCCTGTACACTTGAACAAATATTAGCTAGTCCAATTTACAATTTTTAATACCTTGTTATCATCAAAACCCTTTAAGGTTCATTGTTAAACACATTTTGTTCCAACAATGTATACCATCATGGGCCTGGGCAGTTGGGCCACATAACTTTGATTTTTTAATTTATCAAAGTAGTGTTAAGTATAAAAGTTATAAATTTCATGCAATTATCTTTAAAGAACTCTCCTTCAAAAAAAAAAAAATCTTTAAAGAACTCTAATTAATTTATTGATTAAAATTTAAAAATTGTAAGTTTTGTAGTTAAAATGAATAATTAAATTGAAAGAAAAAATGGCTACACAAAAACTATGTGTATATATTATAATAAGGTTAAATACTGTTTTTGGTCCTTCAAGTTTAACACAAATACCAGGTTAATATTTTAATTTTTTTAAGTTTTAAATAAGTTCTTTAAATTTTTTTGAGCTTCAAATAGGTCAATTAAATTGTTAATTTAATACACATATTTGAAGTTTTTTAAGTTTTCAAGTTTCAAATAGGTCATTAGAAGGGTAACAGTGCATTAAATTAATAACTTAAAAGAGATATTTGATACTTAAAACGGTTAAATGACTACCCTAGAATTTTTTTCAAATTTAAAGTACCGAAAAAGGTATTTGACCTTATAAAAATTATTAACTAAAGAAGTAAAAAATTTCACCAAAAATTTGCACCCCCTGACCCAGGGTCCTGGATACGCCACTGGTTTCAAGTGAACATAGTTGGAATCATTGAGAAGCACAGTGAATGATGAGATGTGGTGAATGCGACGTATGAATCTCCAACACAGAAATACCACTTTTATGCATTTTTATTTTGCGCCTACGCTGTATTTGCAAGCCTTTGAAAGTTCAAGTACGGCCTTTTGAGTGTGATTCTTTCTTATAGTAAAATGGAGAGGAAAAAATGGTGGCAAAAATAAGATTGAGGGTAGAGGAATGGAGGAGAAGAGATTTAAATCCTTTGAGCAACATATGAGTAAATGTTAACATTTCTTTCTTTTTAACTCGCGTAGATGTTGAACATTTATTTTCCTCTTTCTTATTTGGATAGACTTGCACGATATTACAAATTTAATTAACTTTTTATGATTAGTTTTAATTAAATTAAATTTGAGAAGAATCACGTCGACAATACTAGTAGCACCAATCTCTTTCTTCAAAAAAAAAAAATACTAGTAGCACCAATCAAAAATCTAAGATCCACCTGAAATAAACATGTCATAATTAGGGTTGGAAATAGGCTGAATCGAACTAGACTTTGCAAGGTTGAGTTTGACATGACTAAAAAGTTAAAGGTTTAAATCTGTGTGATTACATGTCATATGCTTATTTTACGGTTTGAGCTTGACCTTTTTGAAAGTCTACTATTGCCTGCTTACAGGCGTAATTCATATCAAAATCTTTAAATAAATAATCTCTATTATATATATTTGCCTTAATTTTTTTGAAAAGTACACTTGGCACTCTTCTATGTTAAACTTCATTTAATGTATTACACACCTAAGCATCACTAATACACATGTGCACCTCATCATCTAATTGTAGCTTGATTATTGGCTATTGATAAATCATTGTTACAAATTAACACATGTTTGACCTTGCCATTTATTACAATTGATACCGATATGAATGCCAATACAAAAGTGGCATCCTATAAGAATATGCTCTCTATTGAACCTACAACCATTTCATTTTGTATGTGTATTTCCACTAATCAAACAATCACCCTTTAATGTCCATAAATGTCTTATAATTACCTGTGAAAAAAGTTCTAATTTAAGATCTGCATCAACAATTGTATTGCTCAATTTTTCTCTATAAATATTGATTCAACTTTCACCATTTCATATTCATTCAAAGAATTCAGAATTCTTTCCAAATATCGTAACGAAAGTTGTATATGATGGTGGTTCGGGTAAAAAGGTGTTTTCATTTATAGTATTTTCTGTTAGTTTTCTCTCATTGTATTGTTTTTATTTGATAGTATTATCTATCATTTTTTTTAATTCACTTATAAATTCTAGACTTCTTTATCAAAGTCCAGGGATTATGGATCTAATATGTAACGTGGAGGCTAGACCTAGCAATTAGACATCTAAATTTTGAACTCACACCTTTCAAGCGATCATTTGATATCAGGATCAACACGTAGTAGCAGTACAATTTCGTCCAAGAATTTTTGAAGAATATTAAGATTGAGAAGGATTGATAAGAATCTATGAAACATGGAGTTTTTTTTTTCTTTCTATGAAACATGGATATAAACACGTAATAATGTTCTTTTTAGTGTTTACTGGCATTATCATCAAATTGTTTGTTGATAATTTATTTTTTTTTGGCTGAAATATATAATTTAGTTTTTTTTTGAAGGAATAATTTAGTTGTTTCTCCTTAGAAAAATAATTTGGTCGTTTCAAATTATAATTTTGCTACGTTAATGTTGTTGGTTTTTTTTTTGAAGGAATATTGTTGGTTGGTTTTTATTGTCTTTGTTTATTTTTTCATATTTTTTAATTATATTTTAAAACAAAGCAATGTGATTAGATGCACCAATAAAACAAAGTGATTTGATATATCAATAAAAAAAATTGTTGGTATATACAAGTTAACTCATTCACTATATACGAAATTACGAATCTATCTCTATTATATATATTTACCTTGAAAAATTGTAAAAGTACACGTGGCACTCTAAATTGTTAATCATCATTAATGCTCTAATACACCTAAAACTTCAAATTTCAACTTGATATTCCATTTGAAATTCAAATTTCAAGGCTTAGCGAAATAGGTAATGACAATCTGACCATTAAAAAAATTAATTTCATTTAAATTGTTTTAAGGTATGACTTTGATATTATTTTTGTAATTTTGAATAGAAATAATATTAATAATAATAATGATTTATCGTTATAACATTATTTAGATATCAAGTGTCTATATGCACAACAATTATTGAATTTGTTTTAATGTATAAAACTTATAAAAAAAATATGAATCTTTACATTTTTTAAAAAAAAAATTACTTTCTTATATTTTTTTTTGTAATTTAAAAAAAACCCAAAATAGAGAATAAAAAAAATAGTTTGCTTTAGAAGTTTATTAAAAAGGATGATGAACAATATCAATCAATATAAATGCTTGATGGAATTAGCACAAAGAGAGGTTACAAAATTAAAAGAAAAAGATTTCTAATGATATCGTTATAAAGACTCCTTTTTGAATGTGCTTGGTATGAAACAAAAATACTAAAATACCCTTGCAAATTGTCTATATAAATGATATTCGAAAGACCATTGCAAATTACATTGCTTCTTCCATGTATTCTCTTTTTCTTATTAGTTTCTTTGCTTCTTTTTTTTTTGTCAATCGTTGGTTGCTAATTTTTTTTTGTGTGAATGAGAAATATTTTGTTTGCCAAACAATATTTGATTGTATATGCAATTTATTTATTTTTGAAAAAATATGATCTTTAGTAATAATCGTTATCATAGTGGTTTCCGTATTGTTGTGTTTTTTTGTGTCTTAATGATTATAACTATTTTTCTAACTATTGTGTTTTATTTATTTTTTTGAGAAAATCCATGTCACTGTTAGAGAACTCTCATAGTATGATAAGATACAGAGTTAGGATGAGAAGATTAACGACACTGTAATGGAAGATTATACATTTGTATTTTAGTTGTCATCTATTTTCATATTCAACCAATTCATTTTTTTGAAGGATCCAATTCATTTGTTTGCTTTACATGTTGTAGTTTGTAGCTATATTTTGTTCTTTTTTAATATGTGTTAGATACACTTTGTTTTTTCATATCATGTTAGAGAAATGAGTGTCATCTTTATAAACATCAAAACTCTTTTGTACATAATGTTTTGTATTATTATTTATTATTTAATCAATTCAATATATTTGTTTATTTTAAAAAATGCTTACCTTAAAATAAAATATTTACCTTATAAACTTTTGTGGTCAATTTAGTTTATTTGTTTATTTGATTTCAATATTGTTTTATCATATTACTCGAATTATTATTTTACAAATTTAATGATGATATTGTTTAAAAGAGGAACTTATATAATTACAAAACAATTTGAAAAATATATATTATCTAAATTTTATTATATTTTTACACACAAAAAAATTTATGTATATTGCCTTTTTTTGGTCACATATGTGTTTTTGATTGAAGTTAACGCTTTTATATTGATTTATATTTAGAAATATCATAATAAAAAATCATTAATGTATTTGTTCAAAATAAAATCTGTAATAAATGTTTGTAAACATAAGGTCATAAGTTTCTCATTTATTTTTTTTAAGGAAGTTTCTCATTTATTTATTAATAAGTTTTTATTTTTTTTTGTTCAAATATGTTTTTAAATTTATTTATTAATATGTTTGTAAACATAAGGTCATAAGCTACCTTTTCATAATTTCACATTTATTTTTTAATATGTTTTTTTTTAATTTAATGAAACTAAATATGCAAAAGTACATGTGTATTGTTTCTCCCTAATTAACTGCTTACGTAAAAAAAAAATATTCACAAATTAATATGACCATTAATACGCACATTAAACACAAATGGTATTCTTTTTATTTTTTTTTATCCCCTATTCTTTTTATCTTTAGTAAAACATATTCTTCATCACACATTCAAATTTGTCAATGAGATTATATATTTTAAATGTCCATCAATTCTTAATCTTTATGTTGCATAAAAAAGACAATCTTAACATTTATGAAATATTATACACTTTTTCTACTCAAAACTGAATCAAATTGTTCAGCGCAAATTATTAATGCCCTAATTAAAACATGAATCATAAGCTCCAGTAAAAATAAAACATGAATCATAAGCATTCAAAATTAAAACCAATTCAGAACGTGTATCAAAATTATTCAAAATGCACGTATACGGACCTAATCATTAAGGGGAAAATTAAGGTAATTTCTTTTTCATCAATCCAAAAAAATCGAAATTACTAAGTTAAATAATCTCTTAGCCATGAAAGTTGACTCAATTGGTAAGTAATTGACTCATCCAGATGGTTGAAAATTACTTTTGTAAGCGTTCTAGGAATCCAATTCACTTATATTTATTTCCAAAAAAAAAAATTTGATGTTAAATTTGTAAATTCATATGGTATAAACATAACTTTTTTTTGTATGATTTAAAAAAGACAACAGTATAATGTTTGCTTATATTTTTCCCTAATAAATACATTTGCTTATTGTGCCAAAACAAAATACAATTACTTATAGATCGTTTGTCAAAAAAAAATTACTTATAGATCGTGACATTTTTTACTATAGGTAAATGTGTAGGTTCAAAAATTTTATACAATTTACTCATTTTTTAATGACATGTTTGGTTACCCGTCTATAATCATCCTTACAGTTTTCAAAATTTTATACAATTTATTTGTGATTGACTCATTTCCAATTATAAAAAATTTATACCTGTTATTCAAGGGTATTTGGATGGGATGGTAAGAGATTTTCGTAAGCTTCATCAAAAATCATATGTTCAAATATAGCCTAAAATATACATCAATGTTAAATCTCCTAAGAGAAACCTTTCCCATTCATTGTGGTCTTACTCGACTCCATTTATGCTTAAAGGATACACGGTAAAAAAAAATAGTCAATACTTGCTTGATTAATTTCCATGAATGGTAGTTACTATAAACATTGTTGTATGTTTGGAACATTAAAAAGTTGTCATCCAACAATAGTGCCTACCAGTTGAGTGGTTTATTGCCTATTGTAGTAACTTTACATTTTTCAATTTTTTTTTTTGTAAGCCGGGAGAAAGGACAAATATCAAGAGGAAACAACGACATCTCAACTAGGTTCGCATCCCGTATCCTATGCCGCCAAACTCAAAAAATTATTAAAAAAAGGGGAAAATACATACACAAGAGGGAGACTAAGCCAAAACCCTCAAAAGCTGAAAATAAAAGAGAATGAAAAATAAAAGGGCAACAATTTCTGTTAAACTTTTAGCACGAGTCTCTGGAATTGCAAAAAGTCAACATCACCAGCAACATAGCTTTGATTTTCATCAAATCCACCAAAATCATCAATAAACATTCGGAACCTGTTCGACACCGCGAAAATCAAAGATTCCGCAATAATAATTAACAATGGTTTATGAGACGGAAAGCAACTCCTGTGTCCGAGTTGCCAATACCTTAAGCACTCCAATATAGGACAATCATTGGACACTTGGAGATGATGCACCCCTTGAGCGGGTTCTATACGGCGGTTTCCCAAGTACATGTTGTTGTCTCAATTTCTGTTTTTGCTTCTTAAACAAAACCAGTGTGAATAGATATATATAAGTTTACATATATAATATATATTTAAAACAATTTTATAGTTTGAGAAAATTAGTCCTAAAAATTTCTAACTCAAATAATAAAAATGTCAAAATTGTTTCATCGGATGTTATGATTGATATTCGATCTCGGTCTCTTTCATGGTGTACACAATTTTTTAGGCGAGTGAAAACATTTTACATCCACAATAGAAATCCCATTTTATGTACCTAAGTGGATCTTAAATGTATACGCCGTCTATTTTATAATATACATCTAACTTACAAGAGTTTCAAAGTACAGGTTGCACATAATCTTGCTTTCTATCATTAGTTGCTTTCAATTATTTTTTTCTAATTGCTACCATTTGTTCATGTCTTTATTGCTTTAGTGGTCTATTTCTTTTTTGGTAATGATATCTTTGGTACTAATATTTTATAGAAGTTGTCGAAGTCAATGCAATTTTTTTTAATGTCTTCCCTTTTCACATTAAACGTATTGAATGCAAATAAAAACGTCTGACAATAATTTTGCATTGATTTTGGGTACCTATTTTGTATTCAAATTTATAGTCATGTCTTCACTATATATACTCACGTTACTCGAATTATTTCTGTACTTTTTCTTTACTTATTCTCTCTTCACACACATCCAACGAATTTTTATTTTTAATTTACAATTTTTTTATAGGTACAAAACAAGGAGTACACTTATAAAAACAATTTTTATATTCATGACATATGCAGAATTAAATAAAATATGCATAATTATTTTTCTTGCACATTATTAAGTATATTTTTTTAATCTTGGAAAATGTTTTGATAACTTTTCTAATTCTCTTAGTGTTGAATCATTCACTACACGATAGATTCAGCCACTTATCGGCGTTCACTCTGCAACTGATTCAACCACATATTAGCTCCTTATGTTTGTTTTGATTCATGTTGTGCTTGATTCTTAAGCCCGTGTGTGTGTGTGTGTGTGTGTGTTTGTGTGTCTTATTTTTTTCGTTCAACTTTTTGTGTGTATTGAATCAATTTATTTTGGTTTTTCCCCTATGTTCAATTGTTTCATAAGAAGAATGACTACAAACGATTGATACGAGTAATGATGAAATTAACACTGTTTTTCAACTATACAAAATTCATGTAAATTTATTATTCATTTCATCAATAAATTCTTTTAAGGTTATTCTACTATCTTTTGATAATATGCATATCCATGTAGAAGCCTCTTAGACCATCCACAATGGTGGGTGCTTCACCTATTTAGCACCACATTAAATAGGCACCCTCATTGTGTAGTATAACATATGGGTGCTTAATTTCTAAAAAAAAAAACATATGGGTGCTTATGGAGGAGGGTGGTTATGGAAGCACCCTCTCTCTCTTCATTTTTCATGGGGGTCCCATTTAATAAATCTTAGTAAAATGAATAAATTTTGTTAAAAATGTAATGATATAGAGTTATTTGTAAGGGCCTATTTAATAATTCCTTTTGAGGTGCTAGGTTGGAGAAAATTGGTGCTTATTAAGTATTACCGTAAAATTGGTGATATGGACATAGGGGACCCACTTAAGCACCCAATGTTGGGTGCTCTGTTGTGGATGGTCTTACATTCACAAATATGGAATGAATTTCGATTAGAAATTTCTACCTCAGGTATGGGTTAAAGGATATGAATAAATATTTGTTTTTTCTAGCATTTGTTCTTCTACTTCTTTTACTTCCTTTTTTTTCAAAGCATTATAATGTATCATTGATGAAAAAGTTCTTGGATGGTCACAAGGATTTAGACACTTCGTTTGGTCGCACACAAACAATGCTTATGATATAATCATTTAAAAACTAATGATTCTTTAATTATTATTTTTCTATTATTTTTGTTCTTTTTATGTATGTGATATCAAATGAAGTGTCTAATTCTTTATGTTCACACAATAATTCTCTCATAGATGTCATTAAAAAGCATTAACATGTATTCAAGTCAAAATTCAAAAAAAAAAAATCATATTTACTTTCTATACCTTTTTTTCTTTCTAAAATATATTTTGTTGTCATATTTACCTTTTTTATGTTGATTTATTCTTTCTTTTATATAAAAAAAAAGAGATTCATTCTTCTACCAAAAAATAAAAGAGATCCATTCTCATATGTTTTTATCTCTTTCGATTATTCTTCGTTATCTATACTTTTTTTTACACAATCAATTTAATAAAAATCACACCTTATGAGAAGGAGAATATTACTAAGTGTTCCTGTTTTCTTGAACAATTGTTCTCTTTTACATGTTAAGGAGCAACATATATTTTTAATAGGAAATGACACTTCCAACCAACTGTTTTGTTCTTCATTATAGGATTGGTTGAATTTTTTTCTCAGTTCACTATTAACTTCCATGTGTATGATGATTTTGAGATATTTTGTTTTTAATTTGTTTAATAGTGTATATTTTTAGTTTAAATTAGTAGCTTAATGGATTTGGTTTTGAATCCACCTTTTTTTTTGGGATTTCCTTTTTATTCGGAGTAAGTTGGTCTAAAAGAAGTTGTATTTATCGGATAATGTTAAGTTGTGTGTCAATTTTACAATCCTATATGATAATCCCTTCATGTATATTTGACTTCTTCTAGATTCTTTTTCACAAATAAAAGGTCTTTTGAAATTAGGAATTCGCCTCAAAAGACAACAAATAAGATGTTGATTTCAGGAACGAGTGAGCGATGATCAACAAAAAGTTATAAATGTGGAAAATTATCAAGTTACAGCAAAATTTTACTTTTGCAAAAATTTGCATCAACAAATTAATCAATCTATATAATTTGTTTTTTCTTTTTCATTGGTAATATTTTTTAACATATCTTTCTTAGTGTGAGACTATCTACGTTTGTGATTTGATGACATAGTCAAATAAGGTCAAGCGGAGGCCTAATATGGTAAAAAAATGTGGGTTAATGATGGTTTGATAGAGGTAGGTTTATGTTCCTATCCTTCATGAAAAGAGCAAAAGGAAGTATCAAAAATAGAATGAGTTACTGGTAATTTTGTAAGTTAGTTGAAGGAGTTGGAAATTTATGATTAATTATTTTATTAAAAAATAGACTTAATTAAAAAATGCCACGTTATTTTAAAAGAGAAATGCTTCTTAGTACGGAACGAAAAGCTAAGGGAAGAAAATGCATTACGTGGCAGCCAATTTTTTACCCCCATACTGCCTTTATTCCATCCAATACGGAATTATAATTCTCCCAGCATGAAACACCTATGAGTTTCGTCTTTTTTCGTATGCAAAGCCCCGTACTATATAGCATAAATGATTTTAAAAATGTATAATTAGCATGTACTTTATCAATTCAGCATAACATATCTACATTTTTTCATTGTTAGACCCCACCAAAGATCAAAAGTGAAGATATTTAAAACATGGAGGTTGGATAAAAAAATTGCATGAAAGCGAACAACATCCAAAAACTTATATTTAATATTATTTTTTTAGCAAATGACATCCATATATTAAGTAAATGGATCATCACACTTAAATAATAGAAACCCCACAAGTGAAATTAACATCATATATTCACCCAAAACATTAAGACATTAAGTGTATTGGAAATCTCACTTATATGTTGCACAATTTCTACTACTGCATCAAATGTAGATGTTTAACTCACACATGACACATTAACATCTTTATCTTAATTGTGTGACTCTTTGTGTCTGTGATCAGATGAGATAGCCAAATAAGATCAAAGAAACAACATGATAAAAATTATGGGTTGGTGACGGTTTCATCATATAGGGATATTTTTGTTCCATTTGTTCTTGCAAAGATAGAAAATAAATTAAAAAAGAAAAAAAATGAAAAAGTAATTTGAACATGATATCAATGATAAGGGAAGAATTTAAGGGGTGTGTATTTTACCTATGATAGTATATGGAATAATGAGTTTCTGTTAATTTTATGAATTTGTTGAAGGATCATTGGAGATTATTGGGTAATTATGTTACCAAAATATCATACTCATTTAGAAAATGCTAGATCAATTTAAAATGTCTAATAACTATGTATTTTTTAAGGATAATAATCATATATTTTGTCAACTTAGCAAAACACATATATATTTTTTCATTGTCTGATCCTACCAAAGATCGACGGTAAAAGAATTCAAAATAATAGAAGTTGAATTAAAATGAATGATATCCAAAAACTAAAATTTAAGATAGAAAATTAAACTAATGATACCTAAAAACTAACCATATAAATCATCATAATATTGAGATTTATGTGGGAGCGTACATTGAATTGCATCATCATATTCGGTTAAGAGTAACCACATAAGTGAGGTAGCCATTACATCATTATTCACAGTCTTAAAACATTAGGTATATGGATCATCTATTTTCAAAGCCTTAAAAAATATATGGGTCATCTCACTTATATATTGCTCAACATCTAATCTTGCATCCAATTTAAAATTTTAACTCGACACATTAACATCTCTCCGCTAAGTGTTGAACTCTCCGTGTGTGTGGTCCACCACCAAGAACCACTCCTGCTCCCCCACAATGTTGAACTGGGATATGATACAACTGTTGGGCCTTCTTGAGGAGTCAACACTGTTGTGGATCAACACGTTGAAGAAAGAGAAAACACACAAGTGAGAATGATGCACCGTCTTATCCAAAATTTTAAGGCTTAGGTATGAGTTTTTTTCGCTTGATTTTGGTTCGACTTCCACTCTTTTATCCATTGTTGAGCTTTATGTGGCACTTGATAAATCACAATATTCTCTACCTTGAGTATGGCAAAATTCTAGCCCGTGCTTGGCACGGGTCTACATACTAGTTCAACACATTTAAGTAGACAAACGGACTAACATGTCAGTTAATTAAAGTTCTATTTGAACTTTATATGATAAGATATTTCTACATGGAAATTGCACTTACCTCCCTTGAAGTCTCTTTAAATGACACAAACATTGAAAACACCTATTAGTAATTCACCATAGGCAAACTAGTGCTTCTAAATTTTAATATTGATCAGTTACGTTAATTCGTCAATTGAGTGATCTATTCTTCCTGTTCAACACAGTGCCACTTTCATTTGTGATCCCTCAATTACAACATACTCACCCAAAAATTAATTGGGACAGAAAACATGTTTTCAACTATGAACTTGCAATTTGATAAAATGCTAAAAATAGGGATATTGAACAAAAAGAAGTACCCTAGTGTCAAGAACAAAAAAGGGGTTTAAAGGGATTTCCAATCTGATTAATTTATTTTTACAGAGAAAGTTGATACCAACTTAGAGAGTTTGGAGGTATAATGAAGAATGAAGAACGGGTAAGAGGAAATAGGAAGAAAAATACAAGTGTTAAAACTAATTGCTATAAAGTCATAAACAAGTTGAAGATAAATACATACACATTGGCCACCCTAAAACTGACTATTGCCATCATTAAAGAATCTGGCTTATGCTCGATTGATTGCTATAATTAGGTTGCTATGAAAATATATCGAATTTTTAGAGGGATTTGCTTGGAACTAAACAAATTATATAACAGGGTTATCTAAAGGGGATGTTATTTAATATTTGAAACTAGAGGAGATGTGTGTGATATTTAACTAAATTTTAGGGCAGGTGATTGTACTTTTTCCTATTTATATTATAATTTATAATATGATATTTACATATGTCAAAAATTAATGTAAATTAACACGCTTGGGTCCGTTTGGTTCGAGAATTAGGAGGGGAGGGGAGGGGAGGGGAGGGGAGGGATTTTAACGGAGGGGAGGGGAGGGGAGATATTTTTAATTAAAAGTGTGTTTGGTTCACAAGGGGAGGGGAGGGGAGGGGAGGGATTTTAAAAGTATTTTACCGTTTTACCCTTAAATTTAATTAAATAAAAGAAACTGCTTGTTTTTACGATTTTAGAAACCGACAAAAGACAAGCACACATCTAAGCTGCTATTTTATCTTAAACGGCTCATGTATTTTGCTCCATGCATCATATTGTTTTTTTTTTTTTTTTGTCGTTTTTATAGGAGCAATTCTTTGTAGTATTTTTTTATAAGAGCAATTCTTTGTAATTTTTTTTATAAGAGTAATTCTTTGTAATCCTTGCATTTTTTGCCAATTACTTTCGTAAAAAATAGCATAGCTCTTAAATATATGACATAAGAATATTCAAAATCATGGATAGTGCTTATTAATTAACAATTGTAAGATAAATGAAATTTGTTGCATATGAACAAATAAGACACATGAAAGTGACTACTTACTCAAAAAAAAAAGACACATGAAAGTGACTATGACTACGATTAACTATTTCTCCTTAAAAAAAAATAATGATAATAAAAAACAAAATATTCAGTGTTCCAAATATTCAGAAACATTATAAAGTGCAAATAAAATACTCATAAACATTCCCTAAAAAAACTCATAAACATCATAACACCATCATAGTATGATTAATCAGAAGAGCCAAAGACAGTTTCCATTATCACTGCTTTGCGTGCTTTGGGTGGACACTGAAGAATCATTCTAAGTATGTCTACATCTTTCATGACAACACGATATATCTTAGGCAATGAATTTGGGTCACATCCACACTCCTCTAATAAATTCCAAGTTTCTTCTCCTGAAATTGGAGGCAACTCATGTTTATGACGTTATCTCGTTATTTCATTTCCTTCCCGTATTGCAGCATTTCCTTCTCTGAGTGCCTCTGCAACCACTTTCATTGACTCTTTAAGTTCAATAATATCACTGTATGTCTCTTTATTCTTAGCCGCTTTCAATTTCTTCCTTTTTCCACCACTTGCCATGGTTGAAGGATCATATGATTGTGTTTCAGGTAAAGTAAAGTCATAATCAGGAGCATCAAAGCTCTCCAAAGTTACCTCATTCTGAGCAACACGGTCATCAATATCTTGAATAGTTTCAACAAAATCTTCCTCGGTGATCGATGCCCCTCGTTTTCTGGTCTCTTTAAAAGTTCCAGATTCATCTCCATCAGCTCGGTTAGGCCCATGAAGTATTGTCATCTTTTTATAGTTTGGAAATGAATCAACTCTCCAATGTGCTGCTTTTGGTTTCGACTGAAAAGTAAGTTTGACACAAGTCGTAAAATTTTTGATCAATCAAAAAATATTTTAAAATACATGATTTACAAAATTTACCTCAATTAGAGCAGCCCAAACTGGTTCTTCCGCATCCCATAACTGTGTATTTGAATTCCAAGAAAACCCACTCATACCACCTTTAAAAATTTCGTGATACTCACTGTAGTTTCTTTTCAAAGTTTTCCAATGATTTTGTATCTTCACCTTATCAATTTTGTCACCAAACAATCTCACGAGTTCATCTGTAACATTGTTATATGCTATTGTCGTAAAGGTACCGTTAACTTTGTTACCTTTTTCAAATTCTTCCATGAGAGCATCAACAAGAGCATCATCCATGGCTTGGTTCCAGGTCAAAGCCCCAGAATTACCATTGTTGGTTGACATCAATTTCAAATATACATTTAGTCCAAACACACACATATATAATAAACACCATAATTCAATAAATTCAGTACAACTTCATTAAAGAACAACCAAAATCAAAATAATAATATAAATTGTAATGTAATCCATTTAGGTTTGACCATTATTTTCATAATTTGACCACATTTGATGCGCTGCACCATTTTTTATAATTCCACCTTGAGCAAATTCATCCATATCACTTCTTGATGCCTCATGATCGTCATGGGATGCATTTTGATTTGCAAGTTCGGCATCTACTTCAGCTATAAGGTCTTCATTTGGTTATGCGCTCATTAGATAATTGTGAAGAATGCAACATGCAAAAATGATTAATTTCTGAGCTTTGACTCCATAAGCGGGTTCTGTTGAATTTGATAAAATCTCAAATCTTTTTTTTAATACACCAAAGGCTCTTTCAATTGCATTTCGTAAAGACGCATGCCGAAGATTAAACAATTCTTTATAATTTAGGGGTGGATTTCTTGCCGAAAATTCTTTCAAGTGATACCGAACTCCTCTATAAGGCGTAATAAGTCCACTTGTCAACATGAAGCCAGCATCAACTAGATAATATTTTCCTACAGTAAAGGTAAATAATAAATGTGATAGTTTGAAGTATATAATATAAGTAGTTATAACTTTATGTTGATTCTTATATTACCTTGAGGAATTTTAAGTTTATCTTCTCGTGTTAATGCATTCTTTATTATTCTTGAGTCAGAGGCGGAGCCTTCCCATCCCGCAAGCACATACGTGAACTTTAAATCAAAAGTGCACGCTGCTAAAACATTTTGTGTTGGATACTCTTTCCTACCACGATAACGAGGGGCGTCTTTTGCAAATACCTTGACTCGTATATGTGTTCCATCTATAGCACCAACACAATCCTGACACAATATAGTATTTTTCTAGCAATATATATAATTTATTCAAGTCTTGCTAATATTTTATTAATATAAAAATGTACCTTAAAATATGGGTAGAATCTAGTGCTACTAGAAATTTCCAAGGGGATCGTTGATCCATCAGGTTGTACAATAAACTTTTTCTTCCAATTCAAGAATAGCTTTCAAAACTTGATGGAGACGACGGCTAATTGTCTCACCCGAGCGACGAAACCAAAAGTTGACTTCACGATTTTTAGCATTATGGGTTAGTATGTAAAGTGATTTTGCAACTTGTTCTTCCACACTTGACCATCTTGTAGGTCGTAAGCCCCCTTCTTTTTCTAACATATCGCATAACTTTAAAAAAGTTTGAGGACCCATTCTTATTATATTTCTACTAGTTTCACTATTTCTAAGTCGATACATTACTTCTTCACGCACCCTTTCTCTCTGTGAGCTCATACTATAGCTTATTTTTTTTTTTACGAGAGATTCGAAAATAACAGAAGACAACAGCACACATAAGCTGAGATATAGCTCTTCGGTGCAAATCAAACCATCTATTGATATCAATTTCTTGATCTTGATGATCCATCTAATCGCATAAAATTAATTTCTAGATTATATAACTCTTATACTACAATTACATGTAGACATGTAATAAACTACAACAAACATATTTATATATAAAACAAGGCCATGATCAATATATGGAAGAAAAAAATGAAACAAAGCATATAGAAAGAAAAGCAGAACGTAAAAAAGAAAGAAAAAAAAATTATGATTAATGTATAGATATATGGAAGAAAAAAAAATGAAACAAAGCATATAGATTAATGTACAGAAAAATAAAGCCAAGATTTTACACAGCAAGACATGCAGGATCGGTGAATTAACAGTGAAAAAACACTACTAGGTTGTGATTATCCTATTTTAGCTAGAAGTGAAGATTTGCATTTTATATAAGCTGTATCTGATACTCCAACAACCAGGCCCGGCCCTGAGGGGGTGCAAACAGCTCAACAGAGCTGGGCCTCCCTCAGCCATGGGCCTCAAAAAAAAAATTAATACCCACTAGTACTACTGCCCTCCAATTTTTTTTAATACCCCCAGCCATTTTTTGTCCCCCTTATTTTAGCCTTTTAGGCCTATTAGAATTAGGTCCTCTTGCTTTTGATGTTAGGTGAGGGTTCCTCATGTATACGGTAGTAATTTTCACCTTTGGGTATACCGCATATATACGGCACCTTATATTTATCTTTTAAAAAATATAAATAGAACATTGCTCTTTTAAAAAAAATACGTTTTGATTTTATTACTGGCCTCTTTTCATTCCCAGAGCCGAGCCTCCGAATTCTTAGGGACGGCCCTGCCAACAACAATAAGTATCAATAAAAATAATGCACAGCATTGAGGATGGATAATGTAGTGTGCCAACAGGAACAAGTTCAATAGCCAGCATCAGCCTTTAAAAAAAATAATAATAAATGGCCTGGATGCTTGAGAGAGGTTTTAAGTGGGGAACATGTGAACTGTAAACATGTCCCGAGTTTTTACTGTTCGTTTGCCTGTAGGCTGTAGCTATTTTATGCAAATTTTGATTTGTATATTTCTCTTCTCATGGTAAATTATTTTATTTTTTAAAACTATGTGCGTATTTAGTGAATTTCATTTTCAATTTGATTCAATGATTACGAGTTATATTCAGCTAATCCGGCAATAGTAAGGTTGTGCAGTGAAAAAAAAAAATTCCGGTCAAGATTTTACACAACAAGACATGGATAGGTGAATTGACCATGAAAGAAAAAAACAAGCAACAACAAGTAATAATAAGCTGAATTAAAATAAAATAATAATAATAATAATAATAATAAAACTTCAACGATTTCATTAACAAAAAAAAAAAAGACTTCAACGATTTGAAAACTGGAAAAAAAAAATACTCTCAAATGAATGGATCAATACTATAAGAAAAAACACACTATGAAACAATCAAGCCACCGTAAGGATAAAGCAACAATTTAAACAATAAAGTTCCAACAACAATAACGATTAAACAAGGATAATAAAGTAGCGAATCAATAACGATGTAATTAATAATACTACGATATAGACAATGAGATGATGAAATTACTCACAATTCACTTTGGAGGAAGTCTCAAGCAGTCGTTGACAACAACAAAGTAGTAGTAAGAGCGGTTTGTACATGTAATAAATAAGAGTGGTAGATTATATAATAATAAAAGTTGTTACAAGAAAAATATAACAAAATAATAATAATAATTGTTACAAGAATAAGATAACCTAATAATAATAATAATAATAATAATAATAATAATAATAATAATAATAATAATAATAATAATAATAATAATAATAATAATAATAATAATAATTAAGATTGTTACAAAAATAATATAATCTAATCTAATCTAATAATAATAAAAGTTGTTACAAGGTTAATATTGAGATTTGAAATTAATTTAAGGATAATTATGTCAATACAATAAAATTTTAAAAAGATTTGCTCCCCTCCCCTCCCCTCCCCTTCTAAAAATTGAACCAAACACTTCAAATTAAAAATCTCCCCTCCCCTCCAAAACACTCGAACCAAACGGACCCAAGCTTTCGTAAAAAAAAAAATGTTTACATGAAGTGTACGTAAAATCTAATATAATAAGAATAACTTTGGAAAAAAATATTTATGTTTACTTAAATAGACGACCTGTATGGTCTAAATGATTTTTTTACGGCCTGAAGTCCGACTTGTCTATCTCAAGTAAAGAGCAATTTTGGTTTGAAGAATTTTGTTTTGAAACAAAAAGTAAAACACAATTTTTAAAGTAATATTTCCTTGAAAAGGCTTAGCTGATCTATTTAAAAATAAAAATAAAAATAAAAATAAAATTCAGGCCTAACCTGGATCTAAAGTAGGCTCGTTCGTAGGCACCATCTATCAATCTAATGTATTTCCACCTCTAATCACAACTTCACAATGGACACATTTTTTTTTTCTTCCAAAACACGGGGACACTTTTTGATTTGACGATCACAATCAAATTTTTCATGGGCTCTGAAGACTAGGATAGACTTTAAGGGTGTGTTTGGATTGAGAGTTTAGGAGGGAAAGGGAGGGGAAGACTCGCTTTTATTTTTTAAATTACGAACAAGAGAAATGCTAGCAACACTCTCTTTTGAACACTCTCTTTAGCACTCACTCTTTTATTGGGTGAAATCAATGTGGGACCTACACTTTGGAAATGGAACCCACATAAAGTGGTGGGTCATACATTGATTTCACCCAATAAAAGAGTGAGTGCTAGAGAGAGTGCTCAAAAGAGAGTGTTGCTAGCATTCCTCTTACGAACAATATAAAATGTTTTTTTTAAAATAAATTTTGTATTTTTGAAGTATTATATGATCATTTATCATGTTGTTAATTAAATTTTCTAAAAATCATTTTATAATATCCATAATTTAAAAAAGAAAAGTAAACCCTACCCTCATTTCCCCTCTTAAACCTTCTATCCAAACACACCATAACCCACAACCTTATATGTGAGTCAATCTTTTACTAATTTTTTTTGTGGTGTTCGAGATTCAAACCTCGAAACCTGCATATATTATGCACTGTCCTTTATCAACTGAGTTGATCTCACGGAGAATCTTTCACCAACTAAACAAACATTTATTAATTCTTGATCGCATTAATTAATTTATCATTAAAACGAGAACATGATGTCTCTCCCACCACAATCATATTTTTCGGTTAGAAACACCCAACACTCTTGCGCCACTTTTCGTTTTTTTTCACCCTAAAATCTAAACAACAAGCCAGATGCCAGCTTGGCAATTGTCATTGGCGCGTAAAAACACCTGTCTGTTTCCATACCCCTCCGTGCATGTTCATCCACCGAAACAAATTATACTATAAATCTATAATAAGTAATAAATAAAGTAGAAATAACATTTAATCAAGTTGCTCAAAAAAAAAAAAAAACATTTAATCAAGAATACATAACAACAGAGAACAACAAAATAATAAAAAAATCAGAAAGCCAATTACAGAAAAGTGTCTCTCTCACCCATCATAAGACCACTTACAATGAGCTTGTTGAAAAACAATTCAACCTATTGAAACCATTGCAATGCCCTATTGAATATTATGCAGAGGAAAGAGAGGATGAAAAAATTCAGTAAGTTGAAATACTGTGCGAACTGCCACGTGGCCGAGCGGGAATGGCTGAAACTGGCGCGTGCACGTCACGCGCCGACAGGGAGGGTGAGAAGCAGAGGCACGCGGTGAGAGAAAGGGAAGGGGTAAAGATAATGCCACGTGGCTTGCGTTGATTGGCTGCTTGGATTTTTATCTTCTTAATAATTTGGACTCAATTATTTCATTGCAAATAAATTTATTTTTTTTTTTTTTACCAAAATTCGTGATTTTTTTTTCTCTATAAATAGAGACTTGGATCATTTCATTTGGACACAGAAAAAAAATCGAGTTTTTCACTCTCTTAATCTCATTATTAGTCTTTCTTTTAAAGTTTTAGTCTTTGATTAGTGAAATGGATCCCAATAACAATCAATTCAACACCCAAAATTCTTCTGATTACCCATTTAGCTACCAAAATCCCAACAATTATCAACACCCAAATCAATTTCTCAACCAACATCCTCAAAACCCAAATCAATTTCCCAACCAATATCCTCAAAACCCAAATCAATTTCTCAACCAAAATCCTCAAAACATGCCTAATTTTGGTTTTGCCTCAAATTTCAATCACTCATCCTCTGTTCCAAACAACTTTCATCCATATTCTAGATCTATGATGGGATATCCATCTCAAACACCCCCATTTAATGGTTATATGCCGATGATGAATGAAAATTTTCAGAGTGTTGGAGAAATGACAAGAGACAATGAAGTCACTCCAGAGGATACAACTCCTAAGAGCAAAAAAAACCCCCAACCATCATGGAACACTGAACAAAATTTGGTGTTAATTAGTGGGTGGATAAAATATGGAACATCCAGTGTTGTCGGGAGAAACCAGACAAGTGAATCATATTGGGGTAAAATTACTGAGTATTGTAATGAGCATTGCTCATTCGATTCTCCACGCGATGTCATTGCATGCCGAAACCGTTTTAATTATATGAGCAAATTAATAAATAAATGGGTTGGTGCTTATGATACCGCTAAGCGTCAGCAAGCAAGCGGTTGGTCGGAAGATGATGTTTTGGCAAAAGCCCAGGAAATATATGCATGTGGGAAGAATGGTAAATTTACTTTAAAGGAAGAATGGCGCGCTCTTCGTGATCAACCACGTTATGGCAGTCAAGTAGGAGGCAGTCAAGTGGGAGGAAATGTTGGCTCAGGTAGTAGTGGATCTAAGAGATCTCACGAGGACTCTGTAGGATCTAGTGCTCGTCCAATGGGAAGGGAGGCAGCTAAAAAAAAAGGAAAAAAGAAAAGCAATGACGCTGGCTTGAAGGAGGTGGAAGACGAGTGGGTTCAATTCAAAGAAATGAAGGTGCAAGAGATGGAACAATTTAAAGAGTACACCGAAAAAATGGAAAAGTACACTGCAGTGCAACAGGAGAAAAACAGATTGAAGAAAATGGACTTGTACATGAAGTTAAGTTCTCAAGAGCATCTCGATGACAGGAAAAAAAAAATGTTGGAAAACTTGGAGCGTGAGCTGTTTGGAAATTAATTTCACTAATATTTGTTTGTATTCGGTCAAAATTGTCAGTGTTGTCTAGTCCCCAATGTTTACTTTAAATAATTGTCAGTGTTCTCTAGTCCTCAATGTTGCTTTAAATAATTGTCGGTGTTGTTTAGTCCTCAATGTTGCTTTAAATAATTGTCAGTGTTGCTTTAAATAATTTGTCCCGTGACTTTACTATGCTTTACTATGCTTTTACTATGCTTTAAATAATTTGTCCCGTGACTTTACTATGCTTTACTATGCGTTTACTATGCTTTAAATAATTTGTCCCGTGGTATTCATAGCCCATGGTATTCATAGCCCATGGTATTCCTAGCCCATGGTATTCGTAGCCCATGGTATTGCTTCAACTATTTTCTTATATATAGGGACTTGAATAACATTCATATCTACTTCCAAACCTATTTGCCACTTCAATATTGTTTAAACTATTTCCTTTCTCAAATTACATTCATATCCACTTCCAATATCTACTTCCAAACACTATCAATGGATCCTTTTGGTTTTGATATGAAAGCCTACTTCCAAAAACGTGATGCTGAAGACACTTATATGGTCAACCGATTTATTCAGCGTCGAAAAAAACTAGAGGAAGGTAGTGGATCCGGTAGTGGATCTGGTAGAAGAAAATATTTAAATAGAGATCATGCAGCAGCTAACCAAAGACTCATTGACGACTACTTTGCCAATGAGCCTACATATGACGATGCAATGTTTCGTCGTCGGTTTCGGATGCAAAAACATGTTTTCCTTCGAATCGTTGGAGACCTTTCAAGTAGTGACAACTACTTCACCCAACGAGTTGATGCCATCAACAAAGAAGGTATATCACCCTTAGCAAAATGTACCACAGCAATGCGAATGTTAGCATATGGTGTGGCAGCAGATGCGGTCGATGAATACATTAAAATTGGAGGTACTACAGCATTGGAGTGCTTACGTAGATTCTGTAAAGGAATCATACGATTGTATGAGCATGTGTACTTGAGAGCACCAACCCAAGATGACCTTCAAAGAATACTCCATGTTAGTGAAATGCGGGGGTTCCCAGGGATGATCGGGAGTATTGACTGCATGCACTGGGAGTGGAAAAATTGTCCTAAAGCATGGGAAGGTCAATTTACTAGGGGGGATAAGGGAACCACCACAGTTATTCTTGAAGCAGTTGCATCTCATGATCTATGGATCTGGCATGCCTTTTTTGGATGTCCAGGAACGTTGAACGATATCAACGTTCTAGATCGATCACCGGTGTTTGATGATGTGGAACAGGGAAAGACTCCAAGGGTGAATTTCTTTGTGAATCAACGTCCCTATAATATGACATACTATCTAGCTGATGGTATCTACCCTTCTTATCCAACTTTCGTCAAATCAATTAGACTTCCTCAAAGTGAACCCGATAAGTTATTTGCAAAACAACAGGAGAGCTGTCGAAAGGACATCGAACGTGCTTTTGGAGTGCTTCAAGCTCGATTTAAAATCATCCGTGAACCAGCTCGCTTGTGGGACATAGCCGATTTGGGTATCATCATGAGGACATGCATCATATTACATAATATGATTGTTGAAGATGAAAGAGATACATATGCTCAACGTTGGACCGATTTTGAGCAATCTGAGGGAAGTGAATCTAGTACACCGCAACCATACTCGACCGAGGTGTTACCCACCTTTGCAAATCATGTGCGTGCTAGATCCGAGTTGCGTGATCCAAATGTTCATCACGAATTGCAAGCAGATCTCGTGAAGCACATATGGACAAAGTTTGGAATGTTTCGTGATTGAAGATGATTTGTATCAGAATAAATAAATTAGTTGTGTTTTGTGTGCTTGTTTGTTGTCTTGCATTTTAAGCTATTTGTGTGTCGCGTGCTTAGTTTGTTGTATTGCATTTTAAGTTAAGAAAAAAAAATATTTCAATAAATATTGTTTTTAAAAAAAATTAATTGTATTATTTTAATTTAATTTAAATCGATAATTATAATTTTATGTAATTATAAAAACAAAAATTAAATAAGAATAAGAAATAAAAAGTGGTGGGGTAGGGTGTTGAATATTTACCATTGGAGTGATAAAAATTGAATGGGTGTTGAATTAAGAGAGAGAAAATGATGTGGAGTGTTGGGAATTGAAAAAGTGGGTGTTGAAGGGTATTGAAAAAATTTTCCCATTGTATATGGTCTAAGATCAATCCAACTATTATTATTATTCTTAAATAAATATCTACCTCCTTTACTAGTTTTAACCTTGAAGCAAAAGAAACACAAAACCAGAAAGTGAAACACTATAAAACTAAGAAAAAAGTTATTATCATCGTTGTGAGAAGTGATCATGGCAAGTGGAGGAGGTTATGGAGATGCAAACCAGAGGATAGACTACGTGTTCAAGGTGGTGCTAATAGGTGATTCAGCGGTGGGAAAATCACAGATACTGGCTAGATTTTCTAGGAATGAATTCAGCTTGGACTCAAAGTCCACCATCGGAGTTGAATTTCAGACAAGGACTTTGGTCATCGATCATAAGACTGTTAAGGCTCAGATCTGGGATACTGCTGGTCAAGAACGGTACTCTCTTTTCTCTCTCCATAACTAACTAACTAACTAACACGTTTTCTGTAGTTTCATATATACTCTTTTACTTGAATCTGTTATTACCATACTTGATCTGCATCGTTTCTGTGTGATCTGATCGTACTGGTAGATAAGGATCGATTACTGGACTTTGGTTATATTGAATCATAGTTTAATTGGAGCTTGACTAAAAGGAAAATGAATTGAAGAAAATTCTGTTCAATAATATTCACATGCTAGTTTCTTGCATACTAGTTGGTTTTCGTAGTTCAATCAATAAAATTCACAATTTAATCAAATGAAATATATTGGAACTTATCGATCTAATCATGAAAAACACACCTCTGCATAGTGCAAAACTATCTTACTTGGGCACATTAGAAAAAGTCCAATTCATAAAGCGAAAATATATTGTAGCTATAATATTTTACGGTTAATTTACAATTAAGCAACCTTAGTGTGTTTTTTATTTTAATTAGTAATGTCTCCGGTTCTGTATATAAGAGAAAATTAAAGTTGACGAACTAGATACATCAACTTTTACTGGTCTAACTTTCTCTTATATATAGAACCAGAGCGAGTACTACCTAATATACTAATAATACAAATTTGGGTCTTGTTAACTTGTGCCCTTAGGGCACAAGTTAAGAAGCTTAAAATAGAAATTAAAAATAAATTTTGCATTGAAAGTATAACTTTTGCAACTTTTAAGACATTGAATGCACAAGTTCCAAGAAAAACCTTCTACGTTTAATTTCTTAACTTATGCCCCAAGGGCACAAGTTAACATTTCCCTACAAATTTTTATACTTAAATTCTCAGGAATGTATTGTTATTTGTGCCTAGAGTTGATGATTTTAATTTTATAAGTCGTGATTGCCAGCGTTGCTACTGCAGTGCAGGTTGTGTTTTTTTTTTTTAAACTAAAGCTGCAATGGAATAAAATTGAGGCAATAACTCATCATCCTTTGCTTTCATGCTTTATTTATTTGTTTTTTAATAGATGATGCAGCATTGTAAAACTCAAAGGAATTAAAAAAATATAGTCCCATTAGATTTAAATTTGCACAGAAGCTATTGTCTATGTTATCGTGATAAAATATTGTGAATAGATCAACTTTGCAGGAATTGAAATTAATGCCAGTTGATAAATTATTCATATGGAACTGTTGTTGACTTTCAATTAAGCTGATGTTCCCCTGCATGCATATTGTTTTTCTGTCCGAAGTTTACTCTACATTCTCAAGCTACATGGCATGAATAATAATTAGTACATTAAAGGAGAAAAAAACCAGATTTCTGAACACATGCATGTTTGATATTCACGGTTTACAACATCATATAGAAATGAATATATGTTGAAACTTGTAGGACTTGAGAGGACATATAATTACATTCTATTTCCAATTTAAACTACAATATAAACCTCATTTTTCATATTCAACACATGAACAGAAATATTTGTGACAGCGTCAAAGAATGTGGCTCCATGATCAATTTCTAGGCAAATGGTTCACACTTGAAGGGGGCCGCAAAATATTAGCCGTTTTGCTCTTATCAGTTCAGAACTTCACATTTTAGATCAAGTAGCTTTCTGCTTGAGGCATCATCTAGTCTAATACCAAGCCATTTTGTATTTTTTTTTTGTACAATCTTTTTTTGTTCTGGTTAACTTGTATCAGGTCATAACATAATTAGTTAGAATATGGTAGATCTATGTACATTTAAAAAGCCAAATTGCAATTTTCCCTAATATTTCAATGGTTTATGGTACAGATACAGAGCAGTTACAAGTGCATACTATAGGGGTGCTGTAGGTGCAATGTTGGTTTACGATATCACAAAGCGTCAGACCTTTGATCATATACCCCGCTGGCTAGAAGAACTTCGTAACCATGCTGACAAGAATATAGTCATCATTCTTGTAGGGAACAAGAGTGATCTTGAGAACCAGCGTGATGTACCCACGGAGGATGCAAAAGAGTTTGCTGAGAAAGAAGGCTTATTTTTCTTAGAGACCTCAGCATCGCAAGCAACTAATGTTGAAGCATCCTTCATGACAGTTTTGACAGAAATCTACAACATTGTCAACAAGAAGAACCTAGCTGCTGATGAAAGTCAGGGAAATGGGAACTCAGCATCTTTATTGGGCCAGAAAATTATTATCCCAGGTCCTGCACAGGAAATCCCTGCTAAGAGCAATATGTGTTGCCAGTCCTAATTTTATTTTTTTTTTCAAAAATTGTTTCAATTTAGTATATCTTACGGTTCAATGTCCCTGTTACCAAATTTTGAAAGGTTTGGCGAATTTCCTTTTGTACATTTAAAATTTAATTTGTTTGGGTTCCTAAGTGAAGGACAACAAATGAAGGTTACAATATAGATTGCCGATATAATATTCATGATTCATAAATTTCTCAAGTGAATTGATTTTACTGAGAATGTTGTGTGAAAATGTCTCGTGTGCCTGTAGCCTAATGTAGCTATTTGTTAGAGAAGGCCATATAGCAATCCCTGAGATATGGAATTAGATGACAAGCTTCTTTATAAAATCCAAAAACGACTTTATCTGAAATTGATAACGCTACACAAAATTAGCAAAATTAGCTCAACAATACATATATGCATCCTCTTCTGTGCCCAAAAGCAACAATTTAGATATATGAATTTGATCACAATTATGTCATTAATAAGCTGGTATACACAGTACAATGAGAATAATCTTTAAACAGAACCTCTCAACTCAAAAAGAGGCTCTCATAAAAAAAGTATGTAAACTTTCAAAAGCATGCCTTCGAAACTAACGACGAGGTTCACAATTTTATCATTTAACATTCACGGGTAAAAGAAAAAATCAGCATTTATGTAAATGCAATAAGTATGCTACAACAGAGTGTTAAATTTCTCAGAAAACAACTTATGCAGACTATTGAAACTTTAGAGTATGAGTACTAATACAAAGGAGTACTTAGAACCAGGGAGTCAGGGACTGTCTCAGTAACTAATGCAAGGTTCACATAAATTTAGGATTGAATTTTCCCAGGTGAAGGAAAAAATCACCATTTCCATAAAATGCAATAACATAAATATCTGTAACAACAAAGTATTAAATATCAGTTAAGTAGTCCCTCTCTAACTCACAGCAGCTTTCAAATCATTATCACTTTTATCGTTCAACTCCTGTACAGCCTGTGCTTCACCTCCAACATAGTTAGAGGAATTGTCCACCTGCCCAGAAGAGCCATTTTCTGTGCCTAGACGTATTAAAAGTCTTGCAAGCAATTCTTGGCAGTCCATTGCAGAGACCATCACGGACAACCTCGCCCTACCCCTCCAGCATCCGATTGCTATTGTTGACTCGTCAACTTTGAGGGATTCTGTTGCAACTGTATTCCCTGCAGAAAAGGAAAATGCCGCTCAACAGATATGTCAATGTCAATGGGTACAGATTAACCTTTTCTTCTTCATCACCGATACATACCTTTACCCATAATAACCACGCAACAACCAGGCAATAAGTTTGCTGCCTTTTCACCAAACTCGGCATCAGCAAAATCTGAATATTTTACATCTTTGTCCTGCAGAAGACGCTTGAAGTCCTCGGGAGATGCCTGTATAATTTGCTTGGTTATGTATGGAAGAATAAGGGGCAATCCTTCGGATGATATCCGGAAAGCACATGGTGAAGAGCCACCTTCTCGTGCTGTTTGTCTTTCCTGTAAGATAAGGGCAAAGTACATTTCACCCAGTTATTCACAAGCAGTAATAAAAAACAAACAAAAACTTATATCTCACTCATTCATGGACTGTCATACCATTCAAATAATAATAGATTTATCTAACAAACTCCTTGACGAAACTAATTTAGTACTGTAGATCGTGTCAATACCTTGTAACGTGCATGCTATTTGTGTAATTGTGTTGCTGTGCTAGAATGACACATAGAAGAATTAGGTTTGTGATGCAGTTCTAAATAAATTAATTTGTTATTATATTACACATAATCCTTACAAATTATGTCAAAAATAAGATATGAATGCTTCCCTCAAAAAAAAAAGATATGAATGCTTGACTATAATTTATTTCCAATAAAACTCAACATGCAGTTAAAATTTGAGCCAACAAAACAAGTACTCAAGTTCATTAAATGATCTATGGAGTACTAGTATCTAACTCTAATAGAGGCCAAGAGATATAATTATCTTTGACTTCTTTAATATCTATTTAATTAAATTCTTCAAAGTCTGACTGAATGTCTCTCATGAAATTATTATCGTCTACACAAATTATTATTTATTCAAATCAGGAAAATGGGTGACAAATAAATCCATCATGTAATAAAAAAAGTCTTAACAAAAACAACAATATATCTCTAAAATGAGAATAAAGTATACTTACAAACATCTTCATGCCAACCGAGGTCATTTTCAGTTGCTGACCAACCGAGAAGTTCAACGCAACAATATCCTTGACTGACTTGGAGACATAGTAAATTCTTTTTGCATTACTGTTATCAATGTTTCGTGTAACAAGGTGACCATCAAATGGAAAGCGCTCATCGATTCCATAAAAATTCTTTATACTGTTAACAATTGCTTCATCTTTAAAAAAGACAACAGGGTCAACACCTCTCCATTTGCCCTGATATTGTAGCTTTCTTTTACCTGGAACCTTCTCTGCTGTGTTTTGTGCATTATGCGGTTCTTCAGTTTCCTCAGAATTCCGTTCTTCACGTGTTAGAGGACTATCTTCCAAATCATCTGTATGGGATACATTATCATTCACATTTTCCTCTGGAACTGCTTTGACGACTTCAAGTGTAGTTTCAGATGAATTCATGTGCGGTGCTTGTGCATCCTCAAGACTCTGTTTGCTAGGTTTTTCCAGAATAGCTGCAAGAACGGAAACAAAAAAACCTATTATGAGCAAAAGTCCAGTTAAAATGAATATATACGAACTTGGAATTATTTCCCTTATTAACCAAAATTTCCTGACTATTTAGTGTGTGAGAGAGAGAGAGAGAGGATGTTATTACATATGAGACTACCTGGCAGAGGAGAAACTTTTTGCAGCACAGCAATGAAGAAGGCTCCAGTGTTCTGATCATGAGGCATTATCCTCATGCAATGCTCTAGAGGAAAATCTGAAACTTCCTCAGCAGACTCCTCCATCACAGGATTCTCTAGTGCTTCAATACCATCTTCAGTTTTTTCATTTTCCACACTAGTAATGTCATCTTCCATGTCAACATTACAATTACTATCGCCAAGATCCTGATAGCATTTGCCAGAAGGAAACATACTGGAAAGAATCACACTTCTACGGAACTTGGGAACATCTTTGGAAGAGACAAACCAACTGCTCTTGTCATATACCTGCACCTCAAAAATCAAACAACTTTAAAAAAAAATAAAAAATCAAAAGCATACTGCTATGAGAAAAGCTTGACCCTTCTATATTTGAAGCCATAAGCTGAATCAAGTGCAAAACCAACAGGTGCGAGGTTACATGCTAAAGTTGGATCAATATAAGTATTTTATGCTCATAAATTTTTTAAACTATTTTCTTATTAAACCATCAATGTGTTAATGTAAGCATATTGATGGGCATCCAACTGATTGAATGTCAGAATTTGATTAGAATTATTTACAACAAGACACATTCCAAACAAATGCAAATCAGCAAAATATTCAAAAGCTCGAATCAGAAGAGGCATAACTACCAGGCTCCAGGGTATTTTACCCACAACTACTGCCCTATATGAAACACCAATTACATTAAAAAATCATTGGAAACTAAGAAAGAAACCACCCATTATTTTCCTTCAAAATCCTTCAGATTGTATCATTGCATAATATTAAAGGACATGATATCCAGAAAACCCAGGAATCCACTAAAACTTTAGAATGTATAGGTAAATAGCATATTTGTTTTTTTAATATTGAATGTATTAAAATCAAAACTCGGTTTGGTGAATGAAAAAAAGAGAGTATGTTCAATCGAACACAGAAAACACAAACCTTCCATTTCTTGAGACCTGGCCGACGAATAAGTTGTGGAAGCTCACTAGACACGTCAACAAGTTTGACAGACTCACCACACCTCCGCAAAACCTGCAAAACAGTAAAAGAGGGGATAAAGAAAAATGGAATTGAGCACAGCTCCTTATTAGATTTTCATGTACTGGGTCGGAGATCTACCTATTTCTCCGTGTTGAATTTTTTCTAAGTGTGTATGTAAGGCTCATCCATAAATTTTATGAACACGGTACAGTTATGCCTAAGAAATTAGTATACCGTGCTTCGAAGGTAATTAGCGGTTAGCTTATTTAATATACCAAAGCACTTTTCTGAGTCAAGCCTGCAACTAGCAGGGCTTCACAAAAGTATAGAGCACTCAAAGTAGATTACCTCTGCAACCACAGCTTCATTTTCAATAGGATTCATTGAGCACGTTGAATAAACCATTCTTCCCCCGATTTTGAGTAAAGATAAACCTGAGATAATCAATATAGTTGTTGAGGTTGCTGCAATATAACTCTCACAAATTCATTTCTATTCATTTAAGACAATAAAAGACCTAGATATGTAAGCAACATAATAGTGTAATACAAAGTTAATCCTTGCTGCAAAATAATGTTTTTCAGCTTCAGAAGATACATAACAAACATGACATATAGAAGCTGCCACTCTACTCCTTGAGGCTCAACATTATACAAGTGTGTGCTCTTTAAAACATATAAGGAGCGGTATTAATCTGGAAGAACAAAAGGTATTCACTCAATTCAACATTATACGAGTGTGTGCCCTTTAAAACATATAAGGAGCAATATTAATCTGGAAGAACAAAAGGTTTTCAGTTTTCACTCAATGGTAGGTTACAAATTTCAAACAGAAGGATAACTCAGTTAAAGTCTCCATTAACTTTTTGTGACTAAATCTAAATGTCCAATTCGCCATGCCAGATAACTATGACAAATCTAGTTTGGTTCAATTTATGAGCATGCACAAAAGCACAAAATTAACCCATTATCAGGTTAGACTTACGTCATCTTATTATCAATCTTTTTCTTTCAAATGATTACAAAGTTTTTAGGATGAGGGGAGGCTATCATTCCAAGGGAAAGACAACTCAGAATCCCCCAACCTCGAGGAAGATTTGCAATAAAATTTTGTATCCCCTGCGAGCAGAGGACGCCAGGATTAAAATCAAAGTCATCGAAATTTCTTGAGCAAGAGGTCAAATTGGTGAGCCAACCTTCATTGCCTATTACCAATTTTCTAATTGGAAAAAGCCAACAAATTTGAGCACAGTGAAAACACTAGATAAGGAAACGAAAACAAAAGCCTAACAACGACAAGCCCTAAAATATATGTAAAATATTCAGAAAGTACCTCGCATAGCAATTAAAACTTGTAGGCTGTGAAGCCCTTGTCCCATCCCTGAATTCCTGCAGAAAGTAAAATAAGTCTTAAAAAATATTTTAGGTTGTAAAGAAAGTAGAATTGGAGAAGAAATTGAAACTACCATTTCCGCCACATATCAGGTGCCTTACGAAGTGTACCATCTCCACTACACGGGACATCGCACAGAACACGATCAAATAACAGTTGGTGAATATTGTGATCTAACTCCATTCTTTCATAATTCCCTTTTAAACGGCATCCTGGGAAATGTTGTGCTTCATGATTAGTAACAATTAGGTTGGCTGTGGACATTCTTTTTGTTTGATGGATGAGAAGATTACATCTTTTAACATCAAGATCATTTGCTACAACCTAATTACAAATAAGAAACTAGTTAGCAAATGTTGCAAATGCAGCATGCTGTTTTACCCAATAATTTTAGCAAACTATTGAGTCCAAAAACAATTGACAATCAAAGCAATTAAAAATGGCACAAAAGTAAAATGACACAAACCATTCCATCAGGCAGTGATCCTGCTTTTGTGGATTGGTGTATAGTCTCGAGCAATTGGAATGTTTTTGAACCTGGTGCAGCACACACTAAAACAAAGAAAAATGAAAGGTCAGAAAAAACAAAGCTTGCATTTCAAATTAAGCAAATCGAATCAAGACTGGTAAAAAACAGAGGATACTTTGAGCACCAGAAGTAGCTTACTGTCAAGTACAAAATGGTCTGAATGCACATCCAAGAATAGGGGAGGAACCTATGTCAAAAACAAACATTAGAGACATAAATAAATTCTTAAAGGATAAAGCTTATTCTTACGAAACACAAAACAACGACGAAATGCACGAACATGTTAAGATCCGTAGATTATCACTACGCAACAGCCGTGATTTCTGTTAAAGTATCATTGCGTGTGTGTGTGTGTATTTTTCTTCTTAAAACCCGCCTCTTCACTTTTCTTTCAATTCCTGTGTAAACTCTGTAATATATAGCAACACTCATTCTTAAAACGTAAAAAGTAGCAGTAACCTTCGGGTACTGAACCATTCAGAGTACTAGAACAAAAAAAAAATCCTTTTGTATGATCATGAAGATTGAAAGAGAATATAAAGTGGACTCACCATACTAACAGCTTCCTGTCTTGTGATATTTCCAATTTCATTTTCTAGCTTTAAAAATTCGTGGAACCTGAGAATTTAGCAGAATCAGAGGCAGCAATTGAAATATCAATCATAATAATAAAGTAATACTAGTTACTCATTGTTCGATAATTTTAATTTCAGTTAATGGTTTGACACTATCATGTTCATTCATGTTGATGTCTGTGTTTGTCTAGCTTGTCTGCTGAGTGTGAAATAAAGATAAATGCATGAACAATTGTGCCCAATGACTCCTCCAACTTCAAGGGCTATATGTAAACTAAAGATCGACAGTATATGTAGATAAGCCAGAGCTAAATTAGTTTAATATTCTTCAATTTCAGAAATGATTAATGACTTATCCCTAAATCATTTTCTAAAGGGGAAAACAAGCCAGAGCTAAGTCATACCATGTAGAAATAAGGACAGATCAATCGCAGTATATGTAGATAAGATCACAAAAGAAAATTAAACAATGCACGTGCATGAGGATGGTGTTTCTAGTTTTGCATCGTCATACAATTTAATGCATAACCAAATAGTCTGCTACTATTCTATTTTCAGAAAGAAAGAAAAAAATAAAGCATGTAATATTGGGAAGAGAGAGCATATTTGTATTAAAATTTCTGTATCCTGACTGAGATCCCCTGATATTGATATCTTTTTAACCAACTTGTCAACTCCGTTCCCATTTCAAACCAATGGATAGCAAAACACTAAGATTATCATTGTCAAATAAACAAGTTAATTAGGCCCAGAAAATATTACTTATTATACTTAGAGATAACAACATTTTCATGAGATAAACAACAAAAACTACTCAAGTAGCTAGTAACTAGTCTAATTGTATTCTGAAAAACATCCAAAATTCTGTTTTAGCGGGAAGGCCTATATTAAGGAAGGGAAGAACATTTGGTGAGTACTGAGTAGTGACAAACTGGTAAAATTTTTAAGTCATAAAACAACACATCAATACATTCATACAAAATATATGCATTCAAATCTTAATTGTGACAAGATCGATATTCTTAATACACTCCGAGAAGCGAAAAAAGCAGGAATATCCCTAATACTTTTGTTGGTTCTATAAATGTCACACAATCGAATGCAACTCATATATCAACAGAAAACATTCACCTCTCCAATGTTTGATTCTTCCTAAGCTGCATCCGCGAAAAATTTGAATGCCAAGCAAAGTTCCCGGGATACCAGGGCAAAGGCCGAATCGCCTCTGTCTCACCTCCTTCAGCAACCTACAAATAACCAATTCACATAAATTATAATCACATACACAAACTAAAAAAAAAAAAAAAACAGTTACACCATAATCATTTTTAATACCTCGGCGCGAAGTGAATGCACGAAATCATTTTCCAATTGGGAACGAATATCATCAGCAAATTGACTACTGCAATAACCAAACAAACACAAAATTCATTTAAATAAATAAGAAACTAGAAATGAATGTGAATATTGATAGTGCAAATTAATTATTTACCTAGAATTGATTCTAAATGATGCAGGCAATGGTGTTCGGAGAACTGCGATGAATTGATCCCATTCTTGTGGATCAACAATTAACTGTTCCTTGTAATAAGAATCAAAGGAAGGGTTTTGAGTCAAGAAAGGAGTCCAATGAGTAGTAGTTTGAGAATTTTCGGAGGATAAGGAAGGGTCTGGATCTGGTTTCGAACGCTTCCAAACGTTTTCTCTGTTTTGACGAAAGTCCTTTCTTTGAGTTCGTGACCTTCCTCTACCCATGGTTGCTCTGGTTTGATGATGCAGTTGTGGCGCGTTTTGGTTTTTGGTTAGGGTTTTGGTGACAAATCGTGCGGTTTCAAAGTTATTGGGCTTTTTCCCTCTCTCTCTTGAGGAAATTTTACCCTATACCCCAACACATATACTTCCACCCGTACAAATATTCAAAAATTCTAATTTTACCCTTTACTATCTAACCGCATTAATTTTTCACCCTTACTTAACATATTCCATTCACCCCACATAATATTCTTTATGTATTTTTGATTTATTCCACTTATAATACCTTTCTGAATTTTTTCCAGAATCAACTATGATACATTTCCATATTAAAAAAAAAAAAAAAAAAAAACTATGATACATTTCCGAATTTTTTCCGGAAAACTCATCATTTACATTTCCGAAATGTATACATTTGTATATCCGAAAATTGTCAACCGGAAACCTTATATCATCTGTTTCGGTGCACAATTTTTTAAAAGTTCTTTTGTTTTCTTATTTTTATAAAAATACTGTCAATTCAACTAGGTTAGTAACTTTTTTTTTTTTTTTTGAAAAAACTAGCTTAGTAACTTGTAACCCAAAAAATAAAACTAGCTTAATAACTATAGTACTTCCTAATGACCCACGCGAAAAAATCAACGTATTTGAGCATATTCAAATATTTAAGTCTACTTGTTAGTGATTCTTAATAGAGGAAGATGTCTTTTCTTGTTGAGTTCATATTACAGAACACACTTGTATGCACATAGCTTACTTTTTGTTGAAATAGGTAACATAGTTGCTTTTTATTTTAAGGTTTGGTTGTCTAATAAGAGCATAAATAGTAAATACTATTACTCAGGTTATCTTCAATTCTGTAGCACAAACTATTATATCGTGGTTTGTTTTGCCCTATCTGTATAACCTTGCCACTTTGAACACTTTGAAGTATCAGAGTTGCTCATTTGCAAATTGCTACACAAGAGCTAATATTGAAAAGAACTAACATAGTATCAGATTTTATTATACAAGAACTAATATTTAAAAGCATTCCTCTCATAACAAGAGCTTATACTGTAACAAATTAACAAATGTCAGATCTTAAGAATATGAATAAAGATCAACAATAATTCCTAATCCCGGTATCAATTTTAACACTGCAATAATTCCCATCTTAGTTTCTTTTCTTCAAAATGTTTGAGTAAAAAAAAAAAAAAAAAAGCCTGAACCAGAAATCTTTGCGAAACGATTCTGGGAAGAATCAACAGGTACACTTTGCACACGTTTTCTGGGATTTCAACCGAAACACGTTTTCCAGAAATCAATGATTCAGAGATCAATTCCTGTAACCCATACACGATTTCGTGAACAATTGTGGTAACCCATTAACCTAGAAGACCTTCGCAAACCTAGAAAACATTAAATCTTAATCAATGAATCCGGTAAACGATTAAGAGAACAAACACACAAAAAGTAAAGATTAAGCAAAAGAACACAACAAGAATTAAGAGAACACATGAAAGGGGAAGCGTTTTTCCAGAAAGCGTTTTTTTCTAGAGGAAGCGTTTTTTCCAGAAAAAGGTGGGGTGAAAAGTGAAAGGGTGATTGTGTTTCCTTTTTTTATAAAGGGTAAATTTGGTAGTTTGTATCAAATGTTGGGGTGAAGGTATAAATGCAGGGGTGTGGGGTATAACTTCCCTCTCTTGAGCCCTAACCCAACTGCTACTGCCCACTACTACATGAACGTTACTCTTCTCCCTTTCAAAATTTATCATTAGGAATTCCCTTGTCTCAGCGGATTTTAATTAACATTCGACATTTTTTCAGCGGGAGTTAACTAACGCGGTCATTTTTATGACCGGTTCAATTACTTTTTATATCAGGTCAACCGATCTTAAAAATGACAGCGTGAGATAACTCATGCTGAAAAATACCGAACGTAAGTTAGCACCCGTTAAGATAAGGGAATGAACAATTTTGAAAGGGAAAATAGCAATTTTCCTCCTTCCCTAAACTCTTTTTCCCCTACAGTTGACAAACCCTACTGAAACTCACTCACACAATTGTGAGACTTCGGTTAAAATTCGAATGAAGGTGTGTAGTCCAGTAATATTGGCATTGCCTTTTCTCCAACTTCTCATTATGGCTTTTTAGTTTTCATGAATTATAATTAGTGTATATTTTGAGACATCTTCTTTAAGTCAAATTTTGAACATCATTATGTCACGTTGTGAAAAAAGTAGCCTCTCATCTAATCTTAAACCATTGATTGGTTATGAGTTATATTATGGCTTTTGAGTTTTCATGAATTTCAATTATATATTTTGAGACATCTTTTTAAGTCAAATTTCGAACATCACTATGTCATGTTGTGAAAATAGTAGTCTCTCGTCTAATATTAACCATTGATTGGTTATGAGTTATAGTATATATGAAGAAAAAAATTATTAAAATATTTTTTTTAATTCTTTTATGCAAAAAATGTTTTTTTTTAAAAAAATTGAAGTTACATTTTCTATCTTTTAAATAATAAAAGAGTCATTAGACGCCTAAGAAACAAAACATATTTTAAATGAGAGTCATTTGAAGGAGTTGACTCTACGATTTTAAACAATATGTTGAATGGCTAGTTGAACCAATTGAACCGAAAACTAATCTATCTATATGTAAGGTTGACCAGAGTTACACTTTACTTTGGTTGAATCCGATTAAACTTGAATTGAGTTCGATTGGATCGAATTGGTTCAATGGATTCTTGTTTTGCATTATATTTTCTTCACCTTTTTTTATACTTATTTTTTTTGTCGTCAAATCAAACTATAGTTGTATCAACTCAACCAATTAAATCAAAAACTAAAGGTCTCACAAATTCATTATCAAATTTGGGCTTCTAAAATTGTTCCCTTATCAATAAAATATGGATAAAACATGATTTTATTTCATGTTGTCTAAAAATTTGTTTCAATCGCGATTTAAGATCTAAAAAAGTGTAAGTACTACTTAAGTAAAGAGATATCTAGACAATAAGTTGAATCAATAATTAAAAAACAACGTTCCTTGTAGGTGTAACGTCGACCATTTTTTGTATATGCCTTTTTTCAATAACAAGTTTGTGTCTACGTACATCTTCCTTCAAAAAACTATGATATATATTCCCTTAAAAGAGAATTTTGTAGAGTTAGTTAGATCAATTTAAATTATAAGATGATGTCAAAGTTATCTAAAATCAATTGGATCACTCACTATTAAACCATTTGGACCACCTCCAACTTAAAAGATTTGTCAAGAGTATCACATTAAATAAGACTTTAAAAGAATTATATCTCACCTTCAATTTGATGTTGTATTTGGATCACCTCCAACTTAAAAGGATTTGTTAAGAGTATCGCATTAAATAAGACTTTAAAATAAATTATTTCAAACCTTCAATTTGATTTTGTATTGTTGAGTTAAGTGAACACTAATTTTAATAGTGTGTATCCTAGTCTAATTATATATATATATATATATATATATATATATATATATATATATATATATATTTTGAAGCAGTCCTAGTCTTAGTTATAAAGAAAGGTTTTAATATTTTAATTTCAAAGGTTAACTTCACGACCGTGTAGCATGGTGCATGCATCAGCATCATTCCCATTACACTATCAACTAGTGCTTCCATCCGAGATGCTGATAGGATGACAATGATAGATCGTTTATTACTCAACTGTGAATTTGTCATCACATTATAGTTTCGTAGAAGAAAACAAAACACACCAAACTAAAAAAGAAAACAATTCTAATTAAAGAAACCTTATATATATAAGAACATATCGTACAAACTTGATTTTTTTTAGCAAAGTGCATAAGCATTAATAAAGCAAGAAATCAGCAACACCCCATTATTCCCCACTCAAACATAGATGAAGACAAGTAACTTCCAATGAAAGTAAAATCAATCAAAACCCACTCAACTACACCTCTTTGTTTGTTTGTATGTTTGATTCCTTACATGGTTAAGGATGATGGAAAAAAGAACATATCTTATCTTAAAACCACTTTTAAGGAAGAATTGTCTACAAAGTGCATAATAGCAAGCATCATCATTCACAAGGCACAAACAAAATCACCGCTGGTTTCAATATCATCGATGTCAGCATCTGTATCTAAATCATCAAAATCCATACTTCCACCAAAAAATTGGTCGCCCACTTTTGGACCATCCCCTGCTTTCATAGCCTCTTGAATTATAGTCAATATTTCTTCTATGCTTTGAGATGAATTATTTTCATCATTTTGTGACCAATTTTCACCATCCTCCATAAATTCTAGTGGTAAATTCTTTAAGAACCAAGGGTGTTTTTTAATCTCTGGTATGGTAATTCTCTGCATCATTAATAATAAAAGTTAACATCACAAAAATCAATAAAAAAATGTACTACTCAGTTTTTGCTATTTTTTATTTATTTTAAAACCATCATTAATTAATTAAAGTGACACGAACATCTACGTCCCTTGAAATTAATGTCGTACAATTTAATTTTCTTTTATTTAGCAACTTGAGCCACAATTTATTATCGTCTTTTATAAGAAAAGTTTGGATGAGTTGATTCTTACACCTCAATATTTAAAGAACGTTAACAACTAGACCAACCTGGATCGGCCAGCCGCAATTTAAAATTTTGAATACGCTATACTAGTCTGAAATGTTGAGTTAGGCAAGAAACTCAAAAAATTGTTTTTACCTTATCAGGGTTGGCAACAAATATTCTAGATAAAAGATGTCTGCACTCTTGAGTAATGCGAACATAGTCTGGAATTGAATAGTGGACACTAAGAATTCGCTGTCAAAATTATCCAGAAAAAAATTAATATATTACGTATTGGTTATGTAGTTACACCAGGGGTACCATAGCAAATTAATTAAATCAACTAGTAAGTATTTAATTGTTCAACTAACCTGAAGTGTTTTTTTGAAGTTTTTGGGGTCTTCTGGATCTTCAAAAGGATAAGCACCAACAAGCATAACATACAAAGTTACCCCACAAGACCAAACATCTGCAATCTAATCACTCTCAAGGATAAGAATATTTTTTGATCAAATTTTATCTCTAAATGAGTAAGACCACACGCTTACATTTTTTTTTCTTGTGTAGATTGATTAGATTGATTAAATTTAATTAGTTACCTTTCCATCATATTCTCTTCTTGACAATACCTCTGGTGCAATGTAAGCAGGGGTTCCTACAGTTGATTTTGGCTGGGAGTGTAGAACAGATGACTGCAAAAAATAAAAATAATCGTTAAATATGAGTTGACTTTATTATCCAATGAAAAAGAATTGTTAAATAAAATTGATTATGATAATTTAATAAGCAATTTTGCATATGAAAAATGATAGAAAGATAAAATTTACATAAAATAAGTTTTGAAAAATATACTAATTTTAAAATGACATCACTCTTAGAATTTGCTTTAGGCCTCAAAATTGGTTGAGACGGACATGAGAACAACACAATAACAAATTTTTATAATATTGAATAATTTTTGTTTTATCAATTATTGGCGGCAACATGTTATTTGATATCTTAGACAACTCGCACGTGAGATAAAAGGTTGTGTTGCGGTTTAGTGAGGACAAAAAATTTCATGCCTCTTGTCTCTAGTTTATCCCGTCCCTAAAACAGTTTGACAAATCAAACAACGTACAACTAGATTTGTCATGCACTTTTCTTCATTTTTAACCGATCGATCAAATGCACAATAACATTACATTATTTGTATTTTCTTAAACTATTACCTATGTCGTGTATGTGCTTCACATGAAACATATGTTAAATGAAATTTTAGTGACAATTAGTTCTTGCCTTTGAGTAACCAAAGTCACATATTTTGAGTCGTGGTGCTGAACTTCCATCTAGAAGTGTGTTTTCTAGCTTAAGATCTCTATGGCAAATTTCCTGCAAGAAAATGATAGCTTTTAAGTTTAAGCTAAAGCTGTGAGACTGAAACAGCAATATAAATCAGATTGAACAACAGTGATACCATTGAATGGCAATAGCTGACTCCAGAAATCAGTTGCTGGAAGAAATATCTTGCCTATATGAAAGAAGAAAAAAAAAAATCAGAATTTAAGATGAAATTATGTAGAATGTGAAATGCTAATACTGTGCATGTGTAACATTAAAAAAACCATGACGAAACAAATTGTTACATAAAAATATTAAAATTTATGGCTAAAATATGTTACTATTACTATTGATTATTGAAGTAAAGTATATATTTGCTTAAGCAGAAAAGTACTCCCACTTGTTAATATATTACTTGCATGAAATCCTAATTACTGTTTTCTAGAATCTAAAATAGTTAATTACACTACCTCGTCCTCGCTGAATCTACCAGCAGTACAAATTCTTTCAAATAGTTCTCCCCCAGCAGCATATTCCATCACTTGCTAAATGAGTTGGAGTCAGCAACACCTGCAATGAATGGACATTTCATATGTATTGGCATAAATTGAAAAGTTTTCCAAAGATTTTTGGAATTCCTTTCAAGGAGAAAACAAAAACAAAAAAATTAAATGATATTCAATATTGAGCACTACTGTATACAACAGAGTAAAAAACAGAATCATGATGAAGTAGCAAAAGACACTGTATATACAGCACTCATTGCATTATTACTTTTATAAAGTTGGTATGAAGTAGCAAAAGAAAGCACTAGTTCAACAGCGATAAAAAATGCAAGCATGAGCTCAAAGAAAATAACACATGGTACATTCTCAGAAGAAATAGAATGCATAATAATGACACTATTAAAACTTTAAGTTTATCTCCGGTGAGCTTCCGGAACCTAACTCATTTAAAATGTTTTTCAAAAAGTATGTACCTCTTTAAATCTAACAATATTGGGATGCTTCAAGGACCTATGATTTATAATCTCCCTTTGCACGTGCTCATCAATCTACAAAACCAAATGGAATTAAATTAAACATCATAAATGGAGCACAATGCAAAGTTCATTTATATAGCAAGACATAGAAAGACCAAAAAAATGGAGTTAAAAAAAGGACCTTAAAGCCTCTTTCAATGAACTTGACAGCATATAACTCGCCACTCCATTTTTCCCTTATAAGCTTTGCAACACCAAAGTTACCTGATCCAATATCTTTAATTATCTCATATCGTTCCATGGTTAAGCTTGAACTCTATATTGATATAGCTAGCAACTTAGTTAGAACGGGTTCCTTCTTGTATGTGAAAGGTGTAGGTAATTGATTGAATGAGCTTATTTTTCTTTGTTTCTTGTTGTACTTGTACTAGCTCTTTGCGTGCAGTATATCGCATCTATCTATTTTATGGTTTCCAAATTCCAACGCGCAAAGGTTTGCTGAAAAATATGATTGGGTTTTAGATGCCCTTTATTGCAAGTTACATTTACTACAATTGGACTTCCAATAATATGCCCTCTGACACTCCACTTGGGATTTGAGACTTTCCATGCACACTTATTATGTACTCCCTCCGTCCCATATTATAAGGAAAAAAAATCATACTTATTACTCCCTCCGTCCCATATTACTTGACACAGTTGACTCTGACACATATATTAATGCACATTTTTTTATCTTTAATATCTTTAATTCTCTATTAGAAAAAATTATGAAAATTTAATATTTTAAAAATACTCATCGAAACGAATCCAACAACATCTTACATGATTATGTTTATCTTTGTATATTAGTAGAAAAATACGGTCAAAGTATGTTAAGTCAATATTATACATTGTCAACTAGGTCATCTATTGTGGGACGGAGGGAGTAAGAAAACTAAAACATACTTGTACTTCCTCTGTTTCAAAATGAGTGTCGCTTTAGACAATTGCACACATATTAAGGAATAGAATGAAATAATCATTAGACATAATACTTTTACTAAACTGCCCTTATTTTATAAGAAAAAGACAAACTTAAAGTTGCATTGAAAATTGTGTGAGAGAAAAAAATTAAAGTTGTATTGGAAATGTAAAGTGACATTCATTTTGAAACAAAATTGTGAATATATGCCTTGACAGGAATACTTTGGTTTTGATGATTGACAAAAGAAGTCCTAGAAGAACAAAGATGCAAAAAGCGGAAAAGAAGATTCAAGCTTCCAAGTCTTGGAATTTATTTTTATTTGTTTTAGAACTATTTGTAAGTAGTAGAAAAAGCTCTCATTAAAAATATATCACACACTCACAATGTTTTTCATATAAAGTGATTTTACATAAAAATATTTTTGCATGAAAAGCCATAATTAATTATGTAAATTGCATAATTAATTATTTTCTTAAAAATAGTAGTTGGCCATGTTTTTAAAGGCATACTCTTTTATGCATCAAAATTGGTTCAGCATATCATATTTTTATTACCGTTGGCATTACATAAAAGATGATTGTTGACTATTTCATTACATTAATTCAACAGCTTAATGGCAATATTGTTTTTGCATATTTTATTTTAATTGGTCTTAATGGATTCAATGCCACTATCTGTTTTCATGATTTCCTTGTAGCCGTGGGACAATTACTAAAGTTTTCATTTGCATGTAATGACTTTCCTATATTTGTCTCAACGACTAATTTTGTTTTAAATGGTCAAACGGCTATTTTCTCTCCATGCATCTCATTCTTCATTAAGTATAAAAAGGATGCATCGGTGTACTTGAAAAACTACACCTTGACATAGAAAATATTTGCATACTCTTTCTTACTCTCATTATTCATACACTTGCTAATATATTTTCTTGAGAGCTCTTTTGTACTACATAGTTTATCTTGTAGTTCTTGTGCTTCAATTTGTTATATCTAGGAGTGATTTGCTCAATGAAAGGGTTAGATAAATAATAATCAATAATAAAATATTTGACAAAGATAAGCGCAGATTTAGCTCCCCCTCACTATATGCAAAGAATTAAAATTCACTCCCCCTGAAACATGCAAATCACATAACTCTCCCCCTTTAACAAGTGGCATCAGAGCTTGAACTCTTGTTAAGGACTAATCGTCTCAAGAGGAAAGATGACTTCAAACAACAACTCCATAAATTGTCCCCCATCTTTCAATGGTGAAGGGTATGGTTATTGGAAAGAGAGAATGAAAATTTTCATTGAGGGAATTGATTGTGATATTTGGGATGCTATTGAAAATGGTCCATTTATTCCCACTCATTTAGTCAATAATGTTGTGGTGAATAAACCAAGATCCCTTTGGACCAAAAATGAAAAGAAAAAGGTTCAATACAATTTGAAAGCTAAGAACATTATCACCGCTTCATTAAGCATTGATGAATTCTATCGTGTATCAAATTGTACAACCGCCAAAGAAATGTGGGACACCCTTAAATTGACCCATGAAGGTACTACCGAGGTCAAAAGGGCTCGAATGAACACATTGACTCATGAGTATGAATTATTTAGTATGAAATCGGGAGAAAGCATCCAAGATATGCAAAAACGATTTATCCATATAATAAATCATCTCAGAGCTCTTGGAAAATCTTTCAATAACGAGGATTTAATTAATAAAGTTCTTAGATGCTTGAGTCGAAGTTGGCTTCCAAAAGTGACCGCGATTTGTGAATCTAAAGATTTATCTTTTATGTCTTTGGCTACTTTGTTTGGAAAATTGCAGGAACATGAGCTTGAATTGAATCGTCTCATTGATAGTGAAGAAGGTGAAAAGAAAAATAAAGGTCTTGCTCTCAAAGCTAGAATCAATGAAAGAACTTCCTTCATTCCAAATTGCAACAAGTGTGGTGAAAAGGGTCACATAAAATCCAATTGTCTTCTAAGTCAAAAGAGATATACAAAAGGAAAGAAGGCTTATATCGCTTTGGATGACAAAGATACAAACTCATCCAATGAATCAGAAAATGAAGTAGCATATTCATGTTTCATGGCAAACCATGATGAAGATGAGGTAAATTCTATTGAATCTGAATATGACTTAACTTATGATGAGTTGTTTACTATTTGCAAAGAATTAAATGATGAGTCAACTAAGCTTAGAAAAATTGTTTCTTCCTCTAAGAAAACTATTTCTACTCTTGAATCAAAAATTGATATTTTAAATAAGGAAATAGAAATTCTTAAAGAGAAACAAGTTTTTGTAAGTGAAGTTTCTTCTTGTACCTCTTGTGAAAATATAAAGGAAAATATTTTAAAGTGTGATGATTGCAATATTTTGAAAATTGAAATTGAGGATTTGCAAAACACACTTGCAAAATTCACAATGGGAAGAGAAAACTTGAACATCATTTTGGCGAATCAAAAGGGAACTTATAATAAAGCCGGTTTGGGCTATCATCCAAAAAATCATGAAAAACTTTTTAGAAAATTCTTTCGTCCAGACAAAATATCAAGTTCTCCTTTTGTTAAATGTTTTTATTGTGGAAGAGAAGGTCATACATCCTCTATTTGTAATTTAAGAAAGAACAATGATATGAATGGTAAATGGAAGTGGATTCCAAAGGGCACTTTGCCTAATGCTAACTCTCAAGGACCCAAAATGTTTTGGGTACCAAAAGCGAAAACTTGATTTTGTTTTGTAGGTGTGCTTGAAGGCCAAGAACTAAAATTGGTACAATTATCGAGGCTATTCAAAGCACATGAAAGGGGGGAGAAAAAGAAGTTCTCCTATTATTACTACAATATTGGCTATGCATCATATGGTGAGCTTTATCAAAAATTCTTCTCCAAAATGAAATTGCAAATTCAAGAGAAGGAAAAATGGTTTACTCTTTTCACTTAATTCTTTTATTTTTTGCTTTAAATTTTCCTGAATATATGCCTTGACATGATTGTTTCTTTCCCGCTTTTTGATAATGCCAAAAGGGGGAGAGTTATGTGATTTGCATGTTTTAGGGGGAGTTGATTTTAAATGTTTGCATATAGTGAGGGGGAGCAAAATCTGCGCTTATCTCTGTTATATATTTTATTATGATTATTATTGATCTAACCCCTTCATTAAGCAAATCCCTCCATGAGATGTTTGTCATCATCAAAAAGGGGGAGAATGTGAATATATGCCTTGACAGGAATACTTTGGTTTTGATGATTGACAAAAGAAGTCCTAGAAGAACAAAGATGCAAAAAGCGGAAAAGAAGATTCAAGCTTCCAAGTCTTGGAATTTATTTTTATTTGTTTTAGAACTATTTGTAAGTAGTAGAAAAAGCTCTCATTAAAAATATATCACACACTCACAATGTTTTTCATATAAAGTGATTTTACATAAAAATATTTTTGCATGAAAAGCCATAATTAATTATGTAAATTGCATAATTAATTATTTTCTTAAAAATAGTAGTTGGCCATGTTTTTAAAGGCATACTCTTTTATGCATCAAAATTGGTTCAGCATATCATATTTTTATTACCGTTGGCATTACATAAAAGATGATTGTTGACTATTTCATTACATTAATTCAACAGCTTAATGGCAATATTGTTTTTGCATATTTTATTTTAATTGGTCTTAATGGATTCAATGCCACTATCTGTTTTCATGATTTCCTTGTAGCCGTGGGACAATTACTAAAGTTTTCATTTGCATGTAATGACTTTCCTATATTTGTCTCAACGACTAATTTTGTTTTAAATGGTCAAACGGCTATTTTCTCTCCATGCATCTCATTCTTCATTAAGTATAAAAAGGATGCATCGGTGTACTTGAAAAACTACACCTTGACATAGAAAATATTTGCATACTCTTTCTTACTCTCATTATTCATACACTTGCTAATATATTTTCTTGAGAGCTCTTTTGTACTACATAGTTTATCTTGTAGTTCTTGTGCTTCAATTTGTTATATCTAGGAGTGATTTGCTCAATGAAAGGGTTAGATAAATAATAATCAATAATAAAATATTTGACAAAGATAAGCGCAGATTTAGCTCCCCCTCACTATATGCAAAGAATTAAAATTCACTCCCCCTGAAACATGCAAATCACATAACTCTCCCCCTTTAACAAGTGGCATCAGAGCTTGAACTCTTGTTAAGGACTAATCGTCTCAAGAGGAAAGATGACTTCAAACAACAACTCCATAAATTGTCCCCCATCTTTCAATGGTGAAGGGTATGGTTATTGGAAAGAGAGAATGAAAATTTTCATTGAGGGAATTGATTGTGATATTTGGGATGCTATTGAAAATGGTCCATTTATTCCCACTCATTTAGTCAATAATGTTGTGGTGAATAAACCAAGATCCCTTTGGACCAAAAATGAAAAGAAAAAGGTTCAATACAATTTGAAAGCTAAGAACATTATCACCGCTTCATTAAGCATTGATGAATTCTATCGTGTATCAAATTGTACAACCGCCAAAGAAATGTGGGACACCCTTAAATTGACCCATGAAGGTACTACCGAGGTCAAAAGGGCTCGAATGAACACATTGACTCATGAGTATGAATTATTTAGTATGAAATCGGGAGAAAGCATCCAAGATATGCAAAAACGATTTATCCATATAATAAATCATCTCAGAGCTCTTGGAAAATCTTTCAATAACGAGGATTTAATTAATAAAGTTCTTAGATGCTTGAGTCGAAGTTGGCTTCCAAAAGTGACCGCGATTTGTGAATCTAAAGATTTATCTTTTATGTCTTTGGCTACTTTGTTTGGAAAATTGCAGGAACATGAGCTTGAATTGAATCGTCTCATTGATAGTGAAGAAGGTGAAAAGAAAAATAAAGGTCTTGCTCTCAAAGCTAGAATCAATGAAAGAACTTCCTTCATTCCAAATTGCAACAAGTGTGGTGAAAAGGGTCACATAAAATCCAATTGTCTTCTAAGTCAAAAGAGATATACAAAAGGAAAGAAGGCTTATATCGCTTTGGATGACAAAGATACAAACTCATCCAATGAATCAGAAAATGAAGTAGCATATTCATGTTTCATGGCAAACCATGATGAAGATGAGGTAAATTCTATTGAATCTGAATATGACTTAACTTATGATGAGTTGTTTACTATTTGCAAAGAATTAAATGATGAGTCAACTAAGCTTAGAAAAATTGTTTCTTCCTCTAAGAAAACTATTTCTACTCTTGAATCAAAAATTGATATTTTAAATAAGGAAATAGAAATTCTTAAAGAGAAACAAGTTTTTGTAAGTGAAGTTTCTTCTTGTACCTCTTGTGAAAATATAAAGGAAAATATTTTAAAGTGTGATGATTGCAATATTTTGAAAATTGAAATTGAGGATTTGCAAAACACACTTGCAAAATTCACAATGGGAAGAGAAAACTTGAACATCATTTTGGCGAATCAAAAGGGAACTTATAATAAAGCCGGTTTGGGCTATCATCCAAAAAATCATGAAAAACTTTTTAGAAAATTCTTTCGTCCAGACAAAATATCAAGTTCTCCTTTTGTTAAATGTTTTTATTGTGGAAGAGAAGGTCATACATCCTCTATTTGTAATTTAAGAAAGAACAATGATATGAATGGTAAATGGAAGTGGATTCCAAAGGGCACTTTGCCTAATGCTAACTCTCAAGGACCCAAAATGTTTTGGGTACCAAAAGCGAAAACTTGATTTTGTTTTGTAGGTGTGCTTGAAGGCCAAGAACTAAAATTGGTACAATTATCGAGGCTATTCAAAGCACATGAAAGGGGGGAGAAAAAGAAGTTCTCCTATTATTACTACAATATTGGCTATGCATCATATGGTGAGCTTTATCAAAAATTCTTCTCCAAAATGAAATTGCAAATTCAAGAGAAGGAAAAATGGTTTACTCTTTTCACTTAATTCTTTTATTTTTTGCTTTAAATTTTCCTGAATATATGCCTTGACATGATTGTTTCTTTCCCGCTTTTTGATAATGCCAAAAGGGGGAGAGTTATGTGATTTGCATGTTTTAGGGGGAGTTGATTTTAAATGTTTGCATATAGTGAGGGGGAGCAAAATCTGCGCTTATCTCTGTTATATATTTTATTATGATTATTATTGATCTAACCCCTTCATTAAGCAAATCCCTCCATGAGATGTTTGTCATCATCAAAAAGGGGGAGAATGTGAATATATGCCTTGACAGGAATACTTTGGTTTTGATGATTGACAAAAGAAGTCCTAGAAGAACAAAGATGCAAAAAGCGGAAAAGAAGATTCAAGCTTCCAAGTCTTGGAATTTATTTTTATTTGTTTTAGAACTATTTGTAAGTAGTAGAAAAAGCTCTCATTAAAAATATATCACACACTCACAATGTTTTTCATATAAAGTGATTTTACATAAAAATATTTTTGCATGAAAAGCCATAATTAATTATGTAAATTGCATAATTAATTATTTTCTTAAAAATAGTAGTTGGCCATGTTTTTAAAGGCATACTCTTTTATGCATCAAAATTGGTTCAGCATATCATATTTTTATTACCGTTGGCATTACATAAAAGATGATTGTTGACTATTTCATTACATTAATTCAACAGCTTAATGGCAATATTGTTTTTGCATATTTTATTTTAATTGGTCTTAATGGATTCAATGCCACTATCTGTTTTCATGATTTCCTTGTAGCCGTGGGACAATTACTAAAGTTTTCATTTGCATGTAATGACTTTCCTATATTTGTCTCAACGACTAATTTTGTTTTAAATGGTCAAACGGCTATTTTCTCTCCATGCATCTCATTCTTCATTAAGTATAAAAAGGATGCATCGGTGTACTTGAAAAACTACACCTTGACATAGAAAATATTTGCATACTCTTTCTTACTCTCATTATTCATACACTTGCTAATATATTTTCTTGAGAGCTCTTTTGTACTACATAGTTTATCTTGTAGTTCTTGTGCTTCAATTTGTTATATCTAGGAGTGATTTGCTCAATGAAAGGGTTAGATAAATAATAATCAATAATAAAATATTTGACAAAGATAAGCGCAGATTTAGCTCCCCCTCACTATATGCAAAGAATTAAAATTCACTCCCCCTGAAACATGCAAATCACATAACTCTCCCCCTTTAACAAGTGGCATCAGAGCTTGAACTCTTGTTAAGGACTAATCGTCTCAAGAGGAAAGATGACTTCAAACAACAACTCCATAAATTGTCCCCCATCTTTCAATGGTGAAGGGTATGGTTATTGGAAAGAGAGAATGAAAATTTTCATTGAGGGAATTGATTGTGATATTTGGGATGCTATTGAAAATGGTCCATTTATTCCCACTCATTTAGTCAATAATGTTGTGGTGAATAAACCAAGATCCCTTTGGACCAAAAATGAAAAGAAAAAGGTTCAATACAATTTGAAAGCTAAGAACATTATCACCGCTTCATTAAGCATTGATGAATTCTATCGTGTATCAAATTGTACAACCGCCAAAGAAATGTGGGACACCCTTAAATTGACCCATGAAGGTACTACCGAGGTCAAAAGGGCTCGAATGAACACATTGACTCATGAGTATGAATTATTTAGTATGAAATCGGGAGAAAGCATCCAAGATATGCAAAAACGATTTATCCATATAATAAATCATCTCAGAGCTCTTGGAAAATCTTTCAATAACGAGGATTTAATTAATAAAGTTCTTAGATGCTTGAGTCGAAGTTGGCTTCCAAAAGTGACCGCGATTTGTGAATCTAAAGATTTATCTTTTATGTCTTTGGCTACTTTGTTTGGAAAATTGCAGGAACATGAGCTTGAATTGAATCGTCTCATTGATAGTGAAGAAGGTGAAAAGAAAAATAAAGGTCTTGCTCTCAAAGCTAGAATCAATGAAAGAACTTCCTTCATTCCAAATTGCAACAAGTGTGGTGAAAAGGGTCACATAAAATCCAATTGTCTTCTAAGTCAAAAGAGATATACAAAAGGAAAGAAGGCTTATATCGCTTTGGATGACAAAGATACAAACTCATCCAATGAATCAGAAAATGAAGTAGCATATTCATGTTTCATGGCAAACCATGATGAAGATGAGGTAAATTCTATTGAATCTGAATATGACTTAACTTATGATGAGTTGTTTACTATTTGCAAAGAATTAAATGATGAGTCAACTAAGCTTAGAAAAATTGTTTCTTCCTCTAAGAAAACTATTTCTACTCTTGAATCAAAAATTGATATTTTAAATAAGGAAATAGAAATTCTTAAAGAGAAACAAGTTTTTGTAAGTGAAGTTTCTTCTTGTACCTCTTGTGAAAATATAAAGGAAAATATTTTAAAGTGTGATGATTGCAATATTTTGAAAATTGAAATTGAGGATTTGCAAAACACACTTGCAAAATTCACAATGGGAAGAGAAAACTTGAACATCATTTTGGCGAATCAAAAGGGAACTTATAATAAAGCCGGTTTGGGCTATCATCCAAAAAATCATGAAAAACTTTTTAGAAAATTCTTTCGTCCAGACAAAATATCAAGTTCTCCTTTTGTTAAATGTTTTTATTGTGGAAGAGAAGGTCATACATCCTCTATTTGTAATTTAAGAAAGAACAATGATATGAATGGTAAATGGAAGTGGATTCCAAAGGGCACTTTGCCTAATGCTAACTCTCAAGGACCCAAAATGTTTTGGGTACCAAAAGCGAAAACTTGATTTTGTTTTGTAGGTGTGCTTGAAGGCCAAGAACTAAAATTGGTACAATTATCGAGGCTATTCAAAGCACATGAAAGGGGGGAGAAAAAGAAGTTCTCCTATTATTACTACAATATTGGCTATGCATCATATGGTGAGCTTTATCAAAAATTCTTCTCCAAAATGAAATTGCAAATTCAAGAGAAGGAAAAATGGTTTACTCTTTTCACTTAATTCTTTTATTTTTTGCTTTAAATTTTCCTGAATATATGCCTTGACATGATTGTTTCTTTCCCGCTTTTTGATAATGCCAAAAGGGGGAGAGTTATGTGATTTGCATGTTTTAGGGGGAGTTGATTTTAAATGTTTGCATATAGTGAGGGGGAGCAAAATCTGCGCTTATCTCTGTTATATATTTTATTATGATTATTATTGATCTAACCCCTTCATTAAGCAAATCCCTCCATGAGATGTTTGTCATCATCAAAAAGGGGGAGAATGTGAATATATGCCTTGACAGGAATACTTTGGTTTTGATGATTGACAAAAGAAGTCCTAGAAGAACAAAGATGCAAAAAGCGGAAAAGAAGATTCAAGCTTCCAAGTCTTGGAATTTATTTTTATTTGTTTTAGAACTATTTGTAAGTAGTAGAAAAAGCTCTCATTAAAAATATATCACACACTCACAATGTTTTTCATATAAAGTGATTTTACATAAAAATATTTTTGCATGAAAAGCCATAATTAATTATGTAAATTGCATAATTAATTATTTTCTTAAAAATAGTAGTTGGCCATGTTTTTAAAGGCATACTCTTTTATGCATCAAAATTGGTTCAGCATATCATATTTTTATTACCGTTGGCATTACATAAAAGATGATTGTTGACTATTTCATTACATTAATTCAACAGCTTAATGGCAATATTGTTTTTGCATATTTTATTTTAATTGGTCTTAATGGATTCAATGCCACTATCTGTTTTCATGATTTCCTTGTAGCCGTGGGACAATTACTAAAGTTTTCATTTGCATGTAATGACTTTCCTATATTTGTCTCAACGACTAATTTTGTTTTAAATGGTCAAACGGCTATTTTCTCTCCATGCATCTCATTCTTCATTAAGTATAAAAAGGATGCATCGGTGTACTTGAAAAACTACACCTTGACATAGAAAATATTTGCATACTCTTTCTTACTCTCATTATTCATACACTTGCTAATATATTTTCTTGAGAGCTCTTTTGTACTACATAGTTTATCTTGTAGTTCTTGTGCTTCAATTTGTTATATCTACACATTTGGTGTATTATTTTATTGTTGTAACTCTTATTTGTATTGGGTGCGATCCCAAGGTTTCAAGAGAGGTGATATCTCTTGGTTTTAGAGACTCTTCTACAAAGGATTGTTTTGTTTGGAGAGTGCTCGTTATTTGTAAAGGTTACCAGCTTATCCTAATTAAAAGCTAGAGCAGTGAAAATCTCAAGGGACTTTTCCTTGGGGACTAGACTAGGCCTTGTTGTTTTAGGCCGAACTAGTATAAACTTCTTGTGTCTTTTCTCTCATCCCTTTATCTCTTTTACTTTGTTTGTCATTTATTTTATCTCACCATATCTGTCATTTATTTTTATTTTTATATTTATTTAAACCTTTTATAAGCACTTTATTTTAATTGGTTAAAACATTTTTTTAAGTGCTTATTTTAAATCGTTTTCTAAAGAACACAATTCACCACCCTCTTGTGTGTTTGAAGTCATTTGTTCAACAAGTGGCATCAGAGCTTGAACTCTTGTTAAGGACTAATCGTCTCAAGAGGCAAGATGACTTCAAACAACAATTCCATAAATTGTCCCCCATCTTTCAATGGTGAAGGGTATGGTTATTGGAAAGAGAGAATGAAAATTTTCATTGAGGGAATTGATTGTGATATTTGGGATGCTGTTGAAAATGGTCCATTTATTCCCACTCATTTAGTCAATAATGTTGCGGTGAATAAACCAAGATCCCTTTGGACCAAAGATGAAAAGAAAAAGGTTCAATATAATTTGAAAGCCAAGAACATTATCACCGCTTCATTAAGCATTGATGAGTTCTATCGTGTATCAAATTGTACAACCGCTAAGGAAATGTGGGACACCCTTAAATTGACCCATGAAGGTACTACCGAGGTCAAAAGGGCTCGAATGAACACATTGACTCATGAGTATGAATTATTTAGGATGAAATCGGGAGAAAGCATCCAAGATATGCAAAAACGATTTATCCATATAATAAATCATCTCAGAGCTCTTGGAAAATCTTTCAATAACGACGATTTAATCAATAAAGTTCTTAGATGCTTGAGTCGAAGTTGGCTACCGAAAGTGACCGCTATTTGTGAATCTAAAGATTTATCTTTTATGTCTTTGGCAACTTTGTTTGGAAAATTGCAGGAACATGAGCTTGAATTGAATCGTCTCATTGATAGTGAAAAAGGTGAAAAGAAAAAGAAAGACCTTGCTCTCAAAGCTAGAATCAATGAAAGAACTTCCTTCAATCCAAAATGCTACAAGTGTGGTGAAAAGGGTCACATAAAATCCAATTGTCCTATAAATCAAAAGAGATATACAAAAGGAAAGAGGGCTTATATCGCTTGGGATGACAAATACCGAAACTCATCCAATGGATCGGAAAATGAAGTAGCATATTCATGTTTCATGGCAAACAATGAGGAAGATGAGGTAAACTCTATTGAATCTGAATATGACTTAACTTATGATGAGTTATTTACTACTTGTAAAGAATTAAATGATGAGTCAACTAAGCTTAGAAAAATTGTTTCTACCTCTAAGAAAACTATTTCTACTCTTGAATCAAAAATTGATATTTTAAACAAGGAAATAGAAATTCTTAAAGAGAAACAAGTTTTTGTAAGTGAAGTTTTTTCTTGTACCTCTTGTGAAAATAAAAAGGAAAATATTTTAAAGTGTGATGATTGCAATATTTTGAAACTTGAAATTGAGGATTTGCAAAACACACTTGCAAAATTCACAATGGGAAGAGAAAACTTGAACATCATTTTGGGAAATCAAAAGGGAACCTATAATAAAGCCGGTTTGGGCTATCATCCAAAAAATCATGAAAAACTTTTTAGAAAATTCTTTCGTCCAAACAAAACCTCAAGTTCCCCTTTTGTTAAATGTTTTTATTGTGGAAGAGAAGGTCATACATCCTCTATTTGTAATTTAAGAAAGAACAATGATATGAATGATAAATGGAAGTGCATTCCAAAGGGCACTTTGCCAAGAACTAACTCACAAGGACCCAAAATGATTTGGGTACCAAAAGTCAAAACTTGATTTTGTTTTGTAGGTGTGCTTGAAGGCCAAGAACTAAAAATTGGTACAATTATAAAGGTTATTCAAAGCACATGAAGGGGAGAGATAAAGAAGTTCTCCTATTATTATAAGAATATTGGTAATGCATCATATGGTGACCTTATCAAAAGTTCTTCTCAAAAATGAAATTGCAAATTCAAGAGAAGCAAATATGGTTTACTCTTTTCACTTAATTCTTTTATTTTTTGCTTTAAATTTTCCTGAATATATGCCTTGACATGATTGTTTCTTTCCCGCTTTTTGATAATGCCAAAAGGGGGAGAGTTATGTGATTTGCATGTTTCAGGGGGAGTGAATTTTAATTCTTTGCATATAGTGAGGGGGAGCTAAATCTGCGCTTATCTTTGTCAAATATTTTATTATTGATTATTATTTATCTAACCCTTTCATTGAGCAAATCACTCCTAGAGATGTTTGTCATCATCAAAAAGGGGGAGAATGTGAATATATGCCTTGACAGAAATACTTTGGTTTTGATGATGACAAAAGAAGTCCTAGAAGAACAAAGATGCAAAAAGCGGAAAAGAGGATTTAAGCTTTCAAGTCTTGGAATTTATTTTTATTTTTATTAGGACTATTTGTAAGTAGTAGAAAAAGCTCTCATGAAAATAAATCACACACTCACAGATGATTTTCATAAAGTGATTTTACATGAAACTATTTTTACATGAAAAACTATAATTTACTATGGAAATTTTACAATAATTTTTTAGCATAAAAATAATATTTAGCATGCATTGAGAATTAAAATGGCATAATCAATTCTGTTTTAAAATTCATTTCATGTCATTATCTTTGCCAAAATATTTTGACCTTCGTGCATTAATAGTTTTGTTACCGTTGGCATTAAAACTCTTTTTGGTCACCATTTGCATTTTACGTTTTCTTCATTTATAAAAGAGATATTGTGTTGCCTTAATTAACCATATATTTTCCAACGGCTATTTTTGTATGTTAATTGGCAGCGACTCATTTTCTTTCAATTTGCAAGTTGACCAAGAATGAATATTTGTGTGCAACGGCTATGATTTTTTAATTGCATATTTCATTTCCATTTGGACTATAAATATGAGTATTTGGTAGCTCATTTGATACAACACAGATTTGCACTCAATCATTGTCAAAAAGATTTTTCATCACTCTCATTATTTTTACACTTGCTAATTTATTTTATTGAGAGCTATTTTATACTACATAGTTTATCTTGTAGTTCTTATGCTTCAAGTTGTTATATCTACACATTTGGTGTATTATTTTATTATTGTAACTCTTATTTGTATTGGGTGCGATCCCAAGGTTTCAAGAGAGGTGATATCTCTTGGGTTTAGAGACTCTTCTACAAAGGATTGTTTTGTTTGGAGAGTGCTCGTTATTTGTAAAGGTTACCGGCTTATCCTAATTAAAAGCTTGAGCAGTGAAAATCTCAAGGGGCTTTTCCTTGGGGACTAGACTAGGCCTTGTTGTTTTAGGCCGAACTAGTATAAACTTCTTGTGTCTTTTCTCTCATTCATTTATCTCTTTTACTTTATTTGTCATTTATTTTATCTCACCATATCTATTTTTATTTTTATTTAAACCTTTCATAATCACTTTATTTTAATTGGTTAAAACCTTTTTTAAGTGCTTATTTTAAATCGTTTTCTAAAGAACACAATTCACCCCCCCTCTTGTGTGTTTGAAGTCACTTGTTTAACAAAAAATTTTTGGCTAAAATGACACTCATTTTGAAACGGAGGGAGTAGTAGTTTGTAACATAGTTTTTTGTGTTATCTTTGAAATAAGTTTTATAGGAAGATGTAAAAACAATTTTCATTGGTAGTTGATTATAGAGAAAATGAAAGAGAGGGCAATTGAATGCACTTTGCATTTAGTTTTCCTTTGGAAAAGATAATTTTTTGAAAAAACATAATTAAATATGATAAAAGTTGGTCTTTTTTGCTTATAATTTGGGACAAAGAAAATGAGTTTTTTTTTGCTTATAATTTAGGACGGAGGGAGTATGTAACTTTTGAGATTTAAATTAACACAATTTTTAATGTAAAATTTATATGTTTAGTACATTATCATGTGTTTAAAGGGTACATATTAGCATTTTTCTTTTTTAGAGTTAAATATGTTTTTTATCTCTATAAATATATTAATTTTTCATTTCAATCCCTTTAAAAAAAATTTGTTAGACTTTTAGTCCTTCAAAAGTTTTTCATCCCCACATTTAATCTCTTTTTTTTGTTAGGTAGGTGATGGCATCTCAATGAGCTATTGGCTTTCCCTTGGGTTTGAGAGATAAAAAATATAAATAGATTGTATGGAAGAAAAAAAAAAGTGACCACCCTACTACTCTAATTTTTGTTGCATATTTTCTTAAAATAAATATATATTTTGAAATAGTTTTACCTATAAGATATTAATTTTCAACAAAACTCTTGGATATAAAAAATTATCCAAAAAATTATAAGAGTCCATAATAATTTTTTTTATGGGTCAATAATATTAGTTCAACTATATATTAAATTTGTCTGCGTTTTAATATATTGGCTTTGGATTTTTCAAGACTACGAATATTTTTTCATTTGCCAAGAAAAGGAGATATACTTATTTATTTCATTAATCTTGCTCATGTTTTGCGTGGCATGAACCGATTGGTGAGAAGTAGTTGCACAAGCAGACAATTGTATAAATTTGATCTGACGAATGACGATGCAATTGATTGATTCTTGATTAATGACCAACCGTTGGGTAAAGATAGCGACTCATTCCCACCCTTTGTTCCGTGATCCAACGTGCTCATATCGATCAACTAGTGTTGACTGTTGACCATTTTAATTGTCACAAGCTCTAGTACTCAAACTGTAACACTCTGCGAGTACTAACTTAACTCAAACACATGACAAAGGTGACGATTTGCCAAAAATGAGTGAACACGGGTTTGTGAGTTACCATTTCTGGCTGACCATAAGTTACTATTGGACATATTAAGTGACACCACGTTAACTATTTTCAATGCACAATGTCTCACTCTATTTCACAAGCCTTGTTTTGTTTGTTTTTAGATTTTGATCCTATTTGGATCTAAGGTGGCAACTGGAATATATACGTGGAGGGTGGCAATTGAACTTTACGAAAGATGCAATGTATGGGCAAACATTCGTGTGATTGAGTGGAGTGAGATGTTTAAAGAATGTGTGTAAGTTTCACTTAGGATGTGAATCCTTTTACAAGAAATTAAGTTTAATTAGTGTGATCTTGTTGAAACTGTTTAGGAAATCATGACGCAAATCTCGATGTGATTATTAGTGTGATCCTTATCATGGCTTGTGCATCATCATGTGATGAGGATCATATAGTGTTTGTTAACTTGAGGGTATGTGGACCACAATTTCTAAAATGGTATCAGAGTCTCTCTTAAGATTTATTGGGTCATCTGCTATTAGGTTTCTGTTATCGGGACATCCATCATTTATATCCATGAACCAAGCCCACTGGTGCAAGTCGTGAGGGGTGTGTTAAAGAGTCCCACATCGGACAAAAGATGACATGAACATGTGTTTATAAATGAGGGTCATCCTCACCTTAAAAGCTGGTTTTGTGGGGATGTGTTAGACCGAACCACAATTTCTAAAAAGACCGGTGAACACGATCTTAGTGTCCAGCTCCTCAAATGAGTCCAATTCTCTTCCTGGATACCAAGCCTCGAACTTAGTCTTAGTATAACAATGTTAAAGGGTTCATCTATCAATCCAATGACCTCATAAAAAACTAGTGAACAAGTCCAATTTAGATTGAGTCTGACTCTGTCCGGAACAAAGTTATATTATATAAATTTATTTTATATAAATTTATTTTTGAGAATTTGAATTAACATTCCCAAATTTGATAAAAGTTATAGAAAAACATTGAGAAATTAGTCACTTTAGTCCCTGAATCGGAAGAGATTTGTCATTTTAGTCCCTGAATGCAGATAAATTGCAAAATAGTCCCTGAATGTAGACTTTGTTAGTCAATTTAGTCCCTGAATGCAAACTTCGTTAGTCAATTTAGTCCCTGAATGTAGACTCCGTTAGTCACTTTAGTCCCTGAAATTGACCATGCAGGGACTGTTTTGCAATTTCTATTCATTCAGGGACTAAAGTGACGAATCCTCTCCCATTCAGGGACTAAAGTGACTAATTCCCCAAAAACATTTGTATGTACTTTTTATTCTTGTGGTATTAAAAACATATGTATTTTCCACTTTTATTATCATATCAAAGAAATCTTATAATTTTATGGAATAAAAGTACTTTTAACATCCACAAGACTTAGCTCAACTAGCAAAAACATCGAATTTGATAGGTTGAAGGCAGTAATCGGAGCTTCTTCACTTATTTGTGTGAGTTTTTAGTGGTTGTTGTCATTTTGTCTATCAAAAAATAAGTTATTATTTAACTATTTTGACTTAAGTATCCATTTTCACCTTATTCAAACATGTTCTATACTCTTGTAAAAAAAAAATCATAATTTGTACGTTTTTTCATTATCATTTTCAGGAATACGTAGTAAACATTAACCAAATATCTTTGTTGGAAATAAAATTACAATAAATATTCTTAAATACGACTCAGATTACATGTTGAGTTTAAAAAAAAATGATTACATATGTGCAAACATTTTACACGACAGTGGACATAAATTAAGTTCAATTCCAAACATTATTACATAGAAATACATTTTTTTTATCTACCACAGAAATACATTTTATTTATACTGCTATTGCTAATTGAAAAATTAGGGAGAATTTACTATAAGTAATTTCTGTGAAAAGCAAAGGAATCGAATCGTATGAGGTGGACGGTGGAAAGAAAGACGTGATGGGTTTGTGGGACTACCATTGTCTTTGAGTGGGGCCTACTTTTTATTGGTGCATGTTGAGAAGAAAGAAAGTGGAAGAGGAGCATTGCTGCAGGCATTCAAAAGCATGAGATTTGCATCATCAATGAACGGTGGTGGCTTGTTTCGGAAAGTAGGAAATTCAAGTGGGAAATACCGTAGTCATCTTGTGACTTACATGCACACCATTCACATCAATGCAGCCAATTATCATCTCACGTGCCCTTAAATTTATAGTAATTTTCATGTTTGGTTGGATAGTTACTCCTCTTGAAGAGTGGAATGGTACTCTGGGGGTTCAACAAATGAGATGTGAGACGTGGGATTTTAATGTAAGGGAGTTTGGATACACTAAAGAAAGATTTTTGATACCAAGATCCCACTCCATGACCACTAATGGCTTGTTTGGAAAGACCAAGTTTGTATTTTCGACTTTTCGTTCATAGAGTTACAAAGCATGGCTTCTCATTCAACGTGAAAGCCTACACTATTACCACCACACAAACAAACATGGCATAAAAGATCGCGAAACTACATCTTCATTCAATCACAATCTAAACATTTAATCATTTCATAATCGATGTGAGACTAACCAATCACACTTAAACCAACATTTTTTTAAGTGAAAAAAACACCTTTTTCATCATTAATTTCTATCATCTCTTATATAAAATGTTATATTCACACACACTTCAAAAGAAGAGTGAAACCCGTACTCAATTTAGAATGGGAAATGATATTTATCCCAACTAATTGCTCACGAATTGATCCCAAAGGCAGCACTTGATTAGGTGGCACAATTATAAATCAACTTTCCCCCATGTTTTCCGCTACAATGCATGGTATAATTGGTTGATTTAAAATTCGCTATTTCTTCTTGAGAAAAGCTGTCGCTGTATTTAGCACAGCTCATTTAGAATTGATAAAACCTCATTTTGTCTAGCTCTAGTATATATAGCGAATGTCAAATTTCTTTGATAGCTAACAAGTATGGATGGGGACGGAATGAACTTGAAAAACGCTAAGCAAGTGACAGGCAAGCTTAAACAGGTGTGTCTAACCTCATTATAACGAGACAATAAATTTGCTTAACGACCACTAATTTATTTGTATGCTTATTCAGAATCGGTATGCATCAATTTCATAACACTGGTCCATCGTACCTGAATCCTTTACATGAGAATAATAACTATTTTCTATTCTTTGTTTCAGCGATTTTTACATGAGAATATTTCTATTTTGCATATCTATAGTTTTTCATCATTTTCATATATAATTAAACAACTATTTAACTAGGCATGGCAATGGGGCGGGGTGGGGACGAGTTTTATATTCCCCGTCCCCATACTCGATTCTCATATACTTACCCATTACCTTACCCATACCCAACGGGGATGAGAAATTGAACCCCATCCCCGTCCCCGATGGGTTCGGGTATCCCCGCCCCATCCCCATCCCCGCAATGAATAATTTTTTTAAAAAAAAAATAGAAGTTTTTTTGCAACCCCTAAAGAAATGTTGTAATGCATTATTCAGCAATATGCTCATTTTAACATTTGTTAGACAAATCGATTTAGTTGCTCCTTTAAATATCAATGGTAGTTTTTATAGCATGGTAATTATCAAACAAAACAACATGGCATATCAACATAAAATAATTTTTTGTATTCGGGACGGGTTTGGGTATGGGTTCGGGGTGGGTACCTGTATACCCGTTACCCGTCCCATACCCGTGTTTTGAAATCGGGGAAAACCCAAACTCATGCCCAAACCCAGTCAAAACGGGGAAAACCCGTCAAATTGGGTTTGGTTCGGGCGGGTAACCACGGGTATGGGTTTTGTTACCATGCCTATATTTAACACTTTCTGGTATCGTAGAAAAGAACATTTTAGCATATAGCAATCGTTTCATTCGTATTAAACGATGTTTTTGCTGATTCCGAAATGCATATATAGTTATGCTTTAAGGATTGATATATAGGAAAATGACCAAATAAAAATGATTGTTAATCTATTAGTTTAGAAAGCAAATGTACCAAAATCCTTCAACTTGTGAATGCACCGTATCCTTTTTTATATACTTCAATGGACTAAGGGAACCTCCTCCATGCCAAGTCCCACACAACACACTCCTTCATTACCCTTACCTTTCCCCACAGTGCCAACCTAAAAAAGATTGAGTTTAAGTTTGATCACCCACGCAGGGACAAACAGAGCCAAGCTTTTCCACTAATAAAGCATTATTTACTCTTCATTTACTGCATTTGTGGATGCTACAAATTTAATTTTTACCTCCATGTCTAGATTGGAATATCCTCAGCTAACATTTTAACGTCAAACCAACGACTAAGTTATCCCATAAGTAAGAAGATAACTAATCCTTTAAAGTCACTAGCATATGAATGATAAGAATAAGAGTATCATCCAACAAACCAGTATGTCTCGAATGTGTCTCAAAATATTTGATCACAGTGAAGCTGCGCTATTCAGGAAAAATTTAAACCCTTCAGATGCATCTCTCAAATTTTCATCCCTTGTATATCAGTGTCAACTTTGCAACTGCATTAAGTCCAACAAATCATGACTGCAGAAAGTTAGGGGCCCTGGCCCTCCAGCTCCTAACATGCATACGTCCCTCATATAAAGCATCAACACTTTAACATTTTCCTTGCTTCTTATTATTGAATCGAACAATTGGCTTGAATTTTTATATTCCCCGCTTTTAATCTTCAGGGTTAGAGCTAATTTGGCATGAAGTGTCGCGCCAAAAAGTTTAACACAATTGCTTCACCCAGACTGTCAATAAAATTTGTATTGACACTAGTCAAAACAGTTTGCTTAAACTAACTTATAGCCTCTTCTTCAGAGTTACCCTTCGCCTTCATATGTAATGTAATCATCATTAAAGCATCATGAATATCATCAATATTTGGATGTGATGGATCTCCTCCAACAAAACAATGGAGTTTGTTTCCAATCTGCATCCAACTATAAGCTGTTTGTTTCTTAACTCCTTGCTCTTTCATCAGAACTCTCATCCTATTGACATCCTTCCACTTGCCAGCAGCAGCGTATATGTTAGACATCATCACATAAGCACCAGAATTATAAGGATCCAGATTCAAAATGCTCCTAGCAGCCAGTTCCCCCAATTTCACGTTTGAATGAATATTACAGCCAACAAGAAGAGCACCCCAGATGCTGGCATCTGCCTCAAATGGCATCTCTTGGATTACTTTGCAAGCTCTCTGCAATTGACCTGCTCGACTGATAACATCAACAACACAAGAATAGTGTTCAGACCTTGGCAGAATACCATATTTATGGACCATCAGGTCAAAAAGATTCACTGTCTCATCAACCTTCCCAGCACGACAACAGGCAGATAGCAAATTCAGGAAAGTAATGCCATCAGGTGTAACACCGTCTGTTACCATATGGTCAAAGTGGTAGCGGGCTCTGTCATATAGACCATGCTGTGCAAATGCAGCAATGATCGTATTCCATGAAACAATGTCTGGATGAGAAATTTGATCGAAGGCTAACTCAGAGATGACAATTTCACCACATTTGCTGTACATAGTAACCAAGGCATTACTCACAGACAAATCTGAATTGAAGCCATGCTTAATTGCAAGAGCATTTGTTTGTCGTCCTTCGTCAAGTAATGCAAGACTAGCACAGGCAGTAAAAAGTGACACAAAAGTCAAGTCATCAGGTTGCATGCCAGTCCTGACCATCTGTGAAAATAAATTTAGTGCCTCTTCCCCTCTTCCATTCTGGGCAAAACCTACAAACCAAACGTGAATCAATTATGAAAATATTGAATATTATTAAAAGAGAGAGTAGGAAAAAAGAACAACTCCTAAATACTAGGATTGCAAGAAGTTCTTATTTTTCTTCCTGTTCATTAGTTCAATCAAGATATGTTATAAATGGATAAGGCTCTTGTGAGTTGTGATATCCAACAGATGAAATGGAATAGAAATGAAATTATGGATCCATTGTTTGAATATCTTTAATATATAGAATGTAGAAAAACCCTAATTTAATCTCATACCCCAAAAATTAATAAAAAGAAGAAAAAGTGGGATATTAGATGAAATAGAATGTGCTTGTTTCCTGTCAAACCCCCCATCCACATCAGCCAAATCTCAATCGTTGGATTAATCTAAAGAATCAAAGATCACCAGTCTCAAGCCTCAACTGTTAGACTAATTCAATCGCTAAGATTTGGCAAGAGGGCTATCCATACACTGATACAAATATTCTAGTATTTCATTCAATTCCACCTTCTATGAATTTTGAAAAATCCAAACAATGGTTGGTTCCACTCCATCCCTAAAGTGAGCTTATTTCCAAATAAAGGTATACCCACCATTTATTTAATGAATTGCGATCAGCATTAACTAAAACTAAAGGATCGAATTTCAATACGGCACTTATTTCCATTTAGCTTTTTTTTTGGTTATCAATTTGCTAGTAGGAACGCACATCAACATTGGACTAAAGTTTGAAACTTTACATGTAAGTAAAAGACAATGAAAATGGTTTTTGCTTTGAAATTGGCTTACCAGTTATCATTATATTCCAAGAAGCACAGTCTCTGCATGAAATCTGTTGAAACAAGTTCCAAGCCTCATCAATTTTCCCTTGTTTACAAAACCCAGTAATCATAGCAGTAATCGCAACAACATTCTTCTGCGGCATTCTCACAAACACTTCCCACGCTTCCTCATACAAACCATTCTCAACTAAACCACTAATCATCACCGTCCACGAAACCTCGTTCCTACTTGGCATTGCATCAAAAAGCGCCCTTGCCCGCCTAACCCCACTCCCACCTTCCATCTTCATATACCCATCAATCATCACAGTATAAGAAACCACATTGGGACGCGGCATTTCTTCAAACACCTTCTTTGCTTCCTCCACACGTCCCATTTTTACAAAACCTGACATCATAGCATTGTACGACGCAGTGTTTTTCTCCGGCATTGCTGTAAAGTAACTAGATGCATCATTGATGTTATCGTTTTGAATGCAAGCGGTTATAATGGAGTTCCATGAAACAATGTTTTTGATTGGCATTGAATTGAAGAGTGATTTGGAGTGTTGTAGAAAGCCGTTTTGCCAGTATGCGGTGAGCATGGAGTTATATGTGACGATATCTTTTTTGGACGTTTTGTCGAACAGTTGGCGTGCGGCAGCGATGTTACCCGCGCGTGAGAGTGCCGTAATGTTGAGGTTGGCGAGATACACATCTTGTTGAGTTGAGAAGAGTCTTGTTGCGAGTAGAAGGAATGAAGGTTGTTTTAGAGAAATCGAAACCAAACTATTGTGCATGGAGGAGTGCTACAGGTGTGGCAACGCATGAATCTCGTAAACATAAGAGGTTTAATTGAGATATTCTTGTCTTGTCTAAGAGCATCTCCAATGGGAGAACTTATGTTGGTTGTTTAAGTTACTTTTTGTGGGCCCAAATTGCCACATTGCATCTAAGCAATCTCAATCAATTTTACTCCAATGGTGACTACAATAAGCAACTCATATTAGACCCCACAAATTTGTAATTTTTTAATCCTCACTTAATTTTGATTCAATTTAAATTTTAATTCAATTATTTTATTAATAGGTAAAAATTGTAAATATTAAAAATAAGGAAATTAAATAAATGATCATACATAAAAAATTAGAATAGATTTATTGTAAATTAATTTTTTATAACAAGCAAAAACGACGAGCAATACTTATAAACGAGAAATACATAACGACGAGAAATACATAAAGACAAGAAATATATAATGACATTAAATACGTAACAATGAGAAATATATAAATTAATTTGTGTTGTTCTCGTGTCCGAAACGTTCCCAAATATGCTCCACCAAATCGGCTTGAAGTTGACGATGAATTTGTTTTTCTTGAATATGTGCTCTTCGTTGCATGTATGTTTCTAAAAAGTGAGGATGAGGGCCATTTGATACTTCAGCTGATGGAATGCCATTATCGACATGATCATAATCAAAGTTACCATCATACGTGTCACGTTCATCTTCGACAATCATGTTATGCATTATGATGCATGCATACATAATATGTTTCATTGTATTCATGTGCCAAGAACGTGATGGACCGCGTACAATTGCGAATCGAGATTGAAGCACTCCAAATGTTCGTTCCACATCTTTTCTTACTGATTCTTGTCGTTTGGCAAATAATTGTCTCTTTTCTCCTTGAGGCATTGGGATGGTTTTGACAAATGTAGCCCATTCGGGATAAATGCCATCAGCTAGATAATACCCCATATTATAAGGAGTAGTATTCACGGTGAACTGTACATTGGGTGCTTCTCCTTCTAAAATGTTGAAAAACTCATTGGACGTGTTTAAAACATTAATGTCATTGTTTGAGCCCGGAGTACCAAAAAAAGCATGCCAAATCCATAAATCATAGGATGCAACCGCCTCAAGCATAATTGTTGGTTTCCCATGATCTCCTCGACAAAATTGTCCTTTCCAAGCCACTGGACAATTTTTCCATTCCCAATGCATACAATCAATGGAACCTAACATACCTGGAAATCCACGTGCCTCCACTATTTTTAGAAGGCGTTCAATGTCTTCATTGTTAGGCATTCTCAGGTACTGAGGCCCAAATATTGTGTGCACTCCCGTTACAAACCTCTCTAAACACTCCACTGCAGTACTTTCACCAATTCGAACATAGTCGTCCACATTATCAGCAGGAACTCCATATGCCAACAAACTAAGAGTGGCAGTGCACTTCTGCAACGGTGAAAGGCCTACTCTATGAACTACATCAATCCTTGTTTGGAAGTAATCATCATGATTTCCAAGGGCTTCAACAATTCGAAGAAACACATGCCTTCGCATTCTGAACCTTCGGCGAAATTGATCATCTGTGTATACCGGATTTGCAGAGAAGTAGTCATTGAATAATCGAGTATGTCCTTCTTCACGACTCCGATTTATCACCCTTCTTTTTTGTCTGCGCGTAGTGTTATTTTCAACTTGTTTCCCTTCACGTATTAATTGTATCACTTCTTCTGCAGGGTTGTCCTCAAAGCATTCATCTATCATTTGGTTCCATATTGTATCAGAGTCGGTGTTTGGATCCATTATGCGGATGATATATGAAAATAAGAGAATTGTTGAAGATGAGAGAATTGGAAATGAGAGAAGATTGAACAAATGAGAGAATTGGAAATGTTCTCTTAAATTAGTTATATATAGTTTTATTTTCATAACGGCTAGTTTATAACGGCTAGTTTTTTACCGGCTAGTTTATAACGGCTAGTTTTTATAACGGCTAATTTTTTAACGGCTAGTTTTTTACCGGCTAGTTTATAAAGGCTAGTTTTTTAACGGTTAGTTTTTTACCGACTAGTTTTTTAACGGCTAGTTTTTTGGCCTCTCTTTCTCTTGCTTCAGCCTCCTTTTCCCTTGCTTCAGCCATCCTTAACATGATAACTTTTCTATCTGCTGCAACTTTTTCCATGACAGATAAATCAACATTAGTAGAAGACATTGCTGCTTTTCCTTTGCTCTTCCTTTTTGATGCTTTTTGTCCCATTGGACGGACCACTGGTGATGGCATCTCTCTTCCATTTGGGTTCATCTTTCAATAACATCCAAGCATGCACATGAAGGAATTTTTTTTTTAGTGTCTTGTGCGTAAATCCTATGTGCCTCAGCCAAGACATCATTCTCAGAGCGTCCACTTTTGTTTTGATTAAGGGCGGACTTGTAGCAGCCAACAAACTTCTGAATACGGCCATTCAAACGGTGATATCGAGCTTTTATTTGACCTGTTTCCTTTTTTGGTAGTTGATCGCGGTAGATGTTGTAGTTGTCTCTGACTCTATTCCAAAAACCATCTGATTTTTGGTCGACACCAACAATTGAGTCCTTCGAAATGTTGAGCCATGATTGAAATAGAAGTGTGTCTTCTTCTTGCGAAAAACTCGCACGAGTTTTAGTTTTTTTCTTGGTAGAACTTTGTCCTTCATCGAGCTTAATATTTTCCAAACCAATTTGAGTAGAGAATTGCGACATGTCGTTACCGGAATCCACACCACCGCTAGAACCCATTGGAGGCCTACACCACATATTGGAATTTGTTGGTTGAGGTGGATAAAAATAATATTGGGGATTTTGAGAAGTGTCACTGATATGTTGCGGTGGTTGGTTTTGCAAAAGATTCATGTAAGATTGATAACTATATTGAGAGAGAGAGGGATCCATTGCAAAATGAGATGAGCTAAAACACTATTTGGTATTTATATAGAAGTAAAAAATGATGCAGTTGGACACACTATCCAACTCTTTTTACAGCAGTAGAAAAATTTAACTCAAATTATATTACCGTTGGACTCAATGCAGTTCTCTTCACAACAGTTGAACCGTTGGACCCTATTTCATTTAATAATGAATCTGAATTCCATTGTTATAGGTAATCTGTTTTATTCCCTCCTGATATGTGACTTTCTGTTGAGATATCAGCTATGTTTTATTGTTTTTTAATAAGAAGCAATTCACTTTTTGCTTTGCTTAAATAAGCAACTGACAGCAAAAATTAAGCAATCAAGCTGCCAGGTGTATTTGCTCCAATGCTGAAATCCTTAAGAGATGGAACTTATTTCTCCATGTATGCAACAAGCAACCAGCGCTGGAGTTGCTCTAATAGATCATTTTTACACCCAACCAATTAAAATCAAACATCTCATTAAAATAATAAAAATAATTAATATCATATTTTTTTTTCATTATTTTTAATATTTCTCTCTCCTTTTTCCACTTTCTTTAACCAACAAAAACCACCCACCACCATTTATGTTTCCATTTCCTTAATTAAAATCACATTTTTTTAAAAGTTAATAACATGTCATATTTTTATTGGTTGGGTGTAAGAATAATCTTTAGGTAAGAGTTCATGTAAGAATTTCTCTTAATTGTTTGAATGATGTGAAATTATATATGGGTATTTTGGATTTTTTTAGCGTTTTACATTTTTTTTCTTTTAAATTCTACTTTTTAGACAAAAATTTCGGAATATAAGACCAATAAAATGACATGATAGCCCATGAGTTTTTTTGCAGTAGCCTTAGTCTCAAGAAAACTGCTATTTATATTAAAAGATTTGTTGTCACATATATAAAAATTGACCAAAATATCTTCAACTGTAGTTAACTATCGTTCGCTCTAAAGAGAAAAATTAAACAACAAATTGTAGTTAACTGCAATTGGGGTATTGAAGGTCATTTTCATATGTGTGATAGCAGTCTTTGAAGTCTAAATAACATTGTTCTAGTCTCAATTGTTTGACCATATTTTATGAATATGATTCAAAAATTACCCAGGTATGTTTGTTTGTTCGCCGTTTCCGCGCATATGAAGGACTTTTCCATGAGAATTTGAGAAGCTAGTATTTGTTGCTGAATTTTTGCCGGATTTCGAACAAATATAGTAAATGTAAGAGACATTGTGATGTTTGATGAGACCCGTTTTAAAATTTTAGAAGAGTGGTATGTATATTTAGAAAATGTGGTTGAGTGGTTTAAATAATTGTAAATGGTGAAGTAATATATTATTTTATGTGGGACCCATTTATACCACCCAAATGGGTGACATGGATGTGTAGTGTTGGGAAAAGAAAAATTGTGTGTTGAGTGTTGAAACATTGTAAATGGTCTTTCTAGTTAAAAGTTAAAATTAGTCATTACAAACCCAAGTTGATTCATGGCAAAATTGACCCACCAAAATAGCCAAAAAACATATTAATTGGGGATTAAGAATGGTCCATTTAAAAAAGAAAAAACCTAGGCAAAGAGTTTGGTGAATCCAATGTGTAATGGGACTCATGTTTGATGAACAAACCAAACTCTTTGACATGGTCTTTTTCTCTCTAAAAGAGACCCTCTAGTTCTTTGGATTACAATGTTGGATTACAAATCCATTTCCATGTTTAACATACAAGGTTTCACGCTACTGTTTTATAGATGATTTTACTCCCTATTGCTCACCAAACTTTCGATGTGGGACTCATGAAACTTATCCCATTCCTATTAAAAATTTGTTGTTCTGTTACTCTTAAGAACCTTTCTTTGATTCACTTTCTTACTGATATCCCTGCCTGTACTCTTACCATCGCCAGATTACAGAGAAAGAAAGAAACCAAGATGATGAACCATCATGATGCTGCGCTTTCATGTGATGATGATGTTCATGAAAATATAGATGCATCATGGCTTACACTCTCACAACCATCTTCATCATCGTTACCCCTTAGGCATATACCTTTTAAATACACGCGACAAACATTCTTTAATTCAACGATGAGGATGAACCACTGCGCTGCACTTTCATGTGATTGCGATGATGCTATGCATTGTGGCATACACTGTCACAGCCGCCCTCGTCACTGTCACCACCTCGTCCATCACCACTTCAATAAATGCCATTAACACCGCCCATGCGCCTCTCTCTTGATCCACACACATTCTTTTATTTGCAACTCATCACTCATTCTCCTAATTTTGACTCTGATCCTGACATAATCCCCAAATTACTCCATAAAGATTATCATCACCAAGATGAACAAGAACAAGACCGTGTTTCTCTTTCTCCAACTCCTAATTATCCTATCCTATCACAGGCACTACGAGCAGCAAGGTGCTGGGACGGCAACATATTCTACCACTGTCTCGTCCGGTGAAAAGGAGACGTCGAAGGAGCTCTGTGAAAAAGAACGCCATAATAACGCCACCATTTCCATGGCAACTTCAAAACGTGCCACCATGCACACACTAGACCACTTGTTATATGTATTGAAATTGAAGACTATCTCTGGAACTCTTATTTGCAAATTCAGTACGTTTCAACAAAATTACATTCAGTTTGATTTGGTTGAAAAGTTTCTGAAAGTGACAAAGTTCATAGAGGAGAATGGCCATAAAATGCATGATCATGCACCTGATGCATGTATGAATCCTCTGCTGCCATTTTGCAGGGGCTGCGGAGAAATAAATGCAATGCAGCCATTGATTACAAAGAAGTGAAACATCAATTGGTTGTTCTTGTTGTTGGGTTAGATGATTGGATGTTGTAAAGATGAACATTTGAAGTATTTCTGCAAACAATCCAACATTCACAGATCAGGTGCCAAAGATCGATTGTTTTTGAAGAAGCCAAACCAGCCCACCGAAATTGGCGTCGGGGAGAATCGAACCTGACCTTGAAAGAAGCGCATTCCAAGGTCTCAAACCAGCACTAACAGGCCAAAGATCGATTGTTATATCTAACTTATTTCGGTTTGTGTAAATCAATGGCTCATTTTTCTAATGCAATAGTAATCACACGTCTGTGATAGAATTTTTCCACCAAAATGCATATCACTTAATTTCTAATTCTTCTAATTCTCTACCATGTAAATCAATGATGCCTTCTCCCAATACGAAAGTAACCATCTAAATCTCCAATCCATTTTTTATTCCAAAATGCATATAGATAAATATGCAATTCTAAAAACATGTCTACAGTGCAAAGTGATGACTCACTCTCCCGATACAAAATCTCAACAAACTAGCGTTCATACAATTTATCATTTTATCTTCCTTTTTTATATCATAGATTTAGGGTATATTTTAAAGTGATGGACAGTTGGTAATGAGATTTTTGAGAGAACTGAGGAACACTTAGACACTCTAGTCGGTTGTTTTAAAAAAGAGAAATGATATTTGTAATGACAACTTTTGAACAATCATCATTCAGAGTAATTTTTGAATCATATTCATAAAATGTGGTTAAACAATTGAGACTAAAGACCACTCCAAAAAAATCATGGGATATCATTTACATATTTACTATACATTCATTTTTTGTGAATAGGAAGATTATTTGGAGGATGCAGCCAAGGTTGTTAAAATAAAGTTTTAACTAACTAGTAAGAAGGAATCTTTGCAAATTTGTTTAAGTGATCATGGGTATCATTCGATTCCAATTGTTTAAGTTAGAGCTAGTCATTACAAACCCAAGTTGATTCATAGCAAAATTGATGTACTAAAATTGCCGAGAATCATATTAACTGGGAATTAAGAACGCTCCGTTTACGTGGGAAAAAGAACACTTCGAAGAGTTTGGTGAATCCTTTGTGTAATGGAACTCGTAAAAACCAAGCTCTTTGATGTCTTTTTCTCACATAAAAGGAACCCTCTGGTTTTTGGATTACACTTCTCATTGCTTGTAGCAAAACTAATCCGCTTCCATGATATGCTGCTAAGGCTTCACTCTACTATTTTATAGATAATTTCACTCCCTATTGCTCACAAAACTTTCCATGTGGGGTCATGAAACTCGTATATGCAATATGCTGTTAACATTTCCAATGCGGGAGTGCTCTTTTATCCCATTCCTATTAAAAACTTTGTTGTTCCACCTAGTTTGTAGACTTGTAGTATTCTTATCCTATTATTTTTTTTTACTAAATTATCTCATTATTGTTAAAAAACTTTGTTCTTTCTAAATTTATATGTCAAAGCTTATTATATTAAAAAATTGCAATAATGATAAAGCTTTGACAGATTACTTGTCCGCAATATTAATATACTGTACTAAATTATTCAAAAAACCAATTGTGATATGAATACCTCTATATAAATATCTTCATTTCTTTCTTTCATTTCCTTTCTTGCTTAGGGGTGTTCATGGTTATGAACTGCATTGTAACTGAACCATATAAATGGTTTGGTTCAGTTCATAAAAACCACTTTAATAGAAACTGGTTAATTCATCAAACCAGTTCCAATTCAGTTTAAAACGAGTTCAAAACCGGTTTACAGTTTTGAACCGGTTCGCTTCACTTTAACAGGTTTTGAACCGGTTTTCTGGTTGAACCAGATTATGATTCTTGAAGTGCAGTTGAAATTTTGCAAACAGCAACCTAAAGAACAGTGGTATAAAGCGTAAATTTGAAGTAGATGTATGGTTAAATTTTCAATAACAACACCTGCAATAACACAACAGTGTTAATTCTTTTCAGTTTCATTTTCAATTCAACTTAATTCATCCATCATATATAGTCATACAAGATTATCCCATGTTAGATTTTTAGATTATAGATTTAGCTAATAAAATAATAATAAAATAAACTTCATATGAAATTATTTTGATATTAGCATAACAGAAATTCACTATATTAAAAAGAAACATCATATATAGTAAAAACATCATTAGTAGCTTCAACTTTCTATAGAGTTCTGCAACATTTATTCTTTGAACAATGACTTCAGTGTTTAGCTAACAGTAGCTAAGATGATATGATTCTTGAATTCCTCCTAAAATTCTTTGGTCAAGAAAGAGGCATTAAAATATAAATTACTACAAATGAAAGCCTTTTGATTCTGTAACATGATGAATAGTTTACCCCATTAAGTTAGTTATACAAGATATTTATATATCTATGGAAGCAAAGAAATTTAATGGTTAAGCCTTATATCGAATTATGATAACTTTGAGGACTGCAGAGAGAAATCTAATGGCCAATGTGATGATGCTGTCAATTAAGAGGAGAGGGTTCACAACAAATTTGAATCAGAAACTACAAATTTAAAAGAACTCATAATACAAACAGAAATTAAGAAAAGGCTTACAAAATAAATAAATAAATAAAAACAGGTATAAGTAAACTCAAGTATATTCAATGAGGGAGAGAGGGGGAGGAGGGAGAAAGACACTGTGTATGGAAGAGAGAGGGAGAAAGTAACTTGTAATTTTAAACGGTTCATATATGTAAACCGGTTCTGAATCCGTTTTAAACTGAACTTAAATTGGTTTTTAAAAAGTGGTTCAGTTCAAAACTGTATAAAGTGGATCAGTAAAAATATGGTTCAATACAGTTCGGTTAGTAGTTTTGGTTCAGTTAACTGAACTTTTGAACACCCCTAGCTGCTATTCCCTGCCCGTACTCTCACCATCACCAGATTCCAGATAAAGAAAGAAACCAAGAGGATGGACCATGATGATGCTGCACTTTCATGTGAAGTAATTATAGATTCATCATGGCTTACGCTCTCACAGCCATTCTCATCACCATCACCCCTTAGGCCTTTACCTTTTGAATACACGCCTGACGCCACAAACATTCTTTAATTCAAAGATGATGAACCATGGTGTTGCACTTTCATGTGATTGTGATGATGCTTATCATGAAAATATTTATCAATTTATATCAGAGTTGGATTGTGAGTACCTTGACAAAGGCTGTATACGAAGAGATTGATCGAAAAGGTTGAGTTAAGGGTTGTTGAGTGTAGCCATTGAGACGTCGACTTTCACGGATGGTTCTTTAATAAGGACTTCAATAATAAATATCAAGGGGTGCCCAAACCACACCAGTAAGAAGTGCTCGGTGAAGTATATAAGTGGTGGCTCGGTTCTTCTTCCTTATCAACTAACTAGCTTTCAAGAAATGATTCATCAAACACTCAGATACTTATCAATTGATATCACAGTTGAATTGTCAGCATCTCGAAAAGTCAATCTACAAGGGACTGGTCAAAAAGGTCGAGCGAAACATCATACATTGTAGCCATTGATGGCTTTCATGGGCGGTGTTTTTGACAGGGACTTCAATATCATGGGTGCTTGCTCAACTCAAATCGAATGGTAAGAGGTACTCAGTAAAGTATAAAATGGTGGCTTGATTCTTCTCCTTCATGCGCTAGCTTTTAAGATGTACTCCTAGTACTCAATATATATCACACTGAAACATAGGAAAAACTATTTTGATGAGTACATAGCTAGTTCTGGAACTAACTTCAATATTTAATGGATGATTTAACAAAGTTATTCTTGGTCTTCTTCTACCTGTGATTGTAGCACTAGTGCTAACTTTCATTCGTCATTTAATATTCTACTTTGGATAGGTTTTTCAGATGCATTTTTTTAGTTTTCATTGGTTTCTTTAACGGGTGATAATTATATTTGATACACTGTCAGACACTAAATGTGAGTATCTCTCAAAACTAAAATTCGAATATTAATTCACCACATTGTAGAAGTTTAACCACTTCCACTAAATCCAACTCCCAACTTTTTGCAAATGCATGTGTATGTACTCCTATTATGTTTTCTTATATATTCACTCATTTATTGCAACATTATTATCTTTACAAGGTTCAGTATTTTTTTTCTGTTGATTTTTTCCATAAGTAAAAGTCGAACTTGGTAACCAAAATTTACAACACAAACTGCACATCAAACACTTACGCTCTAGTCATTTTTCTGTTGACTATTTTTTTGGGTGGTGGTTTATTTTGTTGCCTCTTTACTGCTCTCCAACTTTCAGTTTCATACAGTTGTGTCCAAAACAAAAACTTTCGGTCTAACACAAATATTGTGAGTTTACTTTCTATTCTAGTATAGACGGAATTAGTTCAAAAACTGTTCTGCTAAAATAAGTATGAAATATAAACAATTTCCTGTTTGTTCTTTTTCAAAATATGAAATATGAACAAATACAACTAAATGCAACTGATTTTCTACTAACAATTATCTTGCCAGGCCTAAAAACACAAGTCAGGCACCTATCCCAACCTAACCTTTAAGACTAGAGAGCAAACCGCCAAATACAGCATTTGGATCAATGAAGCAGATGGGTTCGAAGTAAATAACACAACAAGCAGATGCAACCATAAAAAACAAATCATTTTCCACATGACAAACCGTGCCCCACAATTGATATTCTTGTCATGTCACCCAAAATGTTAACCCATGTATTTTATATTCCTTTCACCAAAGAATCTTTAGCTTTGAAAGCCTACATATAAATCTAACAATTTACTTGTTGTATATAGAGTCCAAATCTATGTATTATCAATAAAGTGAAAGGAGACAGCAACGTCAAAGTGCCTGGAAAATTGCACACCACAGAGCGCACAGCTTCAGAATTTGGTGCAACAGAAGTAGGTAGATGGGGTAAGGCAAAACAGCATATCTAATTCACTTTCCTCGGGTGGGCAGAAAAAAAATACTATTACGTACCAGCAGAATATGAATCTGTAGAATAAACAATGCAATACAACAAGTCCAGTCAGTAACTTCAATTTTAGTAGTGCCCGAAGAAGTCTAGGTGGCAGTCAACCCACAGCAATACCAAACATGCATCAATTAAAATAAATGAATGCATTGGCTAATTCGTATGAGAATTAAATAAATATATAACTATAGAGCAAAATACCTTAAATAAGTCACCTTAAAAATGGATCAGTTATAGCTTGTGCCAATACTAAATCCATGATAGTTCATGAGCAAAGAATTACTTCCCACTCAGAGAAAGCATCGGCGATTATGTTCTCAGCTTCATTGTCGACATCCTAGGGTTAAGATGTCAAATTAGACCAACGTGAGTAAAAGTTGATGCGGAGAAGTTTAAAGATCATTCACGTATACTTACTGTATCAGCCTCGTTAGGGATGGGACCGATCATTTTGCAAAACGCCGATAAAGGAGCTCTCGAGAAAAAAGTAAATTGGCTTCCATTATGAATATCTACATCAGCTGGGTTCCAGACACTCATCCAAGGCTCTACCTGAATTGTTGAACCCAATGCATAATTGTTTTGTATCCCCTAATGTTTTTAGCTGCGTTACTTAGTCACGAGAAATTTCAATCACAGCTTTGTTGCTCGTCTTACCTATTATTCTCACACTGCACAGCTTCTCAAGTCCATGAAATCTAAAACTATATCATAGGTTTTCGCCTTGTTTCAAAAACTTTAGACAGGATAGGAAGTGTATATGACATTGTACACCCTTCTTTTAAAAACATTCAATGCACAGGAGATTGCCATCGGATTGACACTTTACCAGTGGTCCTTGCAAGAACAGTTTCCACCAAAGAAATGATGAAACCTGCTTGAGTCTCTTATAATGATAGGCCGGGCTATAGCAATTGATGCAAACTTCATAAATACATGACAGTCATCACAGATACGTATATTCTTTATGATCCGTATTGGCGCAACTCCATCAGGCTTTTTTATTAAAGAAAATGCAAGGGCAAGTTTCTCACTGTGGTGCGAGATGGATCTCAATTTTTCTTCCTCTCCCACATTATGTAGAACAATGCCCGTATCTGGATTATACCCAATTTGTTGCAATATTCCAATCAACCTGTTCAATTCACTGTAGGTCTTTTCCAGTTCTGGATGATTGTGATCATCCGAAACAAATTTGTGGACTTCGTTCCCAATTTCAACCCAACTGTATGCAGCAAACTTCTTTGCATTTTTGCTCTTCATAAGAGATCTTACAACAGCTACATCTTTCCATCTCCCACAAGCAGCATACAAATTGGAAAGCATGATATAAGATCCAGCATTATGTGGATCCAATTGAAATATATGATTAGCCGCAACCTCTGCAGTCTTTATGTCGCCTTTGGAACAAACAGATAGTAAAGCGGACCAAATTTGGCAATCAGGTTTGTGAGGCATGCCTTTGATTAAATCCACTGCTTTATCGATATTACCTGACCGGCCAAGGAGAGTAATCATGCATGCATAGTGATCCAATGTCGGTGTCATTCCTTGTTCACTGATTGAATCGAAATGCTTACGTCCTTCTTTAACCATATTAGTATTTATACAAGCAGATAAGACTCCCACAAAACTGATATTGTCGGGTTTGAAATTTTCTTGCAGCATTCTTTCATACAGAGTCAAGGCCTCCTGAGCCTCCCCATTTTGTGCATAACCCAAAATCATGGAATTCCATATGATCACATTCTTAATAGGCATAGTTTCGAAAATTACCCGAGCATCCAAAGGGACTCCACACTTGCAATACATATCAACAAGTGCACTTGATACAAGCATGTTACTATCAACACCCATAAGAATAACTTTACCATGGACGGCCTGACCATGATACAATGATGCTAACTTGGCACAAGAGCTTACCACGGTAGAAATAGTGTGGCTGTCAGGTCTAACGTTTCCACGGAGCATTTCACTAAACAACATCAAAGCATCCTCCTCTCTTCCACTTTGTGCATAACCAACTATCATCGTAGTCCAACAAATCTCATCCTTTTTATCTATTTTATTAAACATGTTCCTCGCATCATCTACACGTCCATATTGAAAGTAAGCATTGAGAACACTAGAAACCGTAACTTGGTCAGGTTTCCAACCAGATAATTGCATCTTATTAAACAAACTAATACACTCATCAGGCTTCCCCATTTTCACATACCCAGATATCATCAGATTAAACGAAACAACGTTTTTTTTAACCATTCCATCAAACAACCACCGCGCCTTATCTATATCACCACACTTAGCATACAAATCAGTCACAGCATTCCAAACAAAAACATTCTTCTCAAACTCACCAACAACAACTCTCCCGTGAATCTGCTTCCCAAGCCTAAAATTCAAAAGCTGAGAACACGCTTGCAACGCATTCACATAAGAATATTGTGTCGGCAAAAACCCATCTTCCTGCATTCTCACAAAAAATCTCAACGCTTTTCCTGAAAGCCAATTACTTGCAAAACAAGCAATCATCGTATTATACGAAACAGAATCACGATAAGCCATTCGATCAAACACCAAATTCAAATCCTCAACCAAACCCACTTTTGCATAAGCAGAAAGAAGTGCATTCCAAGAATAAATATCCCTCTTAGTCATTTTATCAAACAGTTGTTGCGCATCTGAGATTTTTCCACATTTTGCATATAAATGGAGGAGTTGATTATGGATGAATGAATCGGTAGGTTGAAAAAGTTGAAGTTCCATGTGAGATTGTAATCTCTTGGCATGATTGAAGTCATTGGATTGAGCACAGCGAAGAACAAGACGAGTGTAGTCGGCGGAAGAAGCAGGACCGCGAGTGAACAGAAGATCTATGGCTTCACGAAGCTGTTGCTTGAGCTTCATTGTTGGTTTAACTAACTTGGCCATGTTTCGAACAATTTCCTACACGTGCACTCTTTAAGCGTTTGGGTAACTCTTTGTCACTTCACATTCCAGGTAACCGAGTTCAACATGAAATCAGTGGCAAAGAGACCTGGTGAGGTTTGATTTTGTGGTTGAATTGGCTATTTTTAAATTAATTTTGATTTCATTATTAGTGGAGGAATCTGGAAATGCTAAAAAAAAATGTTATTACAACAACTTGTTAAGAAAATTAAAATAGAATTTGTCAGAAAAAAAAAATAGAAATAGAAATATTTTTGGTAATTGGTAAAAAAGTGAATATTCAACTTTTGAATATTTAAAAGTTGTTTATGTCCAAAAAATATTTTTGTTTCAATGTAATGTTTTTACTTTTTTATTTTTTAACAGGTGTCTTTAAAAATATTCAAAAATATCAAAGTCGGTTTTGATTATTTTTATTGAAGACAATTTTAATTAACATAATCGACTTTTGACTTTTAAGTAATCTAATTGACCAATTTTAATAGTTTAAATTCTTTTTTTTTTGTGGTGGTCGGGGTTCAACCCCGGACCTTGCATATATTATGTATTGTTCCTACCAACTGAGTTAAGCTCATGTTCACGCACTTTTTAATTTAGTTGTTTCCTTCCCAATTTCTCATAAATTTTTATTTAGTTTTTGATAATATTTCTCCCAAAAATTTTACTAGGTGACCCAATTAACTTGACACCTAAGAGCATAAACATAGCTGGTGGCATTGCTTACGTGTGGCACCTTGTGTAAGTATGGATACCACTATTTAACAAGGTGGTAGTAGCATTGGTTGGAACCGTGGCCATGAATGGACCCGTATCCATACCATTTGCTTTTGAGTTTTCATTATTATTTTTTATTAATAATTAGCTTTTGCCAATTCTATTTTGAAGACATAATTTGGAATATATTGTAAGATTAGTGGGACCCATTGTAAGTTTTGTAAGAGTGGTATGGATATTTAGAAAATATAGTTGAGTGGTTTAAATTATTGAAAAATGTGAAGTAATTTAAAATATTACGTGGGACCCATTTATACCATCCATGTAGAGTGGCATGGATGTGGGTGCTCTAAGTCACAACTCACAATGGCAGTGAGACTTTTTTAATAATATTGAAGTAAAAAGGGAAAATATGAAGTTGCAATGATCCCCAAAATTAAATAAAATAAAAAACTTCAAATTTTCAGACATCCCTAACAATGATTCAAGAACATCAATCTTCTTTCTCCTTCCCAATTAATCATGTTACACTACGACCAATTGTGGTGCTAACCAATATTCGAGTTTCTCCGGTGTTTAATTTTTATGTTCACCATGCAACTAATCATGCATCATGCAACTCCAGATCACAGTTCATGTATCCCTCTCTGGTAATATAACAAAACTAGCCACTAGTTCAACAATCACTGATTTTGTTATTTTAAAAGCTTTCAAAGTTGATACGCATTATCAAAGAGCTCCTAGAATAGTAGAAGTTACCTGGCATCCCCCCATCCATAATTGGGTCAAATGCAATACTGACAGCACGGCTTTAGGAAGACCTGGCCCTGCAGCTTGTGCAGGGATATTGAGGAACAATCATATGGTGAAAGTTTAGGTTGCTTTGCTTCAAACCTTGGTATTGCAAATGCTCTTTTTGCAGAATTTATGGGAATCATTTTAGCGGTAGAATGTGCTTTCCAGAAAAATTGGTTGAATCTATGGATTGAAAGTGATTCAAAACTTGTTACTTTGGCCATAAAGTCTCCTCAAATTGTTCCTTGGCAAATCAAGAATAGATGGCTAAATTGCCTTACTCTGCTTCAATCAATGAATTTTTTGTTAACACACATTTATAGAGAAGGAAATCACTGTGCAGATAAGCTAGCTAACTTAAGCTTATCTATTTCTGATTATATGTGGTGGTCTTCCACACCTGTTAATATTAGGGAAGATTTAGTTAAGAATAGACTAGGTCTCCCTTACTATAGGTTTTCTTAATCTCTTGCGAGGGTCATGTTTGGTATCCCCTCCTTTTTTGTGTATTTCACTTTTCTTTAATATATTTATGGTGTGTTCCTAACAGACACATCAGTTTATAAAAAATAAAAAAAAATCATGCATCTTGCAAGAAAACAATGTCCATTTCTCTTGTGTTTCATTTTCTCTAAGCCCTATGACATGTCTTGGCTTTGGTGAATCCTTGAGACAACCTTAACTTTTTTCAATAAAAATATGAAAACAATGTCCATTTCTCTCCTCAAGAACCACAATCGAATTGCACGAGCAAGACTATTATAGCAACTTGAGGGTTATTAGTTGCCAAGCCTTTGGTAAAATGTATCGATCATTTTTGGTAAAATGTCATATAACATCAGCTATTTGTAACAATATTATCTCTTTCTATGTTTATTCACTCGTTTATTGTATTATTATCTCTACAATGTTGAGTCTTTTTTCAGTTGACGTTTTGGTCTCATACTGTGTCCACAAAACAAAAACAAAAACACTTTACCTCCCAGTCAAACTCTAAATAGGGATAGTTTTTCTACCGAAAATTGAAGGATTAAAGCAACAAAAACAAAAAATACCATTATTGTGAGTTTAATTTCTAAGTAATGATAGAATTCGTTCTTCCCATAATATACTCTCCTCCCCCAATCAATGTTCAAAAACGGTTCTGCTAAAAAAGGTATGAAATATGAACAACTTCTTGTTTGTACTTTCTCAAAGCTATGAAATATGAACAAATACAACTAATTTTCAACTAACAATTATCTTGCCAGGCTACACAAGAAAAGTAAGGCACCCATCCCTACCTAACAAACACTAAAGAACAAACCGCCAAATACAGCATATGGATCAATGAAGCAGGTGGGGTTGAATTAAGCATCACAACAAGCAGATACAACCATCATCAACAAACCGATCTTCCACATGACAGCCCAAGCCCCACCATTGATATTCTTGTCATGTCACCCAAAAGGTTAACCCATACCTTTTATATTCCTTTGGTCAGAGAATCTTTAGCTTCAAAAATCTGCATATAAATCTAATAATTTACTTGTTGTATATAGAGTCCAAATCTTATGTATTATCAGTAAAGTGAAAGGAGTCAGCAACGTCAAAGTGCTTGGCAAGTTGCACGACCACTGAGCGCACAGCTTCAGATTTTGGTGCAACAGAAGTAGGCAGATGGGGTAGGCAAAGCGGCAGATGTAATTCACTTTCCTCGGGTGGGCAGAAAAAAGATATCACGGATCGGCAGAGTATGAATCTGTAGATAAACAATGCCAAAAATTAAAAAATTAAAAAACCATTCAGCAACTTCAATTTTAATAGTGCCTGAAACAGTCTAGGTGGCAGCCAACTGCAACTATGACACTCTAAATAACCAATCAAAATAAATGAATACATTGAGTGATTCATTATAAAACCAGAGAGAAAATACCTTAAAATAAGTCGCCTTAAAAATGGGTCAGTTATAACTTGTGCCCATACTAAATCCATGATAGTTGATGAGCAAAGAATTACTTCCCACTCGGAGAAAGCATTGGTGATTATGTTCTCGGCATCATTGTAGACATCCTAGGGTTAAAATGTCAAATTAGACCAACAAGAGTAAAAATTGATATGAGGAAATTTAAAAATCGTCCGCGAACACTTACTGTATCAGCCTCATTAGGGATGAGACCAATCATTTCGCAAAATGCTGATAAAGGAGCTGTCAAGAAAAAGGTAAATTGGCTTCCATTATGTATATTTACATCAGCTGGTTTCTTAAAAGTCGGCCTTAAAGGTGAAAGAAATAGAGCAGCCGTTTCTCCCCTTTCAGCACCATGTAATTCCTGCAATCATTTAATACATACATAATCAATCAAGACCTGTTGACGTAAATAACACCAGTAAAAAAAGCATCTTCTAATTAATGACCCAATCAATTTCACTGTACATTGAACATGGGACAAGCCAGCAATCAAATGTTCTATACTGATTGTCTCCCCCTAAAAACTAGTACAGAATCATCCTTAACCCAAAAGGATGATGTGTATCTCATTCTTTTTGTAGCTACATAGGGAATGTTAACAACACCATTTAATTTCTTTACACCATTTCAACTCTGTCCCTAAGAAAGTTCTACATTCCAATTAATGAAGAAAATCAACAAGGCAGGATTCCCATGACTAATGCATTAAAATTCATTTTAAAATGTTGTGATATACCCTCAGATTGTACAGAAACAAAGTGATTCCCATCTTCATCATGCTACTAACATGTAAAATTAGATTTAGTGAATATACAGATAAGCTCCATCTGACAATTTCCAGAAAACACATACACAAGTTTGGACAAACCTGCCTTGAATGCATGGCTGTTATCACTGTCAATAATCAAGAAAAGAGGTTTCCGAGTGAAGGGAATAAGATCGCCGGGGTAGAGGTTATTTGAACCTGACAATTCAAATACAGCATATGTAAGTGCGAGCACAACAAAGGTACTTCTTTCTTTTATAACATACAATTGACACTAATCCAAAAAAGGAAAAGAAAAACACATTAGAACGCGCATAGTTTTTCCTGGAAAAATATTAACATAAATTTGACGGTGAAACGACTTCAAATACAGGTACCCACCACTATTTCCCTTGGGACCAAACCACAAAAAATCGTCCTGATGACAACTTGATTCCCTCTTGCCATTATTTTGAAATTCTGACATTCCAGAGTTCAGTTCATCGGAAGACTGAGAAAGGACTTTGTGTCTTGAATATTTGGATGACCCTCCATTATTAACACCAGCCTTCCCTGTATGAGTGAACACAGATCATTATGGCAACAAACCTAACATAAAACAACATAGCTTATAGACTAATTACTTAGACTTGAAAAGTCAGATCAAATGTAAACCTGGGGCAGAAAGATAAACTAGCACAACACTGTCTGGTGGCAGCTCCTCGCAAATTGTTGCCATAACCTGCGTAAAACATGAAGCTCAATGTATGAAATAACAAATCACTATTCACAACAGTCATTCGAAGATTGTGAAAATGTTTGCAGCGGTTCATAAAGCAGATAATACATGAAAAAACAAAAAAAAAAAAAATGCAGGTACTTGTATGGACAAAGAGACATGAGAACATGTCATAAAATACTTTAGAACCAAAGAAATAAAAACAGATTTGGATGTCCAAATCTTTTAAAAGGAAAAGCCATAAAAATCTCATTCAATATTGGCAACGCCTTGTAAATGGAACAGCTTTTAAATTTTGGCAAAGAGAGGATCAAACTAGATATACTAACTTTCCACTAGGCATGAAAACTCACTGCTATCACGTGTGTCACAGATGGACGATACAAGGTAGCCTTTGTAGGATTAGAAGGTATATTTGGATCTATCATATCTGCAGCAAGGTTCATGTCTATTATCCCAGAAGCTCCTGAATGATCGATCACATCACCATTCTCCTTAGGTCTAACTATACGCTTTTGGTAGAATGACCCACTAGGCTCCCATTCTAAACACTGTAACATTCTATAGACGTCCAATGTAAGTTCAGCAAATTTGACCTGAAATGGAGGGTATATGAAGATTCAAAAGCTTCAGTACCTTTAAGTTACTAAAGTTATGTACTAATACAAATTTAAGAATCACCATGGCAAGTATTGACCTCGTTTCGATGATAGCTTGCTAAGAGTGCATCATGAAATTTTAAAACCCTTTTTGCATGAAAACGTGCTACATAAGGAAGAGAAGCCTGATGAGAATCAAATGTAGCACAGTAACGCATAGGCCTGATGCTAAAGCCCTTGTCGGCTTTTGTGAAGCGAACAATTTCTTGCACCACGAGCTTCCATTCTTTAAAGTTAGTATCCTGAAAAGAAATAGTTTATACTCATCAAGTCAAACAAGCAACACAAAGATACTGCTTCTCCGGATAAATGTTGAAATACAAAGCATCAATGAACCATACTACGGTCAAGTTTCATGAGATCTTCTAAACAAAAGTAAAACACAAAAGCTTCACTGTTAATAATGAAAATGTGAGTATAAAAACAGAAGTATACAGCTCACTCAGATTTTGAATTTCAACAAATTGATGATCAAAATATATTATACATGTAAATTGGTTTTCCAAAGAAAATCATCATTGCACCACCAATGTTATTCTAGAAAACTGGCCCTCATAGTCGGCATAACATTTGGAGTACTACTTGAAACTCGGGTGACTCAAGCATTGATTTGGTTTTACAACGGAATGCCGTTTTCTTTCAAAAAAATCACTATTTGATGTTCTTTGATACAGTCAAACTGAAGCATCTCCAATAACCTACTCTACAACAGCATTAATATTCTTCATAGTTCATACAATAGTCGGGTGTACCAATAGAGAAACTGGTGACCAAGGCCACATGATTAAGCAGGTCATCCAATCTAATCTATCCCTTGTTTATTTCCTCCTGTGGGATCAGATGTTACTGGTACCACTTATTAGTACAGAGATCTCATGCACCATCAACGACATTAATCAGTGACACAAACATAGCTTCACTGGAACAAAACCACCCTATATTATATCTGATACAACAAGCCATGCATCAAGTCATCAAATCATTGCTGTTTTCCTCTATTATATAAAGGAGAATGCTAATAAGTGCCCTTGGGGCATTGGTTAAAGTGTTAAAACTAAAACTATTCCAAGGGATTTAGACCCTATAAGAAAGTGGTCATGGGTTGGAGAAAATTCGGTTGACGGGGAGAACCCATACCGTGTGCTGAACAGGTTACTGCTAAACGGCAATGAAAACTTCCTAATTATAACATGGTAACCAAGAAAATCTAAAACTATTGTAATTAGATAGTGACTACAAACTAATTGATTTAAACACTGTCAACAAAAACTATAAAAAAAAAAAAAAAAAAAAAAAAAAAAAAGGAAAATTGATTGTGACTGTTGCACTTTCTTTTCGCAGCTCAAACTTAATTTAGTAATTAAGCTGAATTAAGCTAAAAATTGAGAATGAAAACAACGTATTACCCGAAAAGTACTCTTGCAATCATCAACCAAAGCCACAAACCGGTCCATGAGATGTTTAACCATCTCAACCCGGTTCAAAATCAACGAAACCAACAAAAATCTTGCATAAAACCTCAACTCCTTAGACCTTACTCCTAGATCTTTCGATTCAGAACCTTCAAAGTACCTTCTACTAAGAATAGCTTCATAGAAAACGTAAGCTTCAACGAGAAATCTAGTTTCGCTAGCTCTCATATACTGACCGAAGTAGAGTTGACCAATTCGGCTCGCGATCTCGCCGATTTCCCATCGTTTAAGCCCACACTGAATCAGCTTCGCGCGATTTTCTTGCTGGTACTTCCATAAGCGCGTGTAAGCTTTGAAGACTTTGTGAAAGAAGTGATTCTGGTTTACGCGACCGTAGGCTGGTACGTCGCGAACCCTAGCGAATTTGTGGTCTGCGTTTTCTACTAGAGCTCGGAAAGTTTGTAGCGTGAGGTCGTTGTCGTCAGACATGGGAGCTGAAAAGGAAGAGTTTTTGCTTTTTTTAGTTTTTTATTTCCGGTGACGGTTAACGTCGCCGGTCATCGGAAATTTGGAGGAATGAAGAAGAAGAAAAGGGAAAATTACAGCGAAATGAATGGAAAAGGGAGAAACGGTGAAGAGGGCGGTTACACTTTTTGTTTGTCAACAAATACTGTGAAAGTATGTAATGTAATCAAATTAAATTAAATTATGGACTATATATGGAGACTTAATTATTTTTTGTCAAAAAAAAATGGACACTTAATTTTTTTTATTTTTTTTTATTTAGATGTTAATTAAGAGAAAAGGTCGTGCTATCCGGTGATTTGGACGCGTTAAGAAAGTTTAAAGTATAAAATTTTCATTGAAATCAATGTTTTGATTTTTTCACATTTTTTCATACAATATTTTTATATTGGTTTTTTTTTTTTGAACTAGTGCCTTTTTTTTTGAAGGAATTTGAACTAGTGTCTTTGAACACTAGTTAACATTTTCACAAAAAAAACACTTATTTCTAACATTGTCTATGACAATCACTTTTATATTAAGCGAAATTAATATGAATCTCATTACTTTATAAATGATATGTTTTTAAGGTTTATATCTCAGATAAGTTTCATCCGATAAAAGAATAATTATTAGAGAAATGTTGAAAAGTTTATAACACTCATATTAAGTTGTTAATGAAGTGTTGTATAATATTGATATAAATGTTTTTTTTTTATGGACAATATGTGATGTGAGTACAGTGTTCTTTGTTTGTTTATAATAAAATTTGAAATTGTTTGACCAAAAATAAATTGAAATTATTCACCTAAATTGTTTTTTTAATAAAAAATGATTTAGGATTTTTGGTGTTCCTTAAAAAAATGATTTAGGTGTGACAAGTGTGAATTGTCTATTCTCTTTTAAGGAATAGAAAAACTAACAAATTACTGTCTCTTTCGCTTTTGCTTTTTATTTATTATATTTTATTTTCTATTATTCTTTTCCTTTCATTTTTGCTGTTTTGAGAGAGAAACGAAAGGCATGAGTGGCATGGGATCAAATTTTGGATTATTTGATAGATGTGATTTTGATGGATGGATTGTCATTTCATCAACTTTTTTGGCATTTCCCGCCCCGTTTTTTTTTTCCAGAGTGGCATATATTTACACAAAGAGAAATGATATTCTAACAACCATTTTGTGACAACCTATGTAACAACTTTATCTCTCATACTCACATTATCTTTTTACTTTCTCTCTCTATTGCTTTGGTTTCCGTGTCACTATCTACTTTTCCTTTAAAAATTGGTGGTTGTCACAAAAGTTGTTGATTTTTGGTTGTTAGAATATCATTGCTCTTACACAAATACTACTTGTTCATGGAGAAACTCAAATTTAAAAAGTTCAAGCATATAACACTACTCTCTCTTCTCTCCTTCTCAAACCCTAGCCGTCACCTCTTTCTTCTTCTTCTTCTCGTCAGAGGGGTGATTTAGGGTCAATTTTGATCCAAAAATCACCCCTCCGAGTTGTTTTTCCTTATATCCTAATTGAATAAGTGATTTCATATTTTCTGTTTTCTTCCGTTTATTTTTGTGATTTCGTCGTCTCTGAACGACTCTGTTTTTTTGATTTCCCGTCTTAGTGCGGTGTGTTTTTGATTTCCCGTCTTAGTGCGGTGTTTATTTGATTCAGGTTGAAAGATTAGCTTTGAGCAAGTGCAGATCCGATCAATGGCAATGACTTTGGCGTCGTTAACGTTGCAGATCCGGAGACATGAGTATTCCGGAGACTTTAATATAGTCATATTAGTCATATTTGTAGGCATATGTACTTTGCCGTTTTATGCTATTAACATGGATGTTGTGAGTTTGTTCACAGATTCATCCTTTTTGTTTTTAGCGAATTTGAATTTGTATTGTATCGATGTACTTTATCAATTGGAATGAATGAATATCGTTTATTTTTGTAAAAAAAAAAAAAAATTCAAGCATATTTACACAAATGCTTATTTTTTTTAAAGATAAATTAGTTTAATGATGTTGAATGATATGACTAATTTATTTATTATTTAATTTTTTTTATTGTTGTGTGTATGTTCAAATAATTTTATTTGTGTTTGCATCTATGTACACTTTCTCTATATGGAAAATGAAAGCAAAGGCAAAATAGAAGAGAGAGAAAAATATGGAATATGCTAAGAGACAGATGCAAAGTTTTTTTTTTTTTTTGTTACAAAAAGTCTTATGGTTGTAAATTTATCTAAGGTGAATAAGTGTACTGTATAAGTTTAAACTTTGGCTCCGCCTATATCATGGAATGTTTATATCAACTTGCATTAGTTCATGATAACACTATTAGAGGTATTGCTTTAAAAAACTAAATATAATAAAATTATATTAGAATTTATGTGATTAATCTTTTAAAATTGTAAAAAAAAAAATAATACAAATTTATTTATCTTTTCTTTGATAAACGTTTCAAGAGTATTAGTTAGCATAACCCTAAAAAAATCAACAATCTTTGGTGTATTTCAAAGCAAAGTTAGTAAAAATGAAGTTTTACAATTCCTCTTTTGAGAAGTTGGAATTATACTATTCTCCTCTTATATGTTCAAATACATGGACTCTCCCTCCCTTGAAAATTATATTATACTTCCCTCTTTTAAGAGTTGAGTGGATTGCAATTCATTATCTTTTTCTTATAGGTTTTGCATAGGAGGTGACGAGAATGCATAATTTGATATAAGAGAATAGGGTGGAGTAATTTAAGTATTTTTTTTTTTAAGAAGCTAAAAAGAATTATATAAATTGAGATTCTTATATCTTCAGTACAAGAAGTGCCAAAAACCAGAAAGATAAGATTCATATAACATCAAAATCATAACAAAAAGAAATAGGAAGAGGGCATAACAACCTCAATACAATTGATTCCCAAACAAACTAACGGATGTGATAGTTAAAAACAAAATAAATTCTATTTGCTTTCAACCACCAATAAAAACTTGTTTTTTGTCTATGCCTTCCAATGCTTCGTTGGCTAGATCTAATGGAGCCATCAGTCCTTCTCTACACTAAAAATAAATGCGGTTTGAAATTGGTGGACCTGTATGCATTCATCATAATATGCTACTTTCATTTATTGAACTTTTTTTTTTTATAGAACTCCCAGCATCCTTATTTATAAAACTTTGACATATAAAAAAAAAGAGATATATGCTTGATAATTGTCTTTTCATCGGGAACTTATAGTCTATTATTTCGCTAACTTATAGCTTATTTTTCACAAGCATATAAGCCATAAGTTATAACTCAAACACTATCAAACAGGTTTATAGCTTATAGCTTTTTTTTTGTAATTAGGTGCTTGTGTAACATAGAACTCAAACAGCACAGTTCATTAGCATAGCTGTACTTCCCATCAGTGTGTAGAGTGATGCCGTGTGTTGATAAGATAAAAAATTAAAAATCAATTAAAGGAGCAAACGTTTGTGAAAAATCAAAATCTGCTTAAGTTGTTACTAACTTGCACGTGCTGACAAATTTATATACTCTAAAAAAAAAAAAAAAAAAAAAATTTTTGGGGGGATTATATCAACTTCTGTAATTGGGTTGATGCGTGAAGATATGAGCGGAATGCACCCAAATATAGTAAATATAAATATTACTAACATGTAAACATGTGTGTTTCTTTCAAAAAAGAAATTGTAATCATAAGCACCCAAATACAGTACATATAAATATTAGGCTTAAACGCACTTTTCACCCCTAACTTTGCAAAAGTTGCAATTTTGGCCCCCTATTAAAAAAATTGCATTTTTGGCCCCCTTCGTCCAAAAACTGCTAAGAAGAGGCCACGTGTCCCAAAAAAGGGGCCATAATTGCAACTTTTTTTAAAGATAAGGGGTCAAAAAGCATATTTCCCTTATGTTAGAGGTTCAAAAGAGCATATTTCCCTAAACATAGGGGTCACTTTTGCCATTTTTTTTAATAGGGGGCCAAAATTGCAACTTTTGCAAAGTTAAGGGGTGAAAAGTGCGTTTAAGCCTAAATATTATTAACAGGTAATCATTCTCTAATTGCACTCAGGGGGTAGTATATGATACGAGTTAATAATAATTGGGGTTTAAAGTCAGACATACACCCTAGCAGTTCTCAGTCTCCGCCAGTGTTTGTTCTAATTGGGTGGGTGTACAATGTGGAAATGCTTTTAATAATGAATTAATAGGTCACACGACTGAAATTTTGGTACAACATTGACCTAGGATTCTCAGAAATGATTTCTAACTTCTTTTACCTTTGTTACCTTTTTCCTTTTAGAGGGGGAGGGTCGGAAAATTATTAGATTTGTGGTCCAAATTAAAATCTACTTGAGTTGCTAGTTCTAGAAATGGGAAAATGGGGCTTAATTATATGAGTATATCCAAATTCCAAAAGGATGTATGATGAATGATGATTGATATGCACCTACGAGTAATGCTCTTGTTTTCTTTCCATTCTCACTTTAAATTAAAACGCGTAATTAGAAGTAATTGTGTGGTTGTAACATGCCAAATTTGTAAGTGATTTTACAAGTTGGGAACTAGACAAACATCATGTGACTTCCTTGACATGATCATTTTTTATCAGCTAATAGTTGGGACCATCAAAGTGAACAAAAAAGCTCTTTCGCAACCACAAGAGGGCCCAAGAATATTTTGAGTCCAGAAGGATCTAACGTTTTTTATTTATGTTTTTTTTTTTTACAATGTTTTTATTTTATTGATTTGAAATTCACCAAGACAAATATTTTATTTTATGGTCCTTCCTGCAGAGGCTGGTTTGTAAAAAAAACATTCTGTTGAATTTTTTGAAAGAATATTCGGTTGAATTGTAAAACAATTAGTAATTAAAATGATCGATATAAAGTTTGAGAATATATTCAAAAAAAAAAAAAAATCCTAGAGTAGCTTCAAAATTCAACAACTGGATCGTTGTTTTTTGGGAATCTTAGACCATCCTCAATGGTGGTGTCTTTACCAATTAAGATACCGTACCTAATAGGTACCGCCATTGGGGAATTTTTTTTTGGGAGTCTCTTAAGACCCGGGGTCTTATTTAAGACCCGGGGTCTTATTTAAGACCCCCAACTTTAAACGGGACCCGCACGCTTTTAATATTAAAAAATTGAAATGTAGTGATATAAAGTTATTGATACTCCCTCCGTTCCTTTTTAAGTGTCTCTTTTGAAGAAATTTTTTGTTCCTATTTAACTGTCACTTTCAAAGTTCAATGCAATATTAAATGTTGTTTTACCAATATTATCCTTAGTTATTTATTGCGGAGAGAGAAATATATGAAATGAGATATTAAATGAATAAGGTCATTATAGTAAAAGTACAACTTATTGCATCAAAAGTAGTAACAATCATTGACTATCTTGGTTTATGTAAAATGTCAAAATGTGACAATTAAAAAGGAACGGAGGTAGTAGTTGATTAGTGGGTCCCATTTAAGAACTTTGTGTGAGATCTGGGTTGGAGAGATTGAGTGCTTATTAGGTACTACTATTAAAAAATGATAGAAGAATAATGTGTACGTGTGAGACTCATTTAAGTACCCAAAAATAGGTGTCTACATTGTGGAGGCTCTTAGATGCAATTTCAATGGGAACATTTTTCAATTGAGTTGACTTTTACATAAAAGAAAGGCACGTGGAAACAACGAAGAGGGTGGCAGCCACCATATTGTGTCTATCTGACCAAATAACTCTCACCTTTTCCCCTTTATTTCTGAACCTCTCTTAGATTCTCCATTATTTGATTTGATCTTCTTCTCTTCACTCATCATTTGCTCAACTGTTGACATCCCCCATCCCGATGTATGCTCTCCGATGCCTTGGTCCCATTTATGAAACATTTGATTTTTTTTTTTTTGATTTATTGCATAAATGATGTATTTAGATTCATTTATTTAATAATGTATGCGGTCTATAATATGAACTACATACATTATTAAATGAATGAATCTAAAAAGTTAATTTTGTTTATATTTAGAAACGGAGGGAGTATATTAATTACACAATGAATCTAAAAAGTCGACTTTTTCCATATAAATAGAACCGGAGGAAGTAACACTACCGATAAAAACTTTAAAAATAATGCTGACAAAATATCTAACATTATTCATTAACGAAGTGCTCATATTGACATTTGTGATTCAAACTCAAATTCTTGTGGGATATGAAATAAATCTTTATCAATAGGGCCAACTTTATATTTTTTTGGTTCCAAAATGATTGAAATATAGTTGTATGAATGGGGACACTAGAAGAGTTGTGTAGGATTCGATCTTCATGCTATTATTCCTATCAAAATAGAACTAATTGTTTATCGATTAATCTATGTATAAAAAAATATAAGATTTTGGGCTGACTTTTTTCGTTATCTCAATTATACCTTAAAACAATATTTTTTATAAGGAAAATGTTAACTTGTGCCCTTGGAGCATAAGTTAAGAAGTGTCATTGAAATAGATAAACAATGTTAGTTTTGGTTTGTTATAATTTGAAAGCGACAATCATTTATATTTATACTTTCAATCAAAATCAAAAGTTCATAGAAAAATGCCGTCCATAATTTTCAAACCTTAGCACAGTAAAAAGAACGTGCCTATCTTTTTGCTAGTAATAATACTATTAATATTTGTCATCTTTCAACCCACTGAGGTATATTTGCCTGTGCAGGTTTTGGACTACGGAGAATTTCCTCCTAAAGTCTTAAATTTAAGTCTTCAATTGTCAATTTATGTAGGTTAGTCTATACAACACTTTGTTTACTTATTTATTTTAAAAAATTATATTTTCATTGTTTTTTTTCTTTTGAAGGACAACGTCTTTCATTGTTGAAAACTAGACATGTGGAACTTGTATTTAAAATTAATAATATGAAATTTATAGTTATTCAAATCATCCGAATTAATTTTAGAAAATTAAGTAATGTTCAAAATCAAATGTACTAGAAAGATTTCTTTTGGTAGAGACATTACACTATATATGCAGGGTTTAGGTTCGAACCTTGAGCACTCTCTATTTATCCGTTAAAAAAAAGTGAATTTCTATCCACTAGATTACTTAACAAAAAAGAAAGATTTTTTTTTGGAAATGAAATAAAAGTTTTTGAAAATGAAAATGATATAATATAATCCAGTGTGTTGGATTTGCTAAACAATAAGTACCGAACAAAACAACACAAGACATAATATCACAAAACAAAACATAATAACAACATAGAACAAACTTTTTTTTTTTGAGGGAATAGAACAAACTTTGATGATGTTGAATAATTTATGGTCTTACATGGTTTTTGACGGGCAAAAGACTATTTCGGTATTTTATACAATTTGTGTATGGGATAAAAAGTTGTGTTGTTGTTGTGAGGGACAAGAATTTCAGTTTTCGTGTCCTTTGCCTTCAATTTGTTATGTCCCTAAAACAATTTTACAAATCAAACACCGTAAACACAAAAGTTGTTCTATATAGACCTTCGCTTTTTAGTAGATCAAACACACGTTTTTTTCGTCATTTTAAAAACTAGCAACAGACCCGTGCTAAGCACGGGGCACGTGCAACGCACGGGCAGAGCGTTGAAGTGTGGGTTATGTGTTGAAGCACATTTACAATGTTATATGAATTGAGAAGATAAGAAAAAACTAATGATAAAGCCAACATTAATGATAAAAGGGAAAATTATTTTGACTTCCCTTGAGATTTTCTTAAATAACACAGATACCCCTTCTAATTTTTGAAACACATCAATCTCCCTTCATTTTATCCATTTCAATCACTTTGCATATATACAATTTAATCAGTCATTTTGGTTTGTTTATATCAGCATTCTCTTTTCACAAATAAGTTAAATGAAGTGTTTTTCTCGCAATGGAGAAACAATAACAACATTTGTTTTTACCACCAAATAGAATCTAACATCGACAATTACAGAACAGATCAAAAGAGAATATAGAAATGAGAAATTTTTTGGTGGATGAACATTGTGGTTGATCAATGAAAAGGAAATAATATTCGATATATCTGTATTATACATTAGAGTTTAAAAAAAAAAAATTAAACCACCTTGACCCAGGAACAATAAGTTGGGGAAAATTACCTACATGAAAAATGGAAAGAAAAATGGTCGAAAATTAAATGAGTTTCATACTTGTGTGAAGAAGTTAATTGCTCAAAATAAATGGAATTAACAAAGTTTAAATCATGTTATATTATAAGAGAAGTGTTTGTCAATTTGATAAAAAAAAAGGGAGATTAGTATTTAGTTAAAAAATAGAGCGGGTGTTTGTGTTTTTTAAGAAGATCTTAAGGGAGGTTAGTGTAATTATATGTAAAAATATATAAAATTGTAAAGATTTCATTATCGATAAAGATGTCGTTATGAGTCTTGTTTATAAATTGTACAACTATATTATTTACTGTGTTGACGGTCGATCCATTAATTGTTTTTCGCAGAGGTTCACGTTTCATATTTTTTTGTAACCTGATGTCGCGCTCGTATATGGGTTTGCTAGGGTGCGCCCGTGATTCGTGAATTTTTGTTATGATAAATTTGGGTCGATCCACTTGGTCTGATTTATTATGTTGTATCCCCGTTTTGGGTTGTACCTGAGTCAAGTCTAATGCCCTCAGACTCTTTATCTATTCTTTTTATTTAATATAATTTTTCTTTTAACTAAGTATTTTTTAGAAAAGAAGCAATCTTGAAAATGTCTAATTTTTTGACAAATAAATATATGCCTTGTAATAAATATTTTGTAACTTTCTTGAAGTTATGTTATTTTTTTTTTTTAAGAATGAAGTTTAGTTATTTTGTGATTATCAATCAAAAATTATTGAATTTTTTTTCTTAATGAAAATATTTTTTCAATGTTTTGTTAGTATCGAAGTTAACTGTCTCAACCATATTTTGTTATTTTATTGATAAGTGAAATTTATTTGTTAATGTTTTTTATTAAAATTTATATTTATGAATATTATTTTTTAGTCTAAATATGTAAACAATTGTCATTTTTTCATTGGATTACCTACAAAAGAAAAACTCATAGGAAGGTAGTTCTATTGCATCCTAAAAACTAAAAAATCATAGGAAGTTAGTTATGTATCATCAATAGACTCAATGTCTTATAAAAGCACATGAACATCATAAAAAAATAAAAAAATTGGTACAATCACAAAACTTATTTTTAGTAAAATAAAAATATATTTTGATATTGAATTAAAGTTATATATATTTTGATATTCAATCATTTAGAGATTATTTTTGAAAAAGTGGAATCAATATTGTGTTTGTTTATCATAATAACAATAACTTCTTTGAAAAAAATTGTTTGGATACAACAATATAAAATGGATTTTGTGTTACAAGATTATCTTCTTGTTTAAAGTTTTTTAAAATTTATAGCAAACCCTGTAGTGCTTATTTGTTACGAATAAAAATAAAAATAATATTGACATTCAATAATTTTGTGATTTTTTTAAATTTTAATAAAAATATCATAATCTATTTTGTGTTTGTTTTTGGTAATATAAAATCATTAAAAAAAATTAATATAATGTAGTTTGTGTAGATACATCAATATAAGTCATCGTGAACTTACCTCAGTTGGTAGGGACAATGCATAATATATGCAAGGTATGGGGTTCGAACCCCAACTACCACCAAAAAAAGATACATCAATATAAAAGAAACTTTTTGTTGCAAAATCACATCAATCTTTTGAAATTTATGTTCTCTCTCAGCTAAATAGGTTCTTTTGTTACAAAAGATACAAAAAGATAAATATAAGTTGACGTGTCAAAATATTAAGATGTGGTAAAATTATGTTTTTACTGATCATTAACTTTCATAATTAGAGAAAGATAATAGATTGTATTTGTTTTTTAACTCTTTAGATATTTAAAAGTTGAATTATATAAAAATTTGTTTTGATTGGGATTAAGATTAAGTTTGTTTGTAGATTAAGTTAGTGTGATTTATTGAGTGAATTTGTTTTAGTTTGTTTTTAAAAGAGAAAAAATTGGGGAAAGTTGAAACAAAAGACACAAAAGGATATAATTTTGACGACGTGCCATAAGATTAAGAAGGGGTAAGATTGTATTTTTTGTAGACATTAAGTATCATGATTAGAGAATAGAAAATAGACGATTGTAACTTTTTTAACTCTTTAGATATTTAAAAGTTGAATTATAGGAAAATTTGTTTTGATTGAGATTAAGATTAAGTTTGTTTTTCTTTTAAAAAGATCTAGTTAGTGTGTTTTATTGAGTGAGTTTGTTTTAATTTGTTTTTGAGAGAGAAAAAATAGAGGAAAGTTGAAGCAAAAGACATAAAATGATATAATTTTAATGATGTGTCAAAAAATTAAGAAGGGTTAAGATTGTATTTTTGGTAGACATTAAGTTTTATAGATAGAGAATAGATTAAACAGACATTTATCTCTTCACTTTTTTTGCCTACATAAAAAGTCTACCTCATATTTTTTTTATCTATTTTCTCTTCTCACACTTCTTTCTCTCTTCAATTAAACTTTGTTCTAGCAACCAAACATATACTCAATGTATTTGTTATAATAATTATTTAAAGTATTTAAAGTTTGCTGTTATAATTGTTAGTTGAAAAAGTTAAACCGAGAATATTTTACTTATTTTTGGTCAAAGAATATTTTAACTTTATATTATATCTGTGTAATAACTTTAATATTAAAATTTTAATAAATAGTGATACTATATTATTATTATTATTATTTAAATCTTTAGAAACTCCAAAAATGTAGCCTTTACTTTGAAGGGATAGCCAAATCCAGGTTTGTCTGGTAAATAAAAATTGAGAGCTGTTTCGTCCACATGTACAACTTGTTTTTATTGTTTATGGGTTATGGACTATGGTTAGAGACATAATTAGCTGTTATTTCCATTAAACAGTAACCTACCAAAGTTGTTGCTATACACATACAAAGAAATCTGGAGTGGTTGAATCATGAGTGTTTATTGTCTGAACTTGGCCACTGGGTCCATGCATGACGAATCATTTTATCATTATTATTAAAAATGTAAAATATAAAAATTACATCGTTTTTCTTGTACAGAATAAGTTTTCTTTTGATTGAATGAAATGAAATTGAAAAGTCCAATTGGGTCTGTCTCTTCCATCGTGGGTTTTGAAGTTTCAACGGAAGTCATTTTCTCTTGCTTTATTAGGTAGAATAAGCTTTCCCTACTCACTAATAAAGTAATTTATGTCGTGTTTTTTTCAATTTTCAATGGACATGTCATCTCAGTCTCCCATGCTACAAGCCAAAGCATGTGTTTGACTTACAAATTATGTCCTCCTTTCGTTCATAAAATATCCTAGCTGATAAGCATATAAAGATTTTGCCTTTTGGCAATATATATAACATAAAAGAAAGTGAAAGGAAAGATTGTAAAAAGAATGATTGTTGAAGGAATGAAAGTGAATAAAAAGTGAGTGGAAAGTGAGATGATTATTTAATTGTTTGGTTTGAGTGATAGTATGAAGAAAGTGAAAGGAAAGATAGTTATATTGTTAGTAAATTGACATAAATATCCCTACATAATAGATATAATATTTAAATATCTATTTGTATAATTTATAGATATAAATAAGCAGCTTTCTCAAAAACAAGTAATTTATTAATATATTATATTATAAATTAGAATTAAAAATGGTAGATTGAAGTGACGGTTGAGGGAAGCAATAATTAATTAAAGGAAAAAAATAGCATAGACAATATGCTTCAATGCAATGTCCATTTTGTAATTTCATCACAATGGCATGCATTCCCCATGTTTCCCTATACTTTCCGTCCACAATAGAGCAGAATCATTTTTTGCTGTGGGACCCAGGTATCTGCATCCTTCCTACCCTTTTTGAGGTGGTTTCAAACAATGGAAAGATTCTCAATCATTCTGCTTTCTATCCTTCTTCAATCTTTCCTTACACTTTCACTCAAAACAAACAAGCCCTTAGAGTGTGTTTGGATGGAGGGTTTAGGAGGGGAGGGAAGGGGAGGGTTTGTTTTTTGTTTTTAAATTACGGATTATAATTAAATTAAGTGTGATTGAAGTATTATATGATAATTTATCATGTTATTATTTTAACTTTTAAAAAACATTTCATAGTGTCCGTAATTTAAAAACGAAAAGTAAACCTTCCCCTCTCTTCCCCTCCTAAATCCTCCATCCAAACACACCGAATGTATAAAACACTCGAAGTAATTATTAGCAAAAAAGAAAAAAAGACTCGAAGTAAATTTGGAAAGAGAAGAGTATAGGACAAGTCACACCAGAACACACATACTAGCTTGTTCAATATGTTATACAAGAAACTATAAATACGCATTGTATACGTGTGATTATGCAAGTTTAATTTTCTTCTTTTTTGAACAAACTGCAAGTTTAATCTTCTAACTCCCAGAATCTACTCGCTAGTTAAGGGCCTATTTGGTTCATATGAGAGGAGGGGAAATATTTATATATAAGTTGTGTTTGATCGTATGTATTGTCAATCAATTATAATCGTCATGTTGTTAAAAAATTTGACTTTAATTATTACTACTACCTTTAAAAAGTTACACATATATTTTGATTTGTTAAGGATGTAAAGCTTTTTAACATTAGTAGTGTGATGATTTCTGATGTTTTAGTAATACCTAAATCTATTCACCATTAAAAAAAGATGAAATTCTTAAATCTATTAAGCAGTCGCAAAATCTTTGTTGTTGCTTATTGCTTATAAGGAAGAGGCTGATGCGAAATTCTTACGCTACATTCTAGCAATTGGATGCAATTCTTCAATATATTGAGAATGATCATGCAAGTGCAGTTCCATTGATAGCTTCTTTACGGGCAATGATATACAAGGGCTGGAGTGTGATATCGACGTATAGAGTGTGATATGAGTAGGTTGATAGCAGATAGTTCAAAGAAATTTTGCATAGTTTTGATACCATCTTAGAATTTGTGTTTCCCTAACTCATGTTGGGTCTATAACATGGTGGCGTTTAGCCTGGACTGATCAATGTTTTGGTTCAGTCTGGACCTATGGAAAAATACCTGCAACAGTGGGTTGTTCAGGTAACATGCTTAATTATATATTCCCCCATGTATGTGGTAAATTATAATAGGCTCCACATTGGTAAATAAAATTATAAATTACACACATAGATCAAGTACGCTTCTTATGAATTAAAAACAGTTCAATTCAATTCAACAAGTGAACTCAGAACTAACAACTGAAACGCCAAGATGGCGGTGTTGATCTGGAAAATCATGCAATGAAATTAACAAATTAAACCTAAATCAAAACTTGTTTCCATCGATAATAAAAGATTGAAACAAGGACAACAAACGTTCAGATGGATTTAGAAAGGCTCTAATCATCATGAGTTTAATATTCATAATCCTTCAATCAAATTTTCGTTCCTGTTCGTCCATCTTTTTCCGAAAAACTCCCTACCATTTATTCCTTCCTGTTCGTCCACTTGAGCTTCAGCCAACAACCATTCACTAAGAATATGAAAAGAGATAAAATGGTCGTGGATGAGTTTTCCAGAATGATAGTAGCAGTTTCCGGTGCGGTGGTCGCCGACGAAGTTGCTTCGATCTTGAAATAAATACACGGCTTTTGATGTGGTCCTCATGATGATGATATGGTAGGTTTAGTTTTTTAAATCATGACTTGTGGTGGCTGGAAAAGAAGAGAGAATGTGTTGGTTAAAAATTTCCAACATCTTAGAAAAAGTAAAATAATGGTTGTGTAGAGGAAGAAGAGAGAATTTCGATGGTAGTGATGGTGTGGCAAAAAGACATGAGATGATGGAGGAAGGGTGGCTGAAATTTGGTGTTGGTGGTGATAGTGTAGAAGAAGAAGAAGAACATTGTTCTTCTTTCATGAGAGAGGAAGAGAACTGAAAAGAAAAGAAAAGGCTCACCTGAGCTAATCTCTCAATTTTCCTTTTATTTTATTTTAGGCTTAATTGCACTTTTGGCCCCCTATCTTTTCAAAACTTGCGGTTACAGTCCCCTAACTAATTTAAATACAAAACAGCCCCTTAAGTATTGAATCTTTGGCAGTTTTGGCCCCCAACGCTGACTTGGCACCCTAAATGAGGTGCCACGTGTCATTTTTTTTAATTTTTTTTTGGCCTTGGGGGGCCAAAACTGCCAAAGATTCAATACTTAGGGGGCTGTTTTGTATTTAAATTAGTTAGGGGGCTGTAACCGCAAGTTTTGAAAAGATAGGGGGCCAAAAGTGCAATTAAGCCTTTATTTTATTAATTCCAAGTTATTATTAACAATTTGTCAAAAAATAGTAGTTTATAGTAATACATATTAATGATGAATTGCATGATAAAAACTCTATACTGGGCATATGTAGCCGTATGTTGTGTATCTTGAGAAGCCATGACTTTTTTTTTTCTTCAATCTAAATTGACCTATTAAGCTTTCAAAACCAAAAGCAATTATTGATAAGTTTCATGCCACTACAGCAAATATGTTAGTTAAACCATCCACCTATATAACAGGTTGCCTATATTTAATCCTGACCACTGGTTATATTAAATATTATATCAATGATACACATAAAATGGGACCATTCTGCACCCATAATTTTATGGGTCCAAATTAAACAAAACCCTATAACATATACGTGAGCCTTAAATCTTAGTTTTATACGGACAATGGGAAATTTTTTTTTTTATGCCCTAGTTGAAACCAAAAAATCCAAAAATGCCCTAGTTGAAACAAAAATACCAAAACTGCCCTACTTTTTCAGAGTTGACTGGTATGTCACAAGTTGGACTTGCGACCTACCTATGTCACAGTTCCGACTTGCGACATACCCCCTATGTCACAAGAGGCAATGGCGACATGCAAGCCTCTCAAATTTTGAAATTTTTTTGTCCTTATTATATGTCACAAGTGGGACTTGTGACATATTTATTTATTTGCTTTTTCGTTTTTTTCTATTTATTTAATAGAATTACTTTTAAAAATTTTAAAAAAAATAATTGAAATAAATATTTATGATTTAAGATGACACATTTAAAGGTACAATACATTTAAACGAAGAACAAATATTTAATATTTAATTTAATAAAATACAAACCAAATACAATTAAAAAAAATATGCATAGATTGCTACTGATGTTCAATCAATTCATCGTCAAAGATCTCGGCGTCAAATTATTCCTCCCGCTCCAACTCGACATAATGCAGCAAGAAATGCTGCCGCACCATGGTGTGGAACGGGACCACGACCACCTAATGCCCGAAGAAGAAATAATTAAATGTATTGTATTTTTTTTGGTCAAAAATGTATTGTACTTTTAAATGTGTAATATTAATAAATAATAAATATTTTCCTTAAAAAAAATAATCTTAAATATTTATTTCAATTATTTTTTAAAAAAATTTTAAAACTAATTCTATTAAATTAATAGAAAAAATGAAAAAGTAAATAAATAAATATGTCACAAGTCCCACTTGTGGCATATAATAAGGACAAAAAAATTGCAAAATTTGAGAGAGGGGTATGTCGCAATTTGGTCTTGTGACATAGGGGGTATGTCGCAAGTTGGAACTGTGACATAGGTAGGTCGCAAGTCCAACTTGTGACATACCAGTCAACTCTGAAAAAGTAGGGCAGTTTTGGTATTTTTGTTTCAAGTAGGGCACTTTTTGATTTTTTTGTTTCAACTAGGGCATATAAAAAAAAATGTCGGACAATGGGTGTTGTATACTATAGGCTCTCGAACAACTTGCTAATTTTTTTTTTTACGATAGATGCGTTTTGTTGAATTTTAAGCAATGCTACCAATGCAAGGGACCTTTTCAACAATTACCTATATGGACATGTAGTGTTTTATATCTTGACAATAAGAATGAATTTTTGTCCAGTTAGTTGGTTATGCTAAGCAAGTGCACATGTATTGACTTGTAATCATAGTTGATTAATTAATCAATTGTACACATAAAACTCAACTTGTTAATTCTTGCTTGAACAATTCAATCCTTAAAAAATTGACATGTAACTTGTAAGATGAAAATTGTCTCTATTTATAAATGCATGTTTATACTTTATATCATCTAATAATGAAGGACTCCTAACAATGCTATGATGACAACATTCATGAAAATAGTCTTCAACATGTTTCTAACTCCATAAAAAAGCCTTATCATTGACCATTAATGCAAATCATTGTTAGTGGTAAAGTTATTTACAATTCAACAATTGTGAATTATAATTGCCTTCATATTGAATCTATGATATAAAAGTACTTGTCAAACTTTAAAGAGACGATGTTGATGACAACTCTTGGATATCCTTTTTGTAAAATCTATTCTGATTGAAATCAATCTTGAATTTCTTTTTCAAACAATCATTTTATATTTACATTTCATTTTACCGATTCACATATATTTTCATTTCTAAACACTCAATATTTCATTCTTTTTAGAAATTAAAATATTTTAATAGGATATTTAATTTTAATACAAGCATTTTAATTTAAAAAAAATAAAAAATAAAAAATATTTTCACAAAATAAATAGGATATCCAATCCATGAGTGTTTAGTAAAGTGGGGGTGGGAAAAGAAGCTATGAAAAAAGAATACAGAGAAGAACAGTGGGCCGTAGAAAGCGTACGTTAAGCCCAACTTGGGTGATGCCGTGACGGTGCAGTTGGAACGAACTTGTGTGACTGAGACAGCATACTTCACCTGAAAGTCACTGCCTGCCACTATAATCGATTGATCGAATTCGATCAATCGAGAGAAGAGAGAAGAGAGAAGATGTGGGTGTTTTACATGATATCTCTTCCCCTCACAATGGGGATGGTGCTGTTAACGCTCAGATACTTCGCTGGACCTTCCGTACCACTCTACGTTCTCTTTACCGTTGGATACACCTGGTTCGTTTCCCTCTCCATCATCATCCTCGTCCCCGCTGATATATGGGTGGTACGTTCTCTATCTTTTTCAATTCAATTCTCCATTCTAGTGTAGCTTGCAATCATACACAATATATGCACCGTGTTTCGATTAATAACTTAAAAAATAATCGATTATGTATGTTTTAAGTTATTTTTCTTTAACTCATACAGACCATATCTTCCCAACTGGACAATGGAGGAATTTCTTTCTTTTGGAGCTGGTCATACTGGAGTACATTTTTGCTTACTTGGTACGCTTCATTTAAAATTTTCTATGTTCATGCCTGCAACACTTCAAATAAGTTGTATAATTGTGATTTAGAAAGGCCAGTAGTTAGTTATCCCCGCATATTGGATAATGCCCAATGCTTTTTTTAGGTCTTCATGTATAGGATATGATGTACACATGGATTAAGCTAAAATAACTATTTGATTTTGATGTGAATATCCATAACTTTTATCAACACGCATCTTATGAAATTCACATTATTTTCTTTTGGTTGTATTACAGACCCAAGGGAAAGAGAGATTAGAGATAAATAAAAGAGAAAAAGATAGAACATTTATGTGTGTAGTAGGATGAATAACAAACAGAAAAACGAGATGTTTTCTGCCAATCCCTTCAACATAGGGTTCCCCCTTTTCACAATTTACTGAATTTAGTTGCTGCTCAGTTTCCCACCACTAACAATTCTGAATGAATCCTCATCTACCCCTCTCCTAGTATTTAAGCTAAGCCATTGCTCCGAACAACTTTAACCTCCTAACTCATTGTACAGCTACCCTTATACAGTATCCCCCTGCCCATTTTCTTAACTGCTCTAACCTCTTTGCCTTGTTTTCCTTTATTCTTTCGGTCATACATCTCAGGTTGACTCTGTAGTTCGATATCTTTAACATTCAACTTCTCGATACTTTATAATGCACAATCTGATTTTGAGGCTTAAGTCATGCTGTAAATGAAAAAACATCATTTATTATGCATTGTTGTACATCTTAGACGATTTTGTGCATGAGCTATTATGCTATTTGCTAATTGGTTTTAATGTTACTTGCCTTCTCATATTCTTCTGTAAAATAGTACATACTAACTAAATATTGGAAGGAAGTATATAAATGGAATTTGCAGATCAAAAATGAAAATTTGCTCATTTATTAAATTATGTTATCCTAAGCAGGGCTGTCGTGCCCCTTATTCAGGGTTTTGAAGATGCTGGTGACTTCACTGTATCGGAAAGATTGAAGACTAGTATACATGTTAACTTGGTCTTCTATCTAATTGTGGGATCCATTGGCTTTTTTGGTCTTATTCTCCTCATTATGATGCACAGGCACTGGTTGGTTCTCGTCTTCTTAACCTTTGTTGTTATGAACTATATTTCAGATTTTTGATGCAAGAAATTGTCCCTTTAGGTATTTTTGCTTAGAGCTTTCTAATTAGTTTTCTTTGAATCAGCATTCTTACTTTCACTCGAAGAGTTTCATTGTTTCCTCAATGCCCCCCCACACATAGCAACTAATCTAATTTTTTCTAGAATATTTATACATCATAAGGATAGATACTCCTTTTTAACGATGTTTGGACTTTGACATGAACGATGTCTTCTAGAAATTTGTGCCCAAAAAAATTATCTTTCTATTTTTTTTTTTTTGTGAATAAGGAGGATTTGAGTGAACAGGGTTTTATGGGGCACTAGCAATGTACTACTTTATCTGCGAAAGCAGTGCATTTGCAAGCCATAATTTCATCCATAGTTTTTTTTTTTTTTTTTTGGACATTTGCATTTACCAAGATGGTGTCATTGCATTGTTTCTGAGAGTCTTTCAAAGACTGTGTTTATAATAAGATATATAATGATTCAGATGTCAGCACATTAAAAAGCTGTGGGCACATTTTGGAAAGCTATATAATGCATATGCATATAACTCACAAATCAGCAGTTTGCTGTTTTATTACAGATTTGCAGTCATGGAAGGATAAATGCTTACCTTCTGCCAAATTAGTTTAGTATTTCTTTTTGACATTATACATGCCATAAACCTTTTTGCATTTCTAGGTGTATATATATGTGTGTTTGTGTTTTTTGGTTTCAAGTGAAGCCCCCCCTCCCCCCGCGTCTCTCCTTTGTTTTTTTAATATAACTTCAGTTAGCTGATTCTTTTATAAGCAGGAGTGGAAGTATTTTGGGATTAGCCATGGCTTGCTCAAATACTTTCGGACTAGTTACTGGCGCATTTCTTCTTGGCTTCGGTTTAAGTGAAATTCCCAAAAATGTTTGGAGAAATGCTGACTGGACCACCCGCCAAAAAGTTCTTTCCCACAAAATTGCTAAAATGGCTGTTGAACTTGATGATGCTCATCAAGAACTCTCAAATGCTATTGTTGTAAGTGGTTCATCCATGTTGTCCATAAAATTTATATTTTATGTTTTCCCTATCTACATGGGAAACGTGAAATTTTTTTCAATCTCATGCAAGCAAACTTATACCCAGTTCATCGGAAGTCAACTCAATCTTGCCTAGTTCCACTCTTAATGTCCCATGCCTTTGAGTAGTAGTGATTTTAGTTTTCGTAACATGTAGTTTGTTATTATTTTACATAAAGTTTATTCTCGTTGGCTTTTTAGCCTGTTAGTGTAATTAGTGATAGGCCAAGTGGTCTATTTAAAAGCCTTAATATGAAACGGGGATTTAAATAGGCTAACAGGCTAGGTCAAACCTAAAAAAGACTATAACAAGTAACATGCCAAGTTTGATAATTTTTAGAACAAGTCAAACCAAATTAACCAAAACATTGTTTAGCCTAGCCCACTTTATGTCTAATTTAAGATCCCACCAGTCTGTCTTGTTGCTAGATTATCTACAATGACTATGCCAGTCTCTTGAGCAACCGATTGGCTGATACAGCAGCACTGACTTAACTTGGTTCATGACCAAGGTCAAGATGCTGCTGCTGCTGCTGTATGTTTCATTTTTGTTTGGAAAAGAGAAAGAAATTGCAAGTAGAGTAAAGAGGAAAAAAAAAAAAAAAATAGAGAACTGGTGTTTCCAATGTGCAAAAAATCAAGAAAACCAACCGAATAAGGATGCAGGACATCTGTTTTTATACAATATTTTTAGGGGTGTACGTGGTCGTGCAAAGGACATGCACACTATTTGAGATCCCTATTTTCCCACGCAGTTTAGTCCAAACTTCAAATTTCCAGCCCTAAGTGCATTGGGTGTGTGCTGATAGTTACATATCAACTAGAGATATGACCTATATAGTGCTTAGAAGCTATGACATTCCTTAGTTTATTTGCTAGTTTTGTGGGATTGAGTTAGATCCTAAGTCCAAATTTTAAGACACGCTAAATACTCGTACATGCTTAATACATTACTATTAGCAATGTGGGTAGGGGGATGATGCAAGATAGGAATGGATCAGTACAGTTTAGTTGAAATTTAGACTAACCCTGCTTTCTTTTCTTTCTAAAACTTACCCCCTCGCGATAAAAGGGAAAAACTTGAAGTTCTGTGATGATTTATTTCTGTAGGTTGCTCAAGCCACTTCGAATCAGATATCTAGGCGTGATCCTCTGAGACCTTACATGGATGTAATTGATGACATGCTAACTCAAATGGTATAAATCTTGCGTTCTTTGCTTAAAGATTCTGATTACAGAACATGGTTCTTTCTTAGGATAATATTTTATTTTCCAGTTTAGGGAAGATCCGTCGTTCACACCACAAGGTGGCCGATTAGGGGGAAGTGATATGGATTATGATACTGATGAGAAGTCAATGGCAACTTTAAGACGTCATCTCCGAGGAGCTACTGAGGAGTACTACAGATATAAAAGGTAAGAAAATAGTTAACTATCTTAAGTTAAATGGTAATTCAGCTGTTATAATCTTCCTAGGAGTACAAGCACCTCGTAGAGCCATATTCATTTATTTTTTGTGTGGGACGGCTGCTTCCAGTTTTTTGGGGCGGCTCTTTGTGGTTTCTTTAGGGTTTTTGGTGTTTATAAGGTGATCCGCATATATACGGTGCCGTGTTTTGTATTCTGTCTTTGGTTTCTTTCCGTGGGTTTTGTGTGTACCTTAAACAAACCTGTTGAGAATAAAATTTGCCGATTCAAAAAAAAAATGCCTAATGTTTATTCATAGAGTAATATAAAAAAGGCTTAATAGCAGTTTTGGCCCCCTATGTTTCAAGAAGTTGCAATTTTGGCCCCCTAACTAAAATAATTCGATTTTGGCCGGCCCCCTATGTTTTGCCCCCTTTGCACTTTTGGCCCCCTAGGCCAATTTTGACCAAGTCAATGCTGACGTGGCACCACATGTGTAATTTTTTTTATTTTTTTAATTTATTTTTTTTTAAAAAAAAATATTTTTCTTTTTTATTTTTTAATTAAAAAATAAAAAAATACACACGTGGCACCACGTCAGCATTGACTTGGTCAAAATTGGCCTAGGGGACCAAAAGTGCAAAGGGGGCAAAACATAGGGGGCCAAAATCGAATTATTTTAGTTAGGGGGCCAAAATCGCAACTTCTTGAAACATAGGGGGCCAAAACTGCTATTAAGCCTATAAAAAAACAAATTTCTTACATGGCCTACACGTATTTTGTCACATATAAGATGAGCATCGAATAGATCAGGTCATATTAAAGATTTTTTCATTGTATATAATTCATAAAAGCTTCAATGCATTATTAATTCTTTTGCTCATTTGCAATGTCCCACCCTTCCATAGCAGACTATTAACTGGCTATATACGGAAGCGTGGTTATTTGGTTGTAGCTCTTACATTTTTCACACCCTTACATGGTATTTTCCTTATATTTTTCCATTTGCAGTGAGTACATGACTTATGTACTAGAAGCCATTGAATTGGAAGATGCGACAAAGAATTATGAACGCCGCCACACAACTGGATGGTTTGCTTCTAATTTTTTTGTTGGTTTTTTGCCTCGTTTCATTTTGCTTCAATAGTATTTAAAGGTTTTTCCAGCTAACTTCATGAAATTTTTATGTTATTATTTCAGGAAATATATGTCAAGCATCAGACCTGCTCGGACTGGCAAGTTAGGATCTTTACTTAACATTTCAGGTAATTTTAAGAATCTTCGTTAATCTACTTATTTCTAACTCCACGTGATTTTTTTTCTTGCAATTGGAATTGTATCACAAGATTTAATCTTAGTAAAGATGCTTCTGTAAGTTTCCCACAAGCATGTTATTCTGTTGGTATATGAAGATATCAATAACCTACAATGGAACATATATGATATATCCATCCTACTCGATCTGTTGCTTCCTGAGTAAAAAAAAACCTTCAGTCTAATTCTATTTTGCATATTTTTTATTTTTTATTGTGTTGTAGCTTGCAACATAAAGTATTTGAGTTAAACTGCCGGTCTTGCTTACACAAAGTTCATCTTAATTGTACCATGAATGCATCTTAGAGATAGAGAGATCATAAAAAACTGCAGGGAAAATAATTATCAATGCTTTAGATTTAGATTGTTTGTCATTAGGAGGGATTAATGATTAGAGATCACGACATCATTTGATTCATATAGTGGGCAAAGATGTTATTATTGTATACTTACTATGAGCCCATATAGTACTAAAAGGACTAGTTGCGGAGCAAATTGACAGCTATTGCAATTTATAACCGTCATAACTATAGCTGATTCTGACATAAATATGGTTACACAATTTTTACTACTATTCTTACAGTACATAATTGTATGTGCATATGAAGAGTAAAAGAAAAAGAAATAAATCCAAAATTTTTAATGTGGAAAACCCTCTCAATATGAAATGGAAAACTCACTAGAGCTTATGACCCAAACAAAATGTCTTCCTTATGAAGTACAATTTACAATGGTTCTCTTGACAAAGAAATGTTTCTCTCAATCTCACCTAGCTAGAATGGTTTATGATATATCTTACCAAGTAAGATGGAAATCTAGAGTGAAACTCTCAGATAATTGCATTATCGGAGATCAACTTGCCTGCTTGCACCTATCCCTTACAAATCGCACTTTATGTATTTGAGATATGTGGCTTCATACACGAATGATATGGTGGGTATTAATTGTTTGTATTTGGAAAAGAAAATTGCTTTTCTGACATAGAATACTTCCTATTGACACAAGTAAATGACCAAATTACCCCCGCGGCAGTTAACTACCGCTGGCATATCCGCCGGCAGTTAACTGCCGCTGGGACCCAGCGGTAGTTAACTACCGCTGAATTCTCAATTTATATCAGAACACAGTAGCAACCATTAGGACTGATAAGAAACTTATTGACATTTACAGGAAAATACCAGAATTAATTCATAAGTATTCATAAGCCAAATACAAACAGAAGCCACAGGGTCTATATCATTTTGTTCAATTTTGGGGAAATTAGGTTATGAAAATTGGGGGAAATCTTTTCTCTTTTATTGTTTGATTGTTGGGTTTCGATCCAATTTTTTAAATGTATGTGAACTAGATTTTTCATTTAGAAATGCACGATGAATAAGTCTTGATTGTTGGACTTGTTGTTGAACTGAGTTTTTTCTATGGGTTTCTGTTAAATTTGGATTATTTTTTTGGTATGAAGAAGAAGAAGATTAAATCTGAATTATTTTTTTGGTATGAAGAAGAAGAAGATGAATGAAGAAAATCTGGATTTTTTTGTTTATTCATAATTATGAATACCACTCTAAAGTAAAGCAAGTGGGCAGAAACAAGTGGTTGTTGGCAAAAAAATACGTCAAATAGAAGAAGAAGAAGAAGAAGAAGAAGAAGAAGAAGAAGAAGAAGAAGAAGAAGAGGGGGTTGTTGGGAGGGATGAGAGAGAACATTAATTAATTAAAAAAGTGGCAGAAACAAGTGGGTTTGTAAAGTAAAGAGATTTTCCAGCGGTAGTTAACAACCGTTGGCTTCCAGCGGCAGTTAACTACCGGCGCTTATACCAACGGTTGTTAACAACCGCTGGGGGTAAAAGCGTCATTTACTTGTGTCAATAGGAAGTATTCATTGTCAAAAAGCAATTTTCTTTGGAAAAACCCAAGTCCCACATTGGATAGATAGGACTCTTGAAAAAAGTTTATCAAGAGAGGCACTCCTCACCTTACAAGCCGGTTTTGTAAGGATGAGTTAGGCCCAAATTTAAACACGGTATCAGAGCCTACCAATCAAGCCACCCACCATTTTATAAACACACCAAGCCCAATAATGTTGGGCGTGAAGGGGTATATTGGGAAAAACCGAAGTCCCACATTGGATAGATAAGACTCTTGATAAGGGTTTATAAAGAGAGACACTCCTCACCTTACATGCCGGTTTTGTAAGTTAGGCCTAAATTTCACGGTCATATTTCCAAGACACCTTTAAAGTGCAATCTCCATTTCTAAGATTAATAATCGATGATTGATTCCAAGGCCTTTGAAAGTTCTCATTAATCAATTCAAATGCAATTCACATGCATTTGAATTATCAAGATTCATCCATCATGGTGTCTTATCAATTCTGGAGGGACCTCTCTCAACATACATCTCATGGTGAAATAATGCAAACGTTACATGTGTGCTTGTGTCCGTACATAGTGGATTTTTTTTTATTTAGGTTTCTGAATAAATGATGGTTCTTTGCAGAGTTTTTCTGGCGATGTATTTTGAGAAAACAAGTTGAAAAAGGGTTGGCTGTTGTACTTGGCATCATGTCTGTTGCAATTCTTCTTGCAGAAGCAACACTTCTACCTAGTGTTGATCTATCTCTTTTCTCAATTCTTATAAAATCTGTTGGAACACAGGAGATGCTTGTGCAGGTAGACCAATATATATATATATATATATATATATATATATATATATATATATATACACACACACACACATTCAGTATCTCACATTCTGGAAAAAAAGTTTTTGATGAATATTTTTTCGTTCTACAATATGGAAAATCTTACAATAATTTAAAATTGAACTGACATGTCCCGTACAAACTTCCACGTAATCGAGAAACTTGGCCTCTTTTGGGGTGCATATTATTGGTCAACTGCACCTGTGCTTTATATTATTTTTTGTTTTAAATATGAATGGTTCTCTGTTTATCTTTTCTTAGCTAAAATAAACTTGCCTCCTTTTGGTGTAAGGCTGTAATTCACCACCTGGTTTCTTGTCTTCCCGACACCGTGACTTGTTTAAGACAAGGTGTTGAACTTAAATTCACTTTTGGAGTTAGGCTATGCATGAAATCGATGCATGCAAATTACTCAGAATTTAATTTGTATGCACTAACAATAATTTTACTCATACATTCAATCACATTTCACCATTTAGATATCTGTAGGTATTTTGAAAAATAATATTGACATATCTAAATGGTAAAGTTTGACTGGGCGTCAGCTTAAAATATTTTTGCACTTTCAGTGCTTACAAATTAAATTACTCATTGAATACCACACAACGTCTCTTTGCCTTAATGAAATGTTTACCGTATTATATTAATGAAGACAAGCCGTTTTCTGAATCACATATCTTCAATTTCTTGCTTAGGCATTTGCTTTTGTTCCACTCATGTACATGTGCATTTGCACATACTTCTCCTTGTTCAAAATTGGAAGGCTGATGTTTTACTCATTGACACCCAGACAGACCAGCCCAGTTAACCTGCTTATGATATGCTCGTAAGTAATATTCACTATTGTCCCTGCTAATTATTTGTTTCTTAAATTGCTGGAGCTATCCAGTAAATATAATTTATTTTCTATCTTGTCCCCAGCATGATTGCTCGCTATGCTCCCCCTGTTTCATACAACTTTCTCAATCTCATTCGCCTAGGGTCTCATAAAACAACTATATTTGAACAGGTAATTATTTTATCACAGTTTCATGCATTGCTTTCTGCTTAATTCCCCTGCTAACTCTTTTGCACATAATATTAATTTAATGCTTAAATCTAATAATCAAAATCCAAAGGAATTAAATTTTGAAAACATATTTCAATTAGTGAGAACATAGTCATTCATAAGCACGTACATGTGGCTCTCTCTCTATCTCACACACACACACACACACACACACACACACACACACACACACACACGTGTGTGTGTGTGTGAGAACTGAATATTATATTTCAGTGATAAATAATATACAACCACTAATGTGTTTATATAGGCCATTCTAACATACTGGGCCAATTACAAATTAATACCAATAAGAATAAAAATTACTACTAGTAATAGTAAAACAAGATAGCCTGTTCAAAAAAAATAGTAAAACAAGATATATCTCCATGAAGTTTATTGGCCCATATTTTTCTTTTGAAAAGTTATTGGCCCATATTTCAAATATGTTTTCTTCTAACTTGGTGCATTTTGTAATTGTTTGCAGCGAATGGGGAACATTGATAATGCTGTCCCTTTCTTTGGAGATAAATTTAACAAAATCTTTCCACTAATAATGGTTATATACACCCTTTTGGTTGCAAGCAACTTCTTTGACAGAGTATTGGATTTTCTGGGGAGTTGGAGGAGATATATTTTCAAAACTGAAGCTGAAGATATGGATGGCTTCAATCCATCAGGGTTGATTATCTTGCAGAAAGGTATGCATACCAAAACTTCTTAGTTGTTAAAGCTCTAGTTCAAGTTAAATGACAAATCGTGTCTCTAAACTAGGAAACCTTAATGTATTGTGGGATATTGAATTTGTGGTAGCATTGCTGATGATTGAATTCATATAATTTGCAGAACGCTATTGGCTTGAACAAGGACGTAAAGTAGGCGAGCAAGTTGTTCCACTTGCAAGGAATTTTAATAGTATTGACGTTGAATCAAACAACAATATTATGGTATGTCGACATGCCACCCCCAAAAAAGTAGAAGCAATTATTTCTCATTATTTTCATCTTTCTTGCAATATGTGTAGCTTAACATCATGGTGACTTTGACGGCTACAAAATATAATGTCTGTTACTCCGCTCTTTCAAACAGTTCCACTCATGTTATGACTTGTATTGTTCAGGAGGAGAATGTTGTTGAAATGAAGGGAACTTCCACTTTAATTAATGCAGAAATTAATGGACGTCTGTCCAAAACTTTGAAGGAAGAGACAAGAAGATATGGTTCAAGCAGGGAAGCGATCAGCAGGAAGTACGCTGCTGTCAGACAGCAGAGTGGACAAGCATCTGAATTGAAGGCAGAAGAGAGAAACTTAGACTCTGCTAAGGTTTCCTTGCTTGATAAAGGCAATACTCATTATGGTAATACTTCTGGAAATTATGGTTTGGGTTCAACATGGCAAACATTAAAGAAAGGCTTTACGAGTTTCAAGGCCGACATCGGTGGTGCCAAAGGGTTTTTACCCACACGGCAAACACAGCAAGATAGGATCTCTCGTGTTTCCTCATCTGAATCCCTTGATGATATATTTCAAAGACTGAAACAGCCTTCAATGGACCAAGCCTTTTACGACGATGGTTCTTCTCGATGATGCCATAGTTCGGGCAAGAAGTTGCAAGTGTTCAAGAATTGTTGATGCTATTCCATACTATCGTGTACAGTGGTGGAGAAATCTGGCATGCTTTCTTCTCTTTTCCTTTTTTAACTTTTTTCTTTTCTTTGGTAGTTTAATGCTCAGAGCAATGTAAAGAAGGAAAGATAGTCTGCTATACAGGAGTTAATACACGTTCCAAGCGAATCACATAAACACAGTATATTCAGATTTTGTATCTCTACGATGAGTAATTCACTTTATTATAGAGTAAAGTAAGTAATGTAAAAATCCTAAAACAATGGAGCACTTCAAAATTCAAATTTTACAAGACAGCAATGCTGCTCTCTGATCTGCTTTGTTTTGTAATTTTTGTCTATTGTGCGTTTAACATACTTCTTGAAAAGAACCCCAAATTGCATTCTTATTGTGGATCTCATGTTATGCTCGTGAGTTTACTACCTGAGCAATTTTTTTTTCAGAAAGTTATTAAACTATTGAAAGTCCTGAAACAATGATGCAACGCCTCAGGCAACGGTTGAAAACTATACAATGATGATAATTATTATAAGGAAAATGCTAGCAAGTGCCCTTAAGACATTGTTTAAGCATCTAAAAGTAGTAAATTTTATAAACATAAGCATAATAATTAATGTGAAATCATTACAATTTAATTATGTGTAGCTACGTGATTAAAGAAAAGTGTTCTAAGTTAAACTTGTAATAAAAAGTCAACCCATTCTCCCCCTCACTGTCCTTGAACGTGTGAAAGCTTCTTTGGAGTCCTTTCTTGTCAATTTGAGTAGCTTTGACCAAAAGCTTCTTTTCTTATGATTTCCCTGGTTATCTCCATTGATTTCCCTATCTCTGATTTGGCTTCTTGAATCAAAGGCAATCGAATTGCTCTTCTTTAAACCATAATTGAAATTAACCATATTTGAAGAAAAAGAATCTGTCACACTAGAAGTTTGGCGGCGGTGACGGCGGCTATGACCATGAGACATATAAATTGCTGAGGTTGAAGAGAAGGTTTGAGGAGATTGAGGTACATGATGAATTTGTCTGTTATTGAGCTTTGAGAGTTTGTCTCTTAAGCAATAACAACAAACACCAGGTAGTTGTTTGTCATTTGAGTGCTCTTTGCACTTTGTTCCTGCTGCTTCTAACTCTGACAACTTCATATTGATTGACTAATTAATATGTATGTTTTGTTTTGTACGTGCGTTTTACCGTATTTATAGATTCATTTGTCGTTGATGCAATTCATAGGAAATGCACAAGTGCGTGTTTCTCCGAAACTTCATGTTTTCACCTAATTAACAATGTCTTTTTTTATTCAGTCAAATAAATAAATAATATTGTCATGTCATCATATTTAGGGATGACAAAAAAAAAATATCAAGTTCTATGACTGCGTCCAATCTAATCTTATCTTGCTTCTCGATGGTTTTCATTAATCGTTTTTAACGTAATATTCAAGGAAAGTGATGTAATTCAATTTAAGAAAAATACCGTTTTATTTTTTTGAGTCAAAGCTTTAGCTTACGATGTTTAATTCCACTTGAGGAATTAACCTTTACAACAATACATGACGATATCCATTTTATATTCAATAATTTTTTTTTAAGGACATTTTATATTCAATATCAATCATGCAAATTCAAGTAGGATTCAATATTTTTTATACGAGTATTACTTTTCCCACCCTATGTCATTCCTCGTGCGCCCTATTTTTTTCCAATTTTACCCTCGAGACATTCCGGATTATATAATCCGGAATGCACCAGTTCACAGAACTGAAACAGATTTGCATGTCATTGTGGTTTTTATCATTTTTTTCCAATAAATCATTATATATGTTTGTATAAAAGACAATTAACTTAAATATTATATCAAAAAATGATTATATATATCATTATACCAAAAAAAGTTGAATTTATATCATTACACATTTCACCTAATGATATACATTTCAACTAAACTAATGATATATATCTAATCTATGGCGCCGAAAGATCAATGGGACTATCATCCACTTCAGCCTTCACACCAGGAGCAGGACCAGCACCAACCCTCTCATCGGGATCAAGATTTTCAACAATGTACAATTCTTCATCATCTTCTATGACCGCTACACCCGCCGCCCGACTTAGCTCATTATAATCTGCCATTCGGCTGACATATCTATCAGGCCAGGTGTCTGCATCCTCTCGATGGTATTGTCTCCATAGAGCGGAAGTGGGAGGAATCAGACAACCATCCTTCAATTTCAAGGCCATAAAATGGTTGTCATTCACATATGTCAGACATATCAACTGATCAATAGTTGGAGGCGGCGGTGGACCACATAGAGGGAAAAAGGTTTCTGATTTCCCAATGGACAACACAACAACCGTTTGGCTGAATTTCTGTGCGATGAGGAACCCCATTTCCGGCATTGTCATCCATTTATCCGGTGGTGCATTGCCAATATCAGAGTAGGATAGAGCGTCCAAGACCTCGTTATACCGCCTATCATCATTAATCATCCTCCGATAGCGGCCATTTTCTACACCGATAAACTCTTTGTAAAGGTTGTACCGGACTAATACGTGATCATCAACAGTCAAGTTACGTAGGACCGCAACTGCTCGGAACCCACAATGGCCATCACCGGGTACATCCGTAACCTTTTCAATAAAGCCATGCATCCAAATTGGGATTTGGTCTTTGTGTGGTATGTGGACTTCAACGGGTGTTGGCTTCTTTTGATTTTTTGGAATTGGCTTAGGAGGAGTAGGAGACATGTTGCTTTTCTGTGCACTCTTTCTACTCGTCCCTATTGACCGTGTCTGTGAACCCTGTGTTTCTTGCTCCTGGGAGTCAACAATCTCCCATAGTGAAGGGGACCGCCTTGTTGATCGAATGCTTTGCTTATCTTTCTTTGGAGCTCCTTTGGTGGTGACCTTATTTGGCGGTGGACGCATAGAGGTGGTTTCCGGTAAAACAAATTGTCGGAATTTTTCTTTCAAATGCACCTTCATGTTGTAATCGGCGTCCTTGAACCGGGCCTACAATGTGTAAAAAACTGTCATTATTGTTGTTGATGGAAAACAGTCAGAAAATTGCATTCTGTTACTACTACTGATACTGTCCGGATTATATATTCTGAATTATATAAGGTAATCCGGATTATAAAATCCGGAACTTCCCGATACACCCTATGCATGAGCCTTAAATGCACTTGCATAGGGCGTAAATGCTACCTCTCCGGATTATATTGTCCGGATTCCATCAATTATGTCCGGATTATATAATCCGGATTGCACCAGTACAGAATACAGAAACAGAAATCCTGGGCATAACTTAAACAGAGACAATTTTGAAAAAAATACCTGGAGAATATCCCATTCTGGCAATAGAGAGATGTCTTCTTTTTGAAGCTTCGGGTCAACCTCGTACTCGAACCTCAACCTCTTCCAGTGGGTGTGAATTTCTTCTAAACGGATGGCGGTGCCGTTCTTGATCTTCAAAGCTATCATACACGCACACGGTAATCCGTAAGTGATCAAACTCAAACAACCACATCTTGATTTATCCGTACCAATTTCAAGTGCTTTATTGTACTCCATTACGAGATGATGCAAAGCTTCCCTTGAAATGTTCCGGATCAACCTAGACCACAACACCTTGTCTTTGAACCGATGTTCAAGCATGATAATGCTCGTCTGAAACAAAGCATGTATTGCGGTATGTTGCAACTCTAGCATGTCATGAACGGATTTCCAGTTTGTGCTCAAATCACCCATACTACTACTCAGATACTTTTTCAACCGAGCGTGTGCAGATTCAGCTCTGTTTGTTGTAGTATTCCCCATATGAAGGTTTTTGTCAACCCAAAACCTCACAAACTTCTCCTTAACCGGATCCAAAATTGTTTTTTCAACATATTCTAAAAACTTGGAAAATTTTGCGCATACAACTTTGAACCGGGTCCAACTTTGCGCATACAACTTTGAACCGGGTCCAACTTTGAACTTGGGAAATTGTTTCGGATTATATGATCCGAATATTTTCCGGAATATATAGTCCGAATAAAGGGTATTTTGGTCAAAAAAATAGGGCGCGCGAGAAGGCCATAGAGTGTGAAAAGTAATTCTCTTTTTATACAGGTATAAATACATATACTCTGCAAACCTACCCAAATCCTCCCTAATTCGGATTGACTAATAACTTTCAACGTATTAAAATTGAATGATGCATTTTATTTTTATGAATTGACATGTGGAATATGTGGACAACAAGAATACGTGGGAAATATTTCTTCTAGCTTATGAGTTACGAAAGCAGCCAAGTCAACATTTGTCCTTTGACTATGGGGGATAACATGTTGCTAGTCAAAGCAGCACACGTGTGGATGTGATAAATAAAATTATTTTTAGGCATCGACATAAAAAGGCAAACAAATGACAAAAGAAGAGATGACCCACACCAAATCAAAGTTTACCCGCATTATACTCACCAAATTTTTTTTGGTAATCACATATTTTTATTTTTAGGGTATACTATAATTTAAGGTTTCCACAATTTTTACATAAATTGTTGAAAAAAAAGTAGTTATTGTAAAAAAGTAATTGTCAAAAGTTTGAAAAATAAATTGACACAATTTTTAATATATTATTTTTATCTTTGATTTCTTAAGATATATGTTAACATTTCCCTTATTTGTAAGAGATATCACTAGTATATGTGTTTCTAACTAAGAATACAAATAAAAGCAGTCAGTGTATTTTTGAGGGGTGCAGCAACACTGCAAGCGGGGCGCTAGAACAAATATCAAGAGTGTTAAGGCTACGTCGGCTTTTCTTTTGTCTCATACTTAGTGTGGGCCTATGGACTCATGAGGAAATAATGAACGAAAAATCTGAAATTGACATTAGTTATTCATGGTTTGCTTTCAGACACCCTATACTGAACATTTTTACCCCCTAGTGAAGGATTGTTAACTATACAATTCGTTCACCTACCACATTTAACTGCCACTCACGTGTAATTTATGCTATTTCTGTCTTTCTGTTTGAACCCTCCTCTTTCTATATGAAGGCATTTTAAATTCCACTTGTTGTAATAACAAAATGGATATAAATGTCAGCAAAACCAAACATCTTTAATTTTTCAATAGAAAATTTAAGGTCATAACAGAGAGAAGATTTTTCAATTTGCTAGTTGCTAGTTCTATATTCTTCAAAAAACAACAATTGGCTGTTGTAAATTGTAATATTAATTGTATACGTCTCAACAATTGAAAGTGGTAAACTATATGCTAAATTGTGAAAAACTCATCAATCAAACGATGGTTAACGGCCGTAGGAAGCAAATGGTAGCATTCATCAATGAACCGTAGTTAATTGTCGTTAGGAGTAAAATGGTCAATTCAGGATGTTTGAGAGTAAATTATATATGTATAAAGAGCAATTTCTATAGTGAATGAACTACTTTATGAAGTTTGTGAGTGGCCGGCCGAAGAAAAAACACTTACCAACGAGAAAAATGCTAATTTATAGAAAAACGATCTTGTTAATGAGTGCTCTGGGGTACTCCCTCCGGTCTCATTTATAACAGAAAGTTAACTTTTTCAAATTCATTCATAAATAATGAATATAGTTTATAATATCTATATACATCATTTATTGAATAAATCTAAAAAGTTTATTTTTTTTCTTACAAATGAGACCGAAGTAGTAATCATAAAGGATTTTAAATTAAAAAATTATTGTTTAATACTTCAATTTGTAGTATATTAAACACACAAATTTTTCATGAAATCTTATCATTAATGATCCTTAAAAAGTACTAATATGTTAGCGAACCTAATATATCAATATTGTTTTGAAAGCTATGTATTCAATATTTGAAAGGTTAAACCTATAAGTTCGCTAAACCAATATTTACGTGTCTTAAATTATTTGTGCTTTTAAAATTCAATGCAGCATTTTCCCCCACTAATACATCATCATTTATTTTATTTCAATTTATCTGATATAGTAACAGGTAGTAAATAAAATTGTTTTTATCTGGTCTTACTATGTTTGGTGCATGAATATGGTACGATGTTATGTTTTTATATTGATTTTAACTCGTTTTTACAAAATCAACTTATAAGATGAGAGATGTCTTTCTTTATAAACTATCATCGAAATTTAAATTTGACTACCATGTTACCACTTTGTGAATTATGCAAATCTGTACCTACACTACAGTTTGATTGAATGCTGCCTCAAACTTAGGGGAAGCACTTCAGTGACATAGTGCCATGGTGCCACTGTGCCATTGCTCCAATCAGATTTTGACACGTGGCAATGCTAATTAAAATAATAAAAAAACAGAAAAAGCAAGTTTAAATAAAAGAAAACAAAACACGATCCAGAAAACGCAGCATCACATGTTCTTTCTCCCTTCCAGAAAACGCGATCCAGAAACCACCATCGGTTTTCTTCGCCGTCCGCCGCCATAACCTTTAACCACCGCCCTCCGCCGCACCGTCGAACATCAATTTATCACAGGCCGCCGACTATTCACATCCCTCCTTCTCAATCTCGTATTCGATTGAATCCATGTTGTTTTGGTGAATAAGATTTTTGGTTTATCAAGATGATTTTTGGTGTGTCAAGGGTTGTAGGAAGGTAGGATTTGTTTGAAGGATTTTGAACAAGAAGACTGGACAGCTGCTATTGGGAAGGAAAGTCTCTAAAGAATGCTTAGATCTTGTTATGTGTATTCAATTAAGTCAGATTTTGATTACATGTATATTAGATTAAGTCTCTGTCATGTAATCTGCTATGTAATTTGGATCTCAATGTGTATATGAAATTAAGTTTTATCCATCAATGAAATCATTTTTTAAAATTTATTTTTTGGTTAGTATTATGCTTTATTATGCTTTCTCATGATTTCTTCATTTTTTTGAAGAAATTCTCATGATTTCTTCATAACAATGGTTACTCTTGATTGAAAACAATGGTATTGGTGCTGTTTTGAATCAATTGTAGAACAATGATATACTGATATATTACAGGTTTGTGTTTGTGTTTTTTGGGCGATTGGTTTTGGTCTGCTGTTTGTGTTTTTTGTGCACAGTATCCATAACTTGGGGGCTGGTTTTGAGGCTGGGATATAGTAGGCTGGGTTTTAGAGGTTTTTGGTGCTTTGTTGTGCCTTTATGCGGCTGTGCTTGTGGCTGGGATCCTCTGTTACTTTGTTGTATACGTTAGCATCATCACTACCTTTGGACTTTGGTTGAATTAGGATGGCTTTAGAGGGGCTTTGTTTTGATTTTTGTCCATTGGTGTACCGCATATTTTAGCAATATGTTTGTGTCCATCACGTTTTTTCTTTATTTCATTTAAACTTGCTTTTCTGTTTTTTTATTATTTTAATTAGCATTGCCACGTGTCAAAATCTGATTGGGGCAATGGCACAATGGCACCATGGCACTATGGCACGGAAGTGCTTCCCCAAACTTAGGCAGCTTCAAAACTACAGTTATTTTTATGTAACGTGTATATATCTATTTAGTTATGTTGTGCCACTGTTATATTTTCCTCAATCCTCATCTTAACAGGATAATGTTCCGGTCAGAGTGAGTGACACGAATAATTTTAATGTAAGAGTGATGATGATACCAGAAAGCTTATGTCAGGTACATTGGTCAATAGTCTTGAATCTCTGGCTGACACATTTTTAAAAGCAATGTTTATTACTCCCTTCGTCCCGGAATAACTGACCCATTTTCTAAAAAAAAGTGTCCCAAAATAACTGATCCATTTCAATTTTCAATACAACTTTCATCATTCCCAATACAATATAACACTAAATAATACTACTTTTATCATTCCCAATACAATATATTCCACTTTCCCCTTTATTTATACATTTTTCTTAATATGTGTGAAAAACAAAATTGTGTCAATTAAATTGGGACGGAGGTAGTACTAATTGTACAATTGAACTACTCTATCCTGTAGTCTTATTATTAGTGAAAATGAGGATGGTCCAAACTCTCTCGGATGACATTTATAATAGAGAAATAGGGGTGGGAACAGGCCAGGCCGTTCGACAGGGGTCTATGGCCTAACCTATTTAAAGTCTAGTTCGGCCCAGCTCGTTTATTAACAAGGTCAGTCTCAAACTTTTTATTAAGCCTATTTAATTAAATAGGACAGGCTAAGGCTTACAAAAAAGCCTATTAAGCTTGTCGGGCCGGCCTATTAAGCTTTTTATGTATAATATATCTTCCATTATTGATATCGTTGAAGTTTTTTTCTCATAAACTCAAGCTTTCATATGATTGGTTATTTAGTACTCCCTCCGTCCCGGAATAACTGACTCATTTTCTAAAAAAAAGTGTCCCAAAATAACTGACCCATTTCAATTTTCAATACAACTTTCATCACTTCCAATACAATATAACACTAAATAATATTACTTTTATCATTCCCAATACAATATATTTCACTTTCCCCTTTATTTATACATTTTTCTTAATCTGTGTGAAATGAGCCAAGAGGTCAAATAAATTGGGACGGAGGGAGTAACACATATATTGATGTGATTAGACCTTCATAAGATTTCATTATTTAGTTGCAGATATATTCATGTGTTTTAGGCCTTCGTAAATTTTGGCCTATTTAGTAGTAGGCTTACATGTGTTGTTAGACTTTAGTGTAAAATAGGCTTTCAGACTTCATTGGGCCTTTAAATAGGCCAGGTCAGACCTCGAAAATGAGCCTATGACGGGTAATAGGTCAGGCTCAGGCCTATAATTTTTTAAGTTGGCCAGGCTTAGTGTTATACCCTAATTTTGGACCTAAAAATACTAGTCAATTTTTCTTTCCTTGCATTATAAGTCATTTGAACTGTCTCTGATCAATTCCATCTTTCTCTGCATTTTATTTCAAAGTTATTTGCAAAATTCACATGTAAGGGTATTTTAGTCATTTCCCATGTCAAATTTCTTTCAGTCTTTTAAAAATTTGGTTGAGTCCTTTCAAATAGTTTGAATAAGTCTTCATTTCAATTCTATGTCAGAATCCATTCCAAAATTTGCATTTTGAAGTCATTTTGAGTCAGTTTTGCCCCTAGGGGCATTTTGGTCATTTCAAGTGTCAAGTTACTGTTTAAATCCTAAAAGTTGTCTATGAGTCTGTTAATTTTGCTTGAATGAGTCTTTGCTTCAGTTCCTTGTTAAAAATCCATTTTAAAATTCGTATCTAAGTCATTTGCAGTCGTTTTAGCCCCAGGGGCATTTTGGTCATTTCACACGAAATTTCGGCAGAGAGGTACTTTAAAGTACCTCATTTAGGCCATTGGTTCGTTTTAGTCCGTTTTGTCAGTTTTAATTGTCTCACTTTACGTTTAGTCAGGTTTACCAATTTTAAATCCAATTTTATTTTATTTTTTGCACTTTAGTCCTCTAGTTCCTAAAATTGCATATTGGTCCTTCTTACCTTTATTTTTCTTAAGTCCTTTAAATTTTTAATTGCATTACAGTCCTTGAAGTCTTTTTATTAGTAATTTTGGTCTTTTCTTTTTTTTGGTCCTTTTAAACATTTTCAAAATCACAATTAAGTCCTTTGTCCAATTTGCAGTCTGGTCCTTTTTCTTAAATTGCAGGGCAGTCCTCAAGAGTTTCGAAATTGCACAAAAGGTCCTCAAAGCAAAAAAACCCAGCAAGGCCGAGTTATTCCAAGTCCATGTCCAGGTGTCACAAGGCTATTGGTCCAGAACATTACACTTGGCCTATAAAATGAGGCCACATCACCAATTACAAAAAACTTTCCCAATTACTCAGTGACACATCACCATCAGAAACCTCTAACAGAATTTCTCTCTCCAATCACCACCGTAACAGAATTCAATCACCACCGTAACAAACTAAAACCACCGCAATCCAAATCAATCATCGCCACAAAGTTTCTCAAATTCATCAATTCACAACCAAAAATCCACAAAATTCATCACAGAAAGCTCAAATTCAACAATTGCACAATGAAAACAGTTCAAGATTGAGGTGATTTTGTTTCGCAATTCTCAGAGATTCGAAGGAATCATCATCATCGAATTGAAGACTGCAATTCCAGCACAATGTCAAGGAAATTGTACGATCACAGTTCGAAGAAGAGAAGAAAGGGGAAATTGAAGCAAGATCACAGTTCGAAGAAGAAGAAAGCCAAAGCACCGATTTATTTTCGGTCTCGAAGTTCACCAGAAGAAGCCGAAGCTTGCTCAAGGATCTTACGTTCGAATCTCCAAACAAATCCAGGTATATTCAGGGAAAACCTTCTCGTTTTTGCTTCGAAATCATCATCGAAGGTTTGAGATCAAGAATAAACGGTGAATTGAAGAAAGATTTTGAAAAAGATCCGAAGAAGTTCGGACGAAACCCTAGAAACATGAATCGTCCAAAATTCACCGTTTATTTCATCGATTGAGTTTCAAATCCGTGAATAATGAAGAAAGTAGTTCGAATTAGGGTTTTGATTCAAAAATTTTTTGAAAAGAAAGTTGAAACCCTAAAAAGCAAAAGAATCCGAAATCAAACCTGTAGAAACATGTAGATCGAAACATTTTGAACGCTCGTCTTCAAAGAACGTGTAGATCGAAACGTTTCGAACTCTTGTTCTCTAAAAAAGTCAAAATCAAACGGTTCGAACAACTTTCTTCAGAAAAATAGCAAGATCGAAGTGTTTCGCATCCATTCTATGTTTGATTTGTGTGTTGATTCATAGTTCATAATCCAAAATCATGTTTGATGTGTGAATGCCATGAACGGCGCCGCTAGGGTTAGAGTAAGAAGAAGAGAGAACGAGAGAACTCTGAGAGAAGAGAGAGAAACGAATGGGAAAATGAGGTGAACCGGTCTTCAAGACCTTTTATAAGCAGACTGAACCGGTTTGGTTCAGTCATTGGACCATTGGCTTTGTGTCCTGGCCGTTAGATCTAAGGGTTGATCCAGTTGGATCAATCCCACGGCCTTCTGTGATTCCCTGAGGATCCAGGATCCATTCATCCCTTGGGCTTGGGTTTGGGCTTAGTTTCCTGCGTGTTTCCTTGTTTTGTTGCTATTCTTACCACTGTTTCTTGCTATTTGCACACCTTTATGCTCAAAAGATTTGTTAAAAATTCCAAGTATTTTTTCATGTGTTTTTGACTAGCTTCTTGATCTTTTTGTGATGTTATTATGTGTTGAATTTGGATAAAAAATATGTAGCATTTTTTTTATTATTATTATTAGTTTGTTGCATTTGTTAAATCTTGTGAAAATTTTTACACGTTCTTGTGATCAAAACTCTTTGAAAAAAGTTCCAAAGAAATTCATGAGTGTTTTTTGACAATTATGTGACTTTTTGGTGTTAATTGTACATGAAAAAATTGGTGAGCATGGTGTGGTTAATTTTCCTAATGTTTTGTGACATTTTGTGCTAAAAATAAATGAAAACTCATTTGATTTTAATTCCAATTGAATGTTGGTGACCTATACCTTTTGATTCCATAGGGCTTAGCTACTGTTTGTGTTTGATATTAGTGCATGAGTATGAATCTTAGTAGGTTACTTAGCTTGCAAGTTAGTTAAATAGTTAAATAATGCAAGTATGTTCAAAATTTGTTTTAAAATGCCAAGAAAATCATGTAGTCTTAATTTCCATTCCAAGACTTTATTATGAACCTTTTTAAATGTAATTGGAATGTGGGAATTATGGGTCACTTGGTTCTTGCATTTTATGAATAAATTTTAGCTATATTTGCACTCTTTTGCCTTTATTTTCTACCATTTATGTCCTAGTACTTCTCTTGCTTTATTTCCTTTGATATTGCTCTATGCTACTAACCTTTCCATTTCATGTTTCATATTCATCATAAGCATTCCCACTTCATCTTCTTCTTCATCTAATTTCTTGCATTTTAAGTTTAAAAATGTAAATACTTAGAGGTTTTGTAATATTTTACCTTCATGCAATTTTAATTTCTTGGCAAAGAGGCCATAGAATGTATCTAGGCCAATGATGTAATAAGGACAATGGACTCTAATGATGTACACCGACACAAGCACCGACACATGCACACACATCACTATATAGCTAGAATATGCATGTTTAGATGTATGTTTAGGATTGTATGTTTAGATGAATGCCTAGGATTCATACTTAGAAAAAACCAATTTTCCAAACAAATGTGAACAACTTCACTCAAACCTTTTCCAAATAAACCTTGGGATCCAATATCCCATTGTATTTTCTTTTCCATTTTCTTAATCAAATTTCAATGAAAATAATCAAACTTTGACTTCTTTTGCAATTCACTAATTCAACCTCACTATTTTCCAATCTCATGCCCTTGAGGCCTCTTTCTATTCTTCAAACTCCATTTTCAAACTTAAAATCAACCAACAAAAACAAAAACATTTTTGAAAGAGAACTACGGTGGATTTGATCCCTTAAACGGGTACGTAGGCAAGGAACAAAATTCCTTCAATTCAACTAAAATAAAAATCCAAAAACATTCTTCTCCCTCCAATTCTTCACTTAGAACATCCTTAGGTTTAATAAGCATTTCAAATAGCATTTAAAAATAAAGCGCGCGCGTAGAAATTAAAGACGGTTCCTATAGGTTACTATAGTCGTTATGGGTGCCTAACACCTTCCCGTAGCGAAAACAACTCCCGGACCTCGATTCTCAAGGGTTTTGCTTACTTTTTCCCTTCCCAAGAAAAAATAAGATATCACCGGTTTAAAAGGTTCAAACGTAATCAATGTTTGACACCCGAAAACCAAGATAAAACACTTAGGCCTTACAAAGCCCGGCCCGGCCTAGCCTATTTCCACCCCTATAGAGAAATGATATTTGAACGTCCATTTAGTGACAATTTTTGCAATAATTTTCTCTCTCATACTCACATTACTTTTTACTTTATCTCTCTATTGCTATGGTTTCCGTGTCAATACCATTTTTTCTTTGTAAAATATGGTTGTCAAACAAGTTGTCACCAAATTGGTTGTTCAAATAACACTCCTTTTTAATAATATCATCACCAGCTTTCCTATTTTACAATTTTTTTTTAATGGCTTATACACTAGTATTATCGTACAGACTCCCTTTCATTAATCAACGGAAAAAGCTCTTTTTTGAGTTTTTTTTATCACTATTATATTTTTTTAACATTTAATTGATCTTTAGATTTTTGGGCATATACTTGTTTTGCTACACCAAAAAAGGCTCACGTTGCTTAAAAATCTTAGTTAAGAATAGTTTAGAAATAACCCACGATTATCAATATATCAAATAAGTTGCCGACAAAATCTTGAGAGTTCACACAAGATAAAAAACGGTCAATACCTCAAAAACGGTGTCATGGATTTGATGTCAAAATATTAATGCGTCAGGTTAGGGTCGAACCTATGACATGTTCTAGTACAAATTGTCCCACAATGACCGGAAACAACACATCACTTTTCAACTCAACGAGGCCCATTTTACAAATTAAAAAATCTTGAGAGCTAAGCGAACAATACTTCAAAAAAGCGGTGTCATAGACTTGAGTTGGAAATTATAATTAAATGATCTGGTTTGAAATAACCGTCACCATTTTATGAAAATGTTATTTTTCTGAGGTTCTTCATTTTCCCGTAAACATATAAATTTATTTAAAAAATATCTACAATTAAAAAAATATGAAAAACATATATATAAGTTTGAAAACGGAAGTAGAAAAATGTTCAATATTGCACACTGCCCTCTCTTGTAAATGTTGTATATTTGAGATATTTCAAAAGTTATTTTATTTTATTATAAATAAATATTTTAATTAATTTTATTGAGAAAATTAATCTTGGTGACTTTTGCATAAGAAGATCATTTTGACAGAATCACACGTTGGCATTTTACCACAATTTGTGTAACTTCTTTAGAAATAAACTACCTATTTAATAGGTGATATTTGTTAAGACTTAATTATTTTTCAATGTGTTTTAAGTATGGTAACTGAATTTGACTTGGTATCCATAGATGTGTAATTCAATTTCCTTAAGTAGCAAAACGTGCTCCATCTATTTTATTAGTTATAATCATAATTAACTAGTATATTATGTTGCATATAAAAGTTGCTTTGTTGTACATCGGAAAAGTAGTATTTTTTCTTTAAGAAAACTATGAGCTTTTGTTTTCATCACACACCATTAAACTTCCGTTCTGCTTTTCTTTTTCCATTTCAAAAATACTAATGTCTGAGTTAATCTGTGTATTTCTCGTGTCTTGATAGCCTCGGTACGATTACCGCTGAGATGAATATATTGTATTCTGGGGAAGTTGCGCAATTCTGCGGATAATTCCTTAATTCAGTGACATAGTCACGCCTCAGGTTTTACTTTTCATTTTATTGTTTTGCAAGTTGTGATCTTTCAGCCATCCGCGAACAACAGTAAATTGTAACTATTTTAGTTAACGTCAGAAAAAAAAATTGTAACTAGTTTTCTTCGACAATATTAAAATACTAATTAAGGGCCCCAAGAGAAAGTAAGGCCTTATAAATCGACTCTAGGTCATGTTTCGTTTCTAAATTTTAGCAAGAACTTTTCAAGTGGAAAACATGCAGATCATCATATTGAGTGTAAAACTAGTAATATTAATATACATAATATTGAGTTTATCCGAATTTCACTAGAAAATGCTCACACCATCATCCAATTCTTTCATCATTGCATTAAGTTCTTCATTCTAATGTGTTCACTTAGAATCTAGATTCAATTTTTTTAAGGCATGGAGCACTCATGCAGGTTGCAGAAATTTGATTGCAGTCGTATGAAAGACAGAGATTCAAGGCTCTTCTATGTTTATCCTTCAATAAAAGGTAAAACATATTAAGCCTTTGAAGACCCAAAACAAAGAGGTGGTTGGAAACATGTGAGTTCAACTTCGGAATTGTCCAAGTAGGATTGGAACCGTGTTTAGAACAAATATGAAATACAAAGCTCATGCGTGATACTCAAAGAATGCATCTGCAACATAAATTTGGATTCTAAAATCCGCATGTAAAAAATCTTAAAAAAGCAATATAAAGGGGATTCGGATTTTAAACTCTAAAAGTAAATGAATATTTTCGAATTTTAGGGAGAACGCGAGAGACATGGTAGGTGAGAAAAGAATCTACATCAATTTATTAGACTCGACCAATTTTGAAAATTTTATCCAATCCTCTCAAAAGAACAATAATTTTACGCAAATGTAACTAGGGGTGTAAGCGGTTCGGACTAAACCAACGAAACCGAAAGTCCAAACCGAACTAAACCGAAAAAATATCCGACCTTGTTTGGTTTGGTTTGAAACCGATCCGAACCAATCAAAACCGATCTAGTTTGGTTTGGTTCATGGTTTTTCATTTCGAGATCCGTGAAACCGATGAACCAATCCGATGATAACCCCACTTCTTATTTTACTAATATTATCCTACCTCACACAAACTTATGGTTAATCCCAAAATTAAAATCCAACATAAAATACATTTTAATCCATTCACTTTCTCTCATCATTATCTTCATCTCATCTCATCAGTCAGACTCTTTCATTTCTACTGAAAAATAAACCCTTGCCATCAACCACACCAAACCAATTGTTCATCACCACCGGCCATCGTTGCGATCGTTTAACTCTTGGTTAGTTTTATCATGTTTATGTCATTGATTTGTTATTTTGACTATGTTTTAATTTTAGGATGTGCTTTTTGGAATTTTTGTGCTTGTTGATGAATGATGCATATATGTATCATGGATGATTGAAATATTTAAGTTTGATGAAGTTGTTTTTGAAGAATGATGGATGAATGAATTTTGGATCATATGTATGAAATATAATTATACAAAGTTCTATGAAATATTTTTGTGAGAATATGAATTTTTTTTTTAATTGTATTATTAAACAAACCGATCAACCGAACCAATCCAAACCGAACCAAACCGATTAGTTTGGTTCGGTTTCTTTTTTGAAAAACAGTGAAAACCGAACCAATCCGAACCGATGAAGATTTCATCGGTTCGGACATTTTTTTGACTGAAAACCAATCCAAACCGAACCGTTACACCCCTAAATGTAACATGTTGAAATTAATTACTATTAAGTTTTGTTAACCGATGTTGTTGAAGCACTGATTAAAGAATCTAAAAATAGAAACTTTGTCTTGTAAATATATGTATTTACTTTTAATCAAGTAACAATTACACTATTTTTTAATAAAATTTTACTTTTTTTGGTTACTTAACTAATGTCATTGAGGCATTGTTTAACCTTCTCTTTAATTATTTAATCTATCATCGTTTATAATTAGTTTCCATTAGCTTCGGTGCAAACTTCAAGCATATAGCCATAATAATTAGAGAAAAACTTTTACCAGAACAGTATTACTACCATTTACTCCCTCCGATTTAAAATACATGTTCAATTTTTGTAATGTGCACTATTCACTTGATTTACTTTGACCATACTTTTTTACTAATGTATAAATACAAATATTAGCATGTAAGATGTTGTTAGATTTGTCTCGACAAATATTTTCAATATATTAAATTTTTATAATTTTTTACTTTAGATAATTAAAGATATTAACGGTCAAAATTATGCATTGGTATATGTGAAGTGGTTGACTTGGACATGTATTTTGAAACAGAGAGAGTATTAGTATTACTCATTGGATATATATATTCAATGTAAAATACTCCATGAGAATGAGAACAAAGTATACACAGAAATCTAGGTTTAAATAAAGCTATTCTTTTATGTGAGTGATCGTAAACTCAAGAATGTGTGGTGAAACTGTGATTCATGAGGTGGGGACACTAGAGAGAGGTGAAAGGAGGCAGGGAAATGAAAAGGAAAGAAAAGAAAATGATGGGCTGACATTAGAATCTTTTCAGTGACCGTGCGTGCCCGATAAGTTAGCTTCGATCCACAATTCATAAAGGACCTGAAAATGAAAACTATAATCTGCATCGGGACCACGGGTTACCACAAGAAGAATCTACCTAGCGTAACTCAACTGTTGTAGACATTGCATAATACTCCCTCCGGTCTCAAATATAAGAAAAGATTCCTTTTTTAGATTCATTAAATAATTAATGTATCTGCTTTACAATGTAGACCAGATACATTAACTACTCAATGAACCTAAAAAAGGAATATTTTCTTATATTTGAGACCGGAGGGAGTATATAATTTAGGTTTGAATCATAAACTCTCTACTTATCACTTTATAAATGTGAAATTTTAATCATTAAACTACTTCGGTAGCTCGATACATTGAAGGTCCAACATATGCAAAGTTTGGGAAGGGATCATGCAAAATTTGCAAATTGATAGATTGTACGCAACTTAACCCTTCTTTTTATCGAAGAAGTTGTTTTCAAAACTTAAACTCGTGATCTTTCAATTATATGACAACAACTTCGTTGTGCCAAGGCTCCCCGTCAGTCACTAAACTACTTCAAAACCAAAAATGATTCTATTGATAAGAAGTTGTGTCATATTTCGTGAGAATGTTGGATTCAAATTTCACTATTAACGTGAGTCTTGAGACAACAAGTCTTTCGTCCTAGTTCAGTTAAGTTTTTGATATCCTGCTCACTTAAAAGAAATAAAAAAAAATTAAAAAAAAACGATTGCAAGGTATGAAAAATAAAAAAGTCTAATGTTTTAGAGAATTTCTTAAGATTAGTTTCTTACGCAATTATTTATGTAAACTTATAACGTGTATACTAATAAAGAATCTGTATTATTTGAATTTAGATGATCTTCTTTCAATCACTCTCTCATTCTCACTTCTTCTAAAATATGTGTCTATCTCTCTTGATCTTTTTTCCTTTGTTCGATCAAAGATGAGAGAAAAAGGATCCAAGAAAAGAAAAAAATATATATATACAAATTGAAAACACTATAACATACAATATTGATGTTGTGAAAAATAATAATTATGATAAAGAAAACAATCCTTCAAAAAGTAACAAATTAATTTACTAGTCCCTACCTAGTAGCTACCATGAGATCTAGAAAGTGTTGGGGTAGATCTAAATGAAATGCCATTATTCTTGGTTTGACGTATTTTGTTTTTGTTTTGTTTTGTACTATTTCACTTTGTTCTTTCTCCTGCAAATCATGCAACGTTTCGATGTGACTTAAGTGGCTTTGCCAGTAGTTCTGGGCCTACTTGATATTTGCCACCAACCATGTCTTAGTCCATGTGGAAAATGAAGCTAATCCAACCCTTGTGTTGCACCACTAGAACACACTGCTTAGATCAATTTAGCTATAGCTGGGGTCGGTTATAAATTATAACACATGCACCTTTGAATTCCTAGGTACATTCATCGATTCATGCATATATTCTTTTTATGACCTCACCATATATATGTAACAAACTTGAAAATACGAATGTGATATACAAGGAATTAAGACTACCATATGCCAAACATTCACGTGATTTGAGAATATATTGTCACATTAAATTTTAACATTGATGGTCTCTTTTATTCTCCCCTTTGCAATTTATTTGACTTTCATCAATTCATGTAATTTTATAAGCACTTAAAAAGTACTTGTTGTTGAACCTACATTTTTAGATGAATTTTAATTGCTATAGTTAGAGCATCTCTAATGGGGGTCCTTACTTAACAAGGACCACTCCCCGTTAAGGACCCTCCATTGGAGGAAGAAAAATTGAGTCCCCGTTAAGGAACGGGCAACTATATAAAGATCCTCTCTCTCCTGAGTAACTAACGGGTCCCACGTTTAAAAAAATAATAAAATGTGTACTGTTTGGTTCCACTTGCATAAAGAAGTAATAAAATGTGTACTACTTGGTCCCACTTGCATAAAGAAGTAATAAAATGTGTACTACTTGGTCCCACTTGTAAAAATGAGTAATAAATAAATTATTTTTGTTTAATATGTAAAGATAGTGGGACATATTTAAATATTTTTCAGTGGAGTCCTTATTAGTGTATTGTCATTGGAGTCATTGAGTCTTTAATAGGTACTTTTATTAAAAAATTATAAATAAGTGATGTATCATTTGTGGTCCATTTAAGGAGTCCTTGTTATGGAACTATCATTGTGGATGCTCTTACATCCTTAGCCCCTACACACATAAAACAATGACCCAATGTGTGCTATGTTTGGTTACGTTTTCCAAATCCCAAGTTTCCAACTCTGAACACACACCAATAAAAAGAGTAGTGTTTCAGTTCTATTCAAATTCGTACCACAACTGAAAGTTAAACGTAGACAGAAGATGTGCCTTTCATTTCAATGGACCCCAGCAGGCCAGCCTTGCCTTGTTTATTAGGGGTTGCTCTTTAAACATTTAACATAGACACCTAAAAAAAACATCCGAACAAGTTTAACCGATTTAAAATGTTGAGAAATGATATTTTAACAACTATTTTTTGACACTTTCTCTCTCATACTCACATGATGTTGTTATTCTCTCTCTTCCTTTTTCTCTCTTCATAGTTTTTGACCAATAAGAAGTGAGAAAAACAAGGTTGTCAATAAAGTTGTCATCAAATGGATGTCAAAATATCATTACTCTAAAATGTTATGCAACGGTAGTTAACACTCGATGGAAATATTTTCAGTAATTTGAAATGTATACGAGTAATTGTTAGATGTTCAAAGAACAATCTCATTTTCAGCATGGCGTTGCCCTACTTGTCCCTACCATCCCAAGTCTCAACTAACAACTGCTTTAATGTCCTGCCATCAACGGATCAATAAAAAGAATATCTAAGTCATTTACAAGACCTAAACTAAAGATTTTGCTTAATAGACCGGAGTCTAATTTCACTTGCTATAGTCTATTGTTGATATATTAAGTAGAGTAATTATGAGAATTTGATAATCTTAATTGAAAGAAAATTTAATAAAAAATTATAAGGGTGTGTTTGGATTGAGGGTTTATGAGGGGATAGTTTACTTTTCATTTTTAAATCACGGACTATATAACATGTTTTTCTAAAATAAATTAAGTGTGATTGATGTATTAGATGATCGTTTATCATGTTAATATGTTAACTTTTTAAAAAAAAAACATGTCATAGTGTCCGTAATTTTAAAATGAAAAATAAATCATCTCTTCACTTCCCCTCCTGAACCTTTCATCCAAACACACCCTAAAGGTACTACCTCCGTCCTTAATTATAGGGTCCTTTTACCAAAATCACCGGAATTAATAAAGTTGATAGTATTGTTAAATTTGTATATAATTGCTGTCGTTTTTACAAATTTATCCTTAAGAGAGAGTTGGTTTATGTTTTCAATATAATATTTATTGTTGATTGAATAAAAAGATGCAAAATAAATAAGGGTATATTGGTAAATAAATAATTAATAGAATTGGAAATGCCAAAAGGATCTTATAAAAAGGGACAAAAAAAATTCTCAAAAGATTCTTATAATTATGGACGGGGGTAGTAATAATTATATAAGAAAAACTGAGGGACTAAATCCTTTCAATGTATTATTCAAAGAATTAAATCACACATAAGTTATTGTGTAGAGACTAAAAACAAAATGTAGGTTATTGTCTTTAGTAAATATTCATAAACTTCATTATGTAATTTCCATGCCTCCGAATGAAGTAAAAACTAATGTAATCTGCATAAACACAGAATAATATTAAAAAAAGAATCCTAGAAGCACAGATTTTCAGGAAGTAAAATCAGGATATTTTTATGAAGGTTGGGCCAAGATCCAACCCGCTAAGATTCCATTATCTAACTAAGTTATATTGTTTTAGTCATGCATCGAAGAAATCTCTGTGATCAAAATAACTATCGTTGAACCAATCGTTTTCTCATACAATGTCTATAAAAGGCCTCTAACCTTTGGTGAAAAATACATTCTCATTATGTGATAGTATTATATTACACTCATGTAGATGAGTGTTGATGTTGGTTGAAAATATATGTTGAAGAAGTCCCACGTTGTATATAATTAATTATAAAGGAAGAGGTAGTTTAAGACAAGTAAGGTTGTTTCTTGAAGTGCAACACAACTCTTGAAGTGCAACACAAACAAGTTGGTTCATTTACTTGTTTATTTTCCTTCTTGGCAAGTCTTGTGGGCCACAAGGTTGTTTCTTGAAGTGTAAAACAAACAACACAATGTCTATATGTTGGCTCTATTTCTTCGTTACAAGATGTACCAATCAAAGACACTTAAAGCTTATATCAAACTTTTTTCTTTCTGTTAAACTCTTGTGTTATAGTGGTGTGAGGGGTATGTTAGATATTTTCTTTGAAGAAAGTGGATGTACCGGGGCCGACGTGTTTGAAAGTAGTTTATGTGTTATAAAAATTTGCATGTAGTGTTATTATCGGATTATCATTAGACAATAGTTGTGGTCTTTTCTCTTATTTTGAAAATTCTATGTTATGTTCTAGCGTTTCTGTTGTATTCTTTTATTTTCTTTATGCCGATTTTTTCCCAACAACGAAAATCAATTTTTTTAAGGGTGATTTTATTTTGAAAATAAAAAATTCAACATGTTCTTACACCGTATAAAGATATATTACTTATGAATGTGGATTTTTTTGTTGCTATTGACCTAGTGGTTGTCACACATACTCAAATAAATACATGAGTAATGATATTTGTACAACCATTTTGTGATAACTTTTGAGACAATTATTTTCTTCTCTCTTCTTATTGTTCAAAGAGAGAGAGTAAGAATGCAGTGAGAGTATGAAAAAGAAGTTGTCTAAAAATTGTCACAAAATAATAGTACAAAGTTGTAATTTAATTGTTACTAAATTAGTTGTAGTTTAGTAACAAAGTTGTAATTTAATTGTTACTCCTTCCGTTTCAAAATACATGTCCAAGTCAACCACTTCATATATGCCAATGCACAATTTTGACCGTTAATATCTTTAATTATCTAAAGTAAAAAATTATAAAAATTTAATATTTTGAAAATATTTGTCGAGACAAATCAAACAACATCTTACATGCTAATATTTGTATTTATACATTAGTTAAAAAGTATGGTCAAAGTAAGTCAAATGAATAGTGCACATTGTAAAAATTGGACATGTATTTTAAAACGTAGGGAGTAAGTTTTAGAGACGTCAAATTTTAAGAGCGACCGATGTTACCTTTTTTGGTTACTAATTTTCATTATGATTTCAAATTCTTTTTGTTCAAGGATAAATGTGGTGTTGAATTCCGATTAGTACTCGACGTGCTAGCTCTGCGCTAAACTGATGAATTGTCGCACAAGATTGTTAGAGGTGAACAATGCATCAACTAAACTAATACAGCAAGTCTTAATGAACACAAGTAGAAATATAACTTTTTAGTCTTAATGAACACAAGTAGAAACATAATTTTTTTACATTATGTAGTCTAATGGTTAGAAAATTTTAAGGTGAATAAATAGAACGTCCGAGGTTTGATACAACGTCTTATGCAATGTCTCTACCACTAAGTTAAGCTCAGGGGTATAAGTGAAAATATAATTTATTTACATGCCACTTAAACTAATAAAAAGAACGATCCAAATAGCGTTTCTGTTTCTTAAATGGCTACTTCATATTCGTTGCGATCAATTTAATATATGTCTGAAAATAAATAGGAATGAAATATAGTGTTGAAGTCCAAATAGCATTTCTGTTTCTCAAATGGCAATTCCATATTGGTTGCGATCAATTTGGTATATGTCTGAATATAAATAGGAATGAAACCTAGAGTACAATATTTAAATTTTGACAGTAATTTTAAATGAGCAATGCTATATTTCTAGAAAAATAACATCAAGAATTCTTCAAGAATAAAGAATAGCCAATCACAATGCACTATTTGCCACAATTCAAGGAGGTGTGGCTGAAAAATAGGAAGTGGACAAATAAATCATCCAATTAAAATTTGCCAAATATTTCTTGAAAAATTCTTGAAGCTATTTTTCTTGAGAAGTAGCATTTTCCATTTTAAATTGTAACGAGAATAGAATACAAGATTTTATGCTTTCTGAACAGATTTTCTCTCATACACCCTCCGGTCACAAATATAAGCAAAATTTCATATTGTAGATTAATTCAATAAATGATGTATGTTATCTACAATAAAGACCACATACATCATTTATTGAATGAATCTAAAACATGAATTTTTGCTTATATTTGTGACCGGAGGGTGTAGTTTATTGCATTAATAATTCATACCAGTAGTTGCCCGTCACCATCTAGTCTGGAATAAAAAAAGAGACAAGAGGTTTGAACATATTAATTTCAGAGAGAACAAGATTGTGATCCCAACAAAATTTAAATTGCCGACACATGAGCAATAGTGCACATGTTTTGTTGAGAGGAAACGCTGAAGATAATATAAGACAAGAGGATTTGTACATGTGCAAAATCAAAGTGTTTTTTATCTTTACTTTTACCCTATTTAGTTGTGAATAGTCTCGATGAGAGAATTTGTTGAACATGTAAATCAAATTGTTTTTTTTAAAAGTCAAAGATTGAATAACCATTTGCTTAAGCAATCTAAATGTTCATACTTGTATCGATTTATTATCAATGATATCGGTAGTCTTTGAACTAACAATTAACGAGTTACTATATATTTAAAATTATTAATCTTCGTTGTTAGTTGTTACAATTGGAGCCTAATGATTGATTTTTTTTTATTTTTTTGAAACAGATTGATTTTTTTAATGTAAAATCTCAAATTCGGTCACCACATTATATCTTTCCACGTGTGTTTATTGAGTAATGATATTTGAACAACCACTTTGGTACAACTTTTAGGGCAACCTTGTTGTTCTCTCTTTTCATTGGTCAAAAACAATGGAGAGAGAAAAATGAAGAGATAGAGTAAGAAGATAATGTGAGTATGAGAGAGAAAGTTGTACAAAAGTTGTACAAAGATGGTTGTACATATATCATTTCTCGTGTTTATTTAAGTATGTGATGACCATTAGGTCAATAGGAAAATAAAAAATTAAATATTATTTAAAAAAATGCAATTATTTAAAAAAAAATATCATAATTATGATAGTAAAAGTTGAACAACGTTTTTAAAAAAAAACATATAGAAATTATCATAACTTTTATGACAATGAAATTATATTTTTTTATTCAAATACTTTTTGTAGGAGTATGAGGGTTTACAAATATTTAATTAATTAAAAAAATAATTATTATACTTTGTAAGTAGATAATTATTTTACACATACATTCAACGATGTTTTGTCACGACAATTAATAAATATGAAAAAATAGATGAGTTATAATATTCATTTGTTGATGTGATAACACATCGTTGAATACATGTATAAAATAATTGTACATTGACATAACATATTAATTAAATTTTTAATTAAAAATCAATTGTGATTGTTTAATTTGTAAATATACCATATAGGCAAGGAAGGAACCAGAAATTAAGTTTATGGACGACTAAACTTAAAAGTGTAATTTATAGAAGAAAAATTAATTTTCAAATGCAAAATTTATGGAAAAAATTATAAGTATGTGTTGACCCTACCAAGTATGATCTTAGTCGATCTTTTCCTTTAATAATGTTTTATTTAGTTACGGATATCCTATCTTTGCTCATCTTTGAGGATAAAACTTGTATTTCTTTTCGTAAGGGTTTTAAATTTTCTATGAACATTTAGCTCATTTTGTTCCAAAAAAAAAAGAGTAGAAAATCAAGTGTTTATGACTCAATATATTGTTTGGTCAAAAAACGACTCAATATATTAAGTAAAAATGAAAAGTATACTATATCTTATAAAGTTCACAAAAACTCAATATAAAGCCTAAAAAGATATAACATACTACTAGGTTTAGAGAGATTCCGGTCTCTACTGATCTCCCTTCCAGCTCCACACCGGCGTATAAGATCCATAAAACAATAAACAAATACGAAGGCAATTTTGTTTGCATCTTCTGTGTCAATTGGTCTCCCTTTGTTCCAGTTATGTTTTTTTATTTTCTTTTAAATGGAAATGCGATTAACAATGGTAACAATATTTACAGAAAATATGTATGAGTAGAATTGTTTACTTCAAGATATCTTCTTATCAAGTAAAATTAACACAAAAGTTTGTTTCGACATGTGATTCTTTTATTATCGTTTACATCACATAATTTGAAAATACACAAAATCACGTTTCATTCCCTAACTAAAAAATAATACTAATTGAAAATGTTTAAAACCCAACGAATTGTATCATTCTATCATTTACATGAAAGATAAAAACACAATAAAATTTAAAACATATAGTATAAATAATTAATATTGATAGGATCTATTATTCACTTTTTTGTATATATCTTTCATTAAATAGTATTATCTATTTATTTTAAACAAATGAAGAAGATGGTACTCTAAATAGGGTGCCTTTAATCATAATAACTTACGTATGAAAGAGTTTAACTAGCCGAGCCAAATAAGCATTCCGTAGCTCAGCTTGGATGCTATTTCAGCGTCACGCAGAAGCAAGGGGGCTTGGATTTGGAATGGATGGTTGGATGTGGACGTAAGTGAGATTTAATACTAACAAATTTCTTATAATATTAATATACAAGATAGACAATAAAATATAGAAATTACTATAATATAATATTTAGGCATTGCTTTTTTCAACTGCAGGTCCCCACTGACAATGCAAGACACGTACTAAACTCCAATTTTTCAAAAAGGTTTGAAATGGGTGTCACCATCACTTTCTTTATTTTAAAAACGGAAATAGAAATATCAAGATAACTTTGAAAAATTGCCTTAAAATATTGAAAATGAAAACAAAGGAAATATTTCTACAATGAAACAGTAATGCCACAATGGCATGAGTCTAGAACAGTTCAAATTATGATTAGTTTTTTTTTTTTTTTTTGAGGAACTCAAATTATGATTAGTGTGCCTAAAGAAAGAGAGAAACAAAAATAGCTATAAATAAAGTAATAAACTGTAGAGGAAGATTAATTATTATCCTTGAAATATTTATTCATAAATGGAGGGAAAATACCCCTAAAAAAATGGAGGGCAATGTCTCAATACAATGTTAAAAAAATCTTTAAAACTAAAAAAGAATTACATTTACTTCTCTCAGTTTTTCTTTTATTAAGTTGGATAAGAAAAAGTGAAACAAAATTATTTAGATCAAATATTTTTCTCTTTACCTCTCTTGTTATCTCTCTTGTTACCAAAAAGATAAATTTTCTCTTCTAAGGTAATAGTAGTAACTAGATACGATAAAATGGTTTACTTCAAGAGTCTTGTGCTCTCTCTCTATATGCATGTGATCCGAACCGCAAAATCTTATTAATACGGTATGAGAGTGATACCTTATTGCTAGCTTCAACGTTTGATTCATATTTTTTATTGTATAAAAAGAGGATTACTAATACATACTCGTAGTATACATTTTAACACTATCTGTTGTGAGTATTTGTTTGCAAATATTTAATCGATATGAGTCCAATTTTGTCATCAAAAAAACTACTACTACACTACATCCATCCAAGTTATCACAAGAAAATGATCATTGTGATTTGTGATACTCGTTACTTATCACCAGAAGTGTTGGAGTCGTGGTCCACAATCCAAATGAAGTCCCCTTAAACGTGAAGAAAATGTGAATGGCTGGCCCAAAGTCGTATATAAGAAGAACTAACAAGTGACAATCGCAATCCCAAAATTAGTAGTCCCCAGTTTTTTTGTCAATAACTGTGAGGTCTCTCTCGTTTTTCCTTTTCTATTATAGCCATGGTCGTTATCACACCTTGTGATTCGTGTCTCCTACCTCTTCATTTTGCTTTTCAAGTTTCAACATTAATTAATCTTCACCTCATCTAGTTCGTAGTACTTGATAACCTCTTTGTTCATATTAGTTGACTTTGTATAATCGTAACTAGTTTATCTTTCCCACCGTGGTCGCATACCCATTAAGGTGGAAAATATTTCAAAAGTTTTTTTTTTTTTCTTCTAGAGGAATATCTTGAAAGTTTTCTGTAGCAATTAAAAGATTACAGTATAGTTTCGAAAATATTTGCTTATCACTTTTTAAATAAAAGGTTTGATAGATACCATGTATAAATCTTGAGAGATAAAAGATAAAAAAAAAAAAAATTGATGTGATACATGTGATAAAAAAAAAGATCGAGATTCCCTCAACCAAAAAAAAAAAAGATCGAGATAAAAATTACTGTATTAATGTACACTTACAATAGATAGTATAAAAATCCGTATTATGAGAACGTATTAGTGATCCTCTTTGTACGATATGAAATACAAATATCGTTGTTGTGAGTTAACCATTGATATTGAACAGACCACATATAGTTGTGAATAATATACATACATATAAATGAGTGTACGAAAAAAAAAATATAATTTTTTATTTTTATTTTATCTTTAGTCATGGCTAGAAGCCGGAGTGAAAAGGTAAGAAGATCCCTTACATTTTTCTTTTTAAAGAAATAGTCGTATTTAAGGGGTGTTTGTTTCAAGTCTTGAGAATATTTCAGATAGTCGCAAATCCTCACCTGGTGCAAGCTGTTGTTGAATCTTCTTGGAAGAAACCACCAACAGGCACTATTAAAATTAACATAGATGCGTCTTTTCTAAACAATGATAGTTATACAAGTTGGGGCTTCTATTAAATTTAGAGGTGATAATGGAGAGTTTAAGACTGCACAGATATGCCGGAGAGTCCTGCTCTTTACCAAACAGTTTTGCTCACTCCCAAAGTAAAAGTCCATACTGCCCCTACGCACGTTAACTCACGTAGCGTGAGTTAACTTACGCCAGTTATAAGATGGATTTACGCAAGTTAACTCACGCCCAGGATTTACACTAGCGTGAGTTAACTCACGCTAGTTAGGCCGGTGGTCACAACTCAAGAACACGTTTTTTGGACTTTGGTCGGTTATTCAACCATGATTTTATTGTGTTTTACACGTTTTTTTTTACTGTTTTAGACTGAATTTAGTGCATATAAAATCTATGCACTAAATAATTTTCAATTATGCCTTGGTTTTTTTTTTGTTACATTTAAGGCCTATATTCTAAATTAATTTATTATTCTAAATTGTTTTGTTTACGTTAATCTAAATTATTTTCTTAACTTTATACTAAATTATTTTATTAACATTATTCTGAAATATTTTCTTAACATTATTGTAAATTAGTTTGTGCACATTAATCTAAATTAATTTATTAACTTTATTCTAAATTATTTTGTTTACATTACTCTAAATTATTTTCTTAACTTTATTCTAAATTATTTTATTAACATTATTCCAAAATTATTTTGTTAACATTATTCTAAATTATTGATAAAAGCAAATGGACTAAATATAAATAAAAGTAAATGGACTAAATTAATAAAAATAAAAGCAAATGGACTAAATATAAATAAAAGTAAATGGACTAAATATTAATAAAAGTAAATATAACAATATCTTATTTTATTAATAATTCTCACATTACAACAATTGTCATACAATAATGTTGAAGTTATTCACTAAATCTACTTATTTTCTCCTTTTTGGGGTAAAAAGTGAACAATCTTCGTGGGATAAAATAGTGAGCAGCCTTCTTGGGGAAAATACATCATCAACCCTTGGGCTTAATTTAAATCTGTTTTTTTTTACCACAAGAAGTTCTTTTTACCCACGGTAAAAAGTTTCTGCCGTTAAAAAAACAGGTTTAAAATTATCCCAAGGGTCGATCACTTCCCCAAGTCGGCTACTCACTATTTTACCCCGACGAAAATTGATCACCTTTTACCCCAAAAGAGAATATTGAAAAAAAAGAAAAGAAAGAAGAGAAATAGAGGGAGAGAGTGAGGAGGGGGAGAAAGTGATGTGGTGTGAGGAATTAGGTAAGTATGGAGGGGTATTTATAGGTAGAAATGTGAACCTAGGTTGTAACTACCATAAATATGGTCAAAAAAAACGTGTGAAGTGGTAAAAAACGTGTACATTGAATGTTGAAAAGCTGACCAAAGTTGGAAAAACGTTTGTTCTTCACCGGCCAACTAGCGCAAGTTAACTTGCGCTAGTGCTGTAGTTTGGCGTGACTTAAGTCACGTTCATATAACACTTACGCATGTTGAGTCACGTAACGTGACTTAACATACGTAACAAATGCACTAGCGCAAGTTAAGTTGCGTAGGGACATTTTCGACTTTTACTTTGGGAATGAGCGAAACTGTTTGGGTAAAGAGCATGATTCTATGCCGGAAGCCTTGGAGGTTCGAGGTTTGGGCAGGTGCCATGGGGCTGCTCACGACTCTTCAATGGCCCCAGAGTTTTAATCTCGAATTGATTATGTTTGAAGTGTTGATACACATGTGTGTGGAGTCATTATTTCTAAATGTAGATCAATTTAGCTACCAGTAAAAACTACGAGGTTACTTTTATTTTAAGACAAGCTAATATGGCAACTAATAACATTGCAAAAGTACCATTTTTATAACTAGTCCCATCATTTTGATCATAATCTCCACTGTATTGTTAACATTATTGATTAAATTAGATGAGTCGTTTTTAGAAAGAAAGAAAAAAAAACATGAGTTTGTGTTAGAAATTGTTATCAAACAAATGTATTTGAAGGTCTGTTTGGATTGATTAATTTGAGTTTATCTAGAGATATAAATTTTGCGAGCATGTTTAAAAGAACTTTTGAAAATAATTTATTATTGATCTGTGTGATGAAGATGGATGAGAGGCAACGGTGGTGGAAAGTGTTTCGGTACAGTAGCGATGGGTCTTCACAGTGGAACAAAAGGTGCATGCAGATCAGACACGTTAGCACTCCTACGCTCAAGTCAGTAATGGAACTGAGAGAGAGTGTGTAGAAAATGTTGTGAAAAGTGAATTATACCTTGAGGGTGAACCAAAGTCACCCTTATATAGGCGCTCGTGAAGATAACAGTCTCTGAGTTTCGCAGCGTGTGATTAGGGAGCGGTTAGAGGACACATGTAGGATGATCCTCGCGCAAAAGCGTGCTTTGACGCGATGTTGTGCACTAAAGTTGGTGTGTTTCCTCAAGCGCAAAGCCTTAAGGCGGTGTAAGTTCAGGCCACGTGTCAAGGTGGGATTGGTCTTCTGATCGGTCCAGAACAATTATAATTAAAAAAAATCAGTTTATTTTCTTAAATTCTTTGATATAACTTATAAAAACAATTTACAGTCTCTGTGAGCTTGACTCAGTTTGTAAAGACAATGTATACAGTATGGAAGGTCTGGGGTTCAAACCCCATACACCACCAAAAAGATAAAAACAATTTATAGCATGTAAAAAACAATTTAACTTTATTCTATTATTTGCTATATAAATAATTTTTGTCAGTTTATGCATATGCGCTTAGTCATATGAACTTATAAATTATAAATTATCCGCGGTAAGTTATAAAACTTGTCTTACAAGTTACAAATAGAGTAAAAAATGCCGATTTGCTTTTGTTTTGTGTTGTGCATAAAAAATGAAGTGCCGCCGCTAGAAAGATCAACATGGTTTTGTTTGTGAGGGCAAAGTGGAACATGCTACCTAATGTGTAAGCTGCCTCAGATACCCCCAAATAAAGAGGAAAAGTGATACAAATAATGGTCATAATAATTTATTAGGTAAAATTGAGAGGTTTAGCAAAAGAGAGATTTAAAAATGGAGAATCAAACGATGATTTTATATATATATAAAAGCGAACCAACGGGAAGCACCTGAAGTGGGAGAAGGAAGCCGCAAATATAGATTAGTGCTAAACTATGGCCTATGGAGAAGATTATACTAGTTTAATGATACATTATGGGAAGAGAGTGATGCTCTATTATATGCAACCACTTGCAAATATGCGGAATTATAAAACTCGCTATTTATTCCCCTAACTATCCCCCTTTTTGGGGACAATTTTCATTTTAGCCGGATTTAAATTACTCACATAGGTCCCCGTAAGCTTAGCTCCTTTGATAATGAATAATGCATATTATATGCATAGGTCAGGGTTTGAACTCCGGACACCTCACTTGTTCATCTTTAAGGTGAATTTCTCTAGCCGCTAGACTACTTGATAAAAACAAATATTACTAACACTGTTACTCATCGTAATCGTCCGATCTAGTATAGAGCGATGCTGTTTCTCTCAAAATCAACTGAGACAAAGTGGCGGATGATAAAAATTATTGAGATTAATTATAAATGTTGTATCCCTTGCTAAAGAGTAAGCTACACCTTTTGCAAACCTCTTGACAAAATTAACACTATAATATATAAAAAGAATTAAGGAGGAGCTTGCCAAAATTAAATATAGCGCCAAATTCAGAGACACATGATCAAGAACGATATTTTTACTATCTAACTCAAAAACGATATTTTGTAGCCCTGATTCTCTCACTCATTAGAGAGCTTCAAGAAGAGTCGTAGCTTCAACTTCAAAAGTAGATAAGCAACAAGAAACTCAAGTTGTTCTTCATTGAACAAAATTACCAGAGTGATCACGAATGCACATACAAAAACTAGTTTTCCTCGACTGTTTTTGGAGGGATAGTTTTCCTCAACCGTTGAAGCTTTCAATTTGTTATTATCAATTACGTTATTAATCAATAAGTGGTACCAAAATTAAAATAAAATAATTTTCTGAAACAGTTGCTTTTCAAATTTTAAGATATGAGTTACCTCTTCGCAATGAGGAGTGATATTTTGACAACCAAAATCAAACAACTTTAATGACAACCTTTTTTTCTCCCTTCTTATTGGACAATAACAATAGAGAGAGAGAAAAAGGAAGAGAGAGAATAAAAGTATAATGTGAGTATGAGAGAGAAAGTTGTCACAAAAGTTGTTTAAAAGTGGTTGTTCAAATATCGTTTCTCTTTTCCAATTAGGGATGGATATAACTTTTAGAACAATGTTACATAGTAGTGCTCTACGGGGCATTGATTAAACAATCAAAACAGACAAGTTTTTATTAAAAAGTTGTGTAATTATAACGTAATCAAAAGTAGTACTCCCTCCGTCCTATATTACTTGACACAGTTGACTCTGACACACATATCAATGCATATTTTTTATCTTTAGTATCTTCAATTCTCTATTTGAAAAAATTATGAAAATTTAATATTTTAAAAATACTCATCGAGACGAATCCAACAACATCTTACATGACACTGTTTATCTTTGTATATTAGTAGAAAAATACAGTCAAAGTATGTTAAGTCAATATTGTACATTGTCAACTATGTCATCTATTGTAGGACGGAGGGAGTAACTACTTAATATATTTTTAAGTCAAAAATTATATTTTTGAATTTCTTAATGAATGTTCCAAAGCATCGGTAAGCAAGACACTAACTTTTATCCCTCAAAAAAAAAAAAAGACACTAACATTTTATGGTATTCTTTTAGTTTTTTCCAATTTTTAAAAAAAAAGTTATTCAAAATTTTGTAATAAAAAATTATTTAATTTAAATATTTAATTAGGTGGATAATAAGATAATATTTTAAAATCCACATAGCAGCGCCACATCAGCATAAATTAGTTTAAATTTGATTAGGGGGTAAAATCCTGAAAAATGTAAAACAGAGGAGGTGGAATTCCAAGTTTTAAAATAAGGGGGACAGAACCGCATTTGAGAAAGAAAAAAAAGGTCACAGTGATTTTAAGAAGAAATGATTTCTTCTAGCTTTGGTTAAACTCACGTTTCCACCCTATGACCAAACAAGCACGCAAATACGTCTATAGTCATCTCTCTCTAAATTTAGTTTAGTGTAGTTCAATTGACAAGCATAAGAGTTTTGCTTTAAAAGGATTAAGATTCCCGTTATCAACAATCTCATGATTATAAGATTATAAAGTTGTAAGGAAGAAGGACCACATATAAGCACTTGTTTAGTAAAGAATAAGGACCATATAAAATAGTTATTGGTGGAGTATCATCTTTAATTTAATTAATTAATTAATTTCTTCAACTTTTGTTTAGAAAAGAAGAAAACTAAATAAAACAAAAATCTTTGTCCTTGAAAGTTGGCATGTTTATATTAGGCAGATGAGCTGTCAGCAATGGAGCTTGTTCTAAAGAAGAAATTAATACTGTTCACATTCTCGTCGTCCAGCTCTCCCAGCTTTGTTGCAATTTTTACGTGACGGTGACCTTTGATATTGACATGTTCTTTGCAGTATGGAGGGACCCACATCACATGGCTCTACGAACACAGGAATCAAACCTAGGGGCGCGTAGGACCCGCATCCATTAGTCCAATTCTATATTTATAAAAGATATTTTTTTTTTAATTTAATTTCAACATTGATCTTCGAAGAACCATATCTGTGAGATTTTTACTTGTCAACTTATTAGACTTCATACATTTTAAACGTGGAGAAGTGAAGGGTGTGTTTGTTTTGAGTGATAGTCTAAAGAAAGATTGATCAAAGAACAGAAAGTGGATGGATTAGTACTCTTTCCTTGGTTTGGTTGCTTTGTTACTGTAGAAAGAAAGTATCATTTTGGTGGGGGCCCACGTACTAAAACTTTCCACTCAATGCAGCGAAGAAAGCTGGGGGAATGGGTTTCAGAATTGTAAAATTACAATATTGCCAATGTTGAATAAAAAATTTCAACGGCATGTGCTTGTTTTCTCACGTGACTGGTTTCAGGCATTCAATTTTTATTACTATGTACATGCAATATAATACCTTTAATTTATTATTTGTTTTTTATTAATATATGTTACTTTAATAATTATATATATATATATATATATATATATATATATATATATAATATTCAATTTTTAATGTAAGGATATTTATGTCATTTTAATAAACATAGACCTATCTTTCCTTTACTTTTCTTTCCACTTTCTTTGATACCAAACGGCTAAACAATCATCTCACTTTCCATTCACTTTCTACTCTCTTTCATTCCTTCAACAATCTTTCCTCGTACTATCTTTCCTTTCACTTTCTCTTGTCTTCCAAACAAACCCGAAGTGTTTATAGTTTGAACCCCGATTCTAACATATAATATACAATATTCTTACTAATTGTGAGAGAATTTATCACTTATATTGTCTATTCTTTTTTTTTTTTTTTTTGTGGTCGGAGACTTATGTCGTCTATTCTAAAATAATTAATCTATTTGCAAAAAATAACATATTTTTCCAAATTTGAAAGTTGTATTTTTCTTTTAATTGTATTATTTAATTAATATTAGTTTCATCATTCTCAATTTAATATATGTTATTTTACATTTATGATAATGATAAATACATATCAATACATGATAAGGATGCGATAAGGATACCTTTAGGGTTTGTTTGGAAGATTAAAGAAAGTGAAAAGAAAGATTGTAAGTGGAAAGATTGTTGAAGGAATGAAAGTGAGTAGAAAGTGAATGAAAAGTGAGATGATTATTTAACCGTTTGATATGAAAGAAGGAGGAAAGAAAGATAAAGGAAAGATAGATCTATGTCTATTAAAATGACATAAATATCCTTACATTAAAAATTGATATTGTATTATATAAAGTAACATATATTAATAAAAAAAAACAAATAATAAATTAACGGCAGCATGCATATATGTATAGTAGTAATAAATGTTAAATGCCTGAACCAAAGTAACAGTTGAGAAAAAGCACATGCCATTGGAATTTTTTTTATTCAAATAATGGCATTATTGTAATTTTCTTCGCTCATTTGAGTGGAAAGTTTTAGAACGTGGGCCCCACCAAACCGACACTTTCTTTCCACACTTACAAAGCAACCAAACAATGGAAGCACATTTTTCAATAAATTTTCTTTCCTCTATTATTTCTTTCCTTCTTGTTTCTGCAGTTCCAAACATAGCCTTAGTAAAAATGACATTTACTTTTTTTATATGTATGATTTTTTTTTTTAAAGCAAATGGGATGCATAAAGATCTTCTATTTTGGGTTACATGGACGCAGAAGGATCTACGACACCCTTGGTAGATTAAAAATAAACATAAAGAATGCAAAAGACTGAGGGACATAAGACATATTACAATATAACCAAAAGAAAAAGCAATTTGAATGCGTGAGAAAGAACAACGTAGAGGTAATATAGAGTAATAAATCCTAATAAGGTATAATCAAACAATACAGTATGATCACAATCCAACGTGTCAACTTACGGATATCAAACCAAATTGGAAACAAATAGATGTGTGTGGCGTGATTAGCAACAAATCCATATCATGTAGCGAGTGAATTCAATCATCAACGCAGTAACGATTCCAATTGTAACACCCCGTTTTCCCAACATAAAAATTTCTTAATAAAAATCAGAGTTTAACAACTTTAAACGGAATGCTACACTTCTTAAAAATTCATAAACTGAATAAATAACAATTTATTCTTCAAAATCATTTAACATAAGTAATTCAAAACTTCCTAACGGAATTAGTTCATTCAACATAAAAAGTCTTTGGCACGCAGGCCTCATCAGAAAATCTCATAAGTCTTAGTTCAATATTTATTCATAAAAGTTCATAAACAATACGTAAGGAATAGAAGTAAAGTCAAGTCTCATCCCGTTACGTATCAGAGCACCTAAGACACACTTGTGAGGAGTCCACTCACGACCGCAACTAATCCTGGTTACCTGCAAGTTACCCATACGAAGAGCAACATTTCCAAGCAGAGGGGTGAGATTTCTCAAACAATAATATTAAGCATATAAATCATATAAAGTACATTCAACAACTTAAACATCGTTAACATATCTTATACTTCATTAACTAGCATCATTAATCTCCTACATTAGTTATACACTTCATCTTATATCATCTTAATTATAGACGTAAACATCATCATATAACATCAATTACTAATTCATAAACATCAGCATACGTCATCAAATATTAATTATAAACATCAACACATATATTAATCACAAACATCAACACATATAATGATCATAAGCATCAACATCTAACACCAAATATAATCATAAACATCATCATGTATTTCACATAAGTATCATTATCAAAGCATATCATTTATCGAAAACAACTTCATAATTAAGTTCGTAATCAACTTCTTAAACAAACATCATGATTAAATCATCATCAAATATAAGTTATGACGACTCTACAATGCAACAACATCTTCAACAACAACTTAGACAACTTCAACAACAACTTAGACAACTTCAATATGCATGTGGTACCACCAGGGCATTAAGCCCCCTTCGCTAAGGTCATATTTGGACATGTCGGGTATTAAGCCCCCATCGCTAAGGTCATAAAGAACCTGTCGGGCATTAAGCCTCCGTCACTGACTATGCAACGACACAATCTTCCTACAACTTGGACAACAACGTGAACATCTTATACAATTCCATTAAAATGGACAACTTCTTAAATCATGACAACTTAGACCGACATATACATCTTCACTAAGATTCAGCAGCAACAAACAGCAACAATTGCAGCATATAACAGTGCTAGAATATCATATCATCAATAAGAAATGAATCATATCAACTTAACATCATAGAACATCATAATATTATGTATCATACAATACTCACATAATGTATTCCAACATATCAACAACAATAACCACATATACATTAATCAATTACATTCATATCAAAGTCCAAAACATTCTTCAAAAGCAATTCAAGTTTGATCAATGAGACATAAGCCAAATACTCATAAAACACCTCAAATAAATCCCTAATACTTAAGTTGAAGTTGGGAAACCAACCATAAGTTTTTGGACTAACTTGGGATTAGTTATGCTAAGTTTTCTTAAAGTTTTCTGAAGACCCACTTGGACTATTTTCATCAAAACTCAAAATCTACACATAATTTTCTAGTCACTCCAAAGCCATTAGAAAGCTAACTTAATTATCTACAACTTTCATGTTTACACCAAGAGCTAATTCAACACGGAAACGGGTGAAAAAGACACAAGAACGCAACAATCGAAGTTCTGACAGCACGCAACGAAAGCACAACAAGCAGTCACCCATGAGAGGCTGCCTTGTTGCGCTCAGGCGTGGAAAAATGCGCCCAGGCGTGCGAAGGCAGTAGCCCACCTGCGACGCAGCTCTGTGCAGTCCCATTTTTTTCGGTTTCACCGTTTCGTCCGTAAAAACCTAACCGTTACTCCGAATCCGATTCCGTTTTTGCCTACGCGTTCTATTCGACAAATCCTATCATGTTTTTACTGAAAAATCACATTTTTAAATCTCCAAAACAGCTTATCCTAGAATCACTTATTTCTCAAAAACACTTAAAATCACTTTTTCTCAGAATCTCAACTTTTCATCCATTCTCATGTTTCTAACCATCAAACTACTTCTAATAACATTCCTATAGGATATCTAAGGTTTGTTCATGATTCTCTCATCAATTCTACGGTTCTTCATCATCTAATCATCAAAATCGCTCATAAACCCTAATTCTTAAACTCACCGACTTCTCATCTAATCATATGTTTTAAACCTCAAAACTATTCCAATAATCATTCTACGGATTATCTAAGGACTGTTCACAGTTTCTACATCAATCTAACAATTTTCATCCATTAATCCTCAATTCTTCACTCAAACCCTAATCCTCTTAATCTCACAAACTCTCCCCAACTTTGTTAGATGTAATCTAATGATTTACAACTTAATATTAAAGCAAGATAGTCTCACCCTCACCTTAGATTAATTCCTGAATCAGCAGCAGCGTTCTTCTTTCCTAAGATATTCTCCTCTTCTCTTGACTTTTCTCTTCTCTTCTCTTCTTTCTTGTTCTCCTCTTTTCCAAAAAAGCGGTTTTAGGGTAAACTCTTTCTAACCTAAGCTTCTCTATTTATAATACTAAAATATTCTTTCCAAATCTATTTAGGCCCAACAACTTACTCTTCTTTCTATTCTAACCCCCAAATCAACTCACACTAATAACCCTCATATTCTAATAAATAATATTTCTCTACTAAATATATAATAATACACCAAATAACAAATATATATCTATAACAATTAACAAATATATTATGCTAGTAAATATCAACATATAACATAACAAAATATCACTAAACAAAATATATTAACTAAATTATAAAAAGACATCTAATCTCAACAAATTATATATCCCTTATATACATCTTATAAATATATAAATATATTCTAAAACTAATTAAAATAGTTAAATAAAAAGGAGGGCGTTACACCAATCACACACAGTCTATTATCAAATGACAACAAACCCATAACCATTTCTACCCTAACTGACCAATGCATCAAATACGCAGCATATTAACAAACATTACACAAATAGACCCTCACGAGTTGTAAGTGAAGGTGAGAAAAACACAAGAATAGGGGTTGAATTGTGTTAACTTTTTCTTCTTTTTAAACTAAGTCCAAAGTCCAGAGTCTGATAGAGTTCAGATTCCAGAACAATGTTCAGAGTCTAATGCAGCGGATAATGTATATATATAGAGAGAGATAGATAGATAGATAGATAGAGAGAGAGAGAGAGAGAGAGAGAGAAGATAAAGACACAAGCAATTATATAGGTTCCTTCCACAATTCGGAAATAGTCCTGTCCCCCTTGCACTTCCGAGGAGAGTTCACTAAAATCAATATCTGATTACAAATTCTCAAGCACACAAGCAAGAGACTTCAAATACTCAAGCATACAAGCAAGAGATTTCCTATGCTCAAGCACAAAAGCAAGCGACTTCTAGACAAACACAATTACACAGAAAAATGTTTGGGTTGAACACTTGATATACAATCAGTGAAGTTTACAATACAAATCAGATAAGACTCTTAAGACTCTAGAATTTCTAAGAAATGAAAGTTTATAAGAAATTCTAAGTTTATGATGAACAACAATTATAACAGAGTTTTGGCACTATCAAAACGTTGTAGAGTCTCTCTCAATTTCCAACTCTTCATTCCTTTATATAGAGGTGTGAAAGAAACGTTGAGAGGTTTGCCAACACATCAAAGAGTCGTTGATGAAGCTTAATCAAATCACCAATCATCTGTTGCTTGATTTGGTTAATGTCCTATGAGGGAATAATTTGAAATCCATTCCTTGTTTGGAGAATTAACCAGCGTAGACACAACTGTAGCAGTACCATATGCAGACATGATTGCGGAGTAGTAAAATAGTGGTTGTACAATTGTACTATTGTCCTTTTGTTGCATTCTTCAGTGGATAAGCATCCAATGCCTTCTAATTCCTCTGAAATAGTCGTTGCTCCATGCTTCTATTCCTTCTGCAAACTTGTGTCTTCAAATAACCAGCTTTAACTACTTCCAGGTTCTAGACTTCAGACTCTGATGAACTTAAGACTCTGGATAACGTTAGACTATGGCAATCAGTTTCTGATGAATCTTCAGACTCTGATGGTCTTCAGACCCAGACTTGCAGCATAAGCTTCCTTTGTAAATTTCATTGCTCTCTTTTGTTCTTTCAGAACCAATATCTTGTTTTAAGACTTTATAAATTTTTAGTCTATGGTCCTGCACACTTGAACAAATATTAGTACATCCAATTGACTTTTTAATACATAGTTTATCATCAAAATTTAAGGCGGCAATGTTAACACATTTTATTCCAACAGCAAGGACATGGAACCACTGACATACCATTTCAAGTTTTAAGAAAACCAACGTTCAAAACAATTCAAGTCGACAACAACATCGTTGCTATCGAAAATTGACCAACACCGCCGTTTAAAAAAACGATACTACCTTGGATTCTTAACGTAAGGAGAAAAAAATCACAAAATCAAATAATTTATTTAATTTCAAAAAATTAAATAACTGTCATCTATATATAAAGTTATATTTATATACTCGCTATGTGAGTTTCTAGGAAATATATATCTTATATTAAAGGCTTAAATATGTAAAACATCCCTATATGTTCGCGTGTTTTTTGGTTTTCGTTCCTGTATCTTTTTTGCTTTGAAAACAACCCTTTTAAGTTATAAACGTTTTGATTTTAGTCTCTGTCGTCGTCATTCGTTACGAAAATGTATACATGGCAAACAGAGGATGACGTGATAGTGGCTGACGTAGCAGTTGACACTAATTTGACAAAGTGGATGATGAGTCACACAGTGAGCGGGACCAATACCAAAAAGCGAAATTCGTAGAGGGGCCAAAACCAAAAAACGAGAAGATAAAAAATTCAAATTTGAAAACATTGGTTCTTCCATCTTCTTCCTATCTTTCTTCCTCCATTTTCAACAGAATTACCAACTTTGACATGCAACTTAGGAGATAAACACTCTATATTTTCAACAATAAACTCCTTGTAGGGATAATGGATTTTAACTTTGAAAATCCGAGTTCTGATAAATTTAAAATATGGTTCACATGATTAAAGAAAAAGAAACTTGAGCAGAGCACAATGACCAGATTCAGCAACCTCAATTTTAGAAAACTGTAAAGATCGGAAGAAATTTCAGCAACCTAAAAACAAACTTGCATAAGTTCAATTATGAATCATTTTGTAACCATATTTATCATGAAATTGCATTTTAGTCTGGTCTTTATCTATACGTATATATACACAGGATTTTAGGATGATACCTTTGTTCCAAATATAGTTTTCATTTAAACTGTGATAACAAAATAATTGGACTGACCTGTAATTTATGAAACAAAAATGTTAATAAGCTCCCTCCTATGTAGAAGTCACCAAATTCTAAAGTAGCTTTAGCAACGACGTCTTCAAAATCAGTATTTGGAACGCAATGAGCCCACTTTTGTAGGTTACATATACTCGCAAGAGGTTCAATATGATTTCTAAGTTTTTTGGTGTGGAGGAATAATTCAAGCAGCGTAATTTCAGAACACGCAACACATCATTGTGTAAGGTATGTAATTAAGATGAAAATGGAGGAAGAAAGATAGGAAGAATCAATGTTGTTAAATTTGAATTTTTTGTCTTCTCGTTTTTTTAGTTTTGATTCCTCTACGAATTTTGTTTTACGATTTTGTTTTTTGGTTTTGGTCTCTCTCACTGTATGACTCATCATCCACTTTGTCGAGTCAGCTTCGGTCGCCACATCAACCCCTACCACATCATCACTTGTTTGCCACATATACGTTTTTGTAACGCAGGATGACAGCAGAGACCAAAATCAAAACGTTTATAACTTACAGGGGTTGTTTTAGAAAGAGAAAAAAAGATATATGGATGAAAACAAAAAACACGCGAACTTAGATGAACGTTTTACATATTTAAACCTATAATAAATAAGGTATAAGTTAAATTGTCTTCCTAACAATTGTCCTAAGAACATTGTCTAAGAAACCCACAAAGAAAAAATTTGTGTTTGAAATACAACTCAAACACTTGTTAAAGTCATACACGACTTGTAATATGAATGTTACTATTTTTGAATGCTTAGACAATATTTTAAGGACATTTGTTAGCATTTTCCTATTCTATATCTTTATATAAAGACAACTTTAAATTTAACTATTAGTTAACTATTTTCTGGTTGAACCTTTTTCTGAATAAATATACTTTTAGAAGGCCAATTCTTTTCTGAATTCAAATCTAAATATATTCTTAAATTATTGAATTTTTTTGAAAACAAACTATTTTTTAAGTGAACATTTTATCTTCAAATTTTTTCAAAGAAAGTATTTTTTTTTCAAATTTAAAAACAACATAAATATAAATACAATAACGAAATGCAGACAAACCTTAGGCTAGTAACAGTTAGGCTTAATTACACTAAGAATCCTTTAAGTTTAAGGTTTGTAACAGATTGATCCTTTAAGTTATTTCGGTTACGCATAAGTTCTTTAAGTTTTAGGTGTGTAACAGATTGATCCTATAAGTTATTTTGATCACACATAAGTCCTATTAGTTTGTAAAAGTTTTAAATTTAGTCATTATGTTAACCACGTTACAAAAACGATGATGTGGTAGAATGACTAAATCGAAAACGTTTACAAACTTAAAAGACTTATGTGTGACCAAAATAACTTAAAAGACCAATTTGTCATAAACTTCAAACTTAAAGAACTTGTATGATCAAAATAACTTAAAAATCAATCTATTACGAATATCAACGTTAAAGAACCTTGGTGTATTGACCAAAAAGTACACTCTGGACCAAAAAGTACACTTGACACCATTTGTTCAAGATATATCAACTTATTGGTTAAAGCTCGATTTTGTAATTTCAATTAACAAAGTTAAATTCTACTTGAAACAGTCATAGTTTGTGCCATATTGTTATAGTTGTTAATAAATGGTGCTTCCTCAAATTCTTTTTGAAAGACCAAAAAAAAGTACACCATAATTTTCTTATGAATGGAATGGGGGAGAGTATTTTGGTTTTGTAAAACGAGAAATAATTTTGTACCAAAAAAAGAGAAATAATTTGATAAAATAAATACATAAAATAAAACAATTTGAGGGGGGTAGTAATTAAATGTGTTTGTGAATAAGGTGCAGTGACTACGCAGTTGTACTCATGAAGAAGGACCACATGGAAAGGCTAGTGGACCAGATCCATAACCGTACACGTGTACAATGAATGGGTTTTAAAGAAACAGAACACGTACTCGACTCGAATGCACGATCACAAAAAGTTAAGTGCTGACTGCAGAATATCAGAAAGAGAGAAAGGGCTGCCATGTGCAAATCTGCTCTGTTGCATTTGCAATGCAAGCGAGCTTTGATGATAAAGTTGTACATTCGCAATACAAATGCAATTTTGTTTTAAGACACGCCATATATATGATCTGAGGTGATTAAAATGTTTCGGTGAACTTAACTCAGTTGATGACAAAGACAGTATATAATATATACAAGGTCTGAGGTTCGAATCTGGACACAAAAAAAAATATTGGCTTGTGTCAAGATATGAGTTCAGGTACCTACAAACACTCGAAAACACAAATTAGTAAAAGAGCAAGATTGTCGGGTTAACATATTGAAGTCAAAATATTGGTTGAGACTAAAATTTTCACTATAGTGATACTCCTTCGATCCATAATTAGTACTTTAACCTGAATAGTTTTTTTATCATGTGTGAATTTACATATGCTGAGAAATTTAAAATAATAAGTTTGTATTAGAACTTGTGCATTTTATATTAAATAAATATATATTTTTTTTTGAAAAAATTATTGTTGTTTTTCAATAAAAAAGTTGTTAATTTTAGTTGCTCTAACATGTGCAATATTGCACATGTTACACAAACCCTTGAGAAATACTAACGAGTGCCCCCAAGTCATTGTTTAAGGATTTTAAATAGTAAGTTTTTATGAAAATACGAGTATTCATTGTATTAGAATTTAAAGTGTTTGATTTTTTTTTTAAAGAATAATAATTTCTAAATTTAGGATCCTTAAACAGTGTCTCATGGACAATCTTTTGGAAGACCCATTTTCAAATTATACATTTCACAAGGATCCTAAGTTTAGAAATGATTCTTTAAAAAAGTGCAAACACTTTAAATTCAAATGTATTGAATACTCATATTTTCATAAAACTTACTATTTAAAGGTCCTTAAACAATAACCGGAGTCACTCGTTAACATTTCCTTTTAAATATATAATCCCTCTCTCTTTCTCGTAATTAATATCATTAAATATATGGGGCAATGATGTAAATATAACACACATTATTTAAAAAATTATTCTTGCAACTATTTTTCTTAATATCCGTAAATTTTATAGGGTGTCTTATATTAAGGGACTCATGAAATATTTAAGAGACCAATGAAGTTTGTTTTTTAAAAGAACGAATTATTTTAGTGAGCTTAGTAAAATAAAGAATCCAAAAGCACAGTTAAACAAAAAAAGTTACACATCAAATCCCCTCAAAAAAAAAAAAAAAAGTTACACATCAAATTACTAGTCACACTTCAAATTATTTTTGCAGTTGGCATTTGCCCTGATTTGGAAAACTTGACTCCGTTCTTAGGTAGGTATTTGTATATGGATTTTTTTTTATTTTTTATCACAGACTTCCTATGTGCATTTTACTGACTTCTTTTGTGCATTTTATTGGTATGTTGTCGTGGGGTGATTCACGCCCTTCTTAGGTACTGTCTTTTGTTTTGGAGGGGATGAATGTTGTAGTCATCTTTTCTTATGTATTTTTGCCTTGAAAATGTACCATGCAGATTTAGTTTTTTAGAGAATGTACCATGCAGATTTATATGGTTGGGTTTCACTGCGATAATTCACAACGATATTATTAATAATACTTTACTTTTACCAAATCAATAAATTGTATAATAAAAAAAAAATAAGAGACCCTAAATTTCTAAATCCATGAGAGAAGCAACAACGACATTGTCACCCAAGAAATAGGAGCTTTGATTTCCTTCTCAATTTGTTGATTTTCGTCTACACTAAAAATGCAAAAATCATTTGATGTATCCAAAATATTAAAACAATTATGATATATGTTTATACTTTTTATTTTTTAAAAAATGTACACCCTCTGGTCACTATTATAAGCAAAAATCCACATTTTACTTTCATTCAATTAATGATGTATATAGTCTTTATTATAGATCACATACATTATTTAATGAATGAATCTAAAATGTTGATTTTTGCTTATAATAGTGACCGGAAGGTGTATATTTATACATTTAAAATTATAAATATTGGTTGTCCGCACTATCCAAAATTTCTGGGTCCGTCCATAATCTTAACCATGCAGCTTTTGTCATGCCCATATCACCACACAGTAACCCTCCATGAAAACTATGCAGCTGAATCCAGCTTCCCAAGTAAAAGTCCTTCATGACCTGCTCAAGTATGTGAAGAAGATTCCGTTCCCTTCCCACACACAACACGTTTGATGACGTTTATGCTCCCCACTATCTATGTGATCAGTTGAACTAAATTAGTAGTAAAGGACAAACTAAGTTTCATAACCATCTTTGTCTATAGCCTATAGGTAGCCACTAGGCATCATCATCCCTCTTCCCTAACAAATCCTCAAATCCGTCACGAGATTTAAAACATACACCATTCTATCCTTTTTATCTACTCCCTCCGTCCCATACTTGACCTATTTAGAATATTTGCACTATTCATATAACATATTTTGACTCTATTTTTCTACTAATATATAAAAACAAAATATAGCATATAAGATGTTATTAGATTCGTCTCGATTAATATTTTTAAAATATCAAATTTTCGTAATTTTTTCTACTAGATTATTAAAGAAATTTAAGTTTAAAATTGTGCATTGACATACGTGACAGAGTCAACTAGATCAAGTAATATGGGACGGAGGGAGTATTTTTTATAAAAAAGATTCGACTAGAAGAAATTACTCAATCCATTATAAAATAAAGGGGAATGTTAACGAGTACATTTAGAACATTGATTAAAATAATAAGTTTATATAAAATTTTGTGTAATTATTACATTGACAAAAGGGATAAGTTGTTCCTTAAGGAAAAAAGGATAAGTTGTATTTTCAAGACAATTTTTTTTAATAAAATCCTTAAATAATACTCGTATACCACTGGTTAGCAAAATTCTAAAATAAATATCCCTTCGGTAAAGCATTTTGTTTTAAAATGAATATTATTTTGACTTTTCAATGTAGAAGTTTTATGTCAATTTGTATGAAAAAAGTTATGGACAAAACGTTCTTTACAAGTCACCTGTAAAAGACTTACTCCCTCCGTCCCAATTTATTTGACCCCTTGGCTCATTTCACATAGATTAAGAAAAATGTATAAATAAAAGGGAAAGTGGAATATATTGTATTGGGAATGATAAAAGTAGTATTATTTAGTGTTATATTGTATTGGGAATGATGAAAGTTGTATTGAAAATTGAAATGGGTCAGTTATTTTGGGACACTTTTTTTTAGAAAATGGGTCAGTTATTCCGGGACGGAGGGAGTATAACCCTAGGTGAATTCTCGATTTTTTTAAACCTTTATGCTCTCTTAAAATATGCAATAACTTCGGTATTGGAGTCGTTGTAGATACAACACCTCTTCATAGAGGATAACACTTAGGTAACATTGTGGTTGGTGATATTGTGACATTGGTTAACCACGATGTCATAAGTGTCTTTCTTCTTTCTCTTTCATAATATATTTTTTGTTTTTTTGTACATTTGTAACATTGTGGTTGACCAATGTCACCAACCACAATGTCACCCAAGTATTATCCCTTCATAGAATAGCAAAGTCGTCCCGCAATACATTCGACCAACACCCTTGTTATCTTCAAAATGAGTCCTAATCAAATCTTCAGAGTGCGATCCACATTTTTTTTTTGTGACTGAATGATCCACGTAAATTTCAATCTAAAATGTGTTGGAACAAAATGTGTTTAACAATGAACCTTAAAAAGTTTTGATATAACAAGGTATTAAAAATTGAAAATTGGACTAGCTAATATTTGTTCAAGTATACAGGACCATAGTTAAAAATTTATATCATACAAAGGTTCTGAATGAGCAAATAAAGAGCAAAAGAAATCAACGAAATTGAAGCTTAGATGCTCCTAAAGGCAAAGTGCTCCTGAAGACTAAAGCGCTCCTGAAGTCAAAGTGCTCCTCAAGACTAGTGCTCCTCAAGACTAGAGGCCCTGAAGCGCCACGTCATCAGAAACTACATCATCAGAAGCTGCCTCATCATAAGCCATTTCACCAGAAGCTGAAGATCAACTGGATTTGCAAAATTCAAGGATTCAAGAGTTGTTTCATGAATCGAAATTCATCTAAAGACAGCAGAAGACTAGTGGAACTTTGCAACGGTCATTTCAAAGGTGTTTGAAGGCATTTGCTTGCAAAAGAAACGAAAGCGTTGATATTGTACTTTGTACAAACTGTACAACCACCTTCTCCACAACTCTGCAGTTGTCCACGCTACAAGACAAGAAAACAGCTCTAGAATACGGCTACGCCTGCAAAGATGTTCCTTCACAATGGGAATGTATTTCAAATTGGTTTTTCATAGGACAACAACCAAATCAGGCAAAAGATCATTGGTGAAAGATCAAGCTTTAACAACGACTCTTTTGATGTGTTGGCAATTTCACAACGTCTCTTTCACACCTCTATATAAAGGAGTTAAGACTTAAAGTTTGGTATACGACTCTACTACAATTTACAAGCACCAAGCCTCTGCTGAAATTGTTCTGCTTTCAAAGTCACTTAGAATTTCTGTTTTCAAGTTCTTATCTTAGAAATTCTTAAGTCTTAGAGTCTGTATCTGATTGTATTGTGAGCGCCTCTGATTGTATATCAAGTGTTCAACCTCAAACATTATTCTTTGTAATCTTGTTTGTTTAGAAGTCTCTTGCAGTTGTGCTTGAGCATATAAGTCTCTTGATTGTGTTCTTGAGCATAGGAAGACTCTTGTGAAGTGTGCTTGAGCAAAGGAAGTCTCTTGCTGTGTGCTTGAGCAATTGTAATCAGATATTACATTCTAGTGAAATCTCTTTGGAAGTGCAAGGGGGACTGGACTACTTCCGGATTGTGGAAGGAACCAGTATAATTGCTTTGTGTATTTCTTCTTTCCTTTCTCTCTGTTTTATTCCGCTGCATACACTCCTGACCACTCCCTTCAGAAGCAGTTCTTCTAGCTTCTGAACTTAAGTGTTCTGAGTTTTAGAGAAAACGAAGAAACGTCTAACACAATTCAATCCCCCCTTCTTGTGTTTTTCTCACCTTCAAAATGTTCAAATACTACTCTCAATGAGGTAAGTATTCAAATTTAAACTAGTTATTTTTGGAATTAATCTTGTAGAGAGGGTAAAAAAATAACTCTGCATATTTTAGTTTAATCTTACTTCATCCCATCCCAGATAGGAATAAAAAAGCAAATAATGTGTACTTGATCTAAATGAACGAGAAATATTTTACTTGAGTATCATCCTAAGATATTTTTATTTTGAGGGAAATGTTAACGAATGACCTCGGGGTATTGGTTAAAGAAGCTAAAAGAAGAAAGTGAAAGTTAAAAAAGACATTTTTTAATTTTTTAATGCATTGATTACACAGCTTTCAAGGCAAATATTATTATATTTGCTTCCTTAACCAGTGCCCCTCGGGGCACTGGTTAACAATACCCTTATTTTAAATATATAAAAAAGTTTACTACTCCTAAAATCCGATAGAACGATCCAATAACGCTTAGATGAGATGATATAGGTATCTTCTAGCTTAATCAAGATCCTAGGTTCAAATCCACTCTTGGAAAGCAAAGTTAAAACTCTTGGGGAGAGTTTACCGCACATTTGGATCCACAATACTAAAAGGATTAGCCTTCGTAATTGCACGTGCGTACGTGGGTGTTACTCGGTTTACACCTAAAAAAAAATCCGACAGAACTACTATGCAAGGTAAAGGAGTAAAGATAAATGGGTATAGATCCATTAGAATAGTAAATATCTTCTACCCAATTCCAAAATTTTTACAAGAGAGTTTTCATTAAGATCTAATCATTATTATTCAGAAATTAACCCTCCCCCCGCACGGTCTTAATCATCATCAACCTTTCATCTCCGACCCTACACCATGCGATCATCCACCTTCAACCCTTCTCCCCCTCACTTTCTTTAACTTCTCTCTCAATCTCTCCAATTCATTAATCCATTTTTACAGGGATCGATTTTCAACTATACACCGTTGCACAATGTCTTATTTTTTCTATTCGCACCTCTCAAATTAAACTCATGAGTCTTTTTCTTCTTCTTCTCTCTTAATTCCACTCCTCTGAACAATACCATTGAAGCGTTGGTGGTTGTTCATCTGAGAAGAAATCACAAGTCTCATCAGCACTAAGAAAATTATGCTCTTCCATCTTCACAAACTGCGTCTGAAACTGAAAGCAATTACTCATAGAAGACGGTGATGACGACGATTCAGAACAATTAAACTTCAAGGAAGAAGAACCAGGAGACATCAAAAAGTTGTGATTTTGAAGAACCCCAGATGAAGAAATTGCTGCGTTGCTTTCGTCATTCAAGATTGCACTTGAATCGCTATCTGAAGAACCGTCTTTGAAATCCGGAGGAAATAGTGAAGCAACTCCATCACCGTTTTTGAAACAATCGTAGTTTAAGTCCTTAGAATCGGATCTAAGAATGGCGGTTTCATCAGAAGCCGTGTTTTCTGATTCTTGCAATGTTATCAACTCTTCTTTCACACAAACATCGCTTTCAGTAGTTGTGTTTTCTTCTTGTATTTGCAATCTTGATTTCAATTCCTTAACCTGCCAAAATAAGCATATGATACAAATTTCTTAGAACTCTTTATATTATTCTTCACTATACACTCTATAAAGATACTTCGGTACAATTCAGATGGTAAAAGATTGTAAAATACATTTATATGCTAAGGTGTAAAATCAAACTCGTAATTCTCCAGCATTATATGCAAAGAGATTCGAACCCGCCCTTAGTGTATCAGATATTCAAGGGGGGCATAAGTATCTCTGTAACACTAGTTAAAGAAACAAATATAGTAAAAATCTTTGTAACACTATTTGAAAAAATAATTTTACAGCCAAAGAAGTATAGTATAGCTATGTACCTCTTTGAGTAAGGTTTCATTGTCACGTTGGAGATTCTCACAATTAAGTTTAAGTGCATCATAATTGGCTTTGAGAACACCATAATCTCTTTCCAATTGTTTGGTCTTCCATCTAGCACGACGGTTTTGAAACCAAACAGCAACCTGTCTTGGTTGCAAACCAAGCTCTTGAGCAAGCTTCACTTTCCTATCTGGTTCAAGCTTGTTTTCAACTTCAAAATTCTTCTCCAAAGCCTTAACTTGATCCACACTTAGTCTTCGTTTCTTCTGCCCTGGTTCATCAACACATCCTTCTTCATCTAGTCCTTCCATCACGGACTGAAATTCCCTTCCATACACTTGGTTGTTCCTTGGACTCTCTTCTTCTATATCAATCAATGCAAGAAATCACACATATAAGTACACATAGTAACAGTTACTATCAAGCCTAATTCAGTTGAGATGCATTGAATGTTTTGTATCATAGTTGATTTGTCAGAATTACGGTGATCTGAAGTGATTTTGCAAAAGCTACAAAGTATAATTTTAAAAAAAATCAGACCATAGTATTTTATTTTTTTTTAATAAATTCACCCTAATATCAAACATGACAGTAATTGAACTAAAAATGATGAGTTGTAATGCAATATAGTGAATAAAAAGGAAGGAATCAAGCATAAAAAATTGGAGTAAGATAAATAAATAATGAAGAAAAAAAGGTATTACTTTTTAAAGGTCTAAACACATGAGATGCTAGATTGTAAAAAATGTTGAGACATGACAACAAAGAACAAACACGCACTATGAATATTATGTCTGAATTAATATGTAGCACAAAAATAAAATAAAGTCTGAAATATGAATTAACCTGTTGTTGGACAAATTGTCATGAGAGCACCTAAAGAATCGGAGCTGCCAAGTCTCTTCATGATGAGAACTTTAATTATAAGATTAAGGTTGTTAAATATGATTAGTACGAGAAAATAAAGATCCGAAGAGAAAAAAAAAGGTGAGAAGACAAAGATTATGTTTTTGTGTTTTCACTTAAAAGGAGAGTTTTGGTATCTTAAACAGCGCCAATTAGCACAATTGTTTAAGCAGTTACCATACAACCACTTATCACCATTAACTCCCATGTGTCTACCTTTGTTTTTTCTTAACACTTGTTCCTCTTCACCCATCAAACACTTCCAACACACAACACACAACACAACAAATCAAAGTAGTAGTGACTAATTAATGTGTTTTTTTTACAACACTGTTCTGGTCTGTTTTTTTTATTCTTCTACATCATTACACTGTCAAATTTTTATAGGCTAAGAAGGCAACAAACAGAGAAAGTGGGGATGAAGAAAAAGAAAGAGTTGTATTATGTTGAGTTGATGGTGAAGGAGTTCAAAGGCAAGCTTAGTTCATGTGAGTTTGTGACTATAAATAAACCCAACCTAGGTTACAATTTGACTGGGGTTGGGTTAGGTGACTGCAACTATAGTTGGCTATGAAATGTTAATGTAATGAAACCCAAATTCAACTCAAATGCAACTTTTTGTGTGTACCGGTTTAGCCGGTTGGATTTGTTGTTTTTCGACCGTTTTTCCTTGAGAGTGGTGTTTCGGCGTGGCTTTCGTAAGCTGAGATACGCCATTTGAGCCGACTAAAGATACGTGTTTCGTCAGCGTTTTTTACTGTGACAATAGCTACCACGCGCTACGTTAACTTTTGCATAAATATTTGGGAAAAAGAAATGTCAAATGATCTCTCTCTAACATCCACTCTAAAACCTATGTTAATTTTACCATTTTACTAGACTTTAACCCGTGCGATGCACGGATTTTTATAGAGTTTCATATATAAATATCATTCAGCTGAAGTAATCAAATGTGAATATCAACACAATTAAAATGATAATTCATAGTGAACATTGAAATCAAAAGAAAATAATAGACAAAAGTTTGCACCAAAAAAATAATATATGAAACTGATATGTTGTTACAGAAAGAAAAAAAAGAATAATGAAAAGAAGTTGTTATAAGAAAGGAAAAAAAAAATAAGAAAAGGAACTGCAATCTAGTAATTGGGAAAAATATAAAAGGAACCGCCAATAATAAAAAAGTAACTGCTATTGGAAAAGGAACCACCAAGGTGTTAGTGGCTTAAAAAAAGGTCTTACATATCTATTTTAGAAGCAATAATATTTCAAAAAAATGGTTGTAGCCTAGTGGTAAAAGTTACGAAGTGGTGGCATATGATACCTGGTTCGATTCCTTGCGAACCCTTTTTTTCATAAAAATTCCCAGAAAAAAGGGCGGGATTAGGGTTAATCAGGGTTGATTGGAGACTGTATAACATTTATATATATTAAGATATGTGATTTATTTTTAAATAATCATACTCATGTAAGATTGGTAAAATTTAATTTGGACCCGTGCAAGTTGGGGTCCAACTTGGTCATAATTGTTTAATAACATTCAGAATTGAAGAAGAAATTTCGCTCCACCTCCAATACAGTCATGGACTCATGGGGTTTGTTAGATATGGAAAAAATACTTTGTAAATTAAATGAGGAAAGGGGGGCTGCTAGTGTGTTTTTGGATAATAGGATGTATTGTATGTTTTAACCTGAAGACAACCTACAATAAGAGGTCATTTAAGTGGTCTAAGTTGGACCAAAACATGCACTGGTCTAAACTAAAGTGACCCTGTAAGATTTTATCCAATAGGCTTAAATCATTAAATGCAATTTTGATCCTTCTATTTTTTAAATTGTTAACTTTTCATACCTCTTTTTTCAAAACCAACTTTTTCATCCTTGATTAGAAAGTCAACAAAATTTGTTGGTCCCCTATCTTTAGATGATGTGGCAAATTCATTAATGACGTGGATTGTCTATGTGACACATCTTTTGACACATCATTTTCACTTCATTAAAATTTAAATATAATTATAAAATTAAACAATAAAAAATGGGAAATAAAATTAAAAACCCTAAACTGTTCTTTTATTTTCAAATTGAAGAGAGAGAGAGAAAAATCCCAAATTAAAGAACACAAGAACATATCCTTCAATTTCCTTTCAAATTCATCAACCATAGCCATCGATGGCTATGCCAGAAAGGTTGTAATTCTTATTTTACATAGAGAATACTCTATACATGAAACTGAGTCTCTTGGACCACAAGTATTGTAGTATAGTTTCTGTCTTACGAGAATCGGTCTCTAGGATTCAATCTTATTTAAATTAGTATTTTATATATCAATGCTGAATCCCAATATGAATGATGAATTTGAAAGGAAATTGAAGGATCTTTTCTTGTGTTCTTCAATTTAGGATTTTCTCTCTCTTTAATTCGGGAATAAAAGAACAGTTTAGGGTTTCTAATTTTATTCCCCATTTTTTTTTAATTTTAATATTAATTTGTTATTGAATTTTATGATTAGACTTAAATTTTAATGAAGTGGAAATGATGTGTCAAAAGATGTGTCACATGGACAATCCATGTCATTAATGAGCTTGTCACATCGTCCGAAAAGGAGGGGACCAAAATTTTTTGTTGACCTTCTATCCACGCGGATGACAAAGTTGGTTTTGAAAAAAGGGGTATCAAAAGTTAACAATTTAAAAAACTAGATTATCGACCCGTGCGCCGCACGGGTCTTATGAGCTGAAAAACATTCACTAACAACTAAAATGCCATAATTTAAAAAAAAAATGAACATTACATTATATATTATTGTATGAAATACTAAAATGCAACAAATAGTCGATGTAGTCAAATAATCACCTAAGTGATATTGTTTATATCAAACATTATAGAATATTTTCTCATAAACAACGTTGGATGTAAAAGCAAAATCTTCAACATCTTCATTAGTGATCAATATTTTCAACCCTTCTTTTGAAGTAACTCTCGATATAGCAATATACAACTGTCCACGTGAAAATACAGGCGTTGGAAGATATATGCCAACAATTTTAAGTGACTGACTTTGACTCTTGTTAATAGTCATTGCAAATGATACGGGCAAAGGAAATTGCCTTCTTTGAAACTTCAAAGGAATTCTCATGTCCGATGGCGTTAGAGATAATCTGGGTATAAACTTTCCCCTCGACTTACGGTAATTAACTATATAAAATTTATATTAGTAATATTATTAATGTTTTTTTTTAAGAATATTATTAAATTATCTATAATAATATAGTGATTTCATTAATTATTTATGTATATGCAAAAATTTGTTAAATATTTGTACCTCGCTTGTTGTAGAATTTATATGCTTATATCAGCAAAAATAAGTTTTTATGTCCCAGTATTAGAAAGTTGATATGAATTTTTTTGAAAACTCTTGACTATTATCGAAATACCAACATTAATGTAATGTTTATATTAAATATTTTTTACTTTATATAAAAATGTACTCGTTGTGGATTTTACACGCTTATATTCGTGTAAACAAATATGTTAGCTATGTTTATATTTTACATTCACGAATATGTGTCCCGTATTTGTTTTTTATATTTATCTCTTTGTGAATAAACAACATAATAAAAACTCATGTAATAAACTTCAATGACATGAAAATAATGATTTACGATTTAGCTCTAGTTTTCAGCTCTAGTTTTATGATTTAGAAACCTTTTGGCTACTGTATTTTTATAGAAGTTCTGAAGTATATTTTCCTAATCACAAATTCCTAGTTTTCTTTATCATCCCCTTTTATCCCAATTGAATTCGGTGCCGTTTTACAAATCTGTTTTGCTAAGTATTTTAATTTGAATTGCTTTCTTGTTGCTGCACTTATTTATTTAATTCCATTGATGCCTTGTTTCTTTATCATATATTCAATTCCATGTGATATTTAACAAATACTTTAGTTACAACCAAATAGATCATTTTTACACCAAATTCCATGTGATATAAAGGCAAAAGATTGAGCCACACCAAATTTATATTTTTTTTAAGTACAATTTTCCTGATTCTTATTCTCAAGGTATAAATTACATATTTTAGTCATACAAACTCTCAAATTTAGCAGCACTACACACAATCCTTGACTACTTCTATCAGTTCATTTCTTTTGAGTTTCTAATACCACTTGTCAATTGCCAAACATTATCTCTTAGGACAAAGTCTGCTGCCACACTCTTGGAACTTTGATCAAAATTCAACCGCATTTTTCACTCGAGATAAAAGGCTTGTTGAATTGTTTCTCATTGTCATTTTTATGCAACGTCATTTTTACATGTGCCCTGCAGCTTTGCATAAAACATGGTTGCTAACACAAGCTACTCCACAGTCAATCCATCCTTAAAGTATTCCTCCCAACTCCTAAGAAAAGTATTCCTCCCAACTTGAAACACCTTAAATCCATCCTTTAATTATACCCACAACCATGGTGCCTATTTGAAGTTGTTAGCATATGTAAAGTAATAAGCCTCACAACAATAAAAACATTAGGTAATGAAACTGACAACAATAAATCATTGTAAAGAAGGCTAGGCTCTAAATGCTGAAATTAATAGTAAGGAAGTTCTATACAGTAGCACAAATTTTCTGAAAAAATTATAATGGCTAGGCATGCTTTCATAGTTGAATCCATCACAAAAAGAAATTCTTCTTGTATTTGCTCTATTCTTCATGTTTACTTCACATAGTCTTGTTGCATAAAACTAACATTATTTCTAAATAGTTAATAGGACAAAAAAGAAAAATCATGCCTACTACCCACAATCACTTTTTTCTAGAGAAATACCTAGTCAAGCCTACTCCTTCATAAGTTCATAGAAAATATGTCTTAAAATGGGGACATTAAAAGGGTTTGTTTTAGTCAAGTTGAAAGATAATTAACCTATACAATTTGAGATATATTTATCAATTACTTCAATAAAAATTAAAGTTTCATCTGAAGAGAAACGAAAAATCTATTAAATAATTTATCTTTAACACACTTAAGAAAGAAACAGTGAGAATGGCTTTTATAAATCAGACATAAGTTTATAAGTGAATGAAAGACCATGGTCACACCATATATCCGTGTAGAGAAAAAAAATCCTTAAGCCGTCACAATTTTGAATGAAACTACATACCTAGATAATGCCAGCACAATCAACTTTGAAAAAAAGCAATCATTTCTGCCAAAACAATATCCATAAGCGAAACATTCAGATCGATTTATCAGAAGAAGTAATCATTTTGATGGCAAACATGTTGGGTATGGAAGATTAAATGAATATGTAAGGATGTGTTTCAATTCATTCTGATTTGTATGTATATATAGCAGAAAGGGAAGGGTGAAGAGTGCTACGTTGAATTGCTTTGGAAATAGCTAAACCTTTGTTGAGTGGTTATTATACGTGTTATGTGCATGGGGAATAAAAGCAGATTTTGTTTTGAAATTCAAATTGGAAGCTAACAGTGCTAAAACCATGCCTTAATAAATGCATAGGAAGTGGAATGAACCTAACAAATGGCCGGCATAATTTGAATTTCAAATTTAAGATATTGAAGGAGGGAAATATTTTAGGGTTTAGAGGATTAGCATTAAATGATAGGTAATTAGAGGGAAATTTTTAGGTTTAGTTGTAGCTAGACCTAATAAGCTTTAAGAATAAGTGATAGGGGGATCAGAATTGCATTTAAGCCTATTCAATAAGAGAGTGATTGTTAAAAAATACTCCATTTCAAAATGAGTGTTGATTTAACCAATAAAATTTGTTTTAAAATGAATGTCATTTTCAATTTCCAATGCAATAATACACTACTTCCAAAATATTATTTTTTCTTTAATGAAAATCAAACTAATAGTTGATTAGGATGATTTGGTGAAATAACATACCTCTTTCTTTTAATTAATGCATTTCTTAATATGTATGTAAAAACCTTAAACGACATTCATTTTGAAACAGATGAAGTATATTAGAAAGAGAGTGACTATAACGAGTTAAAATCATCTCCATTTAAGATTATCTCCATTTCTTCCATTTTTTAAAAAATATTTTTTTTTTGTAATCATCTCTCTTCAAATTTTATATTCAATTTATTTTGTCAAATGGTCCCAACTATAACGCTTCTCTTTAAGAAATGTAAACTATTTAAAGCATTCTTTAAACAATTAAAATAGTAAATTTTTATGAAAATTATTTATATTTAATGTATTAAAAATTAAATTATTTAAAAATAAAATAAAATAAAATAATTTAATTTTTTAAAAAATAACTTTTTTATTTAAAAACTTTAAAGAATGCTCTAAGCGCATTCTTCAGCAAAAACTCTAAATATTTGTAAGAAGATTAATAAAATTCTCCACTTTCCTATCATGATTCAAATCTACGGGAAAAAAGATCTACGGCTTTTTAAGTATATGTGAAGCGTTTTAAGATGTGTTTCGTTGTCAACTTTTAGAAATTTTTAATATAAGATAAGATTAGATAAATATGAATTTTTACACACAACTTAAAAATTTATATTTAATTTATCTATTGTTAAAAAAATTAAGTTTTTGTTAGAGATTTAAAATGTTATATTGTTAAAACCTAAAAGTACACATGAGTTGACTTTTTAAAAAACTGTGTATCGAATCAAAAAATCGACTAATCCGAATAGACCAATCCCACCGCCATTTGCGGGAGCCCCATTTAAAGCCAAAACAAAATTATGTATGGGCTTAGCCCACCAAAATTGATACCAGAGAAAATTGAATCTAAGACCTTAAGAGGAACATACTCCAAGACTCCAAGTCAACGTCAAATGGGCTACACATGAGTTGATTTAAAAATAAATATCAATACTGATGACGAAAAACATTTGAATTTTTTTTTTAAAGAGACTATAAAAACGAAAAATGATATCAATATAGGAACTAAAAACATGTCTAACTATTATATATTTTTGGATGATTGTTGGTTCAATTCACACATACGCAATCAATGATCTGTGGTTGATTTTGAACAAGTATTAAAGCGGTGGATGTGCAGCGGACTAAACCGTATAGAAGACTTGAGATCTTAGACAACAATCTAAAAAGACTTTTTTTTTTTTTTTTTTAATAATCTATCTAAAAATACTTATATTGCATAAAATATCAAGGCTTATATGCAATTTTTATCTCCTTATTTTGACAAAATCATAATTTTAATTCTCCCATTTTTAATCGCCCAATTTTGATTTCCATTTCAGAATTTTTTTACCAATTCATAATTTTGATCATCCAATTTGATGATGTGAGAACAAGTTAGGTGATCTAATATGAAAACAAAAGGTATAGTTGTTGAATGTCTCCGAAAATCGCTATGGATGATGTCAATGGGCAGCAGCGAAGCTAGCGTAATTTTTACGAAGAGGCCAAATACAAAGAATTTTTTGAAGTAAAGAAAAATTAACTTTTTTTAAACTTTATATATTAAATTTAAGGGTTAAATATGTTTAATCTCTATAAAATTAAGCTTTAAGGAGTCAAATATATATTCATATGAATATTTTCTAAATAAACTAACAAATTCTTTTTCAATGTAAACAAAGAAGCTATTTCCATTAAACTATAGCCCATTATATTTGAATTTGACTAATGATAATTTTTATTACTAAAAATGTTTTCTCTATAGTTGTTGTAGAGACTGAAATGTCAATATATGACAAATAAGTTTATTAATCAAGTAATAGTTTGTTAATTTTTTTGCAAATAAATTTATTTGAGGTAGCTAAAAATATATTATTGGGGTAGCTAACTATATTAATATACCCAGCCATTCAATAAAAATAAAAATTTTGGGGTAGCCAAAGCTACCCCTTCATTACACAAGCAATCGCCCCTGTCAATGGGAGATGCCCAACGATGATGTTTGATTTGCAAAAACTAGGAAGTTCAAGTCAAACTTTGATTAAAGTGAGTGAGATCTGAGATGTGATGTTAATAGTGGATACAAATTTCAATTCTTATGATGCCTAAGTCAATTTATACATGGGACGTGGATCTCTGAAGTGTTTTACGGATGGCTAATGACCAAATTAAGAGTATTTGGCGAGTTGATATGGCCCAGGTTAGAGGTGCATGCCCAGTTACAAACCAAATTTGTAGTGCAGAATAAAAACCATCCAATTGACTGTTGATTGCCTATGATTCTTTTTGGGGGGTAAGCAGCCTATGAAATTGAATATATGCATTCTCTTATCTAGTCTGGTCTAGCACTACTTTTGAAACCTTGTGTATACTCTTCAACGCTTATTCCCTGGGTTTTTTAAATTTTAAGATGCGAGTGTTGAACTGGAATAGATAGTTAGGCCGGCCTTCGTCAGTTTCTTCTAAAATAGAATTGGGCACGTTAGTATCAATTGTGATTGGGTTTAGCAGACACGGTTAGACTATCGTAACGATGCAAAATAAAGTTTGAATCTTTTTTTTTTTAAGAAAATAAAGTTTGAATCTTAATTGGAAGAGATATAAACATTTAGTGATGATATGCTTCGAATAAGATTACTTTCAATGGAAGAAACCTATGTAAAAAGAAAAATACATTAGCAACTTAAACAATTTTTTATATATAGAAAAACCATTTAATTTTGATGAAGTGGGTTTATATAATTTTTTTTCTTCATATTTGTTGGGTCATGAAAAGATCTGAGGAATTACCAAATTGGGTTTTGACACTCTGCACAACCACACAACTGAATTGATAATGCATCTTCACTCAAAATCTTAAGATATTAGATATACATTTCATGTTAATTATATGTTGCTCAACATCCATTTTTCCATGTACAAAAAAAAATCCATTTCCATTCAATGACACTTCTAACCACATCAACAATCCTCCTCTCAAATGTGAGTTCATCCATTAATATGAGTATGTTCTTCCTCAAATGAAAGTTTTTCATCCATATACACTTACACCTCCGTTGACACTCCATCAGCGAGATACGTCGTCTAACCATCATTGTCAGAAAGACTTTAGATACAAGAAGTCGGTTGAACCAATACGGCTGACTCATGTATAAATATGTATTTATACATGATTTTTCTATATTAATTAGAATAAGTATTGACGAGATAAAACAAGAGTTTATTCTTGGATGAAACAATTTTTGACCAGACGATATTTACTTCACAATTGAACTCCGAATTACCATATGGTTAACATCAACAAAAAAGTTGCTAAATCTGATCTATTTATTTTCTTTTTACAAGGGAATTGAATAAATTTTCATCAAGTAGTATTTAACAAATGCTAAATTTGAATATTTTATTTTTGAAAAAGTGCTAATTTTTTTTTTTATCAGTACTATTATGTATTCAATTTCTGTTTTCAGGACTCAAATAGTACTACTAGTATTGAAAATGATGATCATACATTGCGTTGAGTGTTGACCGTTATTTAATTCATTTTTTGAACGGGACCATTATGTAAATGTTTAAAAAAAGATTTGTCGAATAGCAAAGAAATGTGGAAAGGTTATAACTTATAAGATGCGTGCTTCATATTTTTCCCTCAAAAAAAAAAAATGTGCGCTTCATATTCGTTCTTCCTTATATTTGTGCTTCGAATTTTGGTTTTTCAAATGTTCAAGGACCAGAAATGTTATTGTCAACAAAAAAAAAAGGACCAGAGATGTTTTCATTTAGTTAAATTTCTTTATGCTAAAAAAAAAAAGAAGTTAAATTTCCTTAGAATAAATATTTTTCCTTGAGGTTTCATGAGCCCTATCCGCCCCACACGTTTATCATTAGATTGGTTTGATTTATTTTTCATTTTCTCTCAATGCTATATACCAGTTGATATCCAACCGAATTAACCATAAGAGTTGATTGGTCTGAATATTAAATTTTTGAGCCCTTATACATGGACCGTCTTAGATGGCATACACTCTTTGACATCCACACACAATTGTGACATGGCGCAAAACATTTAAAAAAGAGATGAGATGGAGTGATGATGTGATGTGAAATTACTAAAATACCCTTGACACATGAGGGTGTACATGAAACGTGTATAAAAAAGGGTGTGTACCTATCTTTTTCCTAGAGTTTTATCAAACCAGTCCCAATTCAGCATGTGTAAACCCCTACTTTCTCGTTGCTTCATCCTTGTGAGCAAATTTCTCAAAGTTTGATTAATCTAAGTATCTAACAGTGAATTTATAAGTTTATTATTATATTTTCTCACCGAACTTTAAACTTGAAGTATCTAGAGACACATTGAAAATGGGATATGGGCATGTATTGCATCGGCAAATCCTCCTGAATGCATGAGACACGCACCCACTTTCCCTAAACATGTGGTATATATGATATATGAACTCATAAATAAATGCTGTCGTTTCCAGCTTCAACTTGCAGACAAATTTTACTAATCAGTTCCATTTCATTGTCTCCTCTTTCTTTCCCATGCAATTTCAAAGCAGTGACAACCAAGCATGAAATGGAATGGGTGGGATGGGATTTGGAGTTTTCAGCATAAAATCAGTATGGTTATTGTCAATCATCGGGCCCTACCGCCATGAATTTGTTAATTAAAAAACTCGAAATGTTTCTAGCCGTTAACAACACGTGTGTGTGGTGGACCAAAATATTGATAACTTCATGAGAAGGGTACAATTCATTAAGCTAATGAACATTGTAATCTTTCCACTTTAGTTCAGCCATCGCTAAAAATGATTTTTAGTAGATCGATTTTACAAAATTTATTGTAGTTAAAAATTGAACTAAACATAAGATAATAATTTATGATTGGATGCATGCATTCACTTAAATGTGATTTTTACAAAGAGAAATGTTGTTTTTTTACACAAAATCTTATGTCAACACTATATTTACACGTCTGATATCAACACTATATACTTATACATCTTCTCATTATAAAAATCAAACCTCAGTGAAATTATCAAAGAAGCACTAATATATATTTGATCGAAATATTCGTCAGCGAAATTATCAAAGAAGCATTAATATATATTTTTCCTATCTAATTTATTTTTATGATATTTTCTTTATTTATTAATTGGGATGTAATATCGATCATATTTGGTTTTTGTAGCTAGTATGAATGCGTTTAGGTTGCCTGCGCCATTATTTTTTTATCCGTATAAATATATCATTTGTTCGTTTCAGACTCTCTAAGATTTTTCTTCGACTTTTAGTTCTCTAAAAAATTTCTATCACCCCTTTTAGTCTTTACATTTTTTTTTGGTAGAAGGAGAAAAAGAAAAGAAAAAGAAACTAGGCTACAACCTTAAGAACTGTACTCTAGAAGCACCAGCGAGAAGTAAATCTTCTAAGCCTGGGATGAGGTTCTCCAGCTGCACTAAGAAGAATCGTGGATGACACCATGTTTAGCTATAAAATCTGCACATTCGTTAGCTTCTCGAAGGATGTGAGTCAACTGCACATTCCAAAGGAGATTAAGGAAATCCTTTATATTTAAGTCAACTCTTGTGTAGCCATCATATTTTTGAATGAATTTTTTTAGAAATTTAGAATATTATAAGAATCTCTAAAAATTTTTTTTTTAATAAAACTTGAATTAAATATACCTTTTTATATTTTGGACGCTTAAAAATTCATATTTTCAATTAAAATATAAATTGGTTTGTCAATTTAAAATATAAACTATAGATAGAAATGACTTGTCACCAAAATATTCTCTTTTCGTGGATTAGACGTCATCACCAAGACCATATATTTTCGATTTAGTTTGTTTTTCGAAAATTGCTGTTGACACATATGCAAAGGTTGAAAAATACTAGTAAAAGACGAAAATGCCCCGCGGCAATTAACTATCAAAATTTTAGAACCGGCTGCAGTTAACTGCCGAGGAAAAAAGGAAAAAAAAAAAACCTCCATCAGCACTTAAGTGCTAAGGAGCTCAAAACTACAATTCTAGAGCTCAAACCAATAAAAATTGAGTTTCAAGACATCGATATTTTTTTTTTTGTTGAATTGACATTGGTTGGATCTAGGGGTGTTCGCGGTCCGGTTTGAATCGGTTTTGAGATAAAAAGTCAATCGATCCAAAATAAAAATCATATGCGGTTCGGATGATTATTAAAAAAAATCGATCCGATCCGATCCAATCCAAATATATGCTGATGCGGTTTAATTTGGATCGGTTTTTGGATATCCAAAGTGAAACAAGTAATTTTTTTATCAATATCAATATTACACATACACAATAAAATAATAGATTTGATACAAAATATAACACAAATGTATTAAAAAAAGTTAACATTACCAATGAAAATGATTGATTATATTTAAAATAGATGAAGTAGTAATAATATAGATTAAATTAATGCAATATATATGATTAAATATCAACCATCAATATATTAATGCAATATATAATACTAATAAAATAATAAATAAGTATTAAAATTTACTTTCGCGGTTCGGTTTGGTTCGATTTTGAAAAGGCAGTTCGAAATCCGATCCAATCCAATCATAGCGGTTTTTCCAAAACAACATCCAAACACATCCAAAAATATTCGGTTTTTTGCGGTTTTTGGTTTTTTTTGGATCGGTTTGCGATTTTATTTTGGATCGGTTTGGATTTGAACACCTCTAATTGGATCAATGTCTCAATCATGAACACTAAACATTATCGTGAACTTGTAATTACTGCAAGAAATACCGATTATTGTTAAAGTTATAAATAATTTTTAAGTATCCATTCACCCTAAACTGTACTATTAACTTTCTCACCTTAGAAGCTAACTAGGCAAAATATAATAATTCCACCAAACCAGGCAATCATATGCCTTTCATTAAAGTGGTTTTAATTAGTAGGCTCCAGTCCAATGCTTTTAAAAGTGAGAAAGAGAGAGGCCTTTTTGTTGTTTTAGTAGCTCTAGAATAGAATAACACAACGAAGAGAGTAAAACAAACTAAGAACCAAAAAATAAAAGGAAAAGGAATTGATTAGTTGAGAGTGTTTGTCTGACAGTGCATAACACCTAGTGGTAGGCAGCATACTTTTTTTGTTCTCTTTTCTAACTTTGTTAATGCTTTCCAAAGAATAACACCAACATAAGGGGAAACAAACAGAATCTTGACTGAGACTTTTTTTTCAATTTATGTTATTATTATCATCATTTCTCTGTTTTTTTTTCTTTTCCATTTGGATCAAGCTTGTTTACATGGATAACCAAATTATTATCTCAAACAACTTCTTGTTTAGTATCATTGTCACAAAGACCAACAATTCATGACAAAACACAAGAATAATGACATAAGAACAGAGAAAAACTATCATTGTATTTGTTGCTTAAATTAGTCATAAATCTTTCTACTGAATTAGTCCACATATAAATGATACTAGTACATTCCTTACAACTATATTTCATAATTAACAAAACAGCATCACCACCATGAGACTGTGCATTTTCTCATAACAGATTTATACTTTGGATCTAATTAAGCAACATGAATTATACTTAGTCATTGGGACAGTACTATTTTGCTGCCACACGTAGGCATGGTTCATAATTCACATACCTAAATAGGGTGGCACTAGCTAGCAGTGAAGAAGCATGCATGGTTGGTGGATGTTCTTAAATTGTTTTTCATTCTTTCTAGTTAGGACTTGTAACTAAGTACTATTTTCCATGGTGTATGTGGTATATTACCAAACTTCCATGATTGTTGTGAATTTGTGATCATGCAGGATAATACTTAATATCGGTTTATGTTGGATTCTTCTTAAATTTTGATCATATACTATCACTATGAATGATTGATTGCTACTGGACGTGCTGAGTACCACTACAAAAAAACGCGCTAGATTGCGGGGGTTTTAGAGCTAATTTGCGGCGGTTTTTAACCTCCACAGAATGTTTTGCGGGATTTTTCAAAACCCCCGCATATACTAATCCCACAAATTAACTGCGGGGGTTTTTCGTGACCGCTGGTATTCAGACCCAAAACCTCCGCAATATAAGTGTTTAATCTGCGGGAGTTTTTAACCTCCTTAGATACAGGGATATATATTTTTTTTAATTTCTTTTTTGTTTGTTTTGTGGGGGTTTTTAACCTCCTTTAATACAAAGATAATATAATTGTATTTTGTTAAATAAATTTTTTCTTCATTTAATCTATACTTGCTTTTAATTGCAATTTATTGGTATTGTAAGATTTAAATTTATCAATATCCTCAATTCCAAAATAAATATGTAACACTAACAACGTGTCCAAAATATCCATATATAATCTAATATCAATTGTGACAATACATAACAAATTCATAATAATATCATAAAATATGTCTTCCTCTAAAAGAGATATCACAACAAAACATAGTGTCATATCTTTTGTTCAACCTTCCATTAAAATTAAAAACTTAGAAGTTCTACAATCAACCAATTGTTGTTTGAAGTTTGATATAAAACCTTTATATAATCTAAAAACCATCAGAAGTTGCTTCCACCACATGATCCTCTTCCTTCAAAGGCGAATTAGGCTCACTTGCAACATTTGTCTACTGAAATTAAAAAAGAAAACACTTCATTAGATAAAATATTTGACAAAGCTTCCAAAAACTTTCGGAAAAAAGTAAAACAAATACCACACTAGATTGATCGTGCTCTGAACCAAACTAAGAAAAGCACCAAACTAACATAACGCTCTTTATTGGCATATAATTGTATCAGAAGTTCACAACAAGTAAAACAGGAGGACTGGTTAATTTAAACTTGAAATGCTATTTTCTTCTATCATTTTGGACGGGTACTTAACTCTCTTTCTTGAATCATCCTAAATTAAAAAGTAAAATAACTTCGTCCAGCTTGATGCAAAAAAAAAAAAACTACAGCTACCGACATATACAATCTAATAAATCACATGATGTATTCGACCAAAAAAAAGTCACATGATGTATTATTTTGTCAAAGAAAGGAACAAAGATAGGATCATAAAAGAACTCACATTAGATGAACCAAAGAAGTTAGCCACTTCATCAGGAATCCTATATATGCTTTGACATTTTTTATTCTGCTATCTGCCATCGGTTGTATATCAGAAAAGCTGGTCTGACTATTTTGTTCTCCTGCTGGGGCTGTTTTGGTGCTGTTAGTTTGCTTGGGTAGTTGCGTTTTGTGCTTCTGCTGCAGCTGATCGGTTTGGTGTGTGTTAGCTGCCAGGATGCAGTGGTTTCTCGTGTTTTATCAGCTTCTGCTCTTGTTGGTTGGTTTGGTTATTTGGTTCCTTTTCTTAGTGTATTGGCTGTTCAAAAAAAAAAAGATATAGGCAGAAGCTGAGACTCAATTTCCATCCCAAGAGAGTCCTGGACAAAAACCTTCGCATTGGAAACCTGTGGCAAGTATGTTCTTAAGTCAGTCATGTAAAAGCATAAATCAATGTCTAAAGACTTCAAAACTTATCCAAGTAAATTTGTAGGAATACCATATCTAATGTGTGTGTGTTCTATCTCCATTAGCACGCTCAGAATGAATAATGCCTAAATATCAAGAAGAAAGGAATGAATAATGCCCAGCCAGGTAAGAATGATATATTAGAGCTCAAAATCATTTAACAGGTTACCTCATAAAGTAAATGAGTCAAACAATATACCTAATAATAAATACTCATTATTCTCTCGCAACCCTTTAAAGCTTGGCCTACTTGTAAAATAACCAGTCCAATATGCATTTGGATGATCAACATACCTGACAAATTGTGTCTTAAAACTCAAATTGGAGCTGTCTAAATTATGTGTGGCAACTTTGAAGCGAAGGGGAAGGGACATGAATGGGAAGTGAGCGCAACTCTGCTCCATCCCTCAAACATATTAGCAGTTTTCTCAGCCTCCAGGTAAATTGATAAGTAGTCGTCTCCTCCATCCCCCCTTGGATACAGACAAATTTTCCTAAAGCAAAACCATAGCATATCAAAACACACTAAATCATGTCAAAAGAGTGCATACTTCACTGCAAAACAGAGTTTATATAGAACAATAGACATAATAAATTGGTTCAAACATAGCTTTCCAACACAACAGCAAAAAATAACCAACACAGCAGCAAAAAATAATCCAACACAATAAACAATGGTACATTGACATTCATTCCACTGTCATCAGATTCAATTACTTACATCTAGACTCCAAAAGTTATTTTTCAACACTAAGACAACAAAATTAATTACACACAGAATTTCAAGAGTTGAAACACTGTATCATAGTTGAATAAAGTTTGTTCATGGCTTGTGACAGCTATTGAAGAACCCTAAAATTGTCTTAAAATTGTAATATTGCAGAAAATATTGGTGAACTCTAAATATTGATTTTTCATCAAAATCAAAAGCCTCAAACCCTAGAATTATTAATTTCATTAAAACAATTCAAAGGCAAGACAATTTCATTAAACCCTAATTCCCAAATTATTGAACAAATTGATTTATGGAAAATAGAATAAAAATACCTTTATGAGGGAGACAGTGATGGAACAATGAAAGTGACGGAGGGAGAGAGTGAGAGTGATGGAGTGGTTTGACAGCAGCGAGAGTCACAGAGGAAGAGAGTGAGTGTTGGAACAGCGGTTCTGGAGAGTCACGGCGGCGAGAGTGAGAAAGAGAGGCGCTGGATCTGTGAGTGAGAGAGAGTGAGAAGGTTCTGGATCTGTGAGGGAGAAAGAGATAATAATGTGATAAAGGGGTTTTGTTTTGTTTTTAATTTTTAATGAAATAGAAGAGAGGGAAACGAAAATATAAGTGCCCCACAAGTGAAAGTGTAGCGGGATAGGTAGAAAAAGAAAAAAAATTGCTTTAATTTTGCGGGGGTTTTAAACTGCTGCAGATTGATAAGTATTTGTTACAACTAAAAGGGAACGCGTCACTGTTTCAACTAATTTGCGGGGGTTTTTTAAAACCTCCACAAAATAACCTCCTCAATTCCACGCGTTTTTTGTATATCAACGAATGCTATCTTTGCTGATGTGTTTTTATAGGTGTTATGTTTTTGATTGCATATAAATTTATTAATTTCCATTTACTGTATATAAATTCATTTGCAAGAAACTTGACAAAAGAAACTCATTTTATTTTTTTGGATAGCAAAAGAAACTCATTCTGAAAATGCAAATTGTTTTAAAAATTGCTGCTTACGCTAAAAGATTTGTTATCTCACACACACACTCTCCTAGAAATGACCAAAATACCCTAACGATAGTTAACTACCGTCCGCTGCAAAGAGAAATATTAAACAGGGAACTGCAATTAACTGCAGTTGAGAGTATTGAAGATCATTTCCAGATGTGTGATAGCAACCTTTGAAGTCTAAAGAGCAATATTCATACTCTTTTATCTTGAGCCTAGGACAAGCCCAACATAATTTTTTTTTTTTTTGCATGAAATTTTGGAAGTTGCTCTTTAGGCATCTAGAAATTGCTTATAGTACCTCAAATTACCCACAATACCCCAATGACAATTAACTACCGTTGCACGATTTTTTTAGTTGGTTAAATCGATTTAAAAAACGATTTAACCGGTTTAAAAAGTACTGAATGGTAATTAACCACCGTTTTGAAGTGAACAGAGTTAATTGACATGTTCAATATATGCTTGTGAGCAATTGCTAGGTACCTAAAGTGAAATCCATTGTATGTGTTAGGGCTGATTAAATAGTAGACCAAAAATGATTCAACCCATTGTGTGAACAAAAAGTAAAAAAAAGTTGGGCCACTTAAATAGTAGACCAAAACTGATTCAACCCATTGTATGACCTGCAATCCACATAACTCGAGAACCGGCAAAATCACAAGTACATGTGAAATTGGGCCTCAAATTGATGTGAGTGGGCCATAATCGAATCTGACCAATGCCCTGACTTACCAAACATATTCGAGTAATGCACCAAATTAATCATTGACTTTGCAAGACACTCTCAAATAGGTCTCTGACTTCATACATATTTCAAAAAGTTTTCCGATTATGTCAAATTTTACTCATATTAATCATTTAAAAAAAATATTAGAGACTAAATTGATACTAAATAGATAAACCGAGGGATCAAATTGATAACACATTGTTAAAATATAAGGGTTTAATTAATATTAAATGGTTAAATATAAGGATCAACCTAACAATTTAATAGTTTTAGCAAAAAAGGGTTATAGTCATTTTAATCCCTGAATGTGTATCGAGTAGCCATAATAGTCGTTCAATGTATCGAAATTTCAAAATAGATCTTGATTGTGTATTTCATTAGTTTAAATAGTCCTTTACGTTAAAATGTTTTATTGATATTGTCATATTGAACCCTCAATATACTTACTTATTGTCATATCGTACATATTTATTTTCATATCTGTCCCCATATAAGAAAGGTAATGTCAGTATCAAAAGACTATTTGAATGTCAATGATTATTTTGATTAACAAAGTGCACATTCAGAGGGACTTTGTTGGAATTTCAATACATTGTTAGATTGTTTTGTCTATTTGTTACATTTAGAAACTAAAATGACTACTAAAAAATAGAGTTTTTTTTTTTTTTAACTTTATAAAATACTTATAATTTCAAGAATCTATTTGAAAGTATTTTACCAATTTAGAGTCACACCGGAAACTCCCACCGGGTTGTTCATAGATATTTTCAGTCTCACGTGTAAGTCATAACATAAGTCATAAGGAGGCTCCACCACTATTAAAGTAACGCGTAATATAAAACCCAAAATCAAAGCAGCATTGACTGAAAGTCTAAACATGGAAAAAACTTGGCTGCTAAGTAAACTCGGAAGTTTCCTATGAAAGGCTAAATTACCCAAAAATTCTAATTACCATCTAATCAGACCATGATTTGTGGTGGAAAAACAAACTAAAATCTCCACATCTTCCATGTACACTCTTCTCTCTAACATTCTCTCAATCAAATCTCACTACCCTCTTTGTTTCAGCAATGGTTTTTCATCTTAGAAATCTCCTTCATTTCTATCATTGCAATGATAGCCCTAACCCTTCCCCTCAACAACCACCAGTTGCATACACTCCCTACGGAATACTTCATCATTTCCATATCCACACACTTCGTATCGCTATGATGGCCATGGCTTGCTTTGTTACTACGGTTATGCTTTTCTTCTTCTTTTTCATATCCATAAGGAAATATCAATCAAGAAGACATAATCATACCAATAACCGCCATAGAAGAAACACGCCGGTATTGTTTGATGTCCATGGTTATAGAGATTCTACAAATTCAAATGATGATGATGATGATAATGATGGTGATGAGAGGGTTATTGTTGATCATCCTATATGGTTCATCCGTACCGTAGGGCTTCAACGATCAGTGATAGATTCCATTACAGTCTTCAAATACAGAAAAAATGAAGGACTCGTTGATGGGACAGAGTGTTCTGTTTGTCTTGGTGAATTTCAAGAGGAAGAGAGTCTCAGAATTTTGCCTAAGTGTAGCCATGCTTTTCATATCCCTTGCATTGATACTTGGCTTAGTTCACACAAGAATTGTCCGTTGTGTCGCGCACCTGTGGTCCATGATGCTGCAGAGGTGAGTATCACAGTCACTGATCAACTTGATTCAATTTCAAATGTTTCCGGTGAGACTCAGAATCAAGGACCGATAGAAAGCTTTGATAATGCTGTTGGGGAAGGATTAGGATCACATAGTGTAGGAGAATTAGATATTATTATTAGAGTAGATAATGATGATGGTGATTCTGGTGTATCATCTAGTGAAAGGTTAAATAAAAACAATGTTGCTTAATAGAAATGGAAGAGGAAATCCAGCATAAGAATAGGTCATTTTCCATGGAATCATCTTCTACTTCAATAAAATATATTTCATGATCTGTCAAGTTTAAAGATCAATGAATTGTGCTGATTTGAGGATTATTAAGGAATAGGCATTGTTCTACTTTGTTTGGAATCTTTGGATGTCTTCTATTTACAAATAACAGTCCATCTTTCAGTTTCAGTTTCAGACTTTCCATATGCTTGCTTTGTGTATATGTATGTATATTCAGCAGAAATATGGCATCGCAATTTACATAAAAAAAGGTTGAGTAAATTTGGTATTTCTGCCCTGTTTCCTCTGTTTTATATGACGAGCTTACCGCGATGTATATAGCTGCTTTCCTTATTAGTTTCTAGTTTTAGTCCCATTGTTAAATTATAGTGGAGCAAATTCTAAAACATAACATGTAATACATATTTTTTGACTAGGGCAAACATACCTCATTTTGTCAGCAACAATGTGATCAATACAGTCACAAGTTTCAATAAATAAACTCAAACTAGTTAAAGATAAACAAACTCAACTCTAGACTCTAGAGTTACTAAAATTGACTATAACAAAAAGGAATGTCTGCAATCTGTTATTATGGCACCAAAATCTAAGGCCTCTCTCGTAAAATTGTTGTCCACTACCTTCTTAGCTCGAAATCCACATTTTCCATTTGATGGTCATGGCTCCACTTGATTGCTGACAACGATCCACGTGATTCTCCTTCATCCACCGAACAAATTTGGAAAAATCAATTCTGTTTTAACAAGCATGAAACCACTCGAATCATTTCTGATGCAGGCACCAATGCCTTCTCGATTACTAGCATTGGAAAATGAGGCATTGATGTTGCATTGCAGCCTATTTGGTTCAGGTTTTAACCATCTATCTCTATCAATTGGAGCAACAGCTCGTTTCTTCTTTTGCCTCATAGTCTGCGCTGTGCAGCACGCCAACCATCAAGCAAGTTTCTTGCTTGCACTGCCACCTGCATCGCAATTTCAAGAATGTTATCGCACAGCCGAAAATTCCTCCACTTTCATACGCTTCAAATTGAAACTGCAAATAGTAAAGTCTACTATTTGAAACAGGGAAGCTTTTTCTGCAGTGAGTGAACATATGACAGCAAAAATACCTTGAGACCGCAGCACCCGACTGGTTTAACAGAGTCTACAATCAAATTGTCAACACATACATAAACGATAAGCACTGCAAACAGTATGATGACCATTATTCTCGGCGCTCCAACACGGTTTATCCTCCTTCACAGAATCAAACAACAGGACATAAACAATCCGATTAGCAGTAATATCAACCACTTCAGGTTTATACTGATATACATGCCAACATACATTAATCAACAAAGAGTATCTTTATATAACACACAACAGCAAAACAATTTTAAATGGCAAATTACATATTTTGTTATGGTCCTTTTTTAATCACTATATATTGGACCCTATAAATTCATTATCAAAGATATATTTTCAGTGCTGTAGTCCAACTCTCCAACTATAAGAAAAATCAAAGAAATCAACTCCTTATACAGGGTATAAGCTAGAATAAATCAGTCTATAACATCTAATTAGATACTTTGACAACAGGCATTATAAAGACACATAAACCTAGTGCAAATAGAAAAGGCTATGTTCACCTCAACACAACCTTTTTTTGTTGAATCGTCATGTAGAATGATATTAGTCTTTATCAAAAGAACTTAAATACCATTGATTCAGTCAAAAAGAAACTTCAAAGCTGCTAGTGTGCTTGCATGAAAATTGAAACATGTTTAAGGTGATATACAATTACTAATATATTTGTTTATATTTATATTATTATTTAACTTTTATTGATTCGTAATGCTTTTGATATGACTTTTTTTTTTTTTTTATGATACAACACAAAAGATATGTGATTTCTGTCAAAAAAAAAAAAAACTTCTAAACTAATATTTGTGTTTCAAAAGTATTCAGGATGTCTCATTCAGACCTACGTTCGTTCAATCATATTTTTGGCACACCAATCTTTTTTTTAACCACTATGATAATATGTTATATTAATTAGTTCTCAAAATACTTCTACAATTTGTTTTTACAGGAGTTCAACAGATATTTAAACACAGACATTAATAGATACATTTAAATAAATTTACCATTAGTATATTCTCACTAAAAACCTAGATGGAGAAATCCAAAGTCCTAGCAAATGCTAAAGCTGTGAGCTTCATGTGTTACGCAATATTAGGCTCTCTGTACCCTAATATTACGGCAGAAATTATTATTTTAGTGGTGTTGTGACAGCGAATCTGTATTAAAGTTAACTAACTATTTCACAGAAAATGTACATCGATTGGTTCTATGGTGTAGTGGTTAGCACTCTGGACTTTGAATCCAGCGACCTGGGTTCGACTCCCGGTAGGACCTTTTTTTTTTCTTTCTCATCTCTACAACGTTTTTGCTTTTTTCTCACGGACACAGTTTTGAAGGATGGTAATTAAAATTCCTCTTACAATATTGATTTATTTTGGATAGATACAGTTTTGTTGAAATTTGGAAGCAAGGGAACGTGAGTTAAAATATTTTAATTAAATGTTTTTTCTCGAGGGGATTAAATATGTATTGTTTATTTTGTCAAAAAAAAAAAAATATGTATTGTTTATCATAAAATGTTATTGTTTTTTACTATCCAATCATTTGTCTTACAAATTGAACATAACAAGACAGTTTGGCCGAGTGGTCTAAGGCGCCAGATTTAGGCTCTGGTCCGAAAGGGCGTGGGTTCAAATCCCACAGCTGTCATTTTTTTTTGTTTTTTCATCATTAATCACCAAATCACAAAAGACCCAAACAATAGTTATCACTTCTCCTTCTTATATTACCAATTACCATAGCTTATGGCAAAATTGTCCATTGCTATGATAACAATTTCAAGGCAAACAACATGATATGAAAAACAACTGTATTAAGAATTTGATATTCAAAGCCATCTCTTATAAACCAATATGTAAAGTCTCTTAACCACCTGACCTATTGTAAAATATCCCAGAAAAATAACAAACAAAAATCCAAAATATGAGAGAGGTATAAGTGTAAATCCCATAACCTTCCCAATAGGAGTGAACGGAATTGCAATTCCAATTGTAGATATCACAAGAGTGGAAAAAATCACAGGCCAAGAAGCAATATCCTGAATGAAAGGGATTTTCTCGGTCCTCATCAAATGAACAATGAGAGTTTGCATGAGAAGACCCTCAATGAACCAAGCTGAATGAAAAAATTTCATATCATCATAAGCCTTGCAATAAAACCAAAGAAACAAAAGTGTTGCCACGTCACATAAAATGCATACCGGTCCATTCCATAATATGAACATCGGCAAGCCTCTCACAGACCACTTATGAGGAGTGTTCAGATATTCTTCATCCATTTTGTCCCAAGGGATGACGATTTGTCCAAGGCTATAGATGAAATTCTGTGTAAGTAGCTGTCTAGAAGTCAAGGGCTCATATTTAAGGAACAATGTTGCTATGAGGAGTGAAATGATACTTCCCAAGTAAGCAATAACCGACATCTTTACGTACTTCATTGTGTTGCCAAAGGTGAGACGACCGTGCTCCACGCCCGCAACGAGCACATTTAGATCTTTCTCTAGTAAGATTATGTCTGCCATGTCTTTTGCAATGGCTACGCCGGAGTCCACTGAAATGCTTACATGAGCAGCATCCAAAGCTAGTGAATCATTCACACCGTCTCCTAAGAAACCAACAACATGGTTTCCTTCTGTCTGCAATGATTGCACGACTCGAAGTTTTTGACTAGGGGTGAGACGGGCTAGCACCGTTGCCCTTTTAACGGTTTCATGGAAAGTTTCTTGATCAAGTTCTTCTAGCTCAGGTCCTGTTATAACATGAGTGGTACTTATGCCGACTTCTCTGCATATTCTCGTGGTTAAGGAAAGTGAGTCGCCTGTTAAAACTTTGGCTTTCACTCCTTTCTCAGCCAAACACCACAGTGCTTCCTTTGCTGAGTCCTTAGGTGGATCAAAAAATGTTATGAAACCAAGAAATATCATGTCTCTTTCGAAATCATAATCGCGTCTCTTGCTTCCATTACTTGTTTCGCAAGTTTGCTGCTGCAATTTCACACATAAATTGAAATTGTACTATATCCTAATCTTGTAAAGCTATGTATATTAAAAATCTATGATATTGGCATGAAAATAAAAAAGAAAGGCAAAGTTGTAGACATTTTAAACCAGGAAGCCAAGAAAGACACACCATTTCGAGCTTCTTTATAGCAACTGCGATAACCCTTAACCCTTCATTGCTAAATTCTTCTGATAGATTTAAAATCCTCTGATAGTCATTTGATGAGAAGGTAGAAATTTCATCTTTATCAAAATTCTCAATAAAAGAACAAACTTTTATGACTTCCAACAATGCTCCTTTTGTTACCATCAACCTGCCAAAGAACCTCGAGTGTCTATCGTCTGTTTCTAACATGACGGATACTCTTCTTCTTATGAAATCAAAAGGAATCTCATCTATCTTCTTCCACTTGGATGGCTGAAACTTAAATCCATTTGAATATACATGTGCTATAATTGCATCATCCAGAGGATACTTTTGCTCAGCCTTGAAGTAAGAATTGAGGAACGCACAGCGTAGAACTTTTTCTCGGGGTAAACCCCTGCAGTCAAGATGATTAACCAAGATTGCAAGATTCATTGTAAGGGTGCCTGTCTTATCAATACAAAGAATATCCCTGCAACAGTGAAAATAGTATATAATTAATGAGAATTTAGTGTCCAAATCATCAATCAGTTGATTTTTAAAGTGAATTTATGCTTACATTGATCCCATCTCACGTATAGTTGTTAGACTTTTTACAATACATCTGTCTTTAGCCATAGCAAGTGCTCCTTTCGCGAGGCATGTGTTAATGATGAGGGGAAGCATTTGAGGATTGAGTGCAGATGAAACTGAGATGGCAAAGAGAACACTCTTGCTCAAATTATGAGATGTAGTGAAATCTGTCACAAACATAATTGTAACAACTACTAGCATAAAGGAAATAAGCATGTAAAATGTCCATCTGAGACCCTTTTCAAAGTCATCTGGCGGCTTTTTCTTCCCAATTTTTGAAAACATTGTGCTCATGTAAGTATTTGATCCAGTTGAAATAACTAAACCTGTTCCAGTACCTGATACCACATTTGTGCCCTGTAACGTTCATAATTAGTCACTTAGAAAAATTATGTTATTAAGCTGGAAATTTTGTTCGGAAATTCAATACTTTTGAAGGCCAAATAAAAAACATGATTTGAGATATGAATTTGGATCTTTGTGAATTAAGTGTAGCAATATTAGTGTATTACAAAAATAGATTAACTTCTACTTTCTATTGTTAGTCATGTCTCTAAAATACTCACACAAATAAAGAAAAATATATTTGAAATTAGGATAACTCAAAGAGATAAAGATCACTCATCAATGCCAATCCATTGTGGAAATAAATAAGGCATAATAATACTAGTCATCTAAAATTAATCCGTTCCTAGCAAGATGTTCTATATATAAAATCCTATGGTTAGGGCTCTGTGAGATGCAACTTTTCAATTAAGTGTATGTTTGATTCCACTTTTATAGGACACAAAATGGATTCCAGGGGTGTAGAGTCAATTTTTACATGTTTGGATGTTGTCAAGTAACTTGAAGCTAGAATTTGGAGCTTTTGTCTCCAATGTTCAACTCACTTTTACAAGAATTACATTCAACGCACTTTTAGCTAGAATAAATTTTACAGAATTCATTATTTCAAAATCAACATATATCACGACAGATGCTGTAATCTGTAACTACCATGAAACAAAATAAGGACAAGGAGTTGTGTTACTCACCATAAAGCAAATGTTCTTTAAATCTAGTAAAGGAGTGTTGTGATCTTCTCTAACATCGCCAGCTTTGTCGGTTGTCCAAGATTCCCCAGTTAGTGAGGCCTGGCTGTTAAGAAGTTAATGAAATAACTAAATGACATTTAGTTAGCTGACAAGCAAACTGTTTCCTATTCGAGTACCTTACAACAAGGTGTTTTGAAGATAACAGCCTGATATCTCCAGGAAAGAGGTCGCCAGGTTCAAAAATCACAATATCACCTGGAACTACATCCATGTGATCAACTTGAACTATCAATTCTTTCTGCTCAATTCTACCAGCACATCTTTGAACTTTTATAGGACACCTTAAAAATTCTGAAAGTTTCATCGCCGCTTTTGAGCTTCTGTGTTCCTAAAGTCCGCAACGAAGATTCAAGATTAAGAACATAGATGTAAGGGAAGAGAATTATCCATTCATTCATTGAATGTAATCAACTAATTAATGTAAAAATACCAGACAGAATCGAAGGATGACACTGATAAAGACCAATATGAGCATGATGAATCCGTTGGGATAATCACGTGCAATGAAGGACAGAGAAGATAAAACAATCAGAATCATATTGAAAGGATGTAAAAGAGCATTCCATAGAAGATTCCACCAGCTTGGAAATGAATACTCAAGTGGAACATTTGGACCATTTTCCCGCAGCCTCCTCTCAGCTTCAGTAAAACTTAAGCCTGCAAAAAATTCAAGAATACAGTTAACACAAAAGGTGGAAAATAACACAAACAAAAACTCGAGCGTATTGTTTACTTACTGATCAGAACAATAAGTAGCTTAACATTTGGAGCATTTATCAGAACAAGGAAAACATTATATTCTACTGTCTAGTTTACATGTACACAAGAGTAGCATAGATATGATTGTAGTTGGAATTGGAAATAAACAATGAAAATGTTATTTGAATGACCAATGCCTATCCACTAGCCCACTCGTAGCGTTTCATACTTTTACTTATATCACGGTTTTAAAAATTGCGACTGCAATTTGGGTTACAACACGGTTTTTAATATCTCTGGCTGCAAATAAGACCATATCTGCCACATTTGATTGCAATTCTCTACAATACCAATGATCGCAACAAAAACCACAATTAAAATCTTAGTTGAGCCCTAGTATCAATTTTCTCCCTCCATATTTCTTTTATGAAGAAATTTACAAAACAGTTACAGTTTGCATGGCGCAAGCAGCACAAAAAACATGCATTCAAGACGCTTTTTTTGTCCATAATTTAATTTCAGTATGCAATTTAAAAAAAAAAGGTGATTTTTATAATACCCTCTTATTCTTATACCTTATTTAATTGGGTGTAGGGCGAGGGTGTAAAATCAAAGTCCATTGATAAATAAAGTACTATTGTAGAATGCAGATACTTGCCTCTTTCAGTGGACCTAACATACTCAAAGACCAAGTTTTTTTCAGACTGAGCCAGTGTATATAACCAAGAGTACACTTTCTCTTCTTCCTTTGTTCTTGATCCTCCATCAACTTTCCCTGCAAATTAACACAACCCAGATAAGTGAACACCAAAAAAAAAGAAACTTTAGCATAACATTAACTACTAAACTAGCAAGTTAGGGGAAATCATAGATGAATAGAAGCATACTTCCATAGATAAATCGTCGAAAAAAATTTAAGACTGGAGAAGGGAAATGATCTTTGTGTGTATTGGGTTTGTTTACAAGAGTTTGGTGAATGGTGTTGGAAAGAGGAAGAGTGTAGTGATGGCCATTATTGGCAGAGAAAAGGGTGGAAATTTTGGTTCTTCCCATAGAAGGATTGAAAAAATAATGGCATTGGAAGAAATGTTGCATGCATGATATGATACATAATTTGGGAAAAAGAGAGAAGCTAGTTGTTGAAAATTGAAATTTGAATGGAAGGTAAAGAACAAAGAAAAATAAGAGTATTGCATTTTTTTTTTTTTTTTTTTTTTTGAGTTTGTTGATCTTTAGTTAGTAACTTCTCTTGTATGACTCTAACTACCATACCACTGACTGACCGTTAAGGTGACTGCTTCTTACTTGATCCATAATCCACAGTTCATTGACTAAAGTTTAGTTGATTTTTAATTAGTGTTCATTTACTATAGTAGTTATATCAAAATTCTACAATAATTTAGATGGCTAAACAGTAAAATGCAGTTAAAACTTGGAGGGTTCAAACTTAGGTAGTGTTTGGTTTCATAATTGGAGGATTTAAACTTGAGTCTGTAATGGGCAAAAGTGCTTTGCTGGGTGTAAATATATTTGGCTTCTTGCGTCAGAAATTGATTAAATACAACATCAAAATTTTAAGTTAAAGCTCCTATTTATATAGCTTCCATGATAGATTGGAATTGATTATCATGAGTTTTCTTGTAATGTAATAGATATATTTCCACGCTAATTCCAAACTCAAAAGCAATTTTGATCTAAAGAATTTGATAAAAATCACTTTTTCAGTTTTTTTTTTTTTTTTTTAAATTTGCATATATGATCTAATCATAAATTACTTTAGGTTCATTTTACTTTCAACAAAAATTGATTTTATTAAAATCATTTTTTGTCGGGTACAATTCAGTTTTTTTAGGAAAAGTACAACTCAGTTGCTAGTTTGAACATTTGATGGGTTGGATCACAAGTTCAAACCTACAATTTTCCACTTCTTCACATTTAATACATCGTTTGTGATCGATTTTTAATAGTCTATATATCAGCAACGAACATTTCAGTTACTGTATTCGTTAGCGACAAACATTTCTATTAGTATTTTTGTAAAATTTTGTTATGACTATAGCCACACCACACCAAGACTTATGTAGGTCCGTCCCTGCTTAAGGGTTTGTTTGGCAAGGTTAAGAAACGAGCTTATAAGTTCGTTTGTTAAAAAATACTTATTTGGTAACTTTATTTTCATAACGAGTTTATAACTTATTTTACTACTTAAAAATCTGTTAAGGTAACTTATAGCTTATCGTTTTTCATTTCATTTTTATCTTTATTAATTTATCTAAAATTCATTTTTACCCTTTATAATTATTATGATTTAAACTCCCTAAAAAAATTATTATAATTTAAACTATAATACCCAAGAATTTAGTCCATGCGCACTTCGTAAAATTGTTGGCGTTCCGTACCTTTTTCTTTCTAACGATAAAAAAAATGTTAGTCTTGACTCTTGAGTTAAAAAGAAGAGAATTGCATGTAACCAAAACACTTTTGAAGCTAATTAAAGGTGGCTGCAATTCTCTAAAAATTGCCTTTAACTTTTACGCTCAATAATAGTATGAACAATAAGAACATTATGAGTTGTCAGTTTACGCGTAAAAATGCTTTTGGATCCACGAATAATGCATTTATGGACTATTTCTGCAATAATAATGCCCCACCCAACTAATATAGTTGAGGATAAGCGGTAGATATTTGGATTTTTTTTAAGAAGTCAAAATGAAATTTATTAAAATCAAAATGAATCCTAACCAGCACAAGGAATGTTAGACTAGGAGCCGTAAAGCATCGACATACAAAGGAAAGCAAAAGTAATACCAAAACCCTCATCCAACATACATAAAAAACCCTCAACCAACGTCGCAAGCTGCCACAAGAACAATTTCCACCACTTACATTTCGTTGCTCGCACACAACCCCAAACAAAAACGTCAAGAACCAAATGGAGGGTTACTATATATGGCAATGCACATGCATCACGAATTCACATAGTATTAAGTGTTTTCTTCATGAAAGATTGTTTAAAATTTAAACTAAATATAGTGAAAATTGTATTGGACAACGGTAAGTCCGACGATGTTATATGAAATAAAGTGTTGAGTGGTGAAGAACCAACACGAGAATAAATTCAACGTTGCGGAGATGAGGATACTATGTTAAACGTGTGATAAAATTAGACGAGATATGATTAGAAATGAAAATATTGGAGAGAGTTGTGATAGGCTTAAATAATTTTGGAATGTAGAAAGAAGACCTATAAATTTTACGGTGAGAGTAGATCAAATGAAGTGTAATTTGATTCACATATGAATATCTAGAAAAATTATAAAAGAAACTATTAAAAAAATACTTTGAGATTAATGAGATGGACTATAATAAAACATTATGACCTAAGTTGATCTATGTGGTCGCTCCACTCAGTGAGAAAATGTTTGATTGTTGTTGTATATATTGTTCGCTACAAGCATCATTGGAATCTAATATGTAATCTAAGCAGATAAAACTTAAATTGTTTAAATAGTGATTTTGGTTGATCAAAAATTAAAAATTTCAACCGTAATCATGATCTTTTATCAACCGCTACTTCTTTAAGGATAAAGCCATGGAGTTACTTGCTAGACAACATTTCTAGTATGCAAGTTAATTAAGCACAGCTCAAAAATTTAAGAGTAATATAGTTACATAAAAGAAAGGAAAACAAAAAGGTCAAGGTAATTAATTAATCGTCACATTGACCTCAAAAAGAAAATACTAAGCTCCTGGTGAATATTATGATCTCCCTCAGGATCAATCAAATGAAAAGATTCACATTCAGAAGTTCCACCACCAGCCCTCTTAAAACTACCTCTCAAATACATAACTTCATCATTTTCTTCTTTATTCACAATTTCCTTACACTTCATTACTCCGGTTCCAACAGCAACCGAACGCATCAAACTCAACACTTCAATATCAGTATTCGAAGCCTTTCTCTTAACAGCATAACCAACCTTCTTTCCATTACAATACATAGTCCAAAATGGCGTCGACAAAAGCGAAGAAAATCTTCTTCCATTGTCACCGCTACTTTCTAATGCGATTCTCAATGTTCCTCCTCGCATTTCCCTAGCTAAAATGTTTGCTGGTACTGCTAATTCTAGAAGGAGAATTGGGGTGGTGGAGTTTGGATTTGATTGAATGCAAAAACTTATTTTTCCTTTGCGGTATCCAAATATTGTGCCAGTGATGGTGGTGGATGGTGTGAGCGAAGAAGAGGAGTATTTGGATATTGTATCTTGCTCTTCAACTATGGTTGTACAATTGCAGGTTGGGATTAGTAGCTGCATGAGAGAACGTAGAAATCTCCATGATCTTACTTGTTTGTGGCAGTCCACTGTTGTAACGCCGGTGGCCATGTTGCTAGCTGCTACTTAATAACTAGCTTTGGAGTTGCACGTCTAGTTGTTATATATATACACACACACACACACACATAAAGAGGAGTATTGTGTATGGTTTATAGTTAAATAATTTAATTAAATAAATAGTTCAAAGAGTCCTGATACGTCGACCACCTTACGTGGACAAACACCCCATACCACTCTTAGTTGGCATATTTAACAATATTTTTTTTTGCCTAATCCATGTCATACCAAAAAAAAAATTTGGCTTCTTTCCTCTGGTTCATTCAGTCCAGTTTCTCTCTCTCTCTCTCTCTCTCTCTCTCTCTCTCTCTCTCTCTCTCTCTCTCCTGTTCCAGTTTTTCGCCGGCGAGAAGAATTTCGCCTTCAATCACTTTACCTTCTTCAATCAATTCAGTAGGGTGAGAAAGGGGTTATTGATGCTCGCGACTCTCTATCTTTCTTTGTCTCACGTCTCGTTCGCTCTCGCTCTCGACGGCCTTCAAACTCTCTGTTCTTCTCCAATTCTCCGTTTTCGATTCTTGTAAGTTCTATCACCTTCTTCAGCGCTAACTCCTGATTCATATTCCATACATAAGGTTATTAGGGTTATATTTGTGTTTTTGCCTGTGTTTTTCAATTCCATGTGATTGCATGTGTTCAATGTCAATTCAAATTGAGCTTGTTCAATATTTGATGCTGATTGTAAGTGATTACGTTTATTCTTTTGGTTTTGTCAATTTTAAATTTGTGAAAGAACACAATTGATCTAAGGAAATGTTGGAAATGCTAAGGTCAATGTTGACATCCCTGATGCTAAGGTTATATGTTTTAATTATTTGTATATCACAAATTATCCTATGAAAACTATATCATTTTAAGCCAACCTGTCATGTAAAAATTAGATAACCAAAAGAATGAGCAATGCGATTACGCCTGAATAAATCTGGTTACACCTTTGTAAAATTATGGTTATATGCTTCAGTTAATTGGTTAGTAGAATTATCATTTTAAGACTATATAATTTTAAGCAAATCTATCACTAAAATACCAATTGTGATCAACTTTTAAGTTTCATGCACTGTAATTACTTTAATTTGATGTTTGCAGATTAGTAAACTTATAGATGAGTAATTTTAACACAGAAAAAAAAAAATATGGTTACGCCTTTGTAAATTATAGGGTAATCTTTCTCAATTTTGGTTAGTTTTTGTGAAGCCTGTTAAAGATGAACAATAGTTCACCTCTCACCCATGCTCATTAGTCAAGATTATCTAGTTTTCCCAAATGTATTCCTTTCACATGATTTAGGTGGATAAATAGTAAGAAAGAGATAAAATGTACCTCAAATCTCATTTTTGGATAAAACATGGTTACACCTTTGATAAAACTTGCAGCTTACAAAAGAAGTTGTTTATTGTCAGATGGACGTTAAATGTGGTGAACTAGTGTGCTTCGATGTTCGTTTGGCTTAAAATGTCATTGTTTTTAAACAGGAAGTTACAGTTAGCCATAAATTTGGTCTGTGTGACCACAATTTTTCAGTTGTGTGACCATCATTTTTCCAGATTTTTGAATTTGTTCATCTTTAGGCGTGAAAATCTCGCAGCTTATACAAGAAGTTGTTTATGGTCGGACGGAGGTTAAATGTGGTGAACTAGTGTGCTTCCATGTTCGTTTGGCCTAAAATGTCATTGTTTTTAAACAGAAAGTTACAGTTAACCATAAATTTGGTATGTGTGCCCACAATTTGATGTTCTGATTTATATAGTCAATACAATTTTCTAGTATGGCCAACATAGTACAATATTCATACAATTACATATCAATTGTCTGTAAAGAATTATTAGAATTAGTTTGATTGAAATTCTTACGTGAAAAATTTCATGCGTTATAGTAGTGTATTCATTTTTTTTCCAAATACTTTTCTTGATAGAACAAGGATGTATCTGAAGCAATTCAGAAGGTTGCTATTGCCTATGCAATTCAGTGAAATAAGCTAAAAATTTCTGATCATGTTATTTTCTACCAGGTAACTCTACTAACTACACAGTTTTGTTGTTGGCTTCAAGCTTGAGTTCTAATCTTGATTATCTTCGTTTAACTTAAAATTGCACTTCCTTTGTCATAGGGGGCTTTAAAGGATAAAAGAGTCTGTTTGGGTTTAGTGGAATGCATAAATCATAAGCTATTGCCACCATTTCCTGTTCAGCATGAAAAAACTGGTAATTTTTCTATGAGCTATAACATGAACAATTCCATATTGGTATTGTATTCATATGAGCTTAAAATTGAATGTCATGCTATATAGTTTTATTATCAGATGATTTTGTTGCACACAACAAATTCACGGTCTTGTTAATGCCAAATGAATTGGACAGTGTCACGTCTCATATACTCCAAGACTTGCAGCACACAAAAACAATACATGATCCTGAGATAAAGGTTTGGCTACCATTAGGCATAAGGACAAAGAAGAAAGGTGGTGGAAAGAAGAAAATTGCGTCTTTATTTTATTTCTCCAGGGAATATTCTATTTTCATACTTGAAGCTTTTCATTGGCCTCGTGGAAGGATAGAAAATGGAGATATGATTTACAAATTGATTATGTATCTTATGGTGATGTCATTTTATTTTGAAAGATAGAAATTAGAGATAAGATTTATATTGTTGGGAGTAATGAAATTGGAGATATTATTACATTTTATCTATTATGTATTTTGAATTGTATATCTAAATTTTAATGAGTATTCTTATAAATTTTAACGAACTTCTACGAGGACCAAGCTACCCAAATTTTAATGAAATTGTAAATTTTTTTATTCTCTTTTAAATTTACCAGGACCATGTTAAACCTATATTATTAATGAAACATAATATGTTGTTAGTTACTAACTTTCTTGAACAATACTATAGTATGGTACTCACTAAGCTTGTAATGTACTATTCCTTCTAATCGCACTATGTATGGTTTTATGGTTCTTAAGATAGATATTGACAGAGTATGAATATGAATATGGTTTGTGTGACCACATTTTTACAAATACGTGACCACTATTTATGGTTGGAAATGCTTTTAGTGCAGTGATCAAATGAGATCATGCGTTCAATTCGCCTAAAACGATATTATTTACACCTGGTAAATATAAACTAGCCAAATATATGGTATGTGTGACCACATTTTTTAATATTCGTGACCACTATTTTTTCAGAAATTAGAACTTGTCCGTCTTTAGGTGTGATAAACTCGCAGATTGTAAAATAAGTTATTTATTGTTGGAATTGCTTTTAGTGTAGTGATCAAATTAGATTATGTGTTTGATTCGCATAAAACAAGATTACTTATACATGGGAAATATAAACTAGCCAAATATATGTTTTGTGTGACCATATATTTTTAAGGTGCGTGACCACTATTTTTTTCAGAAATTAGAACTTGTCCGTCTTTAGGCGTGATAAACTTGCAGATTGTAAAAGAAGTTATTTATCATTTGAAAGGATTTTAATGCAGTGATCAAATGATATCATGCGTTCGATTCGCCTAAAACGAAATTATTTACATCTGAGAAATATAACTAGCCAAATATATGGTCTGTATGACCACATTTTTACAAATACGTGACCACTATTTTTTCATAACCACATAACTACAATTATTTGTGTTCATATATAGTACAACATTGATACATGAACAATTATTTTTTTACAAGCAAACATGTATTCAATTAAAGATGGTTATGCATATTAGTACAAGCAGCAAAGACTGCGGGTTTAGGGAAATATCCCACCGATGAGTTAAAACCAAACCTTTTTCAACTGCCACTAGGCTATGGGCAGCAACAATCTTAGTTCTTTTAATAAAAATAACATTACAATTGTACATAGTAGATAAAATGTCTATGCAATCTAGAATAATATTTTATATCTCAACCACCCAAATAAGACCTTGGATACATTTCACCGTGATTTCAGACTCAGTTTCAATGAGGAAATGTCCATCTTGATTTGTTGTGAGGATCCATTGGAGACACCACTGAAGGGCTAATGCTTCGGCCAGAGTAGGGAATAGTTGCCTTCATTCTAGTTTTGTTGCAGCAAATTTCAGGACTCCTCTATGGTCTCTAGACTACTATTCTCCATATCATTGTATCATCCTTAAAGCATCCTCCATCCACATTCAAATTCAGATTCATCACACCTGGTGGAGGGGGACACTAAAATTCAGTATCAGTTCTCACTAAAACAGTAGCTATAGGTGAAATGGCTATTTGGATAGGATTCAATTGCTGATTTTGGAGCACCATCTAGTTCCTAACCTGCCAAATCTTCCAGAAAGTGATACAAAAAAATTGAGCTGATAGGTGATCTTTTTTATCATCTAACCATACATCCAGACTTTCAACCACAAACGAGTAAGAACATGATGTCCTTAGGTAATTTGATTGACTCTACTAGCATTGTCGAATAGAACTATTATAACTATAAATAACCAAAATTTTGAAGAGTATAACCAAAATTGTACAAAGGCGTAACCATATGTTTTCTTGCGTGCAAAATTGGTAGTTTATAAGTTTATCATACTCATAACAGAAAACTAATGCAATTAAGAGTCCAAGAAACATAGAATATATATCTCTTGATATCTTTGTGATAAATTGCCATAGAATGGTATTGTTTTAGCAGGAAAACTACATATAGCTAAATATTTGAAGCGTGTAACCACAATTTTACAAACGCGTCACCGTGTTTCAAAATTGGTCGTAAGTTTACCAAATTACGTTTTATCATGGTAGTTAGGGTATGTCGGACCATTAAGCTGCGAGTATTACACGCATATGCACAGTAGGACAAGCAACACACACACACACAGTTTTTTAGCCAATGCGATTCAAAATAAAAAATAGATTATCTTCATCCACAAAGAAAAATGATGTCTTCATGTCTTTATTGTGATTCAATTAGAACTGCATAGGATTTCTACTTTTCTGAACCGACATTATCTCAATTTAACATTCATTTAAATATGCTTAATTAAATAAACAAATCAAAACATGTCTTTGTTAAAACGATAACCATCATAATCAATAAACCTTATTGAGTCTACCAAATAATTAGGAATAATATGAAGCTACTAAGAGACCAACTCAATCTCTAAATTCATTAAACAAAACCTTCTTTATCAGTAAAACTTGTACATAAAACTCAAAAATTGGAGATGTTGGACAGATGTTGACACTAACTCTACGTGATATCATTTAGAGGAACAACCACAATCAAACTACAAAAATTGGAGAAAACTTATATCCATCAGATCATCCACTAACACTTGAACAAAATCTAACAACCTACCAAATTAATCAACATAATCCAAAATTTTATTAATAAAAATCAAAGTTAGCCTTGTTATGCAGTACTAACATATGTCCATCACTACTATTGCTTAACAACCAATAATCCTACCCAAAGTAATGCACACATCAGTTCATAAATAACTTCACCACAGTACTCTATTGCACAAAAAAAAGCCTGTCAAAGCAACCCCGAAGCACCTCAATAACTTCACCACAGTACTTTATTGCACAATTAAAAGACGTATCAATCAACAGTACTATACTATGTTGTAGCAAATATCACACCATAATCAATGCTTCTTAAGAGTACCACATATGCAGTACTCTATAACTATTGCACCACATTGACAAAATTATATGATTGACAATTAAAAGATGTATCAATCAACAATATTGTCATGTAATTTCAAAAAGACGTATCATAGACATACTTACAAAAATTTATCTGCACTTAACCATATTTTAACATAGACGTAACCACATTTTTTTCCTTCAAATTTCCAACACTTTGACCATTTTTTAACAAAAGGGTGACCACAATTCTTGTGATTAAGAATTTGACACCAACTCTACGTGATAACATTTACAGGAACAACCACAATCAAACTATAAAATTTGGGGAAAACTTGTGATTTTTTACTAACAATAATACAATGATAAATGAATGTTTTCTATGTATAACATGTTTTCTATGTATCACAAAATCAAATGCAATTCTCATCAAGTGCAACCATTAACATAATAAAAGCATCCAAATGGGTAAGGTGCAAAAACTTCATAAATTGGTATAGCTAATTCCAGAAGGCCAAAAACAAATGCACATATTACAGAGCTGTTGAAATATTGTCCATGTTGAAATTTGTGTGCGCAAGAGAGATTTGAATTAGACAGTTAGCTACATAAAGTCTAAAGTGGCACCATAATTTATACTATACAAGCTGGTCAATTGAAAACAATACAAGATTTAAGATATACATCACCTTCAACAGTTTGATTCGGCGACGGAGACTACGGCCAAGGTTGAATCGCAGAAGGAGAAGGTTGAATCGCAGAAGGAGAAGAGACCGTTAGAGAGAGTGCGGCCGTCGGAGACTGGGAGGAGATGGCGGTCAGAGATCGGAGGCTAGGAGGAGATGGCGGTCAGAGATCGGAGAGTGGGAGGAGATGCCAAGGACATAGAGATGGAGGAGAGCAGAGATCGCGTAGGAGACAAAATATCAATTGGTTTTGTTTCTCAGATCTATTCTTTCCCTTTTTTATCATTCTTCTTTTTTTCTTTTTCAATAAGCCACATCACTTTCTTATTTTAATATTTTTTATTGGCCAGGTAAGGAGTGGTACGAGGGTGTATACCCAAAAGGGTGTTCACCAATCTTTTTCCTAGTTGAAATATAGATGACGTGTGCATATGTGTGCTCAACATAAATCATGAATAAAATATATAATGAGTGTCCCCTAAAAAAAATATTAATGGGTGTAAACTTTAGTTAGTTAGTTGCACATGCATGCTGATTTCGTTCCATTTGATTATTATTATTATTATTAGATATAAATATTTTTTTTAGGAAAGGATGTTTAGTTATAGTGTTCATTCATAGTCAATTGTGTTGGTACATCACTAAAAGTATTATAACGAGTTAAGGATGTGGTTATACTGGTACTAAATTATGAGGAACTTTATTGGTTTGTCTCGGACTAAATTCAACATAAGAGTTTTCAAAATATAAATTACAATAACGTTTAAACTCAGACAATACATAACCAAAATCAATAATGTTATTGCTTCCATTGTTAAAATAGTCAATCATATTTTTCAAATCAAGAACAAAATCAACGCGGTCATCGTACATCATGAATCCATGGGAATGCATGAAGTAGGCTCAAAGCTTCCCTCACATCCACATTGCATAGCGATGATATCCACATAGGTTTAGCAAGAACAAACATGTAGAGATATTTAACAAATCATATTTTACCTATAAGAATAGAGATTAGACATTAATATTATTAGTTACATAAAGGGTACAAAAATGCTAAAATTGTAGAGATATTTTGAGGACCCGCCTAAAAGTTAAAGTCCTAAGTTAGTGTTAATTTTCCCAAAAGAAATAAATAAGTTGATGGTTTTTTTGGCTGGAGTAAGTTGATGATTGGTAACAATTCTTTTCTCTTTATTTATGTACTGATAATAACAATTCTTGTCCCTTCTATTATGTTCCTTTCTTTTTTGTTTTTAATATTGTACGGTTGACCTCATGTATACTTGTTCAAAAGAAATCCACAAATTTAGGGATCAGAAAGGCAAGTGTCGATTTGTTTGAAGTTAGCCAATCAAATTCAGCATTTTTGGGGTGCCAACCAAAAGCTTTAATCTAATGCAACCAAGTTTCCAGATTCTGAAACAACTCATGCATATGCTTTTTTGATATAGTTTTATTTCTTTGTCCCTGCTTTTCTCATTTTACATCTTTAATTAAGAGATTTCTTTTCGTTTGTGGTACCTGGAGCACGCTGGATTACTTATCACTGAAAATAATTGATATTCAAATAATTAGGATGTCTTCTTCTTTTGATCATTTTTAAGGGATTATATTTCGGCTTAATTAAGAAGCTAAAGATTCGGGATATATAAAGATTTCCGTACCTCCACATATAACCCACCAATAAGGAGAAGAAAAATAATTTATAAGGACACCTCACTTGTATGTCCCGATGTTAAAGAATGACTGGATTAGTTGTAGTCAATCGATATGGTAACAGATAGTTACAAGTTTAACGGACACATCCTTATTTTGGTCAACCGTATACAAGATCTCGCTATCTTATATGGCAATATTGTTTTAAACACACTAGGTCGTTGGTCCGAGGAAAACTTATGTGTTGATTGATTGGTTAATAGTAGTTTTAATCAAAGTTGTCATGATGTAAGAATTTTGGAATCTCCTAGGGAGCACCAAATTCATCTTTTTGATGACATATTTGGAGCTTGCATTGCAAAAAATGTTACAAGAACTTTGAAGTTTTTTTTTCTTAGGCATTGCCCTCCTTGATCACAAAAAAAGAGACGATGTATTCAATAATGCATGTGGTCAGCAAAAGGAAGTTTTTATTTTTGTTTAATAGAAAATTTTGATGTTAAAATTTGAATCGTTTGATCTTGATTGGACATAGTACTTCCTCCGGTCACTATTATAAGCAAATTTCTATTTTTTAGATTCATTCAATAAATGATGTATGTGGCCTACAATATAGACCACATACATTATTTATTGAATGAACCTAAAAAGTCAAAATTTGCTTATAATACTGACCGGAGGGAGTAGCTCTAATACTCTTAGGGATGGAAGGGAACCAAACGTGTGAAGAGAGAGCTAAACCTAAGCTAGCTAATCCATATGCACAAATGTTCCCCTCCCTATATACATGACTAGCAAAAAGAAATCATATTTCTAATGACTTCCAAGCAGTTTGTCCATCTGTTCCTTATGTGCCAAGGAACCATTTATCTCATTGGTAAAGTAACTTGTTAGTATAGTTAAAGACGTTAATATAAAGTAGTTTTTTAAATATGTCATACATCAAATTTTCAAAAAATCCGGACTTAATCATAAATAACAGACATAAGTCTTGAAAATTTTATCGGTCTTACAACACCTAACTGGGCGTGACTTATTGCCACTCCTACACATCAATTCACCACCATTCAAACGCTAGGCCACTAGATTTTGGACCATAAAACTCCAAATCCATATACACTGTTTTTGTTTTATTTTTAGAAATATACAACTGTTTAACTCTTATAAAAATGTAGTATACACACGAACGATCATTTTTGCATGCTTTTTTTTTCAAGGCTTAAATATGAGATTCGTCCCTGCAAATAGGGGTCGCTTAAAATTTCGTCCCTGCAATCGCTGATCCTTTTTTTTTGCCCCTGCAAAGTTTAATCAGTTAAAAATTCGTCCTTTGACCCAGTTAATCACTGCCACGTCAGCAATTTACCAAAAATGGCATGGGAATTGACGAAAATACCTCTGGCTTATTTTTTTTCCTTAAAAAAAATTTCAAAATTTTGAATTTTTTTTTTAATTAAAAAAAATCTGAAAAAATAATTAAAAATCATAAAAAATTTTGGACAAAAAAATGTTAAAATTAAAACTGAAAAAACTGAAATTTTTCGGAGAAAAAATTGTAAAAAAAATTAGGGAAAAATCTGAAAAAAAAAAAAAAAATTTGAAGGAAAAAAAATAAGCCAGGGGTATTTTCGTCAATTCCCATGCCATTTTTGGTAAATTGCTGACGTGGCAGTGATTAACTGGGTCAAAGGACGAATTTTTAACTGATTAAACTTTGCAGGGGCAAAAAAAAAAGGATTAGCGATTGCAGGGACGAAATTTTAAGCGACCCCTATTTGCAGGGACGAATAACATATTTAAGCCTTTTTTCAATGATAAGTCATGCTTAACCAAAAAAGAAGAAGAGAAAAGATAAAAAAGTATATGCATGTTTTGTTGCAGCAGGTCCACAAAGTAGCACTAAGCCATAATTTAATGTTTTTTGCATAAAACCATGTGGGAGGAACTTAGGGGACATAGCGTTTTTTCTGGAGGCTAAAAATAATAATGTGCAAAGCTTTCTAGTCTGGCTTGTGGCTCCAGTCTTGTCCTCCTCTTTCCTTTCGCATACATTGTCTGATTATGGAGGTTGACACATGGAAAGATCAGTTTCATTTTTTATATCTCCTTTCTTTTTTTGGGGTATAGAGACTTTTAGAATTTGAGCTGTAACTTGTAGCTAAATCATTTCAATTGGTTTGTAAGATACAAAGTGTCTCATACTTACAGGTGGACAGATGTCTTGAACATATGGATTATGTTATTAGAGTATATCCAAGATCTATTAGGCCTCCCGTTAATGCTAATCCAGCCGAAAGCGGGGAGATGCACGATTTGGACCTCGGTATGTTTAAATCACAAATGTTTAAGATTAGAGCAAAAACTTGTGTGATACTTGAATAGTAACTTTTAATCATGACTACATGGTCAGTATTCCCTTGTCTGGGATCTAATGGTCTGGCCATAATGTGTCTTAGAATTGGTTTGTGGTGTTGAAGAATTGAGGGGATCAAAGGATTTAACTTGTTATGTTTCTGATCCCTGTCCATTGTGATCACAAATGGAAACTATAATTGGTGTAAAAACCATTTCAGTTTAATGCTTTTCTATTCCAAACATTAGGTTTTTAATTAGGATTGTTGTGCACATAATTCAACTGATTGGATGAGTTTTGTTCTACACATAATTCAACTGAAACTACTAAAACAAAGTTTGAAAAAATAATGTAATGCATATGGTAACTCGATTTGTGGTTTGTAATATATGCATAATTAATTTGTTAGGTCAGGTGGTAAAGGCTGGTTGTTTGATGTCGTAAAGTGTAACTCAACACATTTTAGGATCTTTTGGTAGGGATCAATAGAAAAATAAAGAGAAATGTTAACAAGTGTCTCACTTATTAGCATGACCTAAAAATAAAAATAGAGATTAGAGATTTTAAGGCAATGAGTTTACTAGTCTATTCATTAGGTCAAGTTTTACTTAAAATCCAAGTACGGAAACAAAATTTAGTTGGAGGAAGAAATATCAATACCTATTAATAAAGGAAATACTTTTTTTTTGGTGTAGCCTTTTTTATTCCAAAATTGCATTGTTTTTTCAGTAGTAGTATTACTAAAAAAGAAGAGAGGTATATAGATGGCAGATGAGAGAGGTCAAAGCAAGGACGACTCAATATATGTATTAAGACTTCTGAGCAACATTATGATATTCACAACAAGTCATCAAGTTGTAAGTGCGACAATCCGAAAACCTGTTCACACGATCAATCATATAAATGTGAGATAACCAAGTGAATTACGTTATATGGTTCTTAACAGAGGGATTGGAAAAAAATTGAACTTTTTTTTTCCTTCTATAGCCACATTATATGTACTAATATGTTTGGGAAACCAAGAGGCAGAAACAGAGATAAGACAACAAAAATGAAATATGATGAAACTAGAAATCAGAATAAGTTTCTCTATTTTGTACATGTTTTTACATTAGTACTTGCAAGAATGATAGAATGAAGAATGTAATATATCTATCTCATTAGAGAAAGATAAGCATAGCACATGGCATGTAGTGTTTCATTATATTTTTTTAATACATGTTTTTTTACGTGGGTGATTGATGCTTTGTGAAATAGTTTATGTGGCAAGGAATGCACATAAGGTCCCATTTTAAATGTGTAGCAGCTGAGTTGTAATTTATTGTTATAGCTATCAAAACATGATGAAGCACATAATGAATTATAGTTGATTAAAATGAAGGTTTAAGGTTGACACTAATAATGAGTTTGAGAGTATTCCTCACTTCACATTTGCTGAAGAGTGTATCCAAAAAGAAATGTATCAATTTTGTCCTCTCCATTCAACTTCAACACAATCTTTTCTTTTTCAAGTTACTCGTATTACATTCTTTTTACAATTTGTTGTTCAATTCTTATTATCTTACTTTCATTTTGTGTTATTTTCTTACTATGCTTTTTTTATTCTTGACTGGAAAGGTAAACACTTGGTTAGGACCAACTTTGCCAAAAATTTGGAGAATTCTTTCACGGGAAATTAGTCACTTTAGTCCCTAAATGGGGAACGATTCGTCAATTTAGTCCCTGAATGCAGATAATATGCAAAACAGTCCCTGCATGGTCAATTTCAGGGACTAAAGTGACTAACGAAGTCTACATTCAGGGACTAAATTGACTAACGGAGTCTGCATTCAGGGACTAAATTGACTAACAAAGTCTACATTCAGGGACTATTTTGCAATTTATCTGCATTCAGGGACTAAATTGACGAATCGTTCCCCATTCAGGGACTAAAGTGACTAATTCCCCATTCTTTCACATGATAATAAATCATGCTCTTTTCTTTTCGCTTTTTGTTGAATCAATGACATTTTTTATAACAATCATGGCCGGTGTCACTTGGCGAGGCAAACATATTGTATTTTTCTAATTGATTATTGGATTGGTTATTTTGTTTTCACATTTGTGAGTGTTATTATGTGATTCATCTTTTTTTTTTCTTTTCAAAATCCAACACGGATAAAAAAAATTGAGAATTGTATTTACCTACTTTAGCGTAGTAGAAAAAGCGGACAGGCACGGGAGTGCCTGTCTGGACGCTAGTATATATAAAATCAAATCAAATTCTTTTACGTTATTTAATTTTTTTCTGATTAGAACTTTGCAATAATCTGATAGGATCATACCATATAGAACTCGTTGCTCTTGTTAGGCGTTAGATTAGATGTGAATATACTCATGGGCGGTTCCATCGCCCGGCGACCCCGGGCACTTGCCTGGGCACGATTGGTACTTTCTTTATATATGACACAACCCAATAGTCATTAACCCGCTTAAAAAAAGAAAAATTTGGGCAAAATCTGAAAATTCTCACACACAAAGAGGTCTGAGAAAAAAGACATTTACCTCCTAATTTTATTTAGCACACTATTGGCAGGATCATCTCTCTTATTTTAAAGGATTAATTGTTCAAATTGACCCTGTAATATACACTATGTCTGAAAAATGACCCTATAAAATACAAAACATATATTCTAGCATTGTGACTTGAGTTTCTTCTTTTTTTTTACCGCCCTATAATATTCGCGTAGTCTAAAAATGTGATCTACTGGTTGGATTTTTTCACTATTTTTTCCATACATGTTTAGCACGTTAAAATATAGCTTTAGACAAAAAATTATTTTTTTTCGACCAGGACAATTAATTATGAATTTTTATTCCCCATGATTATGAATTTCTTAAACAATTTATAATTAATTTGTATCTCGTTTAAAAACTACAAAATTTCATTGTGAAAGTTCTTATCAAGTTTTAGTCATGCCTGCAAAATTAGGGAACTAAATTTGACATGTGAGTATACGCTTACTTGGAACAAAATTTCGATTTTGCACGTTTTGGTTGAAAAAACAAAATAAATTTAATTATAGGTCAAGATTTCTGTTGTTTTGTTTTTTTGAGTTTTTGACACTTTAAAATTTTATAATTGACTTGTCGTTTGTCGAAAATTTATAATTTTTGTGCAAAGCCATATTTTAACGTTCTTGACATGCCTTTAAGAAATCATGAAAAATTCAATCTTTTGGTTGGTTTTTTGGACTTTGCGTATATTACATGGTTATAAATAATAAGAATCTCGAATGACAGGGTCAGAATATGTGTTATTTAATTACATGGTCAATTTTCAATAATTAACCATATTTTAAATAGTACTTCTGTTGATAAAATGAGGAACCTCTTTTGTTTCGATTTATGACTGTTTATAAGATATGTCACATGTGAATTTGCGATAATTTTTTGCCTAGACTCTATAAAATTCCTGGCTCCGCCGCTGAATATACTTGTTGGGGATAAAATTGGAGAAGCAAGTGGAGTATTTGCGAGATAGAACTGCTTGTATCTGACAATAAAACCCGTTTCTAACTTATAAAAAAAAAAAAATTAACAAGAGAAAGAAAAATGTACAAATAAGAACAATTCTTTGATGGTTGCATCAGACTCATTCTAAATGTACAAATAACATACTGAAAACATTCCTAGTATCAATTCATCGGATTGAGCTCAAGTTGACCAACGGTTCAACGACATTAATGAAACCAGACCTCCCTAGCAAATTTCAATGAAATGAAATCAGCTGCAACAATGCATCATCACCTTGTGGCTAGTAAGTAATATTAATGCATTAGCAAAAAAATAATATTAATACTTGTGAGGGTGAACAAATATAGATGAATGAATAAATGAAGAAAAATGTTAATCAACAAGTGTCTCACGATATTGATAAAGAAATCAAAAGAATTAACTTTTGCATTTGACTTGTATTTTAAAGACAAACTTTACTTTTATGTATCTCATAAACAATATCTTAGAGACACTTGTTAGTACAAAAATGCTATTTGAACACACATATTTGAAAATTATACGTGGCACCGATGCTATTATTTATACGGTGAGCAACACTTATTTTTTTGTCACTATCTTTTTAAAAATAAATTAAAAAAATAACTTTGTTAAATACACCCTCCGGTCACTAATATAAGCAAAAATCCACTTTCTAGGTTTATTCAATAAATGATGTATGTAGCCTATAATAAAGACTACATACATCATTAATTGAATGAACCTAGAAATTGGATTTTTGCTTATATTAGTGACCGGAGGGTGTATATAGAATGATTTTTGTAACTCAAAAATTTGAGTTGTCTCAATAACCAATTTTACAATTTCATTAACTACAAAAATGTAGGTTGTTAATCACATTTTTTACACGAATTTCATTAAGCACTTTAACTACTTTATCAACTACAAAAATGCAAAGCTAATTAACCACTTATTTTACATAAACATGAGTACTTTGATCAATCTTTTGAAACTATGTAAAAGAATAGGTTTATGATTTGCATTTTTGTAATTAATGAAGTAGTCAAAGTAATTCATAAAATTCATGTTAAAAATGCGATTAACATCGTATATTCTATTAATTAACGAAGTCCTAAATTGATTAATGATACAACATAAATTTTGTATTACAAAAAACATTCTCTATATTTGAAAACAAAAATTGTCAAAAAGAAAAGTAACAGTGTTCACCATGCATGTTTTTTTTTTTACAAAGTTACCATGCATGTTTATAAGGTAAACGGTGTATGTCACGTAAAATATGTGTCTCTAAATTGCAAAACTACTTGTTATGACCAATAAATGTAACATGAGTTGTTCTTATGCCGACAAATGAAAATGAAAATGAGTTGAAAAATGTGGAGAAATAAATATAAATATAAATAAAAATTATTAATGAAATATGGATCTCTCCATTCTCTTCTCCCTTATGTTCGTGTGTTTCTTGTGATCTCTTTGACTTTACATCACAAAGCTAAGAGAAGAAACAAACAACAAAAACATGACAAAACTCACAGTCACAAACCTAATAAACATAATCAAAGACAAAGCTTCGCAAAGCAAAGCAGCGTTACTTTCTAAATCCACCACCCTCTCCCTTTTACGCGCCACCACGCATGACTCCTTCACTCCTCCCACCCACAAACATATCTCCACGCTCCTCTCCTCCACCGACGGTTCACGCGCAACCGCTTCCTCCTTCTTAGAACTCCTCATGGACCGTCTTCAAAACACCAACAACGCCGCCGTTGCTCTCAAGTCTCTCATCATCGTTCATCATATCATCAGCCATGGAAACTTCATACTTCAAGATCAGTTATCTGTTTACCCTTCAACCGGTGGTAGAAACTATCTTAACCTCTCGAATTTTCGACATAATACAAATCCAACTTCGTGGGAACTTTCTTGTTGGGTACGCTGGTTTGCTGAACATATAGAGAATCTTCTTTGTACTTCACGAATATTAGGTTTCTTCTTTCTTGGAAAATCTGTGTGTGATGGTGAAGAGAGAGTTTCTTGTCTTACAAACTTTGGTTTGTTGAAGGAGTTTGATTCTTTGGTGACACTGGTTGAGGGGATTTGTAAGAGACCAGATCAAGTGAACATGAACAAGAACAAGAACAAGTTGGTGGATGAGATAGTGAATTTGGTTTGTGAAGATTGGGTGGTGATAGAAACTGTGGTGAAAGTTGAAGTGAATGAGTTTAAGGAGAGGTTAGGGTGTTTGGAATTTGGAGAAGCTGTTGAATTGGTTTGTTGTTTGAAGAGGTTGGAGGAGTGTAAAGAGAGGGTGGTGATGATTTTGGAGTCACAGCAAGGGTTGTGGGATTCGGTGAGAGAGGTGAAGGATAAGGTTGGAATGGAGGTGTATAAGGAAAAGGGTAGGGTGCATAAGGAGGGAAGAAAGTTAAGGTTTAGTGAGTCTGATCGGTTTTCTGCTAGAGTTATCAGTTCTCGTGATTCCCTTTGGTTTCCCTCTGGAAGGTTATTGTAAAGTTTTATGTTAATCAGTTAATGTAATTTGTGAATATACAAAAGCTAAATTTCACTTATTTCTTAGTACTATGTTATAATCATTGATGATTATATATGGTATAGGACTTAGGGATGAAGGACACTTATCTTTTTTCTGATTAGGATTGCACGTAATTTAAATTGTTAAAAGTGTAATTAGGAAGAAGAAAAACAATTGTTGTGATCATTATTATGTAAAAGATTGTACAAGAAATGAAAGTTGAGAGGAAGAGGAATCTTCCACTTTAGAAAAAGTTTTTAGCCTGTGAGAGAGACCCGCACGTTTTTGCAACTCAAAACTGTAGAAAAAAGCACACACTGGTAGTACCAACTAGTCTGATAAATTCGTTATTGGAAGCTGGCAAGATGATAGGTGAGAATGAGATGAGTGGTTAACTCAAGTGTCTACGTTAAGGTACGGATAATATATGGGAAGTCAGATTAGTCAGCTTTAGCACTCGCAATGGTACTAGATATTAGCATCACATGACTAGAAAAGTTAATGAGATACTACCTCCGTCCCAATTTAATTGACACTATTTTGTTTTTCACACATATTAAAAAAAATGTATAAATAAAGGGGAAAGTGAAATATATTGTATTAGGAATGATAAAAGTAGTACTCCCTCCGTCCCGGAATAACTGACCCATTTTCTAAAAAAAAGTGTCCCAAAATAACTGACTCATTTCAATTTTCAATATAACTTTCATCATTCCCAATACAATATAACACTAAATAATACTACTTTTATCATTCCCAATACAATATATTCCACTTTCCCCTTTATTTATACACTTTTCTTAATCTGTGTGAAAAACCAAAGTAGGTCAATTATACCGTGACGGAGGTAGTATTATTTAGTGTTATGTTGTATTGGGAATGGTGAAAGTTGTATTGAAAATTGAAATGTGTCAGTTATTTTAGAACACTTTTTTTAGAAAATGGGTCAGTTATTCTGGGACGGAGGGAGTAGTATCTTTTTTTCTATTATTTTGGACCTAATTTTTCAATGGAAATGATGATTCTTTTATGTACTGCACGACACCATTATAGATCTTGGGTCCTGTTAAATTTGACTTGAAATTTATGAATTTGTGAAAGAGCAAAATCTTGACACGATTTTGATGGTGTGTTGCGATTTTTTTGGCAGAGCGATTGGTTTCTTTTGGTGTCACATCGTAGCACGACTTGTGACGGGCGTGACACGATTTGTGGATAAGGTTTTTTGTACCTTGGGTCGACGTTACAATCATGACACGATTTTGTATGTGCATGTGCACTATTTAAGCATTCACAATTCATTTTTGAAGAAGAGCTTGAAGAGAGAGAAACTTGGGAAATCAAAGGAGGCAATTTTAGGATTGAGTGTCTTTGGTAAGAGTTCTCTTGGGTTTGGAAACAATTGCAAACACCTTGGGTAGTGATATTTTACCATTGGAATGATCAAAAAGCTTCCTTTAGTATTTTCTCCTAGGATTCGTTGTTAGTGTGAGTGACTTGAAAAAAAAGGTGGAAATTAGGTTTTGTTCTTTGTGAGCCTTTAAGCTTGCAGCCTCTTTGCATCACTTTCATCATAGTAGATTGGAGAACTGCTCCCTTCTCCATAGTAGGTCATATTGGACCGAACTGGATTAACAATATTGGTGTGTTTGTTTCCTTCTTTTCTTTCTTATCTTTGTTGCTTTGAATATGCTTGTGGTGTTACCCGACACTTAGATTTAGGTCTATTTATTGTTATTATTGCTTGAGGCTACTTTACTCATTGATTACTATTTCCTTTGTTCCACACATCATAGTTTTATTGGTATGATTTTTATTGAGAAAAATATAGATAATATATTGGGTTTTCTATTAGATTATATATTACTTATCCCTCTTTTTAAGCCCCTCTAGTGTATATTTGTTAGCTTCTCTACTTTGGAATTCCCTCTGCTTTTCCCATTAGGTATGTTAGGAAAAGCCTCATTAGCTGTACCGATTTTTACCATTCTTGTCTCTATAATAATACTATATATAGTCACCGAATGCTTCTGTAATTTGTGATTTGGTTGATTCGATAAATGAATATTCAGATCAATTGTTTCCCTCTCTTTCCTAAAATACACTAAACGGAAGGAAGCAAACTATCTCCTCTAACACATGACATCGATTTAATCTATAAAAAGTATTACAATTTCAAATTAATATAGAGTAAGAATTATTACAAACTCAATTAAGATTGAGGTTCCGTATAAGTTGGACCCATAAAAAATTGGTCCATAATGGACCCATTTTTTTTAATGTTAGATTAGAGCATTCCACTGAAGCTTATCATGACCCATCTACATTATATTTAACCCATGTGTCAACTTTGTCTCTCTTTGTATACACTCTCTCTGTCAAATTGGGAAAAATCACAACCCAGATCTCTTTTCTTTTCTATGGAAGCTTGATTTATCTTAAACATTAAAGAAACTTCATGAGCAACTTCTGCGTCCGTATGTTGTGAACCAGTACGTTCTTCCCGAAACATTGATAATGACTTTCTCCCAATGAGCTAGAGCAAGCAAAGAAATCATGTAGAAAAGTGGCATTAATAATCCATAACTATGACCAGTCGTACATATCATCTACGAAAAGGAAAAAAGGAAAAATATGGCCAAAGGCAATGGATTGTTACTAACTTCTTCAGCTCAAGGTTTCTATCATGTACTAGTATATATCATCTACTAATGGGTATATAAGATTAAACAAAGTTCATCTTATTCAATAAACCAAGAATTTTCACACTCTTGAGGTCTCTACCGATTCCTCTTTCTATGTCTGGACCAATGAAATTGAATGGAATGAAATGAACTATAATAAGTTAATATTACATCATTTGAATTCTTATTAAAAGGATAGAATGGAGTGGAACTCAATGGAGTGCATTGTTATTCACATTTTGCTTCATCTCCAACTTGGATGGAATGAGATGGAACTATTATTTTTCAATTATTAAATCATTACATGACCAATAAATACTTCTCTCTTTTTTTTTGAGGGAAATAAATACTTTTCTTAAAATAATGTTTTAGTCGTTTAATAGTTAATCGCTACATTTCTTCTCAGAAAATTCATAAATTCATAAATAACATCACTTCATTTTATTGTACTATATACTCACACATATATAACATCAGAAATATCATCCATATTCTTACATTCGTCCATATTAGCACATTTTAGGTTCTCATTTAAAACTTCACAAATAACATCATTTCATTTTATTATACTATATACACACATATATTAAAAAATTCATAAAAAATAATTCACTTTGTTTAATTTTAAATTAGTTGTTCATAGTTCTTGGTTTATTTTATTTTGGAATTGTACTATTTTTTATTTTAGATTTATGCATGTAAGTGAAGATACATTACCTCCTTTCATTTTATTATATTTTGAATTTAATTTTATACGACAAAAGTATAAAATCACTCGCATCTTTAATCAAATTTGACTTTTTTTTGACAAAAATAAATGATATTAATTCATTCAAATTGATAGAGTACATTGATACAATGCAGATTCGCAAAGAACAAAAAGGATGAATCTGCGAACAAACTCACAACATCCATGTTAATACCATAAAACAGAAAAGTACAAAAAGCCTACACATATGATTGTATTCCAGTCTCCAGAATACCCATGTCTTCGGATCTGCAACGTGGACGACGCCAAAGTCATTGATTGGACCTGCACCGGATCAAAGTTGATCTGACAATTTGAACCGAACCATTACATGAACGAAACAAGAAAGACAATCAACACCGTACAAAGACGACGAACAAACCAACGTCGTACTAAGACGACGAAACCACAAAATAAAAAATGAAATACATGAAAAAATCACTTATTTCAATAAAAGGGAAAGAAAAACGAGTTAGAGGGGTGATTTTGGTTCAAAAATTTATCTTAAATCACCACTCTTTGGTGGATGAAGGGGAATAAATTAGAGTTTTGGTGATGGCTCACAAAAAAGAGATTCGGAAAAAAAGAGAATCAATACCAAACTAGCCAAGATAACATCATATCAAGTTTAACTATTTAAAATACTCAAAATAATTTACTAATTAGAAATATAATAATATTATTTGGCTAAAATTATATTTCATTTGATGTATATGTAAAACTACTTTATATAGTCCATGTTTAGAAATTGAATTGTATTATTATTATTTCATTAGTTGTCAACAATTTTTTAAAAAAAAAAATCCAAAATGAAGTTATATTACCATATAACCAAGACCTTCAAGCACAGGGTGTGCCAGGTAGAATCTACTAAAGTTTAAACAATTATAAGCAAAAGGCAATTTTTTAGGTTCATTGATAACTAATATATTTGATCTATATAAAGGTCAAATACATTAGTTATTGAATGAATCTAAAAAATTGTTTTTTCCTTATAAATGTGATTGGAGGAAGTATAGATAATTGTGAAACAGCAATTTAAAAAAGCAAAGTTTAGAAATTGCTCCCAAACACGTTAGAAGGTAGCATGTTTTGCTTTCAACCCCAAAATGTTTGTTGTTTTATTTTTTCAAGTAATTGGTTTGATGTTTACTCCTCATGCTTGAAAATTCGTCGATTAAATAAATATTTATAAAAAAAATTAAATAAAAACATTAATAAACATCAAGAAAAGATGTTTAAAACATTTAAAAAAACAAATTTAAACATACATTCCACTTAGAAATTAAATATGATGAAGTTACAAAACAACAAAAGGAGTTTATTCCATTCATGTCATATTTGGGCCAAAATATGGCCTTACTCAATAAAATTTATGTTTTTGTGGCCATTTCAAACAACTCAACCATCTCAAAATTGTTCTTCTCCCTTTTAAAATTACTCAATCTCTGAATTCAACGTGAGTTTACTCAACATTTTTCAACGTGAGTTAACTCACACTATCAGTTTTAAGATCAGTTCAATCAATGCCGAACATGAATTAACTCATGCTGAATTTAGGGAATGAACAAATTTAAAAGGGAGAGGAGCAATTTCCCAACCATTTTCTCAATAGCCTCAACAATTCCACCATAGTATGTACGAGGATACATTTTGTTCCCAATAACCCTAGCTAGAACTTTGCAATCTACCTCAAAGATGATCGATTGAAAGCAACAATCATAAGTGGATTCCATTGTGAGGAACATAACATAAGCTTGGATTCGATCGTAGTAATGTCATTGAAGCCCCACACAACCCAAGTAGCCGCCAAACTCTTTCCTCACTGTCTCTAATAATTTTGCCCTAGACCTCCAATTGCTTTCTTTAGCCATGTTTGAGTCACAATTTTCCTTGCAGTACCCAGTAGAAGACTTTTCCATCTTGCTTTTTGCTGTTTTTTGGTATCATTTTGGTTTTGTGAAGTTACGTTGTCTAGGTTAGCTTTGTTGGAATTTTGAACTTCTAACTTGTTCAACTCTTTTCCCTGTTTATTTTTAGAATACCAATTCCATAGGTAATAAATGCTATTAATTCCATAATAGATTTATCAACATTTTCGACCATGTGGATTATTCAATCTTTGAGTAGGAGTAAGTTGATATTTTTATATTTTTGACTTAGTTAGAAATATATTCCGCGTCAATTGTTATTTGAGAGAATCGGAGCCGTTTGCGAGACGTTAGTTAAGTACTAGCTTGGTTGGAAGTTCGAGGGCAGGCCCACATCCATCGACAACCTCGTGGTGGGGGCCCATTACACCGCCACCTTCCATCTCATTGCTCTCTTTATGGGTCCCACTCACAACGTGTTGCTCTTATACTTCCTTCCTTCTTAAGCCATTTTCTTTTTTGGTATAAAGTTAAGCTAATTTCATTTTAGTTCTAAAAATGTTGAGCTAATTTATTTATTTATTTATTTATCTTTACTTGTATATAACGAAAAATATTAGTAACGAATATTCTTATGATGTTGATATTTGAAACCGTCGTGCCTGTATTGGGTTGGATTGTTCCAGTGCATACATATGGACGAGTCGTCCTTGACTTACACTACGAAGTTCCTGATGAAACGACGACGTCAACTACGTCTAAGGTACCTTATCTTAATACACTTTCCTTCTCTTGGACCCAGCCATAATAATCTGATTTTTTTTTTGGCCTAAATGATAAACAAGAATGTGAATATTATCAAGCAAAATCAGCCACAAATGCGCTGTCAGCCACGTGTATTGGCCTTGGAAAATAAATACCCAAAAATACCAAACAGAATAAATACGGCTGTGTTTATAAAAATAAAAATTGTTACAATTTTTCATAATATTTGTTCATAAAAAAAGCCACAAATATTAACTCAATTGATTAAAATATCAAAATTGTTAGTATGATTAAATTTGAAAAGATCCCTTATCATCTATATAAATGTCTGAAATATTTAGTTATTTTTTGTTGATGCTCGACACTTCCATTAATCAAGAAATAAAAATTTATTGCATAAATAAATAAAATAATAACAAACAATGGTTTTCCCCTTAAAATAAAACCAACAATGGTTTCTTTTAATGGAATTTGTTAGAGTTTAGACTCGTTGAACAACACGAACTCCGTAATAACCAACAATGGATTAACTTAGTTGTGATGAATGTTTGTGTTGACGTAAAAAAGATTTCAGTAGATAGAGTCGGACAGACATGAAATCGAAAGGAGAGATAAAAGAGATGCAATTAGGAGTTTTATCAATCCAAATAATATTTGAATTGAAAATAGCAAACTTAGTGGTAATGAATTCGGATCGACCTTATGCACATGATTATAGTTTGATCATTGATCTTTGTATATGAAAAAATAAAAAATCGAAAGGAGAGATAAAAGAGATGCAATTAGGAGTTTTATCAATCCAAATAATATTTGAATTGAAAATAGCAAACTTAGTGGTAATGAATTCGGATCGACCTTATGCACATGATTATAGTTTGATCATTGATCTTTGTATATGAAAAAATAAAATGGTTTTTGATGGATTAATTATCGCTAAACAACATTAGAAACTTTGTACCAAAATAATAATAATAATAATAATAATAATAATAATAATAATAATAATAATAATAATAATAAAGTTGTAATAAAAATGTTTTGGTGAATTTAGCTAGCTGCAAGGGACATTGTGTAATATATGTAAAGATTGGAGGTTGAATTTTAGACACTTCGCTTATTCACTTTAAATGTGATTAGACTATTTGACCAAAAAATAATCGTAATAAAAACGTTTATCTTATAAGTTTAAATCAATTGAAAAAATATTTCATTATATTTAGAGAGGACTTATTTTATAATGTGAGTTTTTGAGTGAACCATCAAATTGATCATGGTCTTTGTATCAAATTTTCAATTTAGTCTCTGACTTTATTAATAAGTCAAAATGATCATTGTCTTTGTCAAATACTTTTCAAATTGATCCCCGACTATATTAGTTGTTTTGTATTTTGAGTGTTAATGACTCAATGTCTTTTGAATATTATTTAATGGTTAATGAATAATGCATCTTAGATCTTATTAAAATACAAAACAATTAATAGAATCAGTGACTGAACAAAGACATAAAACATTTTAAGTTATTAATAGAGTCGGGACCAGTTTGATGGTTTACCAGTAAGTTTCTAGCAATTAAACAACTAAAAAAAAACTTGTCATAATAAAAACAAGTGTCATGTTAACTTGTGCCATAAGGGTACATGTTAAGCAATCCTAAAATAAAAATATTTCATTAATAGTTGTGCATTCAACTAATTAAAAGTTAACAAATTAAATGCAATACACGAATTTCAATAAAAAATTTATACATTTGACTCATTAACTTGTGCCTTGAAGACACAAGTTAACATTTTCCTAAAAACAAAAACCTTTGGCTAAAAAAGTACTCTAAAAAGGTGAAAATATTAAGAATGCACTCATTGACAAGTGTCGCAAGGTAGTGAGTAACTAGAACGCGTGGGGAAAGCGTACTCGAAGACATGGTATCTTACAAAATAAAGAGACGATAATACCCTTTAAAGTAGTTTTATAACAGTGTCCATGACTATAGATTATATAAATACTTATTGATTTCTTTATTATCATCAAAAGCGGCACCGAGAATTTCATCAAATAAAAAAAAAAAAAAGAAGAGCAATTTAGGGTTTTTAATTTAATATACCAACGGAACGACACGACATAGCAGAAAAGAACAGAGAAGAAGAGAGAGAAAGTTGATATTTTTCTTTTTCTTTTCTGTAACGGAACATTTTAGTTTTGTTCTTCATAGCTGTGCTGTGCTGTGTTGCGTAGAGACGAAAACTGCCACCGTTCATTTTCCAAAGAGACAGACAAGTTACAACCTTAACGTCGTTGGTTCTTCCGCCTCTCTTTTCAATCTCCGTCATTGATTTTCTATAAACCCCACTTTTCAATCTCTCTTTAATTAATTAATCTCAAAACCCCGTTTGCGTTTGGAAACATCGCACGTTTGCGTCGTTTCTTTGCTTCTCTACTAAGATTTCAACCACGATCTACGACATTTCTTTTTGAGGATCGGTGGTTCAATCGATCGATCTGTTTTTTGATTTGATTTCATTGAAACCTAAACGCGAAAATGTGGTGGATGATGGGTGAAACTGGAGGGAATTATTGTTCTAAAAAAAGTGATGATTTGTGTAGCAATGTTTGTGGCCAGGTATGTAATATTTATCATCGATTATTGATTCTTTCTTTAATTCTTATTATTATTTTTGTGATTTATTGATGTTTTTTTAGGATAATATCAATGAATTTTTGAGTTTAATTTAGTGTTTGTGATGATGATTATGCAAAATTAAAGAGAATAGTCAAATTTAATGGTTTTTATTTTTAAAAAATTGTATCTTTTATCAAGATTATTGATGGTTATGTAAATTTCCTCCTAGATTTGTTTATTGTGTTGTTGTTTTGGATTTTATGTTTTTGGGTTTGTGTTTGTCCGAGATATATGCTTGATCTGAATTTGGGTTGGGGAAAAAGGTTGCTTTTTGAGGTTTTAAAATTTGAGTAAATCTGATGAACAATTTTGTACGCCTTTTTTCTCGTTTCTTTTAATGTTACTATTTTGGGAGATTCATTTTTTAGGATTGCAGCTGTAATTGAATTTTAACAAGTTGTTAGTTCTGGTTTTATTTTTTGGCATGTCTCTAATCACTCTGTGATTCTGCTCTGGCTTTATGATTAGAATTTATGGCACTTGTTATATGATTCTTGAAAATTTTAACTTTGTATGATTTGAGATGCTGCATTGTTTATTAATCTTGACATGATTTTTCATTCTGGAAGGTGGATTTTTATAGTTTGCTAAGATTGTTTTTTCCTTAATCGTGCAGGAATCAAGTCAAGTATCGAACATGTCAAGAGTTCGCTGCATTTTGCGTGGTTTGGATGTGAAAACCTATATATTCCTGTTTGCATTTGTCCCAATGTGCATTTTTGGAATATATATACATGGACAGAAGATCTCTTACTTTCTGCGGCCACTATGGGAAAAACCACCCAAGCCTTTCAATGTTATCCCTCATTACTATAACGACAATGTTACCATGGAGAATCTTTGCAGACTTCATGGTTGGGGAGTTCGTGAGTATCCAAGGCGTGTTTATGATGCTGTGTTGTTTAGTAATGAGATTGAAATACTCACTTTGCGTTGGAAAGAATTGTACCCCTACATAGCTGAATTTGTGCTCCTTGAGTCAAACTCTACATTTACTGGATTGCCTAAGCCTCTGGTTTTCAATGGTAATAGGGAGCAGTTCAAATTTGTTGAGCCACGGTTAACTTATGGGACAATTGGTGGGAGATTTAGGAAAGGAGAAAACCCGTTTGTTGAGGAGGCGTATCAGCGTGTAGCATTGGATCAACTCCTTAAGATTGCTGGTATTACAGATGATGACTTGTTGATTATGTCTGATGTGGATGAGATACCAAGCGCTCACACTATTAACCTCTTAAGATGGTGCGATGAAATACCTTCAGTCTTGCATCTACAGCTGAAGAATTATCTTTATTCATTTGAGTTTCTTCTGGATGATAAGAGTTGGAGGGCTTCGATTCACAGGTATCAGTCGGGCAAGACAAGATATGCACATTATCGCCAGTCTGACAACATGTTGGCAGATGCTGGGTGGCATTGTAGTTTTTGCTTCCGCCGAATCAGTGATTTCATTTTTAAGATGAAAGCTTACAGTCATTATGATAGAGTTAGGTTCTCTCACTATTTAAATCCTGACAGAATTCAGAAAGTAATATGTGAAGGGGCTGATCTATTTGATATGCTGCCTGAAGAGTACACTTTCAAGGAGATCATTGGTAAAATGGGTCCAATACCCCATTCATATTCTGCAGTTCACCTTCCTGCTTTCCTTCTGGAAAATGCTGAGAAATATAAATTTCTCTTGCCCGGGAATTGCATGAGAGAGAGATGATATGAGAAAATCATTAAAAGGTTCATGCGCTTATTGCTAAGCTTGTAGCTTGTGCAGCTCAAGTGAGTCTTCTTATGAGGGTTTAGCCGAGGTTGTGATGATTGTGTGTCACTCATGCGGGGCTGTATTACTGTCCAGTGAGATATTCTTTGGGAATTCATTGAGTTATTCAGACAAATTCTTTGATCGAGAGGGAATTCTGTATATAATTTAGAGGTGAACTTCATTCAAGGGGAGCAGCATCTATTCTAACCAGCGATAGAAAGTGCCGCTTGCCTTTGTGAACTTCTGTGTTTATTTGGTATCAGTGTGGCTGATGCCCAGATATACAGTAGAGTAGTTTAAAATTGGATCTTTTCCTGTTTGGGAAGTTTTGTTTTGCAGACCCATTTTTATTCTTATTATTCTTTGTCTATGTTAAATATGTCTAATTTGGTTGCTTGGTCCATATTCATAACACTGCTGACTTAGTTTTATTGTGCATTATATGAAAACAGCTTGGTTGCCATCAATAGGATACTTCAGACTCTGTTTTTGCGATAAGCGCAGCTTAGCTCATTCAGTTTTTTTTTTTTTTTTTTAACTATTTTGAACATCATATATATTCATATTTATAGCGTTGTAGTTTATGAAGCACGGACACCGGACACAACACTGACACGACAACATGGATAAAATTTTGAGAAGATGACATAAATTTAATGTAGTCACAAGTGTCTGTATCATGTCAATGTCGGACATTGAGACACGCATTCAATTAGAAGTGTCCGTGCAACAACATAAGGCGTAGTTATAAATTTGCACATCACTGTTCTAATTTTATATTTTTTAAGTAAATTTTTCGTGATGCATTTATATCCCAATAGCTTGGTTGCCTTCAATTGGATATAATATAAATATGAAATACCTATCTAAATGTCTGTCAAATTGAAATTGAATCAATGGTGGTAATATTTTATCTTATACAGAGAGCAAGGTTAGCATACCATCACTACTGTAAAATTACTAGCTTTTTGTAGGTTTGTTCGATTCTTAGGGACTCCTAACATTGTTTTAAAATGTGTAATAATCGCCACTAGATTGAGACATTCTACTGAGAAATCATGTGGTACATAGGACATGAGCTGTGCTAATACAGACAATGTTTCTTGCAGCTGGCATTGAATCTATTTGCAATAGTTAGAGGTTCATTTGTGCATGTGAATTGTAATTGCTAATAATAGGGTTAAATATGTTTAGTTTATGTATATAAAATAACCTCTACAAATCTCAATACTCATTCACCTACCTCTCTATTTGGAACAACCTGGCTCTTGGTGTGTATATAAGGGATTGAGGCGTAACTCATTATGAAGAGGGTAACCCAATTAATTCAAAAAACAAATAATAAACTTCTATTTATGCAGAACAAAACACTAGTTCAGATTGGACCACCAATGTGGTACAACTATGTATGTACAAGAGTGATATGAACCGTGAATCCTATCAATATCATGTCAAAAACACAATGATACGTAGAAGATTTCATAAAACTGAGTTTCTTTTGTTGTTGTGTGCCAGTACTGTGGTCAAGGAACTGAGACTCCCTTTATCTCTTGAGGCATGAGTAAAAACAACCATTCTATGTCTATATTTCATTAAACATAATATACAATTTTTCAGTTCAATGTAATAATTTACAATTCAATGCGTTCCATATTGCTATCAGTTCCAATATTGTATCAGTGCAACAATTAGAATATTAGACCATCAAACATATGATTGCATTAATATGTTATTAACAACAATGAACATTCCAATTGTTTTCAGTAAAACTACATTTCTTATTGAAAATGCAAAAATTACACCCAAGATTTTTTTTCCTGATTGGTCCTTTAACTTTTTATTTTCCCAAATTAGCCATTTATGTTATATTATACTTTTACTGCTAACATTTTTATATTAAGAAAACTTACATAAACATGTCATATATATTCAAATCTACTCCTCTCACTTTTTCTTACTTAAATCTAAATTCTCAAACCCAAAAACTTTAAAAACAACACAAAATTACACAATTAGTCCCTTAACTTTATTTTAGGTAACACTTTTGTCCTTTATTTTTTTTTTTGTCACGATTTAGTCCTTTATGTTATAAAATAACAACATAGTTATCCTTTTTTATGAAAAAATAATCAAAAACTCCAAAAAAAATTCATCAAACTCATAGACAAACACAACTCTTCATCATACAAGCCTAGAAAATCAAATTTCTTTGAAAAAAATCTCATAAAAAATGATAAGATATTGCCATAAAGGACTAAATCGTGACAAAAAAAAGATAAAGGACGAACGTGTTACCTAAAATAAAGTTAAGGGACTAATTGTGTAATTTTGCCTAAAAACAAAGTATCTCATTCACAACAATGTCTTCATTTAACATGAATGGTTAAACTTTACAAAACTAAAACTATGAGCCATTCATCTCTAGCGCGAGGCATGGCATTTGAATGTTGTTCACCTTACAACAACAAACTTGTGGTTGGCATAGTCACAAAATATAATTAAAAGGACTACAATGCAACAAAAAGATAACTTAAAGACCAATAGTGCGAACAAAGTGTACCATAGATGACCAATTCGGAAATAATAAAACTTTTTTTTTTAAGAAGCTAAATTAGTCCACCCAAATTGAAGCTAAATTAGTCCGCCCAAATTGATACCAGAGGGAATCGAACTTGAGACCTTAAGAATGAGCGCACTTCCAAGTCCCAAGGCAACACCACTAGACCAACCCAAGTGGGTTGGAAATAATAAAACTTAAAAGACCAATTCAGGATAAAGGTTAAGCTTAAAGAACCCCATGTGTAATTTTATCTAGGGTTAATTAAGTTTTTAGTCCCTATAAATATTCACAGTTTTGTTTTTAGTCCTTACAAAATAAAATCACACTTTTTAGTCCCTGTGACATTTTCCTTAAGCATTTTAGGGACCAAAAATGTTGATGGAAATTTTTGACAGGGACTAAAAATGCTGATGGGAAAATTTTATAGGGACTAAAAATGTTGATGAAAATTTTTATAGGGACTAAAAACAAAATTCTGAATATTTATAGGGACCATTTACTTGATTAACCCTTTTATCTATAAAAACATACCATTCAAATTAGCAAAAGAAATGAATAACAATGCTTAGATTTTGATTCCATATTGAAAGAAATTTAAAATTGGCTTTTGGAGTGAGTTTGCCTCCCTTCTCTCTTAATAATTGAATCAAACAACTCAAGTTTAGAATAATTTTTCCCCTTCCTTCATTTTCCTCCAACCAAACATACCATAATAATAATAAGCCACGTCATCGTGATTCATAATATTAAAAATAATTTAATCATAAGAGTAATTTTATCATTTTATATGGTTTACATACTATCATATTATTATTATTAAGTTATTTTAAAAATGATATCCTATAACAAAATATTAATTGATTTATTATATAATATACTTTTTTTTTGACTTAAAGAAAAATTCATTAACAAAAGTTTGACAATAAATCAAATGTCAAGACTGCAGAAATACAAGACGGAGTTTCTTCAATCCATATGCAATCTAAATTCTTAAGAGCATATTTTGTTAAATAATGAGCAGATTGATTGGCTTCACGCTTAATATGCGAAAAATTTAAACTACGAAAACTACCCTTAAAATTATTACAATCTCGAATAATTGAGCCAACATAGTTGGGAGATTGTTGATGAGCATTCAACGCTAAAACCACATTAGAAGCATCTGATTCTGCTATAAGATTCAAAAAAGACATGTCTTTTGCAAATTCCAAACCCTTCCGCATAGCTAAAGCTTCTGCAACCTCTGAATCTGGTAATGAAAAGACTTGCCATGAACTAGCACCAACGACAACACCTTCATTATCTCTCACCACAACACCAATACCCCACTTATCACCCTCTATCGGACCTGCTGCATCAACATTAAGCTTGTAGAAACCACTAAAAGGAGGTGTCCAATGAACATCAGATATTGACAAAATTGGACCTCCACTTAGTGTCTCCACCAACACCGTACTAGCACTCTTAAAATTCACAATAGATCTTTGTGCCTTTTGAACAGTGGCAGCCACATCAACATCAGTCCCCTCAAAACATTTCTTATTTCTGGCACACCATATCTCATAACACAAAGCCAAAATTTGGACTATAATATCCTCATCGACATCAATAATATTTTCTTCCAACCACTTATGAAAAGGAACGTACCTGGAATCATGCAAATTAAATACCACACCTAAAGATGAAGCAAACCATATCTGCTTTGACCGATGACACTCCATAAAGAGATGTGAAATTGTCTCATTATGTTCGTCACAAACAACACACAAAGGATCACTACTTATTCCTTTTTTAAAAAGTTCATTTTTTACTGGTAGTTTTTCATGTAGAAGAGAGGTGGATGTGTCTCGGGATACTTTTTATTTTCCATAATTTTTTCCACTTGGTGATTATTTTTCCCATAATATACTAAATTTAAGAAGAAAATAAATTTAGACAGAACTGCATCGGATGCCCTTTAATTTAATTTAATATAAAATTTTAAACACGCTGCATATCATTTTACGTATAAAATTAGTCATTTATCTATGAAAAAATTACACCGTTGATCCAATTTCATTTATTTTAGTCTACTTCTATGACAAATTTGTCTACATGATCATTAAATGATATACTACAAATAATACTTCACCATTCAACACCATAATTGGACCCTCCTTGGCAACAATAAAAGGTGTTATAATTTATTATTTTTGATAAATAAAAATCATGCAAATTTTGATAATTTTTTTTTATAATATGCTCAAACAAAACTTTTGCTAACAAACATAGATGAAAAATAAAGATTTGGTTTAATATTGTTAACATCTCTTAACACACAAAATTAACTTGACAATCAATAAAATAAAAAAATCTATTAAATTAAGTTATACTCTGTGACTTATCATGAATACACTATACATTTTACTTTTTATTTTCTTTTATCTTTTCTAACTTTTTGCTTTGATGTCCATCAAATGAATTCTCAAAATCCAATCATTTAAGCCACCAAAGATTAACATTATCTTTTCAAGTCTTAACTCTTAACCTCCAACAAAAAGTCATGTTACAAAAAACTTCCAACTAAATATATTCTAATTAACCTCTAGAAGAACACTTTCTTGATCGTGTCAATACAAAAGAGAATCGAAATTTGATATGCACTTTTCAATATTGGAACGAATAAAAGTTTCATTGATTGAATGTAGTGGCTTTCGAATCTTTGAAAAAATTGAAAGCTCTAGATGCTCCATCTTCTTGTAGAAAATATCTTGCTAAAGGCATTTGATTCATTCATATCATTTTCGAATAACTATAACCTCCTTACTAATTAATCAAATGTGTAATACTAAAACTATAAATATAGTAGCTAAAATTGAGACCAATAAGCTATAACACAATCACAACCAACCTTGAAACACAGCACCTTAGAGTTGAGAAAATGGCATACCAAAACCGAAACCACAACAATTACGGGTGGAGTCACATGCACGAAATTTACGAACCCGCATACTATCCGGGGCATCACCATCAAAAGCGTCGTGTTGCAATATATGAGGAACCAATAGTTGAGGAAGATCAATCCTACTATTTAGAGGTTCGTCGTGAGACTGAGACTGAGACCGATCGACGAGGTTTGAGGTATGGAGATCAAAATGTTAGCACTACTTATGAAAGTGTTGATGAAGAAGCTGAGGCTTTTATTCAACACGAGCATAGGAGGATGGCATTAGCCAAACTCATGTCATCAATGAGGGCTACTTAATTGAGTCTTTTCAATCTTATTATCTATGTAAGGCCTTCTTGTGGTGCACATATAATAGTTGTAGAAGATCTGTATCCATTTGATGTGGATTTAGATCCTCTAAAACCGTTGTATGGTACAACACTTGTAATTTACCCTTAAAATGATCAGAAGATTTTTGGGATGAGATTTATGTAAATTGTTTTATGAAAAACTTATCCCTCATTTCTTTTAGCTCTATTTTAAGCTATAGCATAAAATACAATAATTTACAGCCCAAGCACTAGGGCATGTATTCAATTTCCCCCTGATTCATACACCAAGTTCTTACTTTGTATTGTAATTGTTTTTGTTTGGTCCTTCGAATTTTAATGGCTACTGGTTGCTATAGATTTCTTCCACTGCAAAATACTATGCAGGGGAAAATGGCAAATAACAATCAAGTGTACGATGGTAGACATGCTGTATTTTTTATCTTGTAATTTATTTTAAAGTAAATTATTATGTTAGTTAAATTTCCCTTTTGACCAAGTCATATTGATGTTATACGATCCTTAATATTACATGGTTGAATTACTTGTTGCCATTTACTTGGAGTTTACTTGGTCAATCCAAATTACTAGGATTTATGTTTTTGTAACGTTAAACACAAGTTATCATGTTGATTGCATATATATAAGAATTATGGAGGTCTTGAGTTTGGTGCCTATTAAACCATAGAGAATGTCCCACAATTATCAGTATACAATTGATACTAATATGAAAAATTTAACATGTCTATAATTTCAATTGACACAAGTCTCTCTATTCTCTATTTGGAGATACATAATTTTCATTGGCTAATTTTCTTTTTATACCTCTTGTACTACTAGATTGCAGTGTTTCATAAGCAATTATATGAATGGAATAAAGATTACCATAATCTGACCAAGAATTGAAACTATACCAATTTTGAATCTTGATACAAACTAAATTTTCCATTCCCAAATGAAAAAAAACAAAAAAAAACAAACAAACTTGTGAGCAAAAATAGAAATCAAGTTCTGTTTAAAAGAAGGTACACACAATGTTTCATCAAGATCTAAATAAAATTCAGTTTTTAGCAATAACCTAAACTTTTCAATTGGCTCAACTGAACTGTCTTACGGTCAACTACATAGATGCATCTCTCATCATCACTTGGTTTTTAATAATTCAGACAATCCTACGTAGACACACCAATGTGTGTTTGTGACACCGAAATCTATCCACCAAATATGTCCATATACGAAATTTAAATTAACTGCATAACAAAAAAAATTAACAAGCATATCTTGCGTAGCACACCATGCATGACAGTTAGAGCAAGGCTTATTTTCATTTCTTTCAGCTCCACAAAAGAAACAACTATAGCCATTTGATTCGACTAATTTTTGTTGTCTCTTTCGAGACTGTATTTGTAGCTTCTTTATCCTTATACTTTATTGAATTAGAATTTTTCAAACATGTACTTTTTTTAAACTTTTTTGGTTCTTGACAAACCTCTTTTCAATATATTTAATGAAATTCTTAACCGTAATTATATTTCAAATAATTTGCCCTTGAATGTTTCTGAATCAGTGGTGGATCCAGGACCCTGGATCAGGGGGTGCAAACTTTTTGACTTCATTAATAATTATATATATATATATATATATATATATATATATATATATATATATATATATATATATATATATATATATATATATATATATATATATATTGTGTGTGTATGTGTGTGTTAGAGAGAGACCAAGTTTTAGAGTGGTGATTTTTCTTCTTATTCCATCATTAAAATCAGCACAACTAAGCTGAATAAAAAAAAATATCAACTCAACTAATCATTTTAACACGAACCAACGCTTAAGTAAAACTCATGTTTTTTATTTATGGAAGTAAAACTCATGTTATTATTAAAAAAGAAATAATTAAAAAAAATTCAAGGGGAGAAAAGAAATAATTAAAATCACGTTGAAAAGGCAAAAACTATACCATTTTAAAACATACAAAATATTAAAAAAATGAGAGACCGAAAGAAGAAAAAAAAAGTATTAGAAAAAATGGTTATACCATTTGACATTATTCGGATATCATTTGATACGTTAACTAGATACATAAAAATTAGCATTTTTTATAAAAAGTTTATAAGACGTTAATATTGATGCAAGTCGTTGACATATCAAACGATATTTAATGTCAAATTTTGTAATAGCTTTCAATTCAACGAATAAATTTGTAATATGATTGTGGTAAAGAATTATCGAAGGTGTCATGTATTAAATTTGACTTCGTGGTATCAATTGATCATATGCTTAAAAAAATATGAATTATTGCGTAGTTATATATTGTGTTTTCAAAGATCAAACACATAACTTTCAATTTGAGTGAATTTTGGCTTAGTGGTAAGGTATTATTTGCTACTTGTAGAAATTGTGTTTGATTCCCTTCCCAATTTCTACATTTTAGCCTTAAGATTTATACATAATGTAAATGATAAAGTAAAATTAACATGTATCAGAATGTGAAAAAGATAATTGGCAGTTGGTGAGGTGCAAAACTTTACTATTAGGTAAGGACCGAAGGACATGCGGTGCAATGCAAGTGCAACCCAAAAATTCCAGGGTATGCAAAATATAATAAAACAATATAATTGGTATAAAATTTAAGATCTCAGGGTGTGCAGTTGCACACTCTCCACACCCTCAAATGCACTTGGCTCCGCCCTTGTTCTGAATGGCTTTCTTCATAGTCATCAAACACATGGAATTTGACTTCTCTCACCTGTCAATTTCTCTCTTTATTTTAGAGATACTCTCTTCTAAAAGAGGTAGGCAAGAGTCGGTCCTTAACACAAGGTCGATATCCATAACTTCAATAAATATCAAAACATTTACTTTCCATTGTTTAAAGTTTAAGTCATTTAACAAAGTAATTAATGTTATACTCACATGATCACTCACAATCAACTAGTGAACAAAAATCAAGCAAAACATGCTCAAATAAACCTCAAAATGAAATTAATATTAAATTTAAATAAAGATAAATCTCATTTTAAAATACTAGGAATCCATTAAATATTTTATCTTTGGATAAAATATTGACTTTTCAACGTATTCTATCTATAATGTTTTCTTTGAGATAATTCTGTGTCTAATTTTTGTAACAAAACATTGTGAGTTCTAAATGAATGTTGAGTACAATGTAATGGTTTGTTGTTGTTATATTTTGAAAAGGCGTTTATTGTTGTTATTAGTTTCAAGTTCAAAGTATGCAGAAAGGTTTAGCATTAATAATTACACTTTCTATCAGTAAAAAAAAAACTATACTTTGCAACTAGTGTTTAATAGAAACAATTGAAATCATCTAATAATTATAAATTTTCTAGGAAATAGTTTTTTCAACTTTTGCACCTCAAATATTTTAGAAGCTATCTTGTAAACCTCGAATAATTAACACATGTTAACTTCAGTTTACAAACTATTAAAAATAGGGGGCAAAAGTGCAATTGAACACAAAGATGGGTGCAAAATCAAAAAGGGGGCAAAAAGATGGGGTGCAAAATTGCTCAAAAAAAAGATGGGGTGCAAAATCGCACAATTAGCAAAAGATAGGGGGAAAAAGTGCAATTAAGCATTTAAAGTAAATATTAACATACACTAGAATAGTTCCGTAAACTTAGTTCAATTGTAGAAATATTGCGCAAATCACTTTAGGTTCAATTTTTGTCCCCCACCCCCAACCAATCACACTAAGATTACAAATATTACCGTACGCCAAACTCTACCAAATTCTAGTCTCTAGAATAACTATTTCTTGATCAGAGAATCGAATTTGATAAGCCCTTGGCCTGCCTTTGAACGAATAAAAGTTGCATTGGTTGAATGGTTGAGGCAATAGATTCATTCATATGAATCATCACATGTTTAATAATAAACTATAAATATTGTAGCTATAACAGAACATTACAAACCACAACCATTTTCTAACAGACCACCTTAGAGTTGAGAAATGGCATACCAAAACCGGAAGCACAACAATTATGGTTGGGGTCACATACACGAAGTTTATGAACTAGCGTATCCCCATCACCATCATCATCAAAAGCGTCGTGTTGCAATAAATGAGGAACCCATAGCCGAGGCACATCAATCGTATTACATAAAGATTCATGGTGAGACTGAGACGGAGACTGATCGACAAGGTGCGAGGTTTGGCTATCAAAATGGTGTTGATCAAGAAGCTGAGGCTTTTATTCAACATGAGCATAGGAGGATGGCATTAGCGAAACTCATGTCATCAAGGAAGGCTACTTGATTGAGCCTTTTCTATCTTATCTAAGACCTTCGTGTGTAGCACCATACAACGGCGGTAGAAGATTCTTTTGATGTGAATTTAGTTCTTTTAAGGACATTGTATAATGTGACGGTCATAAGTGATAGACGTTTGGCAAGTGCACCAAATACTATCGAAGTAGTAAAAATATCGATCCCACGAGGACTGTTTTTAACTTCAACAATTCAATTTTGTTATATAATTAGGATGTATAAAATTTATTTTGTTTTGCCACTAGGCAGTAGATTTGGTTTGATTTTAATTAAATCAAGAAACAGAAATAAAGTTGATTAAGAAAATATGGAGAGAGAGATGAGATCAGGTCTGTCGAATCCTCTATGTTTCCCCTAATTGGTTACTGCACCTATTATTACTAATGATTCTCTAGTTTCACGATAGTTAACAAATTAGCCCTAATCAATCCCTTGAGTTAGGACCCTCTTTTTAAACTACAGCCCCTAATTCCTTAGGTGGTCTAATAATCATCAAAGGTTTAAGCACGTTAACCTAATATCACTAACAAACGATTATCCATTCCTAGACTAACCATGTTTATTAGAACAATTCAATTAGGTCTAAGTCAAAAGCTATGGTCAGTAGTCATTCGTTCTCACAAAATCATGTTTATATTTGATCAGGATATAAAAAGCATTAAGAACAATTGAATTGAATGAAAACTAGAATATCATTAATAAGTGATAGAGTTTCACAGCAACATGTATCAATTAGGGTTACATAGATTCATCTCTGACCTAATCTCTGAGAGATTTAGCTACTCATAATCGAGTTTACAAATAGCATAATCAATGAAATAATTAAAACATACATGAATTGGTAAAAGGATGAAGAAATCGCCCTTCTAGCCGTCTCTGATGTCTCAAAATCGCACTTTGCTCTCCAAAATCGTAACCCTTGTTCTTCAGATTGAGTGCAGTATTTATAGAAGTCATGGGCCTGACCCATCAAAATCGCGCCGCGCCATGTATATAGGCGTGCCGCGATTTCCTCTTTACAGGAAGTGTGTAATTTTGCTTCAAAAATCGCAGCACGGCTTGAAATTGGCGTGGCGCGATTTCCTTCTAACAGACTTCAAATTTTAAGCTTTTTGCACTCCAGAACAGTATAAATTGCATGAGAACTCTATCAAAATGTCACAATAAGTCCCTAATATTACGTAATGACAGGATGTCATCACAACCCCAAACTTAAACCATTCCTTGTCCTCAAGGAATTTGCTTGCAACAGTGACAAATGACAGTAAAATAACAGTTACCTGACAAAACGATAGTACCCAAAAGTTCATTCTCCTTCTAGCTAAAGATGAGCTAGTTTGACTTGTTCGCATCCACCAATTCACAACTCCTCGCATCAAATTGAAACAGGGTTCTACCAGTCGACATGCAGGTCTACATATTACCATACGCTTGAAAAGTTTCTAAATATCAATCAAAGTCAATATCATTACACACTTTTGAGGTCTTTAGGGTTATAACGGGGCTTAGGTGAAAGGTGGGATATATTTGGATAAGTAGGCTACACAAAATTTGAGTTAGGCATTCCTACGGAAGTTAAAGCACAAAATTCAATCCTTCATTCATTCACCTTGTGGAAATACAATCAATGCAAAGGTACTAGAGAATATTTTTAACATTTAGGGACTCTCGAGTTTGAAGTTACTCGGATTTTCAATGTTTTGTCCCTTTTTCATCATTCAATTTCTCTTTTTTTTTTTTTTGATACACCATTTTTGTGTATATTTTGCATGACAATTTCATAATTCTTTTCATTTTTGTTCTCTTATTCTCTAGTACCCCCACCCCAAACTTAGTTGGTTGCAAATTCCAATAGCAACCCCAAACTTAATCTTTAGCAACATACTACAATGCCTTAACTCAGAAAATACATTAAGGGGCAAATCCTAAAAGTCTCTAGGTTTGTAATGTAGTTTGTCACCGAACAAAAAGTTCTAATCCTACCGGCTCACAATTGGTTAAGAAAGGATAAATTTAACAAATTAAAACAGGGTAGGCTTCAAAAAGGCTCACAGGACCAAGCACTTTTGCCTCAGTGTGTAATTGACAAAGACCAATCAATAATAGAGAAACAATGCAAGTTCTAGAAATGTAGTTGCATGGAAAACTAATCTAAATATAAGTAAATTGAAAAACAAGATTTGGCAATGAACCTTATGGCTGAGATTTCTGGGAGTATGTGACTACCTAACAACGCCGTACACTTCGCCTTTGAATCAAGTCACCCCTCCTTTAGAACTTTTGGAATACCGTTTCATCAAACAACTGTTACTAAACTGGAATAGGTCACATGAAACAAAACAAATTCATTGATAATAAACAAGTGCAGGAGCAATTACAATAGGGAAATAAGTTCAATGGACTTCGACATTAAAAGAAAATAAAGAAAATACATCAAAAGAAAAATAACTGAAATTAAAATACAAAGCAGAAAATGCTAATCCATCAGTAGATCAGCCCATGTTCACATCATCATCCGAGTGTCCAGCCCCCGGTGTCCTCAATCCTTCAAAGATGCCATCCCCTTGATCTTGCTCGGTGGTATTGAAATCATCAGTGATTTCCCTCCTCATGCGCAGCCCATACTCTTCTTGATGTGTAAAATATTGCTCCATGCGCTCACGGGAGCCTCCAAACCTCTCATAAGACCCACTAATCGGACCCATATGCAATTGAGCCTCCGCAGCAAACGCAGCTGAGAACCTAGGACGGTTCACCCATAGCTGGTCCGAAGTCTCATTCATCCAATTAGCTTGCACATGCATGAATTCCTCAAGCTTTGGGTGAAGAGGAGCATAACCCCCTTGGCTACTACTCCCTCCTTGCTCCATTTGTTGTTGCCTTGCTGCCTCCCTCTCTCTCTCCTTCATATAGCCCTCATATTTCTTCATAAATCCATCCATTACCGAGTCGGTGATTGGCTTCATATTGCTTGTGTTGAGATCACTATCATAAGTCGGCACCAACTCTTGCTCACACAACCAATTAATTAGACTCCCATGCCCCAATTGTGTGGTGTTTCCGGTTGCTAGATCATGAAGACTATTGGCCAAGAGGCGGCCAATATCTATAGGGTGCTCCTTGATGATGGCATAGGCAGCAAGCACCCTCTTGAGAGGAATTTCAGAAGTGCAAGATGCACTCTCGAGAGTGTGGACCACATAAGACACCCATGCCTTGGGTACCGGCAGCATCTCCGCATAAGTAAGCATCCGGGACTTTTTCCAAGTCGACCCAGGCCTACACATGGTGGTGATGATCTCATCAAAGGTATCCTCCGTAATAGCAAATCTCTCCCTCCTCAATTTTTCAACCCAACACTCCTCCGGTGCTTGAACATTCAGCCATGCATTGAGAGCATCCGGGCTGAAATCAATGTATTTGCCTCGAACAAAAGATTGAAAGGGTGTATCGGACACCCTTGCATTTGCAAAGAATTCGACGATCACCGTTTTGTTGTTTGCTTCGTCGATCATCTCATTCAATCTCGTCCACCCCCTCCTTCGTAATTCAGACTCAAAGAAAGGATATTTCACAAGCTTTATGAAATCAAACTTCCTCTCCCCTATGACTTCAAAACTCTTCATAGATTGATGGAACTCTTGGGCTAGGTCATTGATGAAATGGATGGCGTTTTCGGGTGGTTCGGATGCGGCACGAGGGCGTTTGGATTTGCTTGTGGATGGTTTTGGGTTGGTGGTTTTCTTTGAGCGGGTGTTTCTTTGGTTTGAGGCCATTTGTGGTTTAGGAAGATGGTGAAAGGGAAGTTTTGTGAAGTTTGGGAAAGTTGGGAATGATAGTGGTTTGATGGTGGTTTGGATTGATGAATTGATGATAGGATTATGGGTAGATGATGTTTAGGAAGTGAAAAAGGAGATGAAGATGATAAAAATTCGTGAGTAGAAGTTTAGGGAAGTTTTGGTAGAGAAAGTTAGGAAGAATGGAATGAAAATGGTGATGAACAGTGAAGGTTTTATAGTGCTGTTTGGGCAAAATCGCGGCACGCCAATATGCAAGGCGCGGCGCGATTTTGCATTATAACGGGCAATAACGGGCAAAAATGTAACGGCTAGTAACGGCTATAAGTTCCAACGGCTATTTTTTTTTCACATAACAGCCAAAATCGCGCCGCGCCTTGTATATTGGCGTGCCGCGATTTTGGTGAAACAGGGGGTCACCTTTGCTGCTTCTGAAAATCGCGCTGCGGCCATATATAGGCGCGGCGCGATTTTGAATGTACAGGGGGGAATTCCTTGCTTTCTCAGGCCAAAAATTTTGTTTTCTTGAAAAATGCCTGAGTTCATTGAATCTTTGAAAAACTTTTGAGGAGAAAATCATGCAAGACATCAGTACCTTGCATGACTTTCTTGGCAAGAGGTATCCTTGAACAAATTTTTAAACTTTCCTGCCTTGTATTAAAAGAAAAGAAAAATATTTTTGTGTTTTTATTTTTTTGAAAGCAATAAAATCATACCTGAAAAAATAAATAGTGGGTTGCCTCCCACTCAGCGCTTCTTTACCGTCACTAGCTTGACTGATGAACATCCCTAAGGATCAGTTGATGTGGCTCCCTCTTCATTGTTTGGGAGTCCTCCTTTACGGTACCGTTTCAGCTTTTGTTCCTTACCCTTGAAAGTTCCTTGTGCACCAGACTTCCTTAGGTCCACAACTTCATCAACAGGCTTGTTTCTTGCCAACCCTTCGTCACAGTACCTCCTAATTCTTTCTAAAGTATCAGAGAGAGTTGAAAGCATACACCATTGAAAAACAGCCGGCCCATTACGCATCCCACAGGGAATCCTTTTATAAGCCAATTTACCACCTGGACCAGTGGTAGTAGTCTTTATTTCATTGTTACCAGTTGTCAATCCCCCATACTTGTTGTCACGGATGTCTCCTGATGATTGTTGTTGCATCTGTTCTTTGCTTACTTCCAGTTGCTTAACACCCTCTATCATTTCAACATCTTCAATCACTTCTTGTCTGTCTATAGATTCCACACTTTCCACCTCCGTAGATCGAATAGGTTGAGATTCAAGGGATTTATCTTCGACTGTTTCTTCCACCACGTCAATCCGGTAACACTTGGGATTCTCATCTTGGTGCTTCATTGCCTCAAAGATATTGAAGACTACCTGCTCCTTATGGAACCTCAACATTAGCTCTCCACGTTCAACATCAATCAAAGCACGACCAGTTGCAAGGAAAGGTCTTCCTAGAATGAGTGGCATGTCTTCATCTTCAGCCATATCTAAGACCACAAAATCTGCTGGGAACACCAAGTCATTAACCTTGACTAGCACATCTTCAAGTATACCGACAGGATAAGAGATTGACCGATCAGCTAAAGTAATGGTCATTCTTGTTGGTTTTGGTTCCCCACACTTAAGCTTCTTCATCATTGAAAGAGGCATCAGGTTGATACTTGCTCCCAAGTCACATAAAGCTCTTCCAATTTCTACCGGTCCAATTGAACAAGGAATAGTAAAAGCACCAGGATCCTTCAGCTTAGGTGGCAGCTTCTTTTGAAGAATAGCACTACAATTTTCAGAAAGTGCTATGTTCTCATCATCCTTAGGCTTCCTTCGTTTAGTCAACAAGTCTTTCATGAACTTAGCATATAACGGCATTTGATCAAGAGCTTCGCCGAAAGGAATGTTCACCTGAAGTTGTGAGAAAAGTTGCATGAACTTCTTGAATTGACCTTCATCCTTTTCTTTCTTCTTTGAAAGGTGAGGGTATGGAAGCTTCACATATGATGGAATAACCTGTGGTTTGTCTCCATCTTTCAAAATTTGACTCTTCGACTTCCTCAAGATTGAATCTTCATCAATTAACTTCTCACTTTTTTCTCCCTCTATTTTTTTCTTCCTTTCGTTTTCAACTACTCCATGATCATTTTCTTTTTCAACTACACCCTCATCATTTTTTTCAACTACATCATTCTCCTCCATCTCAACTACTTCATCAACCTTCTTTGGAGCTTTTGGAACTAAAGGTGTCAAAACCTTTTTGCTCCTCAATTCAATAGCATTACAAGACTCATTCTTAGGGTTGTCTTTAGTGTTACCTGAGAATCCGCCTTTGTTTTGTTCAGCCAACTGCTTAGCCAATTGCCCCAGTTGAGTTTCAAGCATCTTCCTAGAAGCTTCATTGTTCTTTCTTTCAGCTTCTTGACTCTTCTTCATCTCTTCAAAGTTGCCTTGAGTCATCTTCATGAAGTTCATCATAGTTTCCTCAAGAGCTGATGGCTTCCTTTGTTGTTGTTGAGGAGGAGTGAGCATCTGAGAGTTCAAAGCATTGTTATTTGAGTAGCTTAGATTTGGATGCTTATTGATGCCTGAATTGTAGTATTGATTCTGCCTTTGATAACCTCCCATGAAGTTAGCTTCTTCACTTGATCCTTCTGGAACACACTCACCGTTGGGATGTTCTTCACCACATAAGTCACATTTGATTGCAGCCACTTGTTGTTGCTTATGAGCCAAAGTGAAGCCTTGAAACTCCTTAGTTAGAGCTTCGATTTGTTTATTCATAGCTGCTTGGTTAGCAAGGATAGCAGTTTGTTCACTCACCCCAAACACTCCTCTTTCTTTCTTTTTAGCTTGATCACGATACTCATTGCCAGCCATGTTTTCAATTAGAGCTTGAACTTCATGATCAGTTTTGCTCTTGAGACTACCTCCCGCGGAAGCATCTAAGAACATTCTAGTGTTTGGAGTTACCCCCTCAGTGAAGATTTGGAGGTATTGTTTCTCGGTGAACTCATGATTAGGGCACCTCTTAAGAAGCAAATTGAATCGCTCCCAAGCATCATATAATGATTCACCTTCTCCTTGCTTGAAGTTAGAGATCTCCATCTTCTTTTCCCAATATTTAGACATAGGGAAATATTTCTCCAAGAACTTCAGCTCTAACTCTTCCCATGTTTGGACAGTCCCGTTTGGTATTGTCAGCAACCAATCTTTTGCTCTTCCCGTCAAGGTGAAAGGAAACAGCCTTAGCTTCTTTTGTGCTTCAGTCACGGTGGCTGGTTGCACACAAAACTCGCAGGTTTCAGCAAAGCGGCTCAAGTGTTCATGAGGACTCATAGCTTCAGTCCCATCGAATTGCTTGTCCCTCAAACCGTTGAGGACAGTTGTCTTGATGTCGAAAGCTACAGGGTTAGCTGGTTGAAAAGTGTGGGTCAGTTGACCGCGATGAGTGGCTAACCCGTAGTCTCCTAGCTTAGGTCTCGGTGGTACAACTCCTTCTCCTTCCATAGTTGCAGATTTAGGAGAAGAGATTGTTTCAGATTCAGTTGAGAGTGGCTCCGGTATTTGTTCTCGAACACCCGGTGGAACGGACTGAGCTAACCTTTGCGATCGGACAGCTTTCCGAAGTGCTCTAGCAGTCCTTTCAATTTTCGGATCGTATTCTAGGTCGTCTGAGCTCTGTTTACCTCGCATAAACAGCAAAATACCTTAGTAGCACTGCACAACGCAAAGTAATCAAGTGAATATGAAAACAAAAAAATAAAAATTAAAAACAGAAAATTAAATTGCAAAAACCCTAAATTATAACGTAATTGCCTTGTTGAAATAATTCAACAGTCCCCGGCAGCGGCGCCAAAAACTTGATAGACGTTTGGCAAGTGCACCAAATACTATCGAAGTAGTAAAAATATCGATCCCACGAGGACTGTTTTTAACTTCAACAATTCAATTTTGTTATATAATTAGGATGTATAAAATTTATTTTGTTTTGCCACTAGGCAGTAGATTTGGTTTGATTTTAATTAAATCAAGAAACAGAAATAAAGTTGATTAAGAAAATATGGAGAGAGAGATGAGATCAGGTCTGTCGAATCCTCTATGTTTCCCCTAATTGGTTACTGCACCTATTATTACTAATGATTCTCTAGTTTCACGATAGTTAACAAATTAGCCCTAATCAATCCCTTGAGTTAGGACCCTCTTTTTAAACTACAGCCCCTAATTCCTTAGGTGGTCTAATAATCATCAAAGGTTTAAGCACGTTAACCTAATATCACTAACAAACGATTATCCATTCCTAGACTAACCATGTTTATTAGAACAATTCAATTAGGTCTAAGTCAAAAGCTATGGTCAGTAGTCATTCGTTCTCACAAAATCATGTTTATATTTGATCAGGATATAAAAAGCATTAAGAACAATTGAATTGAATGAAAACTAGAATATCATTAATAAGTGATAGAGTTTCACAGCAACATGTATCAATTAGGGTTACATAGATTCATCTCTGACCTAATCTCTGAGAGATTTAGCTACTCATAATCGAGTTTACAAATAGCGTAATCAATGAAATAATTAAAACATACATGAATTGGTAAAAGGATGAAGAAATCGCCCTTCTAGCCGTCTCTGATGTCTCAAAATCGCACTTTGCTCTCCAAAATCGTAACCCTTGTTCTTCAGATTGAGTGCAGTATTTATAGAAGTCATGGGCCTGACCCATCAAAATCGCGCCGCGCCATGTATATAGGCGTGCCGCGATTTCCTCTTTACAGGAAGTGTGTAATTTTGCTTCAAAAATCGCAGCACGGCTTGAAATTGGCGTGACGCGATTTCCTTCGAACAGACTTCAAATTTTAAGCTTTTTGCACTCCAGAACAGTATAAATTGCATGAGAACTCTATCAAAATGTCACAATAAGTCCCTAATATTACGTAATGACAGGATGTCATCAATAAGGGATCTATATCCCTTAAATTCAATTGTTTTTCTTGTTTTTCTATGTATTTTTCTTTTTATTTTTAAGAAGTCAAACTAACCCACCAAAATAGACAACAAGGAGAATCAAACCTGAAAGTAACATGCTTCAAGACTCCAAACCAATACCACAATTTTCTTTGTATTTTTCATGGTGTTATCGTTGTACTAAAGAGTGTTACTCATTAATAAATTATTCACATTCAAGTGACGAAACTTATGTGATTGAAATATGTTTGAAAAATAGTAATTACAAGACAAATGCAATTGGTTTGGACTACGTTTTATTATAGGAAGGCTAAGTGTAAAATAAACTAGATTTTGAACCTTTGGACTACATTTTAAGGAAGGCTAAGTGTAAAATAAACTAGATTTTGAACCTCCTGGGTCAACTCCTTAAAATGTTGAAAGATTATGTGTGTTTGAGGGAAAGATAATTTGTGATGCAAGGAATCTGATATTGTCACCAATATAAGGTCCATTAATTCATGTAATAAAATCAAAGTCCATTTAATTAATGTAAATAATTTTGGGTTAAATATGTTTTTGGTCTCTATAAATATGTCAACTTTTCGTTTTAGTCTTTTTAAAAAATTTCTTCAAGTTTTTGTCCCCAAAAGTTTTCTATCTTCACCTTTGGTCCTTCCTTTAAAGTAAACTCTTCACCTTTGGTCCCTCCTTTAAAGTAAACTCATATGTAGAATTTATATTTTCGAATAAAATTTTACTGAAAAATTTATAATCTTTTAAGAATCTCACCCAAAAAAATTAAATTTTTTTAACAAAACACGAATTAAATATCCTTAAAAAACATGAATTAAATATGAATTTTTATATTTTTAGCGGTTAAAAATTCATATTTAATTTATGTTTTGTTAAAAAATTCTAATTTTTAATGGAAGAGATTTTTACAATATTTTACACATTTCTCTACAATTTCATTCAAAAAATACAAAAATTAACTTAAAAATAGCAATTGTGTTCTGAGTCTCAGTCAGCGTTTGTTAAAGATAGACAGATTCTTAATGGATACAAAAATTGACTTACACACTGACAGGGATGAAAGTCTATCTATATACCCCCTCACCCCTTAATTACCCCTCTTTTGTGCCTATAAGTCATACTCAGCAAATCATAAACACATAATTGACTCAAAAGAACTCAAAAGAAAATAACAGAAACTGGTAGTGTTACACCAACTACCACTCTGACCACCACCAACAACCATCAACCACCAATTTGACCACTGAATCACCATTGCATCCATCCCTAAACGCCAATCTGACCACTACCGACTACCACTATGATCGTCACCAACCATTAGTGTGACCACCACTACATCTAACTCATATCACCAATCCGACCACCATCAATCATTGCTCTAATCACAGTCGACCACCTTTCCATCCACATATGAGCACCAATCTAACCACCATTGTTACCACTGTCAACCGCTACTCCAACTAATGTCGATTACTACTCTATCCACTTTCCTTTGGTCACCAATCCAACCATCAGCGACTACCACCTTGATCACCACCGCAACTACCACAAACTTTGGCAACCACTATTATTAAAATTACTACTAAATAAATACATTATTTATTTGTTATAGTTTGATCATTTTTAAATAAATAAAAACTTTTTTTTTAATATTTTGACTTTTAACAGTAGTGTGATTCACAAGTCATATAAATCAATAGTATTGTCAAAATAATTTTTTCAACTGTTGCTCGATGGTAGCTCGTGACACTTGCAAATCTTTGGTGACAAAATTGTTTATTTTTTTTAATAATTTTGTTTAGTATTTTTAACTATTTTCATGTTTTAATTTTAATTTTTTTTATTGGATGAATTCATAATAAAACGAACTTTAAAAAGTGAGTAGGTTTAGCTAAAAAAGAAAAATTAAAACTCAAGTCTTGACTTCCTACTAAATATATTATATTCTCGTCTCTAGAACAACTCTTTCTTGATCATATCATTACTCATTAAGAAAGAGAATTGAATTTGATAAGCACTTAGTTGCCTTTGAACGAATAAAGTTGTATTGATCGAACAGTAGTTACTGGAGAAAATATCTCCTCCTTGTTAGAGGTATTAGATTCTTTCATATCATTAATGAAGAACCATGGTCTTCTTACTAATTAACACACGTGTAATAATAAACTATAAATATAGTAGTCGAAATTAAGACAAGAACAACAAAACCACAAACAATTTTCCAACAAACCACCTTAGTAGAGTTTGAGAAATGGCATACCAAAACAGGAAGCACAACAATTATGGTTGGGGTCATATACACGAAGTTTACGAACTAGCGTACCCCCATCATCATCCTCACCATCAAAAACGTCGTGTTGCCTTATACGAGGAACCAATAGCCGAGGCAGATCGATCCTATTATGTAGAGGTTCGTCGTGAAACTGAGATTGATCGACAAGGTATGAGGTTTGGTGATCAAAATGGTACAACTTATGAAAATGTTGACCAAGAGGCTGAGGCTTTTATTCAACATGAGCATAAGAGGATGGCATTAGCCAAACTCATGTCATCAAGGAAGGCTACTTGATCGAGCCTTTTCTATCTTATCTAAATAAGGCCTTTGTGTGTAGCACTACACAATGATTATAGAAGATTTGTGTCTATTTGACGTGGATTTAGATCTTTTAAAGTCGTTGTATGGTGTCGTGATCATAAGGATTGTGTGTCCATTTAATGTATCCTTAAAAGTGTTAAAAGATTTTTTGGAATGAGATTTATGTAAATAAGTTTTATGAAAAACTTATTCCTCGTTTCTTTTACTTTATTTTAATAAGCTAGTGTCAAATATAATAATCTACAACCCAAGCACTCGGGCATGTATTTTTTCTTCACTTTGTAATTAATAGATCAAGGCCTCACTTTCTTATTGTAATTGTTTTTCTTGTCCTTTGAATTTTAATGGCTTAATAGCTTATTGATCTTGGCGGGGTATGGGTGAAAAATAAAAATATTCACATAATGTATTTTTTGCGTTGTACTAAAAAACATTTGTCATTAGTAAATTATTGTCATTCAAGTGATTGAAACATGAAATGAAACTTAAGTAGTTGAAGTAAGTTGGCAAAATGGTAAAATAAACTAGATTGTGACCCTTATGGGTCAACTCCTTAAAATGTTCAAAGATTAAGTGTGATTGAAGGAAAGATAGCTTATGATCCAAGGAATCTAATTTTGTCACCAATTATATGAAGTCTAAGTGGCCCAAAAATTTCACTGAATTTAAACATAGGGTAACGATTCATACAACAAAAAAAATTATGACTCAGCGCTTCAGTTTTCTGAAGGATTCTGCTGCTTTGCTCGGTTTTTGACCAGTTTTGGTAGGATGTATATTTATTCACTACGAATTACAATGTAATTAGTATGATTTTTCTTCACTTTGAATGTTCATATATATAATGCTCTATCTAGGAATCTAAGTTATCGTTGAATGTAATTTCCGTCCCTTAGTTATGAGCGAGCAAATCAGAAAAATCAATTCCCTTTGACTTGTAATACCCCCTTTCTGCATTTGTCAATCTACCTTGGAACATTCTCCATTCCATGCCACACCTCTCCTTAACCTGCAACCAATACCATGCAAATATACACATAAATAACAAAATCAAAGTTAATTTAAATCACATATAATATTGCTGTAAATAATTTTTACACTACTAATTAACTATAATCGTCAGATCATAAAAATAGTTTATGTTACGAAAGGTTCATAACATACCGCTCGCCATGCCGGCTTTCCAGTCTGTGCTTCTCCCTATCAAGCACAAAGGAAAACATTTGAGTAGTTAAGATAATTAACATCAAACATATGTAACATGATTAGTCTAAGACAAAATTAAAAAATTTACCTGATCCCCTAGTGATGGAATACCTTGGTGAACAATCCATTGAGCATCAACAACTCCAATTTTCTCATGGGCAGGCTATATAATATATGACATATAGTATTAGTTTAAATTTTCAAAGCATATAACAATTACAATATAATAAGAGAAACAAGATTCATTAATTACCTCAACACATTTTCTAAAAGCAAAATCAAGACCCCATCCATGAACAAATTCATTCTGCGAAAACCATTATTGTGTTACAGTCATAATTTATTGGAAGCCATCATAAACAGCTAATGGATGATAATATTTTTAAGGACAGTGTAAAGATATTTTACACTGTCAATCAATCATATCCATTGCATTATTAAAACATTTGACTTTAGTCATAATTCCTTTTAAAGAGTAAGCATGGAACCTGAATCATGTGCCACACACAACGCCATGCATCTCGCGAAAAAACAGGAGCCATAATCTCGACAAATGCTGCACAAGGAGGAAGAAGAGGGTATTTACACTTCCCTGGTTTCTCTTGTGCATGTCTAATAGAAATACCAAACAAATAAACAGTCAAACACACATAAACTCATTCTTTCACAATCATAACACACAACACAAGAAAATTGTGACTTATCATTAGTTCTTACTTGTGCACTTCACTGTCATTTCTTCTCTTTGTCATATTCCAAATCAACCCTTTTTGAGGTTCTAAAGCTGGCTGTGAAATCTCCAAGCCATGCTTCTTCACCAGTTTTATGTATCTGCAGTTGGAATTAGACAACATACATATGAAACTTCCTTAAATTCGAAGAAAATATAGTTTTCGTCGACCTTTTAACAACATTGTTCTTTTTCAAATTTAAAAACCTTCAACATGGATATTGAAACCGCAAATTAAAAGAAAAACTATGCAATAAAAAATAATAAAATATATATACAATACTAATACTCACTCTTCTGCGTTAAAATTCTCAACCCCAAGGTCTTCATCCCACATGAAAATATACTCATATGATGCAACAATGTCTGGATGCAGAAACCTCTTGGCATACCACCTAAGAGAATAAATAGATTAATAACAGAAAACTGAGTTTGGTAAATAATACTAGTACTAATGGAAAATGTCGCAATGAAAAATTGTAATCCAAATTCAAATAGAAAACAGAGGATTTATTTACCACTTGGTTTGTTTGTGAACACTCACATGGATAGCTTTTTTTGACCACTCAAACTCATCCCATTCGGTTGTTCGGCCATCGTAATGAAATAGAAGGATTGTGAAGTCCTTTGAAAACTGTTAAAGTATCATAGTAATTATTTAGTTAAAGGAAACATACACAAGCCTATGCAAAGATAGAGAGTGAGAAAGAGGACCTTTTTCACAGCTGCATCAATATTCTTTTTCTGCTGATACCCAACAGTGAAGGTCACAAGGTACTTTGGCTTAGAGGTAAAATCCTACAAGTAGCAACTTAATAAAATTCTCTATACATAAAAAAGTCTAGTAGCTAGATGGAAAATGCACATATGCAGTAAGTTGAGGGCATGTTTGAATTGGCTTATTGGAGCTTATCGACGGACTAAACACTTTTAAGCTTCTTTCAGCTTATTTTTATAAGTTCTCTGTGATAGCATATGAAAACAATGTACAGCTTATAGTTATATCAAAACAGTTTGACTTTATTTAGCATTTGTTAAAGAAACAACTTACACATAAACACTTTTATAATAAGCTCTTAATTAAGTTGTTTATACTGACCTCATTGGGAAGACCCCACAATCTGCGCAAGAAGAAGTCTGATTGAGCATTAACAATCCCAGGAGGTAATCTTTCTGCACCTCTAGGATTTGTTGGAACCCAAATCTGCAATCAATCACCAAAATAAGTGGCAATTTTCTGATTATCAAGCATACTTGTACAATTCATATTTTCAAATATTACATAAGATGAAAATCCCAGTTCAAGTCATTTTAAAAATAATTGATTAATATAGACACAAGTGTTCAATTATTATACTAAGCTCCAAAATGGGATAAAACAAGGTTTTGAGGCCTCTAAGACTGCATCAACTGCATTTGTCTATAATTTTTTGCAATACTAATCTTTAGTTCAATAAATGTGGTACATGAATCTTAATTTGATGAGTTTATGGACCTCATTGCAATTATATAATTCTATAAAACATTTCTTTTCCTTTAAGAATGATATTGTAAGATGCAAACCTTAGATGGATTATTCATTAACTGGTCTTGTGATGAGATGCTATCATCATTCTTCATGAAAGACCATGTATCCCTACCGCGAATGCATGACAAATCAATGGAAGGAAGCAAGCTAGATGGCAGATTCAACTAAAAAAATAAATAAATAAATTAGCAAGGTCAGAGTTGCATTCTAAAATCAAATAAGATCAAAATATGAATAAAAATTCACTGAGGCATGAAATAACATCAATTTCAGCAGCACCTTTGTTGTTGAGAATGTTGGGAGTGATAATCCTATAAATAAGCCAAGAAATCCTCCAAAGAAAAATATCACAACAAGCCTCATACTTTCATTTGTTTTTCTCTTACTATAACTGCAACCATAAAGAAGCAAATATTTACTTAAAGGAATTGATATAGCATATGCAAAAATTCTTAGGATCAAACAGAATAATAAAAAATAGTTATTATCTCAAACCTGTGAGTAACTCCCCTCATTATGTCCAATTTTTTTTTATTGTATCCTCCATATAAGAAAACCAAGATGTTTGTAAAATGAACAGAAGACCTCCTTAAAGTGCAAAGAAGATAGAACTAAATTAATAAATAATTGAAACTAGAAAATGATTCAAAAGAACAAGAAGAAATATTAAAGCATGGTAGAAAGAAGAGGTTATAAGTGTAACACAAGGAAAGGAAAGGAGTAGCTAGCACAAGGAACTTGATTAAGAAAGCAACCAATGTTGAAACAATGGAAGTATGACTAAGAAAAATACACGTGATTTCCCCCTAACAATTCCGCAAGTTACTTATATGGCCCTTTTGATAAAATAAAATACGCAACCGCGTGGTATCCACTATTAAATAAATATGTGCCACTTTCTTTGTGATACAAGAAATACAGTAAGAGCATTGAAACTGAAACAAAAATAGTCCTATCAACGTTCATTATGTTATGGGGTTCTTTTTATCTATGATAAGTGCAAGCAATCGTATTCATGTAAATTGATCTTCTGAAAAACTACGTTAACATTTTAGAAAAATAATTAATTCTTTTTATATTTCAAGATTTTTATTACTTGATTTTTTCACATGATGTCATAGTTCAATGTTAAGAGTTTAAGCTTAAAACTTTAAGTTACAAAGCTTAAATCTCTCGATTGTAAAAGGGTCATCATTAATACACTTTAATTAATAAAATCCCACTATATTGTTTTTTTTAAAAAGAATTTGTTCAATGCGCACAAAAAATTCAATGTTTTTCAGACTTTCCACAGCAGCCTGATATAAGAAGACTCCCAAGTGATACGAAGACACCGTGAGACCTTGAGCAACATTGAAGCAAACAGGTTACTCAGGAGAAATAATATTTTGACAACCACTTTTTGACAACTTTTAAACAACTTTCTCTCTTATACTCACATGATGTTGTTATCCTCTCTCTTCCTTTTTCTCTCTCCATTGTTTTTGACCAATAAGAAGCGAGAAAAACAAGGTTGTCAACAAAGTTGTCGTCAAATGGATGTCAAAATACCATTACTCGGTTACTCAGAACCCCGTTGACTTCTCTCAAAGAACCTGGTTGACTTCCATAGCAATATTTATTTTAATAAAAATAAATATTGCATAAATATATATATGATCGTAACATAATTTATTCAATTTTTTTGTCAAATGAGTGTTAGTTAAGTTACATATCAGTGAATTGATGAATAACGTTAAAAATCGTCCAAAAGATTGTCTAGTGACCATAACAGCCAACCATTCGACACCAAATTTTGGATCCTTTGAACTTGTGATTTTTTAAATGGTTTGGCCAAGTTGGTAATGCTCCATATACCGTTCCAAATCAACTACATACAGTAAAGGGATTCTTAATAGTCGCATCCAATTTGGGTAATTACCAGGCATTGTCGCATAGATCCTAAAAGAACAATACAATCAAATACACATTGACCTACATTTAATTCTACTTTCAGCTCTGAAATTCTACATGGTGTTATTTTGTCCTTAGCTACTATATGACCCAAAAAACAATCCTCTGTGAATGGAGTGTATGAAAACATATTTTTCGTGTGTAAATGGAAGGCAATGTGGTGATGGTTGTGTACAAGTCGTCACTGTCCCCTAAGGATTAGTTGAATTAAACAAATCAATTCCCACGGCTTTGTAATATGCATTTTCTGCAAGCGCCATTCGACTCTGGAACATTGTCCACTCCTTTCTACACCTCTCCCTTACCTGGCAATCAACAGCGTTTAAACCATCAGCATATATATATTTGTACAATCAAAATATTTACATAAAACAACAACTTCATCCATTATGACACAACTTCTTGATTAATTAAGACAATTATAAAGTTAGAAAAGAAGCAAGCAAGCAAAATATCAGATGGAGGGAATATATATTCTTGATTAATAAACCAAAGAGACTAGGATGTCAAGCCGAACTATATGAAAATGCGTAACATACCCCTTGCCATGGCGCTGTCCCAGATTTTGATTCTCCCTACCAAAGCACGAAAAAACAAATAAGAATCTTGGTTCTGCAATGAGTACAAATTATAGAGACCGACCAACAAGAATAATAATCATGGAAAACAAATTACCTGATTCCCTAGCGAGGGAATACTTTGATGAATAATCCATTGAGTATCAACAACTCCTATCTTCTCATAGGCCGGCTACACGACAGAGGGAAGTTGCTTGAGTTAATGTTCAAGAACATATAATTTAATAAAAACTAGATAAATTAAAGTAATGAGGAATCAACTCACCTCAACACATTTTCTAAGAGCAAAGTCGAGACCCCATCCATGGACCAAGTCGTTCTGAAGCACCCACAACGTCAAAACCATAAAAAATTATAAGACAACATTGAGTGTTTAAACAAGCATTAAACATCTAAACAATGTACTAGTATATTAAAAAAGAAAAAAGGGTAGACCTCAAACCTGAATCATATGCCACACGCAGCGCCATGCTTCACGTGAAAACACTGGAGCCATAATCTCAACAAACCTGCATGCATAGCACAATTATTATATACAGCATGGTATGTGTAGATAATATAATGACAGTGTCAACTGAGACTTACGCTGCACAAGGAGGCAGATGAGGGTCACTGCACCATCCTGGTTTCTCCTCTGTTTCTCTAATAGAAATAAAGAAGGAAACAATTAACACACAATCATTTACCAACAAGCACCAGAAGAAAGTGGGGATTGAATTTTCATCATTCTTACTTGTGGACCTCGCGATCACCTCTTCTCTTTGTCATTTGCCATGTCAGCCCATTATTAGGTTCCAGACCAGGCTGTGAAATCTCCAACCCATGCTTTCTCACCAGTCTTAGGTATCTGCACTTGAAATTAGGAGTACATCAAACCTTTGTGAGAAAAAGCAGAAGAAAAAAAATCCTTAGGCATATAACTACTCATTGATTTCATTTTGATTCTCAGTCATTATAATAATTCTTAACACCATCATCTAATTACATATTACCAAATAATTTAACAACTTTGACCTTTTTTTTTGAAGGATAAACAAATTTGACCATGGCAGCAATTAAATTAAAAAAAAAATTAAAATTGTTAAGCAAAAAATTAACATATAATTGGTTGATAGTGTAAAAAAAACTTGCACAGTAACATCAAAACTAAATTCTGCATGTGCTGTATTGTATCATATCAAATACTCACTCCTCTGCATTAAAATGCTCAACACCCAGATCTTCATCCCATATAAAAATATAGTCGTAAGGTGCCACAATGTCAGGATGCAGAAACCGCTTAGCATACCACCTAAGAGGGAAAACAATCAACTTCTTAATATCATGTCATAATTGAAAAATTGAAATAGCAAAATATTTTTTAAGTTAGGCAAACAATTTTGGTGGTCACAACGAGAAAATTGTAATCCATATTCATGTTCAAGCAATGGATTCATACCATTTTGTCTGTTTGCGAACACTCACGTGAATAGCCTGCTTCGACCATTCAAACTCATCCCATTCAGTTGTTCGGCCATCATAATGAAACAGAAGTATCGTGAAATCCCCTGAAAACTGTTCAAAATAACAGATATAGTTAAAGATATGTACACAAGCCAACACAATGAGAGAGAGAGAGAGAGAGAGAGAGAGAGAGAGAGAGAGATGACCTTTTTCACAGCTGCATCAATATTACGTTTCTGTTCATAACCGACAGTGAAGGTCACAAGGTACCTCGGCTTTGAGGTTAAATCCTGTGAGTAGTAACTTAATCAACTTACTACAATAAAAATACATTTGAGACCTCTCCAATCCAAGAGTTTCAAAATTGACCTAATACCAGAAACATAAACTCAAGCTAGAACAGAAGAGCACATATTGTAGGGAACACAAGTTTTCCACAGTCTCTTCCAACTTGATTCAATCTTGGATTTATGGTGTCATATCAAGTATCAAGTATATTTAACAAAAGGACACAGAATATGCTTCAAAAACGGAAGACTCCCCTTTAACAAGTTTTAGTAGCTGTGGAAACAAGGCCTTAATATGTACTTAACTGCATTTTTTTCTATACAATACGCTTCATATGTTTTATAAGCATGTAAGCCATTTTAGGATAGATACCTCGCTGGGCTCACCCCACAATCTACGCAAATAAAAGTCCGACTCGGCTTCAATTATCGCAGGAGGTAATCTTTCTGCACCTCTTGGATTTGATGGAACCCAAATCTGCAGATAAAAATGAAAATATGCAGCAATCATTATTTGGTCATTAACAAACCATTTTCCCAGTTTTATAAAATACAGAATCATACTCAAAAGTTTATAGGATGTCCAATAGTGCTTACAAAAAAGAACTGGGACAGAAGAGAATGTTTTAGTGGGTTTGAAGCATGATAAGCCCATAATTTGGAGAGTCTATGAGCATAAGAAAAAGAAAGGGAAAAGGGGAGAGAATGGGGATGCTTCCTAGCTGACAGTCAGTTAGAATTTGGGGAAGATAGGAAAAGAGAGAAGAATGAACAAACATGACATACGAATTCGGTTAGTACCCTAGATGTGAGGCAGAGAGAAAGAGTATTTCTTCTCCGAGGAGAATGGCTCAGGTTATCTATTGTAGGGAGCTTAGTCTCTTGATTTTCAATTGATATTTCAAATAATCTGCATTTCAGTTACCTATATTCTTATTTTTCTTCTCTGCTCAATCAAAAACCATCCCCAAAAAGAAGCAAAAGGTCTTCTGATTCTCAATAAGCTTATTTGCTTGATCTCATTTTGCTTTTCTACTTTTGGAACATCTCCACGACAGTATATTCTTACTTACATAAAAATAACCATTTTATCAATTAATAAATAAAGTCACTTCTGTTCATAAGTCATTCTACTTTATGCATTGAACTTCTCTAGTTTGTTGATGCTGAGATAGTGTGTCCTTGTAGGCGCATGTGCATGTGTGAGAAATTTCACGCACATATGTAGCAGCAGCAGGCAAGGTTGATAGGAGTAGTACGCGTGTGTGCGCACATGACAGAGATAAATTACTAGGTTGTGGAAAGCCTACCATGTTTACTCTTGTGAACATTAACTCTTTCGAAATAATTTATAAAACACACACACACACACACACACACAGAGAGAGAGAGAGAGAGAGAGAGAGAGAGAGAGAGAGAGAGAGAGAGAGAGAGAGAGAGAGAGAGAGAGAGAGAGATCTGTGTCATCAAAGTAATAACAGAAACAAATAACTCCAGCGCCTCATTTGCCCTGAGAAGTTCAATTTTCGCTCTACTTAATCTAAAGAGCCTAACTGCTACCAGCCTATAACCATTTAAAGCTAATTCTTCAAATCTTAAGGATTAATAATTGCAAATTAACTAATATTGACAAAAATAACTTCATTCTTCTTGCCCACCTACCTATTCTTCCCTCTGTACCCTCCTTTGTTCAATAAGTGCATGGATAATTAGTCTTTCTCAACTATATAATAATTCAATTAAACTTTGCCCTTCTCAATGAAAGAACGCGTTAACTTTGTTGAACCCAGTAACCTTTCATGCGTTCACAGTGCTGACTGGATCAAAAACGTACCTTCAACGTGTCATTTAATAACTGATATTTTGATGAGCCGCTGCTATTATTCTTCATAAAAGACCGACCATTGCCACTTTCATATTCATCTTCAAGGGAAGACACATCAATCGAGGGACGCAGGCGGGATGAGATATTCAACTGCAAATTGGTAAGCACTGTTAGAGTTCCATTTATAAGTCCAACAACATTAAAGAATCATTAAGTTCACTCAAATGCATAAGGTGTGTCTAAAAAGAAGATGTTCCAAGTCTGCACCTTTGTAGTTAATGATGGATATGATATCCCTATTAAGAAGCCAAAAACTATTCCAACAAAAGTTGTCAGAACAAGCCTCATACCTTCATTTGGTTTTCTATTGGTAGAACTGCAGTAAACAAGATACAAATTTCATTTAAACATAGTTTCCAATGTTACATAAAAAATCTTGAAAAGACAAACAACGAAAAGTTAGCTGTAAATATTACCTGCGAGTATTGGTCCCCATTATGTCCAAACTTTTCTGATTGTATGATCATAAAACTATATTGAGAGCTATTCTTCACTATGTGCAAGCGGGACGTATCCTCTGTAGAAGAGCAAAAGATGCTTGTTAAAAGAAAACAAGTCCTGTTGAAAATACAAAGAACTGAACATGTTAAAATGGAACCAGAAAATGGTTTAAACAACAAAAGGAGAAATGTCACCATAGTATGAAAAAAAAAATATTGGATTTGGGAATACAGTACTCCCCAAATATATTAATTAGAACATAATACTCTTGAGTCTTGACATATTAGAACTATTAGTAGTAGCCCCCTTGGGTCAGGCTTCTACTACCTGTACTGTACTCCATACTTAATTAGCTAATTTTGGAAAGATCCTGCATCCTTCAACATAGTGCCTATCTCAAGGGGTCACTGCTTTGAGATTCCATATCTCTATTTACTTCATAACTTCGTGCATAGGGAGAGTGTTCTGTAGATAATCTTCCAGGTTGTCAGTTGTCGCTTATTGTTTGGATTGATTTTAACAATGTAGTTCAATTTCAACTATTTCTATGATCACTCAAAACCATTATGCTACTGCTAACTTAGTAACTACAGAGTTTTGGGATAAATTCCCATTAGTAACTACAGAGCTTTGGGATAAATTCCCAGTAATTGGCTATGTCCAACCTCAAGATGACATTAACTTCGTAAACTAGTCTTGTGGAAACAATATTTACTGCCAGATTCCATCACATTGGGTGAAGATGTGTTCAGTAAGTAAGTTTTGCATTGAATTTTTATTTATATGGATGTTTGGCCCTCAATAGAATGATCTTTTGCCAGGATACATCTGCTTTCTAACAGTGCCACTTCATCTGGCCTGTCTAATATACTGAACAGTTTTTCAGGTGGTAAACCATCCTATTCATCTTGTTTTGTTGATTCTCCAGAAGTTATTCAGTGTTTAGGATGTCTCATTTCCTCTGTATTCCTACTAATGTCTCTTCAGCACTACATACTTTTTGGATTTTCTTAGCCATGCCATGCAGCACTTTGAACTGCTCTTTAGGATAACTAGCCTAGTCACTTTCATGTATTATTTCCATCTATTATTCAGCATTTGAGATGTCTCATTTGCTCTGTTTTCATTCCAGCATCTACTCAGCACTATTCTAAGATGTCTCATTTGCTCTGTTTTCATTCCAGCATCTATTCAGCACTATTCTTAGAATATTAGAGCTATTAGTGATTTAAGGTGCATATATTAGCAATCCTATTGAGCTGGCTGCATGTTAATTGTTCTTCAATAGTATTTGACCTACACTGGTAGTATAAATATGTGTTGGTGGTTTACATCTAAATAAGCTTAATGCTACCTCCTTTTTCCGTCTAAGAGCATGTTTAGATAAGTAATGTGTTCCTTTCACCAGGTAGCAGAACTGACTCTTAAACTAGTAGCTTTTGGAGTCACCATGATTTCACCCAATTTCAACGCGTGCTAAGTCTAACCCCAGAATTGAACACACTGCATGTTTGGAGGCACGCTGGGGGATGTGGAAACTGATTTTCCCCAGAAAAACATGATTTGGGTAGGTTTGACTAATTTGTATCAGAATTGATTTTCCTCCAAACCTCGTTTTGACTAGAAGTCATAAAAAGTAGTTTTTGGGCTGAAAATTGTACATCAAATTTTGCATCAAACATGTTTTTGAAGTAAAAGTATCCAAACATAAATCACTTCACTTCAAACTTGATTTTAATCAAATCAATTTTACAAAATTAAGTTTGACAAACGCTCACTCAAGTATACACTTAGTATCTGTTTGGTTTGGCGTTCGGAGGCTCAAACGCACATCCAATTTTGGTTTTGTCGTGATTTCCTAGAAGCTACAAAACGAAGCTTCTACGTAGACACGGAAAACTGCCATGGTTTCGGGCTAAGGCACATCCAGTCAACGCAAAACCAAACATACACTTAGTGCATTTTTTACTCACTTTTATGAGAGACATGTGATTCTAGACACATAAAAATGATTTTGACATGTTTCAATCTTCTCGAAATTGACTATTTGGAAACTTCTATTTTAACGGTGTCCTGCATGTTGATGTTATTGATAAAGCTACAACAATTACAAGCTTAAAGACACGAATTCGGTAGTTTGTCAACACAAATTCAACTGGTTTTTAATTAAATTACAAAATCAATTTTGTTAAACAATTGTCAAGTGTCACACAAATTTCAAACACAAGTTTCAAAAAAAAAAAAAAAAAGTTTAACAAATTACATATTTTAAAATGATGATATATATAAGCAAGAAAAACATGTGCATTTCCCATAATCGCCGCAAGTAACTCGTGTGCAACTTAATAACAATATTAGTAAACATCACACACCGATTCAAATATTACAAACTAAAAAAAAAAAGCACTTCTGAAAAGTGATTATTGATGAAGTGATAGTGAATCATACCTGAAAAAGCCCTAATAACACGCCGCAAGATCTGGCAAAAACGCAACACTTCGGTGGTTAATGAAAATGAAATCTGATGATAGTGGTAACAGTGTTGATGATGATCGAGTTTTACGAAAAGTAGAACAAACGTGAAAAACGACGAATAAGCGATTATGATGCGGAATCTTCTCTTTTTGGTTTGGGTTTAGAAACAATGCCAAAAACGGTTATATACTAAATTTTGGAGCAACGTTGTTCTTGTGTTGTTCTACTTGTGAAATAGGGAAAAGAAAATAAAATGAGAATGCAGGTAGAAAATTTTAAATTTGAATTAAAAAATGGAATTAAGTTTTGTTATAAGGTCTTTTTCCTAAAAAATGTGATGAGATAATTGTAAATGAAGGAATTTAGGTAGAATTATATAGATGCAGTGAAAGAATTTAGGTGACTTTTCAATTTAATTTCCAATCAGTGTCTCACGGACGGCTACCCTTATTCCAGTAAGATTTTTGTTTTTTGAAAACTTAGTGGAGTGAATTTAGATTTTTCTTTTTTAAGAAATGGGGATATGCATTGTCATCTCTGAAGCCCCGATACTTCAAAATAGATGACGTATCGTATCTCCTGCGTATCATGCACCGATACCTGTCTGATACTTTCCGATACGTATCAGGAGAGAATCCTAAGATTAAATTTTATTTTTAAAAAAAATATTTATCCGATATTTTCCGATACGTATCAGGAGAGTATCCGATAATTATCCTGCACCGATATCTGCCCTGATATTTCGCAATTAATGTTAACTAAAATAACTTAACTCTTGAGTGATGTGTTCTTTTTTGGATCGATATAGTATAACACTAACAATGTTCTTTTTGGATATAGTATAACACAGATGGTGCTCTTTTTGGGTTATATTGTGTATGTAATTTACTAATTATCACTCTCTTAATCGTCAATATTATTTATATTTATGTTGATGTGCTACGAGCTTATGACTGATTTCTTTTGTTTGTTAATATATTTGCATATTAAAAAATGGTTATAATTATATTGTACATTTAATTATATAATTTTTTTATTAACGTATCCCAGCCGTATCGTATCTTGATTTTTAAAAAATTTCTGTATCGGCGTATCAGTGCAGTATCGTATCCGTATCGTATCTCGTATCCGGGCTTCACTGATTGTCATTTAAATTAGTTTTATTCCTCTCAAAAAAAAAAATTAAATTACTTTTAGATGGACAACCAATAAAAACCAAGTACTTTACAGTATTTTTAAAAAAAATGGTATCAAGTTTAAGGACCAGTCCTCGTGAGTTTGACTCAGTTGGTAGGGACAATGCATAATATATGCAAAGGTCGTGGATTCAAACCCCAGACACCACCAAAAAAAAGTTTAAGGACCGACCGACTAATGTGGATGATCAATCTCTAAAATCTAAACAAAGTTCTTTATAGATTCATCCACATAAATTTTAAATCTGATACCTTTAAAAGTAGCACAATTCAAAGTTATAAGTCTACACCATCATACCCGTCCGTATGAGTTTACGAAATAGACTTATGTGATAATAATATGAATAATTTTTTTTTTGTAAAGTTGTTAAGCTTAATGTGAATAAATATTATTGATTGTCGATGTATAAAAAAAATTCTTAAAAAAAAAAAATCATCGACAATGCACCTTTATTAAACGATTCTTGTCTTTCTAAAAATTTGAATGAGGTTCAACAACAAAGACTTTTTAATGTATCACTTATTTTTATTACAATTATTCCCTCGGTGACAAATTATAAACAAATCTTGTCACATTATATATATCAAGAATTACTTACACATAAATAGAAGGCAAGCGGGTAACAAGCTGAGCTGTTAGGTTTTTTTGGATGGCAAAACCAATCCTCGTAAACACAACATTTATCTAGGAGACACGACATTGCTATGCATGTTGATAGGTGCTAGGAAACTGAAAGTGTCAAAAGCAAATAGTATAAAAACATGTTGATTGTCAAAACACGTTTTTTCATGTCTGGCCATTTTGCTTGACACGGCTTTTAGGGTTGTCTGTCATACCGTAAAAGTCTTAACCCTTAATCCAACAAGTGGTGAAACCCCAGTCAAATTCACACATACATGTTTTCCTCCTACCCACCCATACACCATAACATCCGCAGACCGAAATGTCGATCTTCTATCTAGTGGATCAGTCAAAAAGTTCACAAACGTCTGCTGCTTTACTGATACTCGCGCTCGCCTGAATATTGTAACAAAATATAAGCAAAAATTGATTCTTAAGTTAACATTGAAATTTTTAAGAAATTTTATTACAATTTTATAGATATTAATCCTTACTGATAATAAATCATATGTTACGTCGTTTAAAACATATCACATCATTTAAGAGATAAAAACTACAACTATGCCTACAAAAAACTAAACTTATTTAGTTAATTACCTATTGTATGTATTTTACACAGCGATCTTTTATGAAGTAGATTCCGTTAAATGGTTTTACAATGTCCATTCTGATAATATTTTCTACGACTACTTTTAATGTGGAAGAGTGGGCAAGGCGTTGTATATTACTATGTAATTTTAATGTAGAAGAGTAGGCAAGGCGTTGGATATTGGAATAGATCTTGTAGATGAGGCTGGATAGGTGAAGGTAATAGATATTACTTGGTATGGCATAAAGCATCATAATTCAATAAAAAGAAGAAAAGGTGGCAGGCAGCTTAGATTTGTTGATATGGTTGGCAACCTACTTGGAACCTTAGAAATAACATTGTACTTGCAGGTGTTGTTTGTTGCAGAAAGTAATGTCTTGGTGGAGCGCATAAATTAAAATTTGTGCTGTGGAATGGTTTAGTATTAAAAAGCACACACTAATTACATTCTGTATAATGAGTTCGAGTACCCCTCTATATTACATTCTGTATAATGAGTTTGAGTACCCCTCTATTTTTATAATTCATAATAATTTGCATATACAAAAAAGATGTTGTCACAAAACAACCACATGCATCCAATCATATATGAGAGAACATGACACATTAAAGGCTCTCATGAAGTTCGTTATTTTAGTCTTTAAAGTATATAAACATATGCTAATTTCTGCGAAGACTACTTATTTAATTGAATATATTGTGTATCAAATTATATAAAAAGTGATAGTTTATAGAATAAATTGATAGTTTATTTCAAAAACAACAATGTATATAAATAAAGAAATTCAATAAGAAAATTAGTAAATACTTAGTAACTATCTTCTTGACATTGCAAACAAGTTTATCATAAAACAAAAGACACCACATAAATGGTTTAAAAATTGCCTTTTTCACTTTAATTTTTGGAAAGGTCTTACACAGTTACACCCACACCGTGATGACATTATTAACACCACCAAGGCAACGGCTTCAACAAAACCATCTTCAATGAGCAATAGCCGATAACTTGCTGGTAACTATCACAGGAAACAATCGATTGAATCGGACTTTCAACGAGTTGTATACTATTTTTCTCTCTTCTTAGACATTGTCAAAATTTATTGATATTTGTGAAGAGAGAATACAAATTTCACATGATAAGGTCGCTTGAAATTTTGACATGAGATGATTCATCCCACTCTAATCACTTCTGATACTGAAAACAAGTTTCTTTAGATTGGATGGGGACACAAACGATTTTTAGATGTTGAGGCTTTGGGCATACTCTCTTAAACCACACGCCTTTCTATATGATGTAATACATTGTTTACATGATATTATCCACATAACCATAAAATAGACTATGCAACAAATGAAACTTTACAAACTAATATACAGACTGGATACATATCTTTTGTAATGATAAAGAATGAACTAGTAATATTTACCATACAATCTTATTCTAGACGGTTTCTCAACTCTCAGGTGCTGTGAGGCGGAACTGTTTGTGAATGTGTTGATTTATCTTTCGTACCTTCAAACTCGTTCTATATATCAGATTTAACAACTGCCATTGGAAGCCAAAGTTCTACACGAGTTCCCCCAGCTCCAAGTGGAGCATCTTTCGTCCGGGGTGATATAATGCGCACGACACAGCCATAACTCTCCAGTATCTCCCGGGCAATAGTCAGCCCAGCAATAAAGTTCCACGTCATATTGTCTTCAACCATATCTTCAGCCAAGAGTTCTTGTCCGTATGGTGTGAGTGAATGCATCTGCGTCTGCAGACAAACTCATAAGCAGCAATTAATTTCCATTTTCACAAATCCCTTGCAACAAAGTACTCAATTAAAGAATTGTTTATCCCTTGCAACAAAGTACTCAATCAAAGAATTGTTTAGGTAAAGGGTTTCCTAGGTTTAAAAGATATCATACTAAGCTCAAATCTTTGTGCAGCAAGGAAATGTTTGGAAGGAGATATTATTAGGGTGATTTTATGGATACCCCACATCTTCATAGACTTACCCGAGATACTACTGCGAAGCATGCAAAGTTGCATACAGTACGTGGGGAAGAGCTACAGTTTTCTCAAATTAATATATCCAAAAAATAAGCACTAATTTCCTCAAAAAATGGCATCAGTTGTATATACTGTCTATACAGCCCATGGAATTACAACAACAACAACCAACAACCAAGCCTTATCCCACTTTTCTCAAAAAAAAAAAAAAAAATCAAGCCTTATCCCACTAAGTGGGGTACCCAGCCCATGGAATTAAACGTTCCAAATTTCCCCACAGGTCATGAGAATGTTTTTAATTTGCTTTATAATTTACATGCATGAAACAATCTCTAGTTTGTTAAAAAGGAAAGTGCATAAGCAGGGGAGATAACGAAAGTGAACTGAAGTTACCATATAGTGCATATCAGGTCCATCATCATCAATAAGTACGAGGGTGCCACCAGCTGGTGCAGAAGTAGACACAATTGTAACCTTTCCTCCAACATGTGTTCGGAGTAAAGCACCTTCAATAAGGTTGCTGAAAGCCTGGCGCAGAGCAGGTTCTTCTACAGCAGCTAGCAAAGGTGATGAGAACTGACTATGTTCTATTACACGTTTTTGATTCTGAGCAAGAGGTTTGATTGTATCAACCAAGTCTGCCAATACTTCAGAAACATTGCATGGTCTTCCTGACATCAACAAAAAAGCATAAGAAATACAGAAATCATCTGAATGTTTATACTTTAAAGAAAAGAGAAAAAGATATCTAAAACTAAACCTCAAAAAGAAAATACCCTAAAGGTAATAATATTGTTTTATATTATTGATGCAACATTGGAGTTTATAAGACGGCAGAATTCACAGAATGGAACATAATTATATACACATTGAAGGTGGTATTAAATCATGACATCATCGAAAGAGATATTTTCATTAATCAACCAATCAAACCTACCTGATTCCATGTCGTAGTGGAGCGAGAGCTAAAGGTGGAAGGGGCATCTCTATATCCTGGGCAGCAGCACTAAGAGAAAGTGGCTCACCAGATTTATGCATTTTATTAACAGAGCCATCCCTTGGAGAACTATCTAACAATTGAGATTTTACTGACTCAGAAAATATGTGATTAGAACCATTCATTTTCTTGATTGATTTTTCATTGTAGCGCAGAATATTAGCCTGCATATTGGACAAAAACTCTACATCAGACGCACTGGTTTCTATAACCATGTACCTGCATTATTTTCTTATTTCAAAAATGCTTAACAAATACTTTCACAGTACAAAAATGGTCAGTAGAAACTTTGAGTTGGATGATAGTAAAGTTTAGGGACCTTTTAGTTGATTTTAATAGTTTATAGAGACCAAATTGGTGAGATGGTGATAGTTTAGGGACTAAATTGAATGTTTATTCTCAACAATTTTCTTGTAGATCAAGGAAAATCCAATCAAGGAAATGAATAAGATATCTAATAGCAGAGCACATAATGTTCTACAAGTACATAGAGGAAGAGACAAGAGCATGAAGATAAAAAATTTCCAAAGGCACATTAATTGATTATTGGTATATAAGATTATGCGCACGCCCCACATATGTGTGATAATAGTTGCAAGAAGTACCTTTGTCAAATATACAGCATCCTGGAGTTGTTGGAGAACATCACTCAGACGATCACTTAGCGCCAAGATATCCTCAACAATGTCATATGAAATCTGCAAAAGTAACTATTTTAAGACGTTGCTGATATCCAATTACACAACGAATGAATAACTTCGCCACCACTCGTTATAGAACTGACATAGTAAAGTTTAACCAGGTTAGAAAGAGTGACTTATGGCAGATATGGCAACGAATTAGTTTTTACTGTTATAGTAAAACTCGTCTGTTTAGAGAATATACTAACCTCGCTTTTCTTTGTTTGTGTGGACAGGATTTTACCCAAGGTTTGAATGCTTGAAAGTGGACCACGGATCTGGTTTGTGTTTGAAGGAAGCAAAATTAGAACATGCTAAGGCTAAGAATAAAGAGGTTAACAAAATACAATAACTCGTACTTGCTCAACCAGATTATTCATCCTGACATTATTTTGCCATGTTGATTGCTGAAGTAACATTGCTTTCTGCAAACGGAGAAGAGACACCGATGAGCCAGAAATTTAGGTCCATACCAAGTATCAAAAACTAACCTTATAACTGTCATGAAATCGTACAACAAACGGCTATAGAGAAATCAATTTAAGGAACATGCATTGCATGCTAAAATTAAACAATCAATCTAATTCATAGAAGTGGTGGATTCAATGATTTAAACTTGAATGAAATAACTTTAAAAGCACAAATTCGGAAAGGAAAAAAAAAAAAAAAAGGAAAGGTTAAGAAATGCAAATTTGAAAGCCACTCCAACAAAATCCAAGAAGTGTGACAAGCATATCTTTCTAGTATTTCATATTCAAAGAGTGATGAACCCTTGTTATTATATAAACAAAGCCAGATGAAGTATATAAACCTGATCCATAACATATGCCATAGCCAGAGACTGTGAAATGTCAACAGCATTTGATCTTTGATCGGCAGTGAAGTTGCACATACCAACCGGCTCATCCTTGATCCGAAGAGTCTGAATTTCCCATGACTTCTTATCCAAATCCAAAAAAGGAGGAAGTGAATAATCTTCCTCCCCAGATACATGATTATTCAACCCATCACTTTGACCCTTCACACAAGTTTCGAGCTCCACCAATGGAAGCTCAGCAACCAAGAAGCCAACAACAAAGGGATGTTTAACCATGGGAAGAACTACAGCTTTACATTCAGGTACAACCTTAACCTACAATTAACGGTCAGGCTCATATTAAGATCCCTACTTACCAACAACAATAAGAGTAAATAAGTATCACACTCTATCCTACACAGCCCCTAAAGTATACGAAAATAGAAAGCAGTCTTAAATATTTTATAAGTAGTTCCTAAATTATACGAAAATTTAACCTGTTAACATTGCTGTTATTATAAATTGACAGATTCTATGGACTACTGTGAAAAAATTTCATATACCAGAGGGACTACTCCCTCCATTCCTACTCTTTAGTAGTTTAACTATTTTAAATTTATCTCGAAAAACGGGTTGTTTTAGAAACCCAAGATATAATTGATCCTTTTCTTCCACCTATACTACAAGATATTGGGAATAGGTTACATACATAAACATGGAAATTTGTAACACAATTAATGATTAGAATAAGGTTATTTTGGTACAATACACATCAATCAAATATTTTCTTAATCTATCTGTAAAAACCTTAAGCTACTAACGTTTGGAAATAGAGGGAATACTTAACTTCATTTGCAAGTTAAAGCATAAGCACTTATCATGATAAGTACTTATGTATAAGCTATTACTATAACAAAAGATAAAGTAAAGTTAAACTGTTTTCGTATAAGCTTTGCAATAAACTCTTTTCTTTGATAACTTATGAAAATAAGCTGAAAACAACTTATAAACATGTTACAAGTTGTTTTCAATTTCATACGTTCTTTCAATCAGTGTCACGACTCACGAGTGCTTATGCTAATATAAAAGCTCAAATAAGTCAATCGAAACATGAACTGTATACATGCTCTATTCATTATTTTCATATATTTTAACGATCAATACTTGAGGACTAAATTGATAGTTTATTCACTGAGACACCTTAACATAACAGAATCAGAATGAGCAACACACCTGCAGTTCGGAAAGTGCGGTCTCGGCAGATCGCAATCCGGAGGGAACATTAAAATGACTGACGAGAATGACAATGCCTTCTTCGTCTGACTCAGCATCTCCTCCAGGGTACACTGCAACCCTCCGCAGCTCCAGTTGATCCATCACATAACTACCTGCAGGTCTAACGTACACCTGCACAACACAACAAAAACGACACCGTTCAGCAATTTATCAATTAAAACCCTAGTTTATTGAATGATGCGAACTACGAACCGATAAGAACGATTCGGGAACGATTCTTCGAAAGAGATGAAGTTGTTGGAGGCAGAGTCGATGGAAATCGGGACTAGGAAGAACGAGTCCGTTTCTGCGATGTTTTTCGAGTCGCTGAGTGAACTCGACGGGGGAGGTGGAGACTTTACGAATGGCGGAGGCGAGTGCGCGGGTGGAGGAGAGGGTGAGGGTGGTGGAATTGTTCCGGTGATCGTCATCGGAATCGGAGTTAGGGTTAGCGTTGATGGTTTGAAGGAAACAAGAAGGGTTGCGGCATCGTTGAGATTTGAAGGTAAGTGGGAGAGTGTTGATTGAAGAGAGTAGAAGCATTTGGTTGCAGCATTCGTTCATACAATAAACTAGTAACTGAGTTAGTTACGTTAACGAGCGAAGGAAAGGAAAAGAAAAATAACCACAGAAATAATGACAAACTTATCTTATCCATCTAATTTCATGTTGACGCATTTATAATGTTGAGCATTTTATTTTATGCGATTTTTTTATTTTTTTAGCTTGAGAGGGTAATGCAAACTTTCCTATCATTGGGATGGAGGGTGATATAAAAAAAAATTGTCATTAAAAAACAATTTCATTAACAAAAGTCTAATAATAAATCAAATGTTAAGACCTTAGAAATGAATGTAATATTTAGATTTATTTTTTAACCCAAAAAAATATATATATGTTAGATGAGTGTTACTTTTTCTTCTAGAGGAGTGTTACTTTTTCAAAAATAAATGCATCATATTAGATAAGTGGATTTTTTTTTTATCCGAAAAAAATAAATGTTATGTGCGTTTTTTTATTGACATATTTTTAAATAGACATATCTAATCACAACCAAACAAAACAAATACACATCTTCTATCCCCTCTCTCTGTCTCCCTCCTTTTCCTCTTCTACCAAACACACGGTTAAGGTATTGAATAAATTTTTTATTTTTTATATAGTTTGTCCCTCAATTTATCCAAGCTCATATACAGGTTGTTCGAGAACTATGAAAAATTGCAACTATAGTTCCTTCGTTGTTCATCAAAGAGTCTAAAACATGTGGCTCCTACATGTTTTAATCTCTCTCCCCTATTTCTCGCCACAACCAATCAAGATAAACACTCATAGTCTAAATATGTGCCAACTTATGTGTGAAATAACAATAAGTACATATAAAATAAATCCATATAACATGATTATTTAAAATAACGGTATTATTTTTTAACTTATTTTTGTGTAGGTCATAAGACTATGTTTACAAGAGAAGCTGGTGCAATTATGCTGCAGGTCTACAACAACATTGATTTGCAATACACTTGCCACCTCTAAAATAATGACTCTCTTTACAATCATTATCACACTTGTCATTATCTGGACATAGATCTTGGCCAATGCAATTAGGAAAAGGATTTTCGTCAATTGCTCCTCCTACAATTAACAGAATATTGTTAGCACATGTGTGCACGTTGAAGTTTTGAATTCATAAGATCATTTAAAATCTGACAAGCTTAACAAATAAATATGAATATATTATGTCCAAAATTCTCTTTAAGATAGAAAATTCGAAAAGATTGTCTAATGTTCGTATTTCACATGTTTTAAGAAACCGTAATCTCGAACTCAAAATAGAGTTTTCATTTCAAACTCCTCTTTAGAAATACGATCACATTATAAACTTTAAATGTTATTATAACAAAAAAAATACAAAAAGAATATTGAGTTATGTAACTAGTAAATCTACCTGGAGTCAAAACATATGCAACGCATAGCAATGCAATGAAGAAAAACACTCGGTTAATAACACTAGCCATCTTCTCTTTTCTATTCAATGTGAAAAATCAACACCTATTAGAGTCAATTTATAGAGATTACTACGGATTACTACGTTAAATGAAAATAATGAACCAAGAATAAAATCTCTTATTAGTTTTTGTTTTAAGGAAAAAATCTCTTATTAGTTAGTTTCCTTTTTTTAAAATGCTTTTTTAATAGAATCCTTTTTTTTCTTCAAAAATAGAATCCTTTTTTAAAATGTTGACTATAATGCATTGAACCGGTAAAAAAAAAATTTGACCTAGCGCATAATATATTAATATACATCATAATTTTATATTAGGAATTCTTTTTGAAGGAATATTTTAAATTTAGAATGTCCTATCTTACCTGTATATTAATGTTAAGTTTTGTATATAAAAAAATGCTTTAAAAAAGAAATTGTTCAGGATGGACTTCAGCCCAATTTCATTTTTTTAAAATATTTTTTTGACAGAATCCTTTTTTTAAAATGTTGACTATAATGCATTGAAACAGTAAAAGAAAAATTGAACTAACACATAATGTATTAATATACATCCTAATTTTATAGTAGGAATTATCTTTTAGAAAATATTTTAAATTTAGAATATATTATCCTTCATGTATATTAATGTTAAGTTCAGTATATAAAAAAATGTTTTAAAAAAGAAATTTTTTAGGATGGACTTCGGCCTAATATATTGTGGTCAAATAGTCCATAGCCTGCCCCCATAATCCACACCAAGTCTAAGGAAACAGATAACTTTCTATGCAAGTCATCATATACAAACACACAGCATCGACGAACACCCTTATATAAGAATCATTGTGTGCCGTTTTAAGGACATATTCATTCCCCACTGTATCAAACTCTACTAAAGTGTTATCTCTAGATTATATCTTATAATCTCATTGTACTCTCACTTGTGCATTACCTCGGTCGTGAGATAGCATAACACCGATGTACTAATGAATCTCATGTACGATTATTGATTGATTGAATACAAATGATCTAAGTTACACCATATCATTTATGCTCGAAGGAGGGGAATCACTTTTTATCGATTCCATCAAATCTCCAGAAATTCGTCATCTAGCTAAGAGATATTTGACAATTAAAACCTAAAAAATTGGATAATTTAATTTGACATTTGTTTTTACTAAAGGATGATTTAATCTAACAACTGAAACCTAAAATGTGTAAGATACATCCATCGTTGTAGCAAATAACGTCGAGAAATTGGATTAAATGTGTGTGCAACAAATGATATATAATTTTCACTTTATTAAAATTGGATTAATTGTGGTTGATGGATTCATTCCCATGGGCATGGCAAGCCATATTTAAAGAGATAGGTGGATCTGAAAAGTATCCATTAGCTATTTGTTGGAATATCCACTTATTAGAAGCTTCAGTGTAATGAATCCCATCCCAAATAATCTTCACACTTGGATCTTTGCACGACTTAGCTATCACAATTTTTTTCCCATTCACAATCTTGGTAGCTCCACATCTTGCCACATTATTGAAGTTGTACTTCCCACCTTGTCCGCAGCATGCAATCACACCCTTCTCAAAACCTTACAATTCAAAAACATTTTGTTTCACAACACTTTTTAACTTCTCATCAAACAATATATCAAAAAATCAAAATCTGGTTAATTAATACGGTGATTTCATAATTTTTTTGCTCACCATATTTTTGTGCATGGCTGATGAGGGTGTATTTCACTGTGTACACATCAACATAAACAATTGTGGCCTCTGGAAGCTCTTTCCTTAATTGCACAACAGTTTCTTTCAATCTGTAGTTAAAATATTGAGCTACCTCGTTGAACGGTTTCGCACACCCAAATTTATCCATTTGGGCCGCACTCATCGGATAACGATCCAACATGTACGGGAGGCAGCCCAATGGGCCTGTGTTGTGAATCCAAAACGACCTTCCACCTTCCTTGCATACACTCTACAAAATGATAACACTATGGTTAAGTAAATTCAATTTCATGCATTACAGAAAAAAAATTATAACATAAAGTTAGATAATTAGATAAATGAGGTACCCTTATAACATTAGAGAACTGGCCTAATACATCAGGTATATATGCCTTGACTTGTTCTGTGGTCATGTTGAGTTTGTAACCAGCAGTGAGATCATTTTGACCAATATCAAAAGTGTATAAAGCCTCAGAAAAATACTCTTCTTTGGGCAACAATTTCATAAACACTACTCCTGCACCAAAAATTAAAATTATAAATAACTACTTAGTCTTTCTTGTTCAATTTTCATAAACCAAAGTTTATTTAGAGGAATAAGTTAGTTATTAGACGTTTGTACCTTTTTTGCGAACAAGTATGGATCTTGCTTTGAAATCAGAGTATTGTACAAGTTGAACATCTAGGGATATAGGACTGTATCCACTCTGGGATTTGGTTGTATTCTGAGGTCTGATGGTGGATCCTGCTGTAGCAAAATTGGCCCCACTATTGAAGTTTGAACCTATTGAGTCCAAGTAGGCACTCAAATAAGGCAACCCCAAGTCTTGAGCTGTTCTTAAGATGAAATTTTAACAAGAAGTCAAAAGTAAATTATAATCAAAAGATGTTGTAGTTAAAATGTTTTTTGGTATATAAAATCTTAGGTGAACTCTCTTAAAAAAACATAATCTTAGATTAATTAATTAAATCTTGAGAGAATAATGTCAACAACACATTTTTTTTGGCACATACATTCCAACTCTCTCTTTTATCTGTCAAAATTTATGAGTCTCACCAAGACACCAACACAAAACAATATTGAAAAGAGAATTTTTTATTTGGAAAGGAAAAAGAGAAAATCTTTCAAAAATTACGTAAAGTTACATTAATAAGTATAGTTGTTTACATTTTCAATAGGAAAGAGGAAAAAAAAATGGTTATATTATTAATATGGGATTTGACTGTAACCAAAAATAATTGATATGGGATTTGACTAAATAAATTCTAAGAAAAGAGAAAGAAAGGTTGTATTATTAATATGACATTTGACCAAAAAGTAAATAAATTCTTAGAAAATAATAATTCCAAACATTGATAGTGTTCATGTTTGTTTTCTCTTCCTCTCTAATGCCACCTTTATTTTTAGGGTTATGTTAACTTGTGCCCTTAGGGTACATGTTAAGCAACCCAAAAATGAAAACATTTTCTTAAATTTTGTGCATTCAATTATTGAAAAGTAAAAAAGTTAAAGTCAAATGCATTAATTACAATAAAATATTTCTATTTTGAATCATTAACTTGTGCCCTGACATTTCCCTTATTTTTATTGTTTTTATTTGCGGCCCATTTTTGGATGCATAAGTGATACATGTTTTGCTTCTAATTGAATGAAATATGATATGATTTATTGATCTAATTGTATAAAGGGAAATGTTAACTTATGTCCCAAGGGCATAAGTTAAAAGCTAAATGTAAAAAAAAATTCTTGGAAATTGTGCATTCAATGCCTTAAACGTTTAAAAAATTGTCTTTTAATTATAAAAGTTATTTTGAATTTCTATTTTAAGCTTCTTATCTTGTGCCCTTAGGGCACAAGTTAACATGACCCTGGTATAAAATGCACTTGTATATGGTGCAAGTCTATTTTGCTTCTGAGAAATGATATTTTGACAACCACTTTTTGACAACTTTATCTCTCATACTCACATGATGTTGTTATCCTCTATCTTCCTCTTTCTCTCTCCATTGTTTTTGACCAATAAGAAGTGAGAAAAACAAGGTTGTCAACAAAGTTGTCATCAAATAGATGTCAAAATATCATTACTCTTTGCTTCTACATATTAGACAATGTTTATATTCATATATCTTTATTCGTTTGTAGTGTGTACACAATCACAATAGATAAGAAACACTCAACGAAAAAGGGACAAAAAAACATTATGAGTGAGAATTTCCACCACTTACCTAAGAAATCAATGATGAGACGACCATCAGAGGAACGTCCAGCAGGAGTATGAAAAAAAGTGATTCCGTTGGGGGGTGGAGCTTGTCCAAAAGCAGCTGAGAGACCGCCAGTATCAGAATTTGAATCTCCAAAGTTGAATATTGCTGGAAAACTACAATTCCTTGCTCCAATTACAGGACTTGTCACCATAACTACAACTAGAAATGTTGAAATTACTACCCATGACATAACTTGTCTCCATTCTCTCCTTGTGCCTGCATAGCTCTTTCTTTGATTTAATAACCGCTCAGATCTAATTTAAACAATGTTTGACCACTGCATAATTAAGTAGAGGTTTGCATGTTAAAAAGCCTTGAATTTAGGATATGTGTCAAACATGTGACTAAAAATAAAAAATTTGTTATTTATTATCATGCTTGAAATATAAAAACTACACGTGTTCTTAATATAATGTTCTTTTGAAGAAAAAAAACACTCTCTTTTTTCTTTGAATTTTTAATTGTATTTATTATTTCTTTGTAAACATACTTTTTTTTTTTTTTGCAAATTGTAAACATAGTTTTTGTTAGATAACAAAGTATCGAACTTAACATCCTTCGGAAAAAAAAGTATCGAATTACTATTATGCCTGTGTATTACTCCCTCCGTCCCTTGATGTAACCTCCCTTTACTTTTTTCACATTTCTTAAGAAAAGCTGACAGTGTAATTATAATGGCTGTTTTGTGTGTTAATATTACCATATTGTCCTTTGTTTGTATATGTATTAAATTTGACTTTTTAAATTTCAAAACAAGTTAATATTATTAATTAGGGGTATGTTTAGGAAAAAAATAATAAATGCATATAGTAATTTGAAAAGGGGTTTACATTTAGGGACAAAAATAAAATCAAATGGGTGGTTAGATATAAGAACGGAGAGAGTACTAAGTTAATAGTCCATTATATATATAAAAGAAACGATCCATTGACTCTAAAAGTAACTCTTTATAGTTACTCTCAATCTTGACCCTCAATTATAATATGAATTAATGGTCATGATTAATGATTAATAATTCTTACGGTGGAATTTTTCTACACCATCACCATAAATGTATGACTGCAAAACGCTATGAGATAGCCGTTATAATCTTCATAGTATTGATGACATAACTTTCCTATCCCTTCCATCTCAAAGGATTAGGTTATAGTAACTTGACAGATGTAATTAGGTCATTCTTAATATACTTGCATATCTATTTTGAAAAATAACCTACATTTTGGTATGAGCACACATCATAGATATATCCTTAATTATCAGTATCGTCTACCATACACCCAGGTCCAAGCATCACAATCTTAGAGGTAGGGAATGGATTCACCAAAAAATAGTAGGGGAATCGGAAAGCAAACATATCAATAGTGTTGATTAACTTGTAATAAGTTTTGATTGAAAAAAAACTTTTTGTAATTGATGCAATGATTCATTCGTAACAATTGGAGGAGAAAGAAGGAGTAATTTGTTTATAGAAAAGTTGTAGGATCATTTTTTTTTTTCCGATACAAAGGTAGTAGGATCATATCCTATCCATGATGCACCCGGCTGAGTTTAGAGAGAAAGAAGGAGTAAAACATCCTCACCATAATATTACTATTCTTGTGTAACCTTTTGTAAGGTTAGACAATCTACAATAGAGCACTCCAGTTTGGATGTTTAAGTGGGTCATGCATATACACATCATGTATTTTTCTAATTTTCAATGATATTACTTAATAAGCACCCAATCTCTCCAACTCAGCACCTCAGAAAATAGATCTTATTAATAACTCAATGTCATTGTATTTCAACAAAGTTTATTGATTTGTGTACAATTTATTACATATGGCTCACAAAAATTAAAGAGAGAGAGGGTGCTTATATAGCCACCCTTCTCTATAAGCACCAAACATTTTCTCTCCACAATGAGGGTGCTTATTAATTCCAGTGCTAAATAGATGAAGCACCCACCATTGTGGATGCTCTTAAAACTATTGGAACCCCAATTGTCTCTTTGTTATTTTCTATTAAACTCTATATTGTTAACACTTCTATGTTACATTTTTGGTTTAATTGCAGTTTTAACCCCCTAACTTTTCCAAAGTTGCGTTTTTGTCCCCCTAAGAAAAAAACTACAAAACCGCCCCCTAAGTTTTGCAACTGTGGCAGTTTTGGCCCCCAAGGCCAATTTTGACTCGGTCTACACTGACGTGGCACCTTAAGTGAGGTGTCACTTGTCTTTTTTTTTTTTTTGCCTTGGGGGGCCAAAACTGCTACAGTTGCAAAACTTAAGGGGTGGTTTTGTAGTTTTTTTCTTAGGAGGCCAAAATCGCAACTTTGGGAAAGTTAAGGGGCAAAAACTGCAATTAAGCCTACATTTTTTTGGCAACTTATAGCGAAAACTATAATGAAAACAATAATCTAAAATTTTCTTTTTAAAAAGTAAAAGGGAACAGAGGTGGTAATAAAATATTAAAGACAAAATTACCTCAATGGTCTCTTAACTTAATTTCACGTATCGATTTATTCCTTTATCTTTTTTCATTTTTTTTTGTCCTTTTGATTCATTTGCATATGAATTTTCAAGCGTCAAATTCATTGAGTAAATGTATTGCGTCCGCGAGTCATGCCTTTTATTAATTTCAATTTCAACAATGTAAAGTTTGAGCTTTTTTTGTATCGAGGTGTTGGTTGTGTTAGATCATCTCTAATGGAAGAGTCTTTTACTTTTAAGATCTGATATCTATTAGATACTTTTATTAGGGAGAAATTTTTTCGAGATCTTATAAACCCGATGTCTCACTTAAGATTTCAATATTAAGTGTGATCCACACTTTTTTAATATTAAAAAATTGAACTGTAATGATATAAATTATTGATAATTGGTTAGTGGATCTTATTTAAGAAATTTGTGTGAAATGTTGGAAGAGATTAAATATTTATCTAGATGCTCGTAGAGGTTTGGTGTGTGTCGGTTGGAGGGTTTCTCTCTTGGATCTTTGGAGTTGCTCTTGAAGGTGGTAATTCATTTGTGCCCTACTTCTATGTGAGCTGACAATTTTGTGATATCATATCAGTTTAGTGGAGCTGCTGTGTTGATCTGTTTTAGTGTCCAAAAACGGAATGCAGTTGTGCATGTGCCTTTATTTATGACTGACATGAAAATAGCTATAATTGGGAAGTCACTATAATATTTGATGTGTTTTTGTATTCCCTTGGAATGCTATCAAGAGGGCATCTTATTGGTGATACTTTTGTCTCCTTTTGCTTTGTTTGTCCTCTAGGTTCGTGACTTTTTGGAGACTAGTGGAAGTCACCATAATTTTATGCTTGTCCTCTAGGTTCACAGTGAAGATACAATTTATGGACTGATTTAGATAAAGATGAAGTAATATTGTATGGGCAATGCAATGTTAATTAAAATTGAATTGAAAAACCATCAAACCCATTCTTAGAAAATTTTCAATGGAACAATTGCTGGAAGTCTTGGAAAATTTACGTCATTACAGTGGTTTTAGGACTCTAGTCTTTAACTTTCCAATATATATGACGGAAAAGAAAACTGTAACTTCATTTTCAAAAAATTATCATGTAGGAACCTTAATGGCAACTTTCTGTCCAGAATGGTACCAACAACTCTAGGAGGAAGGCTTCTGCACAGAGTAGCTTCAAGTATGTTGCAATCAAAATGTAGAATAAACTAAAGGAATATTTATATGTGCAACAAGAAGAGGACCTGTGATTCTCCATGGTGTTGGTGTTAACAGGCTAGTTGAAGATTCAGTGAAGGTGTTTGAATTTGTGTTATTTGATTTTAGATGAATTGAAGAAACAGTGTAATGGACAAATTGATAGTGTTGTATCAACAACTTGTGTAAGTGATTTATTCTTCTCTGCATTTTTCCATCGTTATATTTTTTTTTTTTTTACAATTTTGACATTTTGCGGGGGTTTTAAACCCCCAAAATAAAACTCCTTCAATTTAACGCGATACCAGCAGTCCCCTAAAACCCCACAAACAAATTTTTGGGATTATTATAACCGGGGGTTTTAAAAACTCCCGCAAAACGTTCAGCGAAGGTTAAAAACCGCCACAAAATAGTTAAAAAAACCGCCGCAATCTAGGCGCATTTCTTTTGACTTTGTTCGGAAGAGTTGCCATGAAATACACAGAAACAACGCTCCATAAAGTAACTACACTTTGAGTGTTTCTCTTGTTATAAGAAGTTATTAGATAATCATAGTTATGTTGATCAAAATTGTGTTGGATTAGCCTTAAATGGAAATAACAATGGACTAATCCACATTTTTAGGTGTTTTATAAATTAGTAACGATGCTAGCAACACTCTCTTTTCAACACTCTCTCATACACTCACTTCCTTATTGGTTTAAATCAAGGTGGGTCTCACACTTTGGAAATGGGTTCCACTTAAAGTAGTGGGACATATATTAGTTTCATTCAATAAAAGAGTGAGTGTTAGAGAGAGTGTTTAAAAGAGAGTGTCTCTAGCATTCATCTTTGCTAAAAATATAATGTTGCTCAATAGAATGGTAACATTTTTAATTATTACAAATGAAACGATAAAATGATGCTCAAAACTTATGATATGATATATGCATGTTCTACAAACCACTTAAAAAATAAAATGAGTCCATTTCTCACACCATATTATAAATAAGCATGAACTTTATGGTAACAAATTAAGCTTCATTGAAATAAATAACCCATGATTAAGAAAGAAATCAAATTAACACACCCAATCTCCATCAAGACGTGGAGTGATTCTCCGCATCCCATTACAAGTTTATTATCATTTGCTTTTACTGAACACATGACAGTAACAAGCAAACTAAAAACTACAATAACTAGAAAAATTCATGATTCCAGTTGGAACATAAGAGAAGCAACTGCTGATTTATAAAACAAATGTCTTTGAAATTAGCTAAGCACGTGAGACCTTTATAACCTTAGCAAGGCAGTTATCAGTGGGCTTACATTGTGGCAAGGTAGTAACACGGCAATCTGGGTTTATTCGCTCCAACCTATGCAATGCATAAGTTAGTAAAAAAACAACAACATTAAATAAAATTTTCACACTATGTTTCTCCTAAAAGAATAACAAGTGAATATTTTCCAATAAATATCGAAAGCTATCATTTTTGTGAATGATAAATGTTACTCCCTCCGTTTCAAAATGAGTGTCGCTTTAGCCAAAAAAAATTGTTTCAAAATGAATGTCGCTTTCAGTTTCCAATGCAATAATAACTTTTTCTTTTCAATTGTACCATCCAATTAATATTCTGCACACTACTTTCAAAGTATTACTTTTAAAACTAACCAATAGTTAATAAGGATAATTTGGTAAAATAACCATTCTCTTTCTTTTAATCATTGCATTTCTTAATATGTGTGTAAACACCTAAAACGACACTCATTTTAAAACGGATGGAGTATTTTGGTTTAGTTTGAACCTCATAAGCATGGGACTTGTAAAAAGGTGAAGTACCCATACCGGGTACATATATTGTACTCGTGGTACTTATTTTTGCTCATTATTCTACTGTGAGTGAAAATTGTGACTTTCTCATGTATATTAATATGATATGATAACATATTGTTATATGTGCATATGAGTTTTTTGTTGTCGTACCCAACACTAATTTTAAACTTTTTAAACTTTTATCGTGATGTTTTTGTTGTAAATTGAAAAATTTAGCTCTTTAATATATATTCTATAAAAAAACCTTATGATTTTATTGACGTACTTGTACATACCTTAATTTTCTAAAAATTGTCATATTCTCGTACCAGGTACCATACCCATACCTATGCAACATAGGTTTGAACTTTCAACCTCACTATCGCTACAATCTTTCACCCTAACAAGGAAGCCAATATTATTATAACTCTTATTGAAAGCTGCCAATTGAAGGCATGTCTAGTACCCTATATGTGTCAATGTCACATACAAACATGACACAAACACATGTAGTTATATTTAATTGTTTCATTTTCCTAAGTTATTATCAATATTTATGTATCATTGTCGTGTTTATGTTTGATTCGTATGTATCAATCTACTTAAAGTATCAACTAGTTTCAGAGATGTAAGAAGGTCAAAATGGTGAAGATGAAGAGTTGAAGGAAAGAGGAGATGGTGCTGACCTGTAGTTAAGGAGGAAATGATGAAGAAATATAGAAATTTCAAGTTTTGCTAAGTCGGCTCCGGGGCAGAGCCTACTTCCTACTCCAAAAGGAAGGAAGGTTCCTGCCTTGGCATTATAATCCTGCACATAAAATGTCATTGTTTAAATTTGAAATAATGCTCTTATATGATTTAAAATTAAATTTTCAAAAAATATTATCTACTTACATTTAAAAATGTAAATTGATAGATAATAATATAACTTGAGTAAAAAAAAGTAAAAATATCAATCCAACTTACTTTCCATCTAGAAGGATTAAATTCTTTAGGATTTGGGTAATATTCAGAATCCATATGAATGGCTCTCGCCCATATTAGCACTTTCCATCCTTTTGGTATGAGATAACCTTAAAATATTGAGCAAATGATGCATTCCCGTTAATAAATGTTGATAGCTAAAAAATAGTTACTCATAAGCTGGCATAGAATTGAATATGAGATGAAATACCGTTGATGCTGACATCAGATGTTGCCTCTCGAAAAATTGAAAAGGCAATGTTGGCAAATCGCAACATTTCATCGATTACCTGCAAGAAGAAATATATTCTCATTTCTTTGTTGTCGTAGTCTTTTCCACATATGTAAATGAACTATACATGTCATTTTCCAATATACTTACATGAGAAAGATAAACCATTTGCTTGACTTCATTAAGACTCAATCGTTTTTGGGAGGCCGGTCTTGTCTTCAAGATTTCTTTCTGCTCTTCCTTCAATATATGAAAAATGTAATATAGATATTTTCTATTGATCATTAAATTAGATTTATGTGTTTATATAGATAATACTTCCTCTAGTATTATATACACGTGTTTACAAACAAATTTTAAATATATTTTTACCCTTATTGACCATTTTTTCATTTTCTCGTTTTGCGTTTGTGCAAGTGTAAAATAACTTTTTTTTTTTGTAGTGACCGGGGTTTAAACTCCGAACCTTGCATATTATATGCATTGTCCCAACCAACTGAGCTAAGCTCACGAGGACGCAAGTGTAAAATAACTAATTATTAAGGTAAGTGTATAATAATTGAAAAGAATAGTTAATATGAAAATTGTTGGTAAAAAAATATTGAAATTTGTTTTTTTTTTTTTAACTTTTAAATTTTAAAATCACATAAATAGAAACAAAGTTTTTTTTTTTTAAGCAAAAATGATAGAAACAAAGTTTTCTAAATAGCTTACAATTGAAAAGAAACAAAAGTACGAGTAATTAGCAAGAATAATATTTAGAATATGTAATGCATAAAAAGCATTAGAAACTTAAACAAGTTAGCAAGAATAATTTTTAGGATATGTTAACGTCTTCATAACACATTACAACCCTCTATAGACTTTTTTGGTGGTATAAACTAGTCTTTATCATAAAAGCTAATTTAAAAGTTTAAGAAAAGTAAAAAATGACTAGTCTATCAATTTTAACTCAAAAATGCTATCATTACCAAGGAAACAACATTCCGGAAGAAAAAAAAAAGTTATCTAAAAGCATATTTGTGTTATATAATTGTGTAACTTTTTTTGACAAATTTATCTTCTTCTTTTTTGTGTTAAGCCGCATTGCCAACCATTGTTGCTTGGAGTTCATTAACCTATTTGAGTATGATCATTTGGTTGTTGACAAAATTATCCAATAATACAAGTAAAAAACTATATTACGAGAGAAAGTAAATAACTCGTAAGGGGTTGTTGCATTTAATTAAAGAGTTATTTTAAAATTTTGATAATTTTTATTAAGATTTTTTACTCAAAATTGTATTTAAATTTTTTTTTATTTTTTAATTAGTTATTGCATTAAATTAAATTATTCCTTCATTTTTCACGTTGTCGTGATGATAAACAATTAAAATTACAAGTTGCGACACACTAAGAGGAACTATTCAGAATTCAAACTCTAAATTCTACATATATAATACAATGTACCTATCAGTTAATTAAGTTAAACTTTGGTAACGTTTAGCCTCGGAAAAACTTAAGTTTCCAATGATGACCAAGTCTGGTTGAAACCGACAAGTGGTAGTGCTCAATTTTTGTTTGAAAGTAAAAATTAATACTCATTCCGTCTCATATTAGATGATTTATTTGACAATATGCACTACTGATATGATATACTTTGATTATACTTTTTTACTAATATACAAAAAAAAAATCATATAAGATGTTGTTGTCTCGATAAATATTTTAAAATATTAAATTTTTATAATTTATACTAATAGATAATTAAAGATATTAAAGATAAAAAATATGTATTGATTTATGTGACATTATCAACTGTGTTAGTTTTATCAAGAGTAATGATATTTTGACATCCATTTGATGACAACTTTGTTGACAACCTTGTTTTTCTCACTTCTTATTGGTCAAAAACAATGGAGAGAGAAAAAGGAAGAGAGAGGATAACAACATCATGTGAGTATGAGAAAGAAAGTTGTCCAAAAATTGTCAAAAAGTGGTTGTCAAAATATCATTTCTCTTTTATCAACTGTGTTAGTTGATACGAAACAGATGGAGTATCATATTTTATTGCTGCTTGTTCTTTTCTGTTTCATCACTTGTCTAATAACTGTTAACAATACTACTTTATCTTCTCTAGTCTACACAGCTAGCTACAAGACAAATATTTTTCTACCCACAAGTGTCCTGTTGAACAAGGTTTGCTGACAAAATAAATAAGGGTCATGTTAACTTGTGCCCTAAGGGCACATGTTAAGGAACTCAAAAAAAGCAACTTTGCATTGGAAAACATCATATTTTAACTTTTTAGAAGTTGACTACACTATTTTTGATGTGTACATTTCTATAATGAGTTCCTTAACATGTGTCCTCAAGAGCACAAGTTAACATTTGCCAATAAATACTCCCTCCGTTTCAAAATGAGTGTCGCTTTAGCCAAAAAAATTTGTTTCAAAATGAGTGTCGCTTTCAGTTTCCAATGCAATAATAACTTTTTCTTTTCAATTGTACCCTTCAATTAATACTCTGCACACTACTTCCAAAATATTACTTTTAAAACTAATCAATAGTTAATAAGGATAATTTGGTAAAATAACTATTCTCTTTCTTTTAATTATTGCATTTCTTAATATGTGTGTAAACACCTAAAACGACACTCATTTTGAAACGGAGGGAGTAATAATCTAAGTCAAAATTAATTAAATACAAATTTTGTGTGACAATTACTCCCACACTAAACCCATTTCTTACAAAGATCAATCATCAATTTTGCGACCAGTGCTCTAAGATCAATGATTAAGGATTCCATTAATAGAAATTTTATCTTAAAAATAAAGTCTTTATTTTTTTCTTAGTAATGATTACACCACTTTTAATGCAAACTTACGCATTTTAATATTTTAATCAACGCTCCAAGGACAATGGTTAGCATTCACCTATTAAATATTAGCCCAAATATTGCTAACTTTATTTACCTTGGCTTTTTGTAGGATATGTGGATGTTGTGTAAGATGTGCAACCGACCACATTATCCCAGTAGCTGTACTTTCATGTCCGGCAAATAAAAGTCCTATCAACAAGTCACTGATATCTTGATCCTCCAATTTTCTACCGTTCTCATCTTTGATTTCCAGTAGAATATCCATAAGATCTTTCTTCTCACCCACATGTTGTCCATTTTTTATCATCAACCTCCTTTCATCCACAACAGGTTGCAATAATTTAGCTATCTTCTTCCGTGCCTACAATATCATGCAAACATGAAAATTATTTAGCTACTGCCAAAGTTTAAATCAAATATAATTAAAAGTCAATAGTATATATAATGAGTACTCAAACCCATTTCAAGATAAAATGAACATAACATTCAGAACCAAAACCTCTCAAAAAAAAAAATTCAGAACCAAAAAGGAAAAGAAAATATGAGAAAAACAAAAACTACTAGAACGAAAGAAAATCAAACCCAAAACAATGTGGCGATAATCCGAGACAGTCCAAAGAGAAAAACTACGGAACCATCACAATCTAAGGAGAAAATCAAACCCAAAACAATGTGGCGATAATCCGAGACAGTCCAAAGAGAAAAACTACGGAACCATCACAATCTAAGGAACCAGCCAGTCAGATACTTATCTCAATAAGGAACCAGCCAGTCAGATACTTATCTCAATATATAGATATATAGAAAATAGAAATAGAAATAGAAAGATAACATCATTTTGCGACTTACAAATCAAGTGCGTTTCTAAGTAAGTGTCGTTCCGTCTTCTAATTATAACGAATATGAGGTCTAACTCATCCATACAAAACCGACTTGTCTACTCTTTATAATTAAACTCTTCTCAATAATCATATCTATCCGATGTGGGACTAAATCCCACCGAGTGTTGACCGCTAACACTAATAGCGGCCACAAAACACACAATTTGATCTCTCATCATTCTAAATAATTTTGCGCTTAAAGAGATTTTGACAAGTAGCCTTATCTAAAAGCAATTGCTCAAGAGAAAACACATTCCTGTATTGGGCCTCAACTTTTCGAGACTTAAGAAATAGTTTAAAGCGCGTCTCCCGAAAGACTATATATCCGATGTGATCTACTTACTCTGTATCTTATTACTCTAAGTCGTTTTGTCATTTTTGCTCATTAAAAGATGTGATTAATTTTGTATTAAAAAGAGAAATTATGAGCGATTTTACAAAATTATCTATCGTCAATGACATGGTAAAGAGAGGTTAAAAGAATTGATCAAAGAAGATAGAGTGAAGAACCTTGAGTGCTTTGTGGAAAGCAAAACCAGGTGCATTGATGGGGATAGAGTACATGCCTTTAGACAAATCAGTAAATGAACTACCAATGTTTTTAATAATGTTCTGATTAGAAGTTCCCATGAAAACATGGATAATGGATTTAAAGGAAACTTTCTTCATCTCTTTCAAGAGCTCGATGGGGTGCTTCATGCTAGACAATTCTTCTAAGGAATTGATTGCAATGTCCTCGAGACGTTCTAGGTACATGTCTAACACCTTGTGACCAACAATGGGAGTAGTGATTAGGCGTCGAAAATGCTTGTGATTTGCGTTCGAGACATCAATCATGGGTCTACATTTTGTCAACTCTAGGATGGATTTTGGATAACCAATTTTAAAGTTTACATCATCTAAGAGCACTCGCTTACACATATCAGGATCACAAATTATGATACTTGGATTTCCATACACGTGAGTTTTGTAGATACCATTTCTCCCATATCTAAAAAATTAAAACCAAATAATAGTAAGTACACGTATTTTGTTTTTTCATGAGTAAATTGTATAATTACTATATATATATATATATATATATATATATATATATATATATATATATATAGTAGAAGGGAAAAAAAGGTGAGAAAACGAAAGATACTTGAGAATAAGGTTGGTGGTGAATGAATCAGGTTGGCCAGATGAGAAGTTTTTGTTAAATGATAATAGGTTGCCAATAAGTGGCCATCCCATATCACCTGGAGGCAAAGGGTACTCTTTGTTTCTTAGTTTGAGATGATAGTACCAACCATTAAACCTCCTCAAAAATTTGTTTACAAAAACATAGCATGCAAACAAAGCAGCAGTGGAAATGTAAACCCACTGCATTTCCATATTTAATTTGGTGCTTTTGATGTTCTGAATGGATTCTAGATATCTCTTTATATAGAAGTTATTGCTCGTATAAAGTACAACAATGATACATGTAAACTAGATATCTCTTTACATAAAATACAATTTATAATTTACACGAGTTAATACAATAAAAAAACAGTAAGGCGGACACGAATGCATGTCTTTTCACTAGTAATAATATACTCCATCCGTTTCAAAATGAGTGTCGTTTTAGGTGTTTACACACATATTAAGAAATGCAATGATTAAAAGAAAGAGAATGGTTATTTTACCAAATTATCCTTATTAACTATTGGTTTGTTTTAAAAGTAATACTTTGAAAGTAGTGTGCAGAGTATTAATTGGAGGGTACAATTGAAAAGAAAAAGTTATTATTGCATTGGAAACTGAAAGTGACATTCATTTTGAAACAATTTTTTTTGGCTAAAGCGACCCTCATTTTGAAACGGATGGAGTAATAAAATAAAATAATATAATAATAAACGAGGAACACGAGCGTCACTTATCTATCTGTTATTATTAAGAGTAGTAATAATACGTGCCTTCTTTCTGCATTTGTAATAGCTTTAATTGGGAAGTCGCTGTCCATAATATTTGATGTTTGTGTTCCCTTGGAATGCTTTCAAGAAGGCATCTTATTGGTGATACTTTTGTCTCCTTTTGCTTTGTTTGTCCTCTAGGTTCGTGACTTTTTGAGGACCAGTGGAAATCACCTATGCCTTGGTCACCATCATGTAATTTTATGTTTTGGCACTAGTTTATGGTTGTTTCTAATGTGCTAATGATTTTTTTGGAGTTTTGTTGTATGGTCACGTGAACTGGTGGAAGTCACCTATTCCTTGGCCACCACCATCATGTAATTTTATGTTTTGATTTAATCCAGTGGACCAAGTGATTTCGGTCTGAACTATATTGGTTTAGGCTATTTGTTCTAGCTTTTCTTTAGTTGCTTCCATCCTTAGCTAGCTATCAGTTGAGTAAGAGAGATTAATATACTCTATATGTATTCAACATAATATACTCGCGCCCCTCTAACATAATATACACCTAGTTCTATCATTGCCTTTAAGAGTACCAAGGTAGCCGATGAGTAAGTATGAGATGATGACTACCCTTATGTTAACCATATGCTAAGCGTCTATTAAGGATGACAATTAAGTAGCTAAACATCTTAAGTGAGAGACCTTTCATTGGGATTAATAGAACGGTTTAACTCATCACAATCCATTCATAAAATGAAGCCTGACAAAATTGTTCACAAAAAACTGACGCTTTTGCCAATGAGTTTTCAAATCTCAGTCGTCGTCATTTATCTCTATCAAAGAATGGGTTATTTAGGGTTTTTAATTCAAAATTAACCCTTGAATTGTTTTTTTCTTTCTATTTTAGTTTAATAAGTTATTTTCACATATTTTCTGTCTTCTTTCATTGGTTTTATTAAATTAGGCTGCCATCTGCAACTTGTTGCACTATATTTTTTTTTTTTGATATATCTCATTAAATTGAAAACTATAACAGTAGATGACAATATATATTTACAAAAAAATACTCGTAATCACAGCAAAAAGGCATACACACATCTTGCAAGAATTTAATATTTTTCCACAACCAATGTTATAGTCAGATCGAAAACATTCAAGTTTTTTGATGAAAACGTCAAACAAGTTCAATCGCAGATCGAAACTTCAACCATTAAGTTTGTAGATCGAAAACCAAAACTTCAACTGCTTTTAAATCGTGAATTGTAGATTGGGAAACGCGGAACAAAAATCACATACAAAGAATCAATGGTTTTGGGTTTAGTTTATGTTTCAATTATGGGTTCTATGAAACTCTGCATGTTCCATCGAAGAGGATTAACAATCTTTTATTTATTGGGGGTAAAACTTCTAATGGTTATGGGTTTCATAGATCCAAAATAATGACATTAATTAAGAAAGAACAAACCAATGCGCACAACATGTGTTGCCTGATTTAAATTTATTAAATTTAATGAATAAAAGATTTACTACTATGTTTACACCTTATAGTGGTCCTTGTACCTTTTGATCTGGAAAAAACCTGCTACAATGAGTCTTTCTGGTGTAAGTGGGACCAATGTAATTGGTGGTGCAAACTAACTGCACCCTATAATGAAATTATTGAAAAATTATTAAAAATTGAGACTTTGGTTGGCTTGTTTCTTCTTGTTGTGCGGAGAGTCTAAAAAACTTGGCCCCATATGTTTAAACTCTCTCTATCCCCTATTTCTCATCATAACCAAACAAGAGAAATACTCTCTCTCTCTCTCTCTCTCTCTCTCTCTCTCTCTCTCTCTCTCTCTCTCTCTCTCTCTCTCCCTCTCCCTCCTTTTCCTCTTCTGTCAAACACAATGTTAAGGATTGAATAATTTTTTTTATCTTGTTTGATGTTTGGCGCACGTAAGATTATTTTGATATTTTTATACGGTTTGTATTTGGGACAAAGTTGTCATATATGGTTTTGGGGGATAAGAATTTCAGTTTTTGTCAGGTATTTTGTCCCTTAATTTATTCAATCCCATATGCATGATGTTCGAGTATTTATAATTTATTGTCTTTTATGATGCAATCAAAGGATATAATTGAAAAACTATGAAAAATCGAAACTATGGTTTCTTCGCTCTTCATCAAAGAGTCTAAAACACATGGATCATACATGTTTTAATCTCTCTCCTCTATTTCTCACCACAACCAAACAACAAAAAATACTCCTCTCTCTCTCACTCTCTCTCTCTCTCTCATCAAATGCAGTATAAATATGTGGTAACATATGTGTAAAATAACAATAACTGCATGTAAATTAAATCCATATAACATTATTATTTAAAATAATGATATTTATCTCTTATATTACTTAAAGTTAACCCGTAAGCAATATTTTGCCCTAGATTTATCCTAATTTCTCTGCTTAATTTTACTATATTAACCATATCTCTTCTATTATCTCTTATTACTTAAAGTTAACCCGTAAGCAATATTTTGCCCTAGATTTACCCTAATTTCTCTACTTAATTTTACTATATTAACCCTATCTCTTCTATTATCTCTTATTACTTAAAGTTAACCCGTAAGCAATATTTTGCACTAGATTTACCTTAATTTCTCTGCTTAATTTTACTATATTAATCCTATATCTTATTACTTAAAGTTAACCCGTAAGCAATATTTAGCCCTAGATTTACCCTAATTTCTCTGCTTAATTTTACTATATTAATCCTATCTCTTCTATTATCTCTTATTACTTAAAGTTAACCTGTAAGCAATATTTTGCCCTAGATTTACCCTAATTTCTCTGCTTAATTTTACTATATTTACCCTATCTCTTCTATTATCTCTTATTACTTAAAGTTAACCCGTTTGCAATATTTTGCCCTACCCTAATTTCTCTGCTTAATTTTACTATATTAACCCTATCTCTTCTATTATCTCTTATTATTAAAGTTAACCCGTGAGCAATATTTTGCCCTAGATTTACCCTAATTTCTCTGCTTAATTTTACTATATTAACCATATCTCTTCTATTATCTCTTATTACTTAAAGTTAATCCGTAAGCAATATTTTGCCCTAGATTTACCCTAATTTCTCTGCTTAATTTTATTGTATTAACCCTAGATTTACCCTAATTTCTCTTATTAATAAAGCTTAACCCGTCTCGCTATTATGTTAGTCAAATTATGTTCCTAATTTCATTGATAATCGCATTTATTGTTCATTCCAATTAAAAGATCAAAATCTGTGTCGGGTCGATGTCATGTTACAATATCAAGGTCGATGTCATAGATATAATATGATATAGTACAGTACCAATGTCTACGATAATTAATATTATGAATTTAATTAGAACAATATGACATCCAACTAAACTATTTTATTACATGTTATTGTCAAATATTACCTTCGATATGACCCGTGCGATAGCACGGGTAGATGGTCTAGTTTTAACTTATTTTTGTGTCGGCCATTAAGACTATGTTTACAAATACTCCTTTGAGAAGCTGGTGCAGTTATATTGCAGGTCTACAACAACATTGATTTGCAACACACTTGCCACCTCTAAAATAATGATTATCTTTACAATAAACATCACAAAATTCATTAACTGGACATGGATATTGGCTAAGACAATTAGGAAAAGGACTTTTGTCAAATGCTGAAGCAGTTGCTCCTCCTACAATTGATAGAATATTGTTAGCAAATGTGTGTACATTGAAGTCTTGAGTTCATATGATCATTTAGAATCCAACAAGTTTAACAAATATGATTATATTATGTCCAAAATTCTCTTTAAGAAAGGAAATTTGAAAAGATTGTCTAGTGTTTGTATTTTACATGTTTTAAGAAACCGTAATCTCAAATTCAAAATAGAGTTTTCATTTCAAACTCCTCTTCATAAATGCGATTACATTATACTAAATTTTTCAACATTATTATAACAGCAAAAAAATCAATAATGAAAGAAAAAAAATATTAAGTTATGTAACTTGTAAATGTACCTGGAGTCAAAACATGTGCAACACATTTCCTAAAAAAAAAAAAACATGTGCAACACATAGCAATACAATGAATACACTCGGTTAATGCCGGTAGTCATCTCCTCTTCTTTATTCAATGTGGAAAATCAACACCTATTAGAATTAACTAGTATGGAAACCCGTGCCAAGCACGGGCTAGAATTTCGTCATACTTAAGAGAGAGGATATTGTGATATATCAAATGCAGTTCAAGCTCAATATATACAACAAATAAATGAAAAAACTCATAAGTTTCAATATTTTGGATGAAAAGTTTGTCAAAAAAAAAAATATTTTGGATGAAAATGTGGTATCATTCTCACATGTGTGGTTGAACCTTCTCAAATGTGTCGATTTACACCAGTGGTTGGTCCTTCAGAAGGCCTAACAGTTGTATGATATCTCAATTTAACATTGTGAGAGAGTGCACGGGCGTGGTTCTTTGTGGTGGATCACGAACACATATAGTCTGACATTTAACAAAGAGATGTGAATGTATCAAGTGAGTAAAAATTCCAGTGTATATGGAGTAGATGTTGAACTACATATAAATGATATGACCCATACACCTAATGTCTTAAAATTTTGGGTGAATATGTGATGTCAATCTCAGTTGTGTAGTTGTCTTTAGCCTAATATGATTCAATTGTGTAGTTGCTATTAGCCTAATATGATTATGCAACCCAATAATCTCTAACGGAACTCTCAACATTATGATAAATTATTTTGTTAGTTTTTGGGATTTGTTTAAATTTTAGTTTCTGGATGTCATTCGCTTTCATGCAAAAAAAATATAATCTCTATTATTTCAAATTGCTTCACTTTTGTTCTTTGGTAGGATCTGACGATGGAAAAGTGTAAATGTGTTCTAATGAGTTGACAAAATACATGTTTATTTTATAATTTGAATTGATGTGGCATTTTTTCTTTAATAAGTATACTATTTAGGTAGCATAAATACCAATAATCTCCAACTCCTTCAACAAATCTGTAAAATTACCAACAACTCACCATTTCCTATACTCTCGCGAATGAAACTAACATTGCTTAATTTTTTTTCCTTATCATTTCTCTCTCATGTTCTAATTTCTTTTTATTGCTCTTTTTTTTAATTTACTTTCTATCTTTTCATGAAATAAATGAACAATCCCTAAAAAAAAAATTAGCAAAAACATTTATCTATGAAACCGCTACCAACTCACCTTTTTTTACCAAGTTGTGCCTCATTCTAACTTTATTTGACTTTATTTGGATTCAATTATAGATGTTGAGAAATGTATGAATGATATGATCAATGTCTTAAGGCTTTTGGTGACGATGTGGTGTCAATCTCATTTGTGTGGTTGCTCTTAACCTAATGTGATGATACAATCCATTGTAGGCTCCCTCAGAACTCTGAACATTACTATGAACAGTTTGGTTAGTTTTTAGATTTCATTTGTTTAATTTTTATATCCAATTTAATTTTTTGGGTGTCATCCGTTTTAATGCAACATTTTTTAACCAATTTCTATTATTTAAATTCTTTCGATTCTGATCTTTGTTAGAATTTAACCAAATAAAAACGCTGATGTGTTATGCTGAGTTGACAAAATACATGTTTATTAGACATTTTTAAATGTTCAAACATTTTTTTAATTGTGTCTAATTTTTTGGTAAATTAATAACCCATAAATCTTCAACTTCTTCAACATACCCATAAAATCATCAACAATTCGCTCAATCTAAAGTTTCTTTTTCAATAGACATATTTCTCAATCTCAAATATATTTTTCATCTTCTTTCTTTTTTCTATTTTTCATTTTCTCTTTTCGCGAAAGAAAAGAACATAAACCTCCCTCCATTCGATAACAATCAAATCACCTTTTTGACCACGTTGTGTCTTCGTTTAACCTTATTTGACTATGTCACATAATTAAAGATGCGGAGAGTCACACACTTGAGGGTGAGATGTTAATGTGTCAAATTTGAGTAAAATTTATACAATGGATGAAAGAGTAGATGTTGAATAATATATAAGTGAGATTATCAACATACATGGATCTAAAGAATTTAAATGAAAATGTGGTGTCAATATAAAATTTGACAAAATATGTGTTATGTTGAGTTGATAAAATACATGCTTATTAGACATTTATAATTGATGTGACATTTTATTAATGAGTCTGATTTTATGGTAGCGTAATTATTCAGTAATCTTTAACTCCTTCAACAAACTCATAAAATTACCGGTAACTTACTATCATGCCTCATCATTTATTTCGTCTTCTTTTTTTTTTTTTGTAATTTACTTTCTCTTCCCTCGTCATTTATTTCCCTCATGAAAGAAAAGAGCAAAACATCTTTTTTAACTTACTATCTTCCCTCATCATTTCTTTCGTCTTCTTACTTTTTTACCATGCTGTACTGACACCTTATTCGGCTATTTCACCATATCATAGACACAGAGAGTCTCACATTTAAGGAAGAGATATTAATTTGTCATGTGTGAGTTAAAATTTTATATTAGATGCAAGAGTAGATATTGAGCAACATGTAAGTAAGATGACCAATATACCTAATGTCTTCAGTTTTTTGATGAAGACGTGCTGTCAATATCATTTTTTAGGGTTTCTTTTAACCAAATATAATGATCCAACCCATTTGAGACTCCCTTATAACTCTGAACTTTATGATGAAATGGTTTGTTAGTTTTTTGTTTCCATTTGCTTAATTTTTTTAATAAATATAAAAAATTATTTCAAATAAAAATTCAAAAATTAGAATAATTTAAAAAGTGAAAATAAAATTACATTCATAATATACATATTGATGCATCCATGAGAACCATATCTAGATAGAACAAATGTGTGTCATAGATGGCATCATTAACGAACCAAGCATGAATGATTCGAACAACTTTGCTTCATGATTCTATGACCGAATTGATCTCAGAGAAGTTATCGGATCTTGGTGTAATGACATTTTTTTGGAGTTTGACAACATTCTTTGGAAGAAATATGCATGTGAAAATGATGAAAGAAACATATACTATATATAGGAAAATATTGGAAGCAAGTTACATTTTAAACAAATAAAAAATATGATGCGAAATTGGTTAATTCTAAAATGTTTAATTGGCTCACAACATAAAAAGTGACGCATGTTATACTCTAATTGATTTACATATTAAAAATTGGTACTATGATATAATTTTATTGGTTCACTTGTGTAATGTACAATTCAACATATAAAAACTTATGATGATTTGCTTAACTCTGACCAATTAAAAATTAAAACAAAGGGTATATGGTTTGATTTGATTGGTTGAGAAAAATGATCAAGACATTTTTCTTCACCTAACAGTACTTAATCAATGATAATTGATTATAAATGCAATTTTTTGAACATAAGTTCCATGTATATCACGTCAAATTAAAGTGAGATTTTTTATATTATTTGATGCTTAATGTTATCAATTTTCCCATAAAAGAAATCACGTATTATAGGAGTGTACCATTTTCATTTATTGTGAATTGAGATTTGAATGAGTTTATAATTTTTTTTTAGTATTCTCTTTTAGTCATTTCATGTTTTATAAATTACATAAACTAAACAAATAAAAAAACATCAAATAAAATGGAGAATGTGAAGATGTCACATATATTTTTGATTTGAAGTAAGAAAAATGTTTATTATATAAAGAGTAAAGAAAAATAATTTACGTGTTCGTTCTTCAAAAAAAAAAATTATGTGTTCAATAATGTACAAAATAGGAAATTATGTGATGATGTTTGTAATAACTTAGAATATGATGCAAATATACAAAAGCATGTCATTTGATTGACTTATTATATAAAAATGACACATCTTACATTGGAATTAGTTTAAATAATAAAAGGTGATGATTTAATAAATTATTAGCTATACGTTTTTTTTAAAATACCTGTAATCTCTATTTTAAAACATACGTTTTTTTTAGCTATACGTTTTTTATGACACGAAGAAATAATTAATACTCTTTAGAAATTTAAGATGACATGTGTACTTTTGAAATATGGAAAGGCTTTTGTTAATAGAGAGATTCGTTGTTAGATTAATTTTTTTCTTTATAAAAAAAATTAATTTTTTTCTTCTTTGTCCAAGTTTGTACCAACAACCTCTAAAATCATGGAAAAACACAATCAAAGAAAACCAATAAATACGTTGAATTAGACAATTGATATTACAATTAAATGCTAACATGATTTTGCATCTTTTGTAAAACAATAAAATGAGACTACTCATAACATTATAATTAAATCAATTGTATAATGAATAATTTGACATAATTTTGGGATCCGGTTTTTTTTTTAAACAAATTGACCATAAATAATTTGAATTAATTCAATTTTATAAGCAATTCAATGGTCCTTGCAATGACATAGACTCATATCAATGGTCGTTGCAATGACATCAATTGTACATTTCTTATTTGAGAAAAGAAAAAAATGGAAATTAAAGATCAAGGAAAAAGTGTCACGTCAACATGCTATGTTATTGTTGAAAGTTGAGAGGAAAAGCATTTAACATTTTGCTTGTTAGGAAGTTATATTTGTCTACCAACAAAATTTACATTTGGCTTTCGTCATTTGATTGGTTGAGAAATCAAAAAATGACGATAAGTTGATGGCTGCCATTGAAACATGGTTAATAAGTAATCGAAAATTCATCTAGTTTTGCCAATTATAAGACTTCTACAACTTTCCGCTTATAAATAAGGTAGTTAATAAAAATATTAATGCATGTTTACAGTCAAATATATCACATGTGTAAACTTTTTTATGAGGTGTATTAGTGTTTAATGCTCTTTAGAATGTGAAGATGTCAGATGTACTTTTAATTTTTAGGAAGACATTTGCATATAATAGAGATGTCTTCTTGTGGTCTGTCAAAAAACTTCTCAAATAAAAAAACTAAAATATTACATGATAAAAAATACACGTTTAGATAGCATGAACCAAAAAACCATCATTAAATAGAATCAAATTTGCAGTACATACCTTTGCAATATCATTTTTGAAAAAAGGAATTGGTGTAAAATATGATGAAATATTTAATCTGATTATTCTTAGAAAAGTAATAATGCACGTTTAGTGGAAATCATATTGTTTGATTATTTATAGGAAAAAGGATAATGAGTATTTATTCCCTATAAAAAAAATTGGAATTTATGTGTCTTGATATTTTTATTGTGTGTGTTAATCCTACAGTTCCTAGGAGAAATGAACTTTACTAATTCAAATTTCAACCGCGAAGTAACTAAAATTCAGATTCTCTCAAAAAATTATTTATTTGATGGAGTTAATAAACGACTTGAGCCAAAATACCTGATTTTCACTTTATTAAATTATAGTAATTACAATTTCAAAATAAATCAATTTAATTTTTCAAGTTTGTAGAAGTGTTGTGAAAGAATTGTTTTTTTGTAGAAATGATGGATGAAGCGAAAATTATGGAAAGAGTTAAATATGGAGTCGGTTTTAAAGCATTTGTGATTATTAGTTTTAATAATAGAATGAATGCATTGAATACAAAAATATGGATTTGAATAAAACAATTAATATTTTTCTCTAAAAAAACATAATAATTTAATAATATTTAATTAGGATATTAATTTTAATACTTGTATGAATTCATTTATATATTTAATTTGGATAAAGAAATAAAACATAAATGATTACTGGGTTTATTATTTTTTAAAATGCACTTAAAATTTTAGGATAGCACCTTGCTCCCTTTTAGTTAAAGAAAAATGAACTTTTTACCCAAAAAATAAATTAAAGATGCCATAAAAACGATTTTCTTTTTTGACATATACAGAAAAGTATCATTTTCCTCTCAAAAAAAGATCATTTGAAAGATGTCACTCCAAAGTTATCAATTCAACCTGTTTTGTGAAAATGAGATACATTTCTTCTTGTCTATTTGGTCTCCATCTCAAGTATAAAGTAGGAAAAATTGAGAAAAATCAAATATAATCACCAAAGTAAAATATAAAAGAGCAAATTATCAAAAGTAAAATAAAAACATAAGAAATATAAGAAAAGTTAAACCAAGAAAAATAAATATATAGAAAAGGTTGTGAGTATCGAGAGATTAAAATAAAACAAAATGGTTATAAAAATCCTCGATAAATTTTTTGATTGATATGTGATGCATTTCTTCTTTTCTCTTGATTGACTTCCATGTCCAAACTAAAGATCTGGTCAAAAACAAAAAACTTATAAACAAAAATAAAAATTGAAAAGAGAGAATATGAATAAGAAAACAACAACATAAGAAATCACAATATAATGTAACATAAGAATAAGAAATGTTAAATAAATAAAACAATAAAAAATAAGAAATAAATAAATAAATAAAATAAAAGAGAATGAGGTTGAAAGAAATGATTTTTTTTATGGAAGAAAGAGGTAGATGAAAATAATGAAAATCAAATTGTCTATATATAGGAAAGAATATGTCATAATCAACTTTGATTGGTTGATGAAAAATAAATGAGTCATATGTTTCATTTTGATTGGCTAATAGAAAATGAATGAGTAAAGATCCATTTTGATTGGTTGATGAAAAAACATTAAATGAGATGGAGAATATGAAGACGCCACGTGTACTATTGCTCATAGATGTATGCTTTTGTATTATATAAAGATTTATAGAGATTAGTACGGATTACCATAATAAATGAAAAAAAAAATCAACGGGAATAAAACCTCTTATTAGTTAGTTTCCTTTTTTTAAACATAAAAAAGATATATTTAACCAATCAAAAATGTTGACCACAATAAATGTGGAAAATGTTTTTTTTATTGATTCCTTTTTTAAAATGTTGACTATAATACATCGAACCACTTTCAAAAAAAAAAAAAAATACATTGAACCAGTATTTTTTTTGAACTAGCACATAATAAATTAATATACAGGGATATTGCATATTATATGTATGGACTGGTGTTCAAACCCCAAACACCTCACTTCTCCACATTTAAAATGTGTGAGTTATAATCATTAGACTATTTGATAGAAAAATATATTAATATACATCATTATTTTATATTAGGAATTCTCTTTTAGGGAATATTTTAAATTTAGAATATCTTATCTTGCATGGATATTAATGTTAAGTCTAGTATATAAGAGAATAATTTAAAAAATAAATTGTTCAGGATGGACTTCGGCCTAATTTATTGTGGTCAAATAGCCCATAATCTACACCAAGTCAGAGGAAACAGAGAACTTTCTATATCTTGTAACACCCTTATATAACAATTTTTGGGTGCCATTTTATAGACATATTCATTCACCACTTACTCTACTAAAGAGTTATCACTAGACTATATCTTGTAACATCATTGTACTCTCAGCGGTGCATTACCTCCGTCGTGAGCTAGCGTAGCACCGCTATACTAATGAATTTCGTGTACGGTTATCTATCATTAACGCTAGAAGGAGGGGAATCACTTTATCGGTTCCGTCGAATCTCCATAAATTCGCCATCTAAGAGAAATATTTGACAATTAAACCCTAAAAAATTGGATAATTTAATTTGACATTTGTTTTAACAAAAGGATGATTTAATCTGGTAATTGAAAAGTCAAAATAAGTTGAGGTGTAGTTGGAATGCAATCGAAACTTTACAAATCCTCTCTATATGTTTGATGTAAAAAAACATGAAGAATCTCAAATTAACTGTTAACCTCTCACATGGATTGCCAAGTCAGACGCCACACAAGCAGGGACTAATATGGCCGATTGTAACCGACATTTTCAAGGACTAATTTGGCTGATTTGCAGAAAATGTAAGAATGTCATCTTCCCCAACGTCTCTCTTCCCCAATGGCTATTTCTTCCCCAAATGTATAAAATTGGAACCCTAATTTTACAATCTTTAATCCACACTCCAAAATTCCCAAAAACTCTTCCAATAATTAGTGGTAACGTTCTTCCCCAATTGAAATAACCTCAAACCCTAATTTTTTGATTGAATCCGAAATCAAAAAATCCTCAAAATTCCTTCAAACAAAATTGTTGTAATTGAATCCGAAATGATTGGGTGGGTGTATGGGCAAAAAATATTTAGAAAATCGATCTTCATGTTCAAGTCAAAGGAAAATGAGAATGAAGTTGTTTGGAGGGTGAGGTTGATGGACAAAGTTGATACTTTAGGAATTGAGCTTAGGTTGATTAAGTTTTTGATAGTCATGGTTTGCTTGTTTGAGTTTGTGAACATGCTTCTGAATTGTACTAGACGTGTGTAATGTTGTAATGAAAAGAGGTTGAAATGAATCTTCATGTAACCTTTCTGTCAAAATATTTACATCAGATTAGTCCTTAAATTTTATGGCTATCCATCAAATCGATCCCTAGATTATGTTAAAAAACATCAAATCAGTCCTTGAATTATAAAACTAACTATCAGTCTGGTTCTTGAAAGGCAAGCTATGCAGAACAAAATACAAAACGCAGAAAACACAACTTGATCTTTGCAGCATTTACAACATTTGCAGCATCAACATTTCCACCATTTGCAGCATCAACATTTTATGCATTTCCACAATTATTTACATCAACATTTTCTGCATTTCCACCATTACAAGCATCAACATTTTCTACATTTCCACCATTACCAAATATAGTAACCAACCAGAACAAAAATCATCTTTCTATTTTTTAAACCAAAAATCCTAATAAGACTAATCTAAACAACAACAAAAAAAAATTGAAAACTTGAAAACAAAATCATTAAAAATGAAAACGAAATCATTAAAACTAAAAACGAAATCATCAAAACTAAAAACGAAAATAAAAAAAAGGGGTCAAAAAAATGGTGAAAACGAACAGGAGAAGGTGAGATGGATGTGAGACTTACCTTAACTAAAGACCGTTTCGTTCTTCAAAAACCCACCGTTGATCGCCGGCGATGATGATGATTTTGGAGAGGAGAAGGTGATGAAGGTTTTAGCGGGAAGGAGAAAGGTCGGGGACTATTTTGATGGGTATGACTGAAATCTGAGGGTGGAAGGTACGGATAAAACAGGGGTAAAAATGGAAAAGCAGAAAAAATTGCATTTGAAAAGTGAAAACTGAATTTTTTGCGTTTCCATCAATTTAGTCCTTGTACATGTGGCTTCCTTTTTGACACGTGTACATGACAACACAACATGCAGGGAGCCAGCTCAGCATCACTAACGGACCTTTTGGACGGAGGGACCATTTTGATGGACGTGAGAGAAATTCAGGGACGAAATTGATATTTCGCAAAATTTGGGGATGATTTTGGCTGATGCTTGCAAATTCAGGGACCAAGTTGAATGTTAACTCACCCAATTTACAGGAAGTAGCTCGAGACTACAAATGTTCAAGGCCAATTAGAGCATATGCAAAACAGGGGGAGAATATTTATAATATTAAAATCAAACAATATAACATTAATTACCAAGTTCCATAATCTTCAACAATGTTTTGTCCTAATAAAATTACAGGCTTTCTGCCTTCATCCAGACATCCAAAGAATTACCAGAAGGGGAAAATCAAAGTAAGGCGCATCGACATATCACATGTGCCACGGGATCGAGGTCGTCGGTAAAATCCACACTTCTTGAATCCTCAAATGAGCCAGACCGAGATGGTGGCCTATCAGAAAAACCAGCAGTCTTTCCTGCTGACGAACCAGGCCTTTCAACAGCTTTCTGCCCAAAACGAACTTTATCATCCAAATTATGCTACTATGCCGTGCACAACCTAGTAAAATGAACACCAAACAAGAACCACATTTCTATAGCAAAAGTTGATCAAAACCAAACTATTGGGAGTAAATGATATATTATAGAATCTTGAATGAAACTAATTTTAAAACACTTGAATAAAACTATTAGCAATCAACCTGTTGGGCTAATAGGTCTTAAATAACGAAAAATTAAAAGAAAGACTGATCACTGGCGATATACAAAATTTGAATGAGAGCAGAATAGTACCATATAGCACTCCTATTTGTTATACTAGAAATTAGGTTAAAAGAAGCACTACTACAAAAAACCCAAATCAACTAACACTAAAACCTGAATAATGTAGCGTTTCCCTTCAAAATTAAGGTAGTTCCACGGTGGTAATACCTTGAAACGTGGTTTTGGCTGCCCCACCGCCAAACCAAACAAAGTTGTGATCAATAGATAGCAGAGCATAGCTTACCCCACATAACGCTATAACAGGCGGCCTTATGGGAATTACATTGACGGTAAGGGAAACAATACTAGAAATGTATGCCATGCTATCATACACATAAAAGCTCAAAACTACAATAATACACAAAACTAAAGCTATTCATAACTAATAGTCACAGTTCATTGTTACCAATATTCAATCCCAATATGAAGCAAATTAGTTTAATAGTGATATGACAAAAAAAAAAAAAAAACAGAGGGAGTGACACTAAGTTGAGGGCATATCGGGTTCTTTTTACTTGATCTTCACTTTAGTGTCTGCCACAACAGCTATTCGACGGGTACTCAAATATTTTCTTAATCTATCTGTAAAAACCTTAAACTACTAAAGTTTGGAAATAGAGGGAATACTTAACTTCATTTGCAAGTTAAAGCATAAGCACTTATCGTGATAAACGCTTATGTAAAGCTATTACTATAACAAAAGATAAAGTAAAGTTAAATTGTTTTCGTATAAGCTTTGTCATAAACACTTTTCTTGGAGAGTTTATGAAAAAAAAAACTGAAAACAACTTATAAACATGTTATAAGTTGTTTTCATGCGTTCTTTCAAGCAGTGTCACGACTCACGAGTGCTTATGCTAGTATAAAAGCTCAAATAAATCAATCGAAACATAACTTTATACATACTCTATTCATTATTTTCATATATTTTAAGGACTGATACTTGAGGGACTAAATTGACAGTTTATTCAGAGAGACACCATAACATAACAAAATTAGAATGAGCAACACACTTGCAATTCGGAAAGCACGGTCTCGGCGGATCGCAAATAAGTTTGATCAAATATATTTTTAAATAACGATCAAACTCGATTACTTTGGATTAATTTAACTAAAATTCATACCACATGATAATAGTAGAAATGCATATAATTGCTTATAAATGCAATTCAATTTTTTTTTTGTTGATAAAATTCAATATTTTTTTACTAATGATTAAAATGTTTATTTTTGTCTTGCATAGTCATATTCACGATAGGATCAGACACTTAATGCGAACATCTATCTCAAACATAATTCAAACTTTGATTTGCAATGATGTGCAGTTATTCAATAAACTCAATTAAAAAAATAACCCCTACAATTTTTGAAATTGGGAAATTTAGTGTACATTTTATAATATCATTCTAAAAGAAACAGATATTTGTAATAATGAATAACATTCTAAAAAGATGACTGAACTTGATAGAAAGCTTGTGTAAATGCATTGCGTCCGCGAGTGATGCTTGTTATTAATTTCAATTTCAACAATGTAAAGCTTGAGTTTCTTCTGTATTCTAGTGCTGCTTGTGTTAGAGGTTTGGTGTTAGTTGGGTAAGAGAGATTCTCTCTTGGATTTGGATCTTTGGAGGAGTAATTCTTAGTTGGTCACATGACCAAACCATTTCCCTTGGTCACAACCAACCAATAACTGACACTTCAACACATTTAAAGAGAGGAGAGAGAGGAAATGGAAAATGTGAAAGAAGAGGAAAAACATAAGAGAGAGTGATCAAATGTCATTTCTTGGTCCTGTGACCATCCAAGACTTTCTCTCTTTGGAGTTCCTCTTTAATTGGGAAGTCACTGTCCATAATATTTGATGTGTTTTTGTGTTCCCTTGTAATGCTATCAAGAAGGCATCTTATTGGTGATACTTTTGTCTCCTTTTGCTTTGTTTGTCCTCTGGGTTTCGTGACTTTTTAAGGACTAGTGGAAATCACCTATGCCTTGGCCACCATCATGTAATTTTATGTTTTGGCACTAGTTTGGTTTGGTTGTTTTCAATGTGCTATAGGATTTGTAATATAGCAGGTAATATATTATTTAAAATATGCATATTATCAAATAATGACACTTACCATTTTCTAAATCATCTCTAGGTTGATATATATATATATATATATATATATATATATATAGTAATGCTAATACACACTACTTCTCCACATTTAAAATGTGTGAGAAATGAAGAAGATACATAACACATTTAAACAACAACAAAAAATTCATTTAAAAAAAAAAGAACGTTCAAAAGATAGAGAGACATGAAAGTTAGATTATCATCATCATCATATAAAAACGACAATAACGTCACTAGCGGCGGTGAGGTTACTATAACTAAGTGTTAATTTTATGTTGAGCAGTGTTAGGGATAAATATGTCATGAAAACAATGGGAAAATATATGTCGTTTGAATAGAAAACAAGGTGAAAGTAACAAATAATGATTAGTGTTGTTAGTATTTGAAGAGGAAAAATAACACAAAGTTATGATGATGATGAAGAAAACAAGTGAATAGGGAGGAGAATTGAGAGAGGTCAAGGAAGCTTGTAATTCAAGACTTGAAGCGAGGCAGTAGTTAGTAGTAGATAGAGAGGTGTTCATTAATTTGGGCAAAACCGAATCAAACTACAATAATCAATCTAAAGATTGAGTTGGACAACTTTCTTGGTTCAGTACAAAGGAAATCGATCCGTTTAAACCCTGATTCACAACACATGCCCTTCCAATATGTTATCTACCAATAGTCGGGGAAAAAATTCCAATGGAAAATGAGATGATTCCAGAAAAATGGAAAATTAATCTAAAAAATTTGTCATAAAAAATTAGGGTGGTGGTGCCGTTCCGTTTAAGAAAAGTGGAGAGAGAGATGATCGAAACTAATGAGAAAATATTCGATTTTAAGTTTTTATTTTAATGATGAGGGGTTATGTTTTAATTGGATGAGTGTAAGAATGAACTATTGGGTTAGAGTTCGCCTAAGATTTTTTTTTAAGCAAAGTGTTCTGAGTATTTATAATTTATTGTCTTTTATGATGCAATCAAATGATATAATTGAAAAATTATGAAAAATTGCAAGTATCATTTCTTCATTGTTGATTGAAGAGTCTAAAACATGTGGGTCCTACATATTAATATCTCTCCCCTATTTCACACCACAACCAAACAAGAGAAATACTCATCTCTCTCTACCAAACACAGTCTAAATATGTGGCAACACATGCGTGAAATAACAATAAGTGCATGTAATTTAATTTAAATCCATATAACATTATTATTTAAAAAATTGATATTTTTTTGAAGGAATAATGATATTTATTTTTTAACTTATTTTTGGGTCGGTCATTAAGACACTTTTTACAAATACTCCTTTGAGAAGTTGGTGCAATCATATTACAGGTCTACAACAACATTGATTTACAAAACACTTGCCACCGTTAGAGTAATGACTAGTTTTACAATCATCGTCACACTTGTCATTATCTGGACATGAACTTTCGCCAATGCAATGAGGAAAAAGATTGTTGTCAAATGCTGAATCAATTGCTCCTCCTACAATTGATAGAATATTGTTAGCAAATGTGTGCACATTGAAGTTTTGAGTTCATAAGGTCATTTAAAATCCGACGAGTTTAACAAATATATGTGATTATATTATGTCCAAAATTCTCTTTAAGATAAGAAATTTGAAAAGATTGTCTAATGTTCGTATTTTACATATTTTAAGAAACCGTAATGTCAAGAACTCAGAATAGAGTTTTCATTTCAAACTCCTCTTCAGAAATGCGATTACATTATAAATTTTCAATGTTATTATGACAAAAAATATCAATAATGAAAGAAAAATATTGAGTTATGTAACTAGTAATTGTACCTGGAGTCAAAACATATGCAACGCATAACAACACAACGAATAAAAACACTCGGTTAATGCTTGTAGTCATCTCCTCTTCTCTATTCAATGTGGAAAATCAACACCTATTGGAATTAATTTATAGAGATTACTACGGATTACTACAATAAATGAAAAAAAAGAATGAAACGGTAATAAAAGCTCTTATTAGTTAATTTCCTTTTTTAAACATATTTTTTTTAAAGAAGATATATTTAACCAGTCAAAAATGTTGACCACAATAAATGTGGAGAATGATTTTTTTATTGATTCTTTTTTTAAATGTCGACTATACATCAAACCAGTATTTTAAATTGCATTTTTGGTTCCATAACTATTTAGATAGTATCGCTTTGATCTTTTAATTAAAATTCGATTTATTTTGGTCCCTTAACTTCTCTTTGTTACACATTTTGGTCCGTTCCGTTAGTTTTAATTCAAAAATATTAGGTTTTCTTCATCTTCTTCTCCTCTTTTTCATCTTCATATCATCTCCATCAACAACAAGAATCCCAGAAAAATTCTAGGAGAAAATGAAGAAAATCTAACGTTTTTGAATTAAAACTAACGGAAATGACCAAAATGTGTAACAAAGAGAAGTTAAAGGACCAAAATAAATCGAATTTTAATTAAGGGACCAAAGCGATACTACCTAAATAGTTAAGGGACCAAAAATGCAATTTAGCCATTTTTTTGAACTAGCACATAGTATATTAATATAAATCATTATTTTATATCAGGAATTCTCTTTTAGGGAATGTTTTAAATTTAGAATATCTTATCCTACACGTATATTAATATTAAGTCTAGTATATAAAAGAATAATTTAAAAAATAAATTGTCCAGGATGGATTTCCGCCTAATTAATTGTGGTCAAATAGCCCATAATCCACGTCAAGTTTGAGGAAAAACAGAGAACTTTCTATGTTTTGTAACACCCTTATATAAGGGCACTCAATAATCCTTATATAGTACTAGCGGAAAGACGGACACGATATTTCTACTGCGCTAACGCATGTGATTATTTTATTATGTTTGTTTGTATAATTTTGATTAAAAATTTTAAATATTAATGAAAATTATTGATATATTGATTTATAAACAAAATATTGTCGAGGCTTATAACAAAATTATTTTTGAACTCAACATATTTTAGTTTGCTTGCATATAAAATTAAGATAAAATGATGATCATTTATTGTTTATACTAATAGTAATTAATAACATCATAACATAAATGTATAAACGACATGTTATGTAAAAAAAACATTGATATGATTGCGATAAAAGAATATCTTTAGAAACTACATTTTTTTGTAAAGTCTCCATCTTCTCTTTCTTTTCCCTTCTTTAATGAGAACTTTTGTTGAATTTTGAGAAACTCCTCTTGATAAAGCTACATATAATGGCTGAAAACATATCGTGGAAGATAGATTCTGACATTGGGAATAGTCTGCCCATGTGACTTATTTATGGTAACAACAAAACTTATTCTAACAGAAAACTATTTTCTACTAAGCACAAAGGGAAGTCCTGAACTCGCATTTGTTTTTAATTTAATTCTAGGCAAACTATTTAAGTTCTGAACACGCTATCATATTTTGTATAAGCAATTATAAACCAGCAAAGTCAAATAATCCTTAAAATTAATCGTAAATAATTTGAATCACAATCACTTATAAACCAGCAAAGTCAAATATAATCCATAAAATTAATCGACTTTGATTAGTTGTAACATGAAAGAAAAAGAAAAAGACTTACATGTTAATTCTGAATTCTAATGCAGAGGGCTGAGAGAGGTTGAGAAAAACTAAACAATGCGGAAACGAACTATTAACTGTGAGAACCCTACTTATTAATATTTAATATAATGCTAACAAATCTTTTTATAAAATATTTTTAGTCCTAATCTTTTTGTAGAGGATTTAAAGTCCAATCTTTAACATTATTTTTTGCTCACGTTTGTTACTAATATTTTTTTAGATGATTTAAAGTCTAATCTTTAACATATTTTGCTCACGTTTGTTACTAATTTTTTTTTCTAGAAGATTTAAAGTCCAATATTTAACATTATTTTTTGCTATGTTTGTCCAATCTTTAACATTATTATTTTTTGCTTATGTTTGTTACAAATCTTTTTTTAGAGGATTTAAAGTCCAATCTTTAACAATTTTTTTTGATCACGTTTGTTACTAATATTTTTTTTAGCGGATTTAAAGTCCAATCTTTAACATTATTTTTTGGTCACGTTTGTTACTAATTTTTTTTAGAGGATTTAAAGTCCAATATTTACCATTATTTTTTGCTCACGTTTGTTACAATTGATCAAAGGCTAAGGAAGAATAACTTAATAAAATAATAAAATAATATGGAAATACTGTTTTTTTGGAAGAGATATGAAAATACTTGGCATTCTTTGTCGGTTGTATTGAGGGGAACAACACAGATGTACAACATAAAATCGGCTAATAAAAAAGTAACATGAGTTTTTATTTTGTGCTAGTTTTTTGTGAGTTTGATCTATGGTTAACGGAGGTAAAAGAGGGTTAATGGGGACGATTAGTTACATGGATTAGTAATCCACGTGTTATTTTATAATTGGCTAACAGTAAGAACAGTTCATATGGAATTGTGTGTAAGTTTTCTTCTTAAATTAAAATTTATTCTTATCTATTTGTTATATGTGTTATTTGTATTTAAATTTAAAATTTAAATTAAGAGTATTTTTGGAAAGAAAAGTTCAATTCAAAAGTGTGCTGAAAGGGGTAGTTTTCTTTATATATAGTATAGATATAGATTTCCGGCTGAAGGTGGATGACATTGACAGCTCTAACTAGATATTGGAATCATAGGATAAGGGAATTCTCTCCCTCCCTCCCCCCACCAAACACAATGTAAATATGTGGCAACATATATGTGAAATAACAATAAGTGCATACAAATAAAATCCAAATGACATTGCTATTTAACATTGAAATAACTGTATTTATTTTTTAACTTATTTTTTAGTCGGACATAAAGATTGTGTTTACAAATACTCCTTTGAGAAGCAGGTGCAATTATAATGCAGGCCTACAACAACATTGATTTGCAACACATTTGCCACCGAAAGAATAATGACTTTCTTTACAATCTTCAGCACACTTGTCGTTATCTGGACATGGACTTTGGCCAATGCAATAAGGAAAAGGATTTTTGTCAAATGCCAAATCAATTGCTCCTCCTACAATTGATAGTATATTGTCAGCAAATGTGTGAGCATTGAAGTTTTGAATTCATAAGATCATTTAAAATCCGACAAGCTTAACAAATAAATATGATTATATTATGTCCAAAATTCTCTTTAAGATAGGAAATTTTAAAAGTTTGTCTAATGTTCGTATTTTACGTATTTTAAAAAATCGTAATCTCGAACTCAAGATAGAGTTTTCATTTCAAAATCCTCTTTAGAAATACGATTACATTATAAACTTTCAATGTTATTATAACAAAAAAATACAAAAATGAAAGAAAAAATATTGAGTTATGTAACTGGTAAATCTACCTGGTGTCAAAACATATGCAACACATAGCAATGCAATGAAGAAAAACACTCGGTTAATGCCAGTAGCCATCTCCTTTTCTCTATTCAATATGGAAAATCAACACTCATTAGAATTAATTTATAGAGATTACTACGGATTACTACAATAAATAAATAATAAAAATATTAAACCGGAATAAAACCTCTTATTAGTTAGATTCCTTTTTTAAAAATATTTTTTTAAAAAAGATATATTTAACCAATCAAAAATGTTGACTACAATAAATGTGGAAAATGTTTTTTTTTAAATGTTTTTTAATTGAATCCTTTTATCTAAAATGTTGACTATAATGCATTGAACCAGTCAAAAAATTTATTGAACCAGCACATAATATGTTAATATATGTTGATGACAGTCAGTCATATACTATTTTTTAGAGTCATTTTTAACTAAGTTTTTAATCTATTTTTATTAGTTTAATATTTAATAGAGTCATTTTAAATAAATTGTTAATTTTGATTTATTGAATCAAATAGTAAAAGATTGAGATTACTGGTTCATTATTGCTAAAGTTAGTAACCACATGACCAAACAAAAGAATAAAATATGTGTGTCACACATGAATAGTGTGGTGAGCCAATAAGAAGGTGTAAGGAATAGCATTTGAAGGAAACAATAGAAGTGGATATTTACATCCTCCGGTCACATTTATAAGAAAAAAAACACTTTTTAAATTTATTTAATATTTAATGTATTTGATCAATATATAGACCAAATATATTATGTATTCGATGAACCTAAAAATTACATTTTTGCTTATAAACATGACAGGAAGGAGTATTGGGAGGCGTTGATTGCAGAAGACGGCGCCGTCTCCAGTACATGACCACCATGGGTCATGTACCATTAATGGCACCCAAGTATTGTCCGTACCATACATTAGGCACTTTTTTGTTTTGCTGCAAAATCAATTGTAGCCATTGGATTGGGTTGGAAGGTAATGAATGGTTGAGATTTAAAGGTCTCCTCACCTACTAAAATGTATTTATCTTAATTTTAATACTAATTTTTCAAAATGCAATTGAACTTGGAATTAAAGGTAGTAAAGAGTGTTTTGGGAATTCTCTTGAAAATCTAAAAATGTTTTTCAGAACCAATTTTTTGTCTAGTTTAATTTTTGGAATTTTTATTTTGTTCGTTTATTTTAGTTTTAATACAAATTTTTTAAAATGCAATTGAATTTGGAATTAAATGTCTTAAATGGTGTTTTCGGAACTCTCCTGAAAATTTAGAAATGTTTTTCAGGACCGTTATTTTTTGCCTAGTTTAATTTTTTGAATTTTTTTTGTTCTTTACAATATTTAAAACATTAAACTGCCGTCAAATTAAATTTTCTTTTTCCTTCAAAAAAAATTAAATTTTCTTTTTATTATAGTCATTTGAACTTCATTTTGACTCTTATTAACTCATATAATACGTTAATATATTTTTTAAAAAATGTTATATAATGTTTTTTTTAATATATATAATGTTAAGTTATAAGATGTGAAATTAACATGAATAAAAATTTGTAATATACTAACTTATGAAATTGATAGTAATAGATTTATTGTGATTGACTACAAAACTAGTAAAAGACCGGTGCTTTAGCACAGGTCACCTAACATTGTGTTAATTATATAAAAAATAATTATATTTTTAATATTGTAGAATGTTTATAGATATTAAATGAAAATTATAGGTATTAATGTAATATTTCTATTAATCGGTTGGGCCTGATTGATCGTCGGAGTAATGTCTTCCCATGTTGACTAGCTTTTTCTAATGGGATATAGTTTGTCAGCTTGACTCATAGTTTTAAAAACCGGACCGGACCGGTCGGTCGAACCGGTCGGACCGGTCGGACCGTGAACCGGTGGTATGGCCGAGTCGATCTGCAAGTTGGATCGGACATGCAATTGAACCGGAGAAAACCGGTATGACTCGGTCAAAACCGGAAAAAAACCGGTGACTCGGCCGGTTTTGTGAACCGCTCCGGTTCAATCTCATACTGGTATTTTTTCAGAGAAATAAAAATAAAAATAACAGAAAGAAAGAAACGTGCTGCTTCGTATTCATTTTCCATCCTCAAAATTTATGCAGATGTAGTCTCTCAATCCGAAAACCATGAACATAGTGGATGGGATTTTCTACCTAGTATTACAAAGTTTACGGAAAGGAAGGTGCTCCAAAATATTATTGAAAACTTGAATCGAAGAAATTAAAAAGAAGATGTAGATCTAGTTATTAATTAGGGAGAAGAAAGTGTTAATGATATTAGGGAAAGGAGGCGCAGCATAACACAACATGTTAAGAAAGTAGGGTTTGAGTTTTTACCTTTTTATTTCTTCTTTTTAATTTCACTAGACCATCGACCCGTGCTAACGCACGGGTCATACAAAAGAACAAATATAGCACAAATATGAAAGTAAATACTTGAATCAGAAAAATAGTATAATTCAATTCATAAAATAAATTGCCACAAACGTTTTTAATGTACTATATTAAACAATTTCCATGACATCGACCCTGTTAAAGTAACATAACATATAAATTTAATGGCTTAGTCTTTTGAAGAAAAGAAAATTCAACGTATGTCGACATAAAAATAGCACTGATATGCAATAACAACAATGCTATAAAACAAAGTGCTACACATTACGGAAAACTTCTCTATAGACCACCACATTTGATGTCACATCAATATCTTGGCCGTCCTCATCACATGATCGAAAGTACCAATCAACACCAGTTTCGACATCAAATAGAGTGGCAAGTACCGAACCTTGACACACCTGTAAAAAAAAATCATCGCCTTTGGCATAAAAATCTTGAACATGTATATTGACTTGAATCCAAAACGATATTTAAAAATTTCAAAAATAGACAGCTACCTGAGTTGACTCAATCATACTTTCGATTGTCATTCTCTTGGTGTTGAGCAACTCATCTGATAGAGATGCAGAGCTATTTGTTGAAATTTGGCGAACACTTTGGGTCAACTGGAGTGATGCATTTTTCATTCTGATAAAAGTATATCATATCATTAAAAGCGCAGTGAAACTCAAGTAGCTAAGTTGTAGAAAAAATTCATAAGTCACTAAGTTGTAGAAAAAAAAAGTACTAACACATAAGTTTCAAGAGAAAAGATGTATGGTTTATTATAATGAGCGAATTGGTCATGAAAACTATACAGGCGTAGAGTATATGTCCAACGATGGATTGATAATATTATAAAGATTTTTTTTTGACAGATAATATTATAAAGATTTTTTCCTTAAAAGCATGTCAATATGTAACTAAATCTTTATATCATATCAAAGAGAATATTCAAATAAAATGTTAACGTCTTTATTTAAAAAATTTACAAAAACGTGAAGTATTAAAAGTATACTATTTGATCCATTGACTACAGTTTTATACCACAACTAAATTAAACCAAACATATTACTATTAGATTATATATTTTTTTCTCTTAGTTGAATGGAAGTTGACTATAAGCAGGCATTGTTTATACAAACAACGAACTATAAGCAGGCATTGACTATAAGCAGGCATTGACTATTACACATATCTCTTTCTATCTGTATTCACTATTATAAGCCTTTATTCCAAAGCATACAAAAATGGAAATGCTTACCCTATCATGCAAGCAGCAACATCAGGTAAATCGCCATTAAGTATCAGCTTAGTCCCAAAAAACGCATTAGCAATTCCCATTACACCCAGTTTTAACAAAGTGAACATCAAGTGAAAAATATTTTTCTAGTTAATGGGTGGATATTAGGAGAAAGTAGAAACTAAAAACAATGAGTGGTGAATTACAAAGGCTAAAGTATGAGCTATTAAACATCAGTATTTTAACAGCAGTATTTTAAGAGATTCATAATACACGTAATATCTTTAACAACGCAATATAAACTAAATATTGCTAAAAGTACAATAAATGAACCTCATAGTGACAAATAATGCATACAAAGTTAACACTAAAGCCCACCAAAATACATCCTCAACACAATAAAATAGAAAGTTGGTTCATATGCTATGTAGATCTTGTCATGTAACAACAAATGCCTCCAAATGATTCTTAGACCAGTGGGTTTGAAATACGCCTAACAGGTAACAACTTCTGGGTCAAATTCAAAACGCTTGGACATACAACTGCCAACTAAATTAACCAATTATAGTTAGATAGACATGGATAAAATGATATCATAGAACGTATTAGTTTAACATTTACCTGTCTTCATGAAAAATAGTGTATAAGCCTAACAGGAGAAATGACTTCACATCAAGGATATTAAAATAGGGTAGCTAGCATGATTTGTACATCAGTGGTTCAAAAAGACGCATGAACGGCCAAAAGCTTATGGTACAAATTGGATTCGCCTGAACACACAATTGCTAACTAAATTAACCATTCACAGTTAAATACAAACAAAGTAAAGCAACACATATAACGTATGAGTTGAGCTGATTACATGTCTTGATGAAAATTGCGTAGGCGTTCTTGTTTTCACATTGTTCCTTGAGATTCCTCTCCAATCACCTTTTCCAACTTTCTGCAATCCAACCAAAAACATCTTGTGCTCTTCCTCCGTCCACATAATCCCTGATCCATTCAAAGAAAATCAATAACAATAATTACTTTTCAATTTCAATCAATTCAAACAAAGGAAGAAACACAAAAATTATCAAGTTAATTTCAAGTCTTAGCCTGAAAAAATTAAAACAGTTGCATATGCAAAAATTAAAACAGTACCAGCTGCGTAAAATTAAAACCTGCAAGAATTTCTAAACTTAATCAATGTGGAGCAAGTTTAATCCCACTCAATGTGGAGCAAGTTTAATCCCACAACAGCTGCAGGATTTCTAAAACTAAAACCTGAATAATTTCTACTTTAGTAACATAGTACAGTGTCAAGATTGATGCCAAAAGCTGTAAATTACATAGCAGAAATATCATAAGCATCCATCTGTTACAATATGAGTCATTCCAGAATAGGCTTCTCAAAGTTTTGACTGCAAATAACCTGATGAATTTCCTACTTTACTATGAATAAGAGTTCCTCAAAGTTTCAAGCATTTGGGCTTTTCTGATTTTTTTTTACTAACCATTAATTGTCTAGAGAAAAGGGACATTATAATTGAAATTCGACCAAAAGGTTGTAAAATTTGTTTAAAAATTGTTAAGAGTTATAAATGAGTGTTTTGTTCCCTGATTTGTAAAACATGAACATAATTAAGTAAAGAATATGTTATGCAAAGGGAAACAAACTTGATGCCTAGTTTATGAGTCTGTCCCTACCGGCAGTTGTAGAATGCCAATTCCATGGTAAGCAAAATCACAATTCCTGAATGTATTTTTTTTTCTTATATTAGTATTATGAATGCAAATAAGATACCAAATTAAAACTAATAACATTTGGGAACTAAATTAAAAGCTGACACAATATATGTGATTTACAATTTACAAAAGAATAATAAAAGGCATTTAGTTTAATAAAAAAAACGGCATTTAGTGTACGTAAACAGAAAAGTTGCATAAAAATCTCACAAATTCGATGCCATGAAAATGTGAAGAGAGGGAAAGCTCTCGGTTACTGTGGCATGAAAGCAGAACATGACTTAAAGAATATCCAAAACAAATCATGAGTGAAAGAATATCCAAAGCAGAACATGACTTAAAGAATGTACCTAATATTGTGAGAAATTTTACAAAGAAATCAGCAACAGTGCATTTACAAAATATTGATTCATCGTATAAATACTACTGAAATTCAATAACCAGATAAGATGAAGAATTTTACTTGAAAAAACATTAGGTTAAACCTAAGCAATAATTTGATTGGAAAAACAAACGACAATGAAGATGAGAGATGGAGAGAGAGAGGAACAAACTTTGAGTTGGAATATAAATAATTGATTGTCGGTGGCAGTGGATTCATCGGTAGTGAAGGGAGAGGATCGGTTGCATCGACGATGAATATGGTGTCGGAGCAGTCGAGTGAGTGCGAGAGAGATGCCTTCTAAACTGGATCAAAAAAGTGGAGAGGGATGTGAAACTCTGAGAAGAGTGTGAATCGCAGAATGAGAGAGAGGAGGAGGGGAAGGGTTTGAGTTATGATACGTTTGTTTGTATTCTGGCTAAAATTGTGGATCAGGTAGCATCTTTCATTTTTTTATTGGAATTAGTTATGTAAACAATTTTTTTAAGTAATAAAAAATAGGAATATTAAGCAGAAAAAATAGTGGATAGTGGTTTGTTTTACGTATAGTTGTTAAGGAAAATAGGGCTATAGTTGTTTCGTAATTAAGCTTTAGGTCAGGGTTAAAACAGGAATTTTATTTGCTAGGGTTTAGGTAAAATTAGGGCGAAATTGTTTGCTTGGGACAACTTTTATATATAGATTGATTTTATTTTAGATATAATAGGAACCTCCGTACCTTTTTTTCCTAGTTGCTTTTTTGTCGTTGGCTTTTAGTAAGAGTTTTTTTTTTTTAAGACATAGTTTTATTAAAAATTATTTTTGACACAAACTTTTATTTTTTTAATTCAAAATTTTGAATATGAAAAATATGTTAAAAGAATTTGGTATAAATAATATTTAAGTATTTATTTATTTTATACTAAATGAATCATAATGTTTAACATGAATACGATCGAGTCTCTCGGTTCAATCTAATTTAATACAAAGACAAACTTTTTATAGACCGAGTCATATGACTGAGCTGTCCGGTTCAATCCGATTTTGTCATGCGATTCAACCAATGACTCAATGGTTCGACCAATGAACCAGTGACCCAGTACCATGCCCGAGTCGATGACCGGTCCGGTTTTTAAAACTATGGCTTGACTTATACCGAAGATTTCGATTTTCGAAATTCCAATTCCTACTTCGTTCATATTCCAATAAGCAACTTACTTTTATATCTACATAAAAACTTGTTTACACATATATAAGAAAATCAAATCCATAACTGGTGTAACTCAACTATTTAAGAAATTTTTGTATATATAAAAGAAAACGATTTAATAGAAACATTACATTAATACTTGTAATTTTCATTTAATATCTATAAACATTCTACAATATTAACAATCTAATTATTATTTTTATATAATTATCGCAATGTTAGGTGACCTATGTTAAAGAACCGGTCTTTTACTAGTTTTAACATAATATTAAATTTAAAAAATGACTTTTAAATTCTGAAAATTGTTTTTAAAATAAAAAAATATGGAAATAAATTTTAAAAATATAAAAAACATTTTAAAAATTGTGAAAGTAAATTTAAAAATATAAAAAACATTTTAAAAATTCTGAAAATAAATTTAATAAATTTTCTGAAATTATTTTTAGTATATCATTTTTTAAAAAAATAATTTTTTTGAAAATTATAAAATCTGAAAATAACTTTTCGCAAAAAAATGAAATAATTTTTTTAAAGTTAAAATTTTCGTAAAAATTATATAATTTTCCATTTTTTTTCATATTTCTAAAAATTATATAATCGGAATTTTTTTTATTTTTTAAAATTATTTTCAGATTTTTTAATTTTGAAAAACAATTTTCAAAATTTTAAAAATGTTTTTTAAAATTTAATATTATGTGGTCGGCCACGTCAGCGCCACATGGCAAAACTTGCACAAGCAACAACAGCCACGTGTGTATATCCATGGCATTTCAACGTTTTGGCCGGGCCAGAGACCTTTTTAAAACAAAAAATATTTTCTAGGGACGTTTTTCAATTTTTTTTTTGCAGGGACGAAAACCAAAACTGGTCCAAATTAGAGGGACGAAAAGCATATTTAAGCCTTTAAAAAATTAGTATTAAAACTAAAATAAACGAACAAAATAAAAATTCCAAAAATTAAACTGGACAAAAATCGCTCCTGCAAAACATTACTAGATTGTCAAGAGAATTCTCAAAACACCCTTTACTGCATTTAATTCCAAGTTCAATTGCATTTTTAAAAATTAGTATTAAAATTAAAATAAATATATTTTAGTAGGTAAGGAAGTGCTTTTAAAATCTCTTCACGTGCAGGTGAGGAAGTGCTTTTAAAATCTATTGCCCAATATATTCCTACTTACTGCATGAGCGTTTTTCTGCTCCCTACCTCTTTTGGGGAAGAAATAGAGTGTATGATGAATTCTTTTTATTGGGGTTCGAAGAAAAATGGTGGTCGTAGCATTAATTGGCTAAATTGGGATATGATGATTGCTTGCAAAGACAATAGTGGTCTCAATTTTCGAGACCTTGAAAGTTTTAACCTTGCCATGTTGGGTAAGCAAGGATGGAAGCTACTCAGAAATTCTTCCTCTTTCCTCACTTGAGTCCTCAAAGCAAGATATTTCCCTAGAAGCGGTTTTTTGGGCATCTCTTGGCTAGCAATGGAAAATCGGTGAAGGTAATAGCATCAATGTTTGGAATGAACCTTGAATTCGCAGTCGTCAGAATATGCAACCTTCATCAATTCCATCTAGCCACCTTATCAACATGACAGTCTCCCAGCTCTTCAATCCAACAACCAACACTTGGAACCTTGAGCTGATTACTTCCATCATGAACACACAAGATACAACCGACATATGTAAGTTACCTCTTCATTCTCGAGCTACTTCTGATACAGTCATTTGGAATGCATCTCTAAATGGCGCATATACAGTCAAATTAGCCTATAAGATGTGTTAGAGCATTTCCGACCATAGGTCACACTATCATGTTACTAGTGACTGGAAGTTGATATGGTCGTTGTGTTTACCACATAAAATCAAGCACTTTTGTTTGAGGAAGTTGTGCTACTGTCTAGCTACACTGTTCAACTTGCAAAGTTATGGAGTTCAATGCCCATCAACTTGTGTTGCCTGTAGTAATGATCTAGAAGATGAGATGCACATTTTATGCACTACAAGTTTGCTACTGATTGTTGGAGAGAGGTAAATCTTTGGGGAAAGCTAGAGTCACACATGACATCAAGTGGTAGTTTTGCATTTATTATGTTTACCATTATTGCAACTCTTGATGTGGAAGATCGTTCATGATATGTGGCTATTCTGTGGCGTGTTTGGCGTGCTCATAATGCATGCTTATGGGAACAAATATATGTTAATGCTAAAGCATCTTGTGTTTTAGCTTTAGATACAGTTCGAGACTATATGTAGTGCAACAATCTCAATGCTGATGCACAAACTATTGATCAAACTTGGGCTAAACCGACAACGGAATGGATCAAATGCAACCTGGATTGTGCTCTTTTTGAAGTTGAAGGTCAATTTGGCGTCTGTATTTGTTCATGCGATAGCCTTGTACGCCTTCTCCAAGGTCACTCCATGACTTTTCCATATGTTGCAACAACAGCCGAATGTGAAGCTACCGCTCTACAACAAGCCATTCAAGTTGCTCTTGACAAAGGCCTTAATCGAGTTGCTTTCGAAACCGACTGTCAGGTAGTTGTGAATGTTGTCCTCAACAACAATTTATATGTGAATGAACTTGGAAGTTTACTGTCTAATTGTAGGACTCTACTCTCATCTAATGCTAGTTATACTCTAGCTTTTATTAGGAGACAAGCTAATAAAGTTGCTCATAGTCTTGATAGAGCATCTATATTACATTCTAGTCCCAGTATTTTCTATCATCCACCTTATTGTATTCACTCTCTTATGGTGGATGAAATGAAATGAGCTATCCTTTCTTAAAAAAAAAAAATCAATGTTAAGTTTAGTATAAAAAAAAATTAAAAATTTTTTGTTCGGGATGAACTTTGGCTCAATTTATTACGGCCAAATATCCCGTAATCCACACAAGTCCAAGAAAACAGAGAATTTTCTATGCACATCATCACATACAAACGCAACTCCGATGAACACCCTTGTATATGGATTATTAATTAAGTACCATTTTAAGGACTTATTTTCCTTCGCACAAAATCTCTCACTTAACACACTTCATACACACTATCTAAGATGTTCACAATAAAATAGAAATATAATATCAACCCTTTATTCTTTCCTACATATTTTTTTCCCACATTATCTTCAAGACTTCAACCACGTAATACCAGAAATGTGCAATTCACCTACCACCACCTATTACTTTAACCTCACTGTCTTCAACTTACTACTATCTCCTTATTTTGATTTCTAGTGTGAACCTAAGGTATGGAGTGTATGACACATAGTATTGAATTGGCATTTTTCAGAAAATATGTCGCCAAAGTTTGCGTAATATCATTTATCCACCACACGTTTAAGTTAAGGAACCTATGGTTTGATGTTTGGAAGTAATTGATTCAAAATTGATTTCTAATATCAAGTTGATTCCAATAATTTTATTTATTTCTTAAAACTTCAAATACAAAATAAAGTCACGATGAAAGAGAGAATCAATTATAAATTACTGGGGTACAAAGGACTAATAGAAGAAAAACACCAAAAATGTGCACAAATTGTAGTAGAAGCAATAGCCAAAAAAAATGCATGAAGTGTTTATTCATATTTATTATAACTTGAAACTGCAAAATTGGATGGGGTCACGATACGTTTCTATAGTTTACAACATTTCCAGATATGATATATGATGATGCGACAGTATTACATGTATAGGTGGTCTCTCGAATTCTCTATCAATTTAGCTTAGCCAACAATTTTACTTCAATCGGAAAACATTATTATAGACTGCCCTGGTGTTACAAAGTACATGTAAAATAAAATGCAATTGTGGGTAGAATGAATGTTACTAGTGAAGGTCGTGTTACATTAAATAATGTGTTACAAAGTTGGAAGAGTCCCAACCACCTTAGTCTCTCTCTTGTTCCAAACAGGTATAGTAAGTTGGTTAAATGTAGAAGAGAAAAGGACACAGTATAACTAAGTTGCTTTCTTATTAAATCAAAAAGTAGAAGAAACTAGAGAAAGACTTGTGTGGACCAGGACCACACAATTGGGTTTGATCACACACATAGTTTTTTCTTTCTTTCTTTACTTTTTCCATTTTCTCTCTCTTTTCTCTTCTCTCTCATTTCTTTGGTTGTGACCACACAATGGGGTTTGGTCCCTGGTCCACACAAGTATTTTCCAAGAAACTAAAAGAAAGACACAGTTAAAGTAGGCGAGTGTTTTGGAATTGGTGACATCAAGCAATTTCCAAGACAAAAGATAGGTTGACATAAAATAATTTGAGGTCAAATATGGTTTGATATTTAATTTTTGTGTATTTGTTGAAACGGGTGAGTTGTTAAAAAAAATAAAAAATTAAGAGACAAAAATAAGAGAAATGATTTTTTGACACCCTTTTTTTTTTTTAGGGATTTTTGACACAAGTTGATTATTTTTAATATAAATAAGAAATAGATATTTGATCATGATTTGAATCAAACACATGCATTTTCAAAGTAAGTATGTGTATCCAAATGACATTGCACTAAAGATAAATGCATACCATAGCACATACGATAGTGTTTGTATTATGATGTTCAAATAATAAAACTTAATTCCAATTAAGAAGTTATAATTTTGTGTTTTCAATATAAGAATTGAAAAAGAAAAAAGAGAATAAACATTAGTTGACATCGTTAGCAAAAAAATGGAAAATAGAAAAGGACAGATAACAAGAGAGGACATACATACATACATACATACATACAAGTATACAACACAAAGGAAGAAGTGAGGCAGAAAAGAGGAAAAGATTTTGTGGATGGTAAGTATCTCTAGCCACATTCTCAATTCCACAATTCTTTTCTCTTTCTTGGCCTTCACTTTTTCATCATCACATCTATTTGGTAAGTGTTCACTCTTTTTCTTTGCCTTCCATAATGCATTTTTCTTTGAAAATTTAGTTTCAATTTGATGGTTTTCTTTGTATTTTAGAAAACTTATGTATAATTTGTGAAATCCCAATGATTTGAAGTTTGGACTGTCATTGTTTGATTTGTCTTGTTAATTCATGTTTTCTACTATATGATAAGGTGGCTATTTTCTAGTGTAATGAATTTATTTTCATATGGTGAGATTACATTTTATAGTTTGCTGTATTTTTCTTGCTATTGAAGTATATAGACTATAGTGATGTTGATAGTGTTGAGAATGATTTTTTGAATACAAGAGAGAAACATGCTTAGTCCTAATGAGATCACAAACGACTACAAAACCCTTCCTGAAGTTACTCAAAGAAGCTCAATGAGGAGTGTCTCACACATGCAAATGCAAAAGCCACGACCGATGCTTCTGCTCTTGGTCTCACTCTGCCTTCTTTCCTACTTTCAGAGGTATGCAAAACCTATGTTTGATCATATCCAAAGGGAAACCCTGTTATCCTTGATTTTTGGGACCCTATTTTTGTCATTATTAATAATTTAGCCTTAATTTTTGAGTGTGTCATTTCAGTGTATCATCAAAAAATTTATCCGAGAGTGACCTCAAGCAAGCTGGCTTGCCACCAAGAGGGTGGAATTCATATGATGCGTTTTCTTGGATAATATCTGAAGAAGAATTCTTACAGAGTGCTGAAATTGTTTCTCAGCGTCTCCGTCCACATGGATATGAGGTATAAATACCGAAACGAACTATAGCTTATGGATAGTTTTACTTTACTGCATTAGTAGTCCTTTTGGTTATATATAGAAAGATTGATTTCTTTTTTTTCTACCCATGTAGTTTGTTGTAGTGGATTTCCTCTGGTATAGGAAGAAAGTCGCAGGTGTTAATGTTAGTTCTCGTGGATTTGACGTGATTGATGAATGGGGAAGGATGGTCCCTGATCCAGTAAGGTGGCCTTCTTCCAAAAGTGGGAATGGATTCACTGAAGTAGCTAAGAAAGTACATAGCTTAGGTTTGAAGTTTGGAATTCATGTTATGAGAGGGATAAGCACACAAGCTGTGGATGCAAATACCCCTATCCTAGATACAACAACGGTATTGGATTGCATTTTTGCTTTAACTTGATCTTCTATTTATTGCTTTATTATGAACTTACCAGTGCTTATGCTTATGTTAGTAGATAAGCTCAAATGAGCAAATTCAAAATAACCCAATTCAAACTTGCGCTTAATCCAAAACAAAATTTCTTATTGACCTTTGATGTCCTCTTCTTGTGACTTACTAGGGCGGTGCTTATCAAGAATCTGGTCGATTGTGGCATGCAAAAGACATAGCAATCCCAGAAAGGGCGTGTGGATGGATGCTGAATGGTTTCATGAGTGTAGATACAACATTAGGAGCAGGGAGAGCTTTTCTGAGATCCCTATATGAGCAGTATGCTGCTTGGGGCGTTGATCTTGGTACACGCATTACTAACTCACTGTCACAACATTTTTATCATATCATTGACAACAATCGTGATGATTTTGAATTTACAAACTATCGATTGATTATACAATCATGTATTGATCTGGAATTGCATTATCATGTACAAGAATATATAGACAGTTCTGCCTATGCTTTGCAGTAATTTTGAAAGATTTTATGACTTTCTTACAGTGAAACACGATTGTGTGTTTGGCGACAACTTGGATTTAAATGAAATTACCTATGTATCTGAGGTATTCAGTTTCAACTTTCTTACTTTCATCACTACTACTTGTTCTTGTAAAAACACTCAATCTCAATGTTTTCGCTATGATTATTTACAAACTTATCATACGACATGTCATGCCAGGTTCTCAGCCAACTTAAACGTCCCATTGTGTATTCTCTGTCTCCCGGAACCAATGTGACACCATCCATGGCCAAGGATGTCAGTGGACTAGTCAACATGTATCGCATAACAAAAGATGACTGGGATAAATGGGGTGATGTCAAGTCTCATTTTGATATATCAAGGTTATTAAATTTTTTATACTTAATATCACTGTTTAAGATACTTTTATCAGTTTTGGATTCGGAATATGTTGCAATCATGATGCTGCTTCATTATTTATGTTCTGTTATTTTACCACCAATTCACCATATTACATAACTTTAGCTCATTAAATTCTGAATCAGGGACTTAGCTACTGCTAATATGATAGGAGCAGAAGGTTTAAAGGGGAGTTCATGGCCTGATTTGGACATGCTACCATTTGGATGGCTAACCGATGCAGGTGATTTGGCTCGGCTACAGCATTCTCTCTTGATTAAGAAACTTGCTGAAGTATGGATTTTGATTTATATTTTTTTTTAATTTATAGATGCAAATGAAGGTCCACACAGGTATAGTAAGTTGAATCTTGAAGAGAAAAGGACACAGGTATATTGATAAGTAGCATAACTGAGTTACCCTCTTATATCTTTTCATGCAATGATGTGTTTGCAATGCCATGCATTATGATAGACTCGAGTGAATTCATTATTATATCACAGATGACTCTGTGGGCTTTGGCAAAGTCTCCCCTTATGTATGGAGGCGATGTGCGGAAGATTGACCCAGCCACATACAAAATTATCACGAATCCTACTGTGCTAGAGATTAATTATTTCAGCTCAAATAATATGGAGGTATGTGAGCCATCTAACTTTTTTTTGGTTGTAATAGTTTGATTGTGAGTGATAAACTTATCACGGATCATATCGTTATTGTTGCGATGATAGTTTCCTTATGTTGATTCGGGTGGCATTCGCTCATGGATTGCAACGGGAAGAAAAGGAGAAGTGTATTTGGCTTTCTTCAATTTAAATGAACAGAAGACACTAATATATGCAAAGACATCAGATTTGGCTAAGGTTTTCCCTGGCAGACGCATCGATTCTTGTCAAGGTAAAGAAGTGTGGAGTGGAAAGAATGTTGCAACAACGCAAGGGACGATATTCATGGATTTGGAAGTTCATGGATGTTCGCTTTTAATTCTATATTGCGACTAGTTTTCCAATTAAATAAATAATACTTTTCCGTTTCAAAAAAAAAAATTTGGTAACATGTTTTCTTTTTACAATAAGAAACTTATTTCATTTCATGTAAGTAATACATATTGGACTCAAACGAGAGACTTGGATGGAAATTAGCATAAAACTGCGACACCCTAGCTAAAGTATGGGCAACAAGATTTGCTCGTCTCACTAATCTCATAGTTATGATTAAAATTCAATAAGGTTTTAGAATGTGATTAAATTGAGTCAAATTCAATTGCGTCTTGTTGTCTTCCATTGATTTCATCGACATCACAATGGCAACACGATGAGTTCCTACCAGCAACCAATAATAGCCTCTACTAAACCAAAAACGTCAGCCTGTTTATGAGATAAAATTGCGGAGTCGAACACTGTTTTGGCTTGATCAAATTCTCCTTTATTATTTTGTAAGCACATCCTAATACCATATACACGACAGCATCAATGTTGAGTTTAGCATCAATGTGTTTTGTTTTTTAATTAATATATTTGCACAGGAAATACTAATAAGTTTCCTAATTATTTGGTAGGAATATATGTCTTAGGTTAGTTACTGTACCAAATTATCTATGATTCCAACATCGAGTTAGAGCTGTCATCCACCTTCAGCAGGATCTATTGTTTCTGCTGTACCAAAACTCAGGGCAGCATCTCCCTTTGGCTGGTGTACTGCTGTTGGTGACCCTGGGATTGTTCTTGAAGATTGCAATCTAGTTTTGGCCAGGAAGTATGAGAAACTGGAAGATGTATAGGGGAAATACTAGTAGCCTTAAATACTTTGATATTTGTGTGTGCTCTCTTAATTATATGCTTTTTTATTTGATATATAGGGGAAATACTAGTAGCCTTAAATACTTTGGTTGAGTTGGGTTATTTGTAATCCCTAGAGGGTGTAACAGCAAAATAGAGGCCAATTACTCTGTACGCCATAGCCGCTGTTATAGTTGCGTAGTTTAAGGTCCTGTAGGTGCTTCATGAAACCCCATTGTGTTCCATTTTTTATTACCAGGCGAGTAGCGGCTGTTGCAGACGCTGAAGTGAAGATCAAGTAAAAAGAACCTGATATGCCCTCAACTTAGTGTCACTCCCTCTAGTATAACAAATAGGAGTGCTAGACGGTACTATTCAGCTCTTATTGAAATTTTGTATATCGCCAATTATCAGTCTTCCTTTTAATTTTTCGTTATTTAAGACCTATAAGCCCAACAGGTAGATTGCTAATAGTTTTATTCAAAGTGTTTTAAAAAAAGTTTCATTCTAGATTCTGTATCATTTTCTCACAATAGTTTGGCTTTGATCAACCTCTTGCTATATAAATGTGATCTGGTTCTTGTTTATGTTCATTTTACTTGGCTGTGCACAGCATTGCAGCATAATTTGGTTTAATCAATTAGGTTTTTCATAATTTGTAAGTTATTGATCTTTCAAATATATGTGTTACCTTGTTGACTTTGAAGTTACATTTCAGGCCTGAGACCATGGAGGAAATATTATTAAAAGAAGAAATTGCTAATTTGAAGAAGCAGCTTGAAAAGGAGTCTACAATAAATTCAAACTAAACTTTTGACACCCTAAAAAAAATTGATGTCAAATATATTATAGGATAAAAATGTATTAACATTAATCACATCATGATAACATTTTTAAGTGCGAGTTAGAAGTTTTATATCGTTCAAAAAATTGGAAGTTGAACACTATAAGTGAGCGAACTCATTAACTCTACCTTAAGATTTTGGATTAAAGTTTGGTCTCTCTATCTCTCTCTGACACACACACTTGTGGTGGTTACTCGAAACAAATGTGGGTGATCTATCGGACTCTCATCGTGACCCAACACAATGATATTTTTGGACAATCGTAAAGACATCATTAGTTATCATAAATTATGATACACTATTCTATATAGCACATTTGACGTTACATTACTATATTCACAATCTTCGTCAGTTATTTGCATCCTCAACCCTTCACATGAAGTAACTCTAGAATTTGCAACGTATAATTTACAATGTGAAAACACAGACATTTACAAATATATCCCAACATGTTTAAGCGATTAACATCGACTCTTATTAATAGTCATTGTAAATTAAATAGATAAGAGAAATTGTCTCCATTAAAACTTGAAAGGAATTCTTACGTTAAAATGTGTCAAATATAACTAAGTATGAAAACTTTATCGCAGTTATTGAATCACAAAAGAACTTGATGAAAATAAAATACTGAAATTAAAATATCTCTAATATTCTAAATAGATATATTAATATCTAATACTTTTTGAGGTAAAATATTGATTTAAAATTTAAAATTATTAAGGGAGTATCTAGGGGGGAAAAATAGACAATTTAACCTAATAACTTGGAATCATAAAAGCAAGATTTGTTGGCAGCGGAGTGGATTATGGAGTCTTTTGATGACTGTTTTTGATATTGATGCAAGCTTTCCAATCAATGTGTTTGCTATCTTACAACACCTAGACCAGCAACAAAAACAAGTTTTCAATGTGACCCTCTGGAGTATATGGAAGCATCGAAACAATAAAGTATGGAACAATGTTACTGAAACAGCTCAAGCTATTTGTGCTCGTGCAGGATCTCTTCTTACTAGTTGGAGGAATGCTCAGTCTATTCGTCACCCTATCCCTCAGCATCCTGCTACCCCGAACGACCTGAAGTGGATTAAACCAAGTCCCGGCAGATTTAAATGTAATGTTGATGCACCCTTTTCTCAAGCTCGGAATCGGGTTGGCATTGGTGTGTGCATTCGAGATGTTGAAGGTCGTTATGTTTTGGCCAAGACTGAATGGATGTCTCCACTCCTTGATGCGGATTTGGGTGAGGCTTTAGGTTTATTATCAGCCATGTACTGGGTCCGCGATCTGCAGCTAGGTATTGTGGACTTTGAGCTTGATTCCAAAATTGTGGTAGATAGTCTTTATGGCAGTAAAAGTGGCGTCTCTAATTTTAGCGCAGTAATCAATGACTGTAGACGCCTGTTAGCTTCTGATTTAGTAACCTCTGATGTTAGGTTTATTCGGAGACAAGCCAACGAAGTCGCTCATAGCTTTGCTAGAGTGGCTTTGCGTCATGCTAGTTTCCACATTCATATTAGGATTCCATCTTGTATCTCTAGTATTATTATGAATGAAATGCAATAAGTTTCTTCTTGTCAAAAAAAAACTTGGAATCATAACATTCTTTTTAACGGAAACTTATAATTAGGAGCATTGGAGTATATTACATCAATTTAACATGATTTTTTTAGGGGCCTATTTAACATGTTATTTTTCCTAGAAAAGGGAACCAATATAAAAAGACAATAAACTTATACTATAGGAAAATAAATGAACTAAAAGTTACTCCAACACATAATATATACATCAATAGCAAAGACCTCCAAATAAGTCAACTTGATAGGAAGTACTACATTTTTTAGGTTACATTGGCAACAAAACTAAAAATCATTCAACTCAATTGAAGAAAAACAATAGTTAAAAACAAATGGATAAGACGAATAAACAATCCAAGAAATTGAAAAAATGAGGTACCCTTTGTCTTATTCCTCAATCAACATTGCCAATTTTTGTACATTTGAACAATTTTCTCAATAAAATTGAAAGTTACATGAAATAGGAAGAATTATATATAATATTTTGGAGCAACATAAATTTCATGTTTGCATGTAGTCCATAGATGCGAAGTATTCCTCTGCATAAACCTTCTGCAAGTACATCCGACAAAATAGTGGCCCAAAAGTTATACAAAAGCACACACGTATGTATACAGATCTATGAAGCACGAATACGGACACGGACACCGGACACGACACGGACACCGACACGCCGACACAGCTAATAATTTTAAAAAATCACATAATTCAGTGTAATTAGAAGTGTCGGTGTCGGACACGACACGTGTCCGACACCGGGACACGCCTAATCCAAGGAGTGTCCGTGCTTCATAGATACAGATTATTGACAGTTTTTTTATCAATCAAAATCAAGTCTCGTTTCAAAAATCTCTGATGCTTTAAATTTCCTCTCTTTTTCTGCCTCTTAAGCCTGTGTTTGGGAACACGTTTGCAATTGGAAAAAACGTGGTTTCACGCTTCCCAATGTAAAAAAACGTGAAAAAGCAGAAGCTTGCTTTCCTAGCTTTTGCGGTACCGTGATTTTCCACCGGCGTTTTGGAAAAATAAAGCCATACCAAACACACACTAAGTCCATGTCTTCTAAGAGTTTTGGAAAGAAAGGAATAGTGGAAAATTCAAAGACCTTGCAAGAAATACAATTCATAAACATATTTCACAAAAAGGAATTTACAGATAAACACCTATTTGGTTTAAAAGCATGGAAATTTTCTTGAAAAATAACCTTCATATACTACTCACAAATAATTGATGCTTAATTTAGATGTTTGTGTCACAAATAATTTATTCATAAACCTAAAGTTACAGAGGATAACCTGATAAGCTCCAAACCATTGTCTGTTTTATTCATAAACCTAAAGTTTCCAATTCATTGTCTGTTTTATTTTAATTCTGCAAGGACAAAGAAAAATTCATTAGAATTAGAGATTACAGATGAAAAAAATCAACATCGACAATATATATATATATGGGAAATGTTATCTTGTGCCCTCAAGGCACAAGTTAAGAAGCCAAAGATAAAAATATTTTGTTGGAAATTGTGCATTCAATATTCTTGAAATTTGAAATCTTATCTTTTCAAGACAAAATTTATTATTTAATTCCATTTTTAGATTCTTAACATGTGCCCTGAGGGCACAAGTTAACACTACCCTATATATATATATATATATATATATATATATATATATATATATATATATATATATGGGTTTGCTATAATAGACCCACTCATTTTCATGAAGGTCTATTTTAGCAAGGTGCACCTTTTACTTTAGACAAAAAAACCTGTGTTATTTTTTTGGAAAAGAAAAAACTAAAGGATATAATTGTAATTGATGTTTAAACATTTATTTTTATTTATGAATTAATGCTTTTTGGGTCCCACTTATTCTCTTGCTTAGTTATTTTTAGCAACTTTCCCCATTTATCACCGTGAACAGATCCAGCCATCCCAAGCGCCGCCGTGCTCATCATCATCATGGACGACTCTCCTCCATTTCTTTTCCCTCTCGCGTTAACTTCTCTCTACTCAGTCCTGCACATATATGTCCGGCCAGCAATCTTTCTCCTGTTTTTCACTTGTAGTAGATTTTCTCTGATTTTTCTCTCTTAGAACCCTATTCTTTCTCTCTGTACGAGATATGCATTCTACCATTTTCTCTTTTCTTATTTCAGTTCAGCATGAAGCTTGGAGTCACAATTTAGATCTCCTTCATTTCTTTTTTGTTGGAGGAAAAACATTGTTACAGGATGAATTGAGAAGAAACGTGATAGACATATCACATGAGCTAAGAAATAGAATAAGTGGGAACCAAAAATAAAAATAAATGTTTAAACATCAATTACAATTATATCCTTTAGTTTGTTCTTTTCCAAAAAAATAACACAAGGGTTTTTTTTGGCTAAAGTAAAAGGTGCACCTTGCTAAAATAGACCTTCATGTGGGTCTATTGTAGCAAACCCCATATATATATATATATATATATATATATATATATATATATATATATATATATATATATATATATATATATATATATATAGCAACAAAAGAAACTCTTAAACTAAACAACAAAATCATATATTGCAAACATAGATAAATAATAATAGGAATGAGATCACATCAATCTATTAATCACTACATATTTTCCTAATTAAACTGGATAATATATCTCTTCCTAATTAAACTATAAAGGCATTACAATGAGAAACATCAATCTCTTAATTACTACATATTTTCGTCCAAACAGCCTTCACAATTTATCTTTTTCTTTCGGAAACCTTCATAGGTTGTGTTAACTATCATTCCAAAGGTTATGTCCAATGCTTCCATAACAAACCGACATAAGATAAAAACAAATCTCAGACAACAAAGTTGAGGAATACATAAACCAAAAACACACCTCTAACAACTTTCACTATTATTAGGAACTAATCGTTTATTTTTTGTTTCTGTTTTATACAAATTGTTTACCACATATCTCTTATATATGTGATTATGCATTTGGTGCCGGCACTTTATCTATTTTTGAGACTTTCAGCCAAATTTTGGCGGCAAAACTCTATCCTTTGACTCTTCTTTCTTTGACCACTAATTTTTCATCCAAGTTAGAACCAATGAGAAAAAAAAGAAACAGAAAATCAAACCACTAAATGACATAAATTGGCTTAAAACTATATTATTACAATCAGAAGGAACTTGATCACGTAAACTCCAAACTTCATCAAAATAGATATTCTTATGCTTCAATTGAAAGAAACTTGATCACATAAACTCAACAAACAAAATCATCAGAGGTAACTGGTGCTACAAAGAAGTTGGAGTTGCTCAGGTACCGTTTGACCCGGCTTTTTTCAATTTGCTTTTTTTTTCCATTTTATTTTATTTTATTGAACCGATCCATTTAATTTTTTTAAATAGGGTCCATTTAATTTTATTATCTTTTTTTAAGGAATTTTATTATCTTTTTATCACTTATATATATATATATATATATATATATATATATATTTAATTTCAATATTGTTTAATCATCACAACCTCACAAATATTTTTATTTCCTTTCTTCAACCTCGCAAACACACACACACACACACACACACACACACACACACACACACACACACACGTTAGCGTTTGGAGTAATATTTTATGTTTGTTTGTCAGTTTTTTTGTTACGCTAATGCGTATAATTTATTTTTAGTGTTGTAAAATGCATATAATTATTTTTATAAAATTTTGATTTCAATTAAAGTACAAGTATAGATGCCTAAAAAAATTATACTTATATATATTTAGCACCTTTATATTGTAACAAACTATGCATATCTTTTTCTTATTCAAAAAATTTAAACATATCTTTTTCAATGACACCAACAATGTAAAAAATATTCCTTAAAAAAAAACAATGTAAATATAATAATATAATATAAATTCTTATCTTTTTGAATGACACAAAAAATATGGTATTCTTATAAAGAAAAAACCAACTATTTGGATATTATTTATGTTATTATTTGAGCCTCCTTAAATTATTTCTCCTATTCAAATATTTAGCAAGTCTTTTATATGATGATACGAATTTGTATTCATGTTAAACAAAATATATGTCATTGAGTAAATATAGTATTTGTAAAAAAAATATCTTTTATATTTTCAACATTTTTTCCCTTCAAAAAATATTTTAAACATTTTTTATTTATTATGTTAATTCATAATAAAGTCAATGTTTTGTCCGCGTGAGCTTAACTCAGTTGATAAGGACAATGCATAAATATATGCAATGTCCGGGGTTCGAACCCTGGACAGCACCAAAAAAATAATATATTCAAGGTTTTATACAATATTTTTCCTAACAACTTTTAACATAAAAATAGCTTTAAAACTGGAGGAGAATCGGATATTTATCAATATTGAGAGAGGGAGTTAAGGCTATCATAAGTAGGGGTGTGGGGGGGGGGGGGGGGGGGGGGGGGGGGGGGGGGTGTGTGTGTGTGTGTGTGTGTGTGATGAGAAGTGTAAAATAGAAACAACAAATCAATTAAACCTGTTGAGATAGGTATGCAACTCCATTCATATCCCATACGCACGTGTTTTGGAAACATGAAGCATTAAACCTGATCATTAATATTTACTATGCAAATGAGGCAGACTTTGATTTTGACGTGGAAATAATTTGGGATGTTGATTGGTTAGTTTCAAAATCATATTTAGTTCAAAGAGGTATATGGAAGGTCAAGTTAAATGTTTCAGAGTTTAGTGAGTATTTAGGAGTTGAGGGTGCATTTAATGCTGGCTAAGGAGGGAAATTCTGAAGTGATTAGGGCTAGCTTCCAGCATGGCAAGTTTAGCTTTTATAATAAGGGATTAGGAATGCAGATGATACTAGAGAAAGAAAGGGAGTTGGAACTACTTATTTGTGATTTGGTTGATAAAGTTCGTTTTGGGTAGAAAGCTATTGAAAGGCTTGGTTTGTCGGCAGGAAAGACAACTGGTTTTTCTGATAGGCCACCATCTCGGTATGGCTCATTTGAGGATTCAAGAAGTGTGGATTGACCTCGATTACGTGGCACAGGTGATATGTCGATGTGCCCTACTTTGATTTCCCCTTCTGGTAATTCTTTGGGTGTCTGGATGAAGGCAGAAAGCCTGTAATTTTATTAGAGTGAATCATCAACTTCGTCCTTGAATTTGCAAGGATCAATCAAATATGTCCTCCAATTTATCAAAATATCCAATTAGTCCTTGAATTTGTCAACTGTCAATCAATTTAGTTCCTCCGTCAAGTTGGGGTGTTAACGGTGCTGACGTGGACCATTAACCTCTCACATGGCTTGCCATGTCAGATGCCACACATGCAAAAAATCCTTGGTATGTTCATGGTCGTTATAAAAAAGGCTCTTTCTTCCCCAAATCTATAAAATCGGAACCCTAATTTTACAATCTGTAATCTACAATCCAAAATCCCCAAAATTTCTTCCATTCATTAATGACATCATTCTTCCCCAATTCTAAAAACTTCAAACCCTAATTTTTTTTTTATTGAATCTGAAATCCAAAATCCCCAAAATTTCAAGCAAAATTGTTCAGATTGAATCTGAAATGATGGGTGGTGGGCATATGGGTAAATCAGTTATCAAGGTTGAGATTCATCTTCAAGCTCTATGTTTAATAGTGATGTGAGAGTGTTTGAATGCCGGTGTCCCATAATTTGTGGTGTAAGAAAAGTCAATATTGTCAAAAACCCAGGAAGGCCTTTCTATGTTTGCCCTCTGCCAAAGATTTATTTAACAATGGTTATGTGATGTCAGAATGGTTTGTTTAATGGTGATTGATTTTGAATTTTCTTTGTATAAGATGATGATGATAATTGTGAATTTTTTGTCTGGATTGATGAAGCTGGAGAACTAGGATCTTTAAAAACAATGGAAGTGGTGCTGGTCATGGAAAAAAGGCAAGATTGATGGAGAAGAAGGTTCAGTCCATGGTTAAGGCTAAGGAAAGTGGTAATGAAGAGGTTTGGAGGGCAAGGTTGATGGACAAAGTTGATTGTGTAGGAAGTGAGCTTAGGTTAGGTTGATTACGTATTTGATAGTCATAATTTACTTGTTTGAGTTTTTTAACATGTTATTGTATTGTACTAGGAGTGTGTAATGTTATAATGAAAAGAGGTTGAAGATAAATGAATGTAATCTTTCAGTCATAATATTATCATCAAATTAGTTCCTAAATTATCTGACTAACTATCAAATCGTTCCCTACATTGTATGAAAATACAAAGAAAGTTGTCCAACTCAATCTTTAGATTGATTATTGTAGTTTGATTCGGTTTTGCTCAAATTAATGAACACCTCTATCTATTCGCTTCAAGTCTTAAATTGCAAGCTTCCTTGACCTATCTCAATTCTCTTCCCTATTCACTTGTTTTCTTCATCACTAGAACTTTGTTTGTGTTATTTTTCCTCTTCAATTACTAACAACACTAATCATTATTTGTTCCTTTCACCATGTTTTCTATTCCAACGACATATATTTTCAACCTGTTTTTATAACATATTTATCACTAACACTGTTCAACATAAAATTAACACTTATAGTGACCTCACCGCCGCTAGTGAGGTCATTGTCGTTTTTCTGTGATTAGTGAGTGATGATTTACTCTAATAATCTAACTTTCTTGTCTCTCTATCTTTTGAACGTTATTTTTTTTTAGATGAATTTTTTGTTGTTGTTTAAATGTGTTTTGTATCTTCGTCATTTCTCACTTTTATTGATTTCTCTTCTTCTTGGGTGAAGATCCTCTCCATTTTAAGTTCTCTCCATTTGTTCCATTACCAAAAATGGAGAGGATCTTCACCCTTCTTGTTGATACAATTATTGAATTTCTTCTTGGCATGGACAATGGTATCTGACAATTTCTTTTTTCTTTTAATATATATATATATATATATCAACGTATATTACATATCTAATTGTACTTTATGTATCTAGGTATTAGTATTTACGATTAAGATTGTTTAGGTTTCAATTGTCAAATTAAATCATCCTTTGGTAAAGACAAATGTCAAATAAAATTTTCCAATTTTTTACGTTTTAATTGTCAAATATATCTTTTAGATGACGAATTCATGGAGATTCGACATAATCGATAGAGTGGTTCTCCTCCTTCTAGCATTAATGATATGGTGTAAATCAGTTCATTTGTATTCGATCAATCGGTAACCGTACACAAAACTTGATCTGTCCAATAAGAGACTGATGTAGGCAACGGTGACGGAAAGTACTCCAGTATGGTGGCGATGAGTCTTCGCGGTGAATGAAGGGTGCATACAGGCACGTTAGCACTCCAACGCTAAAGTCAGTATTGGAGGAGTGTGTAAAAAGTGTGGAAAGGGTGAATCATACCTTGGGGTGAAGCTAAGCCACCCTTAAATAGACGTGTGTGAGAATAATTGCTTCTGTGATATGTGGCGCATGATTACAAGGCGGTTAAAGGACACATTTGGTGTCTGATGCACGGAGGTGTGTGCTTTAGTGAGGTGATGTGCACTGATGTTGGTGTGTTCCTTATGTTGACGCTCCTTAGTCTGGTGGGCATTTAGTCCAATTTTCATAATTGGATTGGCCTTTTGGCCAACATGATTCATTAGTACAGTGGTGCTATGCTAGATCACAGCGGAGGTAATGCACCAGTGAGAGTGCAATGATGTTACAAGATATAGTCTCGAGATAACTCTCTAGTAGAGTTTGATAAAGTCTTGAATGAATATGTCTTTAAAATGATAAGGGTGTTCGCCAGTGCTATGTTTGTATGTGATAACGTGCATATAAAGTTCTTTGTTTCCTCAGATTTGGTGTGGATTATGGGTCATTTGACCACAATATATCGGGCCGAAGTCCATCCTGAACAATTTATTTTTTAAAACATTTTTTTATATGCTAAACTTATCATTAATATACTTTTTTTAAAAATAATATCATTAATATACATTCCTTCAAAAAAAAAAATCATTAATATACATGCAGGATAGGATAGTCCTCGAAAAATAAAATGTAGGATAGAATATTTTAAATTTGATATATTCCCTCAAAAGAGAATTCCTAATATAAAATTATGATGTGTATATATACTATGTGTTAGTTCGATTCTTTTTTTTTTTTGACTGGTTTAATGCATTATAGTCAACATTTTAAAAAAAGGAAAATCTTGTCAAAAGGATCATTTTAAAAAAAGGAAACTAACTAATTAGAGATTTTATTCCCATTCAATATTTTTATTTTCATTTATTGTAGTAATCCGTTCTAATCACTATAAATTGACTGTATTAGGTGTTGGTTTTCCACAATGAATAGAGAAGAAAAGATGGCTACTAACCGAGTGCTTTTCTTCATTGCATTGCTCTGTGTTGCATATGTTTTGACTCCAGGTAGATTTACTAGTTACATAACTCAATATTTTTTTATTTCATTTTTGTATTTTTTGTTATAATAACATTGAAAATTTATAATGTAATCGCATTTCAAAAGAGGAGTTTGAAATGAAAACCCTATTTTTAGTTCAAGATTACGGTTTCTTAAAATATGTAGAATACGAACATAATCTATTCACATTTCCTATCTTAAAGAGAATTTTGGAAATAATATAATCATGTTTATTTGTTAACCTTGTCAGATTGTAAATGATCATATGAATTCAAAACTTCAATGTGCACACATTTGCTCACAATATTCTATCAATTGTAGGAGGAGCAATTGATTCAGCAATTGATGAAAATCCTTTTACTGATTGCATTGGCCAAGATCAATGTCCAGATAATGACCAGTGTAACGATGATTGTAAAGATAGTCATTATTTTAGAGGTGGCAAGTGTATTGCAAATCAATGTTGTTGTATACCTGGATAATTGCACTAGCTTCTCAAATGGGTATTTGTAAACACAGTCTTTATGACTGACACAAAAATAAGTTAAAAAATAAATACAATTATTTCAATTTTAAATAGCAATGTTATAAGGATTTAATTTATATGCATTTATCGTTATTTCACACATATATTGATAGGGCTGAGCATTGGGCGGTTTCGGGCCCAACTTAGCCCAGTCAAATGAAACCAAGCAGCCCAATTCCGCCCAAAGAATTAAGAATTCTGCTCTCCCCCAACACAAAACGCTCGCGCCTAGCTGAAATTACCAATTTACTTAACTCACGCAAGTGTTAATTTCCAGCGTGAGTTAACTCACGCAAGTGTTAATTCCTGCGTGAGTTAAGTTGCGCAGCGCATGTTAAGATGCGCAGATTTTAAACTTAACTAACGCAGGGGTATTTTCGGCATTTCATCTGGGCGCGAGCGTTTTGTGCTAGGGGAGAGCAGAATTCAAGAATTAATCGGTTTTCACGGGTCTCGGTTTGTATGGGTCTCGGGTCCACCAGGTGGGTTCATTCGGTTATTAGTGGATTGTTGGATTTTGGTTGCCAAGCAACAAAGAAAAGAAGAACCTGTCATCAACACATAGCTTGTAACAGGATCTATATAGAGATTGAGATCGATCTGAAATCCATCAACATATCAAGCCAGATCGGTAACAACTTCAACAAATTCAAGAAGAAGAAGAGAGTGATGAGAAGAGTGTGAGGTTTGTAGTTCTTTCATAATAGAGAACAGTGAAGATAGAAGAAAACAATTTTGATATATGGTTTGGAATAATTTTGGAGTTCTCGTAACAATAATGAAGTGGAGTAGCGGCGGCTATGAAGGGAGATCTAGGGTTTGGAATAATTTTGAGAGAAGAGATGGGCTACAGGATTGGGCTTTGTCACTTTGTGTGCACTATGGAGTGAGAGAGTAAAAGAATAGCATTCTAAAGTTGATGTATCATTTACACACGGTCGGATTCGGATAGACCGAGTGAGTTTTTTCTAAAACCGACCCCAACCGTTGTAACCCATACGAACCTGTTTTGTGTTGGCCAGTGACCCGCATAAACCATTTGAACCCGCCCGAAGCACAAAATGTAGATTCGGTTTTTTCGGGCCGGTCCATATAGAGCTGTCAAAACGGGCTGGTCCATATAGGACTTGAGATTTTGAAAATTTTACCATAAACCCCTACACTTATACCTTCACCACTACAAATTATAAAATATTCAGATATTACCCTTTTTTTCATTTAACTTTTTATACAATTATGTTTCACCTCCACTTCCAATATTTCCGAATGCAGATGAGTTCACCCTACACGAAGAGTACATGTATATATTTCCAGAGACCTTTCTTGAACATTTCCGGAATTTATTTAAGTTTTTTTTTTTGGTGGCCGGGATTCGAACCCCGGACCTTGCATATTTTTATGCATTGTCCATACCAACTGAGTTAAGGACTTTTTTAAGTTTTCTGAACGCATTGAAAACGATACGATTTTAGAAATTTGTTCTATTATCGTTTAAATCCTTCATGGTATCGAAACCATTATTAAATCCTTAACACTACACCTATAACCAACACAAATGATATTTGCAGCATCGTACGAGATTTACCAAGGAAACAACAAATAAAATTCAATCCAAAAGGCCACATAAATTACCATATATGATAATAACATCCATGTCAGGGAAATCATTTTGAAGGAAATCTAGAACGTTCGGCAAAGGAAATCTAGGAAATCTTCGTAGGCCATGTTCATCCCCAACCCCATGGCATCACCGGTGAGGGAGAATGTTGTAAACCGGAAAGCTTGAGAAGTCTCTTCCGAAAACCATATCTCAACCCAGCAAAACACAAATCGAATATATCCATAAAATTTATGTTGATGCAACCCAGAAAACAATCGATATCCGCAACCCAAAAAACCAGATCTCAACCCAGCAATCGATGATGATGATGATGATGTTGATGCAACCCAGAAAACGGTCGGTATACGCAAACAGAAAACCATAACCGCAAACAGCAATTCTGTAACGGGAGAGGAACTTGATGAAAACCCAGGCAAACAGTTAAGTGACAAATGAAAGAAAAAAAAATCTAAATTGTTTTAATATAAAGGGTAAAATAGGAAGTTTATACAAAATGTAAGGGTGAGAGTATAGATGTAGGGGTATAGAGTAAAATTTCCATAGATTTAAATATTGAGCCCGAATTTTTATAGGACTTTTTACCCCGGCCCTAAAAAACTTGATACCCGTTAGGGCTAGCCCCAACGGGCCGCGGGTAACCCTAAAAAAAATCCTATAAATTATATATATTCTTTAAATAGTTTTTTGCTTAGTTGATTATCAAAGTGAAAATTCAATAAATTAACACACAAATATAAAAAGTAATATAAAATTTTATTTACTCGTTTCGTTGTTTATAATTTTAAAGATCGAATACATAAATATTTATAATCATAACGTATGTTATTTATTTAAAATTGCTTTCCTCGTCGTTTTCGTTTACGATGTTTGTACAAAAAATGTTTACAATTTTTTTTTCTGTGCTAGACATTATTTAAACATATTAAAAATATTATTTGTAAGAAATTTTATAGGAGTATTTTAGTCTTTTTTAAAAAAAAAATGTAATTTCTACAGGCTGGCCCGTTTAGCCCGCGGCCTGTGTAGGGCCGGACTCGGGTAGTATATTTCAAGCTTGTTTTTCAAACGAACTTTTTAATCCGGCCCGATAAATCCTGATGCCTGTTAGAACCAACCCTAACGGACAGGTAGCCCGTTTTGACAACTCTTCTTCTTCCACACCAACCTTTCGCATTCCTCCATTATTGATTTTATTCTATTCTTTCCTATATTTTTTCCCCACATTATCTTCAGGACTTCAACCGCGTAATACCGTAAATGTGCAATTCACCTACCACCACCTATTAGGCTATTACTTTAACCTCATTGTCTTCAATTTACTACTATCTCATTATTTTGATTTCAAGTGTGAACCTATGGTATGGAGTGTATGACACATAGTATTGAATTGGCATTTTTCAGAAAATATGTCGCCAAAGTTTGCGTAATATCATTTATCCACCACACGTTTAAGTTAAGGAACCTATGGTTTGATGTTTGGAAGTAATTGATTCAAAATTGATTTCTAATATCAAGTTGATTCCAATAATTTTATTTATTTCTTAAAACTTCAAATACAAAATAAAGTCACGATGAAAGAGAGAATCAATTATAAATTACTGGGGTACAAAGGACTAATAGAAGAAAAACACCAAAAATGTGCACAAATTGTAGTAGAAGCAATAGCCAAAAAAAATGCATGAAGTGTTTATTCATATTTATTATAACTTGAAACTGCAAAATTGGATGGGGTCACGATACGTTTCTATAGTTTACAACATTTCCAGATATGATATATGATGATGCGACAGTATTACATGTATAGGTGGTCTCTCGAATTCTCTATCAATTTAGCTTAGCCAACAATTTTACTTCAATCGGAAAACATTATTATAGACTGCCCTGGTGTAATTTACAAGTAATTATTTCTGTTTTAATTATGGAACTGTATTAATCTAACATAAGAGAATTATTCTAGACTGGTGTAATTTACTAGTAATTATTCTTCTTCGCTGTCTCATTCTACTTTAAATGAAGGACCAATTCTGTCAACAAAAATTCAAAAAATGTCAAACTATGCAAACATAATTTGGTAAAAAAAATTCCATCAAAAGAACATTCTGGGAAAAAATATTAGTTGAACTCTACCCATATTTGTAAAACAAAACAATTTTATATTATTTAATGCTTATCTAAAAAGTTATTTTTTTTTTTTTTTGAGTATTTAAGGAAGAGGTGTGTTGTATGGTGGAACAGTCGTACCAGCAGCAATTATGAAGTGCTTCACAATGTGCTTAGTCTCTTTCTTGGTTCTATTTGGCTTCTGGTTTCAGAGGTATGTCAATAACCATAGAATCTTCTTTTAAGTTACTGGATTTTGAGCTTTACTTGCTTGTTCTTTTAAGCTGCATTTTTGGGACACTGTCAAAATAAGCTTGAATGGTAATTCCATAGTATACTATAACGGTTAATTGAAGACTTGGATCCAAAACCTAATATGTTCTTCTCTTTTTGTTTTTGTATTCACATTGTCATTGTTTGCCACTGAATGTTGTTAAATGAGACTTATTAACATGATCTGGTTCATTATTCTGATGGATTTGTGCACATAAAATTCATTTTGGACCAAGGTCCTTGGAGTCAAATCCAGGAATTATCTCAAAATAAATTTCAACATTATGTTTACTGCTACAAATTTATGTTATTTTGACTTACTATTAAAGAAGCTTCAGTTTAGAACTATGTGTGGATTGATTTTTATACATCATAAGCATTAAGCAAGTTTTGTCATTATTATATTAGCCATAATTTATATTTGAATGTGTGATTTCAGTGTGTCATCAAGAAATTTATCTGAGAGTAACATACAGCAAGTAGGCTTGCCACCAAGAGGTTGGAATTCCTATGATGCCTTTTCCTGGATAATTTCTGAACAAGAGTTCTTACAGAGTGCTGAAATTGTTTCTCAGCGTCTCCGTCCACATGGATATGAGGTATAAATACTGAAAGGAAATATAGTTTATAGATGTTTTTACTTTACTGCATTATAGTACATTGGTTATAGATATAAAGATTGATTTATTTTTTTCTACCCATGTAGTTTGTTGTAGTGGATTTCCTCTGGTATAGGAAGAAAGTCGCAGGTGTTAATGTTAGTTCTCGTGGATTTGACGTGATTGATGAATGGGGAAGGATGGTCCCTGATCCAGTAAGGTGGCCTTCTTCCAAAAGTGGGAATGGATTCACTGAAATAGCTAAGAAAGTACACAGCTTAGGTTTGAAGTTTGGAATTCATGTTATGAGAGGGATAAGCACACAAGCTGTGGATGCAAATACCCCTATCCTAGATACAACAACGGTATTGGTTTGCATTTTTGCTTTAACTTGATCTTCTATTTATTGCTTTATTATGAACTTACCAGTGCTTATGCTTATGTTAGTAGATAAGCTCAAATGAGCAAATTCAAAATAACCCAATTCAAACATGCACTTTAATCTAAAACAAAATTTCTTATTGACCTTTGATGTCCTCTTCTTGTGACTTACTAGGGCGGTGCTTATCAAGAATCTGGTCGATTGTGGCATGCAAAAGACATAGCAATCCCAGAAAGGGCGTGTGGATGGATGCTGAATGGTTTCATGAGTGTAGATACAACATTAGGAGCAGGGAGAGCTTTTTTGAGATCCCTATATGAGCAGTATGCTGCTTGGGGCGTTGATCTTGGTACACGCATTACTAACTTACTGTCACAACATTTTTATCATATCATTGACAACAATCATGATGATTTTGAATTTACAAACTATCGCTTTATTATACATTCATGTATTGATTTGGAATTGCATTATCATGTACAAGAATATATAGACAGTTCTGCCTATGCTTTGCAGTAATTTTGAAAGATTTTATGACTTTCTTACAGTGAAACACGATTGTGTGTTTGGCGACAACTTGGATTTAAATGAAATAACCTATGTATCTGAGGTATTCAGTTTCAACTTTCTTACTTTCATCACTACTACTTGTTCTTGTAAAAACACTCAATCTCAATGTTTTCGCTATGATTATTTACAAACTTATCATACGACATGTCATGCCAGGTTCTCAGCCAACTTAATCGTCCCATTGTGTATTCTCTGTCTCCCGGAACCAATGTGACACCATCCATGGCCAAGGATGTCAGTGGACTAGTCAACATGTATCGCATAACAAAAGATGACTGGGATAAATGGGGTGATGTCAAGTCTCATTTTGATATATCAAGGTTATTAAGTTTTTTATACTTAATATCACTGTTTAAGATACTTTTATCAGTTTTGGATTCGGAATATGTTGCAATCATGATGCTGCTTCATTATTTATGTTCTGTTATTTTACCACCAATTCACCATATTACATAAATTTAGCTCATTAAATTCTGAATCAGGGACTTAGCTACTGCTAATATGATAGGAGCAGAAGGTTTAAAGGGGAGTTCATGGCCTGATTTGGACATGCTACCATTTGGATGGCTAACCGATGCAGGTGATTTGGCTCGGCTACAGCACTCTCTCTTGATTAAGAAACTTGCTGAAGTATGGATTTTTTTTTTTTTTTTTTTTTTTAATTTATAGATGCAAATGAAGGTCCACACAGGTATAGTAAGTTGAATCTTGAAGAGAAAAGGACACAGGTATATTGATAAGTAGCATAACTGAGTTACCCTCTTATATCTTTTCATGCAATGATGTGTTTGCAATGCCATGCATTATGATAGACTCGAGTGAATTCATTATTATATCACAGATGACTCTGTGGGCTTTGGCAAAGTCTCCCCTTATGTATGGAGGCGATGTGCGGAAGATTGACCCAGCCACATACAAAATTATCACGAATCCTACTGTGCTAGAGATTAATTATTTCAGCTCAAATAATATGGAGGTATGTGAGCCATCTAACTTTTTTTTGGTTGTAATAGTTTGATTGTGAGTGATAAACTTATCACGGATCATATCGTTTTTGTTGCAATGATAGCTTCCTTATGTTGATTCGGGTGGCATTCGCTCTTGGATTGCAACGGGAAGAAAAGGAGAAGTGTATTTGGCTTTCTTCAATCTAAATGAACAGAAGACACTAATATATGCAAAGACATCAGATTTGGCTAAGGTTTTCCCTGGCAGACGCATCGATTCCTGTCAAGGTAAAGAAGTGTGGAGTGGAAAGAATGTTGCAACAACGCAAGGGACGATAGTGGAAGTTCATGGATGTGCTCTGTTTGTTCTACATTGCACCTAAAAATGCGATTACATTATAAATTTTCAATGTTATTATAACAAAAAAAAAATCAAAAATAAAAGAAAAAATATTGAGTTATATAACTAGTAAATGTACCTGGAGTCGAAACATATGCAACACATGGCAATGCAAAGAAGAAAAGCACTCGGTTAATGCCAGTAGCCATATCCTCTTCTCTATTCAATGTGAAACTAGAGTCCATTTGTAGAGATTACTACAATAAATGAAAAAAAATTAAACGGGAATAAATCCTCTAATTAGTTAGTTTCCTTTTATAAAAATATTTTTTTTAAAAAAAGATATATTTAACCAGCCAAAAATGTTGACCACAATAAATGTGAAAAATGTTTTTTTTTATTGATTCCTTTTTTAAAAAATGTTAACTATAATACATTGAACCTGTAACGGCCATAATAAGATTGTCTAGAATTTTATTTTTTTTATGAGAGAATTAAGATTGTCTAGAATTATTACCCAGCACTAAAATTTCGTATCTGGATACATAAAATCTGTAACATCCCTCAGGATTAATTCTTTCTAATGTAGGATTAATTCTTTATGAGTCTTATTATTAATTCTTTCTAATGTAGCATTAACGACTGTATAGTTTCCTTTTTCATATCCTTAACCAGTGCCCCGGACGCACCAGTTAGCATTTCCCTTATTGATTTTGCCCTCTAATAACTATTGGTACACTACATCAAAAACATTATACTCGCTCAATTTACCTTATTATAGAGAGTAAAAGGAAGAGAAAAGTAGCTCGAGCCTACAAACGTGTCGGTCTGAGCAGATGCAGAACAGGGGGAGAATATTTATAATATTAAAACAATATAACATTAACTACCAAGTTCCATAATCTTCAATTAAGTTTTGTCCTAATAAAATTACAGGCTTTCTGCCTTCATCCAGACACCCAAAGAATTACCAGAAGGGGAAAATCAAATTTACAATGTTTTGAGACGCAATAACAGATTAGGCAAAAGTTTTAGTGCCAGTACTCAATGATTGTTGCTCCAATTCCTGGAGTAAATTGAACAAAACGATTAGAAAATACGAGTAATAAAATATTATTAGGCTCTGGTCATCAAAAGTTGAAGATAACTCTTAATCCACAAAAAACTGGTGTTCACCATCTCTCTTTGGAACTTGACCTGCAAAACAGCAAATATCAGCATTAACAAACAATTATCGGGCCAAAATTAAAAGGGGGTGAGGTGTGTTTGTGTGTGTGTGTTTGAACTTTGAACCCATTTCCAAACCAGTTGCCACAGCTACAGTTTGAGCAACAGATCAAAGCCAAAATAGGCAGAGCTTATCATAAGTGGCAAGTCAAGAATACACAGAAAAAGAGACAACAATGTAACAGTGAATTCTCACCTATTCAAGTCTCTGCTGTTCGAAAACCACCCCCTATCCTTGCTACCTTGAAATTGTCTTCTGTCATCAGTAGGGCGCATCGACATATCACCTGTGCCACGGGATCGTGGTCGGTCCGTAAAATCCACACTTCTTGAATCCTCAAATGAGCCAGAACGAGATGGTGGCCTATCAGAAAAACCAGCAGTCTTTCCTGCTGACGAACCAGGCCTTTCAACAGCTTTCTGCCCAAAACGAACTTTATCATCCAGATCACGAATAAGTAGTTCCAGCTCCCTTTCTTTCTCTAGTAGTATTGCACGTGTACCAGTTTCGTCTCCACCAACATCATCTGCAGATTCCTTATTTGAATTTATTGTAGACTCCTTTTCAAGTTGCTTCTTCAAATTATCAATTTCTTCTTTTAATAATTTTTCCTCCATGGTCTCAGGCCTGAAATGTAACTTCAAAGTCAACAAGGTAACACATATATTTGATAGATCAATAACTTGCAAATTAAGTAAAACCTTATTGATTAAACCAAATTATGCTGCAATGCTATGCACAGCCAAGTAAATAACCAGATCACATTTATATAGCAAGAGGTTGATCAAAGCCAAACTATTGGGAGTAAATGATATAGAATCTTGAATGAAACTATTTTTAAAACACTTGAATAAAACTTTTAGCAATCTACCTGTTGGGCTTATAGGTCTTAAATAACGAAAAATTAAAAGGAAGACTGATAATTGGCGATATACAAAATTTCAATGAGAGCTGAATAGTACCATCTAGCACTCCTATTATACTAGAAATTAGGTTAAAAGAAGTACTACTACAAAAAGCTCAAATCAACTAACACTAAAACCCTAATAATGTAGCATTTCCCTTTCAAAATTAAGCTAGTTACAAATAGCAAACCCCACAAACATCATACCAATCTGTGTAGTAAATAGTGGATAGGAGAGCATAGCCTACCCCACACAACGCTATAACAGGTGACAGTATGGGCATTACATTGACGGTAAGCGAAACAATACTAGAAATGTATGCCATGCTATCATACACATAAAAGCTCAAAACTACAATAATACACAAAACTAAAGCTATTCAACTAATAATCACAGTTCATTGTTACCAATATTCAATCCCAATATGACGCAAGTTAGATTAATAGTGAAATGACCACAAAAAAAAGAGGGAGTGACACTAAGTTATGGACATATCAGGTTCTTTTTACTTGATCTTCACTTTAGCGTCTGCCACAGCCGCTATTCGCCTGGTAATAAAAAATGGAACACAATGGGGTTTCATGAAGCACCAACAGGACCTTAAACTACGCAACTATAACAGCGGCTATGGAGTACAAAGTAATTGGCCTCTATTTGGTTGTTACACCCTCTAGGATTACAAATAACCCAACTCAACCAAAGTATTTAAGGCTACTAGTATTTCCCCTAAATATCAAAACATACACCCTGTTCTGTTCGGATAATTGCTAGAAACCTTTGAATTTTCTCCTTTGGAGAGTCCCCTTGACCTCCAAACTTATTTCTAAGCTTTGAATCAGTCTCTTAACGCACAGTAATCCCAAATAGGCCCTCTGTACCAAAATCATCAATCTAAAATCCTTTGGCGCAGCTAAAATAGCAAATTCTAATCTCTGGAAAATCCCCCACAAACTACTGCAAAGCATCAAATAGCATCTCAGGACAGAGCCAAACAAGTCGAGCAAAAGCTTAACAAACACAGAACCAAAACAAAGTCAAAACTGAATAGAGAAGGTGAAAGGAACTGAATCATAAGCAAATTTAAAAAGTAGGAAAAAACTAGTTAGATCTGTGTCCACCTGCTGCCTTTCTTTGTCAACTCCCAACACAGACTCCACTCCACTTCCAAATACAGCCTAACATATTGAACCTCAGGCCACTTGAAACCTTAAGGCTGAAACAGAATTCCTAAAATATGGTGCATGATAATTAAGAGAGCATACACATACAAAAAGGCCAGTGAGCCACCTACTGGATGTCTTCCAGTTTCCCATACTTCCTGACAAAACTAGATTGCAATCTTCAAGAACAATCCCATGGTCACCAACAGAAGTACACCAGCCAAAGGGAGATGCTGCCCTGAGTTTTGAACGTGACCCCAGGTCACAACAAACAATATTACAGACTTCTAAAAAGGAAAGGACAGGGCAATAAGCATAAATCTATTGAGTCTGGTACAGCAAAAACAGTAGATCCTGCTGAAGGTGGATGATAGCTCTAACTCGATGTTGGATAGGATAAGGGTTACAGAAGAAAAAGAGAGGAAGAACGTAATACAAGTAATCTGAAAAAATGGTTGATAGATAATAAGGTACAATAACTAACCTAAGACATATATTCCTACCAAATAATTAGGACAAGTACTGGTACTGCTAGTATACACCAAAGTCTAAAATATTAAGACTTAACAAAACCAAATATTTTTGCTCATGTCAACTCTTCCAGAAAATGAAAATCAACATAAGATAAAAATGCATAGACAAGGAGTATCATTGTAGATGATGATCAAGGATTTTGATAGATACTTGTCCGGAAATTATCCTTCGCACCGGACCAAAGATAAATCCAGGTCAACCAAGGATAAATCCAAAGATAAATCCAGGTCATGAAGAATGAATAGAAGTTTTACTGAGAACACTCCAAAATCAATCGTCAACCAAGCAGAATACCATAAGTCTCCTCTCCCAACCTTCTTATAGCCTATGTCTACCGAATTCAGTTAGAATTGGAATTCTAACTAATCACTAAGCACTTAACTAACAGAACCCATTCCATTTGGCTTACCTAACATATTCTCTAGGAGGAAATCCTTGAATTTAGCAGAAACAGAGCAAATAAAAGGTGAGAGATAAACTGCACGAAAATATTGGAACTTTATTGTGTTGACCCGACAATAACACGAGTATGTGTTGCACTTGCACACATGGTTGTTGAAGTATATCCCCCTCAGGCATCATACGAATACAAAATATTTCAACAACTGAAAATATAAGCTGAATTTTTTTAAAACATCAATCCTTTTATGGGCATGATAACACTTAACTAGTACACGAGCAATCTTCTAGGAGATTCATAATCCATCTACAATCCTACTATAAGACTTTATTTCTATCATAAAATATAACCACAATAACAATAAATAGTTTCATAAATCACCATAATATAATTATTATTGGTCCCCTTTTTATCACCCCTGCTGAACTTGAAATGAAAATTGTCCTCATATTTCCATGCTCTAAAAATAATACACTACATACAAAAAGTAGGTATATTCTACCTTAATAAGTTGTTCTGCTAGTTCCTTCAAAAAAAAAAAAAGTTGTTCTGCTAGTTTAGAGCAAAAAGGAGCCATTTCGCATGCTTCTTTGACTAACTAACTTAACCATCCAGTTGATGAAAGAAATCAAAATTGATCGGATATATTTGTTTCAATGAAAATTTTATATCAAATATCACTTCATTTATAGAAACCCCTTTGAAGTTACAATAAAATTTGGTTGGGAGGAGAGAACCCACTTTGTGTGCCCTAAGGTTTGTAGACGGAGATTAGTCACCGCTAAAGGGCGGTGGAAACTTCGCACCCATGACATGTTACTCCCCACAAAAAAAAAAAAAAAATGCCTGCAAAGTAAGTAAATCTAGGACTCTCCCACGAAACCCCTAGTTGTATAACATACTTATACTTATAGGACTTCAATTCCACCATGAATGCCATGAAATTACCTTCAAACAAATCAATAATATATTTTAAAATACTTCATATAAAAATTGTTCTATTACCAGATTTCTAAATTGCAATGATTAGTCTTCTCCCTAGTCATGCCTCGCTACCCCTTGCTTTCATTCCCTTGCTTCTTCAACCCAAAGATATCTGTGTGTTTGATTATTTTCCCTATCTATGACTAATAACTAAATTATCTAAATATGACAAATTTCGTTCATAATGAACCACAACTTGCATCCACCTCTCTTTTATCTTCACATTTGATTTCAATAGGTACTCCATGGTTTACTTCTTTTTAGCCTTCTTGGAGTGTGATCTGATTTAAATGCTATAAGATGTTTATATTATTAACACTTGGTTGTAAAAAAGAATCAATTTAATACCTTTCAACAGTGTGAACTGTATATACCCTTTCACTGTAACCATCCTACAATAGGGAGCTATTGCCAAGTAGGTTATGCCGATTAATTTTGCACAAAATGAAACTGTGTGTATTCTCTCAAATCTCAATATTTGAAATCTTTATGCTCAATTGAATTCATCCAAGTTTTGATTAAAAAAACATTGATGCATATCATGTATATCAACATAGTATTGATAATTAGCAATTGAATTCAGCATTTTCCACTCTGAAAAAAGGTTTTGAATCTAGAATTATCAACCTTGTGTACAACCCTTGAAATTTTCAAATGGCGCCGCCAAAAATCCACTGATATCGATGACGGACCATGGCACAGAGCCAAAATCCAATATACCGGCCGCCATATCCGAGAACGGCGCCATGGCAGCGTCATCCTTCACAAATTGGGCATACCGGTTTTCCAAAAATCCGACACCTGTATCTCCGCCATGGCGGATACTTAACAACACTGAACCCACCTATATGCACAGGATATTGAGCTAAGATTTTTTATTTTAGAATTTTAACCTTAATATATAACCTACTAGCAAACTAAGACAGTACTGAGCATTGAAGCTTTTTAATGTAGCCAGTTCACATAGTAAAACCATAAAGAGTTAAAAAACAAACTAGGTCGCAAGTACTATGAAATAAAAATCTCAGCCCCTCTTAAAGTATTATGTATGTACTTGAAACATATGAAATGCTTAGCTTGTACTTCAGTGCCACATCTATCCTATATTCCTATGACAAATTACAACCTCGGCTTTGTAAAATTTAGGGTGACAAGAAAGAATCATCGACACAAAAATTCCATCCAGTAACACTTAATGAGCATTGCAATAAGACGAAACACTTAATGAGCATTGCAATAAGACGAAGCACCTGACTTCCATATCCAACTAGTGTTTAATAGCTCAATAACTGGAAACCTCTTAATTATCGCAATTAATTACACTAAAATCTTCCTTATGTTTTCCTAACCACTATGTCACATCCCCTGTTAGCTCTTGGATACACACAAGAATCATTTACTTAGCTAATAACAAAAACACGTCAAAGAGCTTAATCTTTCAATACACATGTCCCTGATAGGAATCATTCCTATGACAAATTACAACCTCGGCTTTGTAAAATTTAGGGTGACAAGAAAGAATCATCAACACAAAAATTCCATCCAGTAACCAACCTATCTAGCAAGCATTACACAGAAAACCATATGAAGAAGTGAAAATGACTGCAAAATAATTGGCTAAACTAACCAACCTATCTCCAAAATAACTGAAAAAAACACCTGACTTCTATATCCAACATACATAACACTTGATGAGCATTGCAATAAGACGAAACACTTAATGAGCATTGCAAAAAGACGAAGCACCTGACTTCCATATCCAACTAGTGTTTAATAGCTCAATAACTGGATACCTCTTAATTATCGCAATTAATTACGCTAAAATCTTCCTTATGTTTTCCTAACCACTATGTCACATCCCCTATTAGCTCTTGGATACACACAGGAATCATTTACTTAGCTAATAACAAAAACACGTCAAAGAGCTTAATCTTTCAATACAACTGTCCCTGATAGAATACGAAATCATCACCGATAACGATACTCAAACTCATCTATTACTCCTGCTATAAACTTACGACGTTAACAAAATGTATACAATGTGATAAGTTTCGCCCATCTGATTCACCTATACTATTAATGCTCCCATGACTCTAATCAATTGAACACAAAATAAAAGGAACGTAAATAGTTCTGATTTAAATGACTGAGCAAATAAGAAAAAAAGAAAAGCATAAGATCAGAATTAACCTATCAACGGCGCGATGCTCCAATTCAAGATCCATCTTCCGCCAATCCTGACCACGCTCGCTAAGCAAAACCTCCCTGGGTTTGGCATCTCCAAAAGGATTCACCTTTGGCCTCGGTTTCAGTGCACCATCTTGACCTTCAGAGCGATTGGACTGAGCACTTGAAGGCCTGCTGGAATGTGAACTTGTAGGCCTACTCGTCTTTTTTGCCTCAATCTCAGAATCCAGCTTCTTCCAATCATATCCTTTCTCTGCCAACACTTCCTCCCTAGGCCTCGCCGCACCAAATGGATTTGGCTTATTCGTCTTCACCACCGGAGATTCATTGACAGAACCATCACCTTTCCTTGGATCCAAAACCAACCTCGGACGCTGCTGTTGCTGCTCCGTGTCACGAGGCGCTCCTCTAGCCCACCGATCTGGTTCCACAGCAGAACCTCTGGCCCACCGATCTGGTTCCACTCCAGAATCACGAGAACCGCCACAAGATCTAACAGGAACAGGTTTCTTACCAACCGCCCAATTATCCACTCCATCTGCCTTAGATTCACCACCACCAAAACCACCACCACCACTGCCACCGTATCGATTCTGATTCTGATTCTGACGCCCGGAATCAAACGATGGAAGCGACTTCTTTACCGACGCCCAATTATCCACCTCATCAGCCCTCGACGGTTCAAATTCCGAAACCCTAGAACTCGGCGCTCTACGTTCATCATCAAATCCACCATAAGATCTTCTTCCAGCGCCCCAAGAACCATCACCAGAGGCTCCCTCACGATCCCTACCACGACCACCACCACCGCCATAGGAAGAGAAACCACCGCCAAGACGGTTAAACTGCATTTCCTCAGCAGAACGTTCCTTAGGACCGGTAGGAAGACGAAGCATCTCCTCCGGTGTCAAACGAGGGATATCAGCGGCGCCACCACCGGAGGAGTAACCTCCACGTGTGAATTCAGAAAGGGACATCTTCTTATTCTTCTTCGGTTTGGTAGTCACGGCTTCCTTGAGACTAGGGAAGTTGTCTGACGGAGCGGCCGCTGACTTAGCTGCCGCTTCACGTTCCTCGGCTTCGGCGGCCTCCGAATCGGCCGCCCAAGCTCCGATATTGCCCCAGGGTTTCGACATTTTCGAGATCTCAAAAAAATTGAAGAGAATGAGATTGGTTTTTTTTTTGTGTTGTTGTGTTGAAAATGTGGTTGTTGAGCCGGGGCTCCGTTAATGGAGCCGGAGCTCCGAGAACATGCAAAAGATAAAGAAGGGAATGGGAGAGGTTAGAATGCGAATGGGAATGCGAATGCGAATGGAGAGGAAATGAAGAAGAATGAGATTAAAGAGAGGATCGATTGGTCACGCGCGGCACGGTTTCTTTCCCTGCATGTGGGAAAGAAAAGAAACTACCCAAATTAAAGGCTTATTTTAAACCCTTAATTAACTAATCAATGCTTTCATCTAGTTACACACCTTTTGTTTTCATTCTTGTTTCCATTTAGTAATTTTGCTAAAAATATGTAAGCTTTAGCCAATTACAGGGTCTATTTTTTAAATGAAATTTAGAATCTATTATGTATAATTGGGGCAAAGATATATTACAGGGTTTGTTAACAAATGCTAAGTGTTGTAACTTGTAAGCATACTTGTTAAGGATTTAAAATTGGAAAAAATTTATAACTTTCATGTAAAAATGTTGTTTTCAGGCGCTTGTTAGAAGAAAAAAAAATTGCTTAAGAAAAATTTTATATTTTAAACATCTTATTAAATGTCCTTAGAACACTTGTTAGTATTTTTTTTCGATTAATCATAGTTTTTGGATTATTAAAAAAGATTTAACTTGTTTTTGAGAGGTATAAAAGTTTAACCTTACACCCTCCTTTACCGATTATAAGCAAATTTGATTTTTTAGATTCATTTAATTAATGATGTTTGTGGTTCATATTATGTAGTTCATTCAATTAATTAAATGAACCTCAAAAATTATTAATATTTTTAAAGTTATACATTTTTATAGAAATAAAGTTATACATATAATTGATTATTGTGATTTTCAATGAATAAAAATAAAATAAATTCTTCAATTTTTTTATAGATGAGTGTAAATTTTCATTTTAAACTGATCTCATACTTAAAAGAGGAATGATATTCTAACAACCAAAAATCAACAACTTTTGTGACAACCACCGATTTTCAAAGGAAAAATAGATAGTGAAACGGAAACCAAAGCAATAGAGAGAGAAAGTAAAAAGATAATGTGAGTATGAGAGATAAAGTTGTCACATAGGTTGTCACAAAATGGTTGTTAGAATATCATTTCTCTAATAAAATTTTGTTATATGTGAATGCGAGTCAGATAATTATGGGGGAGATTGAGTGTGTGTTTATCAGATTGTCGGATAGTCTAGAGCTAGGCTGGTTGGTAGGTTATTTTCATGCAACCCATGTTGCAGAGACTTTTTTGAAACTTGTTGTTCCCATTCGAGCCTTTGTTACGAAATATTAGAAAATTACACATTTACTTTTAGGGTAATGTTAATTTGTGCCTAGGGCACATGTTAAAGAATTCAAAAAAAGCAATTTTGTATTGGAAAACATAACATTTTAATTTTTAAGAAATTGATTGCACGACTTTTAATAGGTATATTTCTATATTGAGTTCCTTAACATGTGCCCTTGAGGGCACAAGTTAACATTTGCCTTACTTTTATTGGCAGTTGTCGGAGCTACATTTAAAAAAATGTCACTTCAGCAGTTAACTACCGTGAACACAAGGAATGTCAGCAATTAATCGTTATCGGCTAAGTTTTTTAACAATCTCAAAAGTCGGAACATCAATTATCAACTTTTTTTAATTTCTTTTTGTCTTGTTTACGATGGGGTTTAGTACGAAGAAAAATGCTAACAACACACATTTTAATACACTATTTTCAATAGATTCTCTTTGATCGGTTAAAATTGATATGATCCCACATAATGTATTGAAAATGGTGTGTTAGTAACGATCTTTGAATTTTGTGAACCATACTAATGTTTTATCTTAGTTTTTTTTTTTTCTTTTTGTTGCCTCTTTTTGTATTTTGGCAAAGTATTACTCCATCCGTTTCAAAATGAGTGTCGTTTTAGGCTTTGACACACAGATTAAGAAATGGAATGAAATAATCATTGGATATAACATTTTTACTAAACTGCCCTTACTTTATACGAAAAAGACAAAATTAAAGTTTGCATTGAAAATTGTGTGAGAGAAAAGTTGAAGAGGGTAAAGTTGGAAGAAAAAAATTAAAGTTGTATTGGAAATGTAAAGTGACATTCATTTTGAAACAAATTTTTTTGGCTAAAGTGACACTCATTTTGAAACGGAGGGAGTACTTTGTTTCTCTCTTTACCTCTTAAATAGAATTGCCATATTTTATCCTAACTCGTACTCCCTCCATTTCAAAATGAGTGTCGTTTTAGGTGTTTACACACATATTAAGAAATGCAATGATTAAAAGAAAGTGAATGATTATTTTACCAAATTATCCTTATTAACTATTGGTTAGTTTTAAAAGTAATACTTTGGAAGTAGTGTGCAGAGTATTAATTGGAGGGTACAATTGAAAAGAAAAAGTTATTATTGCATTGGAAACTGAAAGTGACATTCATTTTGAAACAAATTTTTTTGGCTAAAGCGACACTCATTTTAAAACGGATGGACTATTTATCAAGACGTTTTTTTTTTAGGGAATTTATCAAGCCAACATGATATTTTAATTTAATCACCTTATCTAATTATATCTCACTCTCGTAAACGTTATCTTGTTACAAGACATAAGAGAAATGATAAATAGACACACTTTTTTTGACACAATATAGACACCATGGGCAATTTAGACTTTTTAACCTTAAAATATGGGCATTGTTGTAAATACTTCTCACCCCTCTTCTTCCTCTCTTCTCTCTGCGTGTGCAGAATTCCCAATCCTCCTCTCTTCCTCTCTTCTTCTTCCTCGACACTTACCACCATCAACTTTCTTCTTTCCTTGTACCTTCTCTCTTGTCTTCCTCCACCATCCTTCTCACCTCCGTCCAACACCAACCACCATCTCTCTCTTCTCTCTCAGATCTAGATATCACGCCACCGACACCATCCTCTTCTCCCTCCGTCGCCGGATATTCGTTCAGCCGCCGTCCAAGACCCATCATCGTCCGTTCTGGATCTCTACCACCGGTGACATTCACACCACAACCTTCTGCTGTCTATCTTTCATTCATTCTAGATCTCCTATTCATCTGTATTTCTTTGATTCCATTTGTGTTGCAGATCTGAGTTGAATGAGTGGTCGGCCACCGAGTTGCAGAGCCGGTGGTGGTGGTGGTGGTGGTACGAAAGAGAAAAGAGATAAGGGTTGCAGGGAAATGAAAAATAAAAAATAATTAAAAAAACAGCAAGAAAAATGGAGTATAAAGTAACAGTGTTAAAAGAAGGAAAATACAATATAAATATACCATGGTGTCTGTATTGTGTCTCAAAAAATGTGTTCAGTTATCATCTCTCAGACATAATTATTTGGAGCAAGTGCTGTATATTTACGCCCTCGTAAAAATGACATGTTTATGTCTTTATAAAAATATACATCATGAAGTTTTAATCTTTGATAAATTTAAATTTGTTTGATTATCATTAAACTTTTAAATTTTTCAATGACTCAAACATGTCAGTTTTTTATTAAGACTAAAAATGGATCAAAGAGAACTTTTTACAATGTTCCTAATATGTCTGAAAAATATTATTAAAAGATTAAAAAAACTAAGGATAGTTAAATAGATTTGAATATATCTCTAAAAAACATATTTAAATATAGCAGAGGCTAAAACTCTATAAAAAAATTCATAGGAACTCAAAACATGCCCGTTTTTCTTATGAGGACTAAAAACTTATTTAATCCTTATCTATTTTATTAATGGAGGATTGAAGTGGAAATTTTACCATTCCAAATATATTATTCCTTCAAACTAAACGAACCACCAAATCCATTATGACTCTGGAGCATATGGTAGTGCACATTCAACATCGTCATTCTTTGCTATCTAAAATGTTTTATTAGATATGGTACACTGATTAGCAAATGATTTTTAACGTAAAAAAAAAAAAAAAATTAGCAAATGATTTTAAACTATGATTTCAAACTTCATTTCCTATATATTATCAAACTAACTTTATTTTGTACAAAATTATCAAACTAACTTATTACGTGAATGTGACTCTTTCTAGTGATTGCGATGTAGTACTTCTCGTGCAAGAAGATCGTGCCATCCACCAAGAAAATACAATTATTACAAAAAAAATAATACTATAAATAGATAAATAATGACATCAATAACATCGAGTGGGATTTTTTCCCCTAAAAAAAAAAAAAACTAGAGTGGAATTTTATGCTACCAACGTATCCGACGTCTGTTTGGGAGAGAATTCATTTTGACTAAATCAATTTTAATAAAAAAAGAGTTGAATGTGAGTTTATGTTTGAATAGTTTAGATTAATTTTTTTTAAGAAGCAAAAATGGTATATATTAACAAAACCACATGTGTCTTCTCACCATAACGTGTACTAAGAAGACCCGTCAAACGTTACAATTTATCAGATAAAATAAGGCTTAATAGCAGTTTTAGCCCTCTAACTTTCCCAAAGTTGCGATTTTGACCCCTTAAAAAAACTACAAAACCGCCCCCTAAGTTTTGCACTTGTGGCAGTTTTGGCCCCCAAGACCAATTTTGACTTGGTATACGCTGAAGTGGCACCCTAAGTGAGGTGCCACGTGTTATTTTTTTATTTATTTTATTTAAAATTGGTCTTGGGGGGCCAAAACTGCTACAGTTGAAAAACTTAGGGGGCGATTTTGTAGTTTTTTTTCTTAAGGGGTCAAAATCGCAACTTCGTGAAAGTTAGGGGGCGAAAACTGCTATTAAGCCATAAAATAATATTAAAATATAGGTCAGCCGTTACCCAAGCAATACAACGGGTCCGACCACCATCTCTGACAACCAAACAAAGAAGCTGGAGGAATGATCGCCGAGCCTTTATCTTAGAAATTGTGGTTGGGCCGAACACAACCCCACAAAATCGACTTGTGAGGTGAGGATTGCACCTACTTATAAACCATGTTCTATCCGATGTGGGACTCTTAACACTTTAAACCACCTAAACGATAAGTAAACTGAATGAAAGTTTAGATTAATTTTTAAATGTGTAACCACCAAAGTTGATTATATATATATATATATATGTGTGTGTGTGTGTGTGTGTGTGTGAGAGGCATAGGATGTATTTGAAAAATTGTGGACAATAATAAAAAGTCGTGTGTTCTCCACTATATTGTATCGTTGAGGGACATGCACTTGGCAAAAGCAATTCATATAAGTGCAGAAGCGATTTATTAATTTCAATTTCATTTCAAACTCAATTCTAAATAGTAGAATTGATTTCACATGAAGAAAAAAACCCAGACAGTAGGATTCACTATGTTAGCAACTACTCAAAAACAACTTTTTCGCTTGAAGCATTTTTTTTATTCTAATTTTTATTTAATAATAATATGTAAACAACCGATGGAAATTTTTAAAAGAATTTAATTTGTTTTAAAAAATATTTTTTCACAAAAGAACTGGAACATACGAGTTAAGTGGTGGGTTGGATGAATTTAGTCTTAAATTATTATCTTCAAAGAATTTGAACTAAGATCTGCTGAAAACAAATATTTGATGCTTCAGCCGCACATTCAACCTTGATAAGTCCAGTGGCGAATCTTGAATTTTTTTTTCGGGGGTGCCAAATATTTGAAGAATATATATTAAATAGTTTCAGAAATTTTACATGATTGTAAACTGGTGTGGTGGTAATGTTGCCATGATTCATACGAGGGGTTGTTGGTTCGAATCCCACATTTTACATTACATGATTGTAAACTGGTGTGGTGGTAATGTTGCCATGATTCAGTTGGGTTGTTGGTTCGAATCCCACTAGGGCAGTTTTTTTTTGAATAAAATAAGAAAAATTCGCTTAGAAAGTATAAAAAGCAGTGTGCCAGGGATCGAACGCGCGACCTTTAACAGAGTGGGGGGACCGCTTAACCACTGCAACAACATTGAATTAATGAAATATTGCCATGATTCATACGAGGGGTTGTTGGTTCGAATCCCACTAGGGCAGTTTTTTTTTGAATAAAATAAGAAAAATTCGCTTAGAAAGTATAAAAAGCAGTGTGCCAGGGATCGAACGCGCGACCTTTAACAGAGTGGGGGGACCGCTTAACCACTGCAACAACATTGAATTAATGAAATACCATGCATAATATCAAATTTATATAACAACTGGGGGGTGCAGTGGCACCTGGGGGTCTCTAAAGAGATCCGCCCCTGGATTAGTCCCTTATTTTAAACAAGGTATTGATGAGGTTCTTTTTTTTGAACAAAGTATTGTTGAGGTTCTTAAATACAGTAACAAACAGAAAGAAAAAAAAAAACTACATTCAATAGATAAAATATAGGGCTAATTATGTTTTTGGTCCCTACAAAATTGCGACCTTGTAAGTTTAATCCTTACTTAATTTTAATAGCATTTTTAATCCCTACAAAAAAAAATTACTTATAATTTTAGTCCCTGCTAAAATAAATTTTGTTTAATTATCCTTAAACTCTTAAATTTTTTAACGATTCTTTTTATACAAGTTTAGAACACTATGAAAGGTTCATTTACTAAAATCTATAATTTTTTAACATGAAATAAATTAAATATGAATTTTTTAAAACGACAAAAGTTTAAGATATAAGTAACAAAAATATGGACGTAGAAATCAAATTTTTGCGATATTTTTTTCGGAGGACCTTTTAATAACGTTCTTAACACGCCTGTAAAAAATTGTTGAAAAACTTAAGAGTTTAAGCATAAATTAAACAAATTTGGATTGAGTAAGGACTAATATTGAGTGCAGAAATTTTTTGTAGGGATTAAAAATGCTATTAAAATTAAGTAAGGACTAAACTTACAAGGTCGCAATTTTGTAGGGACCAAAAACATAATTAACCCTAAAATATATATTAATACACTTAGATTGAATAAATTATGTTGGGCATTTCCGTTCCACATGTTTAAGTTAACCAGTAATATAAGACACTCAAGTCTTGGACAAAATTCCACATGTAGAGTTTAGAAATTAAAACACAAAGGGCCGATCAAAATTGCTTGGGTTAAGTGGTTGAAGGTCTTCAATGCAAAGAGTACAGGTGGTTTGGGGGATGAGGAATTTGCGCTTGGTGAACCTTGCCCTACAAGGTAAGTGGTGTGGAAGGATTATTTCTAGAAGCTCGGGTCTATGAAGGGATATTCTTAATGCTTGGTATGAGAACCATATGTTGTTATCTTACCTAAGGGGTCGTTTGTGTGTCTCGTGGTGGGGGTTATGGTCAGTTTGTTCTTGGTGGAAATGGATCTTGCTGTTTTGGTTTCGTCCAAATCTTGTTGGCGGCTGGCTCTCAAAGGGAGTGACTCGGGTGATATGTAATGGGTTTTCTATATTCCTCTAGAGTGTTTCGTGGATGGGTGAGGTTCCCTTGAGAGTCTGTTTTTCGCGCCTTTTTCCAGTTTTGGGTCAACAAGGTTCTTTGGTTAGGAATATGGGAAATTGGGCAGAGGATGAGCAGGAGTAGAACTTAAGTTGGATTTTTGTTTGGGAGTAGGAGTTGGATGACAACTTGGTCTCAGTTTTGGTGGTCATTACGCTTTTGCAACATGAGTATTTTTTTTATCGTGGAAGCATGACTCGAGTGAGGTTTAAGCAATTTATTCAGCCTACTCAACTCTTTATGTAGAGGGAACTTGTCCATAAGAGGAGGTCCAACTTTTAGCGAAGGTTTGGAAAAGTTAGGCACCCTCAAAGGTTTTCACCTGGAGTTGCTTCACGATACGGTTCTACCCATCAAAATATTTGCAGGCATTGAGTTATTGTTGATCCTAGTGATGCGTCGTGTATGTTTTGCAAGGTGACGATGGAGTTCTAACCATATGTTTGTCACTTGTGATTTCTCTTCGAGGGTGTAGTATAAGTTTTAGGTGGTTAGGGTGAGTGTTGGTGTTGCCTTAAGATTTATTCACACTTTTTGCCATTTTTTTATCTCTAGGAGTTGGGTCTAAAATCAGACTAGGTTTAACTTGATTTGGCATTTGGTTTTGTGGTATGTCCGAAAAACCCAAAATGATTTCATATTTTCTAGATTATCACTTGATGTGGTGCAACTAGTTGACACAATTATTCTTTCATTCTAGAACTGGTTTTTCAGTAAGAAATTTTGGTTATCCCTATACACACTATGAGTGTTGGCGCTGATAAAGTTATGTGGGGTCGGCTTGGGTTGGTTTCTGTTAGCTCTCTCATCAGAGTGTAGCTTTTGGACTATTTGCCCTTTGGTTTGTTTTCGTTTTTGCTCGTTTGGTGTTGATTCCTTGGTGTTGTTTTATCGCTTGGTTCTTTCTAGTTTTGGTTTATGGCTTTATTTTTGTAGGCTTAATACATTATTTGGTCCTTTAACTTATTTTTGGTTTTCAATTTGGTCCTCTTTCAATTTGGTCTCATAAATCTTCGTCGTTTACTATTGTGGTCCTCTCCGTTAGTATTTTTCAAAATCTGTTAACTCCGTCCCACGTGTCATTTAAGATTGGTGATCAACGGTTGGATTTAAAAAGCACACATGGCATATTGTGGACTCACAACATACGATAATTCTTATTATGAATATTATTTCACTACAAAAAAAAAAACACAACTATTTCCACTTTCTTTCTTCTCTGACAGGCGCTTCCTCTTGAACCACCATCAAAATACTTCTGACACCATTACTCCACCGTCCGACGTCGTTTTACCACAACACTACCACCATTGAACTACTCTCATCTTCCTCTTCAAAAAGCCACCGAGTTATTATCAGATTGGTAACATTTTAAAAACCCTAACCACCACCTTCTCTTACTTTCCGGCCACCATAAATCTCCATTTGAAAAACTAATATGATTTTCTTCTTCCCCATGATGTCTGCAACAAAACCCCTATATTTATTTTGGGATCAGAGAACTTTCACCGGCGACCACCGTGCCGGAAAGTGCTGCAACCGCGCCGGAGACCACCGTGTTGAAGAACTTTCACAGATAAACACATGAACTCGTCGTTGGATATGCTTGCTACAAATATGGATTGTTTCCCTTCTTCCAGTACTGTTACTTACGAGCCCTATAATAATTCTTCTAAATGGCAAAACGTTTCTCTTTCAGATTCAAATTTTATTGCTGGTAATGAATCTGATAGTTCCTATTTGAGCTACTCAAAATTGGCTAATCATGAGAGAAAAGTTCAAGTTGGAATGGAAAGAAATAACAAAGACGTGAGCCCAAAATCGGTACTAAGAAACTTAGCAATGACCTATGAGAACATTCCTTCTATTATAAGGAAAAGATATGCTTCTGGGAAGGGTTCAATGAAGAAGAAGGAAAAGGTTTCTAGAGATTTTCATGAATTTGATAAATGGATTTGATTGTGAGTTAGATGATGGTGGTGGTGTTTATTCCAGATTTAAGCATTTGATTATATGATTTTTGATGAAGTTGAAAGATAAATTTTTGAAAGAAAAAAATTGGATTTAAAAAAAAAAATTGGATTTTTTTTTATGAAGGTTGATGAAAGTTATAGGAAGATGTAGAGGGAAGAAGATGACAATAGAAGTTATCATATGTTGTGAGTCCATTGTATCTTAGGTGTGTTTTTCAAAATCCAACCCTTATCACGAATTCTAAATGACATGTGGAAATGAGTAAACGGATTTTGCAAAAAACTAACGGAGAGGACTAAAATAGTAAACGGCAGAAAATTTATGGGACCAAATTGAGACATTTTATAGTTAGGGGACCAAATTGAAAACTAAAAATAAGTTAAGGGACCAAACGATGTATTAAGCCTAGTTTTTATCTTTGGTTCTATCAAGTTGCTGGTAGTATCTTTGATTTATGCAACCGCCTCTTTTATCGGGTACATTTCACTCTTGGTACATTTCATCATATAAACTAACAATCACTCTTTTTTTTTTTTTTTTTTGACGAACTAACAATCACTCTTGCTACGTTACATCATATAAACAACTCACATAAGACACAACAAACAATTAAGAAAAACTTAAAAAATCAGGCAATAGAAAGGCCAAGCCATGAGAAAATTTGTAGAAGCTGGTGCTTCTGTTTAAGCATTGACGACATCAACACAAGATTTCATTGTGAAACTTAATACAAAGCAAGAAGTTCTTTAAAAAGTTGAATTAGTAAAAACGGAATACAGAATTGCAGCACAAAACTATATCTGAGGAATTATATGAATAACAAGGCAAACCAACACACAAATACAATTCATAGGTCTGAAGACTAAATCCCTTTTCCATCAAAACTGAAGAAAAACTAGAAAACTCTAATCAAAGAGTGAGAATCCCATATCATCATCTTCCTCCTCTTCCTCGACCTTTTCTTCTTTCTTTGCGGCAGCAGGGGTATCATCAGCTGGTGCAGCACCTTCTGCAGGTGCAGCAGCAGCACCACCCCCTCCAACAAAAACTGCACCACCCACGACCACCTAAACAAAATAACCAACAAAGGCAATGAGTAACTTGATCAATGATCCACCTAGGTTAAACCCAAGAACTATCACATGACCAAAAAAAGCCATTCATCACCAATAACACCAGAACACAGGCTAATTCAACAAACATATGCGCAAAATTATACACTATCAGAGCAAATGAATCGCCAGACAAATTAAATGGAATTATAATTATAGTTTTTAGATATTAATTTCAGTGCACAGAATGTGTAAAACTTTTTTACACATGCACATCCGCTCAAATCACACTACATCTGGGATGATGTTGATTAGATTGGAATTGGATTAACGTGTTAAAAACCATATTCCATTCACTAGTCTGGAAAAAAAATCTCACAAATGACAACAACACAAACTAGCAAATATCTAAGATCCAGCAGAAATTTTTAACAAAAAAATTACATAACAAAAACCAAATCAACAACCTCAAATTTCATACAAATTTTAATATTACATATAATCTGTTTAACATAATAGAATAAGATAATTAACTGAAATCTCATGCAAAAACAAAGCCCTGGATTGTAATCGAGCGAAGATCGGCGGGGTACCTGGAAGACAGCAGAGGAAGGAGAGATGGGAGAGTAAGAGGACTGAACACCACCGGTGGAATCAACAGCGAGAGCAGCTTGAACAAGTTTCCGTTGGATCTCGAAGGTAGATTCAGCGGAGGCTTCGATGTCGCCGGAGTGTTGCTTTGCGGTCCATTCGGCGCCGGTTTTGTTGAGGACGAATGTGAAGACACCCATGGCTGATGCTCTCTGTGGTGAAAGTGAAAACCCTGGTTGGATGTTGAAGTTGCGCAGAGAGGAGTGACGGCAATTTGGTTGAACGAGTGGTTTATGTATGGGTTTGTGGAACCCTAATTCTGTGTTGACGCGAAAAGTCCATTTTGTCCATTACGGTGGTGTAAAGCGTAAACATTATTTTTGTTTTTGTTTTTGTTTTTGTTTTAAATGCAATTTTGATCCTCCTATTTTTAATTTTGATATTTTTTTCTAGGACTGGTATTTCAGTCACCCTATCCTAAAAGTTAACAAAAAAATTTAGTCCCCCATTCTATTTGGATTATGTGGCGCGATAATTAATGATGTAGATCCTACATGGCATTGATGATATGGTATCATCATCATACTTTCATTTCCATGTCAATAATATTAAAATTACATTGAAAATTTTAATAATTAATTTACAAAAAATCTGAAAATCAAATGTCTAAATTCAAAAACCCTAATATTACAAAATCCCCAAATTGAATTTCCTTCCTAAATTAAATCAGGCATCCATTGTTCCGAGGAATAAATATCCCACCAAAATAAATATCTCATTAAGACCCGTGTTTGGGGGACTGTGGACTATCGACTTCGTAATTAATGGCTTCGTCTTGTCCCACGACTTGTGTTTGGGGGGTTGTGGATCGTCAATATATAATTAAAGGCACAACACCCTCCAGAAAGGCCAAAATGGCCTTAGGTGCGTCCTCTTAAGGACGTCGTCTCAAAAGGCTTCTAGAAACATCTAGAACGGTCTAAACTTGACTTAGGGCTCAAGTTGATTGGGGCCTGAGTCACAGAAATATAGGCCAATAAAGGCTATAAATACCCCTCTTAAGATCATTCTCGGGAGATGACCAAAAACTGACTAAACCTTAGTTTCAGATATTTACCCACTGCATGTACATAAAGTATAATAAATGATACCCCTAGTCAATTTAGGGGGGGAAAAATAAATAAAAAAAGTTTAATCTCATTATGAAGAGCAACTCTAAATTTGGTCAACCAGTCGGCACAAAAGTTTCTTTCATGCAAGATGTGAACAAGAACAATGTTTCAGTTTCTAGTCAGGAGGGATCTAATGTCATCAACAATCACAACATGAAGATGAGTATACATAACTCCCTTTTTGAGTAAACCTTTTGGAATCAACAATCGCAACATATGTAATAAAAAAAAAGGAGAGAGAGTTGCCATATTAATAACTCTTACACATTGGTATTAGCAACATACGTGTGTAGAGGAAAGAAGAAACGGAATGAGAGAAAATGTAAATGGCGAGGTCTATTCGAGTTTTTAAAGTGGTTTGTCATTGGTGTAAAAATTTGGGACAATTTTTAGTAGTAATGTGGGTAGATACAATCTCTACTAAAAATAAGATAAGTACTCAATTTAAGTTTTAACGGTGGAGATCCTCTTGCAACATGATTTTTATCAAGAACGGTTTTTATATGGTCACAAGACTAAATGTTTAATGCTTAGTGTTTAGATATACACAAAAGATACATTTTTCTAATAATAATAAGAAAAATTGATCTTATAATTGGAGATATGTGTCTCTTTGTGTGTATGTGCCTAAACTCTAAACACTATATATATTTAATTTTGTCATCATTAAAGACCTGTTCTTCCATCAAACATAGAAGATAATACTTTTTTGGTTATTTTTTTACAAAAATCGTTCATACTTTAAATTTGTTGATTATTTTGCTCACATTAGAATGTTTCACGAAAATATCGAACATAACTTTTTGGTGTTGTTGTTGATATTTTTAGAATTTTTCAATAATTAGATGTGTTTCAACGATGTATTTTTAATCATTAGATGTGTTTCAACAATGTATTTTCAATCAAATTTATAATGCACTGAGTAACGTTTATTATTTTTACGGTCAATTCTATGATGCACTTTTGAGATAAGTCTTGCATACAAATTAAATTTACATCATTAAATTAATAATTTCATCATTAAATCAAATAAAATATGATGTGACTTATTGATGCAATAGTGAAAAATCATTTGTGCATGGTGCAAAACCAATGTACTTGTTCATGTTAAGACGAAACATATTTTTAGCTAGTAAAAATGAAATAGTGTACCCAATAAGTATGAAAATATAAAATAAGAAAGCAAGCATATTTCATTATGAAACTTATTTGTATTTCATGTGCAAATATTTAATTAAAACACATTGATGGTAAATTCAACATTTCTCCACTTTAACTCTAAATTAGTGATGATGTCAATTTAACCATCGATCACCGTACTTTTTTTCCCCTGCATCTAACTACACCACATAGCTTTACAAGCTTCCACCCTTATCTCTTCAACCATCAGAATGCCTTTTGCCCTCTTGAAAATCCTTGCATCCAACAAAACTAGGACTTTTAGGTAGTTCCACAAGATTCACCATAACCTCTTCAATCACGGAACGTCTTTCATCTTCTTGAAGATTTCCTTGCATCCAAATTACCCTTGGTCATTAAGGTAATCCCACAAGTCATGTCATATATTCTTCAATCCCTAGATACCTTCCGTCCTCTTGAAGAATTCCCTTGCTCACAACTACATCATATCACCCAAGGTCTCCTTAGTCGTACCATTTCGGTGTCACTACTCCACCTCAAGCCGAGCTTTCTCTACCTCAACTTCCAAATGAGTACTTAGATTATGTCTTTCACCTTGAAACTTCGCCTTTAAGGTTGATTATAAGTATCCTTACATCCGTCTCTCCATAATGATCATGAATATTCTCACCGTCGCCTCTCCAGATTGATGTTGATTGTTTAACGTCTCTCCAAATGACCACCCCTCTACTATAAGGTCATCTTGCAAGCGTCGTCGCTTCCAAGGTGAGAAAATTCAACTTCTTCATCTCCCAACAAGACACATTGGTCCAACATGCACCACTTCAATAACAACCTTTGATTTATTATAAAAGTATTATGACGGACAAGATTCAAATTTGGATACCTTTAAACTAGGTTCCTATAAAGAGGATACAAAATGGAGAAGTTCTTGAGTCCCTATAAAGAGGCTGCCATCTGCAACTTGTTGCACTGTATTATTATTATTTTGACAGATTGGGTCTTAAACAAATTTGATATATCTCTTTAAATTGAAAACTATAACAGAAGATGATAATATATGTTTACAAAAAAATTCTCGTAATCACAACAAGAAGGCATACACACATCTTGCAAGAATTTAATATTTTCCCACAACCAATGTTATAGTCAAATCGAAAACCTTCAAGTTTGTTGATCAAAACGTCAAACAAGTTCAATCGCAGATTGAAACTTCAACCGTTAAATTTGTAGATCGAAAACCAAAATTCAGCTGCTTTTAAATCGTGAACCGTAGATTAGGAAACACATAATAAGAATCACATACAAGGAATCAATGGTTTTGGGTTTAGTTTATGTTTCAATTATGGGTTCTATGAAACTCTGCATGTTCCATCGAAGAGGAATAACTATCTTTTATTTATTGGGGGTAAAACTTCTAATGGTTATAGGTTTCATAGATCCAAAATAATGGCATTAATTAAGAAAGAACAAACCAATGCGCACAACACGTGTTGTCTGATTTAAATTTATTAAATTTAATGAATAAAAGATTTACTACTATGTTTACACCTTATAGTGGTCCTTCTACCTTTTGATCTGGAAAAAACCTGCTACAATGAGTCTTTCTGACGGTGTAAATGGGACCAATGTAATTGGTGGTGCAAACTAACTGCACCGTATAATGAAATGATACAATTGAAAAATTATTAAAAATTGAGACTCTGGTTGGCTTGTTTGTTCGTTGTTGTGCGGAGAGTCTAAAAAGCCTAACCCCATATGTTTAAACTCTCTCTATCCCCTATTTCTCATCACAACCAAACAAGAGAAATACTCATCCTCTCTCTCTCTCTCTCTCTCTCTCTCTCTCTCTCTCTCTCTCTCTCTCTCTCTCTCTCTCTCTCTCTCTCTCTCTCCCCCCCCCCCCTTTTCCTCTTATGCCAAACACAATGTTAAGGATTGAATAATTTTTTATCTTGTTTGATGCTTGGCGAGCATAAGATTATTTTGATATTTTTTTTATACAGTTTGTATTTGGGACAAAGTTGTCGTATATGGTTTATTGGGGGATAAGAATTTCAGTTTTTGTCAGGTATCTTGTCTCTTAATTTATCCAATCTCATATGCACGATGTTCAGTATTTATGATGCAGTCAAAGGATGTAACTAAAAATTATGAAAAATCGAAATTATGGTTTGTTCGTTGCTCATCAAAGAGTCTAAAACACGTGGGTCCTACATATTTTAGTATCTCACCTCTATTTATCACTACAACCAAACAACAGAAATACTCATTTCTCTCCTATCTCTCTCTCTCTCTCTCATCAAACGCAGTCTAAATATGTGGCAACATATGTGTGAAATAACAATAACTGCATGTAAATTAAATCCATATAACATTATTATTTAAAATAATGATATTTATTTTTTAACTTATTTTTGTGTCGGTCATTAAGACTGTGTTTACAAATACTCCTTTGAGAAGTTGGTGCAGTTATATTGCAGATCCACAACAACATTGATTTGCAACACACTTGCCACCTCTAAAATAATGATTATCTTTACAATAAACATCACAAAATTCATTATCTGGACATGGATGTTGGCCAAGACAATTAGGAAAAGGGATATACCGAAATCAACCGAGAGAGTAAGGCCCGTACGTAAGGATCACCATGTGATTAACATGTGCAACTTGACAACCGATTAGGTTAGAACGTCCCGACAAACTCATCACTTCGATAGTCTACTTAGAATAACTAAACACAACATGATTGTTAATTAATTCCAACAAATGAATAGGGGGAGTCGAAGAATCCTAACTGTTGCTTACATTTCTGCAACCAACATAGGTAACTTGCTCTATTGCAAACACATAAAAATAAGTAACGCGAATTGTTTAGATGAAACGACAATCCATGTGGATACGATACTCTACTTATCACTTTATTACTTGGTAAATAATTTGGTAACATAAATCCAACCATCAATAGTATTTATGTTATATACAATATACGCTTAAAAATTTGCACATCACTCATTGCAGATTTATATGCTAATATTTCAAAATCAAACTTTACATATATCATTATGAGAAAGTTGATATTTAATTTTTAATACTAATGATTATTTTAAAATTATCAAATTAATGTAGTGTTTCTATTGATTTCTTTATATGCAAACTAGCGAAAAGACGGGCATTCACGTGCCCGTCTTTCCGCTCTTTTTATTGCGCCAACATTTGAAAATTATGAACGGTGTTTTTTTTTTAAATGAAATTTTGATTTTGATTAAAACTAATAATATAAATGTTTGTTTCTTTCAAGTTATAACAAATCAAACAATGTTTCAAAAAAAAAATCAAACTAACCATGATTATCTATTTCAAAGATATCAACAATATAACAAAAAAATATAATCTAAATTCTTTTTTTAATGACACCAACAACAATCGTAAGTATAAATATATTCTTCTAGTTTGTTACACTTTTTAAATGATAAAGGAAAACAACCTGACATATATAAATCTATATCGTGTTTGTTACATTTTTTAATATTTAAATTTATTCTTATCTATTTGTTACATGTATTATTTGTATTGAAAATTGAGGGCATTTTTGGAAAGAGAAAAATTCAACCCAAGAGAGCTGAAAGAGGTTGTTTTCTTTATATCCATATATATATACTATATCTATACTATATATAAAGAAAACTACCCCTTTCACACTTTTGGATTGGATTTTTCTTTCTAAAAATACCCTCAATTTTCAATACAAATAAAACATGTAACAAATAGATAAAAATAAATTTAAATATCAAAACAAATGTAACAAACATGATATGAATATTTATATGTATGTTTTTTCCCTCATCATTGTAACAAACTAGATGAATATATTTATACTTACATTTTCATTATCCCAATTATACCCTTAAACAAATTTTTCTATAATAAAGATCGTTGTTGGTGTCATTAAAAAAAGAATTTCGATTATATTTTTTTATTATATTGTTGGTGTCATTGCAATAAATAATGTTTGGTTTCTTATAACTTTTTTTTTCGAGGGAATGGTTTCTTATAACTTGACATCAACAAACATTTATTTTTTTTTTGTTTTAATCCAAATCAAAATTTCATAAAAAAAAACACCGTTAATAATTTTCGAACGTCAGCGCAATAAAAAATAAACGGAAAGACGGGTACGTGAGTGTCCGTCTTTTCACTATTATAGTATAGTATAAATTAGTGAAATTAAGAGATTAAAAGAGATGAGAATATACTTTTTTCCTATATTTATACTAAAATACATTTTTTTTCCTATATTTAAGGAAATTGGATAACAAGGAGAAGAAAAAGGAAACAAATTAGTTTTATATTTTTAAAAATAACCATAGGCACATAAGAAGATCATGAGTTTTAAAAATGACAATTTTGATTTTTTTTGTTGCTAGAGTACGATTTTTATATGAGTTTAATGGTGGTTCTCTCAAAAAAATGAGTTTAATGGTGGTGAGTTGACGGTCCAAAATAATTTTTCACATACAACCAATCAAAACATTTAGAATTGCCACATCATTTAATGTTTTTAATTTATGTGGCAATTCAGAATATTTTGATTGGTTGTATGTGCAAAATTATTTTGAATTGTCAACCCATCACCATTAAACTCTTTTTAGATATTGTTATTATGTTAGTAGATAGAAATTGGCTACATTTTTTTTAGGGAAGAAATTGGCTACATTTGTAATGATCATTATACTCATTTAATTTTTTAAAAAACAAATAAATTAGTTCCATAGTTATCCATGCAAATTGGTTACAACCATTATTCGTAATTAATATTTTTTTTAAAAATAAATTAAATTTTGCAAATTTAACATCATACACGTAAAATTAGGGAGATCACAAGTTTTAAAAAGAACAGTTATGAAATTTTTTTGGACTTCGATTTTTATATATTGTCTGCAAAATTACCCTTATGCACATAGAATTAAAGAGATCACGAGTTTTAAAAAGAATTATTATAAAATTTCGCTGGACTTCGATTTTTATATATTGCCAGTAAATTTTTATTATTTTTAAACATATTTTTGTTTTCATATTTGATACTCTATTTAACGTTCATGTTAAAAAATCGTCAACATTCAAATATTGCACAATCAAGTTGCTACGATGACATTAACGAAGATATTTATATGTGCGCGCACTAGTTTTGGTGTATAAATATTCATTTCATTTCACATATTATAGAAATGTGTACATTTATACCATGTATTTACTACAAAACTATACTAATAGATATTTTCATTTATTTTAGGAAGTGGAGATGATCTGCACTTATTTATTAGTAGTCTCAGTACTAGGATCAACACCCCAAAGCATGCTCATAAAGGGATCTAAAAAGAGTTCTCCCTGGGATCTAAATCCAAGTCTTTAGCACCAAACACGCAGTCATGTTTCACTGCAAGAAAGGCAGAAAATCTATCCATGAACATGGTCTTTCTGGGATTGCTACGACGTCTTTGGAATGCCACACTCAACCAGACATCGTAGCAATCTTAAAAATAGCATGTTCATGGATAGATTTTCTGCCTTTCTTGCAGTGAAACATGACTGCATGTTTGGTAGTAAAGACTTGGATTTAAATGAGATAAGTATGTATATGAGGTATTTTTCTATTTCCTCTCTCCTACCCTTCTTCCAATACCACTTGTTCTTGTATCAACACCTGAGATCTTAATATTTTCACTATATGATTATTTGCAAACTTTTCATGGGCAGCAGCGAAGCTAGCACAATTTTTACGAGGGGGCCAGATATAAAGAAGAAATAAAATATATTTTAAAAAACTAATATATTAAATTTAATAAATAAGTAAGATAAATTCACAATAATTTTTACTTATATTTAATGAAACGACAACGAAGAAAATAAATCTAACAATAATTATTTATAAAAGTTGAACTCTATGAATTTTTAAGAAGTCAAATTTATCTATAATTGATACTAAACTAAATAAATTATCAATATTTATTAATATCGTTCCTCTTTAAACCAACAAAATTGTTTGGAGTAGCCAAATAGTATATTAATGGGATAGCTACATACAAAACTATATTGATTATTCTAAGATTTTTTTTCCTTTTTGGGGTAGCCAATGCTACCCCATTGATACAAAGCCAATCGCCCTGTTCATGGGACATGTCATGCCAAGTTCTCCACAAACTTAACCGTTCCATTGTGTGCGCGCGTGCGCGTGAGCGTGCGCGCACACATCACACGCACGCCCGCACCCGCACATATAAATGGTTAGGTTGTATGAAATTTAACAGTAAATTTTATAACTAGTTATTACATGCGGATTACTTGTTTTTAAAAAGACTCATATTCTTCATACTTTTACCAAAGAATATTTTACGGAAGAAAGAAAAACAATGCTTACCTAGTGGTGTGAAAATAATTAATATGAAGAAGAGTTTTTTTAACATGTGCAAATTTCACATGTTAAGAAAATTAAAAAAGTAAGATTCTATTGAAACTTGTGTATTAATTAATATTAAATATATATATATTTTTTATAAATAATTGTTGATTTATAATAAAAAGTTTATCTTTTTAGTTGTTCTAACACATGCAAATATTATACAATTTACTCATGTTAAAAAGTTAAAAAATACTCCATCCGTTTCAAAATGAGTGTCGTTTTAGGTGTTTACACACATATTAAGAAATGCAATGATTAAAAGAAAGAGAATGGTTATTTTACCAAATTATCCTTATTAACTATTGGTTAGTTTTAAAAGTAATACTTTGGAAGTAGTGTGCAGAGTATTAATTGGAGGGTATAATTGAAAAGAAAAAGTTATTATTGCAATGGAAACTGAAAGTGACATTCATTTTGAAACAATTTTTTTTGCCTAAAGCGACACTCATTTTGAAACGGAGGGAGTAAAAATTATGATTCCATTGAAACTCATAATAACAACGTTGAAGTTGAATACTTTCGTGGGCCCGTGGCCTTGTTTGTTGGAAGGGTTTGCACAATTTTTCTTTGTATCCATGCAGATCAGCTACCGTGGGTTTGTCTGATTTTTTTTCTTTAACCGTGTCTTTCTAGGATAATACTTGGGTGATATTATAGTTGGTAACATTGGTAACATTACCAACCACAATGTTACAAATGTACAAAACAACAAAAAAATCTTGTGAAAAAAAAGAAAAAGAGAAAAAAGCTAAATGTGACATCGTGGTTGATCAATATCACAAATGTCACCAACTACAATGTCACCAAAATGCTACCCGTCTTTCTCTTAGTTCTACTTTTTGATTTAAGAAATATATAAGAAAGCAACTCAGTTATACTATCTATTACTGCCTGTGTCCTTTTCTCTTATAGATTTAACTTACTATACTTGTTTGGAACAAGAGAGAGACTAAGGGTGTGTTTGGTTGGGACTCTTCCAACTTTGTAACACATTATTTAATGTAACAAGACCTTCAATAGTACTCCCTCCATCCCGCAATACTTGACCTACTTGACAATTTCTCGTTTGGTTGCGTGGTGGGGAGCCGTAAACGTGAGTTTAGACATCTTAAAAGTGAATTTGCTAAAAAATTGATGTTTGGGTAGCCATTTTTAAAATTGAGTCTGGCATCAAAAAGCAATTCCAATTGAAGCTGGTATTAGTAGCTTTTGCAAACAGCGTTGGAAATTGATTACAATTTATTTATTATGTTATGAGTGGATGCTCTCTTTTTACATATTTATCCTTTCCTTTAAACCTTTTCACACAACACATTATTTAGGAGCTGCGATAGTTTTTTTTCTTCCAGTAGATCATAAATTGCACTAAAACAATAACTTGCTAATTAGAAAAAATTGCTGATATATTTTGTACGATTAAACTCCAGTCTTATTTATTTTGACGTAGTACATGATAAAAGCCTGCCTATTTATATTATAGGTTTCTTATTCTTAATAATTTAAATTCACGTTTTTCATGGACGTTTTTATCATATCAACCCATAATATATGATTTAAATAATCTATGAATAATTTTGTAAAAACAATTTTATAAATAACTAATTTTTTTACAATTATAAATTATTAAATTTAATGATACAAATTAAACTTGAATAATTATATAAAATTGAAATGAAATATAATTATAAATACTTATAATTATAATGACGCCCATTTTGGTAATTATACATTTAAAATCAATTTTGATTCAAACTATCCAAACAACATACATTGATAAGAATCACTTTCATATTAATGTATCCAAACACAAATTAATTTCACTCAACTCACTTTTGATTAGAATCAATTCATTCAAAATCAATTCTATCAAAATCAATTTTTATCACCGCGAAACCAAACACACACTATACTTGTTTGGAACAAGAGAGAGACTAAGGGTGTGTTTGGTTGGGACTCTTCCAACTTTGTAACACATTATTTAATGTAACAAGACCTTCAATAGTACTCCCTCCATCCCGCAATACTTGACCTACTTGACAATTTCACACATATTAAGAAAAGTGTAAAGCTGAAAGAAAGAGAATGATATTTTTACTGAATTGCCCTTATAAGTAATGATTACTTTTTAAGTAATGATTACTTTCTTTGTTCTACTACCACAAAGTATTTATAAGGGGTAAACTTGTCAAATTAAGCTTAAAAATTTGAGAAGGTCAGGTATTGTGGGACAATTTTTTTTTTCCAAATAGGTCAAGTATTGCGGGACGGAGGGAGTAACATTCTACCCACAACTGCATTTTATTTTAGGGTTAATTAAGTTTTTAGTCCCTATAAATATACCGAATTTCGTTTTTAGTCCTTATAAAAAAATTTGACAGATTTTGGTCCATATAAAATTTTTCAGCACTTAGTTTTAGTCCCTATTAAATTAAAATTTGTTTAATTATGCTTAAACTTCTAAATTTTTGAAAGATTTTTTACAGTCATGTTCATAATATCGTAAGACACTCTTTTATAAAATCTTGTATTTTTTTAACATGTAATGAATTAAATATGAATTTTTCTAAAAGCCAAATTTTCAAGATTATATTAATAAAAATTTGGACCTAATAATAAAATTTTGAGCTACTTTTTTGCAGAGGAACTTTGTATAATGTTCTAAATAAGAGTATGTAAAAAATATGTTAAAATTTTTAAAGTTTAAGCACAATTAAGCAAATTTTAGTTTTACAAGAACTAAAAGTATGTGTTGGTCCTTATTAAATTAAAATTTGTTTAATTATACTTAAACTTTTATGTTTTTAAATAATTTTTAGCAGACATGTTAAGAACATTATAATAATATCTTTTATAAAAAAGTAGATTTTTTTAACATGCAATGAATTAAATATAATTTTTTTAATTGCCAAAAATTCAAGATAAAACTAACAAAAATTTAGACCTAAAAATAAAATTTTGAGCTAACTTATTGCGGAGGAACGTTTTATGATGTTATGAACATGTCCGTAAAAAATCTTTCAAAAATTTAAAATTTTAAGCATAATTAAACAAATTTTAATTTAACAGGGACTAAAACTACGTGCTGAAATTTTTTACAGGGACCAAAATCTGTCAAAAATTTTTGAGGACTAAAAACGAAATTTGGTATATTTATAGGGACTAAAAACTTAGTTAACCTTTATTTTACATGTACTATGACCATGTCACGATTTTAGTATGAAAATTTTTCTTTGGACGTGTTAGATTTCTGTTTGGGTTTTTACTATTTCTGTTTCGTCGGACAAAAATAAAGTTTAAAACGGAAGTGATTTTGAAAAAATCTATAAGTATTTGTTTGACAAAAAAATTAATATGTATTGATTTTATTGAGTAAACTATGAAATTAGTCCCTGATTTTGGTAGACACTATCAAATAAGTCATTTTTCTTATGAATATTTAAAAAAGGTTCATGAATTTATCAAATTTTATTGATATTAGTCTTTATAAAAACATGTTAGAGACTAAATTTATAGTAAATGGATAAAGATATAGACTGAATTGATTGATAATTGTTACGTAAAATATATAGGTCCGTTTGGTGCGCATGATAGAGAGACAGAATATGATATAAGTATCATATCATAAACCTATCACTAATACTATCTTATTCACCCTTTATAATTCTAATCCTTACTTTTTATTGGGTTAGAAACCTGATAGCATAGACTTATCATCAACGCGCATGCTATTTTCTTTACCCTCCTTCGATTCCCAATCCAGCCTATTCTTCCATCTCTCGTGTAACCGTCCTCTTCTATAGATATACATTTTTGAGCTTTCCTTTCTCTTTTGCTTATTCACTAGTCACTACTGTTTCGATTGATATAATCGTACAATTTTTTTCAATCGTTAATCTTTTTTAATCAACAAATCCAATTTTTTTCAATCACTTATTCACAGTTTTTGTTTGTCCTTCATTATAGCTTCAATCGATACAAATACTGTTCAGTTCCTTTGCTTTGTTGTTCTATAGAAACAATTTTGTGCTTCCTCTATTTTTGTTGCTTTCCATTTATCCTAATCCCCATATTACGATTGGAAAAAAAAAGTTCATGTTAATTGAAATACTCAAGATTATCTTGGTACTGGCACTACTAATTTCCAAGTGCACTGTAACAACATTTATCATTGACAAGAATCCTAACGACTTTAAATAATTCATTTTCCATCCTTTTCAAAACTCTATTAGTGATTAAACTTACAAAGTATTGATTGATGATACATTAATTTGGAGACCACTTATTTAGAGATCAATGTAGGTTCTTTCCAAATTTAATTTATCATTTTACAAAGGTTTTTTTCCAGTGAAAGTAGAGATCGTATCTATTAAAAGGAAAGTATTATAGTGAAACGTGCTCTTCCAATTACAAAGTTCCCATACTCTGAAAAAAACACGAGGCTATGAACACAACTAGTTACCTACGTAACTCGTTTACAGCATGGTGGGATGCAACACTTACGCACCTCACCACATCAAAAGCTCAACAATGAGGTTCAAAATTTTCCTTTTTCTTTTGCTTTCCTTTGTAATAATAATAAATGAATAATTTGAAGCCAAACTACTTGCAATGTAGAACAAATAGTGCACATCCATGAACTTCCAAATCCATGAATATCGTCCCTTGCGTTGTTGCGACGTTCTTTCCACTCCACACTTCTTTACCGTGACAGAAATTGATTCGTCTGCCAGGGAAAACCTTAGCCAAATCTGATGTCTTTGCATATACTGGTGTCTTCTGTTCATTTAGATTGAAGAAAGCCAGATACACTTCTCCTTTTCTTCCCGTTGCAATCCAAGAGCGAATCCCACCTGAAACTACATTTGCTGCACAAATGTCCAATTTCCATTATGAGTAATAAAAACGAGGAAGATTATACAGCTAAAAAAATAATTAAGTTCTAGAATGAGGAACATATATGTACTAAAATTCACCTTCTATATATTTTACTGTTGCACAGAGACCCGAGTAACTGTTTACCAGGGTCCCATTGGAGTTTAGCTCCCAAATCTGTTACAAACAGAATTGATCATCTTCCAGTTGAATCCACAAATATCAGTAATACAAATTGGCCAATGCATATTTTGTCTAGCTACTAGCTAGGGATAAACAAGCATATATCCTTTAAAAATGTGGTGCGTAATTTGAGAAAAGGACTATAATGATTGATTTTTTATTTTTTTTAATTTAAATGTCTAAATTGCAATTTTGCGAAATTGAGGGACTAAATTGACTGACCTTTACAATTTCAAGTTTAAAATGTGTATCTAATCGATATACATGTGCATAAAAGTTTCAGACTGTCTGTCCATAAAAATTAATCTAAAATCAATTACAATTTCTTCCCAGATAAGTTTGATTCTTGAGTTAATTTTTATATCTACTCTAGAGACAAACTGCAAACATGGAACATATACAGGACTCTACCTGAAGATTAAGAGTCACATGCTACACTTGTACATGAAATATGGACTATAATATACCTGATTTGTATCCAATCTGCAAGGAGAAAATGTGCCTTTGTTGAACTCTTTGGAAGTAACTTTTCGTTTTGAAGAACCATCCAAGCAAAATCTCATTTGGTTGGTTGCAACCAAATGATGTTTCCCGCGATAGTCCTCTTGATGCGTAATCTCTCCATCTCTGCAACAATATCAATAAAACAATTTATGTTACTCAACCAAATTATATAAATAGAATAGAGAAAGATAAAGCCTGATTACAATCCGAATCGAAGGTCTCTCTTGTGTACGCAGAAAGGGTTCCGATTCTTGATTTCTAAACTCCCTTTCCAACATATTCTTGCAAGGTCTTGGTTAAGGCTATCAATAGTCCAACCACTTGCTTTTGGTTCTGTGCAGCCAGTGAGGGCTAACGAATGTATATGTTTCTTTCCTTTCTTAGATCTTCTCATTTTTCCTATATGATGCTGATATTCACTCTTCAAGTTCTTCGAGCTCGTGACATAGGGAAACTGTCATTGCAGTAAAAAATGTTATGATTCGTGATAAGTTTATCCCTCACATCCAACTATTTTTCCAAAAAAAAAAGTTTGATGGCTCACATGCCTCTATATTATTGGAGCTGAAATGATTAATCTCTAGTAGGGTTGGATTCGTGATAATTTCATATGTGGCAGGATCGATTCTCCGCACATCGCCTCCATACATCAGGGGAGATTTTGCCAAAGCCCACAGAGTCATCTGTGATATAGTAATGAATTCACTCAAGAGTCCATCATAATGCATGCATTCCAAACACATCATTACAGGAAAATATACGAGAGTAACTCAGTTATGCTATTTATCAATATACCTGTGTTCTTTTCTCTTCTAGATTCAACTTACAATACCTGTGTGGACCTTCATTTGAACCTATAAATTCAAAAAAAAGTTCAAAAATCCATATTTCAGTAAGTCTTTTTAATCAAGAGAGAATGCGTTACAGTCTAGCAGCCGAGCCTCATCACCTGGATCAGTTAACCATCCAAATGGTAGCATGTCCATGTCAGGCCAGGAACTTCCTTTTAAACCTTTTGCTCCTATCATATTAGCTGTAGCTAAGTCCCTGATTCAGAATTTAATGAACTGAAGTTATGTAATATGGTGAATTGATGGTAAAATAAAAGAACATAAACAGAGAAGTAGCATGATTGCAACATATTTCGAAGACTGATAAAAATATCTTAAACAGTTACATATAGTATAAAAAAACTATAAAAAAACTTAATCACCTTGATATATCAAAATGAGCCGCTACATCCTGCCATGTATCCCAGTCATCTCCTGTTATGCGATACATGTTGACTAGTCCACTGACATCCTTGGCCATGGCTGGTGTCACGCGGGTTCCAGGAGATAAAGAATACACAAAGGGACGATTAATCTTCCTGAGAACCTGGCACGACATGTCGTATGATAAGGTTGTAAATAATCATAGTGAAAATATAGAGATCTCAAGCGTTTATACAAAAACAAGTGGTAGTGATGAAAGTAAGAAAGCGGAAACTAAAGAATACCTCAGATACATAGGTTATCTCACTTAAATCCAAGTCCTCTCCAAACACACAGTCATGTTTCACTGCAAGCAAGTCATAAAATCTTTCGATATTACCGCGAAGAATAGGCAAAACTGTGTATATTCTTGTACATGATAATGCAATTCCAAATTAATACATGAACGTATAATCAATCAATACTTTGTAAATTCAAAATCATCATGATTGTTGTCAATGATATGATAAAAATGCTGTGACAGTAATTTAGTAGTGCCAGTACCAAGATCAACACCCCAAGCAGCATACTGCGCATAAAGAGATCTCAAAAAAGCTCTTCCTGCTCCTAACTTTGTATTTACACTCATGAAACCATTAGACATCCATGCACAACGCCTTTCTTGGATTGCTATGTCTTTTGCATACCATACTCGACCAGATTCTTGATAAGCAGCACCCTAGGAAATAACGTGAAAAGGTCAATCAGAACTTTTGTTTTAGATTATGTGTCTCTTTGAATTGGCTTATTTTGAATTCGCTTATTTCAGTCTATCTACTGACATACTTGTGAATTTATAATGCATAAATATATAGAAGATAAATTTATAGCAGAAAATCAAAATAATACCGTTGTTGTATCTAGGATAGGGGTGTTTGCATTCACAGCTTGTGTGCTAATCCCTCTCATAACATGAATTCCAAACTTCAAACCTAAGCTATGTACTTTCTTAGCTACTTCACTGAATCCATTCCCACCTTTGGAAGAAGGCCACCTTCCTGGATCTGGAGCCATCCTTCCCCATTTATCAATCACGTCGAATCCAAGGGAATCACTATAAGCACCCGGGACTTTCTTCCTATACCAGAGGTAATCCACCACAACATACTACAAGGGTAGAACCGTAGCAGCAAATAAATCAATCTATATATATAACCAAAGTACTACTAATGCAGTAAAGTGAAACCATCCATAAGCTATAGTTCGTTTCGGTATTTATACCTCGTATCCATGTGGACGGAGTCGCTGAGAAATAATTTCAGCATTCTGTAAGAACTCTTGTTCAGAAATTATCCAGGAAAATGCATCATAGGAATTCCAACCTCTTGGTGGAAAGCCTACTTGCTGCATGTTACTCTCAGATAAATTTCTTGATGACACACTGAAAACAGGGTTCTAAAGATCATGAATCTCAGCAATATTTTATTTTCTGGAATTAATTCTGGCCAAATTGAAGATTGCTTAATGATTATGAGGTTTAAAAATCTATCCACGCACAGTTCTAAACTGAAGCTTCTTTAATAGTAAGTCAAAATAACATTTGTAGCAGTAAACATAACGTTGAAATCTATATTGAGATAATTCCTGGATTTGACTCCAAGGACTTTGGTCCAAAATGAATTTTATGAGTATGGATCCATCAGAATAATATGAAGCAGATGTGAATTAGTCTCATTTAACAACATTCAGTGGTAAATTATGACAATGTGAATACAAAAGCAAAAAAAAAAAAATATTTGGTTCTGGATCCAACTCTTCAATTAAACATTATAGTAACTATGGAATTACCATTCAAGCTTATTTTGACAGTGTCCCAAAAATGCAGCTTAAAAGAACAGGCAAATAAAGCTCAAAATCCAGTAACTTCAAAGAAGATTCTATGGTTATTGACATACCTCTGAAACCAGAAGCCAAGTAGAACCAAGAAAGAGACTAAGCACAGTGTGAAGCACTTCATAATTGCTGCTGGTACGACTGTTCCACCATACAACACACCTCTTACTTAAATACTCAAAAAAAAATATCCAACTTTTTAGATAAACATTAAATAAGATTTGGAAAAACAAAAACAAAGTAATAAAATAGTGATAATGCCTTGCAAAGCAAAGCTTACATGGCATTGATAGTAACATAACATCTACTTAACATTCTTTCAATTTAATAGACCTTATATCTATGAAGCACATATACTTTTTAGATTAGACGTATCCCGTTGTTGTGTGTCCGACACCAATATTATACTGTATTATGTAATTTTGTTAAATTATTAAAGATGTTGGTGTGTCAGTGTTATATCTGGTATCCGTATCCGTAATTGTGCTTCATAACCACGTATTGATACGGTGACTCAAGATAGACACAAAAGTATTAAAGTTCTAGTATCTCTTATCAAAATGAAATGTTAGGATCATAACTAATAGTGATGTTTATCGGTATTGTTATTAGTTGAATACTTGTGTGGCCTTGTTGAAAGAGTTGCACATTTTTTCTTTGTCGTGATCATTTAAGCCATGGTGGCACATGTACACGTTACATTAAGCGGTCACAATTGAAGAAGAATGCACGTATCTAGTTAAAATGGAATGCACGTATCTAGTTATTATTCCGGTACAAAGAAAAGACTGGGCGCACGAGGGAATTTTAAATAGTAAAATTTGAAGAATGTATTAGGGTTTTTTCTACATTACCCTCTCTTTTTTTTGACAAGAACATTACCCTCTTTTTTTTTTTTTTTTTTTTTTTTTTTTTTTTGAAACAACAAATTTTATTAAACAACCAAATCTCTGCTCAAGACGAACAAAGACGGTGAAAGTAGGAATACAAACAAAAGGCGCCGTATATAGGCGGAACACCCGAAAATAAACACCATAAAAAACACCCCTGAGGATAACACCCACCAAAATACACGTCACCACCTAAAACTGACTCCTATATGAGAACAACCACTGTATAAACGATATCCAACACCATCCGTCGTCACTACTCACCCCCAAAGAAAACACCCAACACCAAAGCTGAGCCACATCCGAAAAGCTCCTATCAAAAAAATCAATCAGCTTCCACCACCTCTCGACCTCCGATCCACCGAAAGAAACCATAAAAAGCCCAAAACCAAAACTGATCCAAAGAACTGACTCCCGATCTCGAATCAAAAGTGATCGGCCCACCAGACTATAGGACCAAATCAGAAGGGCACCCCTCACCCTCAGTACATTAGAGAAACACCAAATCACGCCAAACAATATTGCTGCTAGACACCGACTCCCGATCTCGAAGCAAAAGTAATCGGCCCACCGGCAACCAGCACACAAAAAGTATGACAACGACATGATATGCGGTGGTGCAAACAACAAACATATCAAAAGGAAAAAGCTCAACACAACGGGACCCGCTTCCTCCAAACACCCTAAACACCTTAACAACCCTAAAAACCACAACAAGAGATAGTGACTACGAATAAGGACCCGAGTACCAGAGGCAGCCTCAAAAGGAAATCACCCTCAATAAACACCCAGAATACATTGTCAAAGTGAAAAAAAACGAACACACAGTGATCTCGGGGGAGGCGGGGTCTGCCATCAAACAAGCAAAATCAGAAGCACCACGACCACCGGCGCGAACATCCACACCCACCACGATCCTTACGACGACAAACGATCCGGGAGTTCGTTGAAGGAGGATTAATCGTGAATGAAAGAGATGCCACCACACCTGCAGCCGCCGGAAACGGATCACACCTATCGGTACCACACATCACCCCCTCCACACCACATGTCCGTCGCCACACCGACCACCCCGTCACCACCTACACTCCCACCGAAACACCCACCAACAACCAACACACCTTCATTCGCCGGAAACGGACCACGACACCACCCATCACCACCACCACGTCACCACCCATCACCTCCACCATCACACATCACCACCGCCCCACATCTCCACCACCACAACAACCCACATCGCCGTCCCCCATCCCCACCACCACAACAGCTCACATCGCCGTCCCCCATCACCACCACCACACAACCACCGCAGCAACACCGTCGCGGCCTCACCACCACCGCAGCCTCACCACCAAAAACAGATCCGTGGCAGCTCCACCACCACACCCAAACCAAAAACAAAGAAATGATGATGGAGGAGGGAGTAGATGGGTCGCTGGAGGACCAAGGAAGAAGGAAAGAAGCAAGAAACACTGTCCAAAAAGAAAAATGCAGATCTGAAAACGTCACTGCACCACCGCTGCTTGAGCCACCGCCGGCAGATCTGGACAATATTCCGGTGGTGTGGAGAATCAATTGAAGAATCTCATCACACCACCACTCACCTAGAGCTACATGGTGAATGAAGGTTTTTGGATTTGAGGGAAAGATGGTACTGGTACGGTTGGGAGTGAAAGTAAGAGAGAAGGGAGAGAGAAGTTTTCTAGAGAGATGTTTTTTTCGTAGATATTCTAGAGAGAGGTTTGGTAGATGCTTGTTTTTTTTGCGTGTGAACATTACCCTCTCTTGTTTAGGGGGTATTTTACCCTTTCAAGATATCAAGCAATCAAAATGTAATATACAAATGTAACATTAAATGTCAAATAAATGAGTCAATTTTTTCTATAAAAAAAATGAATTTTAATAATTATTTAATTATATTTAGGTATACAATCTTAATTAATTTACACTATAGGGCTTGTAACAATTAAAATTTCACATCAAATTCAACCTATCATGGCTGTGTTTGGTAACATGAATAAGCTAGCTTATAGCTTGTTGGACTAGCTTATAAGTTCGTTTTGATATAATAAGATGTGTTGGGTAAAAAGCTTTTTCCACTAGCTTATAGCGTTTTTTGAGAAGCTATTTCAAGTAGCTTTTGAGCTTATAGCTGGTAGTTTTTTATATTTTCTTCCAATTTTAACCCTATTAATTTAATTTAATTATTTTTTAATAAAACAACGTGTTCATGGCTTAAAAATAACGGCCAAGTTCATAACTTATTTTTTAATAAAACAATTGTCACGTTTTCTCCTTTGAAAAAAAACTGTCATGCTTTATTTTATTTTTTAACTAGTAATAGACCCGTGCGGTTACGCACGGGTCACGTAACTTTGTTAGTACTATCAAATGTTTTTTTTCTTCATATATTATATATAAAAAAATGTTAAATATTTGAATCGCGTATGTTGTGGATTTTATTTTCTTATGTACACGAAAACAAATTTTTACACACATATAAGAAAGTCAATAAAATAAATTTTTTAAAACTCATGATTATTTTCAAAATATCAACATCAATGTAGTGTTTCAATTAAATAACTTTTTATTTTATATGCAAAACACCATTCAATGTTTTCACCGTACCCATTGTAGATTTTATGTGATTTATCTGCAGAAATAATTTTTTATGTTAATATATGAGAAAGTTGATATGATAAAATCGTAGAAACTCATTAATATTGTCAAAATATAAACATTAATATAGTGTTTCTATTGAATAACTTTTTATTCTATATGCAAAACACCGTTCAATATTTGCACCGCTCCCGTTGCAAATTTTATGTGTTTACTTATGCATAAATAAATTTTATGTACATATATGAGAAAATCGATATGATAAAATTTTGAAAACTCGTGACTATTTTCAAAATATCAACATCGATGTAATATTTCTATTAAATAACTTTTTATTTTATATTTAAAACACCGATAAATATTTGCACCGCACTCGTTGAAGATTTTATATAGTACTTATATACACAAAAATTTTTTTTTAACAATATGTAATAGTCAATATGATAAAATTTAGAAAACTCGTGACTATTTTTAAAATATCAACATCACTGTATTGTTTCTCCAAAATACCGTTAAATATATACACAACACACATTGTAGACTTTATGTGCTTATATCTCCAAAATCAAATTTTATGCATACTGATATGAGAAAGTTGATATGCTTAAATTTTGAAAACTAATGATTATTTTAAAAAATTTAACATTATTGTATCGTTTCTATTAATTTTTTAAATATGCAAATTATTAAGATTAAGAGATTAAAATAGATGAGAACAAAATGACGATATAGAGAATTAGTTAGGCTTGGAACTGATAAATCTGAAAAATAAAGATACAAAGAGAATTAGTTAGGCTAGAAAGATAAACAAAAATATATTTAATAATTTTTTCAAAATGAATAAATTTGTATTTTATTTTGTAAAATGACGATTAAACCCATAAAATTAAGAAGATTGTGAGGATAATTATGAAATTTTACTCGAGTAATATTTTCTAATTTTCTTATATAGTATTAGTAGTAAAAGTAGATATTTAAATTTGTTGTGTGGAATTGAAAAAATAGTTGTCCGTAATTATCATGATAATATATATATATATATATATATATATATATATATATATATATATTGTCTTTTAAGAAGGACAATTATGAAATTTTGTTGGATTTTGATTTTGATATATTTTTTTAATAAATATATTGTTTTTTAATTTTTTTTTTATATATTGTTAGTAGATTAAAAAAACGAATAATATTTAAAATTTTAAAGTATTCCAAAGATTTATTAATTTTGCAACAAAAATACAAATATTGGTGGAAATTTGTTATATCAACTTATCCGTGGAAGTACAAATTAGGAACAATTTTTTTTTTTTAGAGAAAAAATTGGCTACACCTTTTTGTTTTTAATTAAAAAACAAATAATGTTTTAAAAGTATTCCAAAAACTTATTAATTTTTCATCCTAAAAAATAAATATTTATGGGTTGAATTTGATGTGAAATTTTAATTGTTACAAGCCCTATAGTGTAAATTAATTAAGATTGTATACCTAGATATAATTAAATAAAAATTAAAAGTTACCTTATTAAAATTGATTTTTTTATTGAAAAATTGACTCATTTATTTGACATTTAATGTTACATTTGTATATTAAATTTTGATTGGTTGATATCTTGAAAGAGTAAATACTCCCTAAACAAGAGAGGGTAATCTAGCCCTCACCATGTATTAGTCATGCGTGTGTGGTGTGGGTTTGAGAGAACATGACTTACTATTACTTTTTTTTTTTACAATATTAACTTTTATTACTTTGTTATAAGAAATTACTTTTATTACTTTTTTTTGACAAGAATTACTTTTATTACTTAATAATCAAATAATTGATTTTTATTCTAATTTTCAATTTTAATTATATACTACTAATTTAAATTTTAAATCTAGGCATGTGTATAGAAACTTGCGGGAATCACTACCAAAAGAAAGAAACTTGCGAGAACATGAGCGGAGAATATATAAAATTATAATTCTCCTTTATTTATTTATTTATTTATTTATTTATTTATTTATTTATTTATTTATTTATTTATTTATTTATTTCATCTTCAATATACTTTTAATTTGTGTAAAATGATCAAATATTACGGTTATTGTTAGATTAGATAAATCTACCTACTCGTAACGATGTAAGCTGTTCAGACAAAATCGACGAAACCAAAAGTTTACACTTAACCAAACCGAAAAAGCATCAGACCATGTCTGGTTCGGTTTAAAACCGAACCAATCTAAATTGACAATGTTTGTTTCGGTTCTCGGTTTTTCATTTTGAGATCCAAGGAACGATGAGACGAACCAATGGTAACCCCACTCTCCATTTTACTAATATTATCACTCCTCACACACTTATGGTTAGACCCAAAATTAAAGCATAACATAAAATACATCTTAATCCATTCATTTTTTCCTATCATCATCTCATCTCATCACTCAGATTTGATGGTGAATTGAAATTTGGCGAATTCAAGTTGGAATTAAATTGCAATTTTAGTTTGGATTTTTTATTTGATGGCGAACATAATTTCATGATGTTTTAATTTCGGTTTGCTTGGATTTGTTATTTTGAGTATGTTTTAATTTCAGGATTTTTTTTTTTTTTTGGAATTTTGGTGTTTGATGAATGTGGATGTATGGATCATGGATGATTGAAATATTTGAGTTTGATGAAATTGTGTTTGATGAATGATGTATGAATGAATTTTGGATGTATGAAATATTGAGTAAAGTTAGTTATAAAAAGTTGTTTGAAAAATAGAGAACATGAAAATACACAATATGAAATCCAAAGTTCCATGAAATATTTTAGTATAATGTATGTTGTATGCATGAAACATAAATTTATAAGAATATGAATTTTCTTTTAATTGTATTTTCAAATAAACCGATAAACCGAACCGATCCAACCCAATTAGTTTGGTTCGGTTCATTTTTTCAAAAAGAGTGAAAACCAAATCAAACCGAACCAATGAAAATTTCATCGATTCAGACATTTTTTAACTGAAAACCGATCCAAACCGAACCGTTACACCCCAACTCATCACATGCGACAATTAATTATTAAATGTATGGTGTAAGTGGTTTGGAAAAAACCAACGAAACCGAAAGTCCAAACCGAACCAAACCGAAAATATATCCGACCTTGTTTGGTTCGGTTTGAAACCGATCCAAACCAATCGAACCGATCTAGTTTGGTTTGGTTCATGGTTTTTCATTTCGAGATCCGTGAAACCGATGACCAATCCGGTGATGACCACACTCCTTATTTTACTAATATTATCCTACCTCACACAAACTTATGGTTAGGCCCAAAATTTAAACATAAAATAATTTTTAATCCATTCACTTTCTCTCATTTTCATCTCATCTCATCATTTCTACTAAAAAAGAAACCCTGACTGCCAACCACAACAAATCCATTGTTCATCGCCACCGGTCACCGCTGAGATCGTTCATCTGGTTAGTTTTATCATGTTTATGTCATTGATTTATACTCATTATATTTCATTGTTTTCCATGTTCATTTTCTATGCCATTGATTTATACACGTGTGTTGTCACTAATGGCATTGTTTTCCATGTTCATCATTTGGATAGTGAAGATTAGAAAAAGCCATTCAAAACCAACCAATTATACAAAGTTGTATGAAATTTTTGTTGAGAATATGAATTTTTTTTAATTGTATTTTTAAATAAACCGATCAACCAAACCAATCCAAACCGAACCAAACCGATTAGTTTGGTTCGGTTTCTTTTTTGAAAAATAGAGAAAACCGAACCAATCTAAACCGATGAAGGTTTCATCGGTTCAGACATTTTTTTGACTGAAAACCAATCCAAACCGAACTGTTACATCCCTAAATGTAGCGCACATGTCACTCTCTTCTTGTTGCCATTTAAAATAAAAAATAAAATAATTTTTTACGAAAAAATAAAATACAAATATTAAATTATAATTTCAATTATAATAATCATATTACAAAAATAATAATATTTGAAAGCTCAACTACAATATGAGCTTCTGCAAATGGAAGAAAAAGAAATCACCAATGATTTCTTTGCAAGAACTAGAAAATTAGTGAATCAGATGAAAACTTTGGGAAAAACAGTGTCAGAAAAATTGTTGGTTGCAATCATTTTGAGAACCTTATCACCAAGGTTTGATACTACGGGGATTGCTATGGTGGAGTCAAAAGATCTTGCTACAATCAGAAAGGGAGAATTGCAGGGTTCTTTGAAAGTTCGACGTATGAATGAAAGAGTTCTTGAGAAATCAAAGAGTGAAGTTGCCCTGCAAGCACAATTCAGCAATAAATATAAGAAAGTAAATGGAAAGTGGGCAAGCAACAAAGAAAGAGGAAACTATCATAATTCAAATGGCAGAGATTCACAAGGTGAGGGTAGTTCTTTACTCCCTCCGTTTTAAAATGAGTGTCATTTTAGGTGGTTACGCACATATTAAGAAATGCAATGATTAAAAGAAAGAGAATGTTTATTTTACCAAATTATCCTTATTAACTATTGGTTAGTTTTAAAAGTAATACTTTGGAAGTAGTGTGCAGAGTATTAATTGGTGGGTACAATTGAAAAGAAAAAGTTATTATTGCATTGGAAACTGAAAGTGACATTCATTTTGAAACAATTTTTTTTGGCTAAAGCAACACTCATTTTGAAACGGAGGGAGTAAATCAGAAGAACAATAATAGCAATCGTGGTGGTTTCAATGGAAATTATAAGAATATAATTCCCTGATTGTATTGATATCATTTGTGAAAATATATACAAATGTTTACAAACCTATTTAGGAAATTAAAACAATTCTCATGAATTGTGATTCATGGCTAATGAATGGCTAATCAATACTAATGAAAGACTCATGAATTGTAATTCATGACTAATGAATGGCTAATCAATACTAATGAAAGACTAATCAATTTTTACAAGTGAAACAATAAATATAGACATATTCTAATACTCCCCCGCAGTTGAAGCGGGAGGTTGATGAACGTTGAGGCTGTCTCTAAAATCTTGAAAAAGAATTAAGGGAAGACCCTTGGTAAAGATATCTGCAATTTGATATCTTGAGGGAACATGAAGAACGCGAATATGACCTCGAGCTACCTTTTCACGAACAAAATGGATGTCCATCTCAATATGTTTCGTTCGTTAGTGCTGAACTGGGTTACCTGAAAGATACATTGCACTTACATTGTCACAGTAAACCATGGTGGCTTTGTGAATAAGACAATGTAACTCAAGAAGTAGATTGCGTAACCAACATGATTTAGCAACAACATTTGCAACTCCACGGTATTCGGCTTCAACACTAGAGCGAGATAATGTGGGTTGCCTCTTGGACGACCATGAGAGTAGGTTATCCCCAAGAAACACACAATAACCAGAGGTGGAACGTCTAGTGTCGGGGCACCCTCCCCAATCAGCATCTGTATAAGAAATTAAGGAGGAAGTAGATGATGGATAAAGATGTAAACCATGATGGATGGTGCCTCGAATGTAGCGTAAAATACGTCTGAGAGCGTGCATGTGAGCTTCCATGAGATTGTGCATGAAGAGACATATTTGTTGTACTGCATAAGAAATGTCTGGTCGAGTGAAAGTTAGATACTGAAGTGCACCTGCAAGGCTTCAATAGAGAGTTGGATCTTCAAATGGAGAGCTATCAGTTGCACTCAGTTTCGGTTTTGTATCAACCGGTGTGAGGCAGGGTTTGCAAGATGACATGCCAGCACGGACAAGAATTTCTTCTTCGTACTTCTTTTGTGAGAGAAATAGACCTTGGGAGTGGCGAGTGACTGCAATACCCAAGAAGAAGTGTAGGGGGTCCCAAATCTTTCATAGCAAATTCTGAACTTAGTAGTGAAATGGTAGATTTTCTCAAATTATCGGAAGAAGTAGTGAGAATAATATCATCCACATATAAGAGGAGGTAAGCTATATGAGTGCCTTTCTTGTAGATAAAGAGAGAGTGATCACAATTGCTTTGAGAGAAGCCAATTGAAGAAACATAATCTGCAAATCGTTTGTACCAAGTTCTAGGAGCCTGTTTTAGACCATATAAAGATTTACGGAGAAGGCACACATGATGTGGATTTTTCGGGTCCCTGAAGCCTAACGGTTGATGCATGTACACTGGTTCTTTTAGCTCGCCATGTAGAAAAGCATTTTTTACATCTAATTGATGAATTTGCCAAGATTTTGACATAGCAATACTAAGGGCAGTCCGAATTGTTGCTGGTTTAACAACTGGGCTAAATGTTTCTCCACAATCAATGCCAACCTGTTGACCTGCACCATCACCTACAAGTTGGGCTTTATGCCTCTCAAAAGAACCATCAGATTTCTCTTTATGTCTAAAAATCCACACAGATCTTATTACATTGACATTAGGTGGCCGTGGTACTAAGTCCCACGTCTTATTCTTAATTAGAGCATTATATTCATCATCCATGGCCATTTTTCAATTTGGGTCTTTAAGTGCAGACACTGGGTTTTTAGGTAGAGGAGATTTGGTAACATGGTTGTGTAGGCCACAATATTTTGGATTTGGCTTAAAAATTCCATGTTGACTCTTAGTTACCGGTTTGGTGTCTGTTTGTAAAACAGGTTGGAAAATAAGAGAAGGTGATGGTTGGTTTGTTATTTGAGAGTGCGATGGTGTAACTGAGGTGTGGGAAAGAGGTGTGGTATAACTTTGAGGGCTGGGCCGTGTTGTAGGAGAAGGGGAGGTGGGTGGTTGATATGAAGAATTAAGATTAGGTGGAGTGTTTTGGTGGTTTGAAGTTGGTGAGGAAGGCTGGTATATTTGATGAGCCAGTGGGCTTTGATTTGGGTCGGATTGAGTTTGAGTCAAGAGGGGGTTGATGATGTAAGGTGATAAATCATCATCTAGGAATGTGTATGTTGTGGGTTTAGGAGTGTGTATCTTTGCATAAGGAAAAGTTGTTTCGTCAAATATGACATGACGACAAATGATAATTTTGTTTGAAGATAACTCAAGACACTTATAACCTCTATGATTTGACGGGTACCCAAGAAAGACACATGGTGTAGAGCGAGGTTGAAGTTTATGTATTGTAGTGGAAGGAATGAGAGGATAACATAAACATCCAAACACACGTAAGTGAGAATAAGATGGGTCTTTTTGATATAACATTTTAAGAGGTGACTCAAAATTGATAGTTTTACCAGGTAAAATGTTCAAAAAATAGGTTGCCATTTCTAGAGCATAATGCCAAAATGATGAGGGTAACGATGCATGAAGTAACAAAGTTCGAATAATATTGTTAATGGAACGTATTTTTCGTTCAGATTTTCCATTTTGAGAAGATGTATATGGGCAAGACAAACGAAAATGAATTCCATTGGTTTCACATATTTTTCGAAAATTGTTATTTACATACTCATGACCATTGTCACACTGAATGGTTTTAATTTCCTTTTGAAATTGTGTGTTTATGTAAGCACGAAGTTTTTGAAAGCAAGAGTATACTTGAGATTTTTGTGAAATGGGAAATGTCCACAAAAAATTTGAGTAATCATCCAAAAACAGAACATAATATTTGTGACCTAACGAACTTAAGACAGGAGATGTCCATACATCGCTATGTAAAATATCAAAAGGCAACAAGCTATGATTATGGGAATTCATAAATGGCAATTTAACATGTTTGCCAAGAGGACAAGATTGACAAAAAGGAGAATGTATTTTCCTAGAATCATTACATTCAATCAATTTATTTTGTCTAAGAGAATTTAAAACTTGTTTTCCTGGATGACCTAAGTGATCATGCCAAAGAGATGACGGCAAAGCTGCAAAGGATGATGTAGGCTCGACTTTATTTGTGGAAATGGTGTTGGTGGTGATAGGGTATAGGTCGCCACGACTCTCACATCTCATTAGAGCCGTCCCCGTCTGAAAGTCCTTCACAGAAAAACCAAACGGGTCAAATTCAATTGAAACTTTATTATCTGTAGTAAATTTATGAACATATACTAAATTTTTAATCAAATTAGGGGCATGTAGTACATTTTTTAGGATAAGAGGGGGGTGGGGTGAGGGAATGTATGCACTACCTATACCATATATTGGAACTGAATGACCATTTCCTACGATGATTTTATTAGATTTGCTCAATTTAGTATAAGACGAGAGATTACATTGCGAGGATGTCATGTGAGAGGTAGCACCGGTGTCCATATACCACGACTGATCTGGCTGAGCAAGATTAAGGGTGTGGATAGCATTCTCAATATCAGTTGGAGTGGGTGCATTCACATTAAGGGCAGCTTGTGGTTTTGGCCCAAGAATTCCTCCTTGTGGGATAGTATTGTTAGACCGGTTCCAATTGTAAGTAGGGTAAGGACATGGTGGCATGTTCCATTGAGCTGCCCATTGTTGCCATGATGTCTATTGTTGCTGCCATTGTGCTCTGATACCATATAAGAATTTAATTCCCTGATTGTATTGATATCATTTGTGAGAATATATACAAATGTTTACAAACCTATTTAGGAAATTAAAACAATTCTCATGAATTGTGATTCATGGCTAATGAATGGCTAATCAATACTAATGAAAGGATCATGAATTGTAATTCATAACTAATGAATGGCTAATCAATACTAATGAAAGACTAATCAATATTTACAAGTGAAACAATGAATATAGACATATTCTAATAGAAATCATAGAGGTTGAAACATTAGTAGAGGAAGAGGTGGCAAGAAAAGATTTGATAAGAATAATGTTCAATGCTACAGTTGTCAGAAGTATGATCACATTGCTGATGAGTGCTACTTCAAGAAAGAATCAAATGAATTTAAGGAAAAAATTTCAAGACAAGAAGATGACGATGATTTTGTCATGTTGACGGTAACTACAAAAGAAGTTGTTAATTGTGGTGATAAATGGATGGTATCTCATCTCATATGACTGAAAGAATAGTCTGGTTCACAAGTATTAAGCACACCCAGAAGAACAATGTCAAATTTGCAGATGACAGTACTATAAATGCTGAAGGGATAGGTAATGTATCCATCAAAAGAAAGGACGGTGATTACTCTCTAATCTCTGATGTTCTAAACGTTTATGGTATGAAATGTAATCTTCTTAGCACAGGGAAATTGCTTGAGAAGAATTACAAAGTGAATATGGAAGATGGAATGTTAAAAGTAATAGATGCAAAAGGTAACTTGGTACTGAAGGCACCTATGTCAAAGAACAGAACAATCAAGATAGAGCTTGATGTTATGGAGAACAAGTGCTTATTGACTGCACCAAGTAGAGATGAATGGTTATTGCATTATAAGCCTGGTCATATTAATTTCAAGGACTTGAATCATATGTAGCGACAAAAGTTGGTGACTGGTATACCAAAAACTCAAATACCTGATGAGATTTGTAAAGATTGTGTGCAGTCAAAGCAGCATAGGGGCTATAAGAAAGACAAGATGCATATTATAAGTGATGTATTGTGATGTTTGTGGATGATAACCGACAAAATAGTTGGTTATCACGTTGCACTTAGCTACCATAATGGACAAAAAATTGAGTGATTGCATTGCCTAAGACATCTAATCAGTGCCCATTTAGGATTTTATAGTTTAAGTTGTTTTTAGTGTTAATTAATCATTTTGAACTAGTAATGCCTGTCATGAATGTTTGATGATGTATAAAAAGGAATGGCTATGAAGATACGAGAAGCTGCAACGTGGAGTCGTGGATGAAGATTGCTTCGCTGAAAATTTGAAAAGCTGCAACGCCCTGGATCGCCAGATGGGGTCGTACAACTAATACGGACCCAGGGGACCACGTCTGGCCATTGCTTAATGAGGAAGAATATGAGCTGGTTCCAATGATTAGAATCCTAGGAATTAAAGAGGAATATGCCAGGAGTAGTTAGGATATGATAAGGACAACTCATATGTAAAATGACCAAATGATACAACTTGTTGTGGTTGGCCTTGTACTATAAAAGGACAACCATGTGTTGGTGTCAAGGGTCCAAAAATTTGTAATAAAATTGGAGAAGTCCGGTTTCAACTAGGGTTAACAACTTTGGAGTACTCATTCCATCTTTTCTTCTCCATAGATGAGCATGGTTGCTAGATTCTAGAGGTTTAGAGTTAGATTACTTGGTGATGCTGTTAGCTCACTACTTTCCTTCAAGGATTGTAATCTTGTACTAGCTCTATTTAATCTATCAATTTAGTTTTCCATGTTTTCATTTATGTTTATTTTCATCTCCATCTCCGAGGTTCATCTCACCATGAGCTAAACTCCTTCTTGTGGTTTAGACATGGTGATGTTATGACATTCTTTACTTGAGATGTATAAAGCTATAACACTGAGCTTCTTTCTAACAAACTGATTTAACTCAAAATCTTTAGAAGTGAGAATTGATCACTTTTACTTCTAATGCTATAGATCCCTGATCCTTACCTGGTATGGGACGTGGAACAAGTTTGTTAGATATGAATTTGTCCTTAAGCATCGAAAGGTGAAAGGATCAAGAGAGACTGCTTGAACGTTAACAAGATCTTGGAGGAGCTCGTTGAACACCAAGATCTAGATAGGACTTGTCATAGGCCAAAAGGCTCAATGAGAGTACACTTCGTGTGGAAAAATTGAGCACCTAACCTAGCAATATTGTGTGTTAAGTTCTTTACAAATAACCCATTGATAGTAAACAATTCTTGTTTATTTTAAATGATTCTTTCACAAAAAATTTCTAACAGTTGGTTAAACACTCAAAGAAATATCGATCATGTGTAATACATACTTTTATATTCTTATTATTTCCCAGGAATAAAATTCAAGACATCTGTGCTTGCGCAACTCAAGAAACGACACTAGCTATAGACTATAGTGGTTGATTTCTATTATAACGTTTGGATACTTTGTTTTGTCCTACTGTAATATTAGCATCTTACCCTTTAGTTTCGGTACTATGTTCAATCTCTTGTCTATCTTGTCATTCAAAGTCATTATATGCACGTGGAGACTATGGTCAATAAGCATTAAAGATGAACCAAAGGCATATGCCAATATTACCTGCTACTTCTATCTTTTGAAAGCTACAACACTTTGAAACAAAAATGAAACGTGTTCTTCCAATTACAAAAGTTCCTACCCATCACATACGTTGGAAAAAACACGAGGCTATTAACACAACTTGTTACCTACGTAACTTGTTTACAGCATGGTGGGATGCAACACTTACGCACCTCACCACATCAAAAGCTCAACAATGAGGTTCAAAATTTTCCTTTTTCTTTTGCTTTCCTTTGTAATAATAATAAATGAATAATTTGAAGCCAAACTATTTGCAATGTAGAACAAATAGTGCACATCCATGAACTTCCAAATCCATGAATATCGTCCCTTGAGTTGTTGCAACATTCTTTCCACTCCACACTTCTTTACCTTGACAGAAATTGATTCGTCTGCCAGGTAAAACCTTAGCCAAATCTGATGTCTTAGCGTATACTGGTATCTTCTGTTCATTTAGATTGAAGAAAGCCAAATACACTTCTCCTTTTCTTCCCGTCGCAATCCAAGAGCGAATCCCACCCGAAACAACATCGGCTGCATGAGTGTCCAATTTGCATTATGAGTAATAAAAACAAGGAAGATTATACAACTCAAAAATAATTAAGTTCTAGAATGAGGGACATATATGCACTAAAATTCACCTTCTATATACTTTACTGTTGCACAAAGTCCTGAGTAACTATTTACCATGGTCCCATTGGAGTGTAGCTCCCAAATCTGTTAAAGACAAAATTGATCATCTTTCCAGTTGAACCCGCAAATCTCAATAATACAAATTGGCTAAGTTATATTTTGTCTAGCTAGGGATAAAAATAATGAATTGGCCAAGCCTATTTTGTTGCCTAGCTAGGGATAAACAAGTATATAACCTTTAAAATTGAGGCGCAAAATTTGAGAAAATGACTATACTGATAGATTTTTTTCAATATAAATATGAGTAAATTGCTATTTCACACGAGGGATTATAATTGACCTACCTTCAAAATTTCAAGAACTAAAATGCATATTTATTTACTCATATACACGTGAATGAAAGTTTGACACTGTCAGTATACGTGTAGATAAGTTTGATTATCCTGAAAATATGGATCATATATACAGGATTTTCAACCTAAAGATCAAGAGCTACATGCGACACTTGTACATGAAATATGGACTACAATATACCTGATTTGAGTCCAATCTGCAAGGAGAAAATGTGGCTCTCTTCAACTCTTTGGAAGTAACTTTTCGTTTTGTAGAACCATCTAAGCAAACTCTCATTTGGTTGGTTGCAACCAAATGATGTTTCCCGCGATAGTCCTCATGATACATAGTCTCTCCATCTCTGTAACAACATAAATTAAATAATTTCTGTTGTTAAGAACAAAAATAATCAACTAAGTCATATAAACAGAGCAGAGAAAGATAAAGCGTGATTACAATTTCAATGGAAGTTCTCTCTTGTGTACGCAGAAAGGGTTCTGATGCAAGTGTTCTGCACTCCCTTTCCAACAGATTCTTTCAAGATCTTCGTTAAGACTTTGATTTCCAGTAATCCAACCAATTGCTTTTGATTCTGTGCAGCCAGTGAGGCCTAATGAATGTATCTGTTTCTCCCCTTTCTTAGGTCTCATTTTCCCTATACGTTGCTGATATTCATTCTTCAAGTTCTTCGAGCTCGTGACATAAGGAAACTGTCATTGCAATAAAAAAATGTTATGATTTGTGACAAGTTTATCCCTCACATGCCAACTATTTATCCAAAAAAAGTTTGATGGCTCACATGCCTCTATATTATTGGAGCTGAAATGATTAATCTCTAGTAGGGTTGGATTCGTGATAATTTCATATGTGGCAGGATCGATCCTCCGCACATCGCCTCCAAACATAAGGGGAGATTTTGCCAAAGCCCACAGAGTCATCTGTGATATAATAATGAATTCACTCAAGAGTCTATCATAATGCATGCATTGCAAACACATCATTGCATGAAAAGATATAAGAGAGTAACTCAGTTATGCTACTTATCAATATACCTGTGTCCTTTTCTCTTCTAGATTCAACTTACTATACCTGTGTGGACCTTCATTCACACCTACAAATTAAAAAAAAAAAAAAAAAATCAAAAATCCATACTTCAAGTCTTATAATCAAGAGAGTGCTTCACTGTCTAGCAACCGAGCCTCATCACCTGGATCAGTTAACCATCCAAATGGTAGCATGTCCATGTCAGGCCAGGAACTTCCTTTTAAACCTTTTGCTCCTATCATATTAGCTGCAGCTAAGTCCCTGATTCAGAATTTAATGAACTGAAGTTATGTAATATGGTGAATTGAGGGTAAAATAAAAGAACATAAACAGAGAAGTAGCATGATTGCAACATATTTCGAAGACTGGTAAAATTATCTTAAAACAGTTGCATAAAGTATAAAAAAACTTAATCACCTTGATATATCAAAATGAGCCGCTACATCCTGCCATGTATCCCAGTCATCTCCTGTTATGCGATACATGTTGACTAGTCCACTGACATCCTTGGCCATGGCTGGTGTCACACTGGTTCCAGGAGATAAAGAATACACAAAGGGGCGATTAATCTTGCTGAGAACCTGGCATGACATGTCGTATGATAAGTTTGTAAATAATCATAGCGAAAGCATTGAGATCGAGTGTTTTTACAAGAACAGATAGTAGTGATGAAAGTAAGATAGTTGAAACTGAAGAATACCTCAGATACATAGCTTATCTCGTTTAAATCCAAGTTCTCGCCAAACACACAGTCATGTTTCACTGAAAGAAAGTCATAAAATCTTTCAAAATTACTGCAAAGCATAGGCAGAACTGTGTATATAACATGATAATGCAATTCCAAATAAATACTTTGTAAATTCAAAATCATCATGATTGTTGTCAATGATATGATAAAAATGCTGTGACAGTAAGTTAGTAGTGCCAGTACCAAGATCAACACCCCAAGCAGCATACTGCTCATGAAGAGATCTCAAAAAAGCTCTTCCTGCTCCTAACTTTGTATTTACACTCATGAAACCATTAGACATCCATGAACAACGCCTTTGTTGGATTGCTATGTCTTTTGCATACCATACTCGACCGAGTTCTTGATAAGCAGCACCCTAGTAAATTGCAAGAAAAGGTCAATAAGAACTTTTGTTTTAGATTGTCTATATGAATTTGCTTAATTTAAAGTCGCTTATTTGAGTTTATCTACTGACATACTTGTGAATTTATAATACATAAATAAATAGAAGATAAATTTATAGCAGAAAATAAAAAAATCACCGTTGTTGTATCTAGGATAGGGGTGTTTCCAATCACAGCTTGTGTGCTAATCCCTGCCATAATATGAATTCCAAACTTTAAACCTAAGCTATGCACTTTCTTAGCTACTTTACTGAATCCATTTCCACCTCTGGAAGAAGGCCACCTTACTGGATCAGGGACCATCCTTCCCCATTGATCAATCACGTCGAATCCAAGAGAATTCATATTAGCACCCGGGACGTTCTTCCTATACCAGAGGTAATCGACGACAACATACTACAAAGATAGAAACAAAGAATTCAATAATCTATATCTATAACCGATGTACTATAATGCAGTAAAGTAAAAACATCTATAAACTATATTTCCTTTCAGTATTTATACCTCATAACCATGCACACGGAGACGCTGAGAAACAATTTCAGCATTCTGTAAGAATTCTTGTTCAGAAATTATCCAGGAAAATGCATCATAGGAATTCCAACCTCTTGGTGGCAAGCTTACTTGCTGTATGTTACTCTCAGATAAATTTCTTGATGACACACTGAAATCACACATTCAAATATAAATTATGGCTAATATAATAATGACAAAACTTGCTTAATGCTTATGATGTATACAAATCAATCCACACATAGTTCTAAACTGAAGCTTCTTTAATAGTAAGTCAAAATAACATAAATTTGTAGCAGTAAACATAATGTTGAAATTTATTTTGAGATAATTCCTGGATTTGACTCCAAGGACCTTGGTCCAAAATGAATTTTATGTGCACAAATCCATCAGAATAATGAACCAGATCATGTTAATTAGTCTCATTTAACAACATCCAGTGGCAAACTATGACAATGTGAATACAAAAGCAAAAAAAAAAAAGAAAAACATATTAGGTTTTGGATCCAATTCTTCGATTAACTGTTATAGTATACTATGGAATTATCATTGAAGCGCATCCAAAAAATGTAGCTTAAAAGAACAAGCAAGTAAAAGCTCAAAACCCAGTAACTTAAAAGAAGAATCTATGGTTATTGACATACCTCTGAAACCAGAAGCCAAATAGAACCAAGAAAGAGACTAAGCACATTGTGAAACACTTCATAATTGTTGCTGGTACGACTGTTCCATCATACAACACACCTCTTACTTAAATACTCAAAAAAATAATCCATCTTTCAGATAAACATTAAATAATATTTGGAAAAACAAAAAACAAAGTAATAAAATAGTAAGGATGCCTTGCAAAGCAAAATTAACAAGCATTGATAGTAACATAACAACTATTTAATATTCTTTCTATTTAATGGACACAGTATATAGTTAGAATAACTCGAAATAGACACATTGATAGATATAGGTATCTCTTATCAAATTGAAATGTTCATTAAATAATATTACCTTAAAAAAATGTTCATTAAATGCAGATGATGATCATAACCTCGTAACAACGGTGATGTTTATAGGTATAGTTTGTTATTAGTTGAATACTTGTGTGACCTTGTTGAAAGAGTTTCACATATTTTTCTTTGTGGTGATAATTTATTTAAGCAATGGTGACACATGTACGTACACATAAAGTTAAGCGGTCACAATTGAAGAAGAATGCACGTACGTAACGTATCTAATGCAAATTTCATCCATTGATAGTATTCCAAAATTTAGGATTTTATGCATTCAGTAAACGGTTATGGTAGTAAAAGTTAAAAATGGAATTTCGTTTTCGTTAATTCTGGTACATAGGTAGTTATTCATTGATAGAGAAGGAACAAAGGAAAGATTGGACGCACGAGGGAATTTTGAAAAGAATGGTAAAAATTGAAGAGAGTATGAGTCATGCATGTGTGGTGTGGTTTGGTTTGAGAGAACATGACATTATGTGTTTGGTTTGGATAAGAAGGAATTGAATTAGAAACGCTAGATTTTTGGGGACACTAATGATTAGATTTTTGGATAATAGTCACTTTAGTCCCTGAATATGTAATGATTAGTCATTTTAGTCCTTCATTGTATCAAAATCTCAAAATAGTCCCTGATTGTGCATTCTGTTAATCAAAATAGTTCTTGACACTAAAATAACCTCTCATTGTTTATAGGGTTAATTATGTTTCTAGTCCCTATAAAATAGTGACCTTGTAAGTTTAGTCCTTACTTAATTTTAATAGCATTTTTAGTCCCTATAAAAAAAAATTTACTTATAATTTTAGTCCCTGCTAAAACAAAGTTTGATTAATTATCCTTAAACTCTTAAATTTTTGAACGATTTTTTTGAGACAAGATTAGAACACTATGAAAGGTTCGTTTACTAAAATTTAGAATTTTCAGACATGAAATGAATTAAATATGAATTTTTTAAAACGACAAAAGTTAAAGATAAAAAGTAATAAAATCTGGATGTAGAAATTAAATTTTGCGATAATTTTTTGCGGAGGAACTTTTAGTAATGTTCTAAACATGTCTGCAAAAAATTGTTCAAAAATTTAAGAGTTTAAACATAAATTAAACAAATTTGAATTGAGTAGGGACTAATACTCAGGGCAAAAAAACAAAATTAGGGACTAAATATGCTATTAAAATTAAGTAAGGACTAAACTTACAAGGTCGCTATTTTATAGGGACTAGAAACATAATTAACCCTTGTTTATAATACTCCCTCCGGTCCTAAATATAAGCAAATTTAACTTTTTAGATTCATTCAATTAATGATGTATGTGGTCCATATTATGAACCACATACATCATTAATTGAATGAACCTAAAAAGTCAAATTTGCTTATATTTAGGACCGGAGGGAGTAACTCTTTTCATATAGGGACTAAAATAGCAATAAATAAGTACTTATAAGGACTAATATGACAATAAGTAAGTATATTGGAGGACTAATCTGACAATATTAATGTGATATTTTAACATTAAGGACTATTTTGACTAACAAAATGCACAATCAGGGACTACTTTGAAGTTTTGATACATTGAAGGACTATTTTGACGACTCATTACAATTTTAGGAACCAAAGTGACTATTACCCCTTAGATTTTTACTCCATCACTTTTGTTTATTAGCTATTTTTACTTGTATTACTTAGTAATCAAATAATTGATTTTTATTATAATTTTTAATTTCACTTAAATACTACTAATTTTTAATTTTAAATCTAGGCATGTGTATAGAAACTCCGGGGACAAGTCCCTGTTAGTTTAACTCAGTTTGTAGAGACAATATATAATATATGAGGACCGAAGTTCAAACTTCGAACACTTCAGTTCTCCACATTTAAAATGGCGAGCTCCATTTAAAATGGGCGCAAAATATATGAAATCATAATCCTCCTTTCACTTACATCTTTGATATAGTACTTTTCATTTGTGTAAAATGGTAAAATATATAATTATTGTGAGATTAGATAAATCTACCTACTTGTCACATGCGACAATTATTAAAAGACAGATACTACCCACACCCCAAATAATCCAAGTTACACCCCAAAATTACTAATATACCCTTTAATTAAAATAAACTATTTTATGTAAATTGAGTTTACATACACTACGTAAACTGAGTTTACAAAGTTTACGTAAACTGAGTTTACGTAAACTGAGTTTACATAAGTTAAGTAAACTAACGTAAACTGATTTTACACAGTTTATGTAAACTGAGTTTACGTAGGTTATGTAAACTCAATTTACGTAGTTTATGTAAACTGAGTTTACATACACTACGAAAACTGAGTTTACACAATTTATGTAAACTAAGTTTACGTAGTTTATGTAAATTGAGTTTACATACACTATGTAAACTGAGTTTACAATAAGAGTTTACACAGTTTACGTAGTTTATGTAAGCTGAGTTTACATACACTATGTAAACTGAGTTTACATAAGTTAAGTAAACTAACATAGTTTACACACTTTATGTAAACTGAGTTTACGTGTATGTTATTCCTCTTTAGAATATGTACGTAAACTAAAGTCACGTGAGACCTATGTAAACTTAAATTACGTTACCCTTCTACATAAAATTAAATCAAACAAATCGACAAACGTGAAATTAACAATAACGATAAACATCCATGGTAAAATTAACAACATCAAATAAATCATAGAGCAAACGATAAATAGAAACTCGAAGAAATTTATGAAATTCACTTACTTGTATGAATCGAGTACGTATCAATGGAAGAGATGTTGATTTAATTGGCGATTTTAGTAGGTATTGATTGCATATCAATGGTGGTTTGTGGGTGAAAAAGGGGTGAGGGTTTAGAATTATAATGAAAGAAGGGTTTTTAGAAATTTACACGAAGAGGACAATTTTGGTATTATTGTAAAATTTAAAATAAAATTGGGTGTAACTAGAATTATATGGGGTGAGACTAGAAAAAGTCTTATTAAAAATAGCGCACAAGTCACTTTCTTCGTATCAACATTTAAAATAAAATAGAACTATTTTCACGGAAAAAATAAAATAGAAATATGAAATCATAATTTCAATTACAATTATCATTCTTTCAAAAAAATTACAACAATCATGTTGCAAAAATAATACTATTTGATTTTACACAGTCCTTAGGGGCGTTAGGAGGATTGTTGACTATGTGGGATCCGACGAAGGTTGAGGTGTGGTCTTCTGGTAGTTTTGATCATGTTCTCAGCATTCACGGGAGGTTTATCGTTTCTGATGAGGAGTTTTATTTGTTTAATGTGTATGCTCCGTGTGATGGTACTGCTAGACAAGTGTTATGGGATTCGTTATTGACACGTATTCAGGCGTTAAGAGGGAAGAAGGTGTGTATTTGTGGTGATTTTAATGCGGTCAGATGTAGGGAGGAAAGGCGTTCAGTAACACATGCTGGTGGGGTGGTGGATTATGCGTCCTTTAATAATTTTATTGATGAGAATGCTCTGTTGGATTTACCGCTGTGTGGCCGTAACTTTACTTGGTATAAAGGTGATGGAAAGTCGATGAGTCGTATTGATCGATTTTTATTGTCTGAGGATTGGTTCTTGGTGTGGCCTAATTGTTTACAGTTTGCTCAATTAAGAGGGTTATCAGATCATTGCCCTCTGCTTCTTTCGGTTGATGAAGATAATTGGGGACCTCGTCCTTCCCGTTTTTTGAAGTGTTGGGCAGATACACCTGGATATAAACAATTTGTGAGTAATTCATGGAAGTCCTTGCAGGTCGAAGGTTGGGGAGGCTATGTGCTTAAAGAAAAATTCAAGCTAATCAAAGCGGCTCTGAAAACGTGGCATGCATCGCACTCTCAAAACCTGTCTGCGAAAATTAATTATTTGAAAGACAGGCAGGCGATTTTAGATGGTAAAGGGGAATTTGCGGCTTTATCTGCGGATGACTGTGATGAGCTTCATGAAGTTTCAGCTAATATTCATTCCTTGTCTCGTTTAAATTCTAGTATTTGTTGACAACAATCGAGGAATTTTTGGCTCCGTGAAGGTGATGCGAATACAAAATATTTTCATTCCATGTTGTCTGTGCGCCGTCGACGCAATGCCATTTGTTCTGTTTTGGTTGATGGTGTGAGGATTGAAGGGGTTCATCCTGTTAGGCATACAATTTACACTCACTTTGCCAATCATTTTATGTCGCAAAATGAGGTGAGACTGAGTGTGTCTAATCTTCGGTTTCGTACGTTGTCTGTGGTGGAGGGTGGGAGCCTTACAAAACCTTTTACAGTGGACGAAGTTAAGGAAGCTATTTGGGATTGCGAGAGTTTTAAAAGCCCGGGTCCAGATGGGGTCAATTTTGGTTTTATTAAGGACTTCTGGCTAGATTTGAAAGTTGATGTTATGAGGTTTGTATCAGAGTTTCATCGCAATGGCAAACTGGCTAAAGGTATAAATTCAACTTTCATTATTCTAATTCCGAAGGTGGACAACCCTCAGAGACTTAATGATTTTCGTCCAATCTCTTTGGTGGGAAGCATGTATAAAATTATAGCAAAACTGTTAGCAAATAGATTGAGAATGGTGATAAGTAGTGTGGTATCTGAGAGTCAGTCTGCTTTTGTTAAAAATCGCCAAATCCTTGATGGTATTCTTATAACTAATGAGGTTGTTGACGAGGCTCGAAAATTCAAGAAGGGGCTCTTGATGTTTAAAGTGGACTTTGAAAAAGCATATGACTCCGTTGATTGGGGCTATTTAGATGCGGTTATGAAGGGTATGTCTTTTCCGGTTCTGTGGAGGAAATGGATTAGAGAATGCGTGGGTACAGCCACAACTTCAGTTCTTGTTAACGGATGCCCCACTGATGAGTTTCATTTACACAGAGGCCTTCGACAAGGGGATCCCCTTTCCCCTTTTCTGTTCTTAATTGCGGCTGAAGGGTTAAACATTCTGATGAAATCCTTGGTTGATAATAATTTGTTCACAGGATATACGGTTGGTACGGTAAATAATGTGATGGTTTCTCATCTCCAATTTGCTGATGACACGCTGTTAGTAGGTACTCTTTATTTTTGGATCCATGTCTGGTTTGAAGGTTAATTATCACAAAAGCTTGTTGGTGGGTGTTAATATTTCTGACTCGTGGTTGAATGAGGCGACAGCGGTGTTGAGTTGTAAGGTGGGAAAAATTCCTTTTATGTACCTAGGCTTGCCTATTGGTTGAATGAGGCGACATGGGTGCTGAGTTGTAAGGTGGGAAAAATTCCTTTTATGTACCTAGGCTTGCCTATTGGTGGTAATTAGCGGAGACTATCGTTTTGGGACCCTATTGTGAATCGAATTAAATCTAAACTGTCGGGTTGGAATAGCAGGTTTCTCTCATTCGGTGGCCGCTTGATCCTTCTAAAAGCAGTTCTGACTTCTCTACCTGTCTATGCCCTTTCCTTCTTCAAAGCTCCATCAGGTATAATCTCTTCTATTGAATCTTTATTGAATAAATTTTTTTGGGGTGGGAGTGAGGACTGTCGCAAAATTACTTGGATAGGTTGGAATACCTTGTGTTATAAAAAGGAGCATGGAGGTTTGGGGGTTAGGAAATTGAAGGAGTTTAATATTGCTTTACTAGGCAAATGGTGTTGGAGGATGTTAGTCGATGGAGAAGGTTTGTGGTACCATGTTCTAGTCGCCCGTTATGGCGAAGTAGGTGGGAGGTTGGAGGTGGGGGACCAGAGTGTTTCTTCTTGGTGGCGTGACATAGGTCGGATTCGTGATGGTGTCGGTGAGTCTGGTGGTGGGTGGTTCGGCCACAATGTTATGCCGAGGGTGGGTGATGGGGCTGAAACTTTGTTTTGGTTGCATAGGTGGATGGGTGGTATTCCGTTTAGTGTACGGTTTCATCGTTTGTTTGACTTGGCTGAGAATAAAACCATTACGGTGGCTAACTTGTTCTCATTGGGTCTGGAGCGGCAAGGGGAGGGGTGGAGTTGGAGACGCCGGTTGTGGGTGTGGGAGGAGGATATATTAGAGGAGTGTAGGCCTTTACTATTTGATGTTTTGTTGGTTCCAAATGTTGCAGATAAATGGGTTTGGCTTCCAGACATTGCTGATGGGTATTCTGTGCGAGGTGCCTATGACTTGTTACTTACTTGTGATAACTCTCAGATGGACAAGGCTTTGGAATTAGTGTGGCATAAACAAGTTCCGTTGAAGGTCACATTATTTGCTTGGAGACTCATTCGAGACCGCTTACCTACAAAAGCTAATTTGGCTATGCGTGGCATTATTGCATCGGACGACGTTTTGTGTGTTTCAGGTTGTGGTAATGTGGAGACAGCAGAGCATCTTTTTCTCTCGTGCCCAGTGTTTGCATCATTATGGCAGCAGGTGCGCGAGTGGATTGGGTTCATTGCGGTGGACTGTAATAATATTTCTGATCATTTGGTGCAGTTTTTGTACATGACAGGTGGCGGTAAAGCTAAACGCTCTTTCATGCAGCTTATTTGGTTATTATGTACTTGGGTTATGTGGAATGAACGTAACAACCGTATGTTCAATAATGTTGTAACCCCTGTTCCCCGTTTGTTAGATAAGGTAAAATTGTTATCTCTTGGGTGGCTCAAAGCAAAAAATGCCACGTTTGTGTTTGGTACTCAGAGGTGGTGGTCAAGCCCTTTAGCTTGTTTGGGCATTGGCTAATTTTTGTTCTCTGCTTTTGTGTACAGACTTTGTAACTCTGTAGTGGTTACCTAAGCACACCTTGTGCTTGGGAATCGCTCTCTGGTTTGGCTATAAAATTTCATTTTAGTTTCTTCAAAAAAAAAAAAAAATACTATTTGATTTTGAAATTTGAAACATTATTTTTCATTAATACCCGCTCTGTTATTCCTTATAGATATCTCAAATTATCTGTCCTTTAAAATGTATTAATTTTTTTGAAGGACCGCATCATGTATTAATTATTTTCAATAATATACTCTTATTTGTTGTAATATAAGGGTATAATTGGAATTATAACAAATTCAGCCCAAAATCTCTATCTCTTTCATATATAATATTGATAATATTGTTGCTATTGTTTTGTCAAAAAAAATATTGTTGCTATTGTAGTGGGATATTTACTATTTCAATGACCTTTAATTTTTTAATATTTAAAGAATATTATTAAAGGATAAAATAGTAAATAAAATAGTTTAAATGAATGGTAAAATAGGTAATGAAAAAGTTAACCCAATTCATGTATTTTAAGCCTATTTTCTTTATATACACTGGCGGAAAGATGGGCACTACCATGCTCGTTTGTCCACTCTTTTAACTACGCTAACGTGTGTGTAAATTTTATTATGTTTGTTTGCATAATTTTGATTACAATTTTTAAATATTAATGAAAATTATTCTATATCGATTTATCTATAAATTATTGTCAAAGCATATAACGAAATTATTTATCAAATCGACGTATTTTGGTTTTCCTATATATAAAATAAAAATAAAATAACGATCATTTATTGTTTATTCTAGTAATACATAGTAAAATGATAACAAATATGTATAAATGACTTGTTATGTAAAGGAAATAACCTATGATTGTGATAAAATAATATTATAAAAACAACATTTTTTTTTGTAAAGTCTCCATCTCCTCCTTGTATTTTTTTGATGAGATTTTTTCTTGAATTTTAAGAAACTCCTCTTGATAAAGCTACGTATAATTGACCATGGCTGTCCAGCTTGGTAATTAAGCAAGGACATCCCACAATACGTGATGTCAGCACCAACTTAGCAAAAAATATAATTGACCATAACTGAAAACATGTTGTGGAAGATATATTCCAACATTGGGAATGATATGTCCTTGTGACTTATTTATGGTAATAGCAAAACTTAATCTACCATAAAATTGTTTTTTTTTTGGTCTAGTAGCCTAGTGGCTAGAGCTCACACATATAAATGTGGAGAAGTGGGGTGTCCGGGGTTCGAACCCCGGCCCCTGCATATAATATGCAATATCCAAAAAATTGTTATCTATTAAGCACAAAAGGAAGTCCTGAACTCACATTTGTTTTTAATTCAAGTATGGGCAAGAATGTTTTTTTTAGCGTTGTTTCCAGATAATATTTCTACATCTAACATATTCATAAACAATCCATATTATAATAATCGTGTCCCATTACACGGGCCATATTTAGGGTCTATGTTTCACAACAACATTAAAATTCATGCATTTTTCAGTTAAAAAAAAAAATTAAATCTTATGAGTTTTTAAATTTTTTACATTTAATTTTTTAATCGAAGAAAGCATGATTTTTTTTTTATCAATACGTGAATTTGTATTTTTTTAGTCCTATAGTCAAATGTTTTGGTTATTCATCATCAAATTGTAGAACAACAACATATATGAAAAAGAAATTAAAATCATCAAACTTTCAAAAAAAACAGACAAATCTCAATGACCCAAATATATGGATCATAATAAAATATTTTTTGGGAAATAAACTAAATCAAACAAATATTAATGATTCCATAATAATTCCAAAATAAAATATTTTTTTATTTTTTTGGAATTTTATGATTACAACCGTCGAGAGCATAGTTTTAAAACCCGGTCGAACCGGTCCGACCGGGAACCGGTGGGCATAGCGGTTCGATCCAAATATCGGATCGGCTGTGTAATTAAACCGGTGGAAACCGGTGAAACTCGCTAAAAACCGGTTAAAACCGATGACTCGGCCGGTTTTCTGAACCGATCCGGTTTAGTTAATATTTTAAAATTTTATGTGTAGTATCATTAATTAAAATCCATTTATACACGTATTAATGCTTCATTACGTCCTGTTTAATGTTTTAGTTATTACCAGTTTTCTATGCTTCAGCTCTTTTACTTGGTTTATTACTAATTAATACTAATTAATTATTTGTGCCTTAGCTAATTTGTAGAAATAATCTGAATTTGAAATTTTTAATCTGAATTTGAAAAATTCAAAAGTTGTAAGAATCGAACCATGAACATCTGATTGAATCACATAAACCTTTTTTTTAGGAAAGAATCACATAAACTTAACCATTTAATCTGAATTTGAAAAATTCAAAAGTTGTAAGAATCGAACCATGAACATATGAACATCTGATTGAATCACATAAACTTTTTTTTTAGGAAAGAATCACATAAACTTAACCATTACAACAAATATTTGGTTGTGTTAAGAAATGTAATATTATAAAGTATATGTAAGTATATTACATCTTCATTTTTCCCATTATGAACACGTAGTATTTTTTTTTTCTTTCAAGACAAGAAGAGCACATCATTAAATAAATTATTTAAACAATAATAATATACATATCATCTCTCCCTTAAAAAAATATACACAACATATGTATTTTTAGAAAATCTACATATTATGTTAATATTAATTTTGATAGAATTATGTTAATATTAATTGATTCTTTCTTTCAAAAAAAAAAATGTTAATATTAATTGATATGCAAACAAAATTTATTTTCTGTCAACAAAATATGACTCTACTCTTTAGAAAAATATAGTTATACAAATATTAATATACACATTCCATGTTAGTTTTTTAGTTTTAAAGTAGCCGAGTCACCGGTTCAATCCGATTTAATATGGTTAAATACCTCTTAAAATTTAATCTTAAGACCGAGTCGTCTAACCGAGTTATTCGGTTTAATCCGATTCAGTCATTCGGTTCAACCCAATGGTTCGACCGTTAACCCAGTGACCCAGTACCCTTGCCGAGTCGATGACCGAGCCGAGTTTTAAAACTATGGTCGAGAGAACATGAATGAGTTAAAAGAGTAACAAAAATTTGTTTTGGTAATTCGATTTCATAATCAATGATCCAAGAAAAAATATTTTACCTCGCATATGTTAAGAGGACTCACGTATGATAAGAGTCGCTATTTTACTCTCTAGTTGCTCCTTTGAAAATATTTTATCTCAGTGTATTATTGATATTTTTTCCTTTTTTTATGGATTATATTTATAGTAACATATAATTTTTTTGAACAAGTATAGTGACATATACTTGATCTAGTTTGTTACATTTTTTTAATATTTAAATTCTCTCTCATCCATTATCCTTTTTAAATGATAAGAAAAAAAAAAATTCGGACATATACAATTTGTTACATTTGGCTTGGTCAAAAAAAAGTTTGTTACATTTGGTTTTAATATTTAAAGAAGTAAAAACCAGTTCAAAAGAACCTATTTTCTTTATAATATAGTATAGATTATAGATATTACAAGGGTTTTTTTTTTTTTTAAGACCAAAACCAAAAGTTGGTACGATTGCAATGATTTTTTTTTTGAAGAAACGTTTGCAATGATCAAATGCATATTTTAGCCGTTATTTCATAATATTGCGCACCCACACGCTTTTCCCCTCAAGTTTCTATACACATGCCTAGATTATATCTGAAATTTAAATTAGTATTTATTACTATTTTATTAAGTAATAAAAGCTAATCATCTGTTTTAGGTTACCTTAAGAAAAGCTAATCATTTTTTTAGGATACCTTAATAAAAGCTAATAATTTTTTAGGGTAACTTAATAAAAGCTAATTCTTAGTGTCCTAAAAAATCCAATGCTTCTAATTCAGTTCCTTCTTTTCCAATCCAAACAAGTTGTCATGTTTCTAATTCAGTTCCTTCTTATCCCCAAAAAAAAAAACCTCGTGCACTCAAATCTTTATGAATTAATAGTTGCCTATACCAGAATTAATAAAATTCAAAATTCCATTTATAACTTTATTATCATAACCATTTTTATCAATGGTTGAAATAAAATTTGATAACCTGGACAAATGCCACTATAAAATGATGTCGACTACAAAGAAAAAAAATGTGCAACCCCTTCAAACAAGGCAGCAAAAGTAATCAACCGTTATTACGATGAACATAATATTATTATTATCTATTGTAATTGTGTCTAGCTCGAGTCATTGTATCTATCTCATGTCCATTAAATAGAAAGAATCTCAAACATTTGTTATGTTGCTATCAATGTCATGTTACCTTTGATTTATAGGCATTATCATTATTTTATTACTTTGCTGTGTTTTTTTTTTTTTTTTCCAAATATAATTTAAGGTTTTATCTTAGAAAGTTGGATATTTTAACAAGTATCTAACTATGTGGTGTGTTATATGTTGGAACAGCCGTACCATGAGGGGTTTTACACTGTGCTTAGTCTCTTTCTTGGTTCTCTTTGGATCCTGGTTTCAAAGGTTTGTAAATGTAACTATAGAACCTTCTTTTGGTTATTTGCATTTACATTCGCATTGGCATTGCTTGCCATTGGAGGTTGCTTTTGAAAGAAAGTTTTTAATAATCACACTTTAAATCATAAATATAGTGTCTGGTAGTTAAATGTCTGTTTGGGGAAGTTATATTTAATATGAGCAAGGTCCTTGGAATCAACTTTTGAAATCAATAAAATAAAATTCATTTTGGACCAAGGACCTTTGAGCCAAATAATCCAGGAATAATTATCTACATATATATTTCAACATTATGTTTATTGCTACAAATTAATGTTACTTTGATTTATTAAAGAAGCTTCGGCGTAGAACCGTGTGAAATGATTTTTAAATCTCATAAGCATTAAGCAAGCTTCAATTTTGTCATTATTATATTTGCCATAATTTATATACGAGTGTGTCATTTCAGTGTGTCATCACAAAATGTAACTAAGAGTGACATACAACAAGCTACCTTTCCACCAAGAGGTTGGAATTCCTATGATGCCTTTTCTTGGATAATTTCTGAAGAAGAATTCTTACAAAATGCTGAATTAGTTTCTCAGCGTCTCCTTGCTCACGGATACGAGGTATAAATACTGAAAGGAACTATTATTTGTGGTTGCTTTTACTTTCCGTGTTAGCAATACTTTTGTTATTGATATTGATTTATTTATTTGTTTCTACATTTGTAGTATGTTGTCGTCGATTACCTCTGGTATAGGAAGAAAGTCCCGGGCGCTCATAGTAATTCTCTTGGATTCGACGTGATCGATCAATGGGGAAGGATGGTCCCTGATCCAGTAAGGTGGCCTTCATCCAAAAGTGGGAATGGATTCACTGAAATAGCTAAGAAAGTACATAGCTTAGGTTTGAAGTTTGGAATTCATATTATGAGAGGGATTAGCACACAAGCTGTGAATGCAAACACCCCTATCCTAGATACAACAACGGTATTATTTTGATTTTCTGCTATAAATTTATCCTCTATATATTTATGCATTATTAATTCACAAGTACATCACTAGATAAACTCAAATAAACAATTTCAAAATAAGGCAATTCAAAGAGACACATAATCTAATTTTTTTTTTTCCTTATTGACCTTTTCTTGCGATTTCACAGGGTGCTGCTTATCAAGAATCTGGTCGAGTATGGTATGCAAAAGACATAGCAATCCAAGAAAGGCGCTGTGGATGGATGACCAATGGTTTCATGAGTGTAAATACAACGTTAGGAGCAGGGAAAGCATTTTTGAGATCCCTTCATGAGCAGTATGCTGCTTGGGGTGTTGATCTTGGTACTCGCACAACTAACTAACTGTCTCAACATTTTTATCATGTCATTGAAGACAATCATGATGATTTTAAATCTATAAAGTATTTATTTGGAATTGCATTATCATGTTATATACACAGTTCTGCCTATGCTTTGCAGTAATTTTGAAAGATTTTATGACTTTCTTTCAGTGAAACATGACTGTGTGTTTGGCGAGGACTTGGATTTAAATGAGATAACCTATGTATCTGAGGTAATCTTCAGTTTCCAGTTTCTTATTTTCATCGCTACTATTTTCTCATAAATAAACACTCGAGATCTCAATATTTTCGCTATGATTATCTACAAACTTATCAAACGACATGTCGTGCCAGGTTCTCAGCAAGGTTAATCGCCCCCTTTTGTATTCTCTATCTCCCGGAGTCAAGGCCACACCAGAGCTGGCCAAGCAAGTCAGTGGACTAGTCAACATGTATCGCATAGCAGGAGATGACTGGGATGTATGGGGAGATGTCAAGTCTCATTTTAATGTATCAAGGTGATAAAGTTGTTTATACTTTATATAGATGTTAAAGATGTTTTTATTAGTCTTTGAAATATGTTGCAATAATGCCACTTCTTTGCTTGTGTTTTGTTATTTTACCATCAATTCAACATTACCTAACTTCAGTTCATTAAATTCTGAATCAGGGACATGGCTGCAGCTAATTTGATAGGAGCAAAAGGTTTAAAAGGGAATTCATGGCCCGATTTGGATATGCTACCATTTGGATGGCTAACTGATGCAGGTGATAAAACTCGGAATTTAGAAAATGTGAAGCATTCTCTCTTAATTAAAAGACTTGTTGAAATATGGATTTTGAACCTTTTTTTTTTTCTTTTTATAGCTGTAAATGAAGGTCCACATAGGTCTTGTAGGTTGACACTAGAAGAGCAAAGGACACAGGTATTGATGGATAGTACACTTGAGTTACTTATGTATTTTCATGCATTATGATATATGCTGATCAATTCATTAAAATCTCACAGATGACTTTATGGGCTATGGCAAAGTCTCCCCTTATGTATGGAGGCGATGTGAGGAAGATCGACAATGCCACATACGAAATTATCACGAATCCTACCTTGTTAGAGATTAATCATTTCAGCTCAAATAATAAGGAGGCATGAACCATCTATTTTAATTTTTTATTTTTGGAAAAATAATTGGCATGTGAAGGATAAACTTAACACGAATATTAACATTTTTAACCGCAATGACAGTTTCCTTATGTCACGAAGAATGAAACGCGTAATCAAGTGAAAGAGATAAGATCTAAGGAAGCCCCAATGCAATCTGTAGAAGGTGAACTTTAGAACTTATTATTTTTTGGGTTATGTGATCTTTCTACCTTGTGTTTTAGTACTCATAATGCAAGATGGACACTGCAGGTGTATCTAATGCTACTTCGGCTGACATCCGCTCTTGGATTGCTACCGGAAGAAAAGGAGAAGTGTATTTGGCTTTCTTCAATCTAAGTGAACAAAAGACACCAATATATGCACATAGATCAGACTTATCAAAGGCTTTTACCGGCAAACGCATCCGTTCCTGTAAAGGTCAGGAATTATGGAGTGGAAAGTATGTTGCAACAAAGAAAGGTTCAATATCAACGGACGTGGATGTTCATGGATGTGCACTATTTGTTCTAAATTGCAAGAGTTTGGCTTCCAATTATTGACTCATTATTTCTCTATTTAATCACGCAAGTAGTTTGGCTTCCAATTATTGACTCATTATTTCTCTATTTAATTATGGCCGATTAAGTATGCTCCTTTCAAGTGGTGTTGCACATTTTTTCTTCTATTAATTCCTTATATATTAATTGAAAATTAAAGACCCAAAAGGGTATAGTAGCACAAACAATTAAAATTAAGAAAGCTAAAATATGTTACCAATGAAACAAACAAACTGATATTTAGTTTGATAAAGAAATTCAATAAAGAAGTTGAAGATTGAGTAAAGGTCAAAGTGCCAAACTAGAAAGTCACTAAAAAAAAGAAACAAAAACAAAAAAACTAATAGTAGAAGAGTACAATACATCAAAATAAATGTTTCAACATTGCAGCTGATTCATTCATTCAAATGCCCATTGATTTTCCTTACGAACTTATTCCTCTTCCTCCGGAGTGTAATCATTCTGGATGTGAAAAGTCTCACGAATTTGCTCCGGTGTCTTCCCTTTGATCATGTTCGCCACAGTCTCGCAGGTAAGATCCAGCAAGCTCTTGATATCCAAGTAGTTTGCAGCAAGAATGAGATCGAAAAGCGTACCCTGCTCAACCTTCACGAATTCACCATCCCAATTCTTGAGATCATCTTCTGAAGGTTTTTCATCATCTGCGGCGGCAGCATCCACATGCTTTTTACAGTATTCAATCACCTTTGCCAAAATCTGTCCGGTCACATTCTAAACTGGGATAGCGTTGTCGGCACAATCGTCTTCGATCATGTGCTTGATCGTCTGCGATTTAAGCGCCACCGCCTCAGAAACCTCGAAGGTTTCACTGTCGGAACTCTTGAGAGTGATCTTCTTGGTAGCTGAAGACATAGCAGCGATTGAGCAAAGGTGTGTGAAATCGCTAACCCTAACTTTCTTCTTGTAGGTGTGTGAAATCGCTAACCCTAACTTTCTTCTTGTTTGTGAGACTGATTGAAGTACTTCTCTTATTTATAAGCAAAGCGTTTTTGTATACGTATTTTTTAACAAAATCTTTCTTAGATTCCGTCAAAAAATATGGAAGATATAATAAACTTTTTTTTTTAACGAAAGATATAACAAACTCAACAAAAAAGAGGATTTTTGGTGGTGTCCAGGATTCGAACCCCGGATCTTGCATATATTATGCATTGTCCTTATCAACTTAGCTAAGGTCACGGGGACACAAAAAGGAGGATTTAAGATATGATATAACAAACTCATTAGTATTTGACTGATTTCAAATATATTTAAAATAACAAAATCCTTTTTTATTTTATGTACAAGTGAGTCACATATTCCTTAAAATCTATTAAAAAAATAAGGCTTAATCGCAGTTTACGCCCCCCAACTTTCACGAAGTTGCGATTTTGGCCCCCTAAGAAAAAAAACTACAAAACCGCCCCCTCCCCAAGGCAAAAAAAATAACACGTGGCACCTCACTTAGGGCGCCACGTCAGCGTAGACCAAGTCGAAATTGGCCTTGGGGGCCAAAACTGCCACATGTGCAAAACTTAATTAGGGGGCGGTTTTGTAGTTTTTTTCTTAGGGGGCTAAAATCGCAACTTTGGAAAAGTTAGGGGGCTAAAACTGCTAATAAGCCAAAAAAATAATTAAAAATATAATATAATTGTTAATTGATTATTTCCTATGGAAAAAATTAGGCTTAGATGCATTTTATACCCTTAACTTTCAAAAAGTTAAGATTTTGGCCCATAATAGAAAAATAACAATTTTGTCCTATATCTTTACGCAAATAACCTCTTTTGACCTCTATCTATACAAATATATGCTCTTTTGGCCCCTTATCATTACAAAAAGTTACGATTTTGGCCCTTGTTTTCGACCAACTAGCATCTCCTAAATAGTTTTGCATCGTTTTGTAAAATTAGCCAAAAAATTAATAATTGATTCTTGGTTAATAAGTATCAACATAAGTTTCATGACTGGTACGTTGTAATCTATACATAAGATTCATTAGTTAGAGTTGGAATTGGAGGCGTAATTTATTCTATTGGGAGTCGGAGTACATATTAAGAGATGTTCAATTACAATCAAATGTGCAGGATAGTTGGATATGGTTAAATCTCACAGTGAAATTTGGGCAGCCATGCCAATATTGTGGCAGACCTAAGCAATTGGTCTAGTCTAGTACCCTCAAAGGGGATCGTCATGGTGTGGTGTATATGCTTAAGGGCGGTCTTCCAACAAGGGAGTTGCTGGTGTGTAGGGGTATCATTGACAGTAATGCAGGCAACTTCTATGGGTTAGGGGGTCGTGATCTTCTTTGTGAACTGTTTGGAGTGATATTTTAATTTTGGTAATCTTTGTTTGTTTATTTGTATGTGCAGGCAATGCTCCTTTAGTGTGCAATAGAGGCAATGTTTGATTTGCAGCTAAGGTTGATGAAATTGCATAAATATGACAAGGGGAAAGCGACAAAGTGTCCTTCTTCATCTAGATTGAAAACAACGTCTTTGGATGTTCCTGTAGTGATGATAATGGCCATTGCGACCTCACATGTCAAACTTGTTTTGGATTCCAAGATACATCCTTGCTTCAATAGACTTTAGTAACATTGTTTTGAAAAGAGCAAGAAGTAAACTATTCTTGAGAATTCTTTTACACCAGCCTAGGAGGCAAAAGAGCATCCGTATGTGAAAATACTCGACGATGATACTCTCCCATGGGTAAATTATTGAATCTTTCATCCTCTATGTCTAACCATGTTGTTATCTTAGTAGAGACAAATATAAAGGTTTCGAAGGTCGATGCAACTATAATCACAATTTCAGTCTTTCGGGACAAAAGTTAGCCCATCTAATGGTCCCCCATGGTCCAAACTTTAAAAGGCATAAAGTGTAAATATTTGTCTTAGGTTTAGGTGCTCAAGATTGAAAGGGGAAAATTTGATGCGAAGGAGAGTAGTGTATGAAATGCTATCACCGATCTATTTTACAAATTGAGGATTTCAACGAGTTTGACCATAGAGTTGGCCGTCAAGACTAAACAAGTAGGTGATATGGGTTAGGAGAGGAATGATTTTACGGATAAGGTGAAGGACTTAGAGAGGTTGAAGAAAGTGACTGAAGATGATTTGAAATCGACCAAGGAGAAAGCCTCATAATTAGGGATGATCGACTCTACTTTTAACTCGTCGAAAATAGGGTGGGGCATGACAATTTAGGTGTCCGAATTTAAAATGTCAGTCTGTCTCTTGGCGGGCATGTGGCTGGCAAGTCGATCTGTTAAATTGTTTTTCTCTCTCTTTCATTCAGATGAATCATGAAAGTTCATAATTCATTGTTGTTAATAATTAACAAAAATAAAATAAAAAATCTTTCTAAAAAGATCTTGAGTTATTAACACGATTTGTCTTTTTTCTAAAGAAATATGATTTATTTTTGTTATTAGTGAAAAGGGCTCCAATACAATTGGCAACATCAAACTAATGATTTAGTGTTATAACTCACATCATTTATGGCTAAAAACAATAGAAATATGGCAAAAAAATATATTAAACTAGCATGTGGTCAGCCATGTCTTCGCTTTTTTAATAGGTTTGGAGGGCTAACGTAAGGGGCCAACTTGTAAACCTCAACTCAGCCCCTCCTATAATGGTAGGTTAAACGGGCAAGTCTGACAAACTCAACTCATTTTGCCATCCCTACCCACAATGGAGGATATCAAGAAAGGCTAAACTTGAGCTCGAGGCCAAGGTTCGTCAGCTTCATGAGGAGGCATCCAACAAAGGGAACATCAATTAAGAGCTATCAATGAACATAAACCACCTTGAGGACAACCTATTGGAGATAAGTCCACATGCCTTTAATAATCATGTGAACCAGATAAATCATTTGAACCCCGAACTTGAGATGGACACCAAAGGGATCCACCGACTGAATTTTGTTGCGAACGGTGATTGGGTCATCCCCAAAAGCTTTTAGGACGATAAAGAGGATAAGGAAGTTTAGTTTCCTTTTGGTTGTAATTGTACTTGTTTTATTTTGGATAATTTTTGTATGAACATATCCAGAGGACTTTTGTAAAGAGAATTTTTTTTAAAGTATTTAATTATTTTGTTTCTTATGTGCTTTCTTAAACTTAAACATTTTGTCCTCGTGAGCTTAGCTCAGTTGGTTGGGACAATGCATAAAATATGCAAGGTCTAGGGTTCGATTCCCGGCCACCACCACAAAAAAAAAAAAAAACTTAAACATTTTACAACAAGTTTGTTTTGTGTTCAAAATTTTCATCATGATATGGAAATTGAATACTTAGCCATCTTAAGTGGTGGATTTTGTTGTACAATTTCACACTCCTCGAGGAGACAGAGAGCTTTAAATCTCGTCGCAGTAGTGAATGGATTCATCTCGATTTCACTGAAGCCGACCTTATCACGGGGATAAAAAGTCTCTCTGGAGAGTGGTCATTCTTTGTGTGACCACCCATATTTATGATTTGGGGTTCTTGTTGTAGACAGAGTACTTTGTAGTTTTGAGACTTGCTCGTTTGACCGACTTTATGTCATTAGTAGGTGAAGGAACGTTAGTTTGTATCTTTTTGCATAAATATTTTAGGAAGAAACACAAGTGTACTTGTATGGACCCTGAGGGCACAAGTTAAGAAGCTAAAAATGGAAGTAAAACATAATTTCTATCTTAAAAACATAAGATTTTAAATTTTTAAAATATATAATTCACAATTTCCAATAAAATGTTTCTATATTTAATCTCTTAGCTTGTGCCTTAAGGACACAAGTTAACATTTCCCTTCTTTTAATAATCTTTAGTCACTCACAAACGTCTTAATTGTATTATTGCAAATACATCAAATCTAGCAGTTCTTCAATTTATATGTGTTTCATGTCCTTAAAAGTGGCTTTCCAAGCAAAGTTTGCACGACGTATGCTCATTTTTCTTATTTTGACTATAATTTGATAAGTTTCTTCCCAATAGGGTGTGATCTTCCCCTATGTGTTTTATGAGTATTTGATCATCCTCTTAAAATTATCTTTGGTTAACGCAATTGTTGTATCTTTTGCAGTTCCTTGTTTGATAATGGCCTCCATCAGGGAGGCATTGTTACAATTTTTATCTAGAAAATCAAGCTCTTCCCTTAGGAATTATTTTTTATCTTCGAGACCTAGTAGGTGCGTTGTTCTCCAATTGACTTCCCGTATTTCGACAAGGATGACTGATTTGGTTCCATATGTAAAGCGATATGGTGATTCTCCTTTGGTTGAATGTGGAGTGGATATGTTCTTGCAGTATTGGGTACAGTTTGTCGGCCCAATTTCCTTTGGCTTAATCGAGTCTTCTCTTTAATCATCGAAAAAAACATGATTTACTGCTTCTACTTGACCATTCATTTTGGCATGCTCCATTGAAGTGAGCAGCTTTGTTAACTTTAACTCTCTGAGGTATTCTCCAAATTTCCTATCTGAAATTGCGCTCTATTGTTGGTAACTACGACTTTTTGGATTTGAATCTTGCAAAATGTTTATTTTGAAGAAATGAAGCATATGGTTCGACTTAATTATGGGTAGAGCTTCAACGTTTATAAATCAGTTTTATTTTGCATATTACAAGTTTTTTTTTCTTTTCTGTGACGACCAAAATCAAAACTCGGTACGTTTACAATGACCAAATGCGTATTTTAGCCGTTATTTCATAATATTGTGCGCCCACACACTTTTCCCCTCAAGTTTCTATACACATGCCTAGACTATATTTAAAATTTAAATTAGCATTTGTTGCGAATTCGATGAGAAAACACACCAATAACAAACTTGATGTGTGGAGCAAGGGATAATCAGGCAACCAAAATCAAAGTGTATGGAACAGTTATAATCACAAGCCAAAAGTAGAAAAACAACAGCGAGAGAAAAGGAAGAGAGAACACAAAAGAATTTGTTGACCCAGTTCGGTCCAAATTGACTTAGTCTGGGGGAGAGAGCAGCCCTCCGTTCCACTATATGATAGTAACGTTACAAAAGAGATATCAATGGGTTACAAGAATAAGTCTCCCGCCTAATTCTACCCAAATCCCAGCCTCTTCCCGTAACCAAGAGACTCAATCCTAATAGTGTTTCCCAAGTTGAATCAACCCTCAAACCCTAGTGTTTGTTGCCAAAGAGACAAACTCTACACAAACCCTAGTTTTGTTGTTGTCTTTCTAAACCCTTGTTTCAGCCCCCTTTATCTCTCTCAAGGTTTACACTGATACAATGTCTATATTTATAGTAAAAGCAATCCCTCATAAATTGGAACCAAATCTCAAGCTGAAAAATACGTATTTATTTTATACATCAGCGTACCATCGTAGTACGATTTTCCACATCGTACTACAATTTTTCCAGAATGAAATTGCCAAACCTGCTCCAAAAATCGTACTACGATTTTCCAAATCGTGCTACGATGTTGACAGCTTCCAGACTTCAATTTCTCCAATTTTGAGTCACTTTCACAACAATCTCCACCTTGACTCCAAATTAGTGATGATGCCAAACCATCAACCACCATGCTGCTCTTTCCCTTGCTTCCCACTACACCAAGTAGCTCCACAAGTTTACACCCTAATCCCTTCAGCCATTGGAATGTCTTCCGCCTTCTCGAAGGTACTTGCAGTCCAACTACGCTAGGAATTTTAGGTAGTTCCACAAGCCTTTACCTCAACCTCTTCAGCCATCGGAACGTCTTCTGTCTTCTCGAAGAGTCCTTGCAGTCCAACTACACTAGGAGTTTTAGGTAGTTGCACAAGCATTCACCAAGACATCTTCAACACAGGACATTTCCCGCTTCCTTGAAGGTCTCCTTGCATCCAATCACCCTTGGCCTTTTTTTAGGGTAATCCCGCAAGCCGTGCTATACATTCTTCAACATCCGAAATGCCTTCCATCTTCATGAAGAAATCCCTTGCTCACCATAGAGCATATCACCCAAGGTCCTCCATAGTCATACCATTACCGGTGTGTTCAACTCCACCTCAAGCTGAGCGTACTCTACCTCAACTAGCAAATGCGTACATCCCACTATGTCTTCAACCTTGAAACTCCACCTCAACAGGTAGATCATGAGTATTGTTGCCTCCGCCTCTCCAGACTGATCATGAGTATTCTTACCACCGCCTCTCCAGGATGATGTTGAGTGTTTAACGTCTCTCCAGACGATTACCGCTTCACTAGGCATCAATCCCAAGGTGACCAATATCACCTTCATCCTCCAAACAACACCACACCATCAGAGCACCTGCATCCTCATAACCCTCAGTGACAATTTGTGCGGAGTTACCATTAATCTACGGACAATCCTTCATGAAGTGACCCATCTTGTGACAGTTAAAGCATTCAAACTTTGACCTTTTACTACTCTTTCTCCGGTTACCTCTACCTCCACCATTCCCTCTTGAGACACTTAGGCCTTCACCGTTTTAATAAACTCTCAAGTCCTTGGACTTGGTCAACTCCTTGGTTCTCAAAGCCGCTTGAACTTCTTCCAAGGTAACAGTGCCTTCTTTGCCGTAGAGCATGGTATCTTTGAACGATTCATAAGATTTCGGTAGAGCACACAACAAGAGTATAACTTTATCTTCATCCTCAAGATTCACCTCAATATTCTCCAAGTCATCAAGGATTTTGTTGAACTCCGTAAGTTGCTCCATGATGGCCTTTGACTCCACCATCTTGAATGAGTAGAGTTGTTGCTTTAGGAATTGCCGATGACCCAAAGACTTTGTCATATACAAAGATTCCAACTTTGCCCACATTGATGCCGCAGTTGGTTCCTTTGCTACTTCTCTCAAAACTTTATCCCCGAGGCACAAGACAATGGCACTCCTGGCCTTGTCCACCATCTCGGTCTTCTCCGCTCGTGACATGGTGACCGGTAACGAACCTTCACCCTTCAAAGCTTTCTCACACTTCTGCTGTATTAAGACCGCTTCCATCTTTACCTTCCATAACCCAAGATCGTTATCTCCGGTAAACTTCTCAATATCCCAATTCGAACCCATGGTACTAGATTATCCTTTGACCCTTGCCCCACGGTGGGCGCCAATTGTTGCGAATTCGATGAGAAAACACACCAATAACAAACTTGATGTGTGGAGCAAGGGATAATCAGGCAACCAAAATCAAAGTGTATGGAACATTTATAATCACAAGCCAAAAGTAGAAAAATAACAGCGAGAGAAAAGGAAGAGAGAACACAAAAGAATTTGTTGACCCAGTTCGGTCCAAATTGACCTAGTCTGGGGGAGAGAGCAGCCCTCCGTTCCACTATATGATGAGTAACGTTACAAAAGAGATATCAATGGGTTACAAGAATAAGTCTCCCGCCTAATTCTACCCAAATCCCAGCCTCTTCCCGTAACCAAGAGACTCAATCCTAATAGTGTTTCCCAAGGTGAATCAACCCTCAAACCCTAGTGTTTGTTGCCAAAGAGACAAACTCTACACAAACCCTAGTTTTGTTGTTGTCTTTCTAAACCCTTGTTTCAGCCCCCTCTATCTCTCTCAAGGTTTACACTGATACAATGTCTATATTTATAGTAAAAGCAATCCCTCATAAATTGGAACCAAATCTCACGCTAAAAAATACGTTTTTATTTTATGCATCAGCGTACCATCGTAGTACGATTTTCCACATCGTACTATGATTTTTCCAGAATGAAATTGCCAAACCTGCTCCAAAAATCGTACTACGTACGATTTTCCAAATCGTGCTACGATGTTGACAGCTTCCAGACTTCAATTTCTCCAATTTTGAGTCACTTTCACAACATCATTTGTTAAAATTTGATAAAGTTTAAATTAAAATTTATAATAAAAATAAACTATTTTATTAAGTAATAAAAGCTAATCATCTTTTTTAGGTTACCTTAAGAAAAGCTAATCATTTTTTTGGGTTACCCTAATAAAAGCTAATAATTTTTTAGGGTAACTTAAAAAAAGCTAATTGTCAGTGTCCTAAAAAATCCAATGCTTCTAATTCAGTTCCTTCTTATCCAAACCAAACATGGTGTCATGTTTCTAATTCAGTTCCTTCTTATCCCCAAAAACACCTCGTGCACTCAATCTTTATCAATTAATAGCTGCCTATACCAGAATTAACAAAATTCAAAATTCCATCTATAACTTTATTATCATAACCATTTTTATCAATGGTTGAAATGAAATTTGATAACCTGGACAAATGCCACTATAAAATGATGTCGACTACAAAGAAAAAAAATGTGCAACCCCTTCAAACAAGGCAGCAAAAGTAATCAACTAATAAAACCGTTATTATGATCCTCTTCATTTAATGAACATTTCATTTTGACAAGAGATGGACACAATGGCTCACAATGACAATAATAATATTAACATAATATTATTATTATTGTAATTGTGTCTAGCTCGAGTCATTGTATCTATCTCATGTCCATTAAATAGAAAGAATCTCAAACATTTGTTATGTTGCTATCAATGTCATGTTACCTTTGATTTATAGGCATTATCATTATTTTATTACTTTGCTGTGTTTTTTTTTTTTCCAAATATAATTTAAGGTTTTATCTTAGAAAGTTGGATATTTTAACAAGTATCTAACTATGTGGTGTGTTATATGTTGGAACAGCCGTACCATGAGGGGTTTTACACTGTGCTTAGTCTCTTTCTTGGTTCTCTTTGGATCCTGGTTTCAAAGGTTTGTAAATGTAACTATAGAACCTTCTTTTGGTTATTTGCATTTACATTCGCATTGGCATTGCTTGCCATTGGAGGTTGCTTTTGAAAGAAAGTTTTTAATAATCACACTTTAAATCATAAATATAGTGTCTGGTAGTTAAATGTCTGTTTGGGGAAGTTATATTTAATATGAGCAAGGTCCTTGGAATCAACTTTTGAAATCAATAAAATAAAATTCATTTTGGACCAAGGACCTTTGAGCCAAATAATCCAGGAATAATTATCTACATATATATTTCAACATTATGTTTATTGCTACAAATTAATGTTACTTTGATTTATTAAAGAAGCTTCGGCGTAGAACCGTGTGAAATGATTTTTAAATCTCATAAGCATTAAGCAAGCTTCAATTTTGTCATTATTATATTTGCCATAATTTATATACGAGTGTGTCATTTCAGTGTGTCATCACAAAATGTAACTAAGAGTGACATACAACAAGCTACCTTTCCACCAAGAGGTTGGAATTCCTATGATGCCTTTTCTTGGATAATTTCTGAAGAAGAATTCTTACAAAATGCTGAATTAGTTTCTCAGCGTCTCCTTGCTCACGGATACGAGGTATAAATACTGAAAGGAACTATTATTTGTGGTTGCTTTTACTTTCCGTGTTAGCAATACTTTTGTTATTGATATTGATTTATTTATTTGTTTCTACATTTGTAGTATGTTGTCGTCGATTACCTCTGGTATAGGAAGAAAGTCCCGGGCGCTCATAGTAATTCTCTTGGATTCGACGTGATCGATCAATGGGGAAGGATGGTCCCTGATCCAGTAAGGTGGCCTTCATCCAAAAGTGGGAATGGATTCACTGAAATAGCTAAGAAAGTACATAGCTTAGGTTTGAAGTTTGGAATTCATATTATGAGAGGGATTAGCACACAAGCTGTGAATGCAAACACCCCTATCCTAGATACAACAACGGTATTATTTTGATTTTCTGCTATAAATTTATCCTCTATATATTTATGCATTATTAATTCACAAGTACATCACTAGATAAACTCAAATAAACAATTTCAAAATAAGGCAATTCAAAGAGACACATAATCTAATTTTTTTTTTTCCTTATTGACCTTTTCTTGCAATTTCACAGGGTGCTGCTTATCAAGAATCTGGTCGAGTATGGTATGCAAAAGACATAGCAATCCAAGAAAGGCGCTGTGGATGGATGACCAATGGTTTCATGAGTGTAAATACAACGTTAGGAGCAGGGAAAGCATTTTTGAGATCCCTTCATGAGCAGTATGCTGCTTGGGGTGTTGATCTTGGTACTCGCACAACTAACTAACTGTCTCAACATTTTTATCATGTCATTGAAGACAATCATGATGATTTTAAATCTATAAAGTATTGATTTGGAATTGCATTATCATGTTATATACACAGTTCTGCCTATGCTTTGCAGTAATTTTGAAAGATTTTATGACTTTCTTTCAGTGAAACATGACTGTGTGTTTGGCGAGGACTTGGATTTAAATGAGATAACCTATGTATCTGAGGTAATCTTCAGTTTCCAGTTTCTTATTTTCATCGCTACTATTTTCTCATAAATAAACACTCGAGATCTCAATATTTTCGCTATGATTATCTACAAACTTATCAAACGACATGTCGTGCCAGGTTCTCAGCAAGATTAATCGCCCCCTTTTGTATTCTCTATCTCCCGGAGTCAAGGCCACACCAGACCTGGCCAAGCAAGTCAGTGGACTAGTCAACATGTATCGCATAACAGGAGATGACTGGGATGTATGGGGAGATGTCAAGTCTCATTTTAATGTGTCAAGGTGATTATAAGTTGTTTATACTTGATTATATAGTTGTTTAAGATGTTTTTATTAGTCTTCGAAATATGTTGCAATAATGCCACTTCTTTGTTTGTGTTTTGTTATTTTACCACCAATTCAACATTACCTAACTTCAGTTCATTAAATTCTGAATCAGGGACATGGCTGCAGCTACTTTGATAGGAGCAAAAGGTTTAAAAGGAAATTCATGGCCCGATTTGGATATGCTACCATTTGGATGGCTAACTGATGCAGGTGATAAAACTCGGAATTTAGATAGTGTGAAGCATTCTCTCTTAATTAAAAGACTTGTTGAAATATGGATTTTGAACCTTTTTTTTCTTTTTATAGCTGTAAATGAAGGTCCACATAGGTCTTGTAGGTTGACACTAGAAGAGCAAAGGACACAGGTATTGATGAATAGTACAACTGAGTTACTTTCTTATATATTTTTGATGCAATTATGTGCTTGCATGCATTATGATCAATTTATTATTATCTCACAGATGACTTTGTGGTCTATGGCAAAGTCTCCCCTTATGTATGGAGGCGATGTGAGGAAGATCGACAATGCCACATACGAAATTATCACGAATCCTACCTTGCTAGAGATTAATCATTTCAGCTCAAATAATAAGGAGGCATGAACCATCTATTTTTATTTTTTATTTTTGTAAAAATAATTGGCATGTGAAGGATAAACTTAACACGAATATTAACATTTTTAACCGCAATGACAGTTTCCTTATGTCACGAAGAATGAAACGCGTAAACAAGTGAAAGAGATAAGATCTAAGGAAGCCCCAATGCAATCTGTAGAAGGTGAACTTTAGAACTTATTATTTTTTGGGTTATGTGATCTTTCTACCTTGTGTTTTAGTACTCATAGTGCAAGATGGACACTGCAGGTGTATCTAATGCTACTTCGGCTGACATCCGCTCTTGGATTGCGACGGGAAGGAAAGGAGAAGTGTATTTGGCTTTCTTCAATCTAAGTGAACAAAAGACACCAATATATGCACATAGATCAGATTTGTCAAAGGCTTTTACCGGCAAACGCATCCGTTCCTGTAAAGGTCAGGAATTATGGAGTGGAAAGTATGTTGCAACAAAGAAAGGTTCAATATCAACGGACGTGGATGTTCATGGATGTGCACTATTTGTTCTAAATTGCAAGTAGTTTGGCTTCTAAAATTATTCTTTTAAAAGAAAAAATGGCACATTGTTGACTCATTATTGTAAGAGCAAGAACAACACATTTCATTGTTTGTTTCATTTGTTAATAAAAATTATGGCTGATTAAGTATGCTCCTTTCAAGTGGTGTTGCACATTTTTTTTTCTTCTATTAATACCTTATATATTGAAAATAAAAGACCCAAAAGGGGCATATCAAGTATAATAGCACAAACTAAAAAAGAGAGAACTTAAATTCTAGACCACATCCAGATTATAAAGAGCAAATTTAGCAATGCAGGGATCTAAATGATTTCCATCTCTATTAGTATTGAAGAAAGAAAAATAAAAAAGCAAAAAGAAAAAGGAAAAAATAAAGCTCAAGTATTTTATTTTGATAAAGGAAAATATGTTACCAATGAAACAAAGAAATTCAATAAAGAAGTTGAAGATTGAGTATAGGTCAAAGTGTCAAACTAGAAAGTCACTAAAAAAAAGAAACAAAAACAAAAAACTAATAGTAGAAGAGAACAATACATCAAAATAAATGTTTCAACATTGCAGCTGATTCATTCATTCAAATGCCCATTGATTTTCCCTACGAACTTCTTCCTCTTCCTCCGGAGTGTAATCATTCTTGATGTGAAAAGTCTCTCGAATTTGCTCCGGTGTCTTCCCTTTGATCATGTTCGCCACAGTCTCGCAGGTAAGATCTGGCAAGCTCTTGATATCCAAGTAGTTTGCAGCAAGAATGAGATCGAAAAGCGTACCCTGCTCAACCTTCACGAATTCACCATCCCAATTCTTGAGATCATCTTCTGAAGGTTTTTCATCATCTGCGGCGGCAGCATCCACATGCTTCTTACAGTATTCAATCACCTTCGCCAAAATCTGTCCGATCACGTTCTGAACAGGGATAGCGTTGTCGGCACAATCGTCTTCGATCATGTGCTTGATCGTCTGCGATTTAAGCGCCACCGCCTCAGAAACCTCGAAGGTTTCGCCGTCGGAACTCTTTAGAGTGATCTTCTTGGTATCTGAAGACATAGCAGCGATTGAGCAAAGGTGTGTGAAATCGCTAACCCTAACTTTCTTCTTGTAGGTGTGTGAAATCGCTAACCCCAACTTTCTTCTTGTTTGTGAGACTGATTGAAGTACTTCTCTTATTTATAAGCAAAGCGTTTTTGTATACATATTTTTTAACAAAATCTTTTTAGATCCCGTGAGTAGGGCTGGAAATGAGCCGAGTCGAGTCAAACTTGTCTGAGCTCGACTCGACTCGATAAGAATTGGTTCGGCTCGAAACTCGACTCGAGTTCGATACGAACCTTTTTTTTAACTCGAGTTCGGCTCGTTTAAAGTTCACGAACAACTCGGTTCAACTCGTTAGGTTCGACTCGTTTGCTCAAATTTTATATTTCAAAAGTTTTTTTCTTAAAAAAAGAGCAAAAATATAATTATCTTATAATTATAAGAAATAATAAAGCTATGGAGCATGTTGGACTCATTTAGCCCTTTACATTTATTACTGTAGCTCAATTTGTAGCCCTTTACATTTATTACTGTAGCTCTACCGATACATGTTTTCAATGTGATGCACTTCTCTTTATATAAGCTCTTCCTCTCTAATTTTTTCAAAACTGTCCGATGTGGGACTTATTTAGTCCGCATATTTGTTTAAAAGCATGCTCAAGGTAATTAGCTTGTTTTTCCTCTCTCTTTTATTAATCAAATTAGTTATAACTTATATAAAAAATAGTACATAATTATTAGAAGAAACTTGTAATAAATTATATATCATATTTTTATATATAAAATAACAATTATATATATATCGAGTTGGTTCATGAACCAAACGAGTCGAACCATACTTAGCTCAAGTTCAACTCGTTTATTTATCGAACTTAATTTTCAACTCAAGTTCGGCTCATTTGGTTCATGAACCACGTCCAACGATTCAATTGTCGAATCGAGTCTCGAACTATTTTCGAGTTGGTTCGGTTCATTGCCAGCCCTACCCGTGAGCATAGCTCAGGGACATGCAATGGCCGGGGTACGAACCCCGGACACCCCACTTATTCTCCTTGAACTTATTCTCCTTGAAAAAGGAGAATTCTAGCCACTAGGCTACCTGACCAAAAAAAAAATAACAAACACTTACTTTTGACGAAAAGATTAACAAACTCAACAAAAAAGAAGATTTAAGATATAATATAACAAACTCCTCCAAAAAAAAGTATAACAAACTCATTGATATTTGATTGATTTCAAATATATTTAAAAATAACAAAATCTTTTTTATTTTAAGTGCAAGTGAGTCACATATTCCTTAAAATCAATTTAAAAATATAATATAATTGTATTCCTTGAAATCTATTTAAAAATAATTAAAAATATAATATAATTGTTAATTGATTATTTCCCTAGGAAAAAATTAGGCTTAAATGCCTTTTATACTTTTAACTTTTAAAAAGTTGTAACCCACTTAAGGTAGCCTGGTTGTATTGACTTGGGACTTAAAATTGTGCTCCTCCTCAAAATCTTAAGTTTGATTCTTTTTGTAAAGAGAGCGATTTTATAGAGGTTCAAAAAGTCTCTTTAGAGAGTGTTGACTGTTGAGACTTTTTGGTTGACCACACATATTTATGTTTTGGGGTTGTCTTGGTGTAGATATAATAGGAAAAGGTATAGAGTAATAAATAGTTAAGGTTATAATAGGAAAAGTAACATTAATGTTGCATTGGTATTGTAAAGCGACATATAATTTGGGACAAATTTTTTTCCCTAAAACGACATACAATTTAGGACGATGTGAGTATTAATAAAGATGTTTTAGTAAATAAAACTTCTTTTATCATTGAAATCAATTCAATTAATCATTATCTTAAAAAATGTGTAAAATTTAACGAGACACGTAAAATGAAACAAAAGGAGTATTACTTGGCATTAAATTTTTGCACAATCTTTTATATGTTTTTATTATTATATTTTATCTTTATCTCTTTATTCCTATCACATCAATCTATTTTTCTTTGATTTCAAGATGTATACACCTCCAAGGAGTGCAGACCATTTTTGGTTTTGCACTTATATAAACTGCCTTTTAAAAAAGGAAATGTCAAATTTGGAAAATCAAAGCAAAGATGGTATAATTATCACCCCAAAGCAGCATAACGCTCATGAAGGGATCTCAAAAAAGCTTTCCGTGCTCCTAACGTTGTATTTACACTCATGAAACCATTAGACATCCATGAACAATGCCTTTCTTGGATTGCTATGTCTTTTGCATACCATACTCGACCGGATTCTTGATAGGCAGCACGCTAGGAAATGGCAAGCAAAGGTCAATAAGAACTTTTTTTTAGATTAAGTGTCTCTTTAAAAGTATCTATTTTTTGTGTGGCGTCTGTTGTAACATCCCAGACAACTTTAAGCACTGTCGATTGACTCTACAAATCAACACGAGTCTTTTCAGCATGTTTTGTCCTCACTCGCACGCTGATGTAGAATTTCTACATGTCATATAACTATGTACACGTGAGTATATATAGGATCGTTTTCCACAGGGAGTTGCGTTATATCATAAGCGTTTTCACAATCTTTCACATTAAGGTATCATTTATAAAATGTTTGTTTGTAACACTATATCCATAGATGACAATAAAGTAAACACGAGAAGAGATCGAACTATTTCGCTTGCGGTATAAGATAACGAGCAAGCATAACAGCAGCAATCTCTCGATCGATTAACAGACTCTAGCTTTATAACCAATATTATTACAATCATTTCTACAACATCCTTCGTGTCCAAAGCGACATTGTTATTTCTAAGTTAGCGTTTAAACATTCGTGTCCAAATCCCTTAAACGATAACAAAGTCGATCGGATAACTTAATCGACCGTGTCCAGCCTGATTAAGTATCCGAAAGCATTAAAATCTTGATTAAAAGTAATTATCAAAGGTTTACAAACTTGTCAAGAGTGATATAACATAAGATAGATTGTTATTCTAGTTCTAGATTCAAGAGTTCGTGTCCAAATCATCTTGAATCTCTTTGAAAGCATTAAAAGCAAGAATAACAACAATATTGAATCATTAAGCTAGAACCTTATATATTAAAAGATCAAAAGATTACATAATAGCTTGATTGTTACCTCAATACTACAAAGAAGGTGATAGTTACACATAGACATGTAAACTAATGCAAGGAATGAAGGAAAGATGAAGATTCCATGCCAAGATCCTTGATGTCTCAATGAATCTAGGGTTGAATCTACTCCTTAATCACTTGCTTTGTGTTTCTCTCTTGGAAATAGCTCTGACCTCTCTCTTAGAATGTATAAAAAATATCAATGGAATAGTGAATGACCTAAAAGAGAGGTAAGAATGCTATTTAAATGGGCCTGTATTTTTGTACCTACGCTAATAGCGCCTGCCACGCTAATAGCGTGGTAAGTCGGCCTATAATCTGGCCAATGGGCTGCTGCCACGTTGGCCTTGCCCTGCTTCTACGCTCCAGCCACGCTAATGGCGTAGCTTTCTGGACTCATTACGCTAATAGCGTCTCTCACGCTAATGGCGTGGTTCTTCATGGCCTGCTACGCTCCAGGTACGCTATTAGCGTACCTTTCTGGAGTGATTACGCTAATAGCGTAGCTTACGCTAATAGCGTGTTCTTCACAAGTGCTCCAGATTTCACGCTCCAGGTGCGCCATTGGCGTACCCTTCTGACCTTGGGCTTTTCTTCCTCACGCTAATAACGTAGGTTACGCTAATGGCGTGGCTTCCTTGAATTTTGACTTTTCTTGCTCCTTGCTTGTATTTTCCTACACAAAAAGGGTAGAATAGGGCTCAAAAGCATAAATGACATATTAACACAATATTTGGAGTTTTCCATAGAGAATCTTGCAAAACAAGTCACTAAAATGCCGAAACTCCTATATGAAATATATCACTTTTAAACACTTATCAAACTCTCCCCAACTTGGCTTTTTGTTTGTCCTCAAACAAATCAATTGAAAAGGAAACTAACAAGGCTTTGGACAAGGTTTTCAACATGGTGTCAACAATTCAAAACAAAAATAAACAAATGGTGATTCAAATAAGATCGCGTGGACAAGCATGAAGTCCTCCGCTACTCTAGATTCAAACTAAGAATGCGAAAAATGTCCTAAGCACAAACTATACATCATAAACTTCAAAACATAAACATATCTATCTATGAACCACACCTAACACACTTTTTTAAAAGTAAATGCAATGATATGATAACAATAAGTGAGGTAATGAACACACATCCAACAATCATGCTAACATCCTATTTAAGTTAGGTGTCCATCCAAATATCGTCTCAAAAAGCATAAAAGCATGGATCAAAAGGTCTTGCAAGGGTTATAACTTGGCCGGGCTACAAAAGAAATGTCATATGTGGGGCAATTGATCAGAAAGCCTATCAAAGAGGAACATTTTTTTTGTATCACAACTTGAAATCCATATACTTCCCTACCAAGAATTACAACCTTTGGTGATTAACAATCAAACTTATAACCTTGACAACTTATTCTATTTTTGATTTTTCTCTATCTTTTTCTTTTCTTTTCTTTTCTTTTTCAAATGTACAATTTTTTTCTTTGATTCAATGTTGTCAGGTTATTTTAACAATTTCACCATAAACTTGACATATAATGCCTCCTTTTCTCCCCAACTTGAATACAACAAAACTCTAATTGAATGTTCCCCTATCCTAAGGCAAGGGACAAAGTACAAAAAGGTTAAGGGTTCAACAAATTAAAAATTATCAAAGTCCTTTCAGAGACAAGCATGAACTGGATTTATGAAAAATTTCAGACAAATTCACTAAGCATTGTGCTTATGAATATTGACAGTTCATGTTTGAGGACTTGATTCATTAGGCTCAGATTGGGGTATCAGATACTCGCTCTTCTCACATGTAGGCTTTATGTGGTCAAGTAGGTTACTCTCAATTCAAAAAGTGTCTTGATCCTTTCCATGCTTTCAAACAATTCAAAATGATTATCAGATTTAACATAACTAAAACAAGTTAGACGGTGATTATCGGTCTCCAGCATATATACAACAGATTGAAGCTACCTCACATTTATGTTAAGTACTAAGTGGTTCAAAAATATTTATGTTTATGAAAAGAATTAAATGATATATGTTTTGTGCAAAGTACAAGTTTCAAATTCTTATTAAAAATCTAGAATAACAGGAAACTAATACCTTGGCCTTACGCTTTCTCACAAGTAATATCATTATCACTCACCTGCTTTTGCTCAAACATGGCTCCATGGAGCACTTTAAAATTTGTTGTTCATGAGCAATTTCTTTTGAGAGACACAAGCAAGATGTAAACAACAAAAATTCATCCAAAGCATAAGTTAAAAACCAAAAAGCTAAGTTATTAAACCACAATAATATAAAGTACTAAAGTATCAGGTCGAGCACTAAAAACCACAGTGCTCGAAGAGTACAAAATATAACCAAAATGCAAAATACAACCAAATTAAATAAGTTTCAACATGAAATAAGGAAAGCAAAAGTTCGAAAGCAAAAAGAAAAAACATCACTAAAAAGCCATGATCACATCACTGATCATCATCAGCATCAGCATCATCCATCTCTAGATCCTCCTCCACATCATCATCTTCACCTCCAGCATTTTCAGGCTCAGGTGTAGCCTCATCATCAACAGCATCTGCCACCCCCACATAAGGACCTGGCCTGCCCTCAGGCCAATGAACATAGCTCTGGTACTGGTCAGGTGTCATGACCGGGTAATCAGCATTTCCCGGATACATGTGAGCATTGTAGAGGTCCTGGTGTATGCCCATGTTGCTCCTCCAAATTGCCTCATTATGATCCATTAAGAAGCTATTCTGGTCCCTCACGTACTGGTTATGCATCTGCTGCTCCAGCATGAAAGTCTGCAAACCTGAAAAATCAAAGGAACCAGGGCCCTCAGATGGGCCACCCTTATCATCATCAAAGTGGCTTTGGGAACATCGCTGCTCTCTCTTCTCCCAGGTGCGGATAGAAGTATCATTAATGGTCCCCTCAATATCTTCATCATAGGGTCCAGTAATGGGTACTCCATGGGCCTTAAGCAAGGCCATGATAAGTCCGGGATAGAATAGTGCAACCTTCTTAGCACCGGTGGCAACCTTTAACGCCACAGCCTTCAGCTCATTGGCTATTATGCGAGCAATATCAACCTTAACTTTGTTCATAATACACCAGATGAGTGGTAGGACAGCTTTTGGGGCATCGGATGTATGGGCTCGGGGTAAAGCATTGTGGACAAGAAATTGGAACACTAAGCAGGCCTTAGCATTCATCTCTTTTGTGAGAGCATGCCTGATCTCTCCCCTATCATTCTTCACAAAGTACCTTCCTTTGTTCATGATGTCCCGCTCAATTTGCTCATAGGTCCAGTTCCCTTGAGCATTTCTCTTAGCATAAGTACACAAAGGAGGGTCAGTTGGATCTTCTGAAGGTGGAAGGACTAAGGGATTGCCTAGGAATTCATTGATTGAATCCCTATCAAAAGGGATTTGCTTCCTGTTATACCCTAATTTTGGACCTAAAAATACTTGTTCAATTCTTCTTTTCTTGCATTACAGGCCATTTTGAACTGTCTCTGATCAATTACTTCTTTCTCTGCATTCTATTTCAATATTACTTGCAAAATTCACATAAAAGGGCATTTTAGTCATTTCCTATGCCAAAATTTCTTTCAGTCTTTGAAAAATTGTTTGAGTCCTTTCAAATAGTTTTGATAAGTCTTCATTTCAATTTTATGTCAAAATCCATTTCAAAAATTGCATTTGAAGTCATTTTGAGTCAGTCTTGCCCCTAGGGGCATTTTAGTCTTTTCATGTGTTAAAACCCTGTTTAAATTCTAAAAATTGTCTCTGAGTCTTTTAATTCGCTTGTATAAACTCTTGCTTTAATCCCTTGTTAAAAAATCATTTTTAAATTGCATTTGAGTCGTTTCGAGTCATTTTAGTCCCTAGGGGCGTTTCGGTCATTTCACATAATATTTCTGATTCATTTTAATCTGCTTTGTTGTTTTTAATCGTCTCACTTTGAAGGTGAGAAAAACACAAGAAGGGGGGTTGAATTGTGTTTTGAAAAATTCTTCGTTTCTCTTAAAAACTGAACACACTGATCAGAAGCTAGGTGAGACAGCTTCTGAAGTGATAATCAGAATCTAAATGCAGCGGAATAAAACAGAGAGAGAGAAGAAGAACGACACAAAGTAATTATACTGGTTCCTTCCACAATCCGGAAGTAGTCCAGTCCCCCTTGCACTTCCAAGGAGATTTCACTATGAGTAATATCTGATTACAAATGCTCAAGCACACAAGCAAGAGACTTCCAATGCTCAAGCACACAAGCAAGAGACTTCCTTTGCTCAAGAACACAATCAAGAGACTTCCTGCTCAAGCACAACTGCAAGAGACTTCCTAACTAAACAAAATTACACAGAAAATTGTTTAAGGTTGAACACTTGATATACAATCAGAGGTGCTCACAATACAAATCAGATACAGACTCAATGAACTTAAGAATTTCTAAGATATGACTTTGAGACACAGAAATTCTAAGTGAATGCAGAACAATTTCAGCAGAGGTTTGGTACTTGTGAAAATCGTGTGAGTCTTTCGTTTAGCGTTCTTGCATTACCAAATCTCTAGGTCTTCACTCCTTTATATAGAGGTGTGAAAGAGACGTTGTGAAATTGCCAGCACACCAAAGAGTCGTTATTGAAGCTTGATCTTTCACCAATGATCTTTTGCCTGATTTGGTTGTTGTCCTATGAAGAACCAATTTGAAATCCATTCCTTATCCAAAGGAACATATATGCAGGCGAGACCGTATTCTGGAGCTGTTTTCTTGTCTTGAAGCGTAGACACAAAACAGAGTAGTGGAGAACGTGGTTGTACAATTCGTACAAAGTACAATGTCAACGCTTTCGTCCAAAATGCAAGCACAAGCCTTCAAACACCTTTGAAATGACCGTTGCAAAATTCCACTAATCCTTTGTTTGTGTTTTCGAATCCAATGGACAGCTTTTGCATTGATAATTCTTCAATTCTTGAATCTTTTGCAAATCCAGTTGAGATTCAGCTTCTGGTGAAATAGCTTCTGATGAGGCAGCTTCTGATGATGCAGCTTCTGATGATATGACTTCTGCAGCTTCTGATGACGCAGCTTCTGATGATGTGGCTTCTGGACCTCTTGTCTTCAGAAGCACTATTCTTCAGAAGCAGCTTTACTTCAGGAGCGCTATTTCTTCAGGAGCAGCTTGACTTCAGGAGTGCTTTGCCTTCAGAATCATCTAAGCTTCATTTTCTTTTGCTCTTTATTTGCTCATTCAGAACCAATGATGATGTGACTTCATAATTATGGTCCTGTACACTTGAACAAATATTAGCTAGTCCAATTTACAATTTTTAATACCTTGTTATCATCAAAACTCTTTAAGGTTCGTTGTTAAACACATTTTGTTCCAACAATCTCCCCCTTTTTGATGATGACAAACAAAAGTATTTAAAATTGATCAATTGTTGTTAATCTAATTAACAAGTTGACTTTGGGGTTCTGAGGTTTGTAAGCTCAGAATCTGAGGTTTGTAAGCTCAAACTCCCCCTGAGTCTGATAGTATTTAAGGTGAGGTTTGTAAGCTCCCCCTAAGTTCTATCCAGGTTAATTAAATTCATTTTTCGCACAATAAAAAATATCAGAGCTTAAAAACAAAATTGAATCATTGAAAGAATTAACTTATAGATAAGAAGAATGGTTCAATTAATTTTACTTGAATTTTGATACTCCTTCGTTCGTTCATAGCTTATACCAATAAGGTAAAAAAAATGATAGAAGTTTTTCAAAAAATTTCAAATGCCATTAATGGGGCTCAGAGCCTTTAAATACTTGTCACATATACTCCCCCTTTTGTCATTATCAAAAAAGATAAAAATAAGCATAAAAGACAAAAAGATTTGAGAAAAACTCAAACAAAAGAGACTATACAAGAAATTAATTAAATAAATCAGATCAAAAATATATGAACATGAATATCTAAAATATCAGAAGCAGCTAAACAGTCAGAATCAGTAAGCATTCAGAAGCAAAGAGAATTAAAACAGAATGGTTTCAGAAGCAAGGACTAGGAATTCAAAACAAACAACAAACAAAAAGAAAAACACAAGGGTGTGCAACTAAGTGTTGGTTTGATGTTGTTTCTTCATCTCATCCATTTCTTCAATCTTCTTCTGCAACAGTTCTTCAAGCTGTTGTTGCCTCTGGAGAAGAGCCTGTTCCCTTTCCTTAGCTTCTTGCTGCTGCTGTGCCATCTGTTTCTTCAGAAGCTTACACAACCTGGCTTCTCTGGTCAAGTAGTCCGTTTATGAGAAGAAAGGCTGGTTTGCCAGGAGCAGTGTAGAACTTCTTACTCTAAGACTCTGATTCAGATTTTCCATTAGCCTTCTGACTGATGCTTGCTTGACTCTGATGCATTTAGCCTTGATCTCTTCAATAAGCTCAGTTGCCCGGTTCTGAAGAGATGCCCAGGAGTCTTCATATGCACTTGTGAGATCAATTGTCCTTCGTTGATCCACAAGATTATGCAATCTACTAAGGATTGTCAGAAGCTCAGCATTGATATATCCAGATTCCAGGATGTTTGTGGGTGGATGTTCAAGGATTTCAAGATCAGAATCACTGATTTCCAAATCTTGAACAGAGTTATGAACTGGAATGGTAAAGTGTGTTTGAGTGTTTGAAGATGAAGGCTGGTCAGAGGCTTGAGAGGAGGTTGAGGCTTGAACATTGACTAGAGAGTTGTCAACATCCATGGGAGTTGGTTGTGGGGAGTGTTCAATTTCAGTTGGTGGTTGTTTTGGTGAAGTTGATGTTTGAGTGTTGAGTTGGGGGTCAATGGTAGCTGTTGGTGATTGTGGGGGTGTTGTGGGTTTATGTGGTTCAGGTGTTTGTTGATGGGGGTTTTCTGAAACAACATTTTCAGGAGCAGCTGCTTCTGGAGTTGCTTCAGAGGCCTTTTCTGAAGTAGATTCAACATTTTCTAGAGGAATCATGTTGAGAGGTTGAATGTTAAGGGGTTGAGGGTTAAGGCGAAAGATAGTCTCAATGACTTTTTCTCTCTGCACAGCCATTTCAGCCAACTTTTCAGTAATTATGTGACCAACTGGCTCATAAGTAGTTGACTGAGAGGGCTTTTTGTTGGTTTTGGTTGATGTTGACTTGCTTTTTACTGGTTTTTGAAAGAGTTGGGCTAAGGGTATATCATCATCAGAATCATCAAAATCTGATAATGGTGTGGATGCGGAATCTGATGATATATTAATTACCTTCTCTGGTTCAGGATCAGAATCCTCTTTAACAGACTCACTGGTCATCAGCAACAGTTGCTTGGCTTCTGAAACTACAGACTCTTGTAGCTCAGCAGCAATCTCCATAGCTTTTCCAATAGCTTCTGACACAATAGTAGCAGCTTCAGTCTTCTTAGAAACATGAGGGAAGTTCTTGGTCCTCCTTACTGCTTGCTTCCTTTTCTTCTTTGGTATTGCAGGTTGATCAAGAGTAATGCCAACATCCATGATCATCCTGGAATCCATGTCTTCAATGGCTTCTTCAATAGAAGGTACTGATGAACTACCAATTTTGAGCTTGTCAGTAGCAACTTTTGCCTTTTTAGCAAATTGTTCAACCTCTAGATATTGCTCTGCAGTCATCTTCCTTTTTGACTTTCTGCCTCTGGCTCGTGGCAGAGCACCACCATACATTTCCTCTGGAATATCTTCCAATCTGATTCTCTCATTGGTTGCCTCAAAATGTTCCTTTATATAGTACATCTGCACTTCAATGGGATCCTTCTTGCAGATGGGTGGAAAGTCCTTCATAAGATCAGACTTAACAAGTGATTCACTCAAATCTGTATGAAGCTTGGTGACAGCAGGGATCAACTTCATATTCTTGAGGGTTTGTGCATTAATGAACTTTCCAGTTTTAGTATCAAGCAACTCATCTGTGAAGGCTTCAGCACTGCTTAGTTTGTCCAAGACTCCTCCTTGATAGAATATTTCTGACAAGAGTCTTCCATAAGGTACCCAGGTTCTATTTTGCAGCTGACTCTGTTTCAGACACTCTATCAAGTATTTGAACATATATTTTGGCACGTTCACTTTCTCCTTCTTAATGAAGTGTTGAAGAAAGACTTTTTGTGCCAAATTGGGTTTCTCACTACCACCACATGGAAGTAAGTCCTCATTCTGAATCTTCAGAAGCAGCTTCTTATCCATGCTTAGATCAGCATACTTTCCTGCTTGCGTTGAGTTGTACAGGACCAAGTTTACTTTTTCCTTCCAGAGGCGTTCTTCAGCTGTATTTGAGAGATCAATTCCAGAGTATTTTCCAGAGGCCTCTCTACAGAGTACAGCTTCTATCTGCCATTCCGCAATTCTCACTGGAATACCACAAATACTTGACCTGATTTCAATACCTGTAAATGGCTCAAGTCCCATTTCTTCTCTGGTCTTCCCTTCCAGTTCGGGATAAATCAACACCATTTGACTTTCTTCAGTTATAGACGCAGCTTTGTCATAAACCTTAGCCCTTACCCAGAAGTGTCTTACCAATGCTTCGTATGTTGGTCCATTCAACATCTTGAAGTAATGCATAAGTTCCTGCTCTTCATAGTAGCTTCTGATCCAACACTCATGGAAGGCGAGTGATTCAAAATCCACCGGATTTTCTATTTGAACCTGTAGTTCCCATTCTTCCAATTTCATGCTTCTTCCTTTGTAGTCAAATTCAGGGACCATCCGTGAAGTAGATTCTGAGACTTTTGAGCTTGATGATGCCATTTGATGATCGACGAAGATTTGAAGAAGATGAAGATTTTAGGGTTCTAAGTCTGAGAGAATGCGCTTACTTCGCAAGAGGTTTGAGAGCAAATGTGTTTGTTGTGAGTGAGTAGTGTGTGAATTGTCAAAGTGTTAAAAGTAAAACGATTGCAATTCAAAAGAGACAAACAAACATAACATTAATGACAAAATTGGGGGCGCGTGAAAAGTACTTTCAAAGCTATTAAATCATCATTGCCCTTTTTAGTTATACACCAACACATACAGGCCACGTAAGAAGTTCACAGAGTAACTACCAAGTTAGTGGGCTAGAAGTTACTTTTAAAAAGTAACTCCCAACGTTTCCACTAATTCAACTATTCAGAAGCAATAAATCCAGCTTCTGGACTTCAGATGCTGACGTCATCAGAAGCGAGTTTTCCTCAGAACCTCAATAAAGAGCTTCTGATGGACTACTGCTTCTGAACTAACTTCAGAACCTAAAATCCTATTCAGGAGCAAGCAAACATCTAATCAGACACGTAATGCATGTTCAAATTTTTCTTTATAAAATCAAATCTTTCAACAGTTAAAGGCTTAGTAAATATATCAGCCCATTGATTTTCAGTATCAATGAATTGTATATCTAAAATTCCTTTTTGAACATAATCTCTGATAAAATGGTGTTTGATTTCAATGTGCTTGGCTCTTGAATGCAAAATTGGATTTTTAGACAAACAAATAGCAGCAGTATTATCACAATAAATGGGAATACTGTTAGCAGTTATCTGATAATCTTCCAACTGATGTTTCATCCAGAGTAGTTGTGTACAACAACTTGCAGCTGAAATGTATTCTGCTTCTGCTGTAGACATAGCAATAGTTGTTTGTCTTTTGCTAGCCCAGGATATAAGATTATCACCCAGAAATTGACAGTTGCCACTGGTTGACTTTCTTTCAATCCTATCACCAGCATAATCAGCATCACAGAATCCAATTAGCTTATAATCTAAGGATTTCCTATAAAGGAGTCCAAGATTAGTTGTTCCTTTCAAATACCTGAAGATTCTCTTGACAGCAGTCATATGAGATTCTTTAGGATCTGATTGGAATCTTGCACACAAGCATACACTGAATAAAATATCTGGCCTAGATGCAGTGAGGTATAACAAAGAACCAATCATACCTCTATACAGCTTTTGATCTACTTTAGCTCCTTCATCTTCTTTGCTTAAGTTGCACGTGGGGTGCATTGGAGTGTTCATCACTTTACAATCTTCAAGTTTGAACTTCTTCAGAAGCTCCTTTGTGTACTTTGATTGATGAACATAGACTCCATCTTTGCATTGATTGATTTGAATGCCAAGGAAGAACTTCAGCTCTCCCATCATGCTCATTTCAAATTCATCCTGCATCAACTCAGAAAATTCCTTGCAAAGAGATGCATTAGTAGAACCAAATATTATATCATCAACATATATTTGCACAACAAGAATATCTTTCCCAAGGGTCCTTCTGAAGAGTGTAGTATCAACCTGTCCTCTTTTAAAGTCATTTTTGATTAAGAAATTACTTAGTCTATCATACCAAGCTCTGAGAGCTTGTTTCAAGCCATATAGTGATTTCTTCAGTTTAAAAACATGGTCAGGATATTTAATATCCTCAAATCCAGGAGGTTGCTTGACATACACTTCTTCTTCTATGACACCATTTAGAAAAGCACTCTTGACATCCATTTGATATAATATTATGCCATGATTAACTGCATAGGAAAGAAGTAACCTGATTGCTTCCAATCTTGCAACTGGAGCAAACGTTTCAGTGTAATCAATGCCTTCTTGTTGACTATACCCTTGTGCAACAAGCCTGGCTTTGTTTCTTGTTACTTCACCTTGCTCATTCAGCTTGTTTCTGAATACCCATTTTGTTCCAATAATGTTCTTGTGCTGAGGTTTGGGTACCAGATCCCACACATCATTTCTTTGAAATTGATTCAACTCTTCTTGCATAGCTAGGATCCATCCATCATCTGAAAGTGCTTCATCAACTGTTGTAGGTTCAATCATTGAGATTAGTCCAATCATTGACTCCTCTTGTCTGAAATGTGATCTTGTTCTTCTTGGACTATCTTTGTTTCCAATGATTAGCTCCTCAGGATGTGAAGACTTGTGTTTGAATGTGTTTCTGGGAGGATCTGCTTGATGTGAGCCATCTTGTGCTTCATCAGAAGCAGCTTCATCTTGCGCTTCTGATGTGGGTTCAGCTTCTGGACTATCTTCAGACTCAGCTATCTGATCAGGTTCTGGAGTAGCTTCAGGAACCTGTATCTCTGCAAAACTTTCACCTTGCTTTGAAGTTTTATCTTCAAGCTCCTTGTCATCAAATTTAACGTGCATAGATTCTTCAACATAGAGTGTTTCTGAATTATACACTCTGTATGCCTTTGACCTTTCAGAGTAACCTAAAAAGATTCCTCTTTGGGCCTTGGCATCAAATTTCTTTAGGTAGAGCTTGTTGTTCAGAATGTAACATGTACATCCAAATTGATGAAAGTAAGAGATATTGGGTTTTCTTCCTTTAAAGAGTTCATATGCTGTTTTCTCCAAAATAGGTCTAATATAGATCCTGTTTTGAACATAGCATGTTGTATTCACTGCTTCTGCCCAAAAATGTTTTGGTAAATTGTTTTCATGAATCATGGTTCTGGCCATTTCTTGTAAAGTTCTATTCTTTCTCTCTACAACCCCATTTTGTTGTGGTGTTCTAGGAGAAGAGAACTCATGGAAAATTCCATGTTTTTCACAAAAAGCTTCAAATGGCTCATTTTCAAATTCTCCACCATGATCACTTCTGACTTTCAAAATTTTTGATTCTTTCTCAGATTGAATTTGAGTGCAGAAGCTACTGAATACATCACACGCAACATCTTTACTCTTTATGAATTTCACCCAAGTCCATCTGCTGTAATCATCAACAATGACTAATCCATATCTACTTCCATATAGGGATGCAGTACTCACTGGTCCAAATAAATCAATATGGAGTAATTCTAAAGGTCTTGAGGTTGAAACAATGTCTTTGGTTTTAAAAGAAGATTTCACAATTTTCCCTCTCTGACATGCACCACAGAGTGCATCTGAATGATAGTCAATGTCTGGTAGCCCTTTCACAAGTTGTAACTTACTAAGCTTAGAGATTAATCTCCAGTTAGCATGTCCCAACCTTCTGTGCCACATCCATTTCTTATCATTCACTGATAATAGGCAAACCACCTTCTGATCAGCCAGTTCAGAAAAATTGATTTTATAGACATTGTCAACTCTCTTTCCCTTGAACACAATGGATTTGTCTTCCTTGTTGATTACTATACAGTTGGGTTTTTCAAAAAGCACATCATAACCATTATCACAAAATTGACTAATGCTCAAAAGGTTATGTTCAAGACCATCTACCAACCATACATTATTAATTGAGGTAGAGGAATTACCAATAGTTCCTGTACCTATGATCTTGCCTGACTGGTTGCCTCCAAATTTCACATTTCCTCCCTCTTTCATTGTTAGGCTGAGGAACATGGACTTGTCTCCTGTCATGTGTCTTGAGCAACCGCTGTCTAGGTACCATGATCTTTGCTTTGGCACTGCTCTTAGACATACCTGCATCATTGACATTTTTAGATTTAGGTACCCATTGTTCTATGGGTCCTGGAAGGTTAGTACTTAAGGCTTTACTCTTCACTTCTTGTACCTTGTGCTGTGAGTTGGGTTGCTTCTGATTAACCATCACCTTAGGTTTTGGTACTTCAGAAGCAGTAACTATCTTCTTCTGAAACTTAGACTTCAGAACCCCAGATTTTGGTTTCACCAGACTCTGAGGAATAGGTTCTGATCTTTTCAGGATCCTGACCTTTGAAGTCTTGGAATCAGATTTGATCATAGCCTTTGACTTAGAGTTCTTTGGCGTTGAAGTAATCTTAACCTTAGGACTAGAAGCTTCAGGTTCTGATTGAACAACAGTTTCCAACTCAGCCCCTTCTGGTACAAAGAATGTTTTCAGACCTTCCTTGATGCATTCACAACAAGATTTTAGATTGGTTTTCTCAAGTTTCACTTCTGGAAAATCAATTCCTCTGCCATTGTTCTTGTAAATGCTATAAATCATAGAAGCTACTCTGCTTCTGTCAATGCCAGATATAATAAAATCTTCAAGAGCAATTTCATGGTTACTTAAAGGTTTTTCATTACACTTTTCTTGTAGCTTCTGACATAAGAACCTGAGCTGATCTTCATATGTTTTACACATGAAGTCAAAGCCCCTAAGTCCTTGTTCAGAAGCTTTCAGATCCAATAGAGTTGATTTTTGCTGTTGTACCAAATCAGCATATTTTTCTTTTAAATCCTTCAACTCATTGGTTCTTACTTCAAAATGTGTAAGAAGTTCTTTAAGTGACTCAACAAGTTCATCTCTGGGAATTTTGGAATATACCTCGTTTTTATCTTCTGAGTCTGAATCTGATCCAGCTTCTGAAGTTGCTGTTGCTACCAACCCAACAGCTACCTTTGCATCTTCATCAGCTTCCTCTTTATCAGATCCAGATTCACTACCCAAATCATCCCAGGTTGCCATTAAACTCTGCTTAATCTGCTTCTTGAGTTTGCTTGGTTTGAATGTAGACCTCTTTGACTTGTCCTTTGACTTTTCTCTTTGAAGATCAGGGCATTCAGCAATGAAGTGTCCAGGCTTCTTACAGTTGAAGCATCCCTTCTGATCTTCTTTCTTTGAGCTTCTGGAGTTACCCCTTCTGGAGAGAAACTTTCTGTTCTTCTTGGCCAGATATTGAAGTCTGTTTGAGAGCATGGCCATTTCAGCAGCATCTGGTTCAGAATCTGAACTTGACTGTTCTTCCTCTTCAGATTCAACTACTTTGAGAGCTTTTGATGACTTGCCTTTGGATGGAAGAGCTATTGATTTACTCTTCTTAGTAGACTCATGTTCATTAAGACTTAACTCATGAACTTTGAGAGAACTAACAAGATCTTCGACACTTAAAGTGTTTAAATCTTTAGCTTCCTCAATGGCAGTCACTTTTGGTCTCCATCTGGCAGGTAAGCTTCTGAGTATCTTGCTTACATGATCAGAAGCAACATAGCTCTTCTTTAGAATCTGTAGCCCAGAAACTAAGGTTTGAAATCTTGAGTACATCTCCTCAATAGTTTCATCATCCTTCATCTTGAATAACTCATACTGATGTACAAGCAGGAGAGCCTTTGCTTCTTTGACCTTCTTGCTTCCTTCATAATTTGAACAGAGAGAAGCAAACATAGCTTTAGCAGTGGATTTGTCACTCATCTTCATGTATTCTGCTTTGGGTATGGCAGTGACAAGAGCTCCTCTGATAATATGATGCTTCTTGTAAAGTTTCCTCAGTTCTGGAGTATGTTTCTTTCTATCCACAGCAGCTCCTTCTTCATCAAGGACTAAATCACCAACACCATCTTCCAGAATATCCCATAATTCTTCATCCAGGCTCATGATGTAACTGTAAAAGTTGGTCTTCCACCAAGAGAACTCTTCAGCATCTCCATTGAACTTTGGAACTTTTCCAACACTGGTTTTCTTACTATCACTATAATCATGTGAGACATGTTTATAGCTAGTATCACTAGAACCAGTAGGAGGAGGAGTAGACATGTTTTTCTCAGATCTTTGACTGTTGCACGGTTAAGTGTTACACAAACAGACCAAGGCTCTAGATACCAATTGAAGGTGAGAAAAACACAAGAAGGGGGGTTGAATTGTGTTTTGAAAAATTCTTCGTTTCTCTTAAAAACTGAACACACTGATCAGAAGCTAGGTGAGACAGCTTCTGAAGTGATAATCAGAATCTAAATGCAGCGGAATAAAACAGAGAGAGAGAAGAAGAACGACACAAAGCAATTATACTGGTTCCTTCCACAATCCGGAAGTAGTCCAGTCCCCCTTGCACTTCCAAGGAGATTTCACTATGAGTAATATCTGATTACAAATGCTCAAGCACACAAGCAAGAGACTTCCAATGCTCAAGAACACAAGCAAGAGACTTCCTTTGCTCAAGAACACAATCAAGAGACTTCCTGCTCAAGCACAACTGCAAGAGACTTCCTAACTAAACAAAATTACACAGAAAATTGTTTAAGGTTGAACACTTGATATACAATCAGAGGTGCTCACAATACAAATCAGATACAGACTCAATGAACTTAAGAATTTCTAAGATATGACTTTGAGACACAGAAATTCTAAGTGAATGCAGAACAATTTCAGCAGAGGTTTGGTACTTGTGAAAATCGTGTGAGTCTTTCGTTTAGCGTTCTTGCATTACCAAATCTCTAGGTCTTCACTCCTTTATATAGAGGTGTGAAAGAGACGTTGTGAAATTGCCAGCACACCAAAGAGTCGTTATTGAAGCTTGATCTTTCACCAATGATCTTTTGCCTGATTTGGTTGTTGTCCTATGAAGAACCAATTTGAAATCCATTCCTTATCCAAAGGAACATATATGCAGGCGAGACCGTATTCTGGAGCTGTTTTCTTGTCTTGAAGCGTAGACACAAAACAGAGTAGTGGAGAACGTGGTTGTACAATTCGTACAAAGTACAATGTCAACGCTTTCGTCCAAAATGCAAGCACAAGCCTTCAAACACCTTTGAAATGACCGTTGCAAAATTCCACTAATCCTTTGTTTGTGTTTTCGAATCCAATGGACAGCTTTTGCATTGATAATTCTTCAATTCTTGAATCTTTTGCAAATCCAGTTGAGATTCAGCTTCTGGTGAAATAGCTTCTGATGAGGCAGCTTCTGATGATGCAGCTTCTGATGATATGACTTCTGCAGCTTCTGATGACGCAGCTTCTGATGATGTGGCTTCTGGACCTCTTGTCTTCAGAAGCACTATTCTTCAGGAGCAGCTTTACTTCAGGAGCGCTATTTCTTCAGGAGCAGCTTGACTTCAGGAGCGCTTTGCCTTCAGAATCATCTAAGCTTCATTTTCTTTTGCTCTTTATTTGCTCATTCAGAACCAATGATGATGTGACTTCATAATTATGGTCCTGTACACTTGAACAAATATTAGCTAGTCCAATTTACAATTTTTAATACCTTGTTATCATCAAAACTCTTTAAGGTTCGTTGTTAAACACATTTTGTTCCAACACACTTTACGTTAATTTTCAATTTACTTTTTTAGTTTTAATTTTCATTTTGGTCCTTATACTTTTGTTATTTGCATTTTAATCCCTTTTTAAGTTTGTTAGAGTCCAAGTGCCATGTGTCCAAATGCTATTGGTCCATAAGAGTTTGTTACAAGTTCAGTGCCATGTGGCAGCCAGTCATTGGTCCAAAGCTTACCATGTCATCTATAAATAAGTCCAAGTCAAGGTCAAAGTCCACACTAATCATTTTTTACACTAATTATTTTCACAAATACACAAAAAATCACAAAATCATTTTTCTTTTTTTCTCTTTCTCTCTCCTCTAACTAACTTTCTCCACCCCCAAAACCACCCTAACTAACTCCTCTAACCTCCATAACCACCATAAACCACCACATTCATCACTTCAACCACCATAAACCACCACATTCATCACTTCAACCACCATAAACAACCACAAAACCATTACAACTTCATCTTCAACCTTCACCAATCCTCCAACTGCCACTTCCAAGCTCCTTCCACCACCGTCACCGCCGCAAAAAGCCACAATCACCATCACATACACAAATCGAACCGAGTCCTCATCAACACAACCGAAAATCAACACCAAAACTGTCCCTGTCCATTGAATTCACCGCAATCCTCTAAGTCTCGAATCGAAGTAGCGTCAACGATCGTGGTTTGATCCAATTCACAACACAAAAGCGCACCCATTCACGCTGTCAAATTCTGATCGTAAAGCATCAAAAGGAACAAGGCTTCAGAACCGTGAAAGGAGGAAAAAGGATTGATTCACGTTCACCACAAAGCAAATCCAGAGTCAAAACCGAAGAAGAGGAAGAAGCTTGAAGCCGTAACAGCATTTTCGAACAGAAATCCAGCACCATTCCGATCGTCCTTCAAAACAGTTCCGTTGAAAATCAAGAACTCATTTTCAAAGCCAAAGCAGGAACAAAAAACCATCCAGAATCGAAAAGAAGGAGCAAAGGGAGAAGAGCGAACCAGATTCATAAAGAAGAGGTAATTTCTTGTTTTTAAATTCCCATACTTGCTTGTTTAGATCTATGACTGGTGTGAGCCTATATTGAATTCGTGAGTGTGGATTTGAGTAGAGGAATGAAAGACGATTCGAAAATGATAACGAAATGCGAATTTGACGATGTTTGGGTACTCCGGCACGGTGGCGCCGCCGGCCGACCACCATGCCAGAACGTCCAATCTCGCCGGAGAATTGGGGAAGATGACTGATTTCGTGTTGCAGTAGAAAGAGAGGAATTGGTTTTTTTTTTTATGAATGAATTTTTGTAACATCAGCTTCACGTTTTCATACATTAAGCCAAACCCGTTTTCCTCAACCCATAACCCATGTCCGACCCGTCCAAACCGACCCAGCCTAGTGCTGGATTTGCTAAGCCCAACTGTTTGATCTGCTTGCTTGCTGTATGTTCTCTGTTTTGCTGTTCATACCCCTGCAATGCTTACTGCACCCCCCTTGTGCATGTGATTTTAATGCTAAAAAGGGTTCCAAAAAATGCAGGTGTGTTTTTCTCATTACTATTGTGGATTCTTGATGACTCTTAGTAGTCTTTGCATGATAAATCTTGATCAAAATGTATGAAAATTTTCTCGTGCTTTATTAAATCAATTCTTGTTAACTCTTGTGTTTTTTGCTTAAAGGGAAAAAGCTTCTAAGTTTTTTTGTGGATTTTTCGTTGTGATAATTTTGGCACTTGATACTTGACTTTTGGAGAAATAATTGCATGTCAAAATTTACTTCAAAAAATATGTGTGTTTGTCTTTTGTTATTTTGCTACTTTGTTGTGAAAACTTTGCGAAATTTTGATGTATCTTGAACTTGATGATTAGGCCTATAATTGTGGTATTGTGCATGTAATTTTTGTGATGATTTGCCTCATGAAGTTGGGTGTTCATTTGCTGTTTTGAGAGTGATTTTTGTGGACTTTGTGTTTTGTGTATAATGTGAATTTCTCTTGCATGAAATAAAAATGTAAGAGGACTTGGAACCCTTAGAATTTTTGGCATGTTAATTTCCTATGATTCTCATGTTTATGATTGAATTAAACTCTTTGAAGTCTTCCAAAAATATGAGAATCTAGGTATTAAATCTTGCCTAGCATTATATTGAATTCAAGCCTTTTACCTTCTTTTTTTCCGGTTAAGTTCTTGGTTATGGCTTCGTTAAATCCTAGTTGCTTTACTACGTCTTTTCACTTGCTTCCATTTCATCTTTTCTTATGTTTTGTGCTACTAACCCGTTTTGTTTTCATGTCTCATTTCCATAGCATCTCACACCATACTTTCATCTCTTATTTCTTGCACTATAATTTCTTGCACTTTAATTCATGCAAAAATTTAGAATGTAAAACTTAGGAACTTTTGTAATATTTTTCTTATGCCTTTAAATTCTTGCAAGACCATAGAATGTATCTAGGCCAATGATGTAATAAGGACAATGGACTCTAATGATGTACACCGACACAAGCACCGACACATGCACACACATCACTTTAGGTATATAGCTAGAATATGCATGTTTAGATGTATGTTTAGGATTGTATGTTTAGATGAATGCTTAGGATTTACACTTAGAAAAATCAATTTTCCAAAAAAATATGAATAACATCACTCAAATATTTTTCTTAATAAACCTTGGGATCAAAATCCCATTGAATTTTCCTTTTCTTTTCTTAAACAAAAATCTTAAAGAATTTTAATCATACTTAGACCTTTTTGCAAATAACTAATTCCACCTCACCTTTTCTACAACCTTATGCCCTTGAGGCCTCTCTCTTATTCTTCAAATCCCAATTTTCAAACTTAAAATCAACCAACAAAAACAAAAACATTTTTTGAGAGAGAACTACGATGGATTTGATCCCTTAAACGGGTACGTAGGCAAGGAACAAAATTCCTTCAATTCAAATAAAACAAAAATTCAAACACTTTCTTCTCCCTCAAATTCTTGACTTAGTAAACTCTTAGGTGTAAATATCATTTTCAAATAGCATTTAAAAATAGAGCGCGCGCGTAGAAATTAAAGACGGTTCCTATAGGATACTATAGTCGTTATGGGTGCCTAACACCTTCCCGTAGCGAAAACAACTCCCGGACCTCGATTCTCAAGGGTTTTGCTTACTTTTTCCCTTCCCAAGAAAAAATAAGATATCACCGGTTAAAAGGTCCAAACGCAATCAATGTTTGACACCCGAAAACCAAGATAAAACACTTCCCTCTCACATATGAAGTCCAAGAAAAGGCATCAGCAAGGGTAGTGGGTGAGGCATCAGGTGTAGCTTTGCAATAGAACTCCTTTACTAAATCAGTGTTAATCTCAGTTGTAGGAAAAAGGAGTTTATGTCACTTACGATCAGTGAAAATGTAAAGGAGGTCACAATGTTCACCATCGGGGTGAATGTCAAAAGTTTTCTCGTGCCAAGTTTTGTATTGAGCCATCTTCTTAAACCTGGCAGAGTGGACAGGGGTGGGGAAACGGTTTGGGGTTACAGGTGTGGCTGAGGTCGAGGCAGCTTTGCCTCTTGGACGTTTGGTCCCGGTAGTTTTCTCAACATTTTTAGGTGCCATCTGCAACAAAACCAGGAAAAACCAACATATTGCATAGAAAATATTAGCACAAACTAGAATTGGTCATTTAAAAACATCAAAAATTTTGAAAATCTGGGCAAGTATGAAGAACTACGCTATTAGCGCCTGCCACGCTAATAGCGAAATTTTCTGGAAAAATTTCGCTATTAGCGTAGATTTCGCTATTAGCGTATTTCTTCGTACCTGCAATTTCCAAATTTTCAAAATTCTTGTTCCTGCAATTTCTCAGCACAAACCAGCAATTTTCAGCCCTAGGTTTCATCCTATGTCTCTAAAACACAATATAATCTTGAAAAGGAACCAGAATCACAACATTGGCACACAAATCATTCAAAACCCTTATTTTTCAATTTTTACAAAATGGGTCAAAATCAAAAGATGAATGTTTGTTGCATGTGGGTTATGATTCTTGTTCCTTTTCAAACTATAATCAATGAATTACAGTCTCTAATCACAAAGCAAAATTCTAACCCTAACCTAACCATTTCTAAAATTGCTAAAAGCATGATATTTTCAATTCAATTAAAGCAAAGGAGAAAAGGAAAACAAACCTGTTAGAATGATGCAAATTCAAGCAGAAATGCAATGCAAAGTGTGGTACTTGACTTGAATTGAAACAATGAAAATGGGTTTGTGAGTTAGGGTTATGTGTGTGAGAGAAGAAGTTTGTGAGTTAGGGTTGTGTGTGTGAATGAATGAAACCGTGAAAAATGGGTAAATGAGGGGTTGTGGGAAGTTAAGGGGAGTTACTCCCCTGGGCCCACAAAAAAAAATTTCTCCTACGCCAAACCTACGCTATTAGAGTAGCTTTCTGTAGCTCCCACGCTAATAGCGAAATTTACGTTATTAGCGTGATGCTTCAGGATCAGTTTTTTCTTTGTTGTTTCAATTCAGCTTTCAATGCTTATGTACTACTACTATATGCAATAAACATAAAAAAAAATACTTACACAACTGGGTGTGCCTCCCAGCAAGAGCTTGTTTTACGTCCTGAGCTTGACGCATTTTGAAGAAATCATGGTTCGATTAGTGAAATCGTCGACAAACACCGATCAATTTCACCACCGAAGTAGGGCTTAAGTCTCTGCCCATTCACCGTCAAGTTGGCTTTTGTGACTGGATCCTCAAGTTCAACAGCTCCATATGGTTTGACCTCTTTAACCATGAAAGGTCCGGACCACTTAGACTTCAATTTGCCCGGAAACAGTCTTAGTCTTGAATTTAAAAGTAACACCATTTGCCCCGGCATGAATTGTCTCAGAATGATCTTCTTGTCATGATACTTCTTGGTCCTTTCTTTGTAGAGCTTTGAAGATTCATAAGCTTGATTTCTCAATTCTTCAAGCTCATGCATTTGAACTTTTCTTCTTTCACCGGCCTTCTTTTGATCAAAGTTTAGGAACTTCAATGCCCAAAATGCTTTATGTTCGAGCTCGACCGGTAAGTGACAAGATTTGCCATAGACCATTTGGAAAGGAGTGAGGCCTATAGGAGACTTGTATGCAGTCCTATATGCCCACAAAGCTTCATCAAGTTTAGCCGACCAATCCTTCCGAGATGTAGAGACCGTATTCTCAAGTATTCGTTTGACCTCCCGGTTGGAAACTTCGGCTTGTCCATTCATTTGCGGATGATACGGTGATGCTACTTTGTGCTTGACTCCATAATGATCTAGGGCCTTGGCAAGTTGTGTGTTGCAAAAGTGTGACCCTCCATCACTAATAAGAACTCTTGGTGTACCAAACCGGGTGAAAATATTCTTCTTTAGGAACTTCACTACCGTCTTGCTATCGGCTTTAGGCGATGCTACGGCTTCCACCCACTTTGAAACATAATCAACAGCTACCAAGATGTACTCATTTGAATATGATGAAGGAAAAGGGCCAACAAAATCTATACCCCAACAATCAAACACTTCCACTTCAAGGATGAGTTGTAGAGGCATCTCATTTCTCTTTGACATTGATCCGGTTCTTTGGCATTCATCACAATGCTTGCAATGTAAATTGGCATCTTTGAATAGAGTTGGCCAATAGAACCCGGATTGAAGTACCTTTGCGACTGTTCTCTCCCCGTTGAAGTGACCTCCATAGGGCGAATTATGACATTGCCATAGGATCTTCTTTGCCTCTTCATCATCCACACACCTACGCAAGAGATTGTCCGCTCCAATTTTGAACAAATAAGGCTCATCCCACACATAGTGGTTAGCATCATGGAGGAACTTCTTGCGTTGTTGCCATTTAAAATCTTCCGGAATGAACCCGGTTGCTTTGTAGTTCACCATGTCGGCAAACCACGGTCTCACATTGATTGCAAGCAACCTTTAGTCGGGAAATTCTTCACGAACTTCCGGTTCACTCTTGGTTAAATCATTGTTTGTCAACCTTGAAAGGTGATCAGCTACAAGATTCTCCGTGCCTTTCTTATCTTTGATCTCTAAGTCAAACTCTTGAAGCAACAACATCCAACGGATGAGCCTTGGCTTTGAGTCGGACTTAGTAAGGAGATACTTGATAGCTGCATGGTCAGTATAAACAACAATTTTGGAACCTACAAGGTAAGAACGAAATTTCTCCATTGCATAAACTATTGCAAGTAACTCTTTTTCAGTTGTGGCATAATTGATTTGTGCCTCATTTAAAACCTTACTTGCATAGTGAATAGCATGAAAAATTTTATCCTTACGTTGACCCAAGACCGCACCAACAGCATAATCACTTGCATCACACATTAATTCAAAATTTAAATTCCAATTAGGAGCAATGATTATTGGTGCAGTGGTCAATCTTTCTTTCAAAGTTTCAAATGCTAAAAGACATTCATTATCAAAAATAAAAGACTTATCTTTGTTGAGCAAGTTGCTCATAGGCTTTGCTATCTTTGAGAAGTCTTTAATGAATCTCCGGTAAAATCCGGCATGACCAAGAAAACTCCGAACACCTTTGACATTCACCGGTGGTGGAAGCTTTCCAATAACATCGACCTTTGCTTGGTCTACCTCAATACCCTTAGCAGAAATCTTATGACCAAGGACAATACCCTCGGTAACCATGAAGTGACATTTCTCCCAATTGAGCACCAAGCTAGTTTCAATACACCGCTTCAGCATGGTATCCAAGCTATTCAAACACATATCAAATGACGAACCGAAACTGAGAAATCATCCATGAACACCTCCATGCATTTACCAATAAAGTTGGAGAATATTGCTTGAACACACCGTTGAAAAGTTGCGGGTGCATTACACAGACCAAATGGCATTCTTCGATAAGCAAAAATACCAAAGGGGCAAGTGAAAGCCGTCTTCTCGTGATCATCTGGGTTCATGGTGATTTGATTGTAACCGGAGTAACCATCTAGGAAGCAATAAAAGGATTGACCGGAGAGTCTTTCAAGCATTTGATCCATGAAGGGCAAGGGGAAGTGATCCTTCCTTGTTGCTTGATTGAGTCTTCTATAATCTATACACATCCTCCATCCGGTGACGGTCCTAGTTGGGATCAACTCATCTTTATCATTAGTGATCACCGTCATTCCTCCTTTCTTGGGAACTACTTAAACCGGGCTTACCCAAGCACTACCCGAGATAGGATAGATCATGCCGGCTTCAAGCAACTTCACTACTTCCTTTCGCACCACCTCTTTCATGTTTGGATTCAAGCGGCGTTGTGGTTGTGCTACCGGCTTGTAGTTTTCTTCCATCATAATCTTGTGCATACAATAAGATGGACTTATCCCTTTCAAGTCGGATAATTTCCACCCTATCGCTTCCTTGTTGGCCTTGAGGACCTTTACCAACTTTGTTTCTTCATCGATGGACAAGGAGCTACTAATGATCACCGGTTTTGTACCATCTTTCTCAAGAAAAACATATTTCAAATTAGATGGTAAAACATTTAATTCTACCTTGGTGTCATCAACTTTTGCTTCTTCCTTGGATTCTTCTTTCAAATCTTCAAGTATCGCTTGATTAGGAAGAACCTCCTTCAAGGAATCTAGCTCCTTCAAACACTCTTCAATGGCACTTGCTTCGTCTTCATCAATAGCATTGAGTGCGTCCACCAAAGCACTCTCAAGGGGTGTTCTATTGTGCAATTGCTTCCGAGTAGTCAAGATGACTTCATCGGTTGCATCCATTTTGAAACATGCACCCTTGTCTTTCGAGTACTTCAAGGCTTCTCGGATGTTGAAAGTAACCTCTTCATCATTTACCTTGACCTTCATGATATTATTATCAAGATCAATCATCATCCGAGCCGTTTGCATGAAATTCCTTCCCATTAAGATAGGCACATCCTCATCTTCTTCGACATCCATAACCACAAAGTCAGCCGGAAAAATAAATTTGTCCACTTTTACAAGAACATCTTCGGCCATACCTAGTGGTTTTGCAAAGGATTTGTCGGCCAATTGCAACATCATCCTAGTCCGCTTTATACAAAGGTCACCAACTCTTTTGGCAACGGACAAAGGCATGAGATTGATGCTTGATCCAAGATCAAGTAGTGCTTTACCTACATGTGTTGTGCCAATAGCTACCGGTAGAGTGACTCTTCCCGGATCTTGCTCTTTCTTAGGCAACGTTCTTTGAATAATAGCACTACAATTGGCATCAATTTGGATCGTCTCTTCATCGTTGACTCTTCTTTTCTTGGAAAGGATATCTTTCATGAACTTCGCATAGACCGGCATTTGCTCCAAGGCTTCTGAGAATGGTATATCAATTTGCAACTTTTGAAGAGTTCAAGAAACCTTGCATATTGCCGCTCTTTGTCTTTCTTCGATGGAGCATGTGGGTATGGTAAGTGTTGAGCCACCACTTGCTTCTCAACTTCTTGTTTCTTCCCTTTATCTTTCCCCACATCTTTTTTCTTCCTCTCCATCTCCTCTTGTTCCACTAGTTCTCTTTTTTGATTTTTTTTTCTTTTTCAACTAATTCTTCTTTATTCTTTATATACACTTCCTTCTCTATCTCTACAACATCCTCCTCGAACTTCTCCTTATCCTCCTCATTGACAACTTCATCATCCTTCTCTTCAACAACAATATCTTCACCTACCCCTTTACCTACTACTCTACCACTCCTTGTAGCAATAACTTTTGACTGCTATGCTTTGTGATGCTCCTTAGGATTTGGTTGAGTGTTAGCGGTGAAAGTTCCCACTTGCGGAGGACCTTGAGCCATTTGTTGTGCTAACTGACCAACTTGCGTCTCAAGGCCTTTGATGGACGCGTCGGTGTTTTTCTGGTTAGCCATGGACATTTGCATGAATTGCTTCAAGGTTTCTTCGGTGCTTTGGGAATTGTTAGGTTGTTGGGGGTTATTTGGTGGTGGGAATTGGTATTGATTATTGAATGGTTGTTGGAATTGAGGGTAAGGTTGTTGGTAGAAGTTTGATTGTGGATATTGGTAGTTATTGTTGTAAGGTGCCCTCCATGGCCTTTGAAAGTTTTGATTGGCCGGATATCTTCCTTGGAAGTTAGAAGTACCCGGATTTTGGGATTGTTGTGAGGTTCCGGCTTGTTGTGGTTGGTTAGGTCTTTGTTGGTTTCCCACATAGTTGACCTCTTCCTCTTCAAAAGAACCGGGAGCGGGACAATAGCCGGTGGGATGATCCCCCGTACAAAGTCCACAAGTATTGACTTGAGCGGTTCCTCCTTCTTGCTTGAGAGATTCAAGAATTTGTTTTGGCATAGCTCTCATCTCCTTTTGCATAGCTTCTAATTGTTGAGTGAGAAGCTTATTTTGAGCTAAGACCGCATCATTTTCTTCTAGTTCAAGGATACCGGCTTTCCTTTGTTGAGGATTCCGGTTGTGAGAAGATTTTCTTGTGTTGAGAGCCATTTGGTTAATGATTTTGACAGCATCAGCTGGATTTTTCAAAGCAATAGAACCTCCAGCACTTGCATCTAGCATCGTCTTGGACATGTCTTGAAGCCCTTGACGGAAAAGATATAGCTGCATTTGGCTATCAAAACCATGCTTTGGACAATTCCTTAGCAATGATTTATAGCGCTCCCAAGCTTCACAAAGAGACTCACTTTGGCCTTGAGCAAAAGTTGTAATTGAAGTTTTAGCCTCAATATGCCTATCCTCCGGAAAGAATCTTTCTTGAAACGCTTTCTTTAGCTCCGTCCAGTTTTCCATCAAAGAAGTTGGTTGATCAATATACCACTCCTTTGCCTTTCCGATCAAAGAATGAGGAAACAATTTCACAAACATACCCTCTTCCTCATCTTCCTTCATACCAAGTGTCCCGGCGATACCATAGAAATTGGTTAAATGTCTATATGGATCCTTATGATCCATACCGGTAAACTGGTTATGAGTTATCAAGTTTATCAACCCCGATTTCAACTCGACTTGCTTGGCATTTTGATTTCCATGATTAGCTAGCCTCCTCGGACTAACCCACATTGGTAGAGCATCATTTTCACCTTCATTAGCCATGACTACTTCTGGTTCACTCCTTGGAGATGATAGTTCAGAAGAGTGTGAAAAACCACTAAGTGAAATAGTATGCACCGAACCGGAAGGAGAAGGAATAAAAAGTAAAGATTCCGGCTGAGCCAGCCTGGCTAATCTCCTAGCTTCCTTTGCTTGCTTCCTAAGTAACCTAGCAGTTTTCTCAATCTCAGGATCAAATTGTAGGTCTTCTTTAGCAATGGTACCTCGCATAAACAAAGTTCACCAAGACTATACCAGGTGGTTAGCATAAAAATAATGAATGATATAAGTGTATAAGTATATGCATGAAAGAATTTTGTGCAAAGTTGACTTAACATGACAAAATTGTTTCAAAACTTATAATATAAAATACGCTACTCCCCGGCAACGGCGCCATTTTGATGTAGAATTTCTACATGTCATATAACTATGTACACGTGAGTATATATAGGATCGTTTTCCACAGGGAGTTGCGTTATATCATAAGCGTTTTCACAATCTTTCACATTAAGGTATCATTTATAAAATGTTTGTTTGTAACACTATATCCATAGATGACAATAAAGTAAACACGGGAAGAGATCGAACTATTTCGCTTGCGGTATAAGATAACGAGCAAGCATAACAGCAGCAATCTCTCGATCAATTAACAGACTCTAGCTTTATAACCAATATTATTACAATCATTTCTACAACATCATTCGTGTCCAAAGCGACATTGTTATTTCTAAGTTAGCGTTTAAACATTCGTGTCCCTTAAACGATAACAAAGTCGATCGGATAACTTAATCGACCGTGTCCAGCCTGATTAAGTATCCGAAAGCATTAAAATCTTGATTAAAAGTAATTATCAAAGGTTTACAAACTTGTCAAGAGTGATATAACATAAGATAGATTGTTATTCTAGTTCTAGATTCAAGAGTTCGTGTCCAAATCATCTTGAATCTCTTTGAAAGCATTAAAAGCAAGAATAACAACAATATTGAATCATTAAGCTAGAACCTTATATATTAAAAGATCAAAAGATTACATAATATCTTGATTGTTACCTCAATACTACAAAGAAGGTGATAGTCACACATAGACATGTAAACTAATGCAAGGAATGAAGGAAAGATGAAGATTCCATGCCAAGATCCTTGATGTCTCAATGAATCTAGGGTTGAATCTACTCCTTAATCACTTGCTTTGTGTTTCTCTCTTGGAAATAGCTCTGACCTCTCTCTTAGAATGTATAAAAAATATCAATGGAATAGTGAATGACCTAAAAGAGAGGTAAGAATGCTATTTAAATGGGCCTGTATTTTTGTACCTACGCTAATAGCGCCTGCCACGCTAATAGCGTGGTAAGTCGGCCTATAATCTGGCCAATGGGCTGCTGCCACGTTGGCCTTGCCCTGCTTCTACGCTCCAGCCACGCTAATGGCGTAGCTTTCTGGACTCATTACGCTAATAGCGTCTCTCACGCTAATGGCGTGGTTCTTCATGGCCTGCTACGCTCCAGGTACGCTATTAGCGTACCTTTCTGGAGTGATTACGCTAATAGCGTAGCTTACGCTAATAGCGTGTTCTTCACAAGTGCTCCAGATTTCACGCTCCAGGTGCGCCATTGGCGTACCCTTCTGACCTTGGGCTTTTCTTCCTCACGCTAATAGCGTAGGTTACGCTAATGGCGTGGCTTCCTTGAATTTTGACTTTTCTTGCTCCTTGCTTGTATTTTCCTGCACAAAAAGGGTAGAATAGGGCTCAAAAGCATAAATGACATATTAACACAATATTTGGAGTTTTCCATAGAGAATCTTGCAAAACAAGTCACTAAAATGCCGAAACTCCTATATGAAATATATCACTTTTAAACACTTATCACACGCTTACCGTGAAACTTCCCGGTAGGTCACATTTGCGTGGCGTCTGTTGTAACATCCCAGACAACTTTAAGCACTGTCGACTGACTCTACAAATCAACACGAGTCTTTTCAGCGTGTTTTATCCTCACTCGCATGCTTACCGTGAAACTTCCCGGTAGGTCACCCATCCAAAGACTACTCCAAGTCAAGCACGCTTAACTGTGGAGTTCTTATGGAATAAACTACCAAAAAGAATATGCATCTTGTTGACATAGGTAGTACCAAGCAATTCTTATAAGCCTTCCTTCAACCATGTAGTCCCATACCTATACGGCCTCAAGATCCCTCTCATTCCAATGTGATTCGGTTCCCCTAAAAACTATCGGGAGGGTAGTACCAAACAATTCTTATAAGCCTTCCTTCAACCATGTAGTCTCATACCTACACGACATCAGGATCCCTCTCATTCTGATGTGATTCGGTTCCTCTAAAAATTGTCGGGAGCCGCTTTATTGTCGTGCCTTGTGCACCGGCGACCACTCCCCTGCCCTCGTCAGCCGTGGGTGTTACATGCTCACTAGCTTCCGCTTGGTTCGTCCCCGAACCACACCGTACTGGGAGAGGTCTGCTCTGGTACCATTTGTAACATCCCATACGACTTTAAGCACTGCCGACTAACCCTATAAATCAACACGAGTCTTTTCAGCGTGTTTTGTCCTCACTCACGCGCTTACTGGGAAACTTCCCGGTAGGTCACCCATCCAAAGACTACTCCAAGGTTCAAATGATTTATCTGGTTCACATGATTATTAAAGGCATGTGGACTTATCTCCAATAGGCTGTCCTCAAGGTGGTTTATGTTCATTGATAGCTCTTCATTGATGTTCCCTTTGTTGGATGCTTCCTCATGAGGCTGACGAACCTTGGCATCGAGCTCAATTTTAGCCTTTCTTGATATCCTCCATTGTGGGTAGGGATGGCAAAATGAGTTGAGTTTGTCAGACTTGCCCGTTTAACCTACCATTATAGGAGGGGCTGAGTTGAGGTTTATAAATTGACCCCTTACGTTAGCCCTCCAAACCTATTAAAAAAGCGAAGACATGGCTGATCACATGCTAGTCTAATATATTTGTTTGCCATATTTCTATTGTTTTTAGCCATAAATGATGTGAGTTATAACACTAAATCATTAGTTTGATGTTGCCAATTGTATTGGAGCCCTTTTCACTAATAACAAAAATAAATCATATTTCTTTAGAAAAAAGACAAATCGTGTTAATAACTCAAGATCTTTTTAGAAAGGTTTTTTATTTTATTTTTGTTAATAACAACAATGAATTATGAACTTTCATGATTCATTTGAATGAAAGAGAGATAAAAACAATTTAACAGATCGACTTGCCAGCCACATGCCCGCCAAGAGACAGACTGACATTTTAAATTTGGACACCTAAATTGTCATGCCCCACCCTATTTTCGACGAGTTAAAAGCAGAGTGGATCATCCCTAATTATGAGGCTTTCTCCTTGGTCGATTCAAATAATCTTCAGTCACTTACTTCAAACTCTCTAAGTCCTTCACCTTATCCGTAAAATCATTCCTCTCCTAACCCATATCACCTACTTGCTTAGTCTTGACGGCTAACTCTATGGTCAAACTCGTTGAAATCCTTAATTTGTAAAATAGATTGGTGATAGCATTTCATACACTGCTCTCCTTCGCATCAAATTTTCCCTTTTCAATCCTAAGCACCTAAACCTGAGACAAGTATTTACACTTTTTGCCTTTTAAATTTTGGACCATGGGTGACCAGTAGATGGGCTAACTTTTGTCCCGAAAGACTGAAATTGTGATTATAGTTGCATCGACCTCCAAAACCTTTATATTTGTCTCTACTAAGATAACAACATGGTTAGACATGGAGGAAGAAAGATTCAATAATTTACCCATGGGAAGAGTATCATCGTCGAGTATTTCCACATACGGATGCTCTTTTGCCTCCTAGGCTGGTGTAAAAGAATTCTTGAGAATAGTTTACTTCATGCTCTTTTCAAAACAATGTTACTAAAGTCTATTGAAGCAAGGATGTATCTTGGAATCCAAAACAAGTTTGACATGTGAGGTCGGAATGGCCATCTTATATCATCACTATAGGAACATCCCAAGATGTTGTTTTCAATATAGATGAAGAAGGACACTTTGTCGCTTTCCCCTTGTCATATTTATGCAATTTCATCAACCTTAGCTGCAAATCAAACATTGCCTCTATTGCACACTAAAGGAACATTGCCCGCACATACAAATATACAAACAAAGATTACCAAAATTAAAATATCACTCCAAACAGTTTACAAAGAAGATCGCGACCCCTCTAACCCACAGAAGTTGCCTACATTACTGTCAATGATACCTCTACACACCAGCAACTCCCTTGTTGGAAGACCGCCTTTAAGCATATACACCACACCATGAAGATCACCTTTGAGGGTACTAGACTGGACCAAAGCTTCTTGCTTAGGTCTACCACAATATTGTCATGGCTGCCCAAATTTCACTGTGAGATTTAACCATATCCAACTATCTTGCACATTTGATTGTAATTGAACATCTCTTAATATGTACTCCGACTCCCAATAGAATAAATTACGCCTCCAATTCCAACTCTAACTAATGAATCTTATGTATAGATTACAACGTAACAGTCATGAAACTTATGTTGATACTTATTGACCAAGAATCAATTATTAATTTTTTGGCTAACTTACAAAACGATGCAAAACTATTTAGGAGACACCATTTGGTCGAAAACAATGGCCAAAATCGTAACTTTTTGTAATGATAAGGGGACAAAAGAGCATGCATACCCCCCTAAAGATAGAGGACCAAAAGAGCATATATTTGTATAGATAGAGGTCAAAAGAGGTTATTTGCGTAAAGATATAGGACAAAATTGTTATTTTTTTGTTAGGGGCCAAAATCGTAATTTTTTGAAAGTTAAGGGTATAAAATGCATCTAAGCCTAATTTTTTCCATAGGAAATAATCAATTAACAATTATATTATATTTTTAATTATTTTTTTGCCTTAATAGCAGTTTTAGCCCCCTAACTTTTCCAAAGTTGCGATTTTGACCCCCTAAGAAAAAAAACTACAAAACCGCCCCCTAATTAAGTTTTGCACCTGTGGCAGTTTTGGCCCCCAAGGCCAATTTTGACTTGGTCTACGCTGACGCGGCACCCTAAGTGAGGTGCCACGTGTTATTTATTTTTTGCCTTGGGGAGGGGGCGGTTTTGTAGTTTTTTTTTCTTAGGGGGCCAAAATCGCAACTTCGTGAAAGTTATGGGGCGAAAACTGCTATTAAGCCTTTTTTTTAATAGATTTTAAGGAATATGTGACTCACTTGTACATAAAATAAAAAAGATTTTGTTATTTTAAATATATTTGAAATCCTTGATCAAAAAAAAAGATAACTTGATCAAAAAAATATATTTGAAATCAGTCAAATACTAATGAGTTTGTTATATCATATCTTAAATCCTCCTTTTTGTGTCCCCGTGACCTTAGCTAAGTTGACAAGGACAATGCATAATATATGTAAGATCTGGGTTCGAATCCTGGACACCACCAAAAAATCCTCTTTTTTGTTGAGTTTGTTATATCTTTCGTTAAAAAAAAAAAAAAATTTGTTATATCTTCCATATTTTTTGACGGAATCTAAGAAAGATTTTGTTAAAAAATACGGATACAAAAACGCTTTGCTTATAAATAAGAGAAGTACTTCAATCAGTCTCACAAACAAGAAGAAAGTTAGGGTTAGCGATTTCACACACCTACAAGAAGAAAGTTCGGGTTAGCGATTTCACACACCTTTGCTCAATCGCTGCTATGTCTTCAGATCAGATACCAAGAAGATCACTCTCAAGAGTTTCGACAGCGAAACCTTCGAGGTTTCTGAGGCGGTGGCGCTTAAATCGCAGACGATCAAGCACATGATCGAAGACGATTGTGCCGACAACGCTATCCCTGTTCAGAATGTGACCGGACAGATTTTGGCAAAGGTGATTGAATACTGTAAGAAGCATGTGGATGCTGAATCCGCGGATGAAAAACCTTCAGAAGATGATCTCAAGAATTGGGATGGTGAATTCGTGAAGGTTGAGCAGGGTAGCTTTTCGATCTCGTTCTTGCTGCAAACTACTTGGATATCAAGAGCTTGCTGGATCTTACCTGCGAGACTGTGGCGAACATGATCAAAGGGAAGACACCGGAGCAAATTCGTGAGACTTTTCACATCAAGAATGATTACACTCCGGAGGAAGAGGAAGAATGTGCCGACAACGCTATCCCTGTTTGGAATGTGACTGGACAGATTTTGGCAAAGGTGATTGAATACTGTAAAAAGCATGTGGATGCTGCCGCCGCAGATGATGAAAAACCTTCAGAAGATGATCTCAAGAATTGGGATGGTGAATTCGTGAAGGTTGAGCAGGGTACGCTTTTCGATCTCATTCTTGCTGCAAACTACTTGGATATCATGAGCTTGCTGGATCTTACCTGCGAGACTGTGGCGAACATGATCAAAGGGAAGACACCGGAGCAAATTCGAGAGACTTTTCACATCAAGAATGATTACACTCCGGAGGAAGAGGAAGAAGTTCGTAGGGAAAATCAATGGGCATTTGAATGAATGAATCAGCTGCAATGTTGAAACATTTATTTTGATGTATTGTTCTCTTCTACTATTAGTTTTTTGTTTTTGTTTCTTTTTTTTAGTGACTTTCTAGTTTGACACTTTGACCTATACTCAATCTTCAACTTCTTTATTGAATTTCTTTGTTTCATTGGTAACATATTTTCCTTTATCAAAATAAAATACTTGAGCTTTATTTTTTCCTTTTTCTTTTTGCTTTTTTATTTTTCTTTCTTCAATACTAATAGAGATGGAAATCATTTAGATCCCTGCATTGCTAAATTTGCTCTTTATAATCTGGATGTGGTCTAGAATTTAAGTTCTCTCTTTTTTAGTTTGTGCTATTATACTTGATATGCCCCTTTTGGGTCTTTTATTTTCAATATATAAGGTATTAATAGAAGAAGAAAAAAATGTGCAACACCACTTGAAAGGAGCATACTTAATCAGCCATAATTTTTATTAACAAATGAAACAAACAATGAAATGTGTTGTTCTTGCTCTTACAATAATGAGTCAACAATGTGCCATTTTTTCTTTTAAAAGAATAATTTTAGAAGCCAAACTACTTGCAATTTAGAACAAATAGTGCACATCCATGAACATCCACGTCCGTTGATATTGAACCTTTCTTTGTTGCAACATACTTTCCACTCCATAATTCCTGACCTTTACAGGAACGGATGCGTTTGCCGGTAAAAGCCTTTGACAAATCTGATCTATGTGCATATATTGGTGTCTTTTGTTCACTTAGATTGAAGAAAGCCAAATACACTTCTCCTTTCCTTCCCGTCGCAATCCAAGAGCGGATGTCAGCCGAAGTAGCATTAGATACACCTGCAGTGTCCATCTTGCACTATGAGTACTAAAACACAAGGTAGAAAGATCACATAACCCAAAAAATAATAAGTTCTAAAGTTCACCTTCTACAGATTGCATTGGGGCTTCCTTAGATCTTATCTCTTTCACTTGTTTACGCGTTTCATTCTTCGTGACATAAGGAAACTGTCATTGCGGTTAAAAATGTTAATATTCGTGTTAAGTTTATCCTTCACATGCCAATTATTTTTACAAAAATAAAAAATAAAAATAGATGGTTCATGCCTCCTTATTATTTGAGCTGAAATGATTAATCTCTAGCAAGGTAGGATTCGTGATAATTTCGTATGTGGCATTGTCGATCTTCCTCACATCGCCTCCATACATAAGGGGAGACTTTGCCATAGACCACAAAGTCATCTGTGAGATAATAATAAATTGATCATAATGCATGCAAGCACATAATTGCATCAAAAATATATAAGAAAGTAACTCAGTTGTACTATTCATCAATACCTGTGTCCTTTGCTCTTCTAGTGTCAACCTACAAGACCTATGTGGACCTTCATTTACAGCTATAAAAAGAAAAAAAAGGTTCAAAATCCATATTTCAACAAGTCTTTTAATTAAGAGAGAATGCTTCACACTATCTAAATTCCGAGTTTTATCACCTGCATCAGTTAGCCATCCAAATGGTAGCATATCCAAATCGGGCCATGAATTTCCTTTTAAACCTTTTGCTCCTATCAAAGTAGCTGCAGCCATGTCCCTGATTCAGAATTTAATGAACTGAAGTTAGGTAATGTTGAATTGGTGGTAAAATAACAAAACACAAACAAAGAAGTGGCATTATTGCAACATATTTCGAAGACTAATAAAAACATCTTAAACAACTATATAATCAAGTATAAACAGCTTATAATCACCTTGACACATTAAAATGAGACTTGACATCTCCCCATACATCCCAGTCATCTCCTGTTATGCGATACATGTTGACTAGTCCACTGACTTGCTTGGCCAGGTCTGGTGTGGCCTTGACTCCGGGAGATAGAGAATACAAAAGGGGGCGATTAATCTTGCTGAGAACCTGGCACGACATGTCGTTTGATAAGTTTGTAGATAATCATAGCGAAAATATTGAGATCTCGAGTGTTTATTTATGAGAAAATAGTAGCGATGAAAATAAGAAACTGGAAACTGAAGATTACCTCAGATACATAGGTTATCTCATTTAAATCCAAGTCCTCGCCAAACACACAGTCATGTTTCACTGAAAGAAAGTCATAAAATCTTTCAAAATTACTGCAAAGCATAGGCAGAACTGTGTATATAACATGATAATGCAATTCCAAATAAATACTTTATAGATTTAAAATCATCATGATTGTCTTCAATGACATGATAAAAATGTTGAGACAGTTAGTTAGTTGTGCGAGTACCAAGATCAACACCCCAAGCAGCATACTGCTCATGAAGGGATCTCAAAAATGCTTTCCCTGCTCCTAACGTTGTATTTACACTCATGAAACCATTGGTCATCCATCCACAGCGCCTTTCTTGGATTGCTATGTCTTTTGCATACCATACTCGACCAGATTCTTGATAAGCAGCACCCTGTGAAATTGCAAGAAAAGGTCAATAAGGAAAAAAAAAATTAGATTATGTGTCTCTTTGAATTGCCTTATTTTGAAATTGTTTATTTGAGTTTATCTAGTGATGTACTTGTGAATTAATAATGCATAAATATATAGAGGATAAATTTATAGCAGAAAATCAAAATAATACCGTTGTTGTATCTAGGATAGGGGTGTTTGCATTCACAGCTTGTGTGCTAATCCCTCTCATAATATGAATTCCAAACTTCAAACCTAAGCTATGTACTTTCTTAGCTATTTCAGTGAATCCATTCCCACTTTTGGATGAAGGCCACCTTACTGGATCAGGGACCATCCTTCCCCATTGATCGATCACGTCGAATCCAAGAGAATTACTATGAGCGCCCGGGACTTTCTTCCTATACCAGAGGTAATCGACGACAACATACTACAAATGTAGAAACAAATAAATAAATCAATATCAATAACAAAAGTATTGCTAACACGGAAAGTAAAAGCAACCACAAATAATAGTTCCTTTCAGTATTTATACCTCGTATCCGTGAGCAAGGAGACGCTGAGAAACTAATTCAGCATTTTGTAAGAATTCTTCTTCAGAAATTATCCAAGAAAAGGCATCATAGGAATTCCAACCTCTTGGTGGAAAGGTAGCTTGTTGTATGTCACTCTTAGTTACATTTTGTGATGACACACTGAAATGACACACTCGTATATAAATTATGGCAAATATAATAATGACAAAATTGAAGCTTGCTTAATGCTTATGAGATTTAAAAATCATTTCACACGGTTCTACGCCGAAGCTTCTTTAATAAATCAAAGTAACATTAATTTGTAGCAATAAACATAATGTTGAAATATATATGTAGATAATTATTCCTGGATTATTTGGCTCAAAGGTCCTTGGTCCAAAATGAATTTTATTTTATTGATTTCAAAAGTTGATTCCAAGGACCTTGCTCATATTAAATATAACTTCCCCAAACAGACATTTAACTACCAGACACTATATTTATGATTTAAAGTGTGATTATTAAAAACTTTCTTTCAAAAGCAACCTCCAATGGCAAGCAATGCCAATGTGAATGTAAATGCAAATAACCAAAAGAAGGTTCTATAGTTACATTTACAAACCTTTGAAACCAGGATCCAAAGAGAACCAAGAAAGAGACTAAGCACAGTGTAAAACCCCTCATGGTACGGCTGTTCCAACATATAACACACCACATAGTTAGATACTTGTTAAAATATCCAACTTTCTAAGATAAAACCTTAAATTATATTTGGAAAAAAAAAAAAAAAAAAAACACAGCAAAGTAATAAAATAATGATAATGCCTATAAATCAAAGGTAACATGACATTGATAGCAACATAACAAATGTTTGAGATTCTTTCTATTTAATGGACATGAGATAGATACAATGACTCGAGCTAGACACAATTACAATAATAATAATATTATGTTAATATTATTATTGTCATTGTGAGCCATTGTGTCCATCTCTTGTCGGAATGAAATGTTGTTATGTTCATCGTGTCTATCTCTTGTCAAAATGTAATGTACATTAAATGAAGAGGATCATAATAACGGTTTTATTAGTTGATTACTTTTGCTGCCTTGTTTGAAGGGGTTGCACATTTTTTTTCTTTGTATTCGACATCATTTTATAGTGGCATTTGTCCAGGTTATCAAATTTCATTTCAACCATTGCTAAAAATGGTTATGATAATAAAGTTATAAATGGAATTTTGAATTTTGTTAATTCTGGTATAGGCAGCTATTAATTGATAAAGATTGAGTGCACGAGGTGTTTTTGGGGATAAGAAGGAACTGAATTAGAAACATGACACCATGTTTGGTTTGGATAAGAAGGAACTGAATTAGAAGCATTGGATTTTTTAGGACACTAACAATTAGCTTTTTTTAAGTTACCCTAAAAAAATGATTAGCTTTTATTAAGGTAACCTAAAAAAATGAATAGCTTTTCTTAAGGTAACCTAAATAAGATGATTAGCTTTTATTACTTAATAAAATAGTTTATTTTTATTATAAATTTTAATTTAAACTTTGTCAAATTTTAACAAATGCTAATTTAAATTTTAAATATAATCTAGGCATGTGTATAGAAACTGGAGGGGAAAAGTGTATGGGCGCACAATATTATGAAATAACGGCTAAAATATGCATTTGGTCATTGCAAACGTACCGAATTTTGATTTTGGTCGTCACAGAAAAGAAAAAAATACTTGTAATATGTAAAATAAAACTGATTTATATAAACGTTGAAGCTCTACCCAGAATTAAGTCGAACCATATGCTTCATTTCTTCAAAATAAACATTTTGCAAGATTCAAATCCAAAAAGTCGTAGTTACCAACAATAGAGCGCAGTTTCAGATAGGAAATTTGGAGAATACCTTGAGGAGTTAAAACCCTGTAATATGTAAAATAAAATTGATTTATAAACGTAGAAGCTCTACCAAGAATTAAGTCGAACAATATGCTTCATTTCTTCAAAATAAACATTTTGCAAGATTCAAATCCAAAAAGTCGTGGTTACCAAAAATAGAGCGCAGTTTCAGATAGGAAATTTGGAGAATACCTCGAGGAGTTAAAGGTAACATAACAGCTCACTTCAAGCATGCCAAAATGAATGGTCGAGTAGAAGTAGTAAATCATGTTTCTTTCGATGATTAAAGAGAAGATTCGATTAAGCCAAATGAAATTAGGCTGACAAACTGCATCCAATACTGCAGCGTACATATCCATGTCACATTCGATTCGACCAAAGGAGAATCACCATATCGCTTTACATATGGAACCAAATAAGTCATCCTTGTTGAAATAGGGAAGTCAATTGGAGAACAACGCACCTACTAGGTCTCAAAGATAACAAATAACTCCTAAGGAAAGAGCTTGATTGTCTAGACAAAACTTGTAACAATGCCGTCCTAAGGGACGCCATTATCAAACAAGGGACTGCAAAGAGATACAACAATTGCGTTAACCACATAATTTTAAGAGGATGATGTAATACTCATAAAGAGAAATGCTAGCGACACTCTCTTTTGAACACTCTTTCTACTAACTCATAAAACACATAGGGGAAGGTCACACCCTATTGGGAAGAAACTTATCAAATTATAGTCAAAATAAGAAAAATGAGCATGCATCGTGCAAACTTTGCTTGGAAAGCCACTTTTAAGAACATGAAACACATATAAATTGAAGAAATGCTATAGTTGATGTGTTTGAAATACTACAATTAAGAAGTCTGTAAGTTATTGAACATTATTAAAAGCAATGTCCTTAGAAAGTACATCTTCCTAAATTATTTTATGCAAAAAGATACAAGGGTTAAATATGATTTTGGTCTTTATAAATATACGAACTTTTCGTTTAAGTCCCTCAAAAAAAAATCTTCGGTTTTTAGTGCCCTAAAAGTTTCTATTTTCACTTTTGGTCCTTATTTTTAACTAAACTCATGTAAAATTCATATTTTTGAATAAAATTTTATTATATTATAAGAATCTCTCTAAAAAAATTAGAATTTTTTAACAAAATATGAATTAAATTATAATCTAATTTTTTTTTTGAGAGATTTTTACAATATTCTACACATTTTTGTTAAAAAATACAAATGCTACACATAAATTGACTTAAAAATAAGGATCAAAAGTAATGATTGAAAATTTTATAGGAACTAAAAATTGAAAGAAAATTTTAGAGGAAGTAAAACGAAAAATTAATACATATATATATATATATATATATATATATATATATATAAGGATTAAAAACATATTTAACGCAAGATACAAACAAAACGTTCTTTGACCTACTAACGACATAAAATTGATCAAACGAGGAAAAGTATGTCTACACAACCCCAAAACATAAATATTTGTGGTCAAACAAAAAGTCTCAAAGTGGCAGAGCGGATTAATATAAAGTCTAGGCAAAAAAAATTTGCAACATATTTATAGGGGTTTACATAAGAAATTGCAAGCAAATAATCAAAAATCTAAATAAATTGCCTAATTTATAGGAGTTTATATTAGAAATTCAGGGGGATTTATATAAGAAATTGCAAAAAAAATTGGGTCGGAGCCCTCGCCGGACCTTAGAACCACCACCACCCTCCCGGGAGACTTTTTGAACCTCTCTTACTCCTCGAGGAATGTGAAATTGTACAACAAAGTCCACCTCTGAAGATAGCTAAGTATTCAATTTCCATATCACGATGGAAATTTTGAACTCAGAACAAACTTGTTGTAAAATGTTTAATTTTAAGAAAGCACATTGGAAACAAAAGAATCAAATACTTACAAAAATAAAACCTTTCTCTTTACAAAAGTCATCTGCATGTTCATACAAAAATTATCCAAAATAAAACATGATTACTAAAGGCATGTGAACTTATCTTCAATAGTATGTTGTCATCAAGATGGTTGAAGCTCTTAATTGATGTTCCCCTTGTCTGTTAGACAGGCACGTTTAACCTACCATTATATTTCTATTGTTTTTACAAGTTGAGGTTTTTCACTTAAGTTAGCCCTCAAAACCTGCCAAACAATTGCCATATTTCTATTGTTTTTAGTCATAAATGATGTGAGTTACTCCCTCTGTCCCTCAATAGATGACCTAGTTGACAATTTACATTATTGACTTGACATACTTTGACCATATTTTTCTACTAATTCATAAAGATAAATAATATCATGTAAGATGTTGTTGGATTCGTCTCGATGAATATTTTTAAAATATTAAATTTTCATAATTTTTTTAGTAGAGAATTGAAGATATCAAAGATAAAACATATGCATTGGTATGTGTGTCGAAGTCAACTAAATCATCTATTGAGGAGCGGAGAGTATAACACTAAATCATTAATTTGATGTTGCTAATTGTGTTCGAGCGTTTTTCACTAATAACAAAAACAAATCATATTTCTTTAAAAACAAAAGGACAAATCATGTTAATAACTCAAGATTTTTTATGAAAGACTTTTTTATTTTTGTTAGTAACAACCATGAATTATGAACTTTGAATTCTGCTTTTTACCCAAATGCTTTTGCTCACTCCCAAAGTAAAAGTCCATAATGCCTCTACGTATGTTAACTCACGTAGCATGAGTTAACTTACGCTAGTTATAAGTTGAACGTGACTTAAGTCACGTTGCGTGCTGTTATCAGCCAGGCAGACCACATTCTGCCTCATTTTCAAACAACAACACACACAAATCTCAATTTTCTCTCAAATTACCCAACTCCAAAATTCCTTCAACTTCAAATCAAACAACACTACAACAACAAGAACAAGTAAGCTTTCACTTAAATTATGTTGGTATGATAGATTTTTTGTTGTTAATCTAGAATTTGTTAGGTTTATTGTTTTGTTAAAATTTTAATTTTTTTTGCAAGAAATGATAGAATGCTACATGCAAATGACTTATAGTGCTTAATTGTTATGATGTTTAGATGTTTGCATGATTATGTTAGATTTTTTACACTTAGATTAGATTTTTTTTAGATTTAGGGTTTGTTTAAATTTTGGATATTTTGTTTTTTGCAAGATATGATACAATGTTACATGCAAATGAGTAATATTGCTTAATTATTTAGATGTTTGCATGTTTATGTTGTAGTTATCATTTTTAGGGTTTATGTATAATATGCACACCAAGTGTTTGATGAAATGTTTGAATGAGTTTTTCATTGATTGTGTAGATTGGAAGCAATGGCCGGGTGGATCGACGTTCATGCACAATTCAACGGCGGAGAACCTCAGAGGTTGAAGGTTCGGTGCCTTGATGTAACGTTAAGAGGTCTGAAGGATCAACTGAATGAATTCAACCAAGCACTCAACCCCAGAGACACAAGGAGGGTGCAAAATGTTTGGTATAAACGTCCAAAGCTCGACGAGGGGAGGGTATCATTCACTTGGGTGGAGTTAAAGAACGACGAAAACGTGACGAGCATGTTTTGGGAGCACACCAAGTTCCAGTGGATCGATATGCAGGTGACGTTGCTGAGATCAACTGAAGATATCATCAACAACTTAATTCTGCCAGAAGATCGTCATTAGTTAGGGTAAGGTGCATTCCAACTACAACAATTGTCTTACTCTGAAATGGGGTAATTCAAACTTGCCAAACAGCGAGGACTCAAGCATTTCGCTCGGCATTCATGTTTTTCCTTTGAAAAGATTAAATTATTGTTAGGATGGTTTAGATGAAGGTATTAAGTGCAGGGAATGGACCTCATTTCGGTGGCACTTGAATACCTTCATCTAAATCAAGCCTAACAAAAATTTATTCTTTTCAAAGGAAAGCATGAATGTCGAGCGAAATGCTTGAGTCCTGTTGTTTGGCCAGTTTGAATTTGCCCCATTTCAGAGGTAAGACAATTGTTGTAGTTGGAATGCACATTCCAACTGCAACAATTGTCTTACACTGGATGGGGTAATTCAAGCTTGTTAATCGGCAGGACTCCACCATATGATGAGCATCTTGAACGATGATATTCAAGTGTCAAGGAATGGACCTCATTTCGTTGGCACTTGAATACCATCATTCAAGATGTTGATCGTATGCTGGAGTCTTGCTGCTTAGCAAGTTTGAATTTGCCCCATTCAGTGGTAAGATAATTGTTGCAGTTGTAAGGTGCATGAAATGTAATGTAATTGTTGACATACTTGTCGTTTATGTAATATAACGAAACCTTAATTCAAATTTTTATTCAAATTCACGCTATCGCAATTTTTATTCAAATTCACGCTATCGCAATTTTTATTCAAATTCACGCTGTCGCAATTTTTATTCGAATTCACGCTGTCGCAATTTTTATTCGAATTCACACTATCGCAATTTTTATTTGAATTCATGTTGTCGCAATTTTTATTGGAATTCACGCTATCGCAATTTTTAAGATAATTCACGCTATCGCAATTTATATTCAAATTCACGCTCTCGCAATTTTTATTTGAATTCACGCTGTCGCAATTTTTATTCGCATTCACGCTATCGCAATTTTTATTATAATTTACTTTATTTGAATTTATTAATTCAATACGCAATCGTAAAATAAATGCAACAATGAAATAAAGAAACAAAAATAATAAATATAAAATATCATTTTATTAATATAATTCTTATTACATTTACAATGGGGTAAAACTAAAACTGCGAAAAAATAAAAACCACCAAAAAACCGAACTATCTGGCGTAAAACTAAAAGAAAACCACCAGAAAACCTATCTTCCTGGGGTAAAACTAAAAGTAAACCACCAGAAAACCGACCTTCCTGGGGTAAAACTAAATTTGCACATTTAGTTTTTTACCCAATGTGGTTTTTTGCCCAAGAAAGCTGCTCACTACTTATATTTTCCCCAGCATTCCCACTACTTATCATTCTTTCTCTTTTTACACCAAAATATAGAACGAAAAAAAAAAGAAGGAAAGGAAGAACATTCATAGGGGGAGAGAGTGAGGAGGAGAGTGAGAATGTGAGATGGTGTGAGGAAATTGGGAAGTTTAGAGGTGTATTTATATAGGGAGGAGATTGTAACATAGGTTATATCTACCATAAATAGGGTCAAAAAACGTGTAAAAACTTAACAAAAACGTGTAAAATCAATTAAAATGCATTGAACAAAGTCAGAAAAACGTGTTGTTGAGCCCAGGATTAACACTAGCGTGAGTTAACTCACGCCCAGGATTTACACTAGGTTGTATCTAACTTAAATGTGGTCAAAAAAACGTGTTCTTGTGGGAAAAAAACGTGTAGAAAGACTGTTGAAAAGCTGACCAAAGTTGGAAAAACGTTTGTTCTTCATCGGCTAACTAGCGTGAGTTAACTTGCGCTAGTGCTTAGTGGTGCGTGACTTAAGTCACGTTCATAATACACTAACGCATGTTAAGTCACGTAGCGTGACTTAACATAAGCTCAAAATACACTAGCGCATGTTAAGTTGCGTAGGGGTATTTTGGACTTTTACTTTGGGAGTGAGCAAAAGCATTTGGGTAAAGAGCAAAATTCATGAACTTTTATGTTTCATCTGAATGAAAGAAAAAAAATTGTTTAACGGATCGGCCTACCAACCCACCTAAATTGACGTGCCCCACTGTTTTCGAGGGGTTATAAAAGCAGGGTGAATCATCCCTACTTATGAGACTTTCTCCTGGGTCACTTTCAACTGATCCTCATTCTCTTTTTACAACCTCTTTAAGTCCTTCACCTTATATGAAAAAGAATTCCTCTTCTTTCCTGTATCATCTACTTGCTTAGTCTTGACGACCAACTCTACGGTCAAACTCGTTGAAATCCTCAATTTGTAAAAGAGATCGGTGATAGTATTTCATACATTGCGCTTCTTTTGCATCCCATTTTCCCTTTTCAACCTCGAGTTCCAAAACCAAAGACAAATATCTACACTTTATGTTGTTTAAAGTTTGGTCTTTGGACCACAGAGAGAATATGAACCATAACAAGATTGTCCATCAGATAGGCTAACTTCCGGTACCGAAATTGTGATTATAAGTTGTATCGACCTCTGAAACCTTTATCTCTGTCTCTACTAAGATAAGATCATGGTTATACCAAGAGGAAGAAAGATACAACAATTTACCCATGGGAAGAGTATCATGGTCGAGTATTTCCACATCCGGATGTTCTTTTGTTTCCAAAGCTACTGTAAAAGAATTCTCGAGAATAGTTCACTTCCTTCTCTTTTCAAAACAATGTCACTAAAATCTATTGAAGCAAGGATGTATCTTGGCTTCCAAAAAAGTTTTGACATGTGAGGTGGAAATGGACATCTCTATCATCGCTACAAGAACATCCAAAGACATTGTTTTCAATCTAGATGAAGAAGGACACTTTGTCAGTTTCCCCTTGTCACTTTTCTATTTATGCAATTTCACCAACCTTAGTTGCAAATCAAACATTGTCTCTGCAAACACAAAAGAAACATTGCCCACACATATAAATAAACAAACAAAGATTGCCAAGATTAAAATATCACTTTAAACAACTAACGAAGAAGATCATCATCCGCATCTTGAGTTTGACACCTGGCCAAATTATAAGTGTCAATGAAGCAAGTTTTGGTCAACACATGATCATCTTCATTGATCAAAAAGTTACCATTTTTATCAATGTATGCATAAGGTCTCAAACTATCAACAAACATCTTCAACATTGCCAAATTTTGCCTCTCTTAGAAAGGTAGATGGTCACTTTGGAAGATGAAGTTCTTCATATTCTTTCTGAAGTGATCATCCACCCAAAATACAGTAAATTGAGGAACATCCTCAACAACCATGATGCCATTATGATCGGTTTCCAGAACTTCGTGACATCATGATTGAAGTATTATATAATTATTTATCATATTGTTATTTCAATTTTTAAAATATTTTATAGTGTTCGTAATTTTAAAAAATAAAATAAATCATGCTCTTTTTTTCTCTCGTCAACTCTTCATCCAAACACGTCTTAAATAAACAAGACTATGTCTCCCCTCTACTATGGAGAAAAGAAGATCGCCATGATCAGGTGAACTATTTTTTGTTACAATCTTCTTCTTTTTTCAAATTTGAATTCTAAAAATAATAAAATAAATAGTAAAAAATGAAATTTAATTAACTAACATAATATAGATATTATAAAAATAAACTAATTCAATTAAAATATATGATCAAATAAACCCATTTGAATTGGTCCGATAATATTGACTTGAAATCTTTGAGTGTGATTCTTCTTAAAGTCTCATGTTAATTTAAATGGACTAGTTTAACTTATTAAAAAAAATTCAAATATTACAACCAAATATAATTAAAAAAAAATACATGATAAACGATTTCCATTGGTATAGTGAGATTTTCTATTTTATTTTTTACGCAAATTTAAAATAAAATAAAAAATAACCAAAAATTAATATGTACAGTAGATAACTCCTAAAGTGTCCTCGTGAGTTTAGCTAAGTTGGTATGACAATGCATTAAATATGTAAGGTCCAGGGTTCGAATCCCGGCCACCACAACAAAAAAAGATAACACCTAAAGTAAAGTGATTAGCTCAGTTGGTAGGGACAATGCATAAAATATACAAGGTCCTCGGTTTATACACATCCACTTGCCACTAACTTATTTGAAAGAAGAAAAAAAATGAACTCCTAAAATCCATTAAATTGAATTTGAGTATATTTCTGAAAAAGGACAGAACCAGAAAAGAAAAGAAAAGAAAAAGACAAACTCGCGCGGTTTATCTTGTCCGATCCCTGATGGCGGCTAAGACCGTCACGCCGACAACCGCCACCGTCACGGCATTCATGCTACATCATCCCTCCCTTCCGTTGCTACTTTTCCTCAGTGACCCATTTTCTCTTCTTACATTCTCAACCATTAAGCAACAACAATGAAAGAAGGCACTGCACAAGCATGGGTAGTTGCGGTAGCTTCATTCTATCTATTGATGAAGCTAACCCCATCCATTCCTCAACCTCAGATGTACCATGATTTCGCTGATAAGCGTGAATTCTTCGGTAATTTTTAAAAATGTGATTCTGAATCATTTCAGACCAATTTGGTCTTGTGGGTCTTTCATTTAAAGGGTGTTTGTTTTTTTTTTTTATTGTTTTTCAGGTATTCCCAATGCACTTAATGTGATATCAAATTTACCTTTCATGGTTATTGGTCTTATTGGGCTTATGCTTTGTCATCGTAGCAACTATTTTAACTTAAGGTATTTCCATCTTAGGAATTATAGTTTGGTATAATCATTTAGGCTTAACCACCAGGGTTCTGTTTGGATAAACAACTTAATTTGCAGCTTATAGCATAAACGCTTATGATGATAAGCGCTTATGTACAAACTATTTCTATAACAAAAGATAAATAAAGTTAAATTGTTTCCGTATATGCTATAAGCTGTTTTCTTAAGCTATCTTGGAGAGGTTATGAAAACAGTTTATGAATATGTCATAAGCTTTATGAGTGTTAGCTTATGAAAATAAGCTGAAAACAGTTTGTGAATATGTTATAAGTTGTTTTCATAAATTCCCACAAATTGTCTTCCAAACAGTCTCACAAGTGCTTATGTCAGTAGATAGTTTCAAATAAGTCAATCCAAACAGCCCCTCGGTTATTCACTCAATTTTTTTAGCTTATGTTATTGTTGTTGTGAATTATATGATTGATAATTCAATTTATGGCCAAAGTTCCCAAGGTGAGCTATGGGGTTGGACATGTTTTTATGTGGCTGTGACTTCAGTAGGTTTTGGGTCTGCATATTATCATCTCGGGCCAAATGATAATGGCCTTGTTTGCGACAGGTTGCCGGTGAGTTCTTTCTTGGAAGATCGTTTCAGTCATTATTGTTTTTCATTTTTTTTATCATTTTAGTTTGACAATTTTGATTCCTTGATTTTTGTTTGTTCATGTAGATGACTGTTGCTTTTGCTTCACTGGTGGCAATTCTCATCATTGAAAGGGTTGATGCAAAGAAGGGAACGATTTCAATTTTTCCTCTAAAAATGGCTGCTATGATAAGTAGTGTGTATTGGAGGCAAGCTAATTCTGTCTCTTTTACTTGGAAGAGTTATTTTTCTTACTCGTACCAGGATTTTGTTTTTATTTTCCTATGTAGTTTGATGAATTTCTTCTTCTAAACGTGAGCAAGTTGTTCTTCATACAGATAATAGTTTGCTGCTTCTGTCAACATAGGTGTCATAGATATATGATTTATGGTATTTGTGATTCATAATATCAGGATTGTTTAAGACAATGCCAAAAGTTATGCCAATTCTTTTGAATCTTGTAATCCCCTCAGATGAATTAATTACCATCATCGTGGATTGGTTGAGTTGGTGTCAAGGATTAGGTGCATTTGTGCTTACAGCCTTAATGTTTTTTTCCGGAGAGTTAAACAAACTTTAGAACTTCAAAGACGGCCTCGTCTGTGAAGTAAATCATCACACCTATGATAGGCAGCAGTGGGGAATTTTCTGCAATAGGGACACACTGCTTTTAGGAAGCAGTGCTAGAGCGTCTCGGTTAATCATCATGTGATATATAAAATGAAAAAAGCCTGGATTGTTCCACCCCTGAAAATGCTAGGAGTTGTTAGGGGGATCACTATAGTAGATCCAATGATTACTAAGCTCTTAATCTTATGGAACCACTCCTTATTGGAAGTTACTATGCATGATCATCAATTTTAAGGATGGTTCCTTATATGTGAGGAACAATTGCTTAGCATTAAAAAACCATTTTCCAATCAAGTTTTAAGGAATTGATGAAGTCCCATTTAATGAACTTTTTAGAGTTACACTTACAGTCTTACACCATTGGAGTAAAAAGCTGCTTAAGTGCTATAAAATAAAAAGGGTGATGTTCAAAGGGTCTGTACCATTTGAGATGCTTTTAAGCTAGTTCTTTTGAATCTCGTATTCCCCTCGGATGAATAATTTCCATTTGATGGAAGTAGCCATGAAGCAATTAAGCATCATGTTGACAATTCAATGTTAGTTGCTCCTTTTTCCACTCAGCTTTTTTCTATTGTAGGTTCTTTGGTGACATCCGTCCATATCTTCTGGTCCAAACTGTATCATGCATTGCTGTACCTCTCATGGCATATTTGTTGCCTCCAATGTACGCATATTCAACGTATTGGCTATGGGCTGCAGGTTTGTACTTTTGGTATGGTATAACACATGTTTCAATGCAATACTCTTTTAAATTGCTCTCAGTTTCAAATTAAATCTTCGCAGGATTTTACCCTCTAGCTATGATGCAAGAGACTGCCGATAGATTGATTTATGCAGTGACTTTTCATACTGTCAGTGGTCACACACTGAAGCATTTATCTGCTGGAATGGTTCCTCTCATCTTAACAATAATGCTTGCAAAGAGGAGGCTTTTGCATGTAAGCAACATACAATCCTTCAAGTTATTGAATTTGCTACTGTACAACTTTTTATTATGTGTTGGTAAGAGTGTGGATATGGCCAACACATTAAGCATTAGCTTTCAGGTTATGGATATTTTATGAATGGTTACCTTTTCCCATTAAAATCTTTCCATGTCTATTGGAATGTACAGATATATGGAGGATCCTCAAACATTAATAAACAAATTTTAAACAAGGAATTTGGGAACATTTTTTACATGGAGAAACCTTTTTAGTATGAAAGATTTTTGGCAAAGTATGTACAAATGAATATGATTAGCTGCTGCAAGTGTTTGAGTCTGAAGTTACAATCTTTGTGTAACAAATAGCATTATTGTTTTGCTACGTATGATCAATATTTCTTGTTTTTGAGCACTTCCTTGGAGGTACTTGTAAAAATTAGTCCAATATTCCTGAGTTCCATGTCATTTCTACAATTTTTGCTGGTAAAGCGTTGTAGTGCATTTTGTTCCATTGTTTTTCTTGTTTCCTTTACCAAGTCAAGATTTCACACCTTTGGATATTATGATATCATTTGAATTTCTTTAGTTGACAATATGGGCTGAGTTGCGTGCTTGGTAGTTCTTTCTGCTGTTGTTGGTTTCCACGAACACACCTCTTTTTGAAAGGGGAATTTTCATTAAATCTTGATTGAAAGTGGTTGATTTGGTCTATATGCAGGCAAAATCTGCTTGATGCATACTGCATTTGCTGTACTAAGGGCAAAGAAGGCGACTGATCTCAATGTGCAGCTATAGGAGTCTAAGTAATGTCATATCTTCTCTCCCTATAAAAGAAAAAGACAGAAAGGTTGCGCTACTAAGGGTAGGTTTTGGTAAATAGCTTAATTAGTCATAGAGATTATGTGCTCAAACTTCTGTCTTTTAGTTGTAGTGTTGTACTGCAAAAGAACAAGGTGAATAAAAGTCACCAAAAACAAGGTGCTTAATTAGTCATAGGGCGATTCACGTCCTATCAATTGTGATACAGTGACATTCACCATAGGTAACTTTTTGTTTGTACAGTTTTTTATCTTCAAATTGTAGTGTTTGGTATTAAAAGAGAGTGAAGAGATATATCGAGTGGAATGGTGACCCATTCAGTTAGTGTTCTATGATCTGTAAGGCAACAACTTAGTGAGCAAGCTTTTGCCGTTGTCAAAAATTTAAATAATAATAATACAGCAACTATAGTCAGTAAACAATGAAAAACGTTTTTTATGTTTTTGACATATCTTTCTTTTGGTGAATGCTTGGAGCAATACCTCTTAGATAGTTTACCAATGAAGCATGAAGATACTTGTTATAGCTTGTGTTGGTTTTGCCGAAAACATCGAAATATGTTTATCGAGTCTTCAAAATTTATTATCTATTACGAAACCAGTCACACCCATCACCTTTTATATGATTTTTCGGTATTGTGACCATAGCCGAGGGGTGTTGAATGAGTTTTAATCACGAAATCAATTAACATAACTACTAACTTCTTCATATTACAATAGAATACTGAAACTCAAAAGCTCAATGCACATTCAAAATTAACTTCTATGAAATTCAGATTCCCTTTTCTCTTAAGCATGTCCACCTCACTATATAGACCTTCAAAGTTCAACTCAATCTTTGTGGCCTAACAAGTGCGTCTTCTCGGTCTTCCTTTGTGACCTTGTGGGATTGTGATAGGTACTTTGGTATTATGGGGTGTTCAAGTCCCACATTGATTAGTATGTGATTCTTGATGTATTTAAGTGATTCAGTTCTTTCCCCTTTAATAATTGATTTTTAAGGGAGGATTTTCCAAGTGCTTAGATACTTATCAGTTGGTATTTAGAGTTGGTTTTCAGCAGCTCGGAAAGTGATACTTATGGATGTGCTGGTCAGAAAGTGATACCTTGGATTTACTTCAGTTGAAATTCCATGTTGCCTCTAAATTTACTTGCATGCAAATTTTATCATCTCTCCTTTTTTTTTAAACTGTCTTCTTACATTTGTCCAAAAACAAATCTGCTCTCGCAAATGCGGGAAACTACAGAAGATTCAACTGCAATGACTCTAATAAATTCAAAAATCTCATCCATTGATCAAAATATCACATCTATTAAAGAGATACTTCACCCAACTTGTAGCCCTCATTTTTTGTTTTTGTTTTTTTTCTTCCTGTTTTCTTTCTTTATATCTTGTTTTCTTATTAACTCGCTTACCATATTTATTATTGTTTATTTCATTTATCTTTTTATTTATTTTTCAGACATTTTTTTGTTATTTAAAAAAAACAATTTCACAATAAAAACCAACAACCACAAAGCCAATATCTTTCGCAGTCACACTGGCTGGCTGGCATGAACAAAATGAACAAGAAAAATACCCCCCACCCCCACCCCCACCCCCCAAAAAAAAGTAAGAGAAAAATAGACTCGATATTGAATTAAATTTGATTGCAATTCACAAGTCCTCTGTCGTTATTATTGCTCAGCGATGCAGGCTTACTCCCACATTCAGGCAACAGTGCAGATTTACCTAAAAAAAATATAGTATATTATAGGCTCAACTATGGCTATACAGAACAAAATTGAACCATTGTCAATTGTCATGACACTATTTCATACTACAAAGATCCTCTGCAAATATCACTTTCAACTGGTATACTAAACCACTAATGATATCTGCATCTGATATTAGCCATTTCCCACTATGTTCTACAATCAGATTGCTTACTGCTACTTCATCAAATTATCGTCCCGGGCAGGCAAAGTGAATGTCTGTGATCTTACCAGGACTTTGTGAGCACGGGATGATTCACTAACAGAAGATACCAACATTTGAGGCGGCAGTTTACTCCCTCTGCGCTCTGCAATGGAGGGTTTAGAGTTAGACCCTTTTCTCCCTACCGTGGTGTGATTAAACAAAATTGTCTCTGAAGATGAAGAGACAGCAGCATCTTTGCGAAGTGAAGAGGATCTTTCTAAGAAAGATGCATCTTTAACATAAAAAGGTTGTTCAGCTGAATCAAGTCCAGAAGAAGGCGATGGCGGCCGAGAGGACATGAATGACAAATCAGACCAATGTGTAGATGCAGGCGAAAATGTAAAGGAACTATCACAATCAGAATTGGAAGGAGAAAATGTCGGCGACTTGGAACAGAATTTCGGGCTGTTACTTAAAGAACAGGGAAAAGAATCTGATTTTCGACGAGGAGTTGGTGGCAACGACGACCCAACACTAGGAACAAGGCGATCAACGAGTACAGGGCCATCTTTTGCCTTGTCCGAGCTGCTATCTATAATATAGTCTAAGTAACCAGATGAACCAGAAAGATGCTTTGAGGAAGGTGGTAAAGAATCAACAACAGGATGTTGTTTTTCTTCTTCCACATTCACCTTTAATTCGTCCTTCGGTGAGGTTGTATCACAGCATTTGGAAGATGTAAACAAACCTTTCATGATGCCATTAGCAAGCTTCCTCCTTAGTCTTCCCCAGCTATTTTCTCTAGCAGGAAGCAAGGTTTCTGATCCTGTATTAGATACAGAAAAGGGTGGAACAACACCACCAGCAAGTGCTTTGTGAAAAATCCCAAAATCCAAATCATACTCATCAACTTTCCTAGGATGAATCCCCGTATCAACAACACCATCACCATCAATCTCCATTCTTTCATCAGAATCCGTCCCCACCACCTCTGCCTTATCAGAACTCCCCAACAATAATTTCTGGTTAGAAAGAGCAACCCAAAACTCCATTGGCTCTTCATCTTCACAAACACAAAGAATTGGAGCATTTGCTTTCTCATAACGAACAACCTGCGTAGCTGCCGATCGTGCATTACAACTCATAACAGAACTACAATTTTTACCAATCCAAACATATATAGCAGAAGGAACATGAACAATAAAAGCACCGCGAGAATCAAGCGCTTTAGCACAAGGCTTGTTAACCATTTTAGGTACCAAATGAAGAGGATCATAAGGTGAATGAGGTGCCATTCTATACATCATAAGAACAGAATTAGGACTTGAAGGCATAGCATTAACAGCATTTACCACTCTTTTCTGACACTGCAAAAGTTGACAAGCAAAACCCATGTTAGGATTTGTAACACCACGAGCATTCTTGACATAATGAAAAGCATCTTCAAAGCTCTGTCCTTCTCTCCACATAAGATAAGCAATAACCAAAGAGGTTGATCTAGAAACACCTTGACAACAATGAACAAGAACACGACCACCTTGTAATCTAACATCCTCAAAATAATCAAAAACATCATACAAAATACTTGTTATATCTTCTGTTGGACTATCCTGCAACCAAAGAGTTTTATAAACAAATTCACTTTTGAAATATTCAGGACAAACAAACCCAACACAATTAAGCACGTGAGTAATCCCATTCTTTCTTAAAACCTCGTGATTCTTCGCAACAGTGTCGCTTCCTAGGTAAACATGTTCAGCGATTCTGGAACATTCTTTGTCATAGAAAGCTAACTTGTCTCTTGTGAACTGAAACTCTGAACCAGTGATTGAACATCTTCCTCTTGGTGTCTCCGGCCAAACTCCGAGATCGTCAGATCCAGCACTTGGCCATTCTTCAATGCTGCGTTTGTTGATGGAAAGAGGACGAAGCGGTGGAAGCAACGATCGTGCTTTGTTTTTCACCGCCGCCGACGGTGTTGGCGGCCTTCTGTTTGAAGGTGAACGGTCTGTCCATGAAACTGACCGTGAAAATGTACTCCGGTAACCACTGCCGCCACCACCGGTGGCGGCGCGGTCGTTACTCTCCGACATCAAAAGGGTAACGAAAAAGACACGAAATATTTTTAATATGAAAAAAGGTAGTAAAATGGTAGGTGTTGTTTTGTGATGTTTTGTGTTGTGGTTAGTTTTTTTTTTTTTTTTCCCACCTAAAACCCTTGACCCTGTCTTAATCTTTGACTCATATTTAGCTATATTGGGTAAGGTAAAGAGAAGGTGGAAAATTTCATATGAAAATAGGGTTATTGAAGAAAAGGAAAAACTTGCAACAAAATAGATTTGGTTACAAGAGAAACAAGTGTTTTGTGTTGTACTTGTACTTTGTGTTGAAGGAGCTTAGAGGAAGAGGCACAGAGAAGTGGAGAGAAGAGTTTGAGTTTGCTAAATTTTGTAGTACAATTAGAAAAGGTGGTCATGGTCTTTATATTTGACTAGGACATGTTGAGTCAAACTGCCAGCTCACAATAAGAGTCATTTAAACATTATAATAGTACTACTATATACTATTTTTTGAATTTTACATTTATTACTTTCTCATTCAAATTTATTTTTAATTGACTTACTTTTCTTTCAAAAATTATATTTTATTACTATTTTTGTAGTATTATAATAAAAAGCTATAATAATGTTTATTGAACAAATTTATGAGAAATCCTATTGAGTTTAGTACTGTTTTTTTAAGTAAGTTTAATATTGTTTTATATTCTGAGTCAAACAAAGAATATATTAGTTTTATTCTCTATCATTAGGATATTAGTATTCATAAAATTGTTGATTTTTTTTTATCAGTTTTAACACTGTGAGTTTTTTTTTTTTTTTTATCTCAGTCAAACTGTTATAAGTATTTCTTTTATGATGGATATTATGATATGAAAGTTTCATTTTGACCAGATATATTATATATAGAAAAAATATTTACTTTGACCCACTAAAGTGAGAGTTTTTTTTCGTCTAAAATATTTTTTTTTCCGTCTAAAAATTGAAACTTAAGAACAAACACTTTTAATTATTTAGTACTCCTATATAATATTTTAGACGAATTTTTCCCTTGTTTTTTTTAGTGAAAAATGAGTTTTTTATACATACAATCCGAACACAATAAGTAGTTCGAATTTTATAATCTGAAACACTCCATGTATAGAGTGTGTTCCTTGTTTTTCCAAATAATAAAATTTGAACACCTCGTATACCCTTGTTGTGCCAAGAATTCAGAGGAAAAACCAATTCGGATTATGTAATAGACAAATATGATTGTAACAACACAAAGACCGAGTTCATTTGCAATAGTAATAGCCAGCTTAAGAGCCATATGAACCATCATAACCCTTATTCTTATGTTTTAGATCATTGTTAGGTTTTCCCGCCGTGTTCTAGTTGAAAATTTGATTTTCAAGCTACTTGATCGGATTACTCCGAAACTTGCCCAGAAAATCATAAGAAAAAGCAAGGACCAAGTCTTGCCTAAAAGGGACTTCTTACGTGACTTTACATCTCAAAATCCAAAATTCTATCATTTAAACTTATTTTTCATTTTTTAAAATTTTTCATATTCTCATCAAAATCCGAAAAAATTCGCATTAGTTTTTTTTTTGTCAAAAATTTGCATTAACTTTATTTGATTTTTAGAATTTTTTGGTAGTATTTTTTATTTTATTTGACAGGTTTTATCATTTTTTACTATGTTTTGGTTGTTTTTAAAAGATAAATTCACAACTATTGAAATGGGAGAGATTATGATTGTTGCTTATGTATAAACATATTTTGGATTATATAATCCATACTGAATCAAAAAATATAAGGGTATTTTCGGAAGAAAAAAAATAGGACGCATGAGAAGGTTGTTAAGCGAGAGAAATGATAACCATGGGAAACATGTTTCTTAGTGACGTTTCTATATCAACATAATCCAAAACCTTTTCAATAAAGTGCAATAATGACGTCAAATGCGTCTTGCAAATATATATCATATAATAAAAAATTGTAGGAAAATTTATAAGTTGGAGAGAGGATTTGAACCTATAATTTTTAACTTCTCAAAAAAAAAAAATTAGGCAATACTTCTCAGTATTTTGTGTATTTGAGTCTTGTCGTTAGATCTAAATAACAAATAACACGATTACTATTTCCCATTCATACAAAAAAAAAAAAAACAAGTTTCTTATTATTTTATATGTAACCGATGAAGATCTAATTAGTTAAAATAAAAATGGTAGTAAATTTTGTACAAAGAAAAAATGGTAGAAAGCTTGGGGTTGTGATTGTGAGGGATAGTTCTAAGTGTATGATTTTAGTTATAAATTGATTTTTTTTACATAAAGTATAAAATTGTTGGTAAGGTTTAGTTTAATGCAAGTCAATATTATTTGGTTGTATACCTTCATCTGATTTGAATTCAAGACTTTGTGGTGTGTAAACTTTAAGCAGCACTTGCTACTTCACATACAAACCAAAAAATAAAAACTTAAATTCTAAAATTACAAATATACATTTTATAATTCTTGTTTTTATTTGAATACTAACATGTAACCACTAGTTGTCCGCAGACACTCACCACTTTGACCAATGTCAGTCACCACTCTAACTATCACTTACCTTCAACCACCCTCTTAACCATCTATGCCCACATATCACCACTCTAACAAATGTCTACCGCTAGCTCAAGTAACCACCATTTTCAACCGCTATTATTAAACTTATTACTAAATAAATAAAATACAATTTATAATATTTCAATTATTTCTTGTCAAAAAAAAAATATTTCAATTATTTTTAAAAGAGATAAATGAAAACTTACACCAAAGCGAATAAAAATTGAGTATTTGACAATTATTTTTTACAAAGTGGTTTATAATATATGTTTGCATGGTAATATGATGTTTCTTATTGAAATAATGTAGAACTGTTTTTCACTCTTAATGCATTCCATTAAAACTATTGAAATTTTTTTTCCTTATTTTTAATTAAATTGTTTTTTTAAAAAAAATTTGGGTAGTGAATGTCACATTTTGTGGTATAATATCCAAATTGTCTTTGACCTATTAGAGTCTTTCATTTTTTTCATGTGTTATGAGACAAGTCTAAGACTTTTCTTTATAGACTTTTAGGTTTTGAGTAATGCTTAACTATTTGTTTTTTTTTTCGCTTGATGGATAATTTTCTTATGTCACGCAATGTGTCTCCGAGACAAAATGTATTATTCACGACAAACTATTAAATACTTTGTTATTGATCGTACGCTTCTTCTCCAAACTGAGGGGGTGGGGACGTTTAAAAGGCAATGTGATGTTAAAATCAGACACTATGCTCTCAGGTAGCTAGTGAGTGAGTATTGTGAGAATATGGTGATCACACATAGGGAGAAGACCCCCTCTATTTATAATGTTGATCCAAAGTTCTACTTTCTTATTTGTTGTCAACTTGTCATATATACTCTTTAGTTTGTTATGAATATTGATCAGTTTGTTTAAGAAATTAAATCGAATATAAGCAGTGGTCTCTATCTCATTTGAATGATTTTCGTGGTCCTAGTAACAATTTGATACTTATATGATAGTTTGTTAACGTCTAAGGCAATGAACACGTAAGTGCTCCTGGATTCCTTATGTGGAGATGAGATGGTTTTCTGGGATGACGATAGACGCCTCATAAGTATTTGTCGTTGTATCTCGTTATTGTATTGCTTTGGTGTTCTTGACGTAAACTTTATTGTTGGACGAAGTTGAACCTTTTGAGCCCATACCATTAGAGATATCATTGCTTTTTAGTTATCTAGATAACTTCCAACAAAGAAAAAGGGGAGGGTGGATGTGGGGAAAATAGGGTGTAAGTAGAACTAGTCCTACAGCTTTTTTGTTAAGTAAGTTTATCCATCAAGACCAGTCCAAACTCCATAGCCCAATCAAACACTGAAAACAGCATCACCGCACCAGTGTCATGTTTTCCCCCTCTTCCCTCCCGTAGGAACAACTCCGACAAGGAGGAAGGAACAAGAACGAGAAACAACATAAAGTGAATGAATGAACAAATGAACGAACATTACGTGATATGTATCACAGTGTCGCTGCAAGGCGCCTACTATACCGTTCTCAAATATCATACTACGTTAAATCCGGTCTCATCGACACTGCAATCCAACTGTTCGACGAAATGTCCCAATCAAATTGTCGCTTATTCAGCATTGATTACAATCGCTTCATCGGTGTTCTCCTCCGTCACTCTCACCTCAACCTCGCCGAAAATTACTACCACCACCATGTCATCCCCAATGGTTTTTCTCTCACCCCATTCACCTACTCACGTTTCATTACTGCACTCTGCTCCGTCAAGAATTTCTTGCTCATTGAATCCCTCCTCCGCGATATGGACGATCTTGGCATTGTTCCTGATATTTGGGCTTTTAATATCTATCTCAACATTCTCTGCCGCGAAAAACGGTTAGAAAATGCTCTTCAATTGTTTCAGACAATGCCTTTGAAGGGAAGAAAGCCTGATGTTGTTAGTTATACTATTATTATTGATGCATTGTGTAAAGTGAAGAGGTTTGATGATGTCGTGCATGTTTGGCGTAAATTGATTGATAGTGGTTTGAAGCCTGATTTTAAGGTATGTGCTGCACTTGTTGTTGGTTTGTGTAGTGGTGGCTATGTTGAGTTAGCTTACGAGCTTGTTGTTGGTGTCATTAGTGGTGGTGTTGAGGTGAATTGTTTGGTTTATAATGCTTTGATTCATGGGTTTTATAAGATGGGTAAGAAAGATAAGGCGGAAGCGATTAGAGGGTTTATGAGTAAGAATGGGTGTGCACCCGATTTGGTTACTTATAATATTTTGTTGAATTATGGTTGTGATGAAGTTACGGTTGATGAGGCGGAAAGGTTGGTGGAGACTATGGAGAGGAGTGGTATGGCTGATTTGTATAGTTATAATGAGTTGCTTAAGGCGTTTTGTAAGGCCTATCAGGTGGATAGGGCTTATTTGTATATGGTTAACAAGATGCAGAGTAAAGGGGTGTGTGATGTTGTTTCTTACAATACTATTATTGTGGCTTTTTGCAAGGTGAGGCGGATTGAGAGAGCTTATGAGTTGTACGAGGAAATGTGTAGGAAAGGGATTCAGCCAGACGTGGTGACGTTCACTGTGCTTATAAAAGCGTTTTTAAGGAAAGGTGGTTCCAATGTTGCTAACAAGCTTCTTGTTGAAATGAAAGCGATGAGGATTGTTCCTGACGTAATATTCTACACCACAGTAGTTGACCATCAGTGCAAGTCCGGGAATATTGATAAGGCTTATGATGTTTTTTGTGACATGGTGGAGAATGGAGTGTGTCCAGATGTGGTCTCATACAATGCACTCATAAATGGGTTTTGCAAGGCTTCTAGAGTTATGGGAGCTTGGCGTCTATACGAAGAAATGCAGGTTAAAGGATTAGATCCGGACGAGGTCACTTTCAACTTGATAGTTGGAGTGCTCATTCAGGGAAACAAAATTTCAGAGGCATATAGGGTTTGGGATCAGATGATGGAAAAAGGCTTTACACTTAATGGAGATCTCTCTAATATTCTAGTCAACGCCGTTCAGTCAAGAGATGGCACATGACATTGTACTGGTTTGCATTGTGATCCTCTTAACTTCACCATGCCTTTTCTTACAAATGGCAGAGCAGCTTATACGTTTTTCTCTCAACATACTACATGAAAGTGTAGCAAGCTGGTGAAGTTACTTTATTTTTGCAGGCAATGACAACCTGCAAATCAGTATAATCATTTGCATGCTGCTCATGGTGCAATCCCATGCCTTATTTATGACCAGACATACCTTTGCATGGTATAAGACTACTGGTTCACTGGCCAGCTTCTGGTAGAGAATCCATAACCAGGATAGTCCTGTAATGGTTTCTAGCTGCCAATGGAAGTGGTGAGCAAGTTTTGTTTCATACTTTCAACAAACTTTCAGCTGGCAGATTGTATTCGTCAATACAGTATACTCATTCTACTCTGCGCCCATTTTTATACATGGGGAGCTATTGGTGTGAATCTCGCCCAGTACAGTCGATATCAGTAGTTAATGATTTGGTTGAAATAAGTCCAGCTGCCTATATAATTTAAGTTGGTGTTCTTTGGAGCAAGAGTGATTCTGAATACTATGGCTCTGTGCTATTTGATTAAATCCTTGATGAGTGGCAGCTCAATTCAGATTGACTCATATCCACTGTTCAGCCTTCTGTAGCAAACACTTGATGATTAACAATTTTGTCATTTTATGGTTCTGTACTCTTAATTAAAAAGTATAGTGCCCTTCTTGGAATATATTCACCATTAACCCTTAATGTTGGTGAATATATGTTTTGTTTCTCCGGGACAGAGTTTATGGTATTTAGTATTTACCATACCATCTGTGAATTGATGGGCTGCAGAACACAAGTTTGAACCAGGATTTAAACATTCCTTGTAAACTTCACCTTGTGGGCTACATCCAAGGTTTCATACCCCAAGCATTGTGGAACCTTGGGTAACAGATCGACGGCTTACTATTTGTGTTAATCTAGATTCAACAGAGAATTACAAAAATGCAAGATCTACAAGGTAGCTTTGTTAGGTTTCAAAATTCAAGTTTATTAGACTCTGGGAAAACTGTGTTGCTGGCACAAGATCCACAGATTTGATATAGAATAGAAATAATGTGTATTTGCTTGACTATACTGTCGTAAATTCCAACTTTTCTGTCCTATATTAGGATTATTTTTGGTGAATGTTGATGCTTCTGTTTCTATCTGCAGTACGGAACTTCAAGCTTCTCTAATGAAATGTTACCCTAATCATTCATTACTTTACACACGTATGTTACTCTATTAACTTCAGCTCATTCTTTTATCATTTGAAAATTATTTTTCAATATGCTTTTGTCCATTGTTGCCCTGCCAACTTCTGTCTGATACAAAAAAAAAACTTACGAATCAAGAGGAACATGAATGTATGATTATGAATCATTTAAGAGCTGCTGAATCAATGAAGAATGATTTGGAGCTACCAAATCTTGTGATATTTGGTAATTTTCCACTTTTGTTGCTGGACTATGGTCTTCTTTCATCCTCTTTCTTCAATGTGAAACAAAACATGTACGTGTAACTATAAATCTTGATCCTTAATTTTTGGCATTCTGTGCTGCTGGGGACTGGGTTGACTTCAATAATCTATTAGTATTCTATCTAATTAAAAAAAAATTAAAACTTTATAATCAATAGTTCTAGGTGTAAGTTTTTATATAGAAAATTTGTATAGCGTTCAACCCTGTTTTGAACTGCGTTATTCATCTTATTGTGATAAGGAAGTAATGATACTATGAACCAATCCTTGTTATGATTTTGAGTTGGTTGTCTTACTTGATTTCTTCGAGTATTTCACTACTAATAATTCTATGATGCTATGTTGAAGATTGTTGAATAAACAGAAAATGGAGAATAGTGATTGCTGAAACATTGGTGTTTCCCATCTACAGCCGCATTTCGGATTTTGGGGATTGTTAGCTATATACACGACCTGTACTTGTTGGAGAATATAGTAAATTGAAGTTGAAGACAATTAAAGAAGAATCTTGCTTTAGCTGCTCTTTTTGACTTGTAATTCTAAAACGAATACTCTTATCTGCTTCTATGTGGATTTGATTTACTTATTTCTAATCACAATGATTTCTTTTAGATTGAACACTTAAAAACTTGATGGGTTTCTTGAACTTGCAATTCATAGGTTTGGGGTCCATGTACTTTGGACTAAAGTTGAAGGAAGGTATCTTGTGCAGTTGGTTTTGTTTGCATGTAAATTCAATCTTTAATATAATAAAATGATTTTCTCAAATAAATACATTTTAAAAGGGTTCTGTTAATTCTGACATCTGTTAGTCCGAAAATCTATTCCACTTCCAAATTCATACAAAGTTTTGTTCTCTATTGTTGACTTGGATTCACGATATATTGAATGAATAAGTGATACTTGCCACTTCATGTTTGAAACACTCAAATTGAATGTTAAAGCAGAAAAGAAAAGAAAAAAAAAAAATTAGAAACATGTAGCCGACTAGACCCACATACTTGGCTTAGGTTTGATTCTTTGCCTGTACATGAATCATCCTTGAAGTTCTCATGAAGTCATTCTCATTCTTTTATGCCTTTTAATTATTGTTTTGGACTTGATTTGTCCTGGTTTACATTATCTTAATAACATTTCGTAGTATTAGCCTCCTGTTTCTCTTCCTTGTACATTTTCCACAAAAACCATGTCTCGTCGAGAAACCAACCCTCACTTTTCTAGACCACTGCGACCTCAGCATGAAGATCAAATGCAACCACCAATTTCAATAGTGCCACATGAACACCACCGTGGCCAACCACCAATTCCAACAGTGCCACACCAACACCCTCGTGGCCAACCACCCATTCCAACAGTGCCACACCAACACCCCCGTGGCCAACCATCCATTCCAATAGTGCCACACCAACACCATCGTGGCCAACCACGTCTTCCTGTAGCAGCACCTATACAAGATGTATCTCATCATCCCCAACCTCATTTTCCATTGCCACACCATGAAGATCATGTTCCATTGCGTGCAGATCATGATAGTCATTTTCCCCTTCACCTTGAGCAAGAAGGTCATCACCAACCACCTAGTTTACAAGTTCCACGCAAGGGAAACCGCATCAGCCAACCACCGCGTGGAGGCTCGCGCAAAAAGCATCGAGATCAAGATCTTCGGCCAGGCAAGTCAAGGGTAAATTTTCAAGAGCCGTCAGTAATACCACCACCGCCTGATCACCCTCCTGAGCCTCGGCGGCAATTGACACCACGCCATGAGCGGCGTCACGGTGGTATAAGGTTTCCTAAAGAACAAAAATCACCACCTTTAACTTGGATAGGTGCTTGCTTGTGTGTAATATTTTGGCTTATCATAATCATAGGAGGCATAATAGTCCTCATAGTGTACTTGGTTTTTCGTCCACAAATTCCACATTTTGACGTGTCCAGTGTCACCCTAAATGCTGCATACCTTGATGTTGGTTATCTACTCAATGCTGATTTAACTATGCTCACAAACTTCACAAATCCAAACAAAAAAGTGCATGTGGATTTCAGCTCAGTGATCATTTATCTGTACTACGGAAGCACCCTTATTGCTACTCAATATGTTGAGCCTTTCTCAGCTGCAAGGGTTCAATCAAGATTTGCATATATTCATATGGTCACTAGTCAAGTTCAGCTGCCATTAAACGAGGCACAGAGGCTTGTGAAACAAATGGAAAGCAATGGCGTTTTGCTTGAAGTGAGGGGAGTTTTCAGGGCAAGATCAAAACTAGGAACCATCTTAAGGTATTCATATAACCTTTATGGCCGTTGCAGTATCATGGTGGCACGCCCTCCTGAAGGGATAATGATGAAAAGGAAGTGCAGAACGAAACGCTAATATGGTAACACTTATATTGTAACATTGGTATTCTTTTTTGTCCTAGAAAATTTGGGGGATTTTGGTTTTGCTATTTTGCCTGTTCCTCCTACGAATAACATCTTAAGGAGTTAACATTTAAATTTTAATTCATGAACATGTAGTTTTTCTTAAACTACAAACTTGTATCACACAATTTTTTCTGCACTAGAATAATCACAGGTTATCACATTTATTAATACTGACAACAGTTTCCTGATTCATTTAAAGAAAACAGCTTCTTAAGGACTTGTTATTTTGAAGTTTTAAGTTCCGATGTTGTGTATGATTTGTTCTTGTAAAGCTTATGAAAATAAGCTGAAAATAGTTTATGAATGTGTCATAAGCTGTTTTTACAAGTTCTTTCAAATAGTTCACAAGTTCTAATGCCAGTAGATAGATTCTCAAATTCATGCTTCGAGATTTATATAATTTAAATTTAGGTATTTATCATACATCACACGGGCCAGCTTGTCAAAGCAAGATTTGTCTTATACATGCTATTTACATTGCACCAAATAGAAGAGAAAAATATTGTTCCATCAACCAATTCAGCTACAGAAGCTAAACCCAGAAAGGAAACTCCTTATCTTGGCACTAAATCACCACTCACAACTAAATCATGTCTTGCATTTCGGTTCATTATAGCTAAAAAACAAAAACAAAAAAACTAACCAAAACGTCATACAAAAGGGATTAATATGCGGGGGAGCGAAAAATAGCTCCTTACATCTTTAACCTGAATTTCATCTAAAAAGAAAAATCTTTAACTTGAATCTGGTATATAAAACTATCTAGTGATAGCTTACAACCTATTGTAAGGTTTATCACAAAATAGACATTTAAATAGGTATCGTGATTAGCTTTTGCGAAAAAATAAAATAAACTTGTGAATAGTATGGCTTACCCTGATTAAGCCCATACTGTTAGAAAGACTTCATACTCATAAATTTTTGAAAAAATTCTAAATTCATATCTTGAAAGAAAAAAGAAAAAACGATTTAACTACTATTTCCGACCCTGTTCAAACTGGGAAATTGCAGTTTTATCGTCCACTAGACAAAAAGACTTCCATTGAAAACACAACCATGTATGGACTTTTCTGTTACAGTAATGTAACGACAGTATATGTGGAATGCTTCCATGAAGGCATAAAAGGAATGTACAGAATAATCAGGTTGCAATAGCAACTTACTGAAGCCAAATGCTGCTGCAACATGACAATGATCGACCAACACTGGCTTTACTACATTAAGAACAGGCTGTTACTGTTAACTACCATTCTGTGACATAAAATTGAAGAAATCAAACATAAATACACAAGGGGAGAGAAAATATGTATAAAAAAAATTTCCAATTATAAGAGAGGTTCGGAAAGCTCCATTTCGTTAGAAGCCGTTTGCTGTTGCGTATCAGTCCGCTGCTGAATTCCAACAAAGTCCATGCCGAGCCACTGCCATGGCCAGCATACATATCTAGGCCTATTTCGGCCCCTCAAGTCTTCTCTGTTCTCAAACTCTTCGAGCTGATGAGTGAGCTCTTCCACTCTGTCCCTTAGTCTAGAAGACCTCAAGTCTGCTAACTTGAGAGATTTCTCTGCTGCATCTCTGGCTGCCATGGCAGCAGCTGCTGTCTCTTCTTTGAATTTTAATTTCTTCTCAGATTCCAACATGGATTGCTTTGCCTCTTCAAGTTCCTGCTTGAGCGTTGACAACTGCAGAATTGCAACAAGTATTTATGATTAGGAATAATCATGTTAACTGACAATACAAGGAAGAGTCATAATATCCATTAACAGGTGGCTTAAAGTAATCTCATTTTAAAATGCCAATCTACCAGATTTACAGCCTAATTAGTTCATCCCCAAGCAGCGCAGGGCAGCCAACGAATGGCAACTGTACCAAAAATAATGGAAAAAATGTAACAACACTCCACACAAATAAATTCTCCAAAAAATGCCCAAAGTCAAAGGCATATCATCAAAACTAAAAGTCTAAACGCTAGACCGATAACAAACATTACTCTAAGGTGTAATTGACAAGTCAATAACCGTGAGAAACACCAAGGCTGAAAAGATCCATTGAGTTTGTCGTGAGTAAGAAGATGCCATGGCTGCATCAAAGATGAGCTAGAATAAAGAGTGTAAATGAATTGAGCCAAGCGGAGTGCTCTAAGTTTAGACTTGGCTAGCGAAAGAAAAATTTGCCCAAACATAAACTCATATGTTCAAGCAAGCTACATCTAAGCATAGTGTTTGACATGTTCAAAAATTAGAAGCTTACGCTTGGTTCATTTAATTTTTTTATGGTTCGATTATGTTGTCCTTAATATGACACTTGAAAAATGAAGTTGGGAAAGTTAATAAGTAATAAAATTACGACTCTCCAGTAATTGTATAAAGAAACTACAACTTTCCAGTAAGTACACAAATTATCAATGGCTCAAGGCTGCAATACTTGAGCTTGAAGAAACCATGCTTGAGCTTTAGCTTGGAAGAAACCATACTTGAATAACTCATTCAGCTCATTTACACCCCCACCAAGAATCTACAATCAACATTGACCAGGAGAGAAGAACGGAGAATGGAAAGAAGGTGTATCTCACATTGGGATTAAGAAGAAACAAAGGATGAAGTTACGAAAGTGGCAGCAAAGGAAAAAGGGGCCCTTGAGTATGAACCATGAACTGAGTCTGAAAGGAGTAACTCAGCAGAGGCTAAGATGCTGCCTGAAAATGCATTAGCAGCTTCAAAAGAAAGGGCTTTGCAGGAAAATGTGTTCATCCCTTGCTGGAGATGAGCAGTGAAAGGGATAAGCACAGCAACCTAGCATGACACACATCGAACTTCAAAGAATGAATAATTTTGAAATCTATTCCCTTCTGGTGGGGGAAAACATGAATTGTGAAAAACCATCTAAAAAATCTGCAGGGGCTGAAATAAAAAGGGGGGGGGGGGGGAATGAGGGATTTAAAATTTATAGTTTTTAAGCCAAGGCAGCCCCAAAAGCAATTTTTCCACTTCACTATCCGCCTGCAATTTAGATAGACCACTATTGCTGCTCCAAATAAATATAATTTCGGTGTGGTCCAGCGCTCCAGCTGCAGGACACAACACTACACTGGAATATGTGTATATGGCACTATTAACTGCTTCAATTTACAGAAGAAATAATTCTGGAAGACCATAGAGCTAAAGGGAAAAGGTAGGCATCAAATAATGAAGTATGAAATATAATTTTAGTGATCGCAGTGACATAAACATGGAATCACAAACAACCAGTGTATATTCTAAATTAACGGAAAATTTTGCAGTACTCAATTCATCATTGCACAACTAAAGCTGGAAAACATGCCAAATTGCCAATAAATAAAATTGTGCATTTAAATATACATGAGCATAACAGAATAAAAATTAAAAATAGAGAATAGAATAATGCCATCAACTGCAACTTACAAATTTATTCAGTTACGTCCTCCAAACATAGCAAACTTGTAAAAAAAAACATATTCCTAACTAATAGCATTCCATACCTGTGCCACAAATTGCTGTTCAACACCTGTGCCTGCAGCAGCTTCTTGCTCTGCTGCTAATTTCCATCTGTTAATTTCTTCTTCAGCAGCCGCAATGTCCATCATTAGCCCCTCAATCTGCATTATAAAGAGACAATTGATTCTAAGAGATAGAAAAGTATTGACACCAAATGCCTGTCGCAAATTACCCACAGCCCATGACCACATGACAAAACATACATTCTACAAAATGAAAAAAGTCGACAAAACCTTCACAATTAAGGGATCATATTAAACTTAAAGCAAATGTGATTAAGCTTACATTTTCATTTGCCACTCTTTCCTTCTCTTCAAGTTCCTCCACCCGGTGCATTCTATGGTCGAGTTCTTTGGCCTGGGCTTCTATGTGCTGCTTAAGTAAACTCAACTCTGCCCTTAATGGAGTTAAGCAAATATGCAAAGAAAAAAAAAATCACGACGTCAGCACAGCTAGATACACCAAAGATGTAAGTTCTTCAGTAAGTAATGCAGAGAATACTTTCACTTATCAAAACCCAAAGTTAGACAAATAGCAAACAACTGTGCATTTGATTCTAATGTCAAGTACCTTAATTCATTCACAGTGTGCTGCAGCTCAATGATCTCAAGCTGAGATGCCTTAACAACATCCTCCAAAGCACCAGCCTGCACAGTGGATACGTAAAGAACTCAACAAGGTATCTTCAAAACACAAACATAGACATGAACAACCAGTTTCGTTGAAAACCAGAAAGAGAAATAAAAACAAAAACTTTACCAAAGTGTATATTTCATCCTCTTCTTCTTTTTCCGTTTTTTTTGACTTGTCATTTGAAGCTGCAAGCTTTCCATCTCCAAGAATCTTACTAAATTTGAAATCTATACCAACCTCCCTCAACCCATTTTCTGCCGCTAAAAACAACTCATTTGAAGACGGATTGGATGCCATCCTCTTTGACAAAGCACTCCTAAGCAAAGAACCAATTTGATCCTTTTCCTTAACTAACCTATTCACAGTCTCATCTAAATTCTGGATCTCACGATTCTTCTCCTCAACCAAATCCCTAACTTTTTGAACAACAATCCTAGTCAACTCATGTATAGATTCCATCCCAGCCAAAGAGGCGCGTACATTCTCATCAATATCCGTTTCTTGCGCCACAAACAACGACTCAGAAAGCTCCGAATAACCAGCATCATCAATGATCTTATAAACACTACAAATCTGGTTGTGAATCTTAGACACAAAATTCAACTGATCAATCAACAAAGGCCTCAACGATTCCATCTTTGATTCCAAATTATTAACAAACTCCTTCAACTGCAAACCCTCACTCTCTTCCTTCCTTAAACTCTCAGAAACCTCATTCAACTTCTCATCCTTAACAACCAAATCCCTCTCCAAACCCTCAACGGCTGCAGTTTTCTTCGCAACCTCATCTCTCAAATCACTAATAGTTGCTTCCAACTGCGAAACCTCAATAGCAATCTCATAATTCCTCTGTTCAATCTGTTCCCTAGCTTGATCCCTAGCCTTAACACTTGCATCATTCTGTTTCAACAACTCTTCAACAATCTCATTCGCTCTCTTTATAACACCATAAGTCACCGCAGCCATACCGGTATATTTCTGCGACCGCGGCAAAGCGCTTCCACTTCCACCAAAACCATTCACCTTACCAGAAATCTTCTCAATTCCAGTAACCATCATATGACTCGATTTCTCAATCTCCGATCGTAATCCTTGCCGCTCCTTCGCCGATTCCTCTAATTGCCTCGCAGTTTCTTCTAGAAGCTTCGTAGCCTCTTCCTTCTCCCTAACAGCATCATCACGCAACCGGCCGAATTCATCGCGCTTCCGTATGGCTTCTTGAGCAAGCACCTTTAATCGGTTGAATGAAGTCTGTAACTCCGTTTTGGCTTTCTCGGCGGCGATGCGTGCTTGCTTTTCCTGATCAAGCTCGGCGAGAATCTCACGGAATTTTTCAACGGAGACTTCATCCTGTGAAGGTGAATTTGATGTGATCGGAATTGGATCGGCGCCGTCGTCCTCGACGTCGCTGAGCACCGAATCGGCATCTAAGTCGCCGGCGCCGGACATTTAATTGAATAGCATATAAAATATGATAAACCCTAAGAATTGGGATAAATATGAATTAAGAAGTAATCGAATTGAATGTAATTGTGGTTTAGGTTGTCGATGGATGAAGAAGAAGAAACACCGTGACGTGAGAACAACGTACCAACCAACCAGTCTTCTGAATTAAGAAATTTTCTCTAAATTTTAATTAAGGTTTTTTAATTCGAAAAGTAATAAAGGTGTTAAAATAAAATTGAAATAGTTAAAAGTACAAAAAAAGTATAGAGAAATGTGATTTAAGGTTAGTTTGGAGTGAAGATTGGTATTGTGGGCGTGAGCACAGGGGATTGATGTGGATGAGGGAGGAAACTTCTTTTAGAAGAAACGGTGATTAGAAAAAAACAAGAGACAGAGACGGTAGCGATGGTGAAAGATCAAAGATGGATTGAAGCGAAATAAGAGCGTGAGGAGGAAGAGGGTGCTTCTTGAAGTAGATTTGATGATTTAGACGCCACGGAAAGCATAAAATAAGCATATCATGGATTTCCAATGCCAAATTCGATTAAAACCTAAAGTGTGAGAATTACGGATTTTTAATCAACAAACTTGAAGTTTGTAAGGTTATTTACGATTTTCATTTTCATTTTTCACTCATCCACCACATTAATAATCCTTCACAAACCAATTTTGTGAAGAGTGAAAATAAAAGGATTAAAATTGCAATTAAGCCAAATTTATATGATATATTAGATTTGTTATTTCACGATTTGCCTTGTTTATTTTACTATACAGGTCAGACCAGACTTTTTTTTAATAGAGAAGACTTAAGTTTTTTTTGAAACTTATTTAGCTTAAAAGGTCAGACCAGAAGTCATTAATAAAAAGTCTCTTATGTCTATTAGGCCGACCTACTTAAGTAAATATGAATAATATTATTTATTATTATATAATATTTTATATTTTGAATTAAATTATAATTTTTTTGGCATATTTAAATGAGTTATTATAAACTAGAATTGAAGTATGATATAATATATAGTCAAATTCTCTAAAAATTCGTATTAAATATCAAAAGAGAGATTAATATAATTGATCTATTAGTTTTATAAGGTCAGACTTAGGTCTTATAAAACCTAGCTCGGCTTGACCTATTTTTCTCCCTACTCAAGAGTTAACTCCCTTATGACCATTTTTTATCGAATATTTTTGGAAAAAATTAGCCTTCACAGCTCATTTTTTAAAATTTAAATTTGAAAATTGAATTAAAATAGTTAGTTAGTTTTCTATTTGTCTATAAATATTTTGTAGATTTAAATTTAAATTTGATAAAAATGAGTTATTATGAAAGAAGTTGTCCATAAAAAGTTGTATAAAATAGTTTACTTTTTAGTTAACATTAGAGCCGTCTTTATATAATGATATAGATGTTTTTTTTAACTCTTTTTTATAATAAATCACAATTTAATTTATATCATAAAATCATTTTATAGTTGATCTAGTGAGATCAAAATAATGACTTTGGTCGAGCAACAACCGTCGAGATGCGATTTGGTGGGGGTATCTGCATACACTTTGATTCAAGTTAGTGAAAGGGCAAATTATGAGAGTTTAAAGGATAAATTGTATGTACCTTGAGGTGTAGTCCAATAACCTTTTTATACGACTAGTGAAGTAGCTGTCGAGATAGTCGTTGGAACTTGAAAGGTTGTTACGACTTACGAACAACGGGCTTCAATTACCGTCAAACATTAGAGAGTCTTTGATTACAAATTATGGGAAATTCTAAACTTTTGGTTGTTCGGGCACCGATTGCTTTTTGATGAAGTGGTGTACATAATGTTTAGGATATTGTATGATTGGACCTTTGCTAATACAAACGAAATTATATCTACACCGTGTATAAATACCGTGTTGAACAACAAAATTGTGATCCAATAACACTTATATATAATGTTAAGACCCATTCTTTTTCCACCTTATTGATTTCTCACGCATCCTATGTTGTTTGGATTATAGAATCCGAACGGCATAAACACCCCATAAAAACCTCCAAAACACGTTAAAACATTTCGAATTTTAGAATTCGAATATGATGCACGAAAAACTCAAAGAAAGGAAAAAATAATGGTCTAATGTTGATGCTTCTTGGATTATCATGAAAGACTATGTTCAGTGACTCTATCTTTGTTTTTGTGGTCCATCAGTTTTGACTTTATTTTTGCTTGTTAGGTATAACTCTTGATGGATCTTTTTTCTAGTGACATGGTACTTGATTGTTTAATATAATCATCACAAGCTTATTGGATTTGGTTGATAGGCCAAACCGCAAGTGCACGGTCTATCGAAGTAATAGTAGTAAAAGAGAGTATCGTTCCGACAGGGAGTTATGAATTCAATTAACTTTAGATAACGATTAGATGAAGGTTTTGAGAATAAAGTTTGGATTTTTAACTATAAGAAAATAACAATAATAAAGTAAAAGTGCCTTGGGATTATTGGTTCATCCTAATGACAAATCCTTCACTAGCCAAAACCTTAACTTCTAGTCTCATGTTTTACACCTTAATTTCTAAAGACCGGTTTCCCTTTAGCCCCTCACCTTTCCGGTAAAAGTCCGGTGAGAGTTTACCCATAGTAACCAAGCCTATTTCGCTGACTTGATTACTAGAAGAAGCTTATAAGGATTGAAACTACACATGTCTCAATAATTGCAAAGACTATTTCGCTGCCTTTGCAATTATTGTCTAGATTCACTTGTTCCAATATCAAAGCTCCGCTTTCGCTTTATGAATTGATATTTGAGATGATGGATTAACAATTATCAAACCCTCCACTTTCACTTCTACAGTTTGATAATGGTTAATCCATGTTAAAACGGTGAATCTAAATTAGAAATTACGGCTACATGAAATTAGGGTTAAAGCTTGGTTCGATTAGGATTATGTCATTAGACTTATCCAACAATCCCAAGACAAGAGAAGTCTACTCACTAACGTTCATCGTAGACATGGGGGAGAAGAGAGAAGGCATAAAATAAATAACAAGAAAATAAAGAAATAAAAGGTGAACTTTATTTAGAAAACAATTGTCACTATTGATTCCCAGAATAAAGATGAATGTTTATGATGGAGAGCTACTCTATTTATAGCTTTACAATTGACTTAAAATCTAAGCAACTATAAGGGCTAATCAGTAAAACTACAACAGAGTAACTTGGGCTTGAAGAAAAGCAGCAAAAGAGCATCTGGAGGGTGGCACGGCCGTGCCACATGTTGGCACGGGCCGTGCCAAGCTTTTGACTTTGTGGAGACATATTTTTGTCTCCGTATCTTCGTATTTTCGCACTGTATTTGCTCCAGTCCTCTTTCTTTTGCTCCAAGACACCTTCCATCATATATTCGTTCCTAAAATAAAATAAAATGCAATTTGAAGTAAAAGATTCAAAAAGGAAATAAATTTGCAATAGAATAAAATCAAATCTAAATAAAACTAAACTAAATAATGCATTAAAATAGACTGAATTATGACTCATCAGTCTTAGAACTTGTTGTTGAGTTGAGGGTATGGATTTTTTTTAATAGTGCAGTCTATGACTATAAGGGTCATATGAAGGTTCAATTTTGGAAATATCATGACCAGCCTTTTGAATTGCAACAATTAGATAGCTACCTCATCATCCTTTTGGCTACTTCTGATGTAATGCTGGGACACAATCTTATTCTAGTTTGGGGAGCCATTTGAAGCATCATAAAAGGGGACTTCTTTTTTAATTATTAATGTTGTCCCTATTACATATTGTTAAATTGAATGACTTATGCACATTGAATTTGCCTCAAATCTATCTATCTATCTATCTATCTATCTATCTATCTATCTATCTATCTATCTATCTATCTATCTATCTATCTATCTATCTATCTATCTATCTATCTATCTATCTATCTATCTATCTATCTATCTATCTATCTATCTATCTATCTATCTATCTATCTATCTATCTATCTATCTATCTATCTTTGAATTTGAAGCTTGAGCTATTCTTATGCAAGAGTTGTGATGATGTGGCATACCTATATGAGCTTCAATTTCTCATTTTCTATTGAAACCTTGCTACCCACTCTTAAATATCACCCTTATTCACTATTATTTATTTTCCACTAAATCAATTTAATGTATTCATATATGGGATTTTGATCAATGCTCTCAACTTTTATTATAAAACTCATTGCCATTCTTTTGTCTTATGCATAAATAAATATATGTATTTTCTAAAACGGATATGCATGTTACTCAAGAAGAAAAGAAAAAAAAAAGCGTCACTTCAAAGACACACGTTATACAATTTTTCTTTTTAAACATCTAGAAAATTTTACCAAGAATAAAAGTTACACATTAATTAACTATATTTTTTTTGAAATATTATTTAGCTATATTTTGTTAAGTCCAACTTTAACTCATTAACCTTTAAACTACTATTTTTTTACTATTCCATAACTCATAAGTTATAATTTGTATTGATTACAACTCTCCAATCCATCATCTTTGTGTGTATAATGTGTCTTGTACATTATGTTTCTGGCATAAGTTTTGATTTTGGGTCATCACCATTTTCTCCACAAAAAAATTTAGACGATAGTTATAAATTTTATATGATGAATTTTGTTTTCTTCCGTGCACTTTGCATATGTCTTGACAATTTGTTGATTTTTATAGCACGTTAAAGACTCAAGTTACTTTATTATTATATATAGTGGTAAAATATTTAAGCACTCATTTTTTATTGATATAATATTTCATAATCTTAATTTATTTCATTGATTAACGTGAATATTACTATTTTTCATGTTAATGAGGAAAAGAGGATAAAAGATACTTCTATATTTGCTTTCATTGCATCCTTGGTGCTCACAAAGTATATGAAATGGCAACTCATGTAAGTGTGTATCTTTAACCCGTTTTTATATATATTTATTTTCTTTTTGTTAAAAAAAACTATATTTATTTTCACACTTATAATTTCCATATCCTTAATCAAGTTTATATACATTTGAAAAATATGAACCACTAAACTGTTAAAGTTGGTGTAATCATAATTTTGTCATGATGTAATAATATTATGTAGAGTATTGTATAGAATGACAAAATGATTCTAGTACAAAAATGTTACAAATGAGAAAATAAAATGATCACTAAAATTATATTTCTGGAAATGGTAAAAACAGTTGATTAAAGGTTAATGAAAGGTTTTTTTTTTGGGTGGTGGTCGGGGTTTGAATCCAAAACCTTACATATATTATGCACTGTCTCTATCAACTGAGTTAAGCTCACAAGGACTTTTGTTTTGACAGAAGGTTAATGAAAGGTTGTAAATTACAAATTAAAATAAATTAGATTAATAAATTCATTAGTTACAATTTTTTTATTACCTACTACTTTTCTATTATTTTTTTTAAAATAACTTTGTCACACCTATCTTAAATATTATTTTTCTCTATTCCTTGACTCTTATTCCATAACCATGATCAGTTACTCACTCATGTTGTATTATGTGATTTTTGAGAAAGAGTGTTAAATGTTTGTAGTATATGTTAGGTTTTGTTCGTCAATACTTTCTCATGTATTTTAGCCCTTTTTTAATTGATATAATGTGTATAAGTTTACTTTTCTAACTTTCTTTATTTTTTTATGTCTATATATAGGTGGTTGAATGCAAAATAAGGTCTCATTCACACTTATTATTGTTCTAGCTGATGTAGTGATTGTGCTTAAAACATATTTCATATGTATTTTATTTTCTATATTCACTTGACGAGGATATAAGTTTAAAAATATATTTATAGTAGTATTATTAATCAAAGAATAATTCAAAAGATCTACCAAGTTTGTTTTTTTTTTTCAATAAATTAAAAAAAATTAATTTGATTACAAAGACAAGGATTTCTTATCGCAAGCATTTATAAATTCAACTTCTGTTTCGCAATATAAACCGTAAATCAATATTACTAAAAACAAAAAATAAAACGAAACAATATGTTAATTTGATTCTTTGCTTTTTATTGAAATGTTACTAAAAAGCATTCATTTAAGTTAGTGTCTTGGGTTGAAAAAGTCTCACTCTCTTTTATACTATCTAATTTTAAGTTAGAATTGGGCAACTCTTAGAAAAACTTTCCACTCTTATTCTATCTAATAATCACTAATATTAATTTAATTAAGCATAATTTAGAAAAAAAATATCACCCTTTATTATTCCATAGTGTCTAATAAACCTGGGAACATAAACATTAATTGGAAAAAATAGACAAACAAAAATATGAATTGAGTAATGTGACAAGAAGGTAAATCAAACCGTTGTCTAAAATAATTTGGACCAATAAAAGTTAGAATAAAATTTCAGAAATAGAGGTTTGATAGGAAAGTTTAAAATAAGTTAATTTATCACCATAAGGATAATTTTTTTCAATGAATATAGGACACTTTAACAAAGAAATAGGAACGTAGAAGTAAATAGTTAGGTCATGTTGCGTAATTTCAAAGAACATGGTCAAAAGATGAAAAAGACATATCCTAACTTGAATTTATTGCAACCTTTCTTATGAATAATATTCACATCAAGCATTAATGACTCTGACTCTAATAGAAAAGAATGTGAGATTCCAAGATAAAAAATAAAAATAAAAAAAAGTAACATATTATTACACCACTACGATATCATAAATGAATTTTCTTATATGATTGCATTAAGATAAGTTATGATACATGTCTTTAAAATTATTAAATATTATAGGATCACCAAAAACTATATTATTTATCCATATAATATTTACACGAATCTACGATATAAATCAATATAAAATCTTCATGTTTTAAACAATATTCCTATTTAAGTATGAATTAATATTTAAAAAAAATCATAGGACTAATATTATAAATCAATAAAAAAAATATATGATTATACCGCAACTTTTATTTTCTTAAGTACAAGCTATAATCCAACCCGTGCAACGCACGGGTTCTATAACTAGTATAATATAAATAGACTAATGGAGTTTCCTGCAGGGGTTTTCTAGGAAGTTTCAGACTACGGAGACATTTCCTATAGACGTGTAAGGATTTACCTCTCTACACTCGTGGAAGTATCCATGAAAATTACAAGGCGCCTTCCATGTTACTATAATTTATATTTATATTATATGATTCAGTTTTTATTTTAGTTAAGTTATATTTTATATTTTCCTTTATTTATTTTGCTAAGATTTTGACTAAGTCTTCTTGTTAACTAGAATCTTGGGTTTGTCCTCGTAACTTCAACTTAATTGGTAGGAACAATGCATAATATATGTAAGATTTGAGGTTTGAACCCTGATCACAAAAAAAAATCTCGAGGTTAAACTCCAACCATGAAAATGAAGTCATGTTAAATTCTTAAAATTGAGAGACTAGGTGAGTGTCGCCTCTAAAATCTAATATGATTTGAAATATTAGTTTTCGTAGCTGTGGGAATATAATTGTATTCAAAGAATAAAATGAACCACATACTCTCATACATTGATCAATAATTGACATATTTGATTATTTCAATCAAATTAAAGAAATTGATATAATTATCATTATTGTTACTATAAATACAAAATAAAAGATATTGTTGTATAATTACAACTCAATTGGAAACTACAAGATTGTCAATATACAATGAGGAATGATATTTTGACAACCAATTTTAAACAAGTTTTGGTGATAACCTTTATCTTTCTTTTTTATTGGACAATAACAATAGAGAGAGAGAGAGAAAAAAAAAAAGGAAGAGGGAAATAAAAGTACAATGAAAGTATGAGAGAATTGTCACATAAGTCATTTCTGATATGCAATAACCCAAGTTCGAATTTAGAATTATTTACATTTGAGGTATTTGAGTCTAAGTACTTGACCAAAAAATTATCAACATGGAAATGAAACACATAATATTAATTAATTAAAGATACAATTGAAAACTAAAAAAGGGTTGGTTCAAGTGATAAAAGATTTGATCTTTTAAACAAACAGTCAAAGTTCAATTTCTAGCTCTTGCATATAATTTGCTTATAGCATAGTAGTAATAAAAAAATACAATTGAAAAACAATAGTCAATATTTAATTAAAATTGAAAGTGATATTCACAAAAATTCTTTTTGCAAACTTGTGACATTTATTATGAGGTGATGATAGAGTGGAGTACACTTGTCAACAGGACAATAAAACAATTGTAGTTGACTGACCTTGCTGGTTTTGGTTTTTACTTCTAACACCAGCATTCCTCGTTCATACTTCATAGTCTTCTTCCATTTATTATAGCTTGTTCAACAAGTATAAGTCAGTCCATTCTTCGTCATTAGCGTGACACATCAAACTATATCCATCATCATCTTGTTAATTCATTTCTCTCACACAATTCATTTGCAATTCTTTTGTGGAAACAATGCATCTAGAGGTACATGGAAAAACATGTTATAGTGATTGTTTCTTTTTTAGCATATTAGTGGAAAACATTTTGGTTTGATTCAGTCATCATTAATAGGCGCCTGAGTTATTTTTCTTGGTCTTCTCTTCTCTTTCATATTTCTAGTTTTGGAAATTTTGTAACTCTAGTTAATTTGGTTCCTATATAAACATATTATTACATATATGTATGTATTGAACACTTTGTTTTGTGTTTCTGGTTCAGCTGGATACTTTTACAGCTTTGGTTGTGGTTCTGTGTTTCCTTGCATTGATTTTTAAGGAGACGGTAATGGGAGGTAAGAGTTCAAAAGGGTCTCAGACGAGACATGCAATTTCATCATCATCATCACCATCAACATCATATGGCTCTGTTGGTTCTTCTTCATCTTCATGGGAAAATAACTATGGATATCCACAATCAACATATCCATACCCTCCACAGCAAAATCCATATCAAAGGCCTAATCATCGTCGCCCTACACAGGCTCCCTCTCATGATTATTCACGGCCAAATAGGAAATTAGATAGGAGATATTCAAGGATTGCTGATGATTATCATTCTCTTGACGAGGTAATTCAGATTGTTGTGTTGTTATGATTTGTTACTCTATACTTGTGTTTTGTGTGTGGATAGTATTAAACAAAAAAGAAAGGGAATCATTTTTTCTCTCCATCACATCAGGTGAAAGGAGAATAGGAGATGCTGCTAAAGAAACTACTGTCAATCATTTTTATGTTCTTCATTATCTTGAAGCTATATTCATTTTCTAATATTCCTATCTCTAGCAATAACAAAGAAAACTTAGTCATTAGCCAGTAGTTAGTCCAAGTGTGCAAAGGTTTGTTTGAGAAAATATATTGCTGAATCTCACTGATGATTTTTTTTTTTTTTTTTTACTTTATTTCTTTTCTAAGATTTCAATATCAAAATGTCCATAACAAATTTTACTTGTAACCGTATTCATATTATTGATCAATCAGGATTGCTATTCTTAAAATTTCATAGATTTCTGTAATGAAGTAATATAGTTTAATGAAATAATTGCACACAGGTTACCACTGCTCTTTCACGTGCTGGCTTGGAATCATCTAATCTCATTGTTGGCATTGATTTCACAAAGAGCAACGAATGGACAGGTTTTGTCACTTACTAATAAGTCATATCTTGATGATTGAATTTCTTACGGCGAGTCGTGGTACATAATATATATAATTCTCTTTGAAAATCAGGGAAGAGGTCATTCAATCGAAAAAGTTTACATCACATTGGAAATGGTCAAAATCCGTATGAACAAGCAATCTCAATTATTGGGAAAACATTAACTGCGTTTGATGAGGATAACTTGATTCCTTGTTTTGGATTTGGAGATGGTAAAGATCTTCATGCTTTTTCCATTTTTTTTATTGTTTCCAAATAGCAAAACTTGATTTTGTTTTCTTTTTTCTCATGTCAGCATCAACACATGATCAAGACGTCTTTAGTTTCCATTCAGATGAGAGGTGCTGCAATGGATTTGAAGAAGTTTTGTCAAAATATAGAGAGATTGTTCCATGCCTCCGACTCGCAGGTGTTGCCTTCGATGATAGCATCTATACCACTTTTTAATTAGGCTTGACATGACTCGTTGAATTTATCTTACAGGACCCACCTCATTTGCTCCAATTATTGAGATGGCCATGACTATTGTTGAGAAAAGTGGCGGCCAATATCATGTCTTGCTTATAATTGCTGATGGACAGGTATCTTTAATGCACATTTCATTCCATTCAAAAGTACAAATTGTAAGTAGTTTTCTAAATATGCACTGGCCATAAGTTCCAAAGAATTACTATGCTAGTTATGTGAATGACTCTCTTATGCGTCTTGTAGAAGAAATTATGTTGTAATTATATCATGATTCGTGATAGCAAATTTTATTGTTTACTTCGTTAATGACGGTAATAAAAATAATATCCGCTACATTTAGCTCATAAATCACACTTCAACATGATGACAATTGTAGATATTCATTTTTCCTTTCCTATGCAAGATCTTGAAAAATTGATACCTGAATTTTGCCACAGGTGACAAGAAGTGTTGACACAGAGAATGGCAAGCTAAGTTCTCAGGAAAAGAAGACAATTGATGCAATAGTGAAAGCCAGGTATGTTTTGTAGTTGCTTCTCTCCACTGATACGCTATCTTGGATTCTTACACTCGCTAAATTGCAGCGAGTATCCACTGTCGATAGTTTTGGTTGGAGTTGGAGATGGACCATGGGATATGATGAGGGAATTTGACGATAACATTCCGGCTCGAGCCTTCGACAATTTTCAGGTTTGGTGTAATGTGCATGACCATATTGGCTTTCCATATTCAAATCTTACTACTGTGCAGAAATGTGAATGTTTTTACTTTTGGTTTCTGTGTAGTTTGTGAATTTTACGGAAATAATGTCAAGAAATGTGGATTCAAACCGAAAAGAGACAGAGTTTGCTCTAGCAGCTTTGATGGAGATACCTTCTCAATATAAAGCAACCATAGACCACAGCATATTGGGGTAAATTGATTGATATGTTATATAGGAAAATATATAACTTATGACCTATCATACATGTTTTTCTCAGATAATAACTAAATTCGCATCATGTCTTCCTTGATGAATGTAGGACACGAAGGGGATATTCACCAGACAGGGTTCCTTTACCTCCACCTCAATATGATAGGGCTTCTTCTAGTAACGCCACAATATCTTTTCGTTCAAATAGTTTTCAGCAAAGTACACATACATATGCTAGCAATGAAAATGAAATGAGCACGGAACCGTCTTCAGGTGGTTTATATGACAATAAGGTATTAAAAAATCTAGGACCATTCACCATCATCATGTTTGCCTGAGACATTGTATAGCTTTGCTCACTTGAACCCTGGCATAATCATCAATTCATGGTTAATGATCATTTCTTTGTCACTTTCAATGATAATTCGCATGTTGATTAACTGCAGGTTTGCCCCATTTGTCTTACTAATGCGAAGGATATGGCATTTGGTTGCGGGCATCAGGTAACCGATTAAATTATGTGCTGCTGATTCTTCTTGAATTGAACCTAAGGTGGTCTTAAAAGGATATATTATTAACTTTACTTTGCAATTTTATTTTCTGACATGGTACAGACTTGTTGTGAATGTGGAGAAAGCCTTGAATTTTGCCCTATTTGCCGGAGCACAATCGATACCAGAATAAAACTTTATTAAGCTTTGTTTATTTGACGGCTGTCGAGGATTCATTTTGTTCTTGTACAGAATCATTTATCACAATTTTGAACCAAAAAAACTATGTCGGGTTAGGAGGATTTGTTTACAGAATGAACTAGTGTTGCCTCATTGTATATATAAAGTTTGTGTTGTGTGCCATCAAATTACTTCAAGTTAATTACTATTGCATCAATTGTCTTCTTCAAAACATAGAAATCAATTACTTCAAATCATTTTTTTTTTTTTTTTATTTTCAAATACAAAATAAAGTCACGATGAAAGAGAGAATCAATTACTGGGGTACAAAGGAGTGAAGGACTGACTAGAAGGAAAACACCAAAAATGTGCACAAATTGTAGTAGAAGCAATAGCCAAAAAAAAATATTGTCATTATTTTGATTTCAAGTGCGAACCTATGGCATGGAGTGTATGACACATATTGAATTGGCATTTTTCAGAAAATATGCCGCCAAAGTTTACGTAATATATCATATATCCACCACGTTTAAGTTAAGTATTAATTTTACGTACAAAAAATGTTTGAAGTGTTTATATAACTTTTTTTTTGAAGGAAAGTGTTTATATAACTTGAAACTGCAAAATTGGATGGAGTCACGATACGTTCTATAGTATATGATGAGGCCACAATATTACACGTATAGGTGGTCTCTCGAATTCTCTATCAATTTAGCTTAGCCAACAATTTTACTTCAAACGGAAAAACATTATTATAGACTGGTGTAAATTACAAGTAATTGTTTCTGTTGTTTTTCTTTGAGGGATCTTGTTACCATTGAGGTATTAATTATGCTTTGACTAAAAACAGTATTAATTATGGAAGTGTATTAATCTAACATAAGATTCTCCTGTACTAAGAACTATTTAATTTTGTTTTACCAGAAATTCTAACAAGTGCCTTTAAGACATTCTTTAAGCATCCAAAAATAGTTATTTTTATAGTATTAAAAATTATGTAGTTATGACTTTAACATATGTTTTACTTAAATTTTCAAGACAAATTTTGTTTTTTTGGGTTTCTTAAACAATATCTTTAGGGTATTGGTTAGCAAGACTCTAATTTTAAATGAAGAAGGGCTAGGAACTCAACTACTAATCTAAAATGTAATTTTGGTTTTGGAACTTTATTTTATCTTTTTTAAGCATGAATTTTTTTTAACCGGCAAAATTTATTAAGCAAGACCTTTATTTTATTATCAAAATTTATACTAGTAATTTATTTATTAAATATTAGCTTTGAAATGAATAAATGATTAACGAACTTAATGACGAATTGTATAAGAAAATCCGAGTTCAAATTCTAACATTGCTCCCGACCGAGCTCCAGAATACTTGCCAAATTGAAGATTATTCTTGTAATTTAATTTAATCTTGTACTGTAATAATTTATGTTACCAACACGTGTTGGCTCAGTTCGAAATTGAAGATTATTCTTTTAATTTAATTTAAACTATTTAAATGCAGATTATTATTATTAAATAGTTAAAACCGAGACAGAAATCTAACACGTGGCGTACTAAAATCGTAACATGGTCACACTCACACCGCCAACATAACACTTGTAGAAAAAGTAAGGATAAATAAGTTCAAACATCCCAAAAAAAAATTTGAAGTCTAAGTTCAAACATCCCAAAAAAATTATAAATTTGAAGTCAGCAACTCTAGATTATATTTTATCTTTTACCATGTCATAAAACTTGTTTCCATGATGAAGTGGTAAGGCGTATACAAAAGTACAAGACTATATTAAATATACTTAAAAGGAAAGATGACAAAATAGGATACAACAAAGTTACTTGTCATTGAATATTCATGTTGCCGCATGGATCATATATTATTATATATAAACGACAGTATCATTAGTTTATGATCACATCATATCATATCATATCATAAGAAAAAGAAACACAAAATGAGTCTGTGGCGGTGCATCATGTTGATATTAATCGGAGCAACCATATTAGAATTGAATCCGGTGGTGGCAGTGAAAGGTGTTCCACTAGGAACAAGTTCACGATGGATAGTGAATCAAGATGGAGAAAGAGTGAAACTAGCATGTTTGAATTGGGTGTCTCATTTAGATGCTGTGGTGGCTGAAGGGCTCAGTAAAAAGCCTGTGGATGTTATTTCTAATGGAATTAAGTCTATGGGATTTAACTGTGTTAGGCTCACTTGGCCTATCCTTCTTCTTACTAATGATACTCTTTCTTCTCTTACTGTTAGACAATCATTTCAGAACCTTGGTCTTCTTCAATCTGTAGCTGGTTTTCAATCAAATAATCCTTCCATCATTGATCTTTCCCTTATTCAAGCTTTTCAGGTACAAAATTTTACAATTTCTATGCATATAAATTAATTTTATAAGACCAACTAGCTTTTTGTAAGAAGATGTAATTTATCTGATTAAAAAAGTATTTTATACGTATTCTATATGTTTGTTTAAACTTTGAGCTAAGAGTGGGGCAATGTTTTGTGGTGGTGACTCCAGGCAGTAGTGAAAAGTCTTGGTGACAATGATGTGATGGTGATTTTGGACAACCATATTACACAGCCAGGCTGGTGCTGCAGTAACTCTGATGGTAATGGATTTTTTGGTGACCAATATTTTGACCCTAATCTGTGGGTCCAGGGCCTCACCAAAATGGCTACTCTTTTCAATGGAGTGCCTAATGTGGTTGGCATGAGCTTGAGGAATGAACTTAGAGGTCCGAAACAGAATGTCGACGACTGGTACAGGTAACAAAGATTACTTAGACTGGAAGAAAAATATTAAAAGGCCAAAAATCCAATTAGAGATGCATATATAAATAATGGTTTAGTGAAAACAAAGATTAAATATTGTTTTAGTTCCTAAAATAGAGTAATTGTTGTCTTTGCTCTCAAATTATTTTCGTAAACTTTAACCTCTCTTTTTTAGTTCTAAAAACTTCAGTCTTCTTATTTTTTTTAAATGTGACAACATTACTCCCTCTATAATTTCTTAAGTTAGAAATTATATGTGCAAAGAAAATTCATGTCACCTCTTGTGGCATAAAATTTATAAATGAAGTGGTATTCATTTACCATGTCTTTTTGTTTGCCATATATAATTTCTGACAGAGAAAGTTATGGAAAGGACTAATGGTGACACATTTAGAAAAGGAGTTTAATGGAGGTTCACTAACAGTGTAGTCGTCCAATAAAAATTCATCATCTTGTCAGCTAATCATATATTGTAACCATTTTTTTAGAATAACTGCCAAATTCTTCATTTTTATTAGACGTAGGTGTAAAACTAGTTTATACTGACGGTGCATGTCCCCTTTTCTCACAGAAAAGAGTGGCCAACAAAACATTTGAAAAACTTTATCGGGATCAAAAGGAGTGATTATCTTATTATGGAGGAATAAAAACAAATTTAAGACTAAAAGTGTAGAGAAAGAAAAATACATGTTCCATTTTTTTAAGATAAAAAATACATGTTACATGGATGATAAGTTGATGTTTGTTTGAATTGAAGGTATATGGTACAAGGAGCAGAAGCAGTTCATGCAGCAAATCCAGATGTTCTTGTAATTTTATCTGGATTAAATTTTGATAAAGACTTATCCTATATTGCCAAAAGACCAGTGAACCTAACATTCAAGGGGAAACTAGTCTTTGAAGCACACTGGTATGCCTTTACTGATGGTCAAGCTTGGGCATCAGGCAACCCAAATCAAGTATGTGGACAAGTGGCTGGAAATATGAAGAGAATGTCTGGTTACTTAGTGGACCAAGGATGGCCATTGTTTGTGAGTGAATTTGGTGTGGACTTGAGGGGCACTAATGTCAATGACAACCGTTATCTTAACTGTTTTATGGCATATGCAGCTGAACTTGATTTGGATTGGGCCTTGTGGACATTGGTTGGTAGTTACTACTTTAGACAAGGGGTTATTGGAATGGAAGAGTTTTATGGGATTCTCAATTGGGATTGGACACAAGTTAGAAATGCTAGCTTCTTGCAAAGGATTTCTTCCCTCCAACTTCCATTTCGAGGTAACAACATAATTACTAAACTTCAATTCTCAGATTTGAATATCTCTTCTATTTCTCATCGAATCAGAAGTTTGTTGCTGGATTGATCTCTCAATCGTTAGATTAATCTGACAATTGACCTTTGGCTAGTTGAACTACAATGACCACCACTTGGCGGTTGATCTCTCGATTGTCAATTCTATGATGCTAAAACTAAATGTGATTTTTTAATCTAATTTGAGTCCTCTGTAGCGGCTGCATGGTGCAGCTGCTACAGAATCGTTAGATTTGATGCAAGATCCAACTGCACCTATATCTAATGGCTCACGGTCACTGCAGGGATCTGATCGTGATTTTAACTTCTAAAAATAATATCTTAGAATTTGGGTTGGGGTTTAATCAACCCTACAGGACCTGTTTGTAATGTGAGAGGTGTCTCTCATGTATAAATTCACTTCCTTACAAAATCGGTTTGTAAGGTGACAGATGTCACCCACGTATAAACGCGTTTTTGGATTATAGATCATCCAATAAGGGACTCCTAAGATAACATATTTAATTCTGACCACTTTATGAAGACTTTAATTATATACTCTTTTTGTCATTGCACAGGTCCAGGCATAACAGTAGGCAATCCACACAAACTGATATTCCATCCTTCAACCGGTCTTTGCGTGATAAGGAAGTCACTACTAGAGCCACTAAAATTAGGTCCATGCTCTCTTTCTGATGGTTGGAACTACACTCCACAGAAGATACTATCAATAAAAGGTACATACTATTGCATACAAGCAGTGAAAGAAGGGATGCCTGCAACACTTAGCATACTATGCTCAAATCCTAACTCTAAATGGGACATGATCTCAGACTCCAAGTTGCACCTTTCATCAAAAATTAACAGTGGATCAACAAATGTTTGTCTAGATGTGAATGATAACAACATCATTGTGACCAACGCCTGTAAATGCTTGAGCAATGATCATTCATGTGACCCTGGAAGCCAATGGTTTAAACTTATTGATAGCGGGAGGAGGTCGATTTCATCAACCTTGACATTATCCGAGCTAAATTTATTGGAGCTTTTTATGAAACCATATTTGAACTCAAAATAAGTTTATTTTAACTATTTTAGTGTAAATTAGTTAGACCATATGTACTCATTAAAAGTTGGCTTAATTAATGATTTGGTCCCTTAAGTTATTTGTTGGTTACATTTTGGTCCCATAAGTTATTAACGTTACAATTTGGTCCCTTAAGTTATTTGTTGGTTACATTTTGGTCCCATAAGTTATTAACGTTACAATTTGGTCCCTTAACTTACTTTTTGGTTTCGTTTTGGTCCCTTAACTTATTTTTTGGTTTCGTTTTGATCCCTTAACTCTAATAACATAAAGGACCAGAGTGGTTGACGGAGGAAGAGTTAAGGTACCAAAACGAAACCAAAAAATAAGTTAAGGGACCAAATTGTAACGTTAATAACTTATGGGACCAAAATGTAACCAACAAATAACTTGAGGGACAAAATTGTAACGTTAATAACTTATGGGACCAAAATGTAACCAACAAATAACTTAAGGGACCAAATCATTAATTAAGCCTTAAAAGTATCATCAGCAATTAATTCAATAGCAAGAAAGTGTTGTGGTCAATACATCCATGTGAATATTAGATTAACTGCATTTAGTATTATGGTGAAAAATGTAAATGAAAAATTACAATCCACTCCTAGTACTACATTATGGCCCTCTTGGATTAAAAAGTTAGCAGAGGAATCTCTACCTTGATTGTTTTATGATAAAGGAAAAGTATGGTATAAAAAAATCGTATATAGTAATGACACTTGTACTAAATAGTAATGATTCTTTCACATCACAAAAGTTGCAACGATGTTAATGATTTTATTTATACCTTTCTTGCAATAACTATTATGTCATGATTCCTCTTTTAAGAAATTAAATTTTTGTATTGATCATAATTTTTACAACGTGTTAGTCTAAAAAGTGTGATGCCTAGACACTAATGAGTTACTGAGAAACAAAGTATAAAAGTTAGTAATTCATTAATTAATTTCCCATAAAAGTTTACACTCTTGTGTAAATCGTTTTACTTTTACAACTGTTTGACAGAAGATACCAATAATAATAAGAAAGTCTGAACTGATGAAAGGTATAAATTCTGCCAATCCTTTATCCAATATTTCATTTTCACCTTGTCACTTTTTATATTGTTTGAACCAAAACACAAGCAAGGTAGAAATTCAACAGAGTTTGGCATCAATTTCACTATATATTGCATTCTGCATACAACTAGCTGACTAACACTAGTCGAATTAACCCAGTTGTGGTGAACTAGTGATCTTAACCATTATTATTTCATCAAAAAATGGAAATGGTACCACGGAAGAACCAATCTAGAGCTATGCGCCACATGTTTTCGGCATCAGATGATACGGTTATGACAAAACAAATCCGCGCCACTCATGCTCCAATTGAAGAACATGTTGATGTTAGACCTCTACTTAATGTTGTTCAAGACGTTTTTCGCCATGCAGCTTCTCTCATCCCTGACATCGTTCAGGTATGTGTATGCATATATTGACCTAGTATCCTTATGCTTTTTGGTTGTTAATTAACTATGTTTATGTTTGTGGTTGTTTTGAAATTTTACACAGGGAAAGCAAGTGCAAATGGGTGCCATTAAGGATAATGCCAACGAGTCTGACTTATCAGACGTGCTAGAGATTTCGTATCACGCAATTAACAAAATTTCATGCGAGGTTTCCCATCCATCTCCATGCATCAGCATGCATATTTAACACTATTTCTATAATAAATGATTAAATAAAGTCAAATTACTTTCGTATAAATTATAAATTATCGTCATAAGCTATGACAGTTTATTAACATGCCGTAAATTGTTTATACAAGCTCTCCCAAATACGAGTGACAGTATTGAAAACTGTGCTACAAAAAATGCATTGCCGGCACTAAAAACCGAATATTTTCTAGAACTAGATATGTCAAATTCAAGTTGTTAATGTTTTGATGCATGCTTGTATTAGATATCTTGCAAGTGTATGATGGGTGGGGGAGATGCTCATGCCATAGCCATAGGAATACTTGGAATGCTATCAAGCTATTCATGGGATGCCAAAGTGGTGATAGCATTAGCAGCATTTGCAGCCAACCTAGGGGAATTCTGGCTTGTAGCTCAGCTTTATGCCACCAACCGTCTTGCTAAATCAGTTGCATTGTTGAAGCATATTCATGAATCACTGAATCAAGTTGATGATTTAGGACCTAAATTTGAAGCTGTGAACCATCTTCTCAAGGCCATGTTGGATGTTACTGATTGCATTGTGGAGTTTCATGAGCTTCCTGATCAGTACACTGACCATGAAGCACCTGAAACGTTGACTGCTTCCACTCTTATTCCTAGTGCTGTTTATTGGATTATTAGGAGTATTGTGGCATGTGCATCCCATATTTTCGGCATCATTGGCTTGGGTCAAGGGTACATCTATATCTATCTTATTCTTAATTCTTTCCTGCACCAACAACAAATATCTTAATGTTTTTTCTTGTTTTTGTATTGTAATATTAACTCTAACATGTTGATTTTAGATACATGACATCAACAACAGAGACATGGGAGCTTTCCAGTTTGACTCAGAAGCTAGACAGCATGAATGGTCACCTTCAAAATCAGCTCGCCATCTGTCGTCAACATTTAGGTAATTAAGGCTTTGATTGCTAAAATATAGCGGATAGCGGATAGAATTGAACTTGTCGAACAAGCCTAAGTCAATTTAGTTACTGGATTCAGTAACTAGGCATGTGTGTTAATCATGAAGATGAGGAAGAAACACTGTATGGTTTTTCTTTGGGTAAAATTTCTCTAATCTCTATACGTCCAAACACTATGTTATGATGCAGATGACAACAAACAGAAAGAAGCATTTCAAACACTTCAGCACCTTTTTGAGACATCTCACCAGGATAACATTAAGGTTCTAAAAGCTTTGATTCGCTGCAAGGATGATCCGTTGCCATTGTTTGATGGTTCTACCAAGCAAAGGGTTAGCATAGAATCTGTTGTTTCTTCATTTCACACACAATATATGTGAATCTATATTCTATTGACATCAGCTTTAATCAAGATTTGCTAACAATAACAACAATGCAATCTTACAACAACAATTTCAATAAACTAATCTATAATTCATAATCATTTTTCTGCCTTCAGGTTAGCATTGAGGTGTTGAGGAAGAAAATTGTGTTGCTCTACATAACAGACCTCCACCATATATCTGATCAAGAGGTTGTGATTTTTGAACAAATGTATCAAGAATCGCGCCAAGATTCAACAAGGTTAGAAAGTCAATATGAACTTGTTTGGATTCCAATTGTGGAAAAGGGAGCCTCGTGGACCGAAACAAAACAGAAGTTTGAGAGACTGCAATCAATGATGCCATGGTACTCAGTTTATGACCCTTCACTTCTGGAGCCGGCAAGTATCAGGTACATTAAGGAGGTGTGGCTTTTCAACACAAAGCCTATGCTTGTGGTGTTGGATCCACAGGGGAAGGTTGTGAACCTGAATGCAGTACACATGATGTGGATTTGGGGAAGCATGGCTTATCCTTTCTCTAGCTTAAGGGAGGAAGCTCTTTGGAAAGATGAAGCATGGGGACTTGCACTATTGGCAGATACAATTGATCCATTACTCTTTGATTGGGTTAGTCCTATGTTTTTCATTCTCTATATATGAATATGAACATAGCATAACCAAACTAATAAAGTGGCTAACTAGCAGCTATATGTTTATTGTCTCTCTCACCTTTCTCCTTCATCAAATACACGACAGTTATAATAATGACCTCACCGTCCTAAAGATAGACTGATAGGGGATCCATTTAACGTTTGATCTTATTAGTATAATAATTGTTCTTTTGGGATCCAGATTCCATGGGAATTACATGTTTAAATGCGTAGACAATATCATATGTTAATTTGATATCAGACAGCTCAAATCACCGATTCATAAAGTCTGTTATAAACAATCTTCTTGGCCACCGATTTAGACCGGACAATCAAAATTAGCAACTGCGTCACGCAATTACTGCATGGAATATGCTTCCGTTCTTTTGATCTTATTATTCATTGTTTCAGGTAACGGCAGGCAAATACATATGCTTGTATGGAGGGGATGATATGGAATGGATCAGGAAATTCACAAGTGCTGCAAAATCAATGGCAAGAACTCTACAAATTCCACTGGAAATGATGTATGTAGGGAAAAGCAACCCAGGACAGAAAGTTAAAAGAATCAACAAAACCATATATGACGAAAATCTGAGCAACGTACTCGCCGACCCAACAATAATTTGGTTCTTCTGGGTTAGGCTTGAAAGCATGTGGCATTCCAAATTACAACAAAGCAAAACAGTGGAAAATGACCAAATAATGCTAGAAATAATGAGAATCCTAAGCTTTGATAGCAGTGATCTTGGTTGGGCTATAATAAGTCAAGGCACAGTAAGAATGACACAGGGCAAAGGTGACTCGTTTTTAAAGTGCCTTAATGAGTTGGATGAGTGGAAGGGTGATGTGAATGATAAAGGAGTTTTGCCTGCAATGGATGATTACATACAAGGAATCCAACAACCACATCATTGTAACAGGTTAATACTTCCAGGAGTTGATGGAACAATTCCAGACAAGATTGTATGTGCTGAGTGTGGCCAGCCAATGGAAAAGTTCTACATGTACCGATGCTGCAACGAGTGAATCACACACTACTAAACCACCTTTCTTAACCCCTAAATAAAATATCAGCAAACAAAAAATAAGATACATAGATTTAAAGAGTGTGATATCTTTTTATTCATTTATTTATTTACACTACTAGAATACATTATTTGAGACGTTATATCTATATTGTTGATGTATGAATTGTAATTGTGATGTAACAAATGTTGAGATTGTATTTTGATGTTCAAATAATACATAACTTAATTAAAACTACTATAATACAACAAATGAACACTAGCCGTTTTTACATTTGTAAATTAAATTAAACAATAAAACAAAAGGGTACAAAATGTCATTGAGGGGTAGATTTAGTGGCTGAGGTAACAGAATTCCAAATCTGAGCAATAGGTGAAAGAATGTGAGGCATTATAGCACCAATTCCATTAAGAGCAGCACCAGAAACAACCCCAATTGCAAACGTCTCAACAAATCCAGGCTTAGTATCAAGCTTCATATCAAGTATAGCAAGTCTTTGATTAACCGAATCCATCTTTCTAGAAGATTCATTTATAAGCCTATCCTTTTTACCTTTACCAGATGAAATTACTCCAAACAACGCCTTCTGTAAATCCTCTATGACCTTCAATGAGGCTTCTTGTGAATCCATTCCTTGTGATTCGTAATAGGATATCAATTCCTTTGGCGAAGGAATCTTCTTTTTCTGATTTTGTTTCATTTTGATTTCAGGTATAGAAGGTACATTTGGCTTGGAAGATTGTTCCATTTCAACCACTGATTAAACAAATAAATATTGGTTTAATTACACAAATTATCAAATAATCAAATAAAAAATTAACAAAAACTAATTCAAAGTAGAGGTGTGCAAAAATGAATTGTGAAATGTACCAGTAGACAGGTGGCGTAGTGTAGCTAAATTAAATTACACTGAGCCGTTAGAGACTGGTTTTTTTGGTTTAATTTATGCTTCGGGAAACTTGAAACCTCCCATTTCAAAATAAAGGAGGGTTCACCATTGTGAAGCAACAACAATTCATAAAAATTAAAACTAAAATAAATTATGAAAATATAGCAACACGACAATAAAACAAACTGCGATGGTGATAATACGCAGATGTTTTTTTCTTTAATTAACAAATAATTAAGAAAAAAAAAAAAGTCCGTGTTGATATTGATATACGCTTTCGTTGACACGTACTTCGGCATGAGAAACTAACGAAGAACGCAACGCCTATCAAAAGCGATGATTATTAACAAACTACACTAAATAAAACATAGTTCTTAGAAAGAAGAGAATAAAAACAACATTAGACTGGGAGAGTGAAACGTACTATAAATCTGAAACAGCTTTTGATTTTGCCTTGCGGCTAGGGTTTTTCGCTTTTGTTGATGAGAAAGTTGTCTTCCTATGCTCTGCTTTTATAATGAAACAGAAAGAAACCTAAACTGAAGATGAGAGTAGGTGGGCTTTGAAAAAGTAAAGGGAAGTTGTGGACTCCGGGACCCATATATACGACTGGGCTTTTAACCAAAATTTTAGTACTTTTAGAAAATTTTAACACATACCTCTGAAATTATACATTTACCTCACCAAGTTTTTTGAAGTTCCTAAATTACTAAGGTCACATTTATGTAGAGAAAAATTGGAATTTATGTTTTTTTGGAAAATTTAAATTTTTATATTTCTGACCTTTTTTTTTTGTGTACCAACAAATAAAGGTGGGAATATGTCTGATCGGTCTAGAGGGGATTACAGCTTGACATGTTTAAGTCTTTCTTTCAAAAAAAAAAAAAAATTGACATGTTTAAGGTTGATTTTGTCTAACCTATTTATTAAAAGTAAAAGGTTTAGGGTTTTAAAAATATATATTTAATTAAATAAGTCAGACATTGGCTATCAAAAAAGCCTGCAAAGCCCAATAAATCTATTGATATATGCATATCTACTAAAAAGTGTTTTTTATACAAAATATTTCTAATAAAAAAATTGTTTTATTACTTGGTATAAAGTTCCAACCCAGGTGAAAGAGGTTCATTAAGCCAAAAAAAAAAACACTGACTAAGTAAAGAGGCAAAAGTAATTTTCAAGTGTTGAAGAACTTAGTTTGATTTATGTGCTTCATTTTTTTTCTTCTTTATTTTGAAGTGTTATATCAATATGGTTCATTTAACATAGATGTTTGTTTAATATCAGCATATATGGTTTCTTTGTTATTTTTTTAGTCAACTGAGTTAAGTTCACTAGAACTATTGTATATTTTTTTAATTATTAATAAATAGGTTAAATTACACAAGTGGTCCTTTAATTTTGAGGTTTGTATCAGATTGATCATTTAGGTTATTTTGATCACACATAAGTCCTTTAAGTTTGAGGTTTGTAACAGATTGATGCTTTACATTATTTTGGTCACACATTTAAGTTTATAAACGTTTTCCATTTAGTCCATCTGTTAACCAAACGTTACAAAAATGATGATGTGTCTGACGAACTAAATCGAAAATATTTACAAACTTAAATGACTTATGTGTGACCCAACTTAAAGGATCAATATGTTACAAACCTCAAAAGAATTTAGATGTGAACAAAATAACTTAAAATGACCAATATATTACAAACCTCAAACATAAAGGGCCCTGATGTAATTTAGCCTATCAAATATTTCATATATTTCCCCTAAAAAATATATATACTATCTATTTCATAAATTGTCAATATTTATATGGGTTAATAGTGCTTTACCCCCTGTAATATAGATTATTTCCGGTTTTCCCTCGTAAAATTTTCTTTTTGGATTCCATCCTTGTAATTTGAAGTTTTTTACTTTTGGACCTTTATGAATTTTGACTGTACAAAATCGATGATATGGCAGGGGAGTAAACCGAAATTTGCTCAAATTAACAGGGAGTAAATCGAAATTTGCTCAAATTGCGGGAGGTAAACCGAAATTTCCTCAAATTACAAGGGGCAGAATTTTTCATGAAGGTCTAAGACCGAAAAAATCTTCAAATTACAATGACGGAATCCAAAAAAAATTACATGGGGTAAAACACTATTAACCCTATTTATATTTATCATAACAACGTTATATTTCAAAAACCACATATGATTCCACCAAAAATTGAATTGGATATTAGATCTCTTGCCCTACCACAAATAGTAAAAATAAAAATATAAATCAAATACTAATTTGTACTTTGTCCTTGTACACATTCCTTGTACTTCTTCTTTTCGTATACTCTGATTTTATTACAGCATTCTATTCTAGGAATTCAGAAAATATTGACCCTGAGAGGCCAGATCACACCCAATAGAAAGTTGCCAAACCTTTATTTCACCGTCTAAAGAACCACTAAACACAGAAACGACGCCGTTTGGAGAACTTTGACTTTCATCCTCATCATTATACTCTTGAATTGCCGCTAACGACTTAACCGGTTTCCGGTGACCATCGAGAACACCAACACAACAAAACGACCCATCATAAACCCGCTTCCAAATCCTAACCGTCCGATCCGCAGAACCACTCAGCAACAAATCAGAGACGTTGATCAAACACAGTATTGCTTTCTGATGCCCCCTCAAAGCCCCACTCACAACCATATGATTCGCACTATCCTCTCGTTCCCATACTAATATCGAACGATCGCATGCACCTGAAAATAACACTGAACCGTCCTCGTTTAGGGCTAAAGCATTAACCGCTGATTTATGCTTCTCCAAAGTCGCAACTAGAACGTGCTTTTTTTCTCCAACGGGTTTCGCCCAAACGCGTATTCGTTTATCCGATGATCCTGTGTAGACGGTTCCATCGTTAGAAACTGCAACCGCGTTGACCGCGTCTTCATGTGCTTTGAGGGATTCTAAGCAACGAAGATCAGAGATTCTCCATATTTTGAGTGTTTTGTCCCATGAAACGGAGTAGATAACGCCGTTGGAGACGGCAAGGTCCGTGACAGCGTCGGCATGTTCAATCCAGAGACGTTTTACGTGGCGACGGATGGTTATGTAGTTTTGTGGGAGGAGGAAACGGCGGAGACGGTCGTTGACGGTGGGAAGAGTGGTTAACTTGCAGTGGTTGTTGTTGTTTTTGTGGTGGTGGTTCCAGACACGGATTTTACAGTCTTGGTGAGTGGTGAAGACCATGTCTTTAGAGAAGGCGATGGTTTTAGTTGAACCGGAGGAAATGGATTTGGTGTTGAAGGTGTGGAGATATGTACACGTTTGACGGTCGTAGACGTTGATTTGGTTTTCAGTTGCGGCGTAAAGGAGGTTGTTGTGGAGGGCAAGGGAGGTGATAGGGCGGGAAGAGTGGGGTGTGAGGGAGGTGATGCAGTGGTAGGAGACGGAGAAGTTGTTGAGGTTTTGAGAAGAGAGTTTTTGGAGAGATGGAACTGATGGGAGTGTTTGTATTGAGTAGTTGCTATAGAGAGTTGAGGTGCTGTCGTCAGAGTTTAGGGTTGAAGAAGAAGAAGTGCTTGAGTCAGATGCATGTTGTTGTTTCTTAGATGGATGGAGTGAGATGGTTGAGTTGTGGGTGGTGGTGGCGCAGTTGGCGGAGGAGCATGTGTCTAACAACCACCGTAACCTCATGATTAGTTGATAGATAGAGATAGTTTGAATATGGATACTATGTTGTGAGGGAGAGAAAGTAACGCAGAAAATATAGATTAAAATATGATAGTGAAATGAGATGATGAGGAAAGCTTAGGGTAATGGTGTGAAGCCAAGAAAGGGGACAAGAAAGGAGCGATGGGTCCAAGGTTAATTATTTTCTTAATGCGACGGGCTGGGGTATCTTTCTTTTTGTTATTTTTTTCTTCTTAGAGACAGAGATGGAGTGAGCATTTAGTGAGCTTGCCGGAGGATGATCAATTAAAAGCCAACTTGACAGATGGGAAAAGGTTATTATTGGATAATTCGATATTGCTGTTGAGGTATCGTCCACTAGAATTGTATCTCGTTTATAATGAGTAGAACTGTAGAATTACTGTTCAAAGATCGATATTATTTGGTGTAGATGTACGTCATAAATTTAAGAAAAATTGTTACTGTGATTTTCAAATATCATTACTGTGATTTTTAATTTAATAAAGCACTAAAGAATAGTGTATTTGCAATTATATGTAATTGATCCAAGTGATTAGAATTTCAACATTTAAAATAAGTACTGGTCATTGTTCAATCTCTTACTATTGTAATCGATGAAAATTCTGATTAAGAAGATATATATATATTCATTGAGTGTGTGCAACAAATTATCGTTGAAGATTAGTATTTCGAATCTATGACATTGTTGTAAGAAAATGATATATTTTCATATTAATTCAGTAGTGTTCCCGTGAACATGGTTTAGTTTGTACGACATTGTAATATTCAAGTTTCAGGTTCCAACTCTAGTGGTAGAAATTTTAGCCATCATACTGCTTGATAAAAAATAATACATTTTTCAATAGATTTTTTTTTATATAATTCTATATTATTGAGAAGGAAAAATATTAATTCGTTTTCTATTTATCGAAAAAAATTATTTACCGTTTTCTTGGAAAGCTTGCTGCATTGTTAGACCTTGTTACTCAAGAAATTTTTTAACCTATAGATAAAAAATCCGATTGAAAAAGGATAATTCATTTCTAGTGTTCAATAAATTTTCTTAGAAGATTAGTCAACGGTAAATAATGGTGTACACCCTCCGGTCATTATTATAAGCAAAATTTTGCATTTTAGATTCATTCAATTAATGGTGTATATGGTCTTTATTATAGACCACATACATCATTTAATGAATGAACCTAAAATGCAAAGTTTTGCTTATAATAGTGACCGGAGGATGTATACTCTGAATCTATGACAATGTTATATTAAAAATTGTGATTTTTTAATAACTCAATAGAAATTTTCTATTCGTCAAAAAAAATAATCATTTTATTGCTTTCTTTTTCATTTTCTTAAAACAGGTCCAGGATTGGCGTGTGCGTAGAATACGCATTGCTGTGCTCGCTTATATATGGTTGCCACTTGCTTGCTAGAGTATTGTTTTTGGGGTCAAACGTTGCCGGTGTTCAAGTTGCCATTTTTTTATACTGGTACTAGTAGTATTAATTGCACACTTGCATTTTTTAAATGGAAATTGCTCTTTTGAGGTTAAATTGTTGTTCTTGGTTTAACCAACCACGCGAGTTATATTCATTCATCGAAGCTATCGCCAGTATTCTATGGTACTATCCGCCAATGGGAGGTCATCATTTGTGAAATAATCCTGCACAAATGCATGGCTACATCACGAAATTGCATTGGTGAATGAAAAGGAACGCAGATAGCAAGATACAAAGGAAAATGCTACTTCTCAACAAAAATAGCATCAAAAAATTTTCAAGACACAGTTGGCAAATTTTAATTGGATGATTTATTTGTCCACTTCCTATTTTTCAGCCACACCTCCTTGAATTGTGGCAAATAGTGCATTGTGATTGGTTACTCTTTATTCTTGAAGAATTCTTGATGTTATTTTTCTAGATATATAGCATTGCTCAGATACAAAACTCCAAATTACGTATTTTATACGTCCTGCGGATATTTTCTTTTCATGAAAAAAGTTTAAAATATTTATTTGTCTCCTATTGGTGCTCAACTTTGCTAAGTGTTGACCATGATTTTTTTGTCGTTTTGTCTATAATTCAAAAGTTTATTAGGGAGAACATGCTCTAATATAATCGTTAAATTTTGTACTTAACTAAGTTACATTGAGCCTAAGGCGCTAAGCCAAGTCCAATCTTTTGTGTAAATCTTTAGTTTGATGACCATAGTTTGGTCTCACAGTATGCTATACTTTCTTCTTTCTAAATGTGCAGTAGTTTTGTTGCAGGTTTGTTATTAGGTTTGAGTTAATTTATTAAAATAACATTGAACTGCTCTGAGTTTACATAAGCTATATTTTGTAGTTTTTTTTTTGGCAACATATTTTGTAGTTTTTGTAAACATACACTTTTTGTACATGTTAAGTATCGGGAAGCACTTGGGTGACATCACCGTGACATTAAATCTGGGCCACACAACATCTGGGCCACACAACACATACAACACATCTGAGCCACACAACACAACACTTTTGTGTGGCCCAGATTTAATGTCACGGTGACATTATGTCACCAAAGTATTTTCCCTTAAGAATCACATTGTGAAAGTGATAGTGAATCATCTTGATTTTGACAAACATATGTAATACCAAACATGCACTTTGTCAGTTTGATTAAAATCATGTTGGTTCATAGGGATTGAGTTGAACTCACTTTGAAACTAAAATGTACAACAAGGACCAAATGTAAAAGAATATAACATGATAAGGGTGGAGTTGCTTTAAAATAATTACAGAGACTAAAACCAAATTTGTCTCATATGGCAAAGACCAAAAACGCCGTTAACGGTAAAATTAACATGTATTTTAAAAAAAAATTAGAAATTTTAGTTATACTTTTGTTTCGAGTTATATACTTATGCTCTTTCTGCCGAAAAATTAAATTTTGTAAAACAATGGACAGACATAAAACCTTGTAGTTCATACATGAAACAACAAAATTTATTTAGCACTTCGCCGCTATAGACATTATATTCGAAAAACTATGGACTAATATATCATCATACTATAATTTTTAGGGTCATGTTAACTTGTGCCCTAAGGGCACAAGTTAAGAAGCTAAAAAAGGAATTAAAAGATAACTTTTGCATTGAAAAGATAAAACTTTAAAATTTAAATGCATTGAATGCACACTTTTCAAAAAAAAGTTTCTATGTATAATTTCTAAACTTGTGCCCCAAGGGCACAAGTTAACATTTTCCATTAATTACCTTAGTCGATACTCTCTAGTCTAAATTCCGCACATGTTGAATATATCTTTAAATCATCAAATCAGTTGGCCTTATACCCAACTCGGTTTGACGAGGAACAAAGAACCAAGTTCCCGCAATTCAATAACTTAGTAACCACATACATAACTCCCTCTCCCAACTTCTTCAGATACAGAAGATCACTTACTCATACTTAGGGAAAACAAGGGATATTCATCACTCATGATGGAATTGGAAACACCAAACCTTGATCATGGTCGACTATTTCAATTATCCCACAATGAAATGTTTTGGATAAGATGGTTCGGGTTCCATGCAACTTTATCAAAGATCTTGAATTTAAATATAGCTCTGAAAATCATCACCAGTTAAAATCATGAGAATTTTTTTTGGAGGATTAGTTTTTTCAGTTGAATGAATAGGATATCCAGTTTGAAAAAATAATAATAATATTTTGGAAAAAAATCCTACTACATCCATGTCGAAAATATATGAACATATCGATTAAATGATAAGAATTAAAAAATTTGCTCCAATATTAGTTTTTTTAAAAATAATTTATGTTTTTTATTGTTATTTTCCGGTTTACCATTATGATTTAGGAGAGCTAATTTATTTATACCATTATTTATACTATTATTATAATATTTTTTATTAATTATAAAAACATACACAATAATTAAGAGTATTTTGATAATAAGTAAAACATGACGATGCAATTGAAAAAAAAAATTGGTGATGGCTGGGGTTTGAACCCCGACCTTACATATTTTATGCATTTTTATGCATTGTCCCAACCAACTGAGCTAAGCTCACGGGGACGATGCAATTGAAAATAGACCAACATGAATAGAGTCTAAACTTTCAATTTAAGGTTATTCAAAAAAAAAAAAAAAAACTTTCAATTTAACATCTGTCACGCCTCATATAGAGATTATTTTAGTAAAAGAACTTATGAGAAAAAGAGAGTAAAAGATGGAGGTGCAAATATTTGGTCTATGTGAAATAATGATGGGCCGAAAGTTTGAGCCCGAGAAAAGTGTTTTTCACAATAATTCACTTTCCCTTCCCATCTCATCTCAACGAAGAAGTGGAAAAGAAAGAAAATTGATTTCTGAAACTGAATCGAAGCAAAGAAGGAATTGCAGAATAAAGATTCAAAATGGTGAAGGTTGCAACGTACTTTGGAATGTCCTTGGCAGCATTCGTTTTCTGGCAATCCATGGACAAAGTCCATGTCTGGATCGCTCTTCATCAGGACGAAAAGGTTCTTACCCCTTACTTCTTCGAATTCTTCATCTTCTAATCAAAATTCAATTCTTGCTATTCCTTTTCGGATAATTTCCATATTTAATTTCAATTTCACTATATTTGTTTTGTATTGATTAATTTCACTCATTTAAGAGGAAACAAAAATTTCAAACCCTAGATTTCATCTTATAACGAATTGTTACTTATGTGTGCAATGTTGAGGTAACTGAGTTATTGACTGTGGTGAATTTGTTCTTTAAGGATTTTGATTCGTATATTCATTCTGCAGTATTATTATGAATATTTGATCAATATTTTGTGTTATTTAATTGGTGTAATGTGTTGCAGCAAGAGAGGTTGGAGAAGGAAGCGGAGATCAGAAGGGTCAGAGAACAATTAATTCGGGAGCAAGCCAGTCAGAAGGATTCTTCATATTGAGTTCAAACATAATGTTGTAATTTTTCTATCCTCTGCTTTGTAATTTCTCTTGTTGTCAATGTAATGTCATATGCTCAAATAAAATATGGTACTCGACGAGCATTTCAAATTTAATTGAGTGGATATGTAAGATTGTCCTTTGATGTTATACATGATATTGCTCCCTAAAATGGTACTTGCCAATAATTGTTGGAACAATGCTAGCTTTGCTCGATTTTGTCTGTGTATCGGTATTTGGCTCGGGTTATGAACTATATTTTCACCGTTTGCATTGCTTATTTTTGGCAACCAAGAAACTTTATTTTCCTTTGAAAGTGTGAGATGTGGAAGCCGACTTAGTAGGGATCATGTGTGGAAGTTGCTGGAATTTAAGTCTACATTTGTGGGCTATTGATCTGGCTGCGATGCATATTTCATATCCTGTTGTCATTTCCTTTGAGTATATGTTTGCTTTCTTACACTTCTGTTTGTGTTTTATTTAGATACATTTGCCTGCTTGTTGGGCAGCAAATTATATCAAAGCACTGATGCATCAACAGCATCCCTTCTTCAATCTCTTTATCGTGATTACCCTACTTAATTTCCCTATGTTATATTGACGGATCAAAAAGTGGCAATATTAACTGTAATTGGAAGGCAACAATACAATGATTTACATGTTGGGTTCATACTTACGAATTTACATTGGTGTAATCATAGGTGGTTGCTTTTAGAAGTATAAAATATCTTTCTTGTTGGCTTTAACTGTTCACAATACAAGAGATTTTCATAATTTCCTACAGAATTTCTTATCATTATATTGATGAATCACAAAATGGTAATACTAACAGTAACAGCAATAGGCAGGTGACTACATTAGTGGTGATTTGTATGTTGGATTCATACTAAGGTATTGACATTATTGGAATCATAAGCAGGTGCTTGTAGAAGTAGAAAATCTCTTATTGGCTTTAGCTGTTCAAAATGCTAGAAATTCTAAAGAGGGTTGTCAATGGCAGCATATAGCATTGCTATCATGATTTAGCAAAGTGTCCTGACTGCTATAGCAAACTCATGGGGATGTGTTTGTGTTGTTTGGATATCGGCCGAAATCGCAGCCAAATCATGGGATAGCTTTGTTGTGCCAACAAGTGGCAAAATCTGATTTTCCCCTTCTTTCTTTGTCAGTATGCCATTTTTAAGGTTATTATTTTGACTTCATCCTCTCTTTCGGAACCATTTGTAGATTAGAAACCTTTTAGGTCTTTACCTCAAACAAACCCCAGTTGCCCGTTTCCTTTTATCTCCAGCCCACATGGTGTCTGCTCTGCTGCCTTTTGGCCAGCCACACATTTTATGGTGAAAGTTTGCCCTTTTCTAGTTGAGGATAGCACTTCATTTTGCAGTTACTGTCGTAACATTCCTTTGTTGCCTCTGTTTGCAGTCATTTTGTACTTAGTGACACGATTTTTTTAAAGTTAGTCAAGCTTAGTTTCCAACTGTCTCACGGAGAACTAAAGTAAGTATGAACCAAGTACAAAATTCTCCTAGGGCGGGGCTAATTTACAATTGTCTTGGTGGAATTTGAGCCATATTCTTTAAAAGTTACATAGTCGGCTTCTTATCATTAAGCTGAAATCTTTTGAATAATTTGCACATTTTAATCAAATCATGCACAGTATTTGGAACTAAATCATCCTTAAATTAAGACAAAATCACACAATTTGTCTCTTAATTTATTTCAGGTAGCACTTTCGTATTTTATCTTCTTTTTTTCGACTTAATCCTTTACGTTTTTAAATATATAACTTATGTCTCCTCTTACAATGAATGTTATGGAATATGCAATAAAGTGTTCAATTAGTTTGGACGAATATGTGGTTATTGATTGTACATGATCAGAAGGTGAATGTTGGTGCTCTTTAATGCGGTGGTTGTAATGTGGTGGAATACGTCAGTTTGAATACTAGAAAGGGGGGGTTGTGTATATGCAGACGCTCAAGTCAGTAAGAGATCATAATGGGGGTTTAGAGAGAAGATAGATTTTACCTTGGGGACTGCGAGGAGTCCCCTTTATATAAAGGTGGGTGTTTGCAGAGTAGTTGTAAGACACATGTGCGCTCGGCGGTTACGAATTCGTAGGAAGTGTAACCGTCGAGGAGAGATTCGCAGGAACGTGGGCAGAGACGTTACAATTCATTTGAACTGGTCTTAGTTGCGGCACCCCCCCCCCCCCCTCGCGGAGAAGGGGTGTGCTGCGAGTAATATTGTCAAATGCGCTATTTGGGTTGTAGTTGTATTGGGCCTAAAGGTTTTAGCCGATCCAGAACAATTATGTTGCGGTAAAATATGAGATAAACGATGGGTGGTGTTTTTTAATTCAAGCCTAATTTTACATATGAATATTTCATCAAAAGTATTATATATAAATCAAATAATCAATCAGTTTTGTTTCAAATCAAGACTGTTTGAACCCTATTTTTGAGAGCGGTGAATTTGGACATAACAACCCAACATTGAATGTCTACATAAACAGTTTTAACGTGGTTGCGTTGAGGCATTGTCCCTCTGGAAAGCTATTGAAAAAAAGGTTTTGATATATGGTGCGATAAACGTTGGTATCGCTACACTAGCTAGCAGACTTATAGATGGTAGCATTGCTACATCATGGGGTAATCTAAAAACGACGGTTTTCATGTCCCGGTCTTTCTCTTATAACAGTTGAATTAACATAAAAGGCATGTTTGTTTCTACATCTCCCTTTTCATTGTGGTTCATACGTTGATTTTTTTTTTTTGTCAAAAACAAAATGATATTCATTCATTCAAATCGATAGAGTACATCATTCAACACCGCTAAAAACGTAAAGGATGAATCTGCGAACAAACTCACAGCATCCAAGTTAATAGCATATAACGGCAAAATGCCTACAAAAATATATGATAAAATTAAAGTGACCGAAATACCCATGCCTCCGGATCTGCAACGTTGACGCCCAAATCTTTGATTGAATAAATCTATCTTTCAATATGAATCAAATGAACACCGCACCAAGACGGGAAATCAAACAACGCCGCACAAGACGACGAACAACACACCGCCACACTCAGATGACGAAATCACGAAGAAAAATCTAGATCTATGTGAAAAATCACTTATTTAGATATTTGTTGTTGTTTTTCAGTTTATATTTGCTAATTGATACCTTTATAAAATATTAATTTTGATGATTTTGGTTTTAAAGTTCTCTGTATATTTACTAGCAAGAAAGTGATCTCTATGAATTCTTCTTTTATGTATATCTTCCATATTAAAATTAAGGTCTATTAGATATGGTTGACATAGTTGTTTCTAATTTAACCATATACAGCACAATCTTTTTACTTCAAAAGTTAAAGTAAGGAAATTCAAAATTCCTCATTTGCACATTTTTTTGGGCTTATTGGATATGGTTTTACGTTGAAGAACCGAGGAATGATTCTAATGTTTGATAATGAAGGTTTAACAAAAATGGTTATGATTGAATCTCTTGAAAATAATACAAATGTGTTGTTTATCTTTGTGAAAAACAATTTAAACCATTAAAAGTCTTTTAGAATAGAACTTATTTCCTTTATAAAGTTCTAAACAATCATGTTTGTTATGATTATTTTTTAATTAAAATATTGTTGTAATGTAATAACATCATTGTAACTTTGTTATACAATTTTTTTTGGTTAAAAACATAGTTATATTAATGTTGTAACGTTAAAATAAGAAAAATAAAAACAACCTTATAATAATATGTTATAAACATTATTGTAACATTTTTTTTTTGAAAGACAACATTATTGTAACTATGTTATTTGTTATATGGACATTAACGTTAAATGAATATATTTTTTTATCAATCAAATAAATATTATTAAACTAATTAGGATGATGTGTGAAGTCTACACAAATACAAAGTTAATGCATCCTCAGGATATTCTCGTATATGGCACATATGAGTTATCCTTAAAAACAAAAGAATATTGAGTAATATAACATTGGTTTCAGGAGTCTTATCCTTGAAGTCCACCGAACATTTTCTTGTCATCCTAACAACTTTCTTCAGGAAATTACTAAACATCTGCAAATTTTAAATAACATCAATTAAAAAAGAGGAAATTACATTGACCTCCACTAAGGTCTCTTTAAATGATACAAACACCCCTTCTTGTTTAAAAATAAACACCAACCTCCCCTAAGTTGACATCAAATAGACATAGACTTCCCTTAAGCATGAACGTCGTTTATTTGTTCTGTTAAACCGACGTATGAAATTATACTACACTAAAAAAAGTGTGGTTCTTTCACTTGCATTTTAAATATGGACCGGTTATTCAACAAGTGACTCATTTTACGTGCATGTCTTAGAGATGGCTATCTCCCAAGTGATGTTTGGTCCCCTTCACCTACATTTTGCTTTATGCTTGTCTTAACAGAAAGAGAAAACCAAATACACACACCAATACAAACAATTTGAACAAAATTGATTCAAGAAAACACCCTCAAAAAAACTATTAGTCCGACACCAAATTAGAGATACTGGTAAATTGTGACTTGATTTAATGTCTTCAAGACATCAAATGATTTCTCCTACTTTGCTAGCATATTCAACAGCAAATATATATATATATATATATATATATATATATATATCTGTGTGTGTGTGTACCACCCACAAAAGAAAGAAAGATATTAATAATACTAACTGCTTCAACTTTCAGTTACAACACTACAAAACAAATTGTGAGGAGATACCTCAATTCATGAACAAACAGAATAAAAAGATATAGCAAAAAAACCAATACAACAGACCTGCATATAAAGATGATAAGAATGACGACGACAAAGGAAACTTTGGTTTGGAACAATACATGAACAATCAGAACAGCGACACAAACGGCAACGAGAAATATGAAAACGATGACAAAAACAATGAGAACGACATCAAGAGCAGAAAGAACAATGACGTGAACGAAAAGAACGGAAAATCGGATAGGGAAAACAGAGGTGGATAAACTTGATGAGAACATAATGTGTGACATAAGGAATGTGAACTTCGATAAAAACAATGAGAAGTCACGAAGAGAAACCTTAAATGATGATCACCGATGAATGTCCAAGAAGAGGTATACTGGTAAATGAGGTATACTCGTGAGCTTCTCCGAAGTGCATGTGGTCTTGAATCATGCTCCTTTGAGGAAATATTCCTTGATGACGGAATATTAAATGAGGAGATTCGGCTAAAAAGTTTGAGGCTATCTGATTTACCTAAAGTATGTGAAGGACCCCACCCACTTCTTGAGTTTATTGGACACCTCGCAGTTGAATATTGTCCCAATCTTACAAACTTGATTCCTTAATGTGCATCTTTGAATAGTTTAATATATTTGGAGAATACCTACTGCAATGGACTGATAATTTTAATTACTTCTTCTATAGGGAGAAGTCTTGGCAAGCTTGAAGTGATGAAGGCTAAAGGTTGTATCTCATTTGAAGTAATCATTACAACAAATGACAATGTTGATGTTGGTTACTTAATTTGGTCTTATTGGTGTTTGATAGGTTGCCAAACCTTAACAAGTTTTCTAGCTGTAAGTTCTGCATTAACCTTCTATTTTTGGTGGAAGTAGAGGTAAATGAATGTCCTCCCCTCAAGATTTTCTATGAGGGAATGCCGAATAGTCCAAATCTTTTAAACATCAAATTAGGAGAGGTGTGAATGCCTTTGATTGTGAACCTATACAATACAATAATGAGTTTTTTTTTTTTATGTGAGGTATGCATCAATTTAGAAATTGATTTCTTATTGACAATATGTTTATTCTTTTTCAATATTAACTAAAAGAAAAATATTTAGACAGAAAATTATTTATTTTTATTTCAATCTAAATGTGTCTAAAAATCATTTATGTTAAGTACTTTAAAAATAAAATTGTGAATCTCTTGAGCAAGCATTATTAAATAATTATTTACATGCTTGTTTTTAACTAGTTCTATCACTTTGTCAACATGAATTTTGTCATTTGGGGAAACGTCATTTACGTTCTGATGAGCAATGACTCCTTCACATTTGTAATGTGAAGCCTTCCGAGGTGAGACTTGTCGTTTAAGTCACAAATGATGAAGAATTTGATGCTATTGAAATATTATCCTCTTTTATAAACATTAATTTTTAGTAGAAAATGATTTTCTCACAATTGTGTTATTTTAACACTTGGATTTTTGTTTTTCTTCTCCAGAGGATGAGGAGGAAAATAAACCCCGGAAGGATAATAACAATCCTCACTACCCTAAAACCTATCTTGTTACCACATATATAGAATCAAAGAAAGTTAGTCTTTTGTCCATTGTTCGATCAATGAATAATGTTTGTCTTTTAGGTCGGGTACCTTTTACGCTAAGATTTTTGAAATTTTTAATTATGTATGATCTGTCATGTCCATTTCTTCATGTCCATTATCTGAGGATGTATTAACTTTGTATTTGTGTAGAGTTCAGACCTTAGTTTAATAATATTTCTTTGTAACTATTAAAATTGAAAATAAGAAATAAATAGTAAGACAATTTTTCATAAAAAAACACAACTATTTTACATCTTCAAACTTTCACATAATTATGTATTTTATATAATCTTGAAAATTTAAACTAACTATCATAATCAATGTGTTGATTTTTTCAAGAGAAAGATTTTAACCATTCTGAATAAATCGAAGTTGTAAAGATGATAAATAATAATAACTTTAATTATAATTTTAGTTAACTTATTTTTATGTAGGTTACACTTCCTTATTTTTTTTCTTGAGAAAATAATATGTTGGAATTTTTTTGGGATGTCAATCAACATTCTATGTTCAACTTGAAAAATGTGATTGGATGAGGATTATGCAAAGCTAATATACTATTTTTTTGTCTATTATGGTTAAAATTTTATAAACTTTATACATTTGAAAATTATGGTTAAAATTTTATAAACTTTATACATTTGAAAATTATGAATGGTGATTCAATGAAGGGATAATGGCTAGACACAAATAAATTGTGGTGTTGTTGCGTTGGAAAAGGTATGATTATTTTATTTTATATATGTTAGAGATTTAACTGTATCTAAATATATATTTAATATGATATTCATAATTTCATAAAATGTGAGATATGTTATTTTTTTAAATTGAAGTCAGTTATATTAATGGATTTGAAAATATGAAGACAACATGACATTGTCAACTGGGTATGATGGAGAGTTTGATGGTAAAATATTGTGGTGGCTTTTCATTCTTCAACGCAAAATACATTTTGTATTTTGGTGTGGTAAGAGATTGTGAATTGTACCTTAATAGAAGAAATATTTAATTTGACTCTAGGCATATGACTCATTTGAAAAATATTTTTAAAAACATTACTAAATGTAAAAAGGTATATGATTCATTTAAAATATATTTTTGAAAACATTACCAAAGGTACAAAATATATCCATTATGAGTTTTTAACAAAATCTTATTTTCATGATTTATAAGGAGTATATCTTCATCAGTGTAAATGCTTGGAACACTTCTGTTTTTTGTGGTCACTTGTTGCTCCAAGCTCTGCCCACTTCATATGAAAATTGTTACAATTTTAAGTGGTAAATATTATGTATTTATACCTCCGGAGTTGACTTTAAAGAAATAAATATTTTAGTTTTTACCAAAACTCAAAGATTTTATGCAAAACTTCATACCCTAGTATGTCAATCAATGAGAAATGTGATTATTTTAACGTGCGTTAATTTGATTGTAATTTAAATTCTATCTTCAAGAAATCACATAAGACTTCAACATGAGAAACTTATAGAGTTGCTTTTTTTTTTTTGGTTACTATAGAGTTGCTTTAAAAAGATAATAGTTTGCTCAAAAGGAACACTGATTTATGACATTTTTCAGGGATGATTTAAGGCTTTTTTCTTTTATAATGAAATATCAAACAATTGTAATTACATTTAACTGTTTAATGTAAAACTATTTAAAATAGTTTGTGACTGGTGGATACAAGTTCTGGATTTATAATTGAAAAAGTTCATATATCATACAACTTTCGCATTTAAACTTCATTAAAACGAACCTTATTGAAGAACAAAAAATCTGAAAAAACATGAAATTTGGTTATATCCATAATGGGTGTGCTTGGATTTAAAAGAAACTAAGGGAAGTACGATGGTAATGGTGCAAAAAGAAGTTTCAGACATATTTGATTGATAAATAACATTTATTAAATTAATATTAAATACTCAAATTTTGTAAACTGTGTTTTATATATGTTTCAAATGATTCCGCACCTAGAGGGGTTGAACACGATGATATAGGATGTTAAGTTGATATTGCAAATTAAAAACTTTGGTGCTCTCATCACCAATCTGAAACTTGATACGTTTGGAGACTGCAAGCTACAATAGAGTGATAAGGTTAATTATATCTCTTATATGGATAAATCTTATTAAGATTGAAGTGATGAAGGTGACTAATTATAACTCCTTTGAAACAATTATTGCAGCAATTGCAACAAAGGAGAATGATGATGTTGGACTATTTAATTTGCAAGTATCGATGTTAGAACGTTTACCAAAACTCTTAAAGAATTTTGCAGCGGTAAATACCCATTAACTTTCCATTGTTGGCGAGGGTAAAAGCAAATGAATATCTTCTCGTGATTTTTTTCCCTGAGGAATTGACAAGCACTCTCAGCCTAATGAAATTAAAAATAGGTAAGAAAAATTTCTATTTGAACGAGAATCTAAATTTTGTAACAAAGACCGTTTTAAAACCTAAAATATGCATCAATTTACCAATTGATTTTTATTAACAATATATATATTCTTTTCCAGTATTAGCTAAAAGAAAAATACTCAGACAAACAAAATTATTTATTTTTATTTCAACCTAAATGTGTCTATTTAAGGTTGTGAATATCATCTATGTTAAGTATTTTAAAAATAAAAGTTAATTGTAAATCTCTTGAGCAAACATGATTAAATAGTTAGTTGTTTACATGTTTTTTAACTACTTCTTATACTTTTCATCAACATTTCATGTTCTCGTAAGAAAATGAGACACTCACGTTTGTAATGTGAAACCTTCTAATGTGAAATTCATCGTTGAAATCACAAGTGATGAAGAATTGATGATATTATAATACAAGTCTTGCTAACAAGGGCACTTGCTAAGAATTTCTCATAAGAAAATGAGACACTCACGTTTGTAATGTGAAACCTTCTAATGTGAAATTCAACGTTGAAATCACAAGTGATGAATAATTGATGATATTATAATATGAGTCTTGCTAACAAGGGCACTTGTTAAGAATTTAAAAATAGAAAAAATTGGTAAATTTTATGTAGAAAAAGTTACTTTTTAAAATTTGGCTAATGTTAACTTGTGCCCTCAAGGCACATGTTAAGATACTCATTATAGAAATACACATATCAAAAGGCGTGCATTCAATTTCTTAAAAGTTGTTATATTGTGTTTTTCAATGCAAAATTGCTCTATTTAGGTTGCTTAACATGTGCCATAAGAGCACAAGTTAACACGACCCTTAAAATTTTAGTGTGTTGAATGCATCATTCTCAAGACAAATTTTTTTATTTAAACTTCTTAACAAGTATCTTGAGGGGACTTGTTAGCATTTTCCTTATAATATTATCCTCTTATATGCAGTGGCGGAGCCAAAAATTTTACATAGCCTGGACAAAAATTATAGAGCCAAGAATTTTTGTGAGCGCATGTATGAAAATATTGAGTTTGCCCAAAAAAATTAATTTTTCAAGTGGATCAATGGGCTATTGGGTTGGGCGAAATATAAAGAAAATATCGATCGAACCCGGGCGAGTGCCCGAGCTCGCGAGGTGGTGGCTCCGCCCATGCTTATATGAACATATTTTAGTAGAAAATAGTTCCCAATATCATTCGATTGTGAAGACCGAATTGTTTTGTAACTTATGAGATGTAATTATGATTTATTTTGACAAGTTATGTTGAATATATTTTAATTTTGTAAGTTGTATCCAAAAGCATGGTTTCATTTATAACATAACTTATTCAATGACTTGTGAAAATTGAGAAAAACATGTATTTGTAAATTGTTTTGTAAAAAAGAAATGTAGTTGTAAATTGTGAATTAATTTATAACATAACTTATTAAATGTCTTGTGAAAATTAACAAAACACATGTTTGTATATTGTTTTGTAAAAAAAAAAGTATTTATAAACTGTGAATCAATATGGCAAATCATAAATGTTGCAAAATTTGTAAAATTGAGTAATATATACGCTCTTTTAAAAATTAGAACATACTACACAATACTATCAATTTTTAACAAAAATAACGGCATGAAAGCCCCACCTCCACCCCCATATTCTTCTAAATTCAAAAATGAAATTCTTAAATTCTCAATAAACCATATAAAACGTGGTGATACATGAAATTTGGATTACTTTATTTTAAACATGAAGTGTGTTGAGAATTATGCTCCACTTGTGAAAGATAACAAATACTTTTTATGTTCTAAATTATACGTCATTCTAGCAAATTTTGTTTGTTTCAAATTATATGTCATTTTACAATATCAAAGAATCATTAATGTTTACTTTCCTATTATGTCCCTTATTATTTATTACTTTTTCTTTTTTCAATTCTTTTAATTTATATTTTCTATACCATTAATAAAAGATATTTTTATAAAACATGGCACAATTACTATTTTTTATACAACATTAATTACATTTTTTAATCAATGTAAAATTGTTAAAGTGACGTATAATTTAGAGCCTAACTAATAAGCTAACTTGACAACTAATTTAGTTATCGTTCGTGAGTTAAATTTATAATGTTTGACAAAATTAACGGTTGAATTAATTAATAAATAAAAAATAACATAAAAATGTTTTTTTAATTATTATTTAATCTTTCAATGAATAATTTTCATGTTTGGTGGGTCTGAACTCTGAAAGTGATGATCTACTCAGGTGAAGCTAGAAATCACACGGCCTATAATCAAAACAACCCCACCCATTTGTACCCTCCAAATTAACCTGCCGTCAATACCGAAAAAGAAAGGTTAGGTTGTCCTGTTGGTTTTTACGGACAAACAAACCAAAAAAAAAAATAACATTAAAAAAGGAAATAATAATAACAACAATAAAAGAAGAAGAGACATAACAGAAAGAAAGAAAGATCCATTGAGAAGGAAAGTATATTTAGGAAAACAAAACAGAGTTTGTTTTATGATTCATTTCTCAAATTAATGTTGAATGAATTTATTATCATAGTTGAAAACAAAAACTATGGGTAGTAGTAGTCATAGAGCTATCACCAACAACCACAATCTTACGTTAACTCGCTCCTTTCACTTTCGATCAAAGTCTTCTTCTTCTTCTTCTTCTTTTTCACTACCATGATCCTCTGCCTAAATCTCTCTACTGGATCTGAATTACTCTCTCACAGATCCATTTCCGATTTTCACCATTTTTTTGATATTTCTAATGGACCCAGCTGCTTCTCGTCCTGCTGTTGTCATCGACAATGGCTCCGGGTACCTTTTCTCACTCCATTTCTATTTACCCAATTGGGTTTACTTTCTTTTTTACATAATTTCAAAATTGCACACCATGTGTTTGTTGAAATGCCTGAATGGGATATTTTTTAGTTTTTTTTATTGGAATTGTGGAATTGTGTGTGATATTGAGATATCCGAATTGGGTTTGTGTTGAATTTGTAAAAATGTGTTTTTGTTGCAGGTATACGAAAATGGGCTTTGCTGGTAATGTTGAACCTTGTTTTATTGTTCCTAGTGTGGTTGCGATTAACGAGTCGTTTCTGAATCAATCGAGAAGTTCTTCTAAAGGAAATTGGATTGCACAGCATAATGCTGGGGTTATGGCTGATCTTGATTTCTTTATTGGAGACGATGCGCTTTCTAAGTCTCGATCTAGTAGTACTTATAATCTCACTTACCCGATTAAGCATGGTCAGGTTGAGAATTGGGATGCCATGGAGCGATTTTGGCAGCAGTGTATATTCAATTATTTGCGGTGTGATCCTGAGGATCATTATTTTCTTTTGACCGAGAGTCCGTTGACAGCGCCTGAGAGTCGTGAGTATACTGGGGAAATTATGTTTGAGACTTTTAATGTGCCTGGACTTTACATTGCCGTGAATTCTGTGCTTGCTCTCGCTGCTGGCTACACTACGTCTAAGGTGTGTAATTTGTTCTAGTAAAAAAGATTTTGTATTATTATGATAGGATACTATGACATTGTCTGATTTACGAAACTTGCCTAGCGGAAAGATGCTGCCGGCTGTTGTATTATGTTGATAGAATTGGAATAATGGAATGGAATTGGATGGTTAGTTTTGAAGGGGTTTTATTTATTCAAACCCGTGGTAAATCTTTTGTACAACTTGCTAGCTAGCTATCTAAATTCTAAACACAAAATGCTTTGGATATCTTGCTTGAAACCGAAAGTGAATCACTCTGTTGAGTAAGAACTGGTTGCGGTGGTTTTGTAATATTACAAGCGCATGGGATAGTTTATCATCTGTTGAATATAGAATGTTATGTTGGCTTAGCATATTGGAGATTTTAAGTAATATATTATTGTTTTTTGAAGTTTTTAGGCTGATCTAGAATTCTTTTTAGTGTGAGATGACAGGAGTCGTAGTTGATATCGGAGATGGGGCTACACATGTTGTACCAGTTGCGGATGGTTATGTTATTGGAAGTAGCATCAAATCAGTTCCTATTGCGGGAAAGGATGTTACTCTTTTCGTCCAGCAGCTAATGCGGGTAGGTAATCCTTGTATAAAATTAGAATGTTATTGTGCCACTACTACCTGTTCCTTAATTTTAAAATCTGTGACTGTATGCTTGTTAACATTAAAGGTTCTCACAAATTACTAGTTTTAGTTAGACTCGATAGTGAAAGTGTGAAACCATGCATTGGTTAATGCTAATCATGGATGAATGGGGTTTGATGTATTTATGATAACACTGTTGTCGTTACGTAGTTGATAAGTAGAAGCGATTCAAGTGAAGTTTACTTATACCATGATTTTAGATCTTATTCATACGTTTTGCCATATTAAGTTTTGGTACTGACCAAGGTTGTAATATTCAATTCTTGATCTGCAAGTTGCTAATCCAGATTCATGAACTGTCTCATGTTTACATTGATTTGTGCAGGAAAGAGGAGAGAATATACCACCAGAAGACTCGTTCGAAGTGGCTCGGAAAGTGAAGGAAATGCATTGCTACACCTGCTCTGACATAGTTAAGGTTGTCTTGAGTTCACTGCTTATATTTCTTTGGCATAATCATTTAAGGAGTTTGTGGTGTGATGCTGCCAATAGCTTTGTTTCTTTGCTTTTTTGTTAATCCGAACATTTTTTGTTCAATGTCTAAGCTTTCTCAGCACGTTAATTTGATTTCTTTTTTAGTGAATTAAGGGACATAAAGTTATCTATTGGATTTATTTGATAACTTTCTTTTATAATAATTGCTCAATTTCTCTCAGGAATATAATAAGCATGACAAAGAACCAGCCAAGTATATCAAGCAATGGAGAGGCGTTAAACCAAAGACTGGGGCTCCATATTCTTGTGATATTGGCTATGAACGCTTTCTTGGCCCCGAGGTTTGTTCTTTGGCCCGTTATAATTTCTCTATCATCCATAGCACATCTCTGAGAAAGTTCTGGGTCATAATACTTGAGCTTGAGTCGTGAACTGATGAATTAAATAAACATACACCTGATTACCTCCCATTTTCTGTCATGAATAAACACCTTTCTTAGTGGGGATTATCTGTGAAAAAATGGTACTATTCATTTTGCCTTGCCCTTATTATATCTTCTGGTTTTAAGGTAAAAATTTTGTTGCTTTTCCTTTTTGGGTTATCAACGATTTCTAAATCCTGATAGGGGATGGGAAAGGGATGCTTAAGTGCAGGCAATGCACATCCGGGTTGGGATTGGAACCTGGGATCATTGATCAAGTAGTCTCCTAAGAGACTTGATGATCCCAATTAGCTATTGATCTCTGTACTCCTTAGGTTTGTTCCTTCATCTACTAAAGAAATCATGAAAATGTAGCATTCCTTGGTGTAATATTTTGGTCATTGAATCAATAGGATTGGTGATTTAAAGATTCCCGTGGGTTTACCCTATTACTTTTGCAGGTTTTCTTTAATCCCGAGATATATGGCAGCGACTTCACCACTCCTTTGCCTGTTGTAATAGACAAGTGCATTCAGTCTGCGCCAATTGACACAAGGAGATCATTATATAAGGTGAAGCACCTCATCTCAATTTAATTGGTGACATTTTGCATAAGATATGCTCTGAAAGTACCAACTTTATTTCAATATTTCAATATGCTGTTTTAAAATGACATGCTTGAAATTTTAAATTTTAGTGAGTAATCAGATTAACCTTAATGTTCGAGAACTTGTAAATCTCAATCTTTGGCGAAGTGCGTTTTCTGTTGTTGGCCCAGAGGCTTATCAGTCGGAAAACCACCCCAGATCTTTGATTTATGATCTTATTAGTTTCAATCCCTCCACTTTACATGTTCTTAATGATTGACCTCTTTACGACTTGCCCATTTTGTCCTTTTCATTTCAGAATATAGTGTTGTCAGGAGGATCAACAATGTTCAAGGATTTTCACAGGAGATTACAACGTGATATAAAGAAAATAGTTGATGCTCGTGTCCTTGCAGCTGAAGCGCGCCTTAATGGAGAGATAAAAGTGAGAGTTAACAGATACCTTTACTTAAACTGATGATCACATGAAAAATTCTTTTATAAACCTTGTTTGCAATAGCTAAGCTATATGGAATAAAACCAGTCAACCATTGACACATTGTTATTTTATATTATGTAATTACATAAATCTTCATTCCACATGATTTAAAATAATGAGGTGTTAGTTTTTGGTTGATTCGGTTTACTTTACTTAACTCATGTATTCAACGTCTAGACAAGTCTTCCTCCACATGTACACATGTTTGGAAGAAGTTCTCACATTGGCAGTGTTTGTGAACTATGAAGCACGGATACATACATGGACACTAACATGCCGACACCGCTAATAATTTGAGAAAATCACATAATTCAGTATAATTGTATGTGTCGGTGTCGTGTCGGAGTGGGACACGACACGTGTCTGACACCAGGACACGTCTAATCCGAGGAGTGCCAGTGCTTCATAGTTTATGAAAAGCCTCGCAGCCATATGTTTATTGGTTTGATCTGGCACTTACTCTTTTTTTCTTTTCACTTCTTGAATTCCACAGTCACATCCAGTCGAGGTCAATGTACTCAGCCATCCTATCCAAAGATTTGCAGTTTGGTTTGGTGGATCAGTGCTTGCATCAACACCTGAATTTTTTACGGTATGCTTTTTTCTTTTACCTTTTTCTGGGTTATGACTTGTTATTACCATGTCTAAAAATCAAAATAATAATCTCTTTTGACCTGGACACATTTATTCTGAGACTTATGATGTTGGATAAAACGGTTCTTTAGGTTTAGGTTATACTGTTATTTGTTTGTAAAAAATCTTAGATTATGTCTTGCTCCCGAGGAAGCACCGGTGAATGGATTGCATGACAATGCCCTGGATGTAGTTTTTTTACTTTTCTTTGCTTATCATTTGTGATTTGGGTTGATGTTGAATGCTTTGCCACATTAAATGAATTTACGATTGCATGCATGTTAAAAAACTAAATGGTTACGACTTATGGTATTGTTTCCTTGGTTTGAAAACATGATATTGGATCCGTGTAAAATTAAGGAGTTAATCACAAATTTAGTCTCTGTAATGGTAGGGTCTGACAATTTAATCTCTAAAAAGGAACGAAATTCTAAAGTGATACTTGAAATTAAAAATCTTGATCAAATTAATCCGTCCAACTCCAAGACAATTTGAAGGATTATATTGACTCAAAAGACTAGTTTGGATGTGATTGATGATGTGAATTTCTTGGACCATATTTTAATATTGTTAATTCAGAGACTGAATTGCTTAATACCTACAATTTGAAAGACTAAATTAGTGATTCACTCAAAATTTAGATAACTAGGTTTGTTGTAGTCGTCTTCCTTGTAGATTAAGATGTCCTTTTTATGAAAAAAAAAAACTTTCTCCCAGGAAGACAGAGTCCATAGTTTCTTACTGTTCTTAAAATAGCCGTTGCCATCCTTTTTTTTCTTTTTTTCTCTGTGTTAACTCTCTGGTTCATAGGGGAAAGGGGCCCTAGTAATCTGGAGTTCGGCTGTGTGGTAAGTGAAGCCTGGCCAAGAACTGTTCCACCCAGGAATTGAACTAGGGTTCTCTCTCGAACGATTCGCCCATTGGTGGAGCTCATTAACCACTTGAGCCCATCACTTGGTTGTTTCCATCCGTTCTTGGTGCAGAGCTAATGTGTGTTTATAATTTCTGGCTCGCAATGTGCAGGCTTGTCATACAAAGGCAGAATACGAAGAATATGGAGCAAGCATTTGCCGCACAAATCCTGTTTTCAAGGGGATGTATTAAAGCAAAAGATGAATTAGCTGACCATGGATGCAGTCTCTTCTCTTGATATAAAAAAAGGAAATTATGGTCTGGTTATTTTGATCCTCGTTTCATCTCACAGTCTCTCTTCCAATCTTCCAGGGTAGCAGAAGTGTAAAATATGTATATTCAGTGAAAAAAAAATGTTTTTCCAGTTTTAATTCTTGCAGTTCTTCCTAGGAAGCCAATTTCAAGTCATCATGTGGTTAATATGGTTGCCAGCAGGTCCAGATGGTACTTATTGGTAGATAGAATTTGATTTTTGACAAAATGTTGGCTGAGCTGAATGGCAATTTTTAGTGTTCAGCTTAGAGTTTGGTAATGTTCTGCATTTTTTCATTTGTTGTTGGGACTGATATAACATTAAGTACTTTTCTAGGCAGGAGATTAAATTCGTTGGGATTGAATTGTAATACTAATAAGCACTAGTGCAAGTTTTGTGTTAATGTTAATCACATAATTTTTGCATTTTTAGGTATGTAATGCACACTTCAGGACTATTAATGATTTGAGATAGAGAAATGCTATGGTCACTCGCTCAAACACTATCCCACAAACACTCCATGTGTATGGCGCCAAATTTCTAATTTTTCAACTCCTCACTTGTTTACTAGTTTTCAAATTAGGGGAATATTTTAATAGTTTTTTTTTTTTAAAAAATATATTTATAACTGGCATCTCAAAAGTCATATGTGCAAAGTGCAAACGGTTGCACTTGTACCTTTGTCTTTTAATTTTGTCAATATGAAGGTTTTGCAATATAATTTCAGTACCATCTTCACACCATAGAAATATACCGCAGATCAGACTTGTCATCTTCAATTAGATTTTCTTTTTAAATAATAAACAAAGCATTTATTGTTAACAAAAAAGGCTGCCATAATCACACTAACAGCTTCCATCATTCTTTTGAATTTTTAGGGTAACTTCAATTTTTTCTGGGCTGTATCGATGGGTGGATAAAATCCACAATGATGGTGACTCATTGGGGGAACTTTAGGCTTCGCCGCACACAAAAAATTCCGCTGGCGGAGGAAGCCATTAAAGTAAATCAAGAACCACAACAATGGAAAAAAGATGTTCACTTGTCTTCCATTAATTCCACTCCAACTTCATCCCGTCGTCTTCCTCATTGTCATCCTCGCCGCCTTCGTCTTCTTTTCCCATGACCACCCCATTGTCTTCTTCCAGTGCACCATCGACAACCACTTCCTCCTCACCGTACTCTCCTTCCTTCTATCGTTGCTCTTGTCTTCACCGGTGTTTGGCTCAATGTCGATTCTTGTTGGAGCCCTTGATGTTTCTAGATGAAGTGTCAAAACACGGGGGGCGAAAATGTGAGATGTCAAAAAGTACAGAATAAAAAAAATGTCGAAACAATCTCAATCTGTTGTACTGTTAGTAGGTAAGAGGTTGAAAAAGAGGGGGACGCAGCACTATACATTGAGAAAATATTTAAGAGAGTGTGTAAGCAAGTGTCTCTAACACTGCTCTTTGAGATATATATTGTCCAACATTTTAAAACACTTTTCGGTCTTATACTTAAGAAGAAGAAAAAAAGAGTACATCCTTTAAGAAAGTTTATTAATTGCATTACGTGATAACTGATAATTTGTTTTTGATGACAAATGAACTTGTGAACATGCCAATTTTACGACTGTATCAAAAGTTGAAAAGATAAATATAAATTATTCAAGAATAAATATAGCTACATTTATTATTGATTTTTTTCTTATATTTAAAACTAATTATTTTGATTTTTTTTTTGTTTATCAACGAGACTGGACTTGTAGGGAGAGTAACTAATTGGAACACACAAACAAATTTTGTTGTGATGGAATCAAAATACGCAAGTCTGTATGGAAAATTGTGTTCATTATATTGACAAATGTTGAATTTGTATTTACTACAAGATAAACTCAGTACATATATTTATTTTGCATGGTATCAAATCCACCATAGCTTATTTAAAAAAATCTTAAAAAAAATATATCCACCTTAGCGGTAGGAGTAATGATATTTTGACATCCATTTGATGACAACTTTGTTGACACCCTTGTTTTTCTCACTTCTTATTGGTCAAAAACAATGGAGAGAGAAAAAGGAAGAGAGAGGATAACAACATCTTGTGAGTATGAGAGAGAAAGTTGTCCAAAAGTTGTCAAAAAGTGGTTGTCAAAATATCATTTCTCTAGCGGTAGTGGTTAAAGGTCTTGCCATTTTCATCCGTGAATTAAAAGGCAGTAGTATATTAGATGTTTTTAATTAGATTTATTGGTATGGACCTAAATCTTAATTACCTTCGACATAATCAAATTTACATATCATTAGTTTGACGAATTCAGAAAACTGTAATGAGAAAAATTGTACCATGATTTCGATCTTGATTGGTTATGCATCCAATTTTGCGTCCCAATGTTGTTTTCTCTATATTTTCAAGAAGCTTGGTATATATTCAAGCTTCCATCTCACGTCAACGTTCATCCCACCGCCTGAACAAACATGTACTTGGTTTTTCTAAATCCAATCCTCAAACATTATACATACAAAATTCTTAACTTTTACTATAATTTCTACCATCTTTTTATTAATGTTTAAGATATTTATTTCCCTTGTCGAAGTAAACGAATAAGCTAATACTAGTTTAAAAGAATAATTGTTTCTCCACAATTCAGCAATCTCAACAATTTATTTATATTGTGCTGTATATGGTGATTAATGTAAAATTGAACAACAATTATTATAACAAACACATTACATAACTCCTCTCAAAATGACAAACAACAACACATTTCATATAATGAGTTGTTAGTTTGTTTCAAAATCAGACTTTGGTGTATGTAATGATTACATTACATATCCCCTAAAAAAATTACATGCATGAGTGATCACGACAAAGTTATGAAATACATAACTAAGTAGTGATCTTACGTATGCATGATGATGTTACATATAATTAAAAGTAGAAGAAGCTAGCAACTGCAGCAATTGCAGCTGTTCCTGCGACGGCAGAGAAGTAGATGCTAGAGGCGGCACTAGGTGGGGGCGCAGTAGCATCGAAGGCACCTGGAGGCACGGGTCCACCAATGGGTCCCGCCACAATACCACCACTTGCTGAAGGAGGATCCCCTTTTCTAGTTCCAACAAGATATTCATCGCCGTCATCTTCAATAGGTGCTGGTGCATCTGCAGCATAGGTAAGGCCAATCATGGCCAACATTACAAGGGTCAGAATAACAACATGCCTTGAACGTGCCATGATTTATTTGTGTTTGTGTTTGCGTTTGTTTGTGTTTGTGTTTGTATTTTTTGTTTACGCTGTTGTTGACGTTATAAAGGAATGTTGGTGGGTTGGAGTATTTGTAGGAAAGGGTTCATAATATACATAAAATTATTATAGTTCAAAGGTATTCCGAAACATGAGGAAAAAACCATTGGTATCAAACACTCTTACACCTCACATTTTGACTATTTATGGAAGTATACATCAACAATATATGGTTATGGTTAGTTTTTTTGCTAGAAATGCTTATGGTTAGTTATAGTCAGAAATTTGCTCAAAATAAAAATAAAAAATTTGAGGTTTCATGTTATTGTCTAAAGAGGGAATGGACTGGTTAGATCTAAATTTCAGCATTTGATTCAATTATTTAAGAGACTAATGCTACATCTCGCGAAACAAAATCCACGAAATATTCACGACAGCCTAATAATTCATGTAGCGCACCTTCCCTTTTACTTCCACCAACCTTTTTATTCCACAAATCACGTGATCCAATGGCTGTTGTTCCTTCGCTATACGTTCGGGATAAAAAGTCTCGCTGTCAATAGCATCACTCATTTGGAAACTTGCAGTCCCAGAACGAGTTGAATATTTCATTTGGCAGCTGTTACATGGTAGGTTGCTTACCAATTACCACAAGAGCAGAATGCATCTTGGCGATCCTCTTTGTAAGTGTAAAGGTACAGCGGAAACGTCGCTGCACGCACTCCATGACTGTCCAAATACTATGTATGTCTGTTTGGTTTAATATTGTTCCGTGTCTCCAAAGGAATCAGTTTTTTTGCTGTTAATTTGCAGCAATGTGCAATGCTTAATTTGAATGAAGTTTTGGATAACAAAGAAAATGGTGAGTTGGAGCGCTTTCTGATTAACACCATGCCACTCTTTAAGGGCAATGGAGAAACAACGAAAACCATGATGATGATTACAACATACCTGAAAATGCATGGAAAAAAAATAAAGGAAGCTGCAAATAATCACTTTCAAGCAATGAATAGTTTGAATAAGGTGCATAGAGTGCCAAAAGTGACGACTTTATTCAATGGTTTCCGCCTCATGAGGGGTGGGAGAAGTTAAACACTGATGGTACTTGTAAGGAGGGTTCGTTGGCAGGGTGTGGTGGTTTGATTTGTGATTCTATGGGTAGTTGGGTGTGTGGTTTCTTTAAAAGTTTGGGTATTTGTAATGCTTTTGTGGCGGAATTATGGGGTGTTTTAGAGTGTTTAAATCTCACAAGTCGGAAAGGTTTTGCGGCTGTAGAGTTATGTGTCGATTCGGAAGTGGTGATTAAAAGCTTACAAAGGGGTACCAGTGTCACAATGGCAGTATGAATGCAATAGGCGGAAGGATTATTAAAAATATTAATCATCTCTTGGAGATGAGTTGGAATGTTCATATTTGTCACTCGTATTGACCGTGAGACTAACAAATGTGTGGATGCTTTAGCCAATCTTAAATGTGTTGCGGGTGATGGGATTGCCAGAATTTAAAATTTGTTCGATCGAGCTTTCTCGGTTGATTAGTGATGATGTTAAAGGAGTCTCTACTCCTCATTTAATTTCTTGTTAGTTTTTCTTTTTTGGACTTAAGCTCTTTTGTATCCCTAAAAAGATCCTCACGACCCTTAAAATTTTGATGACATAATTCATGTCTCTTGAAAAATGAACTTGTAAACATGCCAATATCACAAGAATAACAAAAATTGAAAAAATAAATCTAAATTTAATTCAAGAATAAATTGGGAATAACTATATTTGTTATTGAGTTTTGCTTATATTTAAAACAAATTATTTTGATGTTATACCGTCCTCCTCATGAGCTTAGTTCAGTTGGTATGTACAATACATAATATATGCAAAGGTTCGAGGTTCAAACCCCGTTGTGGCCCTATGATGCATACATGTTCAGTACACAAAGTATGACAAATTTTAAAAATCAAACGTACATTAATATAAAATATGTAGAAAATTATTGAGTAAATTATTGCTGCCGTTTTTGTAGAAACATATGTTTTTTTTGGTGGTGGCGTAGGTTTGAATTGAACTCCGGACATTACATATATTATGCGCAGTCTTTACCAATTGAGATAAGCTCACGAGGACGAAAATATGTTTGAAAGAAAGTAATTCAATTGTGATAAAATTAGTATAATAATATTCCTATATTTTAATTATGTGTGTAACTTCACTTCTATGTTTTAGAGATTTACTTTTTTTTTCCTCCACCGCCTCCACTATTCTCATCTAAAACATGAAAGATAATTGGAATACAATAAAAAATCAAAATATTTTCTGCTATTTTTCCACTGCATGCATGCACATTTTGGCCATATCCACCATCGCAAAAAAAAACCAAGTAAAAATGGATAGGAATCGGTAGGTACACTACAAGTACCATACACGTATTCGATACAAGTACTTCACCATTTTAGAAGTACCCATACTTCAAATTTGTGATCTAAATGGGGGGAGTGGATCCTCTCCAGTGAAGATCTCTCCTGTTTTCTGCAGTGGCTCATCATCCACCTTTAATTACACTCTCTCTCCCTTTTTAATATTACAACACATTATTTCACCTATTTAATGGAGGGCCTGGATTACACATGAGAGAGAAACCACTGGAGACAATCTCCTCCCCTAAATGGGGATATTAAAGCGTTAAAAGACCCTTTGATGTGGGCCATTATTTTAATTTTTTTGGTTTTTATCAACGAAATCGGAGAGAGTAACAACTAATTGGAGCAAGTTTTGTTGTGTTTTTAGTGACAAGTTTTGTTGTTAAAGAATCAAAATCTGCAAGTCTTTATAAAAAATTGTTTTCATTACATTGACAAATAATTAATTTGTATTTTCAAGACAAACTTAGAAATAATTGTATTTTGTGTGTCAAATCTACCTTCACGGAAGTTGTTAAAATATCTTTGCCATCTATGAATAAAAAGTCCATTATATTGACCCTTTTTTATTACATTTGTGTTTGTATGGACCTAAATCTCATTTAAGTTCAACTTAATCAAATGCACATATCACGATTTCATTCCTGTTAGTGTTTGGTTATGCGTCTAATCTCTAAATCTTGCGTCCCATTGTTGTTTCCTCTGCATTTTTAAGAAGCTAGATATTCAAGCTTCCATCTTACTTGCACCACGACCTTCATCCCGCCGCCTAAATTAACAAGTTCTTTCTTTTTATAAATCAAATTATAAAATATTACAGCTAAAAAGTTCTTAACTTTTGTGATATTTACTACCATTCTCTTGACTCGAAATGGGAGCAGGTAAGAAAAATCATTGTCCTCGGCTCGGGCCGAGGAGTGTCCACATGAGTTCGTTGAGGTGTCTACACAGGTTTAATAACGTTCAAGATGTTTTAATTCTCTTGTCAAAGTAAACTAATAATAATTGTTTCTCCATAATTTAATAATAATTGTTTCTCTTGTCAAATTAAATAACTTTTATAATATTTATAAACTAGTACTAGTTTAAATTAATAATTGTTTCTCCATAATTCAATAATCTCAACAATTTATATATATGGTGACTAAATTTGGTCACCAAGCTTAATCTAAAATTGAACAACAATTATTATGACAAACACATCATAACCAGACTTTGATTTATGTAATGATTACATTATATATCCACTAAGAAAATTACATGCATGAGAGATCAAGACAAAGTTAAGAAATACATAACTAAGTAGTGATCATGCATATACATGATGAGGATATATAATCAAAAGTAGAAGAAGCCAGCGATTGCAGCAGTTACAACTGTTCCTGCGATGGAGGAGAAGTAGATGGTAGAGGCGGCACTAGGTGCAGGTGCAATATTATCAAAGGCACCTGGAGGCACGGGTCCTCCAATTGGTCCCGCCACAACATTGATGCCGTTTGCTGAAGGAGGATCCCCCCTTCTAGTTCCAACAAGATATTCGTCGTCATCTTCTTCCCAGTCACTCTCGGCAGGTGCTGGTGCATCTGCAGCATAGGCAAGGCCAATCATGGCCAACATTACAAGGGCTAGAATAACAACATGCCTTGAACGTGCCATGATTTATTTGTGTTTGTGTTTATGTTTGCGTTTGTACTTTTTGTTTATGTTGTTGTTGATGTTATAAAGGAATGTTGGTGGGTTAGAGTAGTCGTAGGAAATGATTCATAATATACATAAAATAAAATTATAATAGTTCAAAGGTATTCCGAAGTGTGAGTATAGCCGTTGGTATCAAACACTCTTACACATCTAATTTAGACTATTTAAAGCTAGTTTTTTTTTTTTTTTTTGGGTTTGTTGCTAGAAATGGCTATGGTTAGTTATAGTGAGAAATTTGCTCAAAATAAAATTTGGGTCTTCATGTTATTGTCTAAAGAGGGAATGGAATAGTTAGATCTAAATTTCTTCGAATCATTTATTTAAGATCCACATCCAACTTAATTCATCTTTCTACTTAAATTAAAGCGTCCTATAGTTGCAACACAACTAAAAAAAATAAAAATAAATTATATTTTGGGTAAATGAAGATTTGGATTCTCTACAACCTAATGATACAATACAACATACTGTAGATTGGGGCAGGAATAAGTTGGTTTAAGCTAGACTTTTTTTTTTGAGGGAAGGTTTAAGCTAGACTTTATAATCGTCAAGTATGGAATAATAACATTATTGAGTAATTTGTTACTTGTAATAAACTTATTTTTAGTTTTAAGATTAGCATTTTTTAAAGTTTGATATGATTTGTTAGTTTTTTTTTTTGAGAAATTGTTAATATATTTAAGGGTTAAATATACTTTTGGTTCCTATAAATTAAAGACTTTCTAAGTTTAGACCTTACTTAATTTTAATATTTTTTTTTGCACACAGGTTCAGTCCTTGACCAAACAAAATTTGTTTAACTAACCTTAAACTCTTAAATTTTTTATCAAATTTTTGCAGACATATTTAGACCATTATAAAAAACTTCATTGATAAAAATAAGTTCAAAGTTTGATTTCCACGCCTATATTTTGGTTACTTTTACCTCAAACTTTTAGCGATTAAAAAAATTCATATTTAATTCATCTAAGAGTAAAAAAAAATTAGCAAATAAGTTTTGTATATTGTTCTAAACATATGTGCAAAAAATTAGTAATTTTTTTTATAGATTTAATGGATAAATAAACAAATTTTATTTTAGCAAGGACAAAGACTGCATGCAATTTTTTTTTTTTGAGGGGGGCATGCAGCTTGTTTGTGTGGACAAAAAAACTATTAAAATTAAGTAGGAAATAACTTAAAAGATGACAATTTTGTTGAAACTAAAAACATATTTAATTGTCTATTTCATATCAACATCTTTAAATAAGTAATTTGATCTATCTTTCAATAGATTTACTAACTAACAAACCAATAAATTTAAATTTTAGATTGATATTTAACATAACATTTTAAAGAATTTCACTTTATACGTAATCATTTTTTGATTCTATTTTAGAACAATATATTTTAATAGCCAAAAATAAATATCGATAAATATGCTTAAATTATTGAAAATGTTAACGCATTTATAATTAAACACAAACTACAAAATCTAATATAATAATATAGAAATAAAAAAAAAATATTATTCACATTTATTTATAATGAAAGAACATAACATAATGCATTTTAGGAAGCACACATAAGTGAAATGATAAGAAATGCACCAAAAAATATGAGGTCCAAATCTCATACCAAGCACACTATTGTGATAAGAAAAGAATCTACAAACCACAATCCCATTGGTCCTCATTTCTCAAAGCTCACTTTACCAAATATACTTCCAAACCCAAAATTCCAACCACTACTTAGAGCCACTTTCTCTCATTGCTCCTCAGGTCCAAAATTCAAACACCGTTCACATTCTCATCTATATCAACTCATCAATGGCATCAACCATCATTGCAATGACCATGATCAACTCAAAGTCCTTGAACACTACTAGTTCACCAAAGTTCCACAACCCAAATAAGCTCATTACAAACCCCACTTCCCTCATTTCCCTCAAGAACCTTCTTCCAAAGGGAATTGCCACAACAGGAAACATTAAACTATCAACTTCCATAGCAGGAACAGCACTAGCAGGAGCAATATTCTCAACACTCTCAACCTGTGATGCAGCTTTTGCAGCACAACAAATAGCTGAAATAGCAGAAGGATCATCAGACAACCGTGGTTTAGCACTTCTGTTACCATTAATTCCAGCCATAGCTTGGGTTCTGTACAACATTCTTCAACCAGCACTTAACCAAATCAACCGTATGCGTAACGATAAAGGAGTTATCATTGGTTTAGGTCTTGGTGGTGGGTTAGCAGCTTCAGGGTTTGTGTCAACACAAGATGCAATGGCTAGTGAAATGGCTGCAATTGCTGAAGCTGCTGGTAGTGATAATAGGGGTCAGCTTCTGTTGTTTGTGGTAGCACCAGCTATTCTTTGGGTTCTTTATAATATTTTGCAGCCTGCTCTTAACCAAATCAACAGAATGAGACAGTGAAACTTTTTCTTATATATAAAAAATAAAATTTAGTTTTTGTTTTGTTGTTGTTATGGGATATATAAATCATTCATTTCTCTTGTAACATGTATATTTTTAATGCTATATAAATCATTCTGTTGTTTGTGTTTTTTTTATCTTTCTGAATATATATTCTGTTAGGAATTAGTTAAGATTGTTAGAGTTGGTTGGCATTTAGTTTGCTAGTTAAGAATCATTCCAGTAGCTGCAGTATGCACATCTTGATTTCATTAGGCTAGCTATGACATAATAAATGCATAAGCAAAATGTGTTGATTAAGTATATCATGTCTTGTAAATTTGTTGAATTAACTGTAAGTAGTTGCAAAGACTAAAACATTTGACATTGAGGGGGCTGTTACAGAATATGTATTGGAATTTGTTTAGCATGTTAAAGTTAGTTAGCATTTAGTTTGGTCGTTAATTGCTCTATACAGAGATCTTACTGTATTATTTTCTGTCTTTTGTTAATATGATTCCATTTGAATCTAAATCTCTCTCAAAGCTTTCCAAGCTTCTTTCTTTTCCTTCAAAATTCTGATTCCTAATACCACTTTCTATTTAGAAACACATTAGGGTAGTATATAAGGTGAATCTAACTTGTGTAACTATAGTCCCTCAAGAAAGAAAAAAAAAATGTAACTACAGTGTTAGGCTGTTAGCTTGGCGACGGTACTATGAGTAATGTGATTCCTTTGATCTTATACTAGAGACTAGAGTCATCAACCTAATTGATATGTAAAGCTTGCACTTCATAAGTCAATCTTTCTTAAGGCATCATATTTAGAGAATATATGATTGTCATTTAGCTCATTATTAGAAATTAAATTTCATGCTCACAAATTTACTTAAACGTCATATTTATTTATAGAAAATTATATTGGATGTTTTTAAAAAATTTGGAAAATTCTATGGTGAAGTCATGAGAATGACTTTTCTGGTGAAGTTAACACTATAACATCAAAAATGTAGTGAGTAACACCCCACTCTTTGTACAATGACATCAAAAGTTCAGTCCTCATAGTATCATCAATTCATTAGATTAACAAGATTACACTTAATCTAATTTTATCCTACCTTGTTTTAAGCGTAACACCCCACAAAGTGTAACAATTAAGATTTTATCATCAACTCTGTTTGCATGTTAATAATTTTTAAATTACATTTGTGTTGGTATGGACGTAAATATCATTTACGTGCAACTTAATCATTTTTTTTGGGTACAAGCATCATAATCAAATTTACATATCATGATTTCGATCCCGTTTGTTTATGCGTTAAATATTATAAATGAAAAATTCTTAACTTAATAATATTCACCGTCTGTTCTTTCAAAAAAAAAAATAAAAATATTCACCGTCTGTAATAATGTTAAGATGTTTTATTTCTCTTGTCAAAGTAAACCAACAAAAACTAGTCACCAAGCTTAATGAAAAATTGAACCTCAATCATTATGACAAACACATCAAAACCAGACTTTGGTATATGTAACGATTACATTACATATCCACTAAAAAATTACATGCATGAATGAGGACATATATATAATCAAAAGTAGAAGAAGCCAGCGATTGCAGCAGTTGCAGCCATTCCAGTGACGGAGGAGAAGTAGACGGTAGAGGCGGCACTAGGTGCGGGCGCAGTACTATCGAAGGCACCTGGAGGCACAGGTCCACCGATGGGTCCCGCCACAATACCACCGCTTGCTGAAGGAGGATCCCCGCTTCTAGTTCCAACAAGATATTCATCGCCGTCATCTTCAATTTCAGTCGGGGAAGGTGCTGGTGCGTCTGCAGCATAGGCAAGACCAATCATGGCCAACATTACAAGGGCGAGAATAACGACATGCCTTGAATGTGCCATGATTTATTTGTATTTGTGCCTGTGTTTGTGTTTGTGTTTGTACTTTTTTGTTTACGTTGTTGTCGATGTTATAAAGAAATGTTGGTGGGTTGGAGTATTCGTAGGAAAAGGTTGATAATATAGTATATACATTTTATAGTAATCCGAAGTGTGAGGAAAACTGTTGGTCATTTGAAATTATAAAAATATTTTAGAACCTTTTGATTTCAATAACATGAAGATAATATGATAATGGAACAAACATGAAATGTTAAAACCAAAATGTAATTTTTTAATAGATAGAAGAGTGAATTCAATTAGTCTCTCACAATTTTTCGCAAATCAATTCAATCCCTGACAAAAAAATCTAAAATAATTAATGACAATTTCATACTAAGAATAAATTAATCGCTAACTCATTATGTTAAGGGAGTAATTTGAGAACTAAATCTCTAACTTTATTGGCCTTAATTAGGGCAGGTTCTTGTTCCCACATAAATATAACACAAATAGTGAAATAACTTTGTATGGTGACTTTTTTAGGGTGCACAAATTGTACACAAACATACATTTAACCTTTGATTTATCATTTGAAAATTGAATGGTATGGATGTAGTGATGTTCTAAATGTACAAAAAGTGTTTCTAGAATGAGGCTTAAATAAAATGTAAACCTTTCTTATAAAAAAAATACATAATAATAATTTTGTCTATTCTTTTTTTTAGGGAAAAAAAATCTTTTTTGTCAGCTAATTTGGCCATTTTTTTTTCATTAACAGCGTGAATGTAACGAATAATTTAAAATATATATTGCCTTTTTTTTTCTTTCTTCCTTTTACTTTTTTCTTGACATGTTAATCATTTAATAAAAATTTCTTTTTTGTTTTCTTTGACAAAAATAAAAATTTCTTTTTTGGTTTCTACACATTATTTTCGTATTAGGTAATTATATTTAAGGCACTGTCCGACATTAAAGATGAACATCTCTTTTATATAGGATTTGAATTTTAGTTCGTCATGTTACGAGAGTCTAGTTTATTTTGCTAAACTGAATTCTTTAAAATTTAATAGTAACTAATAATTCATAAAAAATGACAGAAAAACCATACAAAGTTGAATATGAGAAAATAGGTTTATTTGTACACAATGTCAAATAAAAGTTGAGAAAAAATTTAAAAAATTTACTCACAACAAGTTAACCGTTATTTATATTTATATATTTTATTGTTATTTTTTATAAAAAAAAATCAAATATCCTCAAGAGATTTAATACAGCTGCATTTTTAAGACTGGATTAAAAGTTAGGACATTTGATTAAGCTGCTAGAGAGTTATTATCATTGTCCTCGTGAGCTTAACTTAGTTGGTAAAGACAATGCATAATATATGCAAGGTCCGGGGTTCAAACCTCGGCCACCACCACAAAAAACAAAAAAAAAAGAGAGTTATTATCATTTCATTTAAACTCTCTTGATTATATATTTTATTGTTCTAGTATTTATAATTTAAATATATTTTTTATTTGATAAACACATGCATCCCAAAAATACACTTTCAACGGTTGCAAATTTCACCATTACATCCTAACCATTGATTTTCAAATCGTAAAATTGAAGGTTAAAGGAGTGTTTGTGCATGGGTACACAACAAGTTTAATAATTTGTGTGCCCTAAACGTTACCACTTTGTATTGAGTTCGCGGAATTACACAATACAAGAGAAATTGATGGATATAGTGTAAATGGACATATAAGAAACTTGTAGAAAGATAGAAGAAGACTTACTCTCTACTAGAGAGTATCAAAGAGAGATGAGAGATTTTCATCATTTTTCATCATCCCTTTCTTTCTATTTATTGCTCCCTTATATAGAAGTTTAAGTGGATATTTTCTTATGAGAATTATCTCTTAATTGTTGGATCAAGTGACACATGTCTCTTTTCTCTAATCAATTGTTGATTACACTTTGATGATTGAGCTTTGCTTATATTTGGATCATAACATTCTTGTTTCCACATAAATATTTTTTTGACTTTTGGTCGATGGGATAAATTGCTGGAGAATCCCACTAATCTTGTATCTGAAGACTCTCCTTCCCATATGCAGTGGTGTCATTACTATTACTACTGTTGAAATGGACAACCCACCTAGAGTCGCATTTTTAGGGGTCCTAGTATAGTTAACACTATAAAATATTTTCTTATAAAAAAGAGTATAAAACATAAAACATTTATATACACTTGTAAAATGAAAATAATTGATCAAGTGAGGGAGTTGTGGTTTTCCTTACTATACCTAGAAAGTCTTGTAGACTTCTTGTTGCTGCTGCATTCGGCTTGATCATAGTGATTGGATCGAACTTATGCAATCTCTGAACGTTTTAGGTTTGTGTCATCGTTTCTATTTCAATCCAATATTAATGTGTTCTCAAGTTATGTTCAATTATTCATCTAGTATTTTTTTTTTCAAAGAATTATTCATCCAGTGTTTAATAACAAAAAAATGTCCGAGGACGAAAATTATTTTATTAGAAATCTAACACATGAATCTAACTTGTGTAACTTCTTTTTATGAATATAGAGTTCTTTGATGAATCTGGGAAGGTAGATTCAACACTGGACAATTATAGTGGATGTTTTTAATTACATTTGTGTTGGTATGGTCCTAAATCTCATTTACGTGCAACTTAATCATTTTTTTTTTGGGTACAAACAACATAATCAAATTTTCATATCATGATTTCGATCCTGTTTGGTTATGCGTCCCATTTGTTTTCTCTGCATTTTCAAGAAACTAGATATTCAAGCTTCTGTCCCATTGTTATTGCCTCTGCGTTTTTTTAAGAATAATGTTAAGATGTTTTAATTATTTCTCTTGTCAAAGTAAACTAACAAACTAATACCGGTACTAGTTTAAAAGAATAATTGTTCCTCCACAATTCAACATTCTCAACAATTTATATACGTACTATTTATAGTGATTAAATCTAGTCACCAAGGTTAATAAAAAATTGAACCACAAATCATTATTACAAACACATCAAAACCAAACTTTTTTATTTTGTTGCAGATCAAAACCAGATTTTGGTATATGTAACGATTACATTACATATCCAATAAAAAATTACATGCATGAATGATCAGTACGAAGTTAAACAATACATAACTAAGTAGTGATCAGACATATACATGATGATGATATATAATATCAAAAGTAGAAGAAGCCAGCGATTGCAGCAGTTGCAGCCGTTCCTGCGACGGTGGAGAAGTAGACGCTAGAGGCAGCACTAGGTGCGGGCGCAGTACTATCGAAGGCACCCGGAGGCACGGGTCCACCGATGGGTCCCGCCACAATACCGCCGCTTGCTGAAGGAGGATCCCCGCTTCTAGTTCCAACAAGATATTCATCGCCGTCATCTTCAATAGGTGCTGGTGCATCTGCAGCATAGGTAAGGCCAATCATGGCCAACATTGCAAGGGCGAGAATAACAACATGCCTTGAATGTGCCATGATTTATTTACGTTTTTGTTTGTGTTTGTGCTTTTTTGTTTACGTTGTTGTTGATGTTATAAAGGAATGTTGGTGGGTTTTATTTGTGGGTTGGAATAGTCGTCGGAAAAGGGTTGATAATGTACATACATTTTATAGTAATAATCCGAAGTGTGAGGAAAGCCGTTGGTCATTTGAAATTCCAAAAATATTTTATAACCTTGTGATCTCAATAACATGAAGATATATATAATATGATAATGGAACATATACATTTTTTTTTTTGAAAGAAATGGAACATATACATGAAAGGTTAAAACCATAGTGTAATTTCTTTAATAGATATAAGAGTTAAATAAATAAATTTTCAATAAATAATTACTGATTTTCAATAAAAACTTGCTACTTTTAGTTGTTTTAACAAGTGCAATGTTGCACATCTTTATCTTTATATAATACAAAAACATACTTCTTTGGGTAAAAGTACACGTGGCGTCTCAAGTTTCTCTCAAGCATTTATTGCTCCTCTAATAAAAATGTTCAATGCATTGTACATTTGATCAAGAAAGTTGCCTTAATTACGTTTTGTGTATATTACATTCATTCCATTTATTTAAAATGAAATAATTATATGTATTCTGTACATTTAAATTGAACCATATTGTCAACACCAAAAAAATATGTAAAACAACACCAAAAAAAATTGAACCATATTGTCTTATCACCGTAAACTAAATTATATCAAGATTAGAACAAGAAGAATAAATATTTTTTTTCTTTTTCGACTCTAATTTCGAAAAATTATTATTGAAAATTTTCAAATGTTCATTCTCACAGTTCCATGTTCTATGCTAAATTATTGTAGAAAATTTTCAAATATTCATTCATCAACTCTCCTCCTCATATATCGCCACAATCCCATGTTTTATGCTAAACTATTATAGAAAAATAATCAATGTCTTCAATGCTATTAGTGTAGAATCAATATTACCCTTGATTTCAAAGAAATCAATCTCACAGTTTATGCAAAGTATCATTCTACCCACGATTAGTATATAAAGGAAGCATTGCTACATTCAAGAACTGCCACATTCGAAATCACTATTTTCAACCTTATTCTCTTTTCCTTTATCCCTCAATACTCATTCTATGTATTGCTAATATTTATTTCTTATTCTTAATTTTCTTTTTGTTGTGATTTTTATCTTGCCATTTTCTTTTTTGTATTTTTCTCTTTTTTCCGATGCTTATACGTTTTTTGTTTTCTACCGGATTTTTATCTTATGTGGAAGTCAATCAAGAAAAAAGAAGAAATGCATCATGTATCAATTAAAATGTATATGAAAGATTTTGCTATTACTACGGTCAAATATAACCGCTTTCAACCCCCTTCTATTTATTTTAATACCTTAATACTCGCTAATTTTTCTATCTCTTGATACATTCATATGTTCTTTGTTTAACATTTCTTTTTTTTTTTTATTTCTTATGTTGCTATTTTACTTTTAAATATTTTTCTCTTTTATATTTTATTTTGGTGCTTAAATTTGATTTATTCTTTATTTTTCCTATTTATACTTGAGAGGGAAACAAACCGGTAGACAAGAAGAAATGCATCACTGTTGAGTCGAGATCAAACTCGAAGTGGATTTTAACTTTGGAGTGGTAATAACTTGAGAGGGAAACAAACCGGTAGACAAGAAGAAATGCATCACTGTTGAGTCGAGATCAAACTCGAAGTGGATTTTAACTTTGGAGTGGTAATAATAAAAAGAGTAGTGATATTTGCGCAATCAATTTTGTGACAACTTTTAGGATAATCTTCTTACTATCTCTTCTAATTGGCTAACCAAAATCAGTTAATAATTTAAAGATTGGAGATTTTTTTTTCCTTTCTCATATCCAAATTCAAATGTTAATATAAGATAGCATCTTATATACGCATATTCTCTCTAGCAAGCTCCACAAATATTTGGATTCTCTCTAACCTATTAGAACATAAATAAACTGCCTTAGTGGATTGTTTTAATATAGTTCCCCAATTTTTTTTAAATGGTTCGTTATCAAAAAAAAAAAAAAGTAGAATTGCTGTAATAGCGCATAAAAAAAAATTAATATCTAAATTTTGTAGTTTAAAGAACGGCACTGCTATATATTGCAAGTGGTTCGTGAAACTACTATCACGATACTAAGCATTGCCCCTTAAAGCATAAAAAATAAAGTACACTTGATACTATTCATTGGTAAACATAATTAATATGTTAAATTAACATTTTTAATACACCTCGATATGACTAATACACAAACCAAATAATCGAGTTCAAATGGTTAATAAGTTCTCTAAGGACATGTTGAATGAAAAAACCCGGATTACTATGGGTTAACACAAAACATCACTAACACACGCATACTCATCTAAATAAAGCTTGCTTATTGGTTATTGCGTAGTCACTCATTCATATTAGAACGTATATTTTTTTAATAAGTTTCAACACATATTGAATCACATGCATGATACATATTAAAATTTGTCATTTATTCTAATTGCTTAATAGTGAAAATTTGTCAAAAAACATTAACTTACAAGGTGCAAATTAACCAAATTTTCTTCTTACTTTTAATTGCTAATAAATGCATTACTTTTCCTAAAAAATGCATTGCTTTTCAATTCATGTAAGCGATCAGGAAAAGTAACTAATTAGCCTTTAATTTTAGCAGATTCCATCACTTTTTCTATTCTACGATCCACAAATCATACGCAATTGCTTATGTGATTTTTAGTCATATGTGGTTTTTTAACAAGACCATAATCATTTTTTTTGGTAGTGAAGACCATAATCATTTAGAATTACTGAATTCTTTTCTAACGTGTCTCTATTAATCTTAAGTTACTGTAAATATAGCTTCCAATCTAAACGTTTGTCATAGAAATAGAATAGTGATCTATCTTCTACCAGTTTTATATTTCTTCAACCTGTTTTTTGTGTGATAGTTGATAATTGATTTTTTGGTTTTGCTTATTTTTTCTATTTTTCATGTATGGTTGATTTGTGGTAACTATAAACTAACATATTATTCTACTATAGGTTTGTTTAACTATTGTTGGTTTATCAATTAAACCATGTGTACGTAGTTGTATCTCTCTCTTTGTTGTTTTCACTTTTGTGTTTAGATGCTATCTTATTCGGTTTTTAAAAAAAAAATTGCTAACTACTTTGTTATTTGTTCACTTTGTTTTCATGATAGCCAATATACGATATAACTTAGCAGTTAGCAATTCCATCTCACGTGATCTTATGGCCTTTTCCTCAACACAGTTCATAATAGATCACAATAAGACATAATTGAATAATTCAAGGATGTAAACATTAACTCACAATTCTCATGATATAGCTATATTCTATGAAGCCAAACGCAAACACGACACAAACACCAATATGGATAATAATCTGAGAAAATGATGTAAGTCAGTGTCACCATAAGTGTCATAGGCTATATGACTATATTTTTTTTAATCTTGTGGAGCAAAAATAAAAATAAAAAATAAATAAATAACTATACGTATTCTAAAGCGTCAATGACATCAAAATATAAAGCCATGACTTTTCCCTCAAAAAAAATAAAGCCATGACTTTTGGAGTGAATGACTAATGACAAATCTTATATGCAGAAGAATAAGATCATATATAGTCTTGAGTACGGTAAGATTATATTGAAGGACTTCATGTTGTATTGGCAAGATTTTTTTTAAAGGATGTTGTATTTGTGAGATAGGAGTTTTTTTTTTTTTTTTGTGGTGGCCGGGGTTTGAACCCCGGACCTTGCATATATTATGCATTGTCCTTATCAACTGAGTTAAGCCCACTAGGACAGATAGGAGTTTGAAACATTGCAAGTTACACTCATAGTCAAAATAAAATGCTAATTATCACTTTATGCTAAAAGATTTAAATTTCAAAGAAAAAATGAAAGCAAAACTCCAGTTAAAAAATTAAAGAAACTTCATTTCACTTCTGACAAGTACAGTAGAAACTCTTTAATTTAATACTCGGTAAATTAATAAACTCTCTAAAATAATAAATTAATAATTCATAAATTATTAAATTCGATAAAAAATTGAAAAACTCGATAAAATAATAAGATAATAATTTTTCGGGAGATCCCTTTATAATTTTCGGTCCCAAGAAAATCATAAATTAATAATTCATAGAAACTGAAAAAAAAATATATTAAGAATACATTGAACACATTTGTTCCTCTTGTTTATATTTACTGTACTTCAAAAGTCATTATTGATTTCCAATGCATATGAACACAGTAGTTACTAATTTACGTTGAGTCCCAAGGTTCGCTGCAACGTAATTCTAAGAGGCATAGACTAATTTGCCTTTTTGTTTGGTATGTACAGTAAAATTACTTAAAAACTCTTTAAATTAATAATTATTAATTTATCGATAAATTAATAACTCTCTAAATTAATAAATTTCTCCGGTCCTGACATTATTAATTTATAGAGTTTTAACTGTACGTTCATTTAGTATTAGATAGATTTCTAGATTCACATGTTCTCTCTTCGTGTGTAATCAAAATTTTCTAAAGGATGATGATTTCAAAAATAACGGTTATTTCAAGCATAAATCTAATCAAGTAAAAGAGGTAAGGAGATCTTTTCCATTAATCTGGCCTTCAAGAATTTTTTTTTCCATTAATTTCAGTTATTTTCCTTGACTGAATTGTTTTTATTGTCATGTTGAATTTCATTTGACAATAATATTGCATTTTGAATTATCTCCCTTTATAGATTTCTAATTTGTTAGTAATTAATCAAATGAACTGTATTCATCAATAAGACCAAATGCACCCACAACAATATACAAGAGTATAAATTCCCTCAAAAAAAATATACAAGAGTATAAATATGGAAAAAATCATATAATAATAACAACAACAACAACAACAACAACAACATTTTGCAGGAGAACTAAATGATATCCCGTGATTTTTTAAATTTCAATTTTACTGATTTTCTATAAAATTTGACTTGAAAAAAAGAGCATGTTATGTTTTTTCATAGCACATAAATGTCTTTTAAGGTAATTTTTTTTTATATATTTATGACTAATTTAAGAAAGAAAAAGGTATACTGGATAATTCTTTAATGATCATTGCATGATAATGACTATTGAGGTATACCATTTGATGTTTTTATTGAATAAAACAAACACCATAAAAAATTCATGAGAAGAGCAAAAGGAAGTTAGAAAAAAGAAAAGGATTTAAAAATAATTTGAACATGAGAAAAATGATAAGGAAAAAAATAAGGTGTATGGTTTGATTGTGAGAGTATAAGGAATAAAGTGATTTGTTGGTAATCTAATGAGTTTGTTGAAAGAGTTGAAGATTTTTGGATATTATATTACCAAGAAATTAGACTTAATTAAAAAAACTCCACCAAAGAGAAAATGTGAAGGAATTTTTAATAATAAAGGTTTAATAAAAAAAATAGTATGAAACCAAATGACATCTCAAAACTAAATTTTAGGATAAAAATGACATCCAAACACAAACAAAATAATTCATCTTAATGTTGGAACTTCGGGGGAATCTACACTAGGATGAATCATCATATTAGACTAAGAGTAACCATATAAGTGTGATTGATATCACATCTTCACTTCAAATGTCTAATAAGCATCTATTTTGTTAACATAACACATTTACATTTTTCTATTGTCAGATCCCACCAAAGAACAAAGTGAAGGAATTTTAAATAACAAGGGTTCAAGAAAAAAATGCACCAAAGTGAATGACATACGTACAAGAACTAAAATTTAAGATAAAAGAATTTAGCATATGACATCCAAAAATGAACAAAAGAATTCACCACAATGTTGGGACTTTCAGCGGAGTCTATACTAAGTTTGATAATCGCATTAGACTAAGAGCAACCACACAAGTGATATTGACACCACATTTGTATTCAAATCTTCAAGATATATATTAGGTATAAGGATCGTCTCACTTATACGCTTCTTATTGTCTACTCATGCATCTAATGTGAAACTTTAACTCACATATGACATATGACATATTAACATATCTCTCTTTATATGTGAGACTCTCTGCATCTGTGATATGGTAACGTAACCAAATAAGATAATATAAAGGCATAACAAAAGCTTAAGATATATAAATTAAATAAATGACATGTAAAACTTAACAAAGAATTTATCTCAATGTACAATACAAGTGAGATTGACGCCACGTCCTCACACAAAATCTTAAGACATTAGGTAAATGAGTCGTCTCACTTATATGTTATTAAAACTCTTTAATAAGGTCAAACAGAGGCACAACATCTGTAAAAAAAGGTGGGTTAGTACGTAGTGGTTTCATGAAGGAAGATTTATGTACCTTTCTTACATGAGAAGAGAGACAAAAATTATAAATAAAAAAACAAATACGGAGGTTTATGTACCTATATTTGTCATAATATTCTACCCATTTCTGAAAATTTTTATTAAAAAATATAAAGGTTAGACATGAGTAGACTGAAAAGTATGGACTAATTTTATGGATGGAAAAATTTTGGAGGGACTAAAAACCTAAAGAATTTTTTAGGGGAATTAAAATCAAATGTTTGTATATTTAGGGGGACCATTTACTTATTTGACCAAAAAAATTAAGCAAATGGAATCCAAAAACTAACAAACCTAGAATCATAAAGTTCCGAGTTCTGAGGGAGTCTACAATTGGTTGGATCATTGTATATAGCTAAGAGAAACCCCGCAAATGAGACTAACCACATCTTCATCCAACAACTTAACTTATATGTTGCTCAATTTCTACTATTGCAAATAATAGAGAACTTCAAATACACATGACACATTTACATCTCTCCCTTAAATGTGAGACTCTATGTCTATGATCTGGTGAAATAGCTGAATAAGGTGTCGTAGGTACAAATGGTAAAAAAATGTGGGTTGGTGGCGATTTCATAGAAGGGTATTTTTTCTCCTTTCTTTCATGAGAAAAGAGAAAGTAACTTAGAAAAGGATATAAGATGAAAAAGGAATTTAAATATATAAAAGAAATGATAAGGGAAAATAACGAGTTATTGGTAATTTTATGGGTTTGTTGAAAGAGTTGGATATTGTTAAGTAACTATGATACCAAAATATTAAACTCATTAAACAAATTCAACATCAATTTCAAATGTCTAATAAGCACGTATTGTGTCGACTCAACATAACACATATTTGGTCAAATTTCACATTGACACCACATTTTCATTTAAATTCTTTAGGTCTATGTATATGATCATCTTACTTATAAGTTATTCAACATCTATTGTTCCATCCATCGTAGAAATTTAACTCAAATTTGATACATTAACATCTCTCCCTCAAGTGTGCGGGTCTCCGTGTCTGTGATTATGTGACATAGTCAAATAACGTCAAACGAAGGCACAACATGGTCAAAGTAGCGATTTGATTCTAATTTAATATAGGGGGTTTATGTTCTTTTCTTTCATGAGAAAATAAAATGAAAACTAGAAAAATAAATATGATGAAAAAGAAACTTGAGATCAAGAAATATATATGTCTAATAAAAAGGAAACTTTAAATTCAGAGATTGAGTGAGTTGCCGGTAATTTTATGAGTTTATTGAAGGAGTTAGATATTTTTGTATGATTAATTTAGAAAAAAGTTAGACACATAAAATTGGATTTTTAATTGTGTCTAATGTTTGGATTTTCATAATGTTTGGATTTTCATGGGAGACTACGTTGGGTTGTTCAACATCTACTCTTTCTTAAACTGTAATTTTAACTCACTTGACACATTAACATCTCTTCATTAAGTGTCAGAGTCTTCGTGTTCGTGATTCATCACCAAGAACCACTCCTTCTCTCCTACAATATTAAACCGGGACATCATACAGCTGTTGGCCCTTATGGGGAGCAAACACTGGTGTGGATTGACATATTTGAGAAAGACCAACCACACAAGTGAGAGAAATATCACATCTTTATTCGAAATTTTAAGACTTAAGTATGTATTTTGTCACTTATTTGTTGTTCAATGTGCACTCTTTTTATCCAATGTTAAGTTTTAAATGACATTTGATACATCACAATATCATCTCCCTTAAGTATGACGAAATTCTAGCCCGTGCTTGGCACGGGTGTCCATACTAGTGTTAGACAAACCTTTAATATTAAGCCACTAATCAGTAGTGTGCAGGTGTGTGTCTATATATAGACACACCATTAATTACAATACTATATGCTACATATTGATTTTTAAAATTTAAAATTTAAGGTTTGATCTAGTGCTAAAAACATAGTCCTTGAATTTAAAGGTTCCAAATTCGAGCCCGCTAATACCATTGTAGCGAAGTAAATGTAAATACGTATTTTTTGAGATCAAAGATCTTTCCTACCTTAGACTAAGACATCATCCTCTCATCCTAAATTTTACGCACCAAAAATTATATTATATCTATACTATATATAAAGGGAATACATGGTTTTATAGTGGATTTTTCACTTTCATTTATACCCTTAAATAAATATGCATATAAGATTGATATCTTGTTGATGTCATTAAAAAAAAAAGAATTTATATAATATTTGTTATATTAGTTTCATAAAAATTACTGTTGGTAATTTATACGCATTAACACTAATAATATTTATTAGCGAACGTTAAATATTTTGCACCCCTGAGTTCGGGTCCTGGCTACGCCACTTACGGGGAGTCCTTTATTTTACAAGAACCCCTACCTATTAAGGACCCCCATTGGAGGAAGAAAAGGAGAGGTATCTATTAGTTACCAGCAACTATATAAAGACTCTCTTTTCAACAAGTAAAAAGTCCCAATATTAAAATATAAAATAAAGTATAAAAAAGTAGTGTGCACCATCTTCGCGTGATTCTTTTTCTTTTCAATTTGTTTTTGTTTATTTTCTAAATGCACATTTTAAAGTACATGTTAGTGGATCTATTTAAAGACTTTTTTTTTAGTTTAGTACCATTTGAGACATTGAGTCTTTAAAATGTACTTTTATTTAAAAATTATAAATAAATGACATGTATATGTATGACTCATTTAAAGATAGTTTACTACCATTGTGGATGCTCTTAAGAAGGGTATATTTTTTTTAAAATTTTTTGGTCGATGGGTATAAATTGCTGAAGAATCCTACTTATCTTGTATTTGAAGACTCTCCTTCGCATATATATACAAACTAGTATAGTGACCCGTGCCAAGCACGGGGAAATAAAAAAAATTTGATCAAATGTATAGATTTTATATTATGTTATCTTAAAGTTATAAATGTGGTTATAATTTAAATTTGATATGGAAAAAAATATCATCTTAATTTTGTTAATTTTGTATATATTTTGAAATATCTAAACATTGCACATAACGATTAAAGTATTTGGATTTATACTTATACTAATTATTTGTAGTATAAGATGTATTCATTGTTAAACTTAGCATATGCAATATTTTTGCAAAAATACGCCGACGTACTGTATATTATTATTTGTTGACATAATGTATTTTATTAATCATTAAAACTAAAATATTTGTATTTTTTTTATATAATAGTCAGTGTCAGATGTATACACCTAGTCTGTGAATGCAAACGTTAAATTTTTTACGGGTGTGTATAAATATAGTTTGGGCTACAGAAACGCCAATTGTTATTTGTTTTTATTTTTTACAAAACAAATGGTCTAATGTAAATATTGTATTTTAGGGTAACAACGATGTAAAAGAAAAAGTTCCGCGTATTGTTATACCTGAAAAGTGCATCAACTAAAAGTCAATAGCAGGAGGATCTGCTTATATAGAAATTGCATGTCCTGTAATGACCAGTCTGCCTTACAAAGAAATTAAAAAAAAAACGACTTCCAAACAATACGCAACTTTAGTTTCCTAAGTTATAGCAACATCAATTCTAAAACATAATCAATGATCATACTTTTTGAAAAACTTCGCGATACACAACATTTGTGGTCTCCTTTTCATCCAAAGATGAGCAGCTTCAAACCTTTTCTAGAACTAACTCGAGAGACAGCGACATAGAGTTGTACATGCGTGAACACGGGCTTAGGAAGATAAACTCTCACTCGAGATAAAGATTAACCCTGATTTTTATTTACTGTCATTGCAAAACAAAGTGTCAATGGAAATTTTGTTTGTGCCTGAATTTGAAGGGTAGTCCTGGATCACTCGGAATAAGATTCATCCCGGGAATGAATACCCTGGTACCTACCCTTTTTCCTGTAATTACGGTAGCAGCTATCGTGCTCTTCCCTAGATGTGTAACTGTCAGCCTCGTACCATTACACAGTCCATTGGCCTGATCGATGTTTCTCATCAGCATAACTGGACATCCCACCTTTAGTTTCAACCAGTGATTTGGAATTCCAGAGCTCTTAATACCATTAAGAAACTCCGTTGTGAACCACTCGCTTTGGACATCAGAATTTTCACCCGATCGACAAACAGAATCAGAGCTTAAATACTCTTTCTCTTCACCTGGAATCAGTGACATCATATATTCGTTAACATGCTCAACTGAATCAAGCGTTGGTGCGAGTATTCCCCTTTCTTGGAAAAATAGCGGGTCACCAAGGTTATCATTCAAATCGGGATACACAAAGTCTATAAGTGACATCAAAGGATTTGTTGTGTCCGACATGAGCAAATCTTCAGGAATTTCTACCTTCATTTCACCATTCTCATCCGAAGTGTCGTTGTCGTCTCCAATTGAGAGTATCCACTTGCCAAAATTAGCAATTTCTTCCTGCTCCGCAGGTACCGAAGATGCACCCAATCTCATATTAACAGTAAGCCTCAACACATTACAATAAGCTCATATCTTTGATGAATTGATTGTGGCATCAACAATATTCTGCCTCGTTCCTTTTCGGACAACATGCAATATCTGCCTGAAATCACCACCTAAAACTATTGTCATTCCACCAAAAGTCTAACCTCATTTAGGGGATCGTTCTTGGACATGATATCACGCAATGATCGGTCAACTGCCTCAAAACACCATTGGTGCATCATTGGAGCCTCATCCCAAATTATCAACTTTGTAGCACGCACCAGATCTGCTCTAGGACTATCCTTTTCCATCGTAAGCATTCAATACAATTAACCCCTTCGATCTAACAGCAGCCGATAATGTTTTCCATATAAAGGTTTTTCCAGTACCACCGTAACCATATAAGAAAAAGAAACCACCGTCGTCAGAACCATGATCTTGTCATGCACACATCTTTGTTCATCAGTCAGCATCAATAACAGATCAGTGTGTGTCTTTTCCAGATCAACTTTGTTGTAATTTAGCTCATCAACGATAATCTTGTTTGTGAAAGTTGGCATGTCTGCTGCGTTTGGCATGGGCATAAATTTGAAGTCAGTAAGCGACCGTCTGTTTTCCTGAAGTAGCATTTCAATTTCAATCAAACACAGGTTATTCATGTCATCGTCACCGATATGCAGATTTTCATATTAAATGTAAAGTCACGAAATTAATATTAACACCTGAAGAAAAATGATAGTAAGAGAATATATGCAATGCAACAGAAAAAAATGATATTAAAGTCACGACTCAATTCTTAATCGAAAAAAGCTTCTCCAGCTTAACTCAAACTAAAAAAATAAGCTTATTTGTAAAGGATTTCCCAAGCCATTATTTATTTAACGCGAAAATAAATAGATATAGGAACTGCTACAAAATGATGTCATGATAGCTCGCTAATCTAGATAACATGAAAAAATAATCAATTAAAGAACAGAAAATGTGATCAAATTAACCAAGATATACATAGTGGAAAAGCTATATATGATAGTTTTGTGGCGTTGGCAGTAGGTCCTGCATTAACCTTATGATGTTTGCATTATCTATGGGTGTGTTGGTGTCAATTTTGCGCTGCTACTACGTGATGTAGCCGCTGGCTGGGAGGCTTCTGTGTGTGCATAATTGTTGCTGCGTCCGCTTGGCTTTTTTGTTTTTTAGTTGCAGGTATTTTGGCTTGTTGTAGTGCAGCTGCGATTTTTTAGAGGATCTTTGTGGGCATTAGATTGTTAGACAGGGGTACTCTCGTGTAGGTAGCACCACAGTTTGTCGTGGTACTTTGCTGGGTTTGGTCTTTGATTAAGGCAACCTAGTTTACACCTTGGCCTCATGATTTTTTTGGTGCAGGCGTGTTGCCTTTGTTGGTTCTTGTATTCATCCTCTGTTCATTTCTGCGAGTGCTTGGCGTTTCCTATGCACTCTCAACGAAGAATAATATTTGTCGTCTAAAAAAAATAGTGAAAAGCTCTCTGGTGTGTCTACTTTGTTAGGTAGCCTTGAATTTATTTTTGTTTTACTTAAGTTATTATTTTCCTACGTGCATACACTCGTATTTAAATCCTTTCATTCTATTCTATATATTGCTGTATAAACCCGTTGTCATGAAATAAAAAAATATTTAATAGTGTATTTGTTTATTTTTTTTTGAAAGAATATTGTATTTGTTTATTATCACTACTTAAATAGATAAATATATTTATTGAGATAGGCATAAAATACTTTGAGCACGACTGTGTTAAACATTTTTCTAAACTGTGCCTTTTTAGCTAGAGAAAAAAATGCAAAAATTAGATCGTAAAGAAAACAAAAATGGTGCATAGATTTCGTAATAAGTACAATAGACATTACCCGGAATATTCAGATGCTTCCTAAGTTCAAATAAGATACCATTGGACAGTAATTGTCATGTCGCAGCCCATACTATATCAGGGCTCGTCATTGTGCTAGTGGTTAAGAGATGCACAAACAACCAACGCAATTGATGGCCTGATCCTAACTCACCATTTTCCGTGATACCATCTATAAACTCTCTGTCGTCGTCAAGTAATCCCAAAGCAGACCATGCTTCCTGGAACGTGTCATAGGTATGGCCATTAGTTGTTTTTATGCATCTATATCCCATGCAACCCTTCTGAACAGTCAATAGTATCCTCGTGTAGTACAACTCCCCTATACCAGGCGGCATGTAATGAAGCCTTCCAATTTGATATCCTAGTTTATGTGGCTGCCTCTGTTTGTCTTTCTTCTCATAAGTAAATCTTGTTGGAAATTCAGCACACGTTAGATCGCACGCCTACATACCGACGATTTGCTTCAAACCACGCGAGAAACATGGTAGACGCTTTCTCGTTATACATCACCACATCCTCGATGTCTTGATCACCATCATATAGTACCGATTGTTCATTATGCAAGTGAAACGTTAGTTTGAGAACAGGAGGCCATTTATGGTGTATATCAAAAGCAAATATCCTCTAAACAGCCTCACAAGGTGAAACATAACGACAATCGTAATACTGCTTTATTTCATCAACCGGCTTGGACTTATCACGATTATCACCGTCAACAGACAACTGCATCAATGCCATATCAGGGCCTTTGTTAACGTATTTGAAAAGGTACTTGATGGAGTTGGATTTGTTACAATATTCCACATTTACATGACCTCTGTATCTAATGAGAAGATGTGGATTGTATGGAACGACATAGCGATTATCCAATTGGACCCCCTGCTTGTCAACATGTATCCCAAAATCGCGACGTTTGTACCTCGGATAACCCTCGTCGTCTATCATCGTAGTTCCTTTAAAATCCTTCGGATAATATTTCGTACATCTGCCCCTGTCCATGCAAGGCGAGAAGGGACGTGCACCACCACATGGCCCGTGCATCATATAAGAAGAAACAACATCATAAAGTCTTGGATAAAGTGTATTGTCAGGCAGCTCGGATGATATGATCTTATCAATGTCAGCACCCGTCTTCAGTTTGTTCCCTGAACTCAACCACACCAAGATATGAGCATGCGGAAGACCTCTTTTTTGAAACTCGACTGTGTACATGCCTGCCAACAAAACAATAACTGTTAGTACAGTTGGCAATATCAACACAATAGTTCGCACTCGAAAATAACGTGACTATGACCTGTTTATTACGAAGACAAAAATGATGTCATAATTTATTTTAAGACGAAAATGGTGTAATAATTTATTTAAAAAATAAATAAACATCAACAATGTATACCGCATAGTATTACAATGTATACCTGCATAAATTTATTATGCAGACAAAGACGGTGTCATAATATTACAATATATATCTACGTCAACTTTGCCAAACAATTCTTCCTTCTTAAAATCTCCCATCAATTTATCCAACTTCATTTTGAACACTCGACAAACAATATCAGGTCTATGAGATGCCTTTAAGTTTCATTCTTTAAGAAAATCTTGAATTTCTCGCCAGTTTGAATTGCACGTGATTGTTACAAACAAATCGGGATATCCATATTTCGTACAAATTGCCATTGCATCCTGACAATTATTAAACATGTAACGCCTGCCACCCGTAAAGGACGGCGGTCACACTATCTTTCATCCAACGTTAGACGCATCAGTTTCACCCCAATCCATTGCCTCGTGCAAACCATTCAGAATGCCGCACCTTATGGTGTTTTGATTTTTTTTTTCTAATGTACCACAACCGTTGCGATTCAATCATAGTATAGCAATCAACATCAAATTTTGCAACAATCTCCTCGAGTTAACAACGTTGCCATACTCAACGACCCTGTCTTGCATTCTATATGCAATGCATTCGTGTATGGTAACTATTATCCGTGTCCGCTTCTTATTTCCATGGTCAACAGATCTAATTGGAATATTTGTACTAAAACCATCCTCCTCGCGAGGAAACAACAGAGGATACTGTAAAGGTATGAAATAAGGCTCAGTTTCATACAACCTCTTATACTCCTCGGCTGCATTTCTAGCATCAACATCTCTGCCATTCTCCATATCATTTGAATCACCAATAATTAGAGCAACAACTTCGTCACATGTCAGTAGATTGTGCATCCTCGCGTCCCGTTTATGTCTTCCAAGCAATCTAACCGAAAAGTTTGGTGTTCCGCCCTGTTCCACATGATCCCGCACCTGATGAAATTTATTTGCATATTTATTAAACACGTCAACCATTTCCTTAAGTTCCTCCACCATACCTGTGTTGACTTTATTAACAGAATCACCAGAACTGCAACAATTAAGTATAAGTTGATTTTATTAGTCTATTATAGATAGCTACTGATAAAAAATTAAGAATAAAAAAATACCTGAAAAATAAATGGAATATGAAAGATCGGTGGTGGAACCGAATTAAGATTCAAACTAATCTAATAGTTTGACATCCAAAAATCACTGCGACTATAACTATTTGAAGCTACTTTCTATTGAATGCAGACAAAGTTAACACCAAATCTCCATCATAAATTTGTGTTCTGTTTTCAGTATTTAATATTTAAATTTAAACATATAATTGTGAATTTAATTATAATCAATTAAATCAATAAATTACAATAATTATATTATTAATAGAGAGAGTAAACAACGGGTGGAAAACAAATACGAAATTAGTTTGCCATTCTAAATATTTTTTTTTATTAATGTGAATTTTTTAAAAAAGAAAAAAATGTTTTTTTAGGGAAAAAAGAAAAAAAATATTGAAAAAGGTTCATAACTTTATGATTTATGTATTTATAACTCTAATTTTAATTATTTGATACATATTATTTAGAAAAATTTGTACAATTTTTTTTCATGCATTCATGTCGCGATATGAAAAATTGTCCTGTCTAATATAATAATTTTGTAAGATTTTTTTTATATCATTTTCTTAAAAATTGTCTCAAATTTTTTAAACATATTCATTCTTGACTCCTACGACCATCCACGTTGGATATTTCCATTTTATGTGTCTTAATGGTACTTGTCACTTCATCTATTGACAAAATAAATACACGTGTTACATGTTTTTTTCTTCTAAAACAACTTGTTTAAAAAATCAATGTTTTGTTGTAGTTGTCTCTAAGTCAAAAAAGAAAATAACCAAAAAAAAAAAAGTGATGCATAGTTATAGGTGGATTATAAGATGAAGACTCTATTAAGTCTCTCACTGATGGACCATATAAAAACACCATTAAATTTAATAAATGGGTTTAGATTTATTGAAAATGAAAATGAGAACATCTACATATCTATTAAAAATAAACAAAGCATTTATAACAAAAATGTGTGTTATCTTTAGTGGTTGAAAGCTAAACACTTAGCTTTTGATTTTCATTGCCGGCGGGTGTTTGAACTTTGTTTTCTAGCTAGTGTTTGTTTTGGTTCATATGTATTGTTTTGTTGCTTTTTATTGCCGGTGTTTGGTTTGTAATATAACTTGATATTCTTTTGAGTCTTAGCCTTGCATTTCTTGCCCAAGTTGGAATCTTCTCTTGGTTTAATATATTTCATTTTGCCATATTAAAAAAATACTGTCATGTTTGTAAGATCTAACTCGATTGACAATGTCGTTATATTGTTAGATTGGACACTTTCACTCAGGTAATTTGAACTTCAACCGCACAATTGTGTTTGTTAATTTCAAGTGATACTTTTCATTTTGTCTGCTGACAAAAAAAAAAAACATACATGTGTTACATCTTTTTCTTCCAAACCAAATGGTTTAAATAATCAATACTTTACTTAAGTTATATCTAAGTCCAAAAAGGAAAGGATAAAAAAAAAAATCAATGCATAGTTATAGATGCATTTTAAGGCAAAGACTCTCCTGAGAAATTGCAGAGTCTAAGGCGAAGACTCTGCGAAGTTTCTCACCAGTGGACCATGTAAAAAATTCAATTTAATGATCTTTTAGTTGATTTTAATAGTTTAGAGATTAAGTTATTGAAAGAGTGATAGTTTAGGGACTAATTAACTGTTTATTTCTATGAAAATGATCATATACGACCGAGTGAAAATATTCGAAACTTTAACAAAATAATGATTGGTTGAAAGATGCTTCCCAATATTAGTATTATAGCTCAAAGCCATGTCTTGTAATTTATTATTTGATTAGCATACTTGGGGAAAAATCTCTTAGACCATCCACAAATGGTGGGTGTTTCACCTATTTAGCACCACATTAAATAGGCACCCCCATTGTGGAGTATAATACATGGGTGCCTATGGAGAAGGGTGGCTATGAAAGCACCCTCTCTCTCTTCATTTTTCATGGGTCCCATTTAATAAATCTTAATGAAATAAATAAATTTTGTTGAAATGTAATGATATAAAATTATTTGTGAGACCTATTTAATAATTTCTTTTAAGGTGCTGGGTTGGAGAAAATTGGTGCTTATTAAGTATTATGGTAAAATGAGTGATGTGGACATACGAATTTAATGTAAGCACCCAATTTAGGGTGCTCTGTTGTGGATGGTCTTAGTTTATTTTGGAATGTCCATTTAGCTTTTTTTTGTTCAACCGATTTGGCTTCGTGGTATATGTGTATGACTTTTGTAGGTTACGACTCCAACCACACCTTGTATTAGGATGATAACTATTTATGTTAATTTTGTTTTGGCTTCTTCTAAAAAAAATCATTAGCGACTGATAGAGACAAAAGAGAATAGGACTTTGTATAAATATTTTCGATAAATTGATGAAATTTTTAATTTATTTTTGTTTGAAAATGAAGAAGTTGTTTTTATATCATAAACAAAATCGACATTTGATATCATTTAATTGTAAAAATGTACGAAGAGGAGACAATTGAAAAACTAACGAAATAGAAAGAAGACAATTAGAGCTGTGATTATTTAATAATTTTCAAATTATTATAGTTATTGGCAAAAAAAATTACTCTAAATGGATTTTATGAAATCATTCTTCTTTAATCACATCTAAGACCATCCACAATGATGGGTGCTTCACCTATTTAGCACCACATTAAATAAGCACCCCCATTGTGGAGAATAATATATGGGTGGCTATGGAAAATTGTGGCTATGGAAACACCCTCTCTCTCTTCATTTTTGATGAGTCTCATTTAATAAATCTTAATAAAATAAATAAATGTTGTTAAAATGTATTGATATAAAATTATTTGTGGGACCTGTTTAATAATTTATTTTGAGGTGCTGGGTTGGAGAAAAATGATGCTTATTAAGTATTACCGTAAAATGAGTGATGTGGACATATGAAATAAATGTAAGCACCTAATTTATGGTGCTCTGTTGTGGATGGTTTAAGTAAAGTTACATATTTTTTTACCAAAAGAGAATTAAAGAGAAATTAATTTAAAGTGATATTATGAAATCAATATTCATTAAGTGCATTGATAGAAAATAGTCACATTAGTTTTTTTTTTTTGAAGGAATAGTCATATTATAGTTAAAATTAAATTAGAAATTTTCTTTTATAAAAAGAATATAATTTTAATTACATTTTTTCAATTTGGATATCAAAAAACATATTCATGTAAACCATTATATTGGATCAGTTTGTTTTTTTCAATATAAACCTAAACGCATATCATTTTATTTTTGGACCGGATGATTTATACCTCAAAACTGATTTAAAACGCACCACAAATACCCTTTACCACACCACAATTTTTTAACTAATTTTTAGCTCTATATTTTGTCATCTAATCACAAAAGGTAAATGTATATCAACGTTCACTACTCTATTCTATTTCTATAAAAAAAATATTGATCAATTAATTTATTTTCTACATACCACTTATTCAATTTACAAATTGGGAATATTGACAAAAATGTAGGATCTAGACTGCCAAATCATGTTAATGGTTTTCCAGTCTTGGAACTTCTTGTCAAAGAGTTGCGATTAAAAACACCAAAAAAAAAAAATCAGCAATCTCGTAATCTTTTTAATCTCTTTTTTAACATCAACATAATCTTTTTAATCTCTTCTTTAACATCAACATTAAAATATATAAATTAAAATATATAAAATCAAATGAGAATAACATGTAGGATAAATTGACTAAATGAAAAGTGATAGAAAAATTCACACATTCAAATACTACCCTCCAAACAGATATAATACAACACTAAAACAAACATAGAAAGACCATTACAATGTGGAACTTAGCATTAATAATAGCATAATATATATAATTTTTTTTGAATAAATAATAAATAACATATAGAAAGACCATTACAATGTGGAACTTAGCATTAATAATAACATAATATATATAAAAAAAATTGAATAAATAATAACATAATATATGTTTACGGCTGAAAAAATGTATTAAAAAAATATATGATCATCCTTGTAAAAGAATGTACAATTATGACTCTTAGTGAAAAAATGTATCCTTGGTCTTCCCATAAAGTATTGTGCTCCTTCTGTAGTTGAATCTAAAAAATTTAATAGTGGTATATGCATGTAGGGTAGAATGAATCTTGATCGGAACAACTTTTCAAGTCCATCAATCCTTATTCATCAATTCTCTAGCCTTCTATAAAACGAATCAGTTGCTCTCCTCCGCCTTTTTAAACTCTCTTTCCATACCTAAAATAAAATCAAAAAATTGAACGTGTCAAATTCACTACAAAGCTAAATAGAAACAACACACATCTTGATCCAAATAGAAATACAAATCAACAAATTCTCACGATACCAACATTTAACATCCTTATTCTTTGACGGTGAACAAATTTTTTGGTGTAATTTAGTTGTGAAGAGATACAAAGAAGAAACAATAAAAAAATATAACGAAATATAAAAAATCCAACGAAATAGAAAGAAAGCTGATTGGAGTTTTGATGTGAATTAACGAAATAAAAGGGAAGAAAAATACCTGAAAATTAAGAATAAAATTATGAATAAAAAATTACGAAAATTACCGAAAGAAAAAGAAAGGAATATGAAAGACAACTGCAAAACAGGAGTTGTGGTGTGAAGAAAGTGTTGGCCAATGGGTCTAATTTATAATAGATTTTAGAGGACAATTACGTAAAACAACCACATTTATCTCGACCAATCAAATTCAAGCTCATGTCTTACCTATTAAGCAAAATATAATTTTTTTTAAGGAATATTTTTTTTGTTAAATGACCTGCATTAGAAAAAGAACAAAAATAGGACTATTAGTTGAATGGCATTTAATTTGTTTAATAATTTATCGGTTTTATCGGTTAGGTCTTAAATAGTTTTGCTCCCAAAACACCAATCTGGCAAAAGATGGAGAATCAGTCTTAAATCAGCCTTAAATAAGTTTTAATGGCAAGGTCCAAAGATGGAGAATTATTATGAGCAAAAGAAAAAATGTTTTTTTTTTGTTTAATAATATGGCTCGATATATGTTATAAAATATTAACAAAAACATAAAAAAAAAAATGAGGTAAATCTTTATATTTTTTCTTGTTTAATAAAATGAGCTCATTAAGTTGTTTTTTTTCTGTCCAAAAAAAAAAAAGTTTGTTAAATACAAATCAATTGAAATAATGGTTTCGATATGTTTATGATTTTCTTTGACTAATACAATCAGCTTCAATTCCGCTTTTTTTTTCCTATCCTAAAATTAAAATTGAACAACTTAATGATTTTTTTTTGTAGGGTGAACAGCTTAATGATATTTCTTAAAAAAAAAAGAACAGTTTAATGAAATAATATTTGTTTTATTACTATTAGTTTTTTAGATTTTATACTTTTCGATAAATTATAAATTTGATAATCTTTTTAATAGATTAAAGAATATATGCAATTTTTTCTTCATATTCAAATACACATGCAATTGAAATATGATATTATATAAAATAATCTCGTTAAAATTTCATTCTTTAATATCAATTATAAAATATATTATAATAAAATTGTCTCACATTATTATTATTATTATTATTATTATTATTATTATTATTATTATTATTATTATTATTATTATTATTATTATTATATTATCATCATGAAAATAAAAATAAAAGTTAGTTCATTTCATTAATTCATAAATTCAAAAAAATGTGAATTGGCTAAAAAGAATCATGAATTGGCCAAAAAAATATATACATGATATATATGTATTAAAAAAAATGATATATATGGTTACAAATATTAATATGGAAGAGTATTGAAAGCCAAATGCATAAGGATGCTTTGTTTGTTCAGAGTGCCACGTGTCATAAGAATATGATAAGAAAATTTGTTTATTGAGAGTGCCACATGTCATGAAAATATGATGAGAAAAATACTTCCATATATAGACTTGAGGAAGGTCACAAATTTATATAATATAGATACAGTGGTGGCATTACTACCTGTTGTGAATTCCGAACTCAAATTTCACACCAATACAAACTATGATGTGTGGAGCAAGTATCAATGGCAACCACCAATAACCAAAATTAACCACAAGCAACAACAACAATATAGACCTAGTCTATAAACCAAGTGCATAACAAAACCACAATCCAACCAAGGAATAAACAAGATAAAGAGAGTAAAGAAAAGATAACAACACCAAGAAATGTTCACCCAGTTCGGTCCAACTTGACCTACTCTGGGGGAGAGATTGATCTCTCCAATCCACTATCAATGAGTTCTTACAAAGAGATACAAATGGGTTACAAGAAATTAGCTTCAACAAGCTCACAAAGAACAACCCTAATTTCTACCCATTTTCCCAATCTCACCAATGAACAAGACACTCATGAATTTTCACTCACCCAAGGTGTTTACAATTGTTTCCCAACACTAGAATCTAACCCCCAAAAGAGAACCAACCCTTAGCCTTTGATTTCACTAAGGATCTTCTCTTTTGGTTTCACAAGACTCACCCATGTTGCTTACAAAAGACTCTTCACTCATGTGTTTCCCAACCCCATGAATCTTCCCCAAAAGGCACCAACCCTTTTCCCAAGAGCCCCCTCTTTTGGTTCTCCAAGATTCACATCTTGAAGCTTTGAACCTCACCCAAAGACCCTCAACCTTTAGTATCTAAAACCCTAAAAGTTCCCTCCTTTGGTTTCCATGAGATTCACCAAGCTTACCCAACAAAATGGGTCAAAGAATGCTTATAACGTGTTTCAGATCTGTCAAAATCGTGTCACGTTTGTCCAAATCGTGACACGGTTGATACGTACGACCCAAGGTACGACCAACCTTATCCTGAAAACTTGCCCAGCAAGCCGAAAATCGTGTCACGTTTTCCCAAAATCGTGTCACGTTTTCCCTCCAAGACAAACATGCATTCGGCCCTCAGAAATCGTGACACGGTTGCCAAATCGTGTCACGTTTCTTCACTTTTCCAAATCTTCAATTTTTGAGTCATAACACAACATTCTCCACCTTGACTCTAAAATGATGATGATGCCACTTTAACCATCGACCACCATTCTCCTTAACCATGCCTTGAACTATTCCTCAAGACACAACACCAATCAAGTCCAAATCCCCGCTTGAACCTTGATCCACACACCGACCTCCACTTGCATCCAACCATCCTTGATAGTTCCACAAGCTTCCAAGTCTGATTCTTCACCTTGCATCCAACTACACTTTGTAGTTCCACAAGATTTCACCTTTACCTCTTCAAACCTCGGAATGCCTTCCGCCCTCTTGAAGTTCCTTGCATCCAACTACACTAGGATTTTTAGGTAGTTCCACAAGCCTACACCATAACCTCTTCGGCCCCCGGAGTGATCAAACCCGTCCTCCCGAAGATTCACTTGCCTCCAATTACCATTGGCCTTTTCCGGTAATTCCACAAGCCATGCCAAACATTCTTCAACCCCCGGAATGCCTTCCGTCCTCTTGAAGAATTCACATGCTCACAACTAGAGCATAGCACCCAAGGCCTCCATAGTCGTACCATTCCCGGTGTCATCAACTCCACCTCAAGTTGAGCTTTCTCTACCTCAACTTTCAAATGCGTACTCACACTATGCTTCCACCTTGCCACTCCACCTCAAAGGTTGATTGCGAGTATTCTTCACACCGCCTCTCCAGGCCGAACTTGATAATTGGGAACACACACATCACCGCCATGACATCACCATCATGACCTCCTCTCTTCATACTTTTCCTTCTTCGATTGTGCTAGGATGACCGGCTTCGAAACCTCAACCTTCAATGCTTCCATACACTTCCATTGAACCATGCTTGCTTCCATCTCCAAGATGTAACCTTTGGTACCCATGGTGCACACTTGACAAACTTCTCCCCTTGCCCCACGGTGGGCGCCAATTGTTGTGAATTCCGAACTCAAATTTCACACCAATACAAACTATGATGTGTGGAGCAAGTATCAATGGCAACCACCAATAACCAAAATTAACCACAAGCAACAACAACAATATAGACCTAGTCTATAAACCAAGTGCATAACAAAACCACAATCCAACCAAGGAATAAACAAGATAAAGAGAGTAAAGAAAAGATAACAACACCAAGAAATGTTCACCCAGTTCGGTCCAACTTGACCTACTCTGGGGGAGAGATTGATCTCTCCAATCCACTATCAATGAGTTCTTACAAAGAGATACAAATGGGTTACAAGAAATTAGCTTCAACAAGCTCACAAAGAACAACCCTAATTTCTACCCATTTTCCCAATCTCACCAATGAACAAGACACTCATGAATTTTCACTCACCCAAGGTGTTTACAATTGTTTCCCAACACTAGAATCTAACCCCCAAAAGAGAACCAACCCTTAGCCTTTGATTTCACTAAGGATCTTCTCTTTTGGTTTCACAAGACTCACCCATGTTGCTTACAAAAGACTCTTCACTCATGTGTTTCCCAACCCCATGAATCTTCCCCAAAAGGCACCAACCCTTTTCCCAAGAGCCCCCTCTTTTGGTTCTCCAAGATTCACATCTTGAAGCTTTGAACCTCACCCAAAGACCCTCAACCTTTAGTATTTAAAACCCTAAAAGTTCCCTCCTTTGGTTTCCATGAGATTCACCAAGCTTACCCAACAAAATGGGTCAAAGAATGCTTATAACGTGTTTCAGATCTGTCAAAATCGTGTCACGTTTGTCCAAATCGTGACACGGTTGATACGTACGACCCAAGGTACGACCAACCTTATCCTGAAAACTTGCCCAGCAAGCCGAAAATCGTGTCACGTTTTCCCAAAATCGTGTCACGTTTTCCCTCCAAGACAAACATGCATTCGGCCCTCAGAAATCGTGACACGGTTGCCAAATCGTGTCACGTTTCTTCACTTTTCCAAATCTTCAATTTTTGAGTCATAACACAACACTACCATTGAAATGGACAACCACGTAGAGTCTCATTTTTAGCGGTCCTAATTTTTTTTTATATAGAAATGTGTAGAAATGAGTATACTTGAAAGTATAAAATATTTTCTTATAAAAAAAGTACTCCGTAAAACATTTATGTACGCTTTTAACCTAGCTTTATGAAGAAATACTTTTAAATTTTATATGATTAAACTTATACAACATTTAAATTCACGACATTTTAGAACCTTGTGATCTCAATAACATAAAAGGTTAACACCAAGATGGACAAAAAAAATTAACAGATATAAATTGTAGCTAATATTGTTCACATTTTGAGATAAGTTGGAAGGAGTGCCGATTGAAGATTGGGTGTATTGAAATGCCATTGCAATGGGTGCAGGGTACCCGGGGACCAATATGATTGCATATGTAACGATGCAATGCAATACATGAATATGGTGATTGGTGAACCTATATGCAAAAATTGCAGTTTACATTTTATTGGTTCTTTTGTTCTGCAACTTCACATCACCAACGCAATTTACGTTCATTCAAGCTTAACCTCACGTGATCAATTGTGATTCTTGTTCAATTTACCCTTTCTACACGACAACGGAATAACGTTCCATATAAAATACAAATATATATCTCTATTCAGAATCCAAACGTAATCCAAAGTTAAAATGATTTATGTTTTTTGGTACACTATTTCGGATAAATTTTCAAAGCAGCCAAAGTGCTTCACAAAACTATTGCAATTGAAATTTTATATTGTCGTCAAACCCTTTATTAACACAAGCTTTCCATATTTTATTTACGTGGGACGGCTCATATCTTATTATTATTTTTACGATATGATTTCTTTAATTTTAATGCACCAAAAAAGGTATAATCCATAATAGTAATTGATTCCACTAATTAATCCAATTTGACTTGTTCTCTACTTCTCTTTATTACTTCCTACAATCATGGCTATGTATATCAAGCATATTTGTCACATAATTAACTTTGTTGGCTAAAGATCGGACCCATTTAGTACGTTACCAAATTATTTAATTTTCTTTTGCCTCCTCCCCACTTTAGGGGAATCCATATAACATGTTATATGCCATTGATGGATAATGACACCATTATAGATAAATTAAAGGGATGCTTAAAGTTACTAACAAGTAACAAAAACAGAATGAAACAATGCCACCTTGATTCACATTTACACTGCATGCGCACTACACACCACGCATTCCTCCATCTTATGCCATATTTTCACGTTATAAACTACGTATCCATTATCCTTTTCCATCTTTCCCATTACATTTTTCTTCTCTCTTTTTCTTTAATCATCTCTCTCCAGAATTTTCATGGCCCCCCAAAAAACCATCTCAACCTCACACAAAAACCAAAATATTACACAAACCACATTCCAAGTATAACGCAATGTTCATTATTTGATGCCATAACACAAAAGATATAGGACATGAAAATCACATTAACAAAACCATTCATTCTTCGTTGTTTCCTAATCTCTCTCTTTCTCTCCCTCCCATTTCTCTTCCTCCATCTATTCTCTCCAACACAACCCATCAACACCATGACAACAACAACAACAACAACATCAAAAAAAGACCTAACAATACGACCCGGTTACAAATCCTATGAAGCCTACATCCAACGTCAACTCAACAAAACTCTCAACCCAAAACTACGAGAAATATGGACAACCCGCGACTGGAACCGCAAGATCCCGGTTTTCGCCAAATTCTTCTCCGAACTCAAGAGCAAGAATCTCCTCCAAGAAACATCCAAAGCATTATGCATTGGTGCACGGGTTGGACAAGAAGTCGAAGCTCTACGACGAATCAACGTTGTTGATTCCATCGGAATGGACCTTGTTCCACATCCACCGTTGGTTGTGGAAGGTGATTTCCATAACCAACCGTTTGATAACGACACGTTCGATTTTGAATTCTCCAACGTCTTTGATCATGCGCTTTATCCTCACAAATTTGTCGCTGAGATTGAACGCACGTTGAAACCTAATGGTGTTTGTGTGTTACACGTGGCGTTATCTCGTCGTGCTGATAAATATTCCGCTAATGATCTTTACAGTGTTGAGCCTCTTGTTGAACTTTTCAAGAATTCGGTTTTGGTTCATGTTCGTAAAGTTGATGGTTTTGGATTGGATACTGAAGTTGTGTTTCGCAAGAAACCACCACCCGCTCATCGTCGGTTCTAACATATGAGCAATGATATAGACACCGGATCGGACACCAAACACCGATATCGGACACCGAACACACATTTCATCAGAAATGTTGGTTCTGTAGAATTCTAATTACCTTTGTTTTTGTTATTCTTGTTAAATTTCTTTTTACATTTTTCTGGATATATTTGAATGGATTTAGATTTTGTTTTTTTCTTATCTTTCAAATGAAGCATGTATACTTGATTTGTTTGATGAAGTTGACGTTGGGTAGTGGATATTGATTGTGCATATTTGCCACTTTGTGATTGCGAATGACTTTAAGGATAACTTTAGGCATACTGCATGCATCTAATGATTTAATCGATAGTTTGGGAACAACAATTTTGTTGTGGTAAACTAGCGAGTTCTTATTAGATGTCAATATAAAATGGGAAATGATATTTTGACAGCCACTTTTTGACAACTTTTTGACAACTTTCTCTCTCATACTCACATGATGTTGTTATCCTCTCTCTTCATTTTTCTCTCTCCATTGTTTTTGACCAATAAGAAGTGAGAAAAACAAGGTTGTCAACAAAGTTGTCATCAAATGGATGTCAAAATATCATTACTCATATAAAATTGTTTTTTCCTCAAAAAAAAAATAATATAAAATTGTTTTACATTGACAATGCACATCCACTAATTCTACATTAAGTTTAATTAGCGAGGATACAATTATTACCACTCTAAATTATATTTTTTTGGAGGATGACAAATTAAACTTCTTTAGAGTTACAAATTACATGACAACCAATTTTACACCACCCAATATCCAAATCATCATTATTTTATTATTATTTTTGAAAAGGTCATTATTATTATTATTATTATTATTATTATTATTATTATTATTATTATTATTATTATTATTATTATCATCATCACATTAACCACCTATCAGACAACAGTCAGACTGACGATGTTGTATGGTACAGAGTGTTGAGCAGTTAAAAACTAATAAGAGAATAAGTAAGTGTAGCAGAGATGATGATGTTGTGTTGAATGCGTGGTAAAATTAAACGAGTAGAAAATATGGTAAAAAATAGATTTAGGTGGTTTGAGCATGTAGAGAAAAGATATTTAGATGCGATAGTACGAAAAGTAGATAAAATAGAAGAAAATCAAATCAAAATAGATAATTTTGTTTTTAAGAAAACTATAAAAAAAAAAAAACTATTAGAAAAGATTCAGAGGCTAGCAGGTTTGATTCAAACATAGTTTATATAGAACATTAAGGTGTGATGCATGTAGCGTAACTTGGTTGTTGATGTTATAATTAACAACGCTTGATTATCAAAAAATATACTCCCGCTTCATTCCACCAACCCACTAACACAAACAAACCTTTTCCCGTTTCATTTCATAAAAAAATTCCAAACTCATTATCGACCAACAAATGTCCACAATTTCCTGCTTCATTATCACATTCACCCTCTTCGCAATTAACAACATTATCTTTTCTTTTATTGATAGGAACCAATCCATACAAGTTAAATTCAAACTCATTCATATAAACAGTGATAAGCGTCCTAATTAACTCTCTAGACTCTACTCCTTGTTCTTGTGACTACTCCTACGTCGCAAACCAATGGACATGCGCCAATAATCAAGAAGTGGGTCAGGGATTAAGCGTGCAAATGCCCACTGAATTGAGTGTGCCCAATAAGGTGTGCACCTTGTTTCATACCCAATTTTACGAATAGAGGCTCTTGCATAGCCTTCAGGTGTTGGCATGAATAAAGAATCTCTTCCAATTGATGCTACCCTTGATACCATGTTTGTTGCAACATATAGTGGTACCTTCATTTCATGCAATATTATCAACACTAATATATTTAGCAAGAATACGAATGAGAAATTGACCATGCTAATTCAATCAAAAAATGAGAGCCGCAACACACATGCATGTTGGTTCAATTTAAATGCATGAAAATAATAATACTAGTGTGGCTCGATGCATAAATATATTGCATTTGGTCTCTGATTTATACGTTTGGATGTATTTTACAGTAGTCAAACATAACCTCCACCTCGGTTGTTCCTTAAGATCTGTTAGGGAAGCAGGGGCGGACCTGAGCAGGGCAGGGTGTGGCAATAGCCACACCAGCTCAGGCCCAATATTTTTTTTTTATATCACTGCACCCCAACAGCCCAGCTCATCAGTTTTCTTTTTTTTATTCCTATCAGCTAGCCCACGTTTTCTTCTTCTTTCACATCCTCACAAGCACTTGCACACTTCCTTTAAAGTCTGAATGATTTTTCTTTGAGATGAAGATATCAAATTGATGTCATCACTTGGGATAAATGTATATATATTTTTAATTTCATGGACTAGGATTCTACCTAGTAAGTATTCCATGATTCACATAACAAGTTGCTAGAATCTTATATTTCAAATTATATTCTTAATTAATCTGCTACTTAGAGGTGAGTAACAACATCCACTTGGTTCTTACGGGAATTTTTTTTGCCACACTGATATTGGGAGTCCAGGTCCGCCCCTGTAGGGAAGGGGAGGAAATGTTCTTCTAATGAATTTGTCGAAATTCTTGTCGTGTAAGAAAAGAGTTGTTTTTTTTAATGCTAAAGAGGAATTAAATGTTTGGTTCACTTTGAATGCATAATTAAAAGTAGTTAAAACTATTATTTTTTATTTGTAAAATGAATTAGCTTGAAAAAAGGTTATTCCAATCACACAATAAAATTAAAATTATATAACAACTCAACTTTCTTTAAAAAAAAAATTAAATATTAGTGTCATCCCATATATTTAGAGCTAGTCTTATCACTAATGTTTAGGAACACAAAAAATAATAAACATGAATAAAAAGTAGAACCAATTCTTTATTACTATAAAAAAAAAAATTCCCATGTTTATGTGACTAATTAGCAGTAGCACCATTCATTTGTTCTTGTGACCATTTTCTTTTATAAAGTCATCTAATCATAGGTTAACATGGTATCACTTTGTTATATGATTTTCTACAAAAATATCATTACATATCTACATGGCCATAATTCGTACTAGTATATAATTGTATTGCTATTTTTTGTTTGTTTTTGTTTTTGTTTTTGTTTTAAATTTTCAATACATCATATTAAACTTAAAAACAATATATACCTGACATTGCACGTGGATTCCATACTGTTTGTACTCCATGTATAAAGATCTTGAAAACTGATCTACATATCTGCATGACATTTGTTTCGTTAAGTAACATTTTTTGCCATGTTAAAAATTAAAATACAAAAACGAATAGTAAAATACTAGCCAATGATAGCGGAAATGGTGTGTTTTAAAAATATGATACTATTTCATATCATATTTATTTAAATAAATTAACATTTGACTGAAATATATTAAAAAAAAACTCATCTGACTAGCTTTAGTCATACATAGTACATACATTATTGAAAAAAGATGGAGAGAGAACATAATAAAATAATATTTTTTTTAAATAATTAAAGAAAATGTATTTTAGTGTGTGGATGTTTTAAATAGTGTGCTCAACAGCTTGTGCTCAAATTAACAAGTCTTTCTTCTTTTCCTTATATAGCTTATAGTTTTTGGTAAGCGAATGAAAATAAAATAGATTAGTGGAAGGAAAAAAGAAAGAATAATAATAAAATTAATTATTTCAAAAAAAAAATAAAATTAATTAGTATCCTCTAAAAAAAATTAATTAGTAAAAAATGAAGAAAAAAGATAGAACCATATAAAATAGCTGAAAACATAAGTTTGAACTTAATAACTTTTTATTTGATAGACAATAACAAGAATTATTAAAAATTTACACATAAATAAATTGAGAAATCAAGATCGGAATTCCTGTTAGAGTGTTCTTCCTATCAATTTGAGCAATCTTAGTTGTTGAACTAAGATTTGTGGAGTGAGTAATAACCTCCACCTCAAAAAATAACCTCTTCTTTACTCCTTCAGATATGTACCGTACCGGTGCTAAAATGTAATATAAAACATGATGCATGCCACATTGCCACTATCACATCAATAGGGATGGGAATAGGCCAGGCCGGCCTACAAGGGCCTACGGCCTAGCCTACGACAGGTCAGGTCAGAGCAGGTTTTTTTCTTAAACAGAGAAGGCCTAGACTTTTTTAGAAGCCTATTTAGCTTAAAAGGTCAGGCCACAAGCCATTCAAAAAACCTCTTAGGCCTATTAGGCCGGCCTATTTAAGTAAATATGAATAATATTATTTATTATTATATTATATTTTATACTTTGAATTAAAATGAAAATTTGTTAACTTTTTAAGTAATTTAAGCTTATTAGTATACATTATTTTTTTTCTTCATATTTCAATTTATTATTATAAACTAGAATTGAAATATAATACAATGTGTGTGTTTGGTATGGCGGTGGCGAGAATTGATTTTGATAGAATTGAGTTTGAGATAATTGATTTTGGTTAAAAGTGAGTTTGAGGTGAATTGATTTATGTTTGGATACACTTGTTTAAAAGTGATTCTTATTTGATGATATTGTTTGGATAGTTTGAATCAAAATTGATATTGAATGTAAAATGACCAAACACCCCTAAACATAAAATTTCTTATATTTACCCAAGCTGTATTTTTGGTGCGGTGATAAAAAAAAATCACATTTATAACAAAAATCAGTGCAACCCAACCCAACTTAAAAAAATGATTTTCTTTTTTCAACAAAAAAACACTACAACCAATCAAAAAAGAAAAAACTACCACACTTTTCTACAACTTCTTCAATGTTTCTACACACTTTTCTCAATAATTTCATTCAATTCTTTCTACCATCCTTATCAAATAAGCTGAAAGATTCCTTGTGAAATGACCTTCAACTTGCAGAAGGAAATTCAGATCTGTGTGGCTGAGTTTCAGATCTGTGTGGTTGAGTTTCAAAGATAAAACACAAGGTTGGAGTGAAGAAGAAAGTTATGGGTAATTTGGTAAAGTATTCCAATCACCGAAAATGAAAACCCAAACGCGATTTGGCTTTAACGTGGAAGCTAGGAATTTCAGCTTTATGTCTACCGGCGTTGTGAACCCAAACGTACGTTTTCTAAAAGCACTTTTCATTCACCCAAACAAGAAAAAAATTCTGAAAACCACGTTTGAAAAAGAAAATGGAGGTTTGGCTGCTTCAAACGTGTTGCCAAACACATACAATATATAATCAAATTCCCTAAAAACTCATCTTGATTATCTTTTGAAGAAGAAAAGAAGAAAGAAGAAATCTTGATTATTAAAAGAGAGTTTAATCTAATTGATATATTAGTTTGCTAGTCTATTTAAACTTAGATCACATTGCTTATTAAAAGATATTCATATGAAATAGGCTTTTAAAGAGGCTAACAGGTCATATCAGGCTTTCAGTAGGACAGACTCAGACCTAAAAAATAAGCCTATGACAGGCCGCAGGCCAGGCTTAGGCCTTGCAAAGCCTAGCTCGGCCTAGCATATTCCTTTCATATTTCAATTTATTATTATAAACTAGAATTGAAATATGATACAATATATAATCAAATTCCCTAAAAACTCATCTTGATTATTAAAAGAGAGTTTAATCTAATTGATATATTAGTTTGCTAGTCTATTTAAACTTAGATCACATTGCTTATTAAAAGATATTCATATGAAATATGCTTTTAAACAGGCTAACAGATCATATCAGGCTTTCAGTAAGCCAGACTCAGGCCTAAAAAATAAGCCTATGACAGGCTGCAGGCCAGACTTAGGCCTTCAAAAAAGTTGGCAGCCAAGACTCAGGTCTTGCAAAGCCTAGCTCGACCTAGCTTATTTCCACCCCTACACATCAAGTATATACAGCTGCTCTCCCTGCCAATTTCATTGTCCTTTTTCCCATTTTTAATGTCACCTTCCCACCTTATTTAATAATCGGTGCTAGTAAAAAACAGTTTTTGAATGGAAATAATAATTGCGTAAAAAAATGGAAATAATAATAAGGAAATATACAAGTATCTGTCTATAAAAATGGAAGTAGTAATTGCGTAAAAACATGGAAATAATAGTAAGGAAATGCACACGTATCTGTATAAATTCATTTTACATTTTGATTTGGATTAAGAATATATGAGAGAAAACAACGCCTTGCAAGTTACAATTTCTCTTACTCTTCCTTTTTTTTTTTGGAAAAAATTGTGGTTTAAAAGAAAATATATAGAGATGGTTTTGTTTGAAAATCTATATTTAACAAGTTATATTTTTGTATTCAAAATTCATAGACACAAAATTTTCTTATACTCGTTTGAATAATGTGTATACATTTTTCTTTTTAATAGTTATATTTTTTTTTTTATTTCTAACTTCTATTCTACTTTTTAAATGAGGATTTAGTTTTCTTTTAATAGTAAATAAATGATATTTGAACAACTATTTTATGACAAATTTTTCTTTCATATTTACATTGTATTTTTACTTTCTTTTTCTATTGCTTTGGTTTTTGTATCAATACCTATATTCATTACTACCTCCGTCCCAATTTAATTGACACAATTTTGTTTTTCACACATATTAAGAAAAATGTATAAATAAAGGGGAAAGTGGAATATATTGTATTGGAAATGATAAAAGTAGTAGTATTATTTAGTGTTATATTGTATTGGGAATGATGAAAGTTGTATTGAAAATTGAAATGAGTCAGTTATTTTGGGACACTTATTTTTAGAAAATGGGTCAGTTATTCCGGGACGGAGGAAGTAGTATATTTTGATTGTCCCACGACTTATTAAAAAATAATTGTTCAAATATCATTTCTCGTGTTACCTCGAACGGTACATCATAAATGTTCATTCACCTACTGCACTGTTCTTTCAGACAATCACCTGAGTTATGGTTGGTAAACTCAGTAGTAGTCGGTACATCATGAATTACTCATTGAAGTTTATATGTACCTTCAACCCTTTGTTATTATGTGATGTGATATTTAATATAATTGAAAATTCAAAGAGATCGTAAAATAGGATAAAGAAAAAACTCAACAAGATTTTATATTTTGAGACATATGTAGTACTCCCGCCGTCCCAATTTAATTGACCTATTTTGGTTTTTCACACAGATTAAGAAAAGTGTATAAATAAAGGGGAAAGTGGAATATATTGTATTGGGAATGATGAAAGTTGTATTGAAAATTGAAATGAGTCAGTTATTTTGGGACACTTTTTTTTAGAAAATGGGTCAGTTATTCCGGGACGGAGGGAGTAGTTTCTAAAAGTTTGTGTTAGTATATTGTTACCTTTCATAGATAATAATAATACCCCTAAAAAAATAAATAATGGTGATAATAATATATTACCGCTTGTTATTAAATTATTTTAAAATTCAAAATACATTTACAATGAAAAAAAGGCACACATTTATTTGGCGTCGGTAAACTTGATATGCATGAATAACAGTTGGGTTGAGAGATGGGAGATACACATTTAAGAGGTGTGGCAAGTGTGGTAATAATGAAATAGAACTATGCATGTGATATACCGGTGATACGAGAGAAAGAGAAATAGAGAAAAAAATAGTGTTAAATTAGTATATGAAACATATTTGTGTCCAAATATAAATATAAGAGTGGAATAAATTCTAGAAAAAAAAAAATAAAAAGAGTGAAATAAAATAATAACAATGATAAAAGGAAAAGAAAATGTAAGAGACAAAATTACCAATTCTTCAAAAAAAAAAAAAAGAAGACAGTGTCTCAGAAAAAGACAATATAGTACCAAAAGAGTTGAATTATACTAGGGTTGATGAAAGTTATAGCTTACGCTTTAGTTGCAGCATAGATTGTGAAGAGAGGATGTGAAGGCACAACCACCGCAGCACCAGACCCAATATTTACTATTGCACCCTTTTTCCTTACTATCATACCACCCAAAACAGCTTTCGTTATTCTAGTTGTACTTTCAATATTCACACTCACAATCTTCGTCCACATTTTCTCCTTCACCTCATGAAAAAACATAGCCTTAGGATAAGTTATCCCAACGTTGTTGATCAATATACCAAGATCCAAATCTCTAGCCAAAACTTCTATTTCCCGGAGACCGTCAGCGAAGTCTCCGGAAAAGTCGATGGTGATGGTTTTGATGTGAATGTGAGGATGTTTTGTCATGATTTCGTTTTTAACTGTTTCAAGTTTCTTTGAGTTTCTGCTTACAAGAATGAGGTTGAGATTTTTTTGTGCTAGTTGGTAGGCTAGGGCTTTTCCGATGCCGTCGGTTGCTCCGGTGATTAGAGCCCATGAACCGTAGGTTTTCATGAGGTGTTTGTCGGATCGGAGACATGTGTTGACAATCCATGTAGTGAGTGTGATGAAATAGTTGAATGTTAAGGTTAAACCTAGGAGGAATGGGAGGAAGATAATGAGTACTTCAAGTTGATGCATTGTGGTATGTGATTGTGAATGTGAATGGAAGTGTTAGCTTTGAGTCTTAAATAAATTCTACTGTAGTGTATGGGTGTCCTTTATTCCTTTTTTTTGGATTTATAGTGATAGTGAGAGGAGATGGCTAACGTTAAATGTGTTTAATGACGTATACCTAACGTGTTATTGCTTTTATTAGGGAGCATCATTTCTGTTCTTGATTGTGTTCCATCATTATTCTTGAAAAATTAAATACCGAAAAGGTCTAACCCTTATCTAACACACAACATTATGGAAGATTTGTTAGGTGAGAAACCGTTAAATTTTCTCCTCCAAGTCCCTATGGGTTGATGAGGTAGTAGAGGCTATAAAAGCAAGTGGTAGCTTTTAGGAAGAAAGAAAGAAGGGGATGGGTAGGATTTATGTATTATGAAGGGTTCACTAATTCATTACTTTGTCTTAATTATTAGATTGTTGAGTTTTTATTTTGGTGGGTGAGTACCTATTGTACTACTCTCATTTCATTTTAATAAATTTCATTTTGTTGTTAAAAATAACAATCTTTCACGAACGTTGTTGTTTAAAATCTTTCTTGATATATTACATTGCTCTTGACAAAAATGATCAATAAAGGTTAACAAACTAAATATAAAGAATGAAAAGGACACCTTTTAAAATTAAGGGACCAATTTAAACTTCAAATATAATTGATAATCTCCAATTATAATTTTACATCAACTAAAATGCATTCTTTTCCCTATAAAAAAAAAAAAAACTAAAACACATTCTTTATTTTAAAAGAGTCAAATTATTTATCTGATTCATTGCTCAGTCAAATCATGTCTTTGATACACATTTGTTGCTTTCAGGCTTATATAGTGACGATGATCAATTATAGCGGAGAGGAGCTCAAATTAGGCAAATTCAAGGGAGATGAGATGGAATCACAAATATTAACATGAATGTACAAATTGTAACTCAATAAATTGGAGGTGTTTTTAGAATTTTTCAGCAGTAACTTGAAACATAACGTTGAGACAAATACTCCACAATTGCCAGATGTGTTGATGAATACTAACTATACCTCCTAAATATAAAGACTCCTTAGCCATGGTTTGGAACGTTGAGACTAAATATGAAGTACTCTATGAGCCTTTGTCAAAGGCAAAACCCCTTTTTCATTCTCTTAATATTTAATTAAACAAAGTTATGTCAAAAGGTTTTGTCTTGTATCAACTTCTCCTTCCTTTTTCTTCCCATTAACGACACCTAATATAGATCACTAACCACCAATCTTATAAGTAGCTTAAAGATTGATTTTCATTGCCAATAGGCCAATATGAAAACAATAAGAAATGTAAATAAGCATCGTGTTTCACCTTCCTGATCAATCATTTCCCTTAATAATACGCCTCTATTTCAAGTCAATCAATCGACAATATAATACTAAAACATTACATTATTTTTTATATATATTATATCTAGTACCATATAATAAATTATGTATTAAAATGCATATCGTCACCATTATCAGTCATGGTCAGCAACATGCTGCTGCTGGTAGCATTTTGTCTTCATTCAACGACACTAATCTCACTCACCAATCCTCACAATTTATTAAAACATTCCTCTATAAAGACGGCAAAAGCTAAATATACAAATAATACAAAGATTTTTCACACTTGGAACCACTTTTATTTTATAACAAATAGTTTGAAAGATATTTACTAAACTATTTATTACTTTAAATTGGTTTACACTAGTATATATTGTTTTTTTGTCCAAATAAAAATGTGCATTTTTACTGACTTAGACCTTCATCTTTTTTTGTTGGTCCAAGTTAGCAAACCCTATATATATATACACACACACATATATATAGACACACATATACATATATGTATATATGTATATTATGCTAAAAAGTGTCTTTAAGGCATTTGTATATGTAAAGAGGGTTGAGTAGTTTGAACTAAGAGTATATAGTTTAAGTTGAAAATACTAACATCACGATGCATCAATGAGAACCGTTAGAGAGTAGAGAGGTAAAATTTCTCTTTTTAGATTTAACTATTTCTACTAGAGCAATGCTATATCTCTAGAAAAATAACATCAAGAATTCTTCAAGAATAAAGAGTAGCCAATCACAATGCACTATTTGCCACAATTCAAGGAGGTGTGGCTGAAAAATAGGAAGTGGACAAATAAATCATCCAATTAAAATTTGCCAACTGTGTCTTGAAAAATTCTTGAAGCTATTTTTCTTGAGAAGTAGCATTTTCCTTTCTACTATAATTGCACCATTTAGCTGCTGGAGAGGATCCAAATCTAAGATAGTTAGATTAATTAACTTTTTAAAAATTGATGAAAATAACTTTATGGTCAATTTTCCAAATGTGAGGATCATGTTACCATTTGAAGAAATGGGGATAATTTATTCAACTTCGATGAAAATTAAACTAGCCACATATAGATGACAAAAAATTTTGTGTGCTTGCTTGTGGGTAATAGAATATCCTATATGTTTGTGAACTGTATTTTTCAAATTATTGTAACTAATTTATATAATTACCAAGGATCTATTAGATCTAATACTTTAATGTACTTTTCCTTGATGTTTCCATCTTTTAAGGTACATATAGTTATACATAATTTAGTGATGGATAACTAGTTTCGGTCCCCCCTTTCGAAAAAAAAAAAAAAAAAAAAAACCTAGTTTCAGTCCAACCTCCACCTCCCACCAATCCCATTTAATTTCCTCTTTCTATTGTTCACAATTCAGGCATGAGTCATGATTCTAAAGTCTCTTGTTATCTTTTTTAATAACCTTACGATTCTGAGATGCGTAACGTGACTCATTGCATATCCATACACAATTCTCTAATAACAATTGCAGTGCTATATAGAGGGGGAATCAAAATTATGGAGACTAGCTACTCGTAGAAACAATGCAGCATGAAAACTACATTTGTCCCACATCGAAAACTTTGTGCGTAATATTGAGCAAAAGTCTATATAAAAGAGTAGCCTGATGATGCATCTCTTAACGTACTGTGGCTAATGGATTAATTAGCTATTAGCTTAGGGGCGGATCCAGCTATGCTTGAGGGTGTGCACCTGCACACCCTGGATCTTTGTTATTTGCACCAGTACTCTTAGTTTTATTGCCATATGCACACCCTGAGATTTTAGTTTTGCACCTCCTCACAAGACTATGCCAGTTTAGCGTGACTGATATTAACTGGTGTGTTTAGTGCTACTAATTTTCCCATGAATGACGTGTTTAATGCTCTTAATTTTTCCATAAAAATGACTTTTAATGTTATTTACTGTAATTGGTAGACTTTTAGTTTTCCATAAATGTATTAAGGCTCATGTATATTTATTAAATACTAAAAAATATGACTAGATCAAATTTTGGTAACCATATATACATATATATAAAAATTTATAATTTTAATATTAATATTAATTATTAAAATTAAAAATTATGCACCCCTGACTCAGGGTCTTGGATACGCCACTGATTAGCTATTATGTGCTAATTAAACCCAAAGGTTTACGTTTTCCTTTGAAATTGTCTCTCTTAAAAACCTTGGTTATAGTTTTTTTTTTTTTTTTAGTTCCTTTAATTCGAGCCGAACCGAGTTGTTCACAAGCTTAAGTCGAATCAAATTCGAACTAAAAAAAAAGTTTGTGGCATAATCGAGTTGAGTTTTGAGCCGAGTTCATTTTTAACGAGCCGAGATGAACTTAAGTTTGACTCGGTTCGACTCATTTCTAACCCTATATTGTCGTTCACTAAAAGAATCAATGACAGTTAACTATCATTGGGTTCTGACTTGCACCAGAATAACATCACCTTCCACACTTCTCCAAAACACATATCAATATCCTTCCAATTGTTTAACATGCCATTTGCTTAGGACAATAGAAAACGATATATGATAATTTATAGTTTTATTTTATCTCCATTCAAATCGAGCGATTAGAGTAAATATACACAATTAAGAAAGCCTAACATGTCATTCTTCCTAAAAATGTTGTCTCATTATGTTGTTGGATTTAAGTTTAATTCATGGAAGTTTATGAAAATGTTGACATTGAAATGTCTTACTAAGGGTAAGGATTATAAAACTCAAAGGATTTACTTAGTGTAAAGGATTTGCACAACTCATTAGGTAGAATGCAAAACATGTTTTCTCCATTATTTTGAGTTTTCTCAAATAGACTAGTAAATCCTTAACTAAGTAAGACACTTCAATGCCAATATTTTCATAAACTTCAATGAATTAAACTTAAATCCAACCACATAATGATACAACATTCTCTAAAAAAACATAATATTTCAACATAATAAAGCACAACATAATAGATCACAGATCAAACAACCTAACATCTTCATCTAGTTCCTCCGTGCAATCCCTGATTTTTTTTATGTTCTGGAACCAATTAAACTTTTTTGAATATCTTCAAAATATCTAACCAATGAAGCATCCAACTCGGTTGATCCTTTAGTATTGTGTTGACCAAATATTGAGAACATTGTTCACACGTCGTCGTTATTCTTGAGCTTCATATGGGTGAACTGAACACTTCCATCTCAGTCGATCGATGGACGACGATACTCAACATTGTCCACCCTCCTTGTGTTTTTGTGGTTGAGTCGACAATTGATTTAATCTAGTTGATCCTTCAGATCTAACAACGTGACATCAACCTGGACCCTGAACACTGAGTTTTCCAGTGTTGTAAATTGCGACTAACTTGGTCATATAATCTACCAGATATGTGTTTATGGTTCTTTATAGTTTGTCCAGATCTACTTGATGGAGGTTGTTTAGATCTAGCGAACGAGCTTATGCCTGTCAACCATATATACAAAACATAAGAAATGAAAAAAAAAATCAATGGTAAACTCTTTCAAACATTTCATCAAATACTTAGAGTTCAAAATATAAATTCTTGGTTCATTGGATTATTTCATGTTTTAAACTACCATATTAAACTTAAATCTAGTCTAAACAGCATTCATAATGCAAACATTTGATCATTTACTACAAAAAAAAAATTACATAAACCATAAACACTAAAATATTTCCAATTTAAACAAAAAAATGGAACATATAAAATATAAAATGTCAATGGTAAGGGATTATGAATACTTACTTGTTATTAGAATGATTAGTGACTTGAATTTGAAGAAATTATTTGTTTTTTTTTTTTTGAAACATGAAATTAGATGCTTGTTGCTTTGAGGGAGTTTGGAGTTTTTTTTTCTTTCTTTTTTTGTGATTTGAAAAGTAAGGCGAGTAATTGGAGTTGCTGTTTCTATAAAACCAGAACGCAAACGACAATTAACTGTTGCTGAGGGAAATTCTTAAAGTTAGAAGAGCAATTTTCTAAAAATAATTGGTCAAGATCAAGATAAATCGTCGTGACCGTGAATATTTTTATGGTGTCCACAATTATATATGGTTTATGGTGTCCACAATTATATATTGGCCCATCTCAAAAGCCATCTCCTAGTAGCCCTTTCCCAATTAGGCAAATAAAATGCATACATGAGGTTTAGAGCTACCCCTTCTCTTATTTCTAAGAAAGTTGCTCTATATGTCCCTTTAATTGTTCACAGGTTCCCTAAAAAGCCGAAAATACCGCTATATATAACCATCACATCAAAAATTTGTTAAAAGAATAGCCTGTCATTAAATCAGTGGATTGGTGCATCAAAATTTATCTTTTGAGAATGGGTGCGTTTAGGTTGGACCAAAACGTAACTTCTGATGGTTATGTGTAGAATATTTTCGGAGTTTTAAGGAGACCTTTAACTTATCTTAAAAACACAAGTTAGCATTAGCCTTAACTTATTGGTGAGGTTTAAGTTGGTCCCTTAATTGAAAAAAAAAGTCAATTTACTCTTTCCATTTTACACTATTAACTCATTGGTCTTTTCCGTCCAAACTCCAAACGCTAAATCAATTCATCATAGTTTCATATGTAGCTCTGATATGGAGCTGACATGGTTAAATAAACACAGTAGACTGAGAATATATTGCACCTTTATTAACATCAATCCATGATCATAATCAAAGGTTAACAAACCCATAGGCTCGTCCATGGCATCTTTCAAGCGAGCAATGCTTGTGTAATCATAACTACAAATACATTTAATTTAGGTACACAGAAATGAAAAATGATAAAAAGAAAAAAACATTTTTTTTTTTTTGTAAAGCAAACCTAGGGTTAATCAAAAGGACATTTTTAGAGTTGAAACACAGTCAAAATATTGAAATCATTGAGTATCTTGATCACGGAAAGAGAAATGGTAGAAATTAGAGTTTAAAACTTAAAGCTAATTTTTTATACCTTTTTGGGTTCTTTGTAAAAAACTTATTGATAGAAAATTTGAGATATCTCTCTCCCGTTGTAGGTTAAATTTGGGTCGTATTAGGGAAACAAATGTCATTGTGTTTTCCTTTTTCTTCTGTGTCTTGTTTTATTTTGTGTGCTTGTTTGATATTTTAGTTTTAGTTGCTATTAGTTTTGCTTCACATATGTAAGTATTAATGTGTTTTGTCTTAATTCACAACAGTTGTTTATGTGTAAGGGTGGATGTCCCCAATTTGGAGAAGAAGAAATATTTTATTAACTATATAATTTGGGAAGATGAATAATTTTATAAACCTTAGGATTTGAAGAAGAATAATGCTTTTATGATGCATTTCAGAGGATAATTTAGGATGAAATCATACTAGATGTCACATCATCTTTTCACTAACATTGTTTACATGTATTTGACAAAAATGATCAATTTTGGTTAACATAGTAAATAAAGGATAAAAAGGACAACTTTTAATATTAAGGGACCAATTTAAAATTCAAATATAAGTCAAGGGGAAAATGTAACCAGACTTTCAAATTATTATTATTATTATTATTATTATTATTATTATTATTATTATTATTATTATTATTATTATTATTATTATTATTATTATTAGTTCAGTTCTTGATTTTATAATCCACACTTATAATTTTACATCAACTAAAATGCATTCTTTATTTTAAAAGAGTCAAATTATTTGTTTATTCATTGCTCAATCAAATCATGTCTTTGACAATCAAATGTCTTTCATACCCATTTGTTGCTTTCATGCCTATATAGTGATCAATTATACCGGGAGAGAAGGTTAAGTTAGGCAAAATCAAGGGAGATGAGAAGGAATCACTAATATTAACATGAATGTACAAATTGTAACTCAATAAATTGGAGGTGTTTTTAGAATTTTTCAGCAGTACCTTGAAACATAACGTTGAGACAAATACCCCACAATTGCCTGGTGTGTTAATGAATACTAAGTTACTAACTGCACCTCCTAAATATGAAGACTCCTTAGTCATGATTTGGAACGTTGAAATGCAATGTTGAGACTAAATATGAAGTACTCTATGAGCCTTTTGTCAAAGCTAAAACCCCATTCATTCTCTTAATATTTAATTAAACAAAGTTATGTCAAAAGGTTTTGTCTTGTATCAACTTCTCCTTCCTTTTTCTTCCCATTAACGACACCTAATATAGATCACTAACCACCAATCTTATAAGTAGCTTAAAGATTGATTTTCATTGCCAATAGGCCAATATGAAAACAATAAGAAATGTAAATGTAAATAAGCATCGTGTTTCACCTTCCTAAACAATCATTTAATAATACGCCTCTATTTCAAGTCAATCAATCGACAATATATTACTAAAACATTACGTTATTTTTTATATATACTGTCTAGTACCATATAAATTATGTATTAAAATGCATATCATCACCATTATCAGTCATGGTCAGCAACATGCTGCTGCTGGTAGCATTTTGTCTTCATTCAACGACACTAATCCCACTCCCAATCCTCACAATTTATTAAAAGATTCCTCTATAAAGACGGCAAAAGCTAAAAATACAAATAATACAAAGATTTTTCACATACTATACACGGACATCATACACGAGATAGACACATTCACACCAATAATAATTTGAGAAAATGACATAATTCGGTATAATCATATGTATCGTATCGTGTCATGTTGATATCAGATACGATACATATGTTACACTATGATACGCCTAATCCAAGGGGTATACATAGGCACAAAAACATGTAGAAAGTTTTAAAACCCAACAATATCTGCTTTCTGTAAATGCAGAACGTAGTTATTTTCATTCACACCTATTTACATATATTATTACATTTTTTTGGCTGGAGGATAATACAAGTAGCTAGATAGATCCATGACATGTATTAGGTGGCAAAGAAAGACAAAACAACTAGAAACTAGAAACTATAACGATTATTTGTTTTGTCTTTTTGTATCCAATCCATGTTTTGGCGACAGATGTGGCCTCAGAACAACTCACAAGAAAACTGAATGGAATCATATGTTCTGTGCAGCATAGCACACATCCTTGTTTGTCTACGGTTTAAAGCAAAACCACTTTTTCTGCACCAAAAATAATGTGTAACTATTAGATGCCTCATTCAAAATCATAACAAACACTGTTGTTGGTATTGTTAAGAGAAAATACATTAATGTAACCAATTGAATTGATATGTTACCTTGGAGGATTTATCGTCATCCTTGCGCGAATTAGATCTAAGTCGCTGTGAATTAACTCGGCCTGATCCTCCTCCACCAGTTTTTTTCTCATCTCTGGCCTTGTTGAATATAACAGTGAATCCTTCAGCTGATGCAGGATCATTCACATCCCATTCCCCAAACTTGGGTAAAGGCCTTCCGTTGTTTTCATACTGCATCATATGAATCAAAACATAGATTAATTTTTCACACCTAAACAATATAAATGATGATCAAGATACCCTTTTGTACATGATAAACAAAAGACGATTCATTTATGATAATAGTAAAAATTGAAAAACCAAATAAAATTGATTAAAATCATTGGTTTGGATGGGAATATCTTACCGAAGCCATGGAGATTAAGCCTTTGTGATGATTGATGGTTACCCAAATTTGTGAAGGGGGATAAGGAATAGACAACAAAGATGAGAAAGAAGAGAAAAACAGAAGGAAGAAGAGATTGAATGGAATTAAAAAACAGATTGGAAATGTAAGATTTTATAAGAGCTAGGGGTAAGGAATAAGAAAGGATGCGTAATGCAAGCTAGATGTTGGTTGTGTCTTACATTCCTGCGTGGCCCCACTCGTCCAACACGCGGGTGATTTGGTTTTTCTGTTTTCTTTTTTTCCTTTTATTTTAAGGGGAATATTCTTTAAGGGTAGCAGAAAACCAAAGTTTTGTCCCAAAAGGAATGAGGCCATTTTTGGAAAATGGTAAAGTTAACTAATCCTAACAGGTAATAACAACATTAACCAAACCAAGATCTAATTTTTTTGTTACAAATTTTAGTTATCTATTTATGGTAAATAATTTGCATGACATAGTTTTGGTCATAATTACAACAAAAATCTACTATACAGACTTACATTCTCCTACATTTTATCTTAAAAAATGGAGAAAGCATTTGCAGTCAATAGTTGCTACATTTGCAAACAGATCTCTTGGATTGTTTCTGAGTCCGAATCATACTATATAACACCAAACCCATCGACGGGGAGGTTGAATAATGTAGATATAGCGAGTTATCTATTGAGATGGAAGATGGTAATGACTCATTTCATTTCTGCTTTGATGTGTACCGCCATAAAAGCCCTCCTATCAGGTTGTTCACTGCATGAGAAGCCATGGGAACTGCAAGGCTAGAGGATAAAACTGTAGCATATCCGTATACAAGACCAACAAAGGTTGCCCTGAAACATAAACAATAATATGATTCTAATTAGATCAGGTTAACAACACAACAATGAAAAATGGATGTGCCATGGAGAGGATACGATAAAAGGAATTTAAATCAACAATCCAATTTTCAGAAATTAGGGACATGCACCAGATGGCAAAGGAATAGTTTCGACCATTGCCTATGTGCAAAACACCAAAGATTAAAGCAGCTACCGCAATACTCGTCCAGTTCATTCCCAAAAGTGGCAGAACTGCGCCGCGGAAAAGTAGTTCCTGGAATTCAAGATGGTAGGATGTGATTTAAGTCATGATGAAAAATAAATAAGAACGGTAAAATAAGCCAAGAAGAGTAAATCTGTTTTAACCTCACTAATTCCAGGCAAAACTGCAACGGCAATATAATCCAAAGGTTGGAGAGAGCTAAGGACCTGATTTGGAAAACAAAATATTTTCAGAGTTTAGAAAACAAAAATGGACTAAAGCAACTGAGTTGTGAGAAAAGTCATTGCTGGCCGGAATTATTTCTAGTTTCGTTGCACTAACAGTTACTTAACTAACTAAATACCATCTACTATATAATATTCAAATTTTAAATGGCAATCCGCTAATAACAATGCCAAGCTTACACTATCTTAAAGGAATTTTCTAGAGCTATGAACTGATTCAGTTATGGACTATCATTGTTTGCAGTCAGAATACCATGCATTTAGTAACTCGTAACTGTTGGGTGAAAACCAAACTATTCATTCATATTTTAAATTCAATAAGTGCTACTTTATGGTAGCCACGACTTATAACGTGCATGCATCCTCTTAAGCCTCCAAAGGTAATTGTTAGGAGTGCAAACTCTCTCAAATAAAAATCACCACGATTATTGATTCTCACGCACAATCTGAAACCTGCTTCCTTCTCTTATGCACTTGTCTCACTCTTGCGAACACATGAATCCTGCTCCCAGTTTTCCGTTAATGGTAACGAAAGCTTTCAAGCCATTGGGTGGTTTTGGTTCTCTTCTTGGGGTCACCGAGACAGGATCTCGGGAGCAGCAGACTGAGTGAAACCGTCATTTTAATGTCTTGTGCAATGTGTTCATTAATATTCACACCTTTTGTTTTGAATTGATGAGTGACTACAGTGTTGGTTCCTTGTTACACGACATGACTGATTTCAGAGTCTTCTCCGTGATTCGATTTTCTATGAATTCTCGTGAAATAGGAAGTGTTTGACGGAGGAGAGAGAGATGTTTGACAGTCAACCGAAGCTTGCAAATACTAACTAATTCAAAGATAAAACACTTACTCGGACACCATAGCAAAGGCATCAGTTTTACTAATTCATAGCTAAAATGCTTCACAAGAAAAGAACCAAAACTAACTGATGGCTCGGAAGCTTTCGTTACAGTTAACAGAGAAAACTGGGAGCAGGATTCATCTGTTCGTGCGAGCGAGACCAATGAATAAGAAATAAAAGGAAGTGAGGTATTGCGTGAGAATTGATAATCGTGGTGACGTTTATCTGACAGTTTGCTACTCATAACAATTACCTTAGGTTTAAGAGGATCTGTGCATGCCACTTCACCTTCAATGCTTCCTTTTCAGATTCTACTACTTGGCAGGAAGTTTATTCCACCATGTGAGTTTCAGATTTAAAAGGCTAACTCAAAATGTGAGTCTTCCAATCTTCATTCAACAGTGCTTATTGTCCAACTGCAATGACAGTGTGACATTTTGATTGTAGACTAGAGAATCCAGTTCCTTCACTTATGATAGAACACTGGTTTTTGGCCTAAGCCCAATAACTAACCTTAACAGATGAAATAGGAGTCAGTTAGAATATTTCATGATTTTAGGGAACTTTTCTGTTATAAAAGAGAGGGAAGGGTAGTGTGTAACTCGTGGAGAATTATTATTAGAGTTTGTTAGGAGAGTTTCTCTCTGGTTAAGAGCATTATGCTCTGGTAGGAGTGTTCACACTCTGGTTTATCTCTTTCATTTTCTACTATCCCACCATTGTAGAGCTCTAAGCTCATCTTTTTCATTCAATAATATAAATATTTCACTGTTGATTTTATGGTTTCCATCTAAGTTACCTGTCTATTGGCTGCTTCACTAGACTCAGCAAAATCCGGCCAAGTCTTCAATAGCAAATAGCGACTTGATGATATTAATACTACAATTCCTGTAATCATCTCAAGATGCCACATTTCAAAACCAACTGCATATAAGAGGAGAAAAAAAAGTCTTAAGATACTTCACTCATCACAACAAATACTTTAAACGCATTTACCACAAGAAATCAGCTCAGTTATAATTGTTATAATTCTGTAATCACCATTGGTTAGCTTCAGAGAAGTTTCTAGATTCAGAGAGACAGAGAAGAAAGTGTAACTGAATCAGTTTTGTATTTGTCATTGTAAATTGAGACGTGTACAAGTAAGTATTTATACATATGTAACTACAGAAGCTATAACAAAATTGGTTAACTCCTAACTGAACTAAGCCTAACTAACTTTGGGAACAATAGTGACTGTGTGGTTACACAAATACATTAGAAGTCAATTCAGGTTATCTTTAAAGTCCCACCACCAGAATACAAGATAGTTTGGATTACATGTCAATGTTCATGATAAAGTCATAACCCACAATAAATATATCATAGCATGTGAAGCCTCACACCAATTATTAAGAACATTTCAGAGGAAATGTTGTACTTTTAAGTTTATGGTTGGAAATTTACAAAATTATCAACCTTCATGTTCAATAATTTTCACCTGTGATACCACTTGAAAATCCAAAATTGTCATGTGCATTTCAGTATTTCACCCACAACAGTATTGCTTTATGGTAATACCACATGTTTGAGACAATGTTTATTTTATTTTGATTCATGTTATCTTTCTATCAATTTGAATCGAAGAGAATTAGCAGAAACTTGCAAAACAGAAAAGCAGGAAGAAGTAAATAAAAGTGTAATACATGATACTTCTGTAGAGCAGTCCAAGACCGGCAATCCTTCTATTGACGCAACATGAGACACCTGCAAGTTGTAAAAACAAGATTAATTAAAAAAAAAAAAAAAAAAAAACAATCTTGTGTATGCAAATTTCCACGGCTAACAATCTTGTGTAAAACCAAGCTTTGGCTGGCATTAAGAAATCGGTTGTTAATAATAGAACTTTCAGCCTGAATTCAACTAACTCTCCTTGCTAATATACTGAAATAGTTTCTATGATGGCGAAATGAAATGTATGTTTATTGTGCAAGCATGTTATATCGCTAAAATAGACAATACAATAGAATTGGAAAAATGCAACAAAGTTGGAAACGGATTGAAGGAGAACCTGGCGAATCACTGTCCCGAAAGCAGCAATGAGACCAGAAGTCAGTATGCAAGCTTGAAGCACAGCACTCCTGGAAGGAATAGGGTTAGCATTCTCAACAAGTGGATTAAGAGAAGTGTCCAATAAGTTGTCATTTTGAACAGATTTGTCGTTTGAGAGATCTACAGATGTATCAGGTCCTTCCCTCTTGGATTTCTTGGCAAAAGAACATGTGTTATATCTACTCCCTATAAAAAAAAAAAAAAAAAAAAAAAATCAATTTCACTAGGCTTGTTAGAATTGACTATTTGAGCTTATCTTATCTACTGTGAGAAGAACAACTTGTGAGAGCTTATAGTAACAGCTTATGATTTTAGCTTATTCCCATAAACTTTTGATAATAACTTATAAAAACAAGTTTATATGAACACAACTTGAGTTAATAATTTCATTTTTTGTTATAGAGATAGCTTATACATAAGTAATTATGCTATCAGCAATTAATTAAGTTGAATTACATGACACGGGGTTAATAAAAATAGAAATTAAAGAAGGTTTAGAGTGTGATTAACTAACTGTGAGGGAGAGTGATGAAGGTAGCAGTAGAGTATGCTGTGTGAGCGATAGTACTACAGCAACTCCAGGAATTGAGAGTGTGCGAGAGATAAAGCATGGCCATGTATGAATGAATGATACTACATACATAATATATGAAGCATGTAATTGATATTTCATAATAAATAAATAATGAAATCTGCAAAGTTTTGGGTTGCTCTTGCTTCTCGCTTTTCTCAAAATTAAATAATTCGACCATAATAAAAAATAATACAAGTTTTTTTTTGAAGGATATAAAAATAATACAAGTTATCAACAAAAAATAATAATAATAATGGAAGTTTTTTTAGTTTACCAGAATAAAAATAATAGAATAAAAACATAATGTTAGATATATATATATATATAAATTTTTGGTGGTGGCCGCGATGCATTGTCCCTACCAACTGAGCTAAGCTCACGAGGAAAAATATATATAAATTTGACACCACAAAAAATATATATACAAGTTTATTAATATTTCTTCTTTCAAAAAAAGTTTATTAATATTTCTATAATTTATTCAAAATCTTTATGTAATTATTTTTTACTAAACCTGTCTTACATAATTTGTAACACATATTGTTTAAGGTTAAATAAGTTTTTGGTCATTATAAATATATCAAAATTTGCTTTTAACTCTGATAAAAAAGTGACATATCAAAATCTTGCTAGAAGTGACATATTTATTCCATGTCAAATCCAAATTTATTTATTTATTTTCAAACTTCTAAATTTTTTAAAAAATAGTATTATTTAACCCCAACTCCTGCATATAATATACAATATTTTTATAAACATGTTTAGAATCTTATATATTGTTTTTTCAAAAAAAAGTATTATTTAAATTAAGTAAATATGAATTTTTTGCTAATAAATATGCCGTGTTTAAAGTTTCAAAAGTTAGTCCTCGTGAACTTTCAGTTGATGCAAAGTCCGGGGTTCAAACCTCGGCCACCACAAAAAAAAAAAATCAAAAGTTAAGGATAAAATAATGAAAATATAAACCTATAAATTATATTTTGAGCTTATTTTCTACATATATTTTCTTTATAACGTTCTTAATGTGTTAAATTTAAATATTTCAAAAAAAAAAGTGTTAAATTTAAAATAATAATTAAAAAAATAAATTTAGTAAGGATTAACACTCCATGCTTACTTGACCAAAAAACAGAAGCAAATTTTGAGCATGATCTGCATAGAGTACACATCTCTTCTGTACCAAATCTTCATCTAGTAGATGGCCGTTCCAACACCAAGAAAAGGATGAGATGAATCCAAAGGTCAAAAGAGGTGGCCCACATTTAACATAGAAAGGACCCCACCCTACAATTAATTGAAATGGGTGAGAGAGAATCTTCCATTTTGGTGTATGTTTTCAGAAAATAATAAACACTTCCCTCCTTTTTTTACTTCATTCGGTATTCACCTATACAATTCCAACGGTCTCCTAGTCCTACATTATTCCGTAGTAATTTGTCCCATCCCCTTTTCTTCCAATCCTAATCCTAAATTCAAAACAACATCATATAGAGAAAGAGAAAGAGAAAGAGAAAGAGAAATTCTACATAGTTCTAAAATTTCATTTCATTTGTAGAAGTAGAACACTCACACTGCAGCTTGAGCTTGAAACAGACAACACAAAACCTCTTATCAACAACACAATCATGCCACCAAGGATGCAGAAAAGGAAGACCATGGTTGAGTTGACAACCAAACATTCCAACCAGGTAATTACTCTCTCTTCTTTCCTAATCTTCTTTTACCTTCTAACACCATTATAGTTTCTGCGTGATTTTGTCTCATAAAAATTACTACTTTAATAAAGGAAACTTTAAAAATTACTCATCTATCTTGTGATGGACCGGACCATAGAGTTTTAAGTGGCCAAGATTAATGACTAAAAAAGTTATATTTTTTTGGTTACCCTGTTGATTTTAGTTCACTACACATGAAAAGTAACCTTTTTTAGGTTTCATTCTCATGATCTACTATTTTTCACTTTACAACGATCATGTACAATGGCATGTTTCTTGGCTTTCTCTAAAAAGATTTCTCTTTGTTTTGTTGTTGGTTTAAATTTAATCCCAACTTCTTCAATTTGTTGCCTTGTGTATATGTTCAGTTAGGGTCTAGGGATTGCCGTGTCTCTCCTAGAAGGAAATTAAATCCAAAGTCCACAATGATTTCTGATCTCCATCGCACTTTGAGATCTTCTGGTCGCCGCCTCACTTTGAGATCCTCTAAAAGGCCTGTTGAAACAGGAACAACATCTTTGTCAAGATGTTCACAGCCTCGTATATCAAGAAGACATTCTGCTGCCCCTTACCACAGCCAAAAGCTTAGTGTTCCAGCCCAAACTATCAACACGGTATGAAATAATCCACCATTAAAGAAATCATCTATATATAAATGGAATTGTTAATTGTTTATTTGATCTATTATGATTTTTGGCGCAGACATATCAAGTTCCTGAACAAGGTTCTCATCAAATGGCTGATCCTCCCACATTGGAACCAGAGCCCGGACATAAAGAGGCCGAAAATGTTGAAAATTCAACAGTAGGTATACAAGAGATGAGGGAGGAAGAAGATGAGGCTGAAATTTCATTGTCCAACCATTCAAATCTAATGTCTGGAAAAAATACATTTGAAGAAGAAAGTATCCCTATGGTTGAGGAGATATCAAATAAGAATGATAGGAGAAGTGCTACAAGGGTCGGATATTCATCACCATCCTTTAGCCTCAAACTTACTGAAATGGCTGCAATGGCTGTAATGTCGGAAGAGGAAGAAGATGATGAGATTGATTCCGAAAGACAAAGCCGACCTGAGGACACTGTTAATGGGTATCAAGTTCAGCCAGAGTTTATGCCGACATTAAGAAAAATTATCGGTAAGCATGGTGACATTGCTAAGAGTTGCCTGGCAAAGTCAGTGAAATGGCGTTCAGCATTGTTGGAGACGGTCTGTAGAATAATATCAGAGCTGGCCAAAAAGAAAGTTACTAACATCAAAGGAAAGGACCTGAAAAGGATGATTGATGACGTTAATGAAATAAATAACCTAAAAGTGGAAGTTGCATGGCTTCAAACCAGGCTAACTGAAACACTTGAGGCAAGGCAGATTCTTAAGCAGAGTCGCACACTGAAAGAGAAAAAAGACAGCATCAGCAAGTTCATTGAAATTGGTGAGAGTGAATTGAAAGAATGTGAAGCAGAGAAGAAGGAACTTTCAGAGAAGTTGAAAGTTGTATGTGATAAAGAGGCTGATTGGAAAAAGAGATTGGCTAGAATGCATGATGAGTCTACCAAGACATTCAAAAGAATCAAAGATGCCAAATCTAAAGTCAGACAATTTCTTAATGGCTCACTGGTTGATGATTTGATTTAGTATGTTGTAATTTCATCTCCCTTTCTCTGTTTTCTTCATGGTAGTGGTTTTATGATTGCGTACTTGATTTATAACTGTTTTGTATTTAAGACTGTTATTTCCAAACGCATTCATGACTTGAACAGTTTGGTTGCAAGTGTGTAAGATTTTAGCCAAGTATGGCGATTTGAATTTCCATATCAATGGGCCTTATTGTCATAAATTTGTTTTATTTGATGACCTAATTGATCACTAAAAATGCTTGCATGAGATGAGTGGTATATTTTTAAAAAACAAATTAACCATCATGTTATTGGAGTACTCCCACTCTTCCTCTAAGGGTGTGAGGGAAAATTAAATTTCTGCAGAATAAAGTAAAAACACTAGTGAGCATTGAGGTTCTTGAAGTAGTTGTGTTTTTATGCTTTGTTGGGCTGATAAAGTCTAAGAAAAGCAGATACTAATCACCATCTGGTTGAACATATGTTGATTATTCTATTGCTACTAGAGGTTGTTTATTGAATAATGAATAGAACATGTTGCATAATTCTGCATAAGAAGTGGAAAAAATCTTAATTCAAAATAGATCATGATTTATTAGTTAGAGGGTGTCATCTATATCATTTTGGTTCATTACCACAACAGCCAACACTAAATCTAGACATCTTGGAGAAACTAATGGCACAAGACAGTGATCCTTGTGAAAGACGAGCGTAATCTTGAACTATACCTTTGGGTTGGCTAAATGGGATGTATGCCTATAAGAGCTGGTTCTGTATAAGTTTGTAGATGACAGAAACCCTTTAGCACAGTTAAGATAAAATAAGAGCCACACATTAAGCATATAAGAAGCTACATGATTAGTTAATTAAGAGTGCTATCTTTTCAAATATAATTAGTTTCTTTTAGTTAATTTAATTTCTACTCAGACAAAGTTGAGAGGTTAATAAAAAAAACTCCACTAACAAACATTTGTAAACAGACAAAGAAACAACAACCAAGTAGGTAACTAGCAAGCATAAGCTAAAAATTATTTCACTACAATGGCCAATTTTTTTATCACCATTACTTAACAAGCAGGTGGCGGATGAGAAGACCAAAACATCTATCTGTTTAAGAAGCTTCAACAAAGGAAACAATGAATTTAATTATGAGTTTATGGAATAAAATCCTCCAATTGTAGGAACAGTAGATAAAACTTGTCCAATGTGGAGCTTCAGCTTGTATGCTATAGTTGTTTTCCAGAGGATGGTTGGTTCACTATGTAGTGAATGGCATTGGAAGGCCGATAATACTGTTCCAACGATGATTACTGCAAAGGTGATGCCAAAACGAGGAGAACGAAGGTGGAGCTGAGGTTGAGGGATGAACTCTTTAGGTGTTTCCGACAATGGGATGGAGCTCTCACTATTTCTTGTGCTGTGTGAGTTCAATTAGGTGGTGCAACGATGCTTCTGCATACTGCAGCGGAGACTTGATTCCACATATTGTGTTGAGGGATTTTGAGAAAGAAGGAACTCAAAGTAATAACCTAACCATTTTTTATTTGAAATGTTTTTTAAACATCTAATGCAGGCTGTAAGAAAAAATGGTTCATAAGTACGTTTATCACCGGTTTCAAGGAAAACCGGTCGCTATAACCACACACTAAAACTAAATACTTCATATTATATACAATACAAACTTGGCATCACATTGTCTTTTAACATAAGTTTTATAAAAAAACCAGAGTCAAATATCTAACTTTATTCAAGCTTTTTGGATATTAAGAAGTTGGTATAAACATTAAAAAAATGTGGAAATAAAATACTTTTAGGAGCCCAAAATTAATTGAATAAAATAAAATGGATGAGAATCATCCATTTTGGGGTATGTTTTGAGAATTAACTCTTCCCTCCTTTTTTTCTTCATTTGGTAAACACACTCTTTCAAAGTACTAAGTAATGTGTCATATTCCCTTTTATTCCAACATTGAAAACAAACTAGTGTCTGTGATAGAGAGAGAAACTCTAAACATTTTGAGTCACACAACACAGAAACCTCTCTTCATTTCTCTCTACACAACAACACACTCAAGAACACAACCATGTCTCCAAGGATTCAAAAAAGGAAGAACTTGGCTGAGTCCAAAACCAAAGCAAACAACAGCCAGGTAAATTTTGACCCACTTTCTTAATGTATATTGTATAGTATACATGATATGAAATTAGATTAAACACTAGTATGGATGTTTTAGTTAGCTTCTGTGGATTTGATGATGATTTTCCCTTATAAAATGTAAAAATTACCTAAAAGGAAGCATTTTTATTGAAAAATAAAACATCAACTTGGAATCAAAATCATTTTTTTCCTCTTTTTTTTACTCACATATCTAGTATAGTATGCGTGATATGAAATTAGATTAAATCTTGCAGTGCTATTTCTGTGATTTGATGTTATTTTTCCTTTTAGAAAAATAGAAATTATCTAAAGGAAGCATTTTTATTGAAATGAGATTGAAAAAAAAATACGAACTTGGAAGTTTTAAGTAGCCAAGATTAATACCTAAATATATAGCATATACATGTCTTCAAATGTGGATATATTATAATTAACTTTTTAAGTTTGGTTCGTCTCGTTGATTTTTGTTTGCAGCACATGAAAAGTTATCTTTTTTCTTTTGTGTGTCATTCTCATAATCTTCTCATTTTTTACTCACAGTAGGGAGACAGTGCTAAAGGAAAATTTCTCCAATGTTTACCTTAGCTTTCAATACAACATTTCTGGTTGTTTATAACAATGCAAAAACTCTTCATCAATGCATATGCTTAGTTCTCAATATCATGACAGGTTATATTTTTGGTTATTAATATTTTTCACTATTGTGAATGTCAGTAATATACAAAGGTGTACAGTAGTGACATGTTTCTTGGGTTTCTCTAAAACAAAATCTCTTTGTCTTGTTCTTGTAAATTTAATACTAACTTCAACTTGTTCCCTTGTGTATATGTTCAGTCGGAGTCTAGGAAATGCCCTGTCTCTGCTAGCAGGCAATCAAATATGAATTCCACAAAAATTTCTCATCGCCGACGCACTTTGAGATCCTCAAAAGTGCCTGTTGAAACAGGAACAGCATCTTTGTCAAAATGTTCACGGCCTCATATATCAAGAGGACATGCTTCTGCCCCTGACGACATCCAACAGCTCGATGTTCCAGCCCAAACTATCAATACTGTATGAAATAAATATGTTTCATGCTTACACTCATATAAGCATATCCTTTGTAATATCTATTTTATCTTATTTTTTTAGTGCAATTTTCTGCAAACATTCATCAGCATCTATGAGTTATAATTTTTTAACATTAAAGAAAGCATCTATATATAAATGGAATTGTTAATTATTCATCTAATCTACTATGAGATTTGGTGCAGGCATGTCAAGTTCGAGACAAAGGTTCTGATAAAATGGAATCCCCTTCAAGATACCTAGTATCAGACCCAGTTTCTCATCCTCCCATATTGGAACCAGTGCTGGGACAAAAAGAGGCTGAAAATGATGAAAATTCAACAGTTGGTGAACAAGAGATGATGGAGGAAAAAGATGAGGCTGAAAATTCACTGTCCAACCATTCAAATGTAATAGTTGGACAAAATACAATTGAAGAAAAAATTATCCCTATGGTTGAGAAAGTAACAAACAAGAATCATATGAAGTGTATTTCAACAACTGGATGTTCATCCCCAGCCTTTAGCCTCAAACTAACTGAGATAGTTGCCATGGCGGGAGAGGGTGATGATGATGAGGTTGATTCTGAAATACAAAGTCGGCCTGAGGACAATGTCAATGGCTATCAAGTTAAGCCAGAACTTATGTTGATATTAAGAAAAATTATCGGCAAGCATGGGGATATTGCAAAGAATTGCACGTCAGAGTTGGTAAGATGCCGTTCAACGTTGTTAGAGGTGATATGTGAAATCATATCAGATTTGGAGAAAAAGAATGTTACTAACATCAAAGAAACATACCTGACTGAGAAGATCGCTGAAGTTGATCATATAAAAAAACTGAATGTGGAAGTTGATTGGCTTCATGCTAGGCTAAAAGAGATACTTGAGGTAAGGGGGATTTTTAAGCAGAGTGGAACACTGAAAGAAAAAATGGTCAACAATAAGAAATTCATTGAAATTGCTGAGAGTGCACTGGAAGAATGTGAAGCACAGAAAAAGAAGTTGAAAGCAATATTGGATCAGGAGGCTCTTTGGAAAGAGAGATTGGCTAAAAGACAGGATGCCTCTGCCAAGACTTCTCAAGAAATCAGCAGTGCTAAATCTAAAGTCAGCCGATTTCTTAATTCCTCACTGGTTCATGATTTGCTGTAGTATGTTGCAATTTTACCTCTTTTTTGTTTTTGTTTTCTTCATGGTAGTGGTTTTAGGATTGCATGAATGAGTGGTATGTTTATTCAAAACAAATTAACCATGATGTATTAGGAGCACCACTCATCCTCTAAGGTGTGTGGGATAATTAAATATCTGCAGAATAAAGTAAAAAAACTCCATTGAGCATTGAGGTTCTTGAAGTAGTTCTGTTGTTATGCTTTGTTGAGCTGATAAAATCTAAGAAAAATAGATTTTAATCACCGTATGGACATCTGTTTGAAAATTTGCTGGAAATTTGATTGGTTATTTTCTTACTAGTTGAGATGCTATAATCACCATTTGGGTGGGATAGTTCAAAATGTTGTCTCTTTAGTTTTCATGGATAACTTTGTCGCATTTGCAAGTCCTCCATTGATTGCGCTTTAAGGAAATGTTAACAGGAAAAGTAGCATACCTTCTGCATGTATGTCATAAGAACTGGTTATATATAAATACCAGATGGCAGAAACCCGTTTAGCACAGTTAAGATAAAATAAAACCACGCATTAATTAAGCATATAAGAAGCTACATAATTAGTTAATTGAGAGTGCTATCTTTTCAAATATAATGTTTCTTTCGGTTAAAAAAATTTAATACTTACTCAACTCAATCGCTTGGCACGGTATGATTGGGCTTTCTCTTCTTTTAGTTTCGGATATAATGAGTGGATGATTTGTAGGGCATTTCAGAAGAGTTTATCAAGCAAAAAGACATGTATTTTTTGGATGATGAGATTTGAATCTTTTGGAAATTAAATGGGTTCTTCTATTCTTCCACCATTCACAGATTCTTCACCTTATTCCATTGACAAAATCAACACCTTATGTGTTCTGCTTCTCCAATCCAATTGAAAGAAACCAAGTTGGGATATTTGATTCCTTCTGCAACACTCTTTTTGAGGTTCCTTCAAATCATTCAATTAATCTTCTTTAAAAACATACTTTCTATTGGTTAATTTTACTCTTCTCGAGAAGTTGTGTTTCCAATATGATAAAACACAAATAACAATAGTCAATGCTTACTAAACTATCCGTGTTGTTAAAATAATGCCTCCAGAGTCCAGAGTTCCCGCTGCTTCATAATGCAAGAAATCAGTTTAAGAAATAAGCTTAAACTAGCAAGCATAATAAGCTTAACACTCTTTCAGTGCAATGACCAACTTAACAAATAAGTGCAAGATGAGAAGACCAACATATCTATCTGTTTAAGAAATTTTTACAAAGGAAACAATGAATTTAATTACGCGTTTATGGAATAAAACCCACTAATTGTAGGAAGAGTACATAAAACTTCTCCAATGTGCAGGGGCGGAGCTACACCTTGGTGAGGGTGTGCACCTGCACACCCTGAAATTGTGTATATTACCCCCTATTATTCAGTATTACTGCTACTTTGCACACCCTCAATTATTTAATTTGCACCAATCAGCTGGCTCTCCCACTTTTTGCGTTTCAAAGTACTACCTTTTTGGGTTTCTTGTGTTTTTATGGGAGGTTGAGGCATGGAGCATCAAGGCTTTGAGATCAACTTGCCTTTTACTTTTGGCTTAATTGCACTTTTTGCCCCCTATCTTTCCAAAACTTGCGGTTACTGCCCCTTAACTAATTTAAATACAAAACAGCCCCCTAAGTTTCTGGGGGTGCCACGTCAGCCTTGGGGGCCAAAACTGCCATAGAATCCAAACTTAGGGGGCTGTTTTGTATTTAAATTAGTTAAGGGGCAGTAACCGCAAGTTTTGAAAAGATAGGGGGCAAAAAGTGCAATTAAGCCTTTACTTTTTACTTTTTATAGTAGCCTTTGTCTTTTAGTTATTAATTAATATAGCAATCCATTTTATTTAATGCTTTAATCTTCTAAATCTAAAGTCAGGCATAAGTAAGGAATATATAACTTAATAACTTACGGGTTTCTAACCGGTGTCCTAAGAGCATTGTTTAAGGATTCCATTAATAGAAACATTGTCTTAGAAATACAAGTCTTTACTTTTTACTAAGCAATAATTACATCCTTTTTTATGCAAACTTATTTATTTTAGTACTTTAATCAATGCATCTACTCCTTTGTCTTAGTTTAAAACTATTAACTCTTTCTTTTAAGTCAAACAAGTTGAACTACTCATCTTTTTACTAGTCTTCGACTTTGTAGAACATTTTTAAATAGATATCAAAGACTATAAGTATTTTAGAAAGATTCATTTTTCTGTGAAATTTCACTTATATTAATCTTCTTGATAATATGTTAGGAATAAAGTTGATAGTAATTTGTTTGATATATAAGGAATAAATTCATAGAATATTGTTAAGATATAGGAACTTAATTGATAGTAAGTTGTTAAATATACGAACCAACTTGATAATTTAATTGAGTTGGAGACCTTCTTAAAATATTTATAATTCGAAGAACCTATTTGAGACCGTCTAAAAAGTCGGGGACTAATTTGTGTTTGCACTCAAAATTGTATTATTTCAATATATAAATATATGTATATATTAGAGTTAAAATTTTGCACCCCTGACTCAGGGTCCTGGATACGCCACTGCCAATGTGGAGGTTGTACAGTATAGCATTGACTCACCCTAAAAGGACACCACAAGGGTGAGAATCTTCCATTTTGGTGTATGTTTTCAGAATTAACACTCTTCCCACCTTTTTTTTCTTCATTTAGTATTCACAATTTTACATATATATAAACCCCTCCAACGGTCTCCTACACCTTATCTAGTATCTAATTCATAGTACTAATTAATTTGTTTCATTTCCTCAACAACTACTTTTGTTTCAAAATTCAAAACAATAATAGTGTGTGTATGTGGTAGAGAGAGAATTTCTATACATTGTTAGTCTTATATTCAAAAATTTCATTAGTAACAATTGCAACGTGAAACACACAACACACAAACATCTTTTCATATTTCTCTGGACTCAACAACACAACCATGCCTCCAAAGAAAGGAAAAGCAAGGATGAAGAAAAGGAAGAACTTGGGTGAGTCAACAACCAAAGTTAACAACAAGGTAAAGTTTGATCCACTCTCCTCTCTTCTTTCCTAATGTTGATGTAAGTAATGTATGTCATGTTTTAACTTCTAGACTAGTAGTAAGCATAAAATGAAATTTGTTAAACCTTGAAGTGTTATGTGTTATTTCTGTGGATTTGGTGATGATTTTGCCTTATAGAAAAGTAGAAATTATTTAATAGTTGACATTTTTATTAAAAAGATTATTTTAAGTGGAAGTCATTTTTCATTTCCTGATGGACCATAGAATTTTAATTGGCCAATATTAATGACTAAAAAGTCATTTTTTGTTCACCATACGCCATTCTCATGATCTTGTCATTTTTACTCACAGCAGGAAGTAAGTGTTAAAAGAAATTTTCTATAATATTTAGCTTAGCCTTGAATAGAACATTTTTGGTTGGTTATAACATGCAAAACCTCTTCATCAATATTATCTTTTTTGATATTTTAAATTTAATCCTAACTTCAACTTGTTGCCTTATGGATATGTTTAGTCAGAGTCTAGGGATTGCCCTGTCTCTACTAGAAGGCGATTAAATTTGGATTCCACAATGGTTTCTGATCAACACCGCATTTTAAGATCCTCTGATCGCCGATGCTCTTTGAGATCCTCTAAAATGCCTGTTGAAACTGGAACAACATCTTTGTCAAGATGTTCACACCCTCGTATATCAAAAGGATGTTCTGCTGCGCCTGATGACATCCAACAGCTTGATGTTCCAGCTCAAGTTCCAGAAGAAAGTTCTCATCAAATAGCTGATCCTCCCACATTGGAACCAAAGCTGGGACATAAAGAGGCTGAAAATGTTGAATACTCAACAGTAGGTGGACAAGAAATGAGGGAGGAAGAAGATGAGGCTGAAAATTCACCGTCCAACCATTCAAGTCTAATGGTTAGACAAAATACATTTGAAGAAGAAAGGATCCCTATGGTTGAGGGAGTAACAAATGAGAATCATATGAAGTGTATTTCAAGGACTGGATGTTCATCCCCATCCTTTAGCCTCAAACTAACTCAATTGGTTTCCATGGCGGGAGCGGAAGATGATGAGGTTGATTCTGAAATGCAAAGCCAGCCTGAGGACATGGTTAATATATATCAAGTGAAGCCAGAACTTATGCCGATATTAAGAAAAGTTATCGGCAAACATGGAGATATTGCCAAGAGTTGCGTGACAAAGTCGGTGAAATTTCGTTCAGCTTTCTTGGAGATGATCTGTGAAATAATATCAGATTTGGACAAAAAGGATGTTGCTAACATCAAACGAAAAGACCTGAAAATTAAGATCGGTGAAGTTAATGATATAAAAAATTTGAAAGTGGAAGTTGAGTGGCTTCACACCAGGCTAACCGAGATACTTGAGGCAAGGCAGATTCTTAAGCAGAGTGGCACATTGAAAGAAAAAAAAGACAGCATTAGAAAGTTCATTGAAATAGCTAAGAGCGAATTGAAAGAGTGTGAAGCAGAGAAGAAGAAAGTGTCAGAGAAGTTGAAGGAATTGACAGAGAAGTTGAAAGCAGTATGTGATAAAGAGGCTGATTGGAACGAGAGATTGACTAGAATGCAGGATGAGTCTACCAAAACATATCAAAGAGTCAAAGATGTCAAATCTAAAGTGAGACGATTTCTTGATTGCTCATTAATTGATGGTTTGCTTTAGTATGTTGTAATTTCATCTCCTTTTTTCTTTTTTTTTTCCTTCAATGGTACTGGCTTAAGACTATGTTATTTCCCAACTCATGCATGACTTGAACAATTACTCGTGGAATTGGGTGGCAAAGTGTAAGATTATGGCGAAGTATTTATGCATGCATGGTGATTTGAATTTCCATATGAATGTGCCTTACAGATTTTCTTATTTGTGATTGATCATTCAAAATGTTTGCATGAGATGAGTGGTATATTTATTTAAAACAAATTAACCATCATGTTATTGGAGTATTCCCACTCTTCCTCTAAGGTGTGTGGGAAAATTAAAGTAAGCATTGAGGTTCTTGAAGTAGTTGTGTTGTTATGCTTTGTTGGGCTAATAAAGTCTAAAGAAAAATAGATTTTGATCACCATATGGTAGGACATCTGTCTGAAAATGTATTGGAAATTGATTGATTGTTTTCTTACTAGTTGAGATGCTATAATCACCATTTGGGGGGTAGCTCAAAATGTTTTGTCTCTTTAGTTTTCAAGCATAACTTTGTCACATTTGTAAGTCCTCCATTGATTGTGCTTTAGGGAAATGTTCACAAGAAAAGTAACATACCTTTTGCGTGTATGAACTTACTTTCCTTTTGTCTACCAAACCTAATGCATGTTAAGCACTACAATTACAGATGGGAAATCTGTTTCATTGCGCAAGTTTATATTTTTATTTTTATGAAGCCAGAATAAAAACGAGGACATTTTACCTTGCACCCTACAATTATACCTTCACCCATACAATTTATTAAAAAATCCAATTTTACCCCTTTTGCAAAAATTTCCAGATTCCTAGTTCACCCCACATAGCATTTTAACACTTTTTTTTTTTTTTTGGAAAACTTTAATATACATTTCTGGTTAGCTATTTAAGTTCGGAAAACTCATATTGACATTTCCGATTTTTTTTTTTATCAAAAGCAAAAAAAACCTACCTAATCACTCCCATCTAATCTTGGCCGATTCTCACCCAAATCTTAGAAAAAGGTTTCATGTGCCACCATCAATTCTCTTGATTTTTTGTATTTGTTTCAAAAGAATCAAAGATTTGGGTGTTAAGATAGTAAATCCAGATTATGAGTAATCCAACGAAAGCCATGGCATGAATCAAATAATTAGGTAGTTTTTTGTTATTTTCCAGATTTTGGGTTTGGCATGCTTCTCGATCATTCTTGCAATTCCCAATTCACTTATCTCCTCTTTTAATTTGATTGTATTTATTTTAATTAAATTTACATCCAACAATGTGCAGAGAAGGGTTGCAAGAATTGATGCATGTTAAAGAAAAAATCAAATCGAACGTTTTGAGTAAAGAAGGGTTCTTACTGTTTGCTGTGCGAAAAGGTGGGGGTGAACACTTGTGCGTTTTCAGGAAAAAAGGTGGGGTGTGATTGGGTTTTATTTTATATAAAGGGTAAATTTGGTACTTTAAGTTAATTGTTGGGGTGAAGGTATAAATGTAGGGGTGTAGGGTATAACTTCCACAGTACATGCAATAAAACATGTTCCACAGTACAAAAATCAAGCCAAGGGATCTACCAAAGTCGATCAAAAACAAAAAACAAAGGCTAGAAGAAAATCAAAACTCAAAAGGAAACGGCCATCAAACAACTTACTTGAAAGTTTGTTTTAGGTTTTTCAAAACTCATTTTATTTTATGTTATAGCTATGTTTGTGTGTAAACTTTTCGCAAAAATCACTTTTTAACGAAATGATTTTTATTCTGAAAAATGATATAGCTATTTTGATTAACTTTAAAAAAACAATTTTTACTAAAAGAGATAGAAAAATATAGTTTATGATATCTATCTATATTTTTTCAACCACACTAATAAAAAAACTATTTTAACTCGAGGTGGCAACACGGGTCCAACCTGTCGGGCCGGTCCATTTAGCCACCTATTTTTGACGGGTTGAGTCGAAGTTTTGAACTCGTTTCCTAAAGTTGGCTCACCCCACTTAAGTCATTGAAAAAACGGGGCAGGGCTAGGGTGGGCCGACTTGTTTAACTTGTTTTTTCGTTCTTTTTTTAGAATTATTTTATCCTTTTGAATTTATATTGGTTGTTGGATATATTTTAGTATTTGTTTTATGTTGCGAATTTGTTTTATGTTGGTGACTTTTCCTTATATTATGATTAAGTATTTTTTTTGTGGTGTCCGGGGTTCGAACCTCAGACCTTATGTTATACATTGTCCTTACCAACTGAGCTAAGCTCAAGGGGACATGTAATACGATTAAGTATAATGTTGAATTCACAATTTGTTAATTATCTTCTTTTTACCATAAATTTATTTGATGTCTATTTTTTTATGATAACAGCAACATAGTGTTTTGTTACAATTAAGTTGTAAAAAAATGCATTAAAAAATTTGTTGTTTTTTCTCTCAAATTTTTTTTTTGTTTGGCCGGCCCGCCAACTCGTATGTCCGCGGGTTTAGTGGCGGACATACGAGTTGAACTCATTCTTTTATTTCAAGTATTTTCTTTTTACATTTGTTCACTTGCTTTCTCAATCATTGTTTATGGTTTTTTGAAAAGTCTCTAAAAATAATCCCTCAAATTATTTATCTAAAAGTCATTTTTATTTGAACCTATAACAAACGAGTTCAAACACTCAATCAACTCTAACTCCCAAACAACCCAACCCAATCACTTTTAAACTCTCAACTTTATCCAAGTAATCAATTTTTGTTAATTAAAGATATTACTAAAAGTTTTAAAAACAATAAGCAAAAAGGAGAAGATGAATATGAAGTAAAGAAATTACTTGGTAGCACTCAAACTCACTGAAATGAAAAAAATAGTCCTTCTACTATTTTAGGCTAAAGTGCAACTTTGGCCCCCTATCTTTCAAAAAGTTGCGATTTTGGCCCCCTAAGTTTGAAAACTACAATTTTGGTCCCCTAAGATTTAGCCCCTTTGCATATTTGGTCCTTTTGACCAATTTTGACCGGTCAACGCCCATGTGGCATGCCACGTGGGTAATTATTAAATTAAAAATAAATAAAAAATCATATTTTAATTAAATAAATGAAAAATCTAATTAAAATCATTTAAAAAATCAGGAAAATTAAAAAATTAATAAAAAAAATTGAAAAAAATTCTGAAAATATTAAAAAAAATCTGGAAAAATGAAAAATTAATAAAAAAATTGAAAAAAATATAAAAAAATTCTGGAAAATTGAAAAATGAAAAAATTGAAAAAATACGGGAAAAATTTAAAAATTCTGGAAAACTTAATAAAAATAAAAAATGATTAAAAAAATAAAATAATATAATAAAATTAAAAATAATGAAAAATTCTAAGAAAATAAAAAAGATTAAAAATTCTGAAAAAAAAAAATTATGAAAAAATAAAATTTCGAAATTTTATGAAAAAAATTAAAATTCTGGAAAAATTCTAATTAAAATTTTAATGAAAAAATAAAAATTCTGGAAAATATTTAAAAAAAATTCGAAATTTTCATTAGTATTTTTCGAAATTTTCATTAGTATATATGTCGACCTTAGGTTTTTTCAGTGTATAAATACACAAAAATTCCGAATTTATAAATACACGAAAGTTCCCGGAAAAAATACAAATGAAAATTTTGAAATTTCGAAAAATACACAAAAAACCTAAGCTCGGTTTATAAATACACATATTTTTTCCCTTATTCTCGGTTTATAAATACACAAAAATACACCGAAATTTTTTTGGAAATAAATACACAAAAAACCTAAGCTCGGTTTATAAATACACATATTTTTTTCCCTTATTCTCGGTTTATAAATACACAAAAATACACTGAAAATTTTTTGGAAATAAATACACTGAAAAAACCTAAGCTCGGTTTATAAATACACATGATTAATCTTTTTAATTTTTTCGAAAATTTTTCATTTTTTAATATTTTTTTCAATTTTTTTATTAATTTTTCATTTTTCCAAAAATTTTTAATCTTTTTTATTTTTTTCAGAATTTTTCATTATTTTTCATTTTATTAGATTATTTCATTTTTTAATCATTTTTTATTTTTATTAATTTTTCGAGAATTTTTAAATTTTTTCCGTATTTTTTCAGATTTTTTTTATTTTTCTAGAATTTTTAAATTTTTTCCGTATTTTTTCATTTTTATTAATTTTCAATTTTCCTGAATTTTTTTCAATTTTTTATTAATTTTTCATTTTTCCACAATTTTTTAATATTTTCAGAATTTTTTTCAATTTTTTTATTAATTTTTCAATTTTCCTGATTTTTTAAATGTTTTTAATTAGATTTTTCATTTATTTAATTAAAAAATGATTTTTTTATTTATTTTTAATTTAATAATTACCCACGTGGCATGCCACATGGGCGTTGACCGGTCAAAATTGACCAAAAAGACCAAATATGCAAAGGGGCTAAAACATAGGGGACCAAAATTGTAGTTTTCAAACTTAAGGGGCCAAAATCGCAACTTTTTGAAAGTTAGGGGGCCAAAGTTGCACTTTAGCCACTATTTTATTAAAAACTCTTCTTCTTTTTTCTTTCAAATTTTTTATTCTTGTGTTCCAACTTGAACTCATTCTTTTATTTCAAGTATTTTCTTTTTACATTTCAGGTTATTAAATACTGACTTTATGACCCAAACCAAACATTGAAACAAAAAATCAAATCAAATCAAATCAAAGATATCAAAGATAAAGGTGATAAATTGTTTTCCATTTCTGGGTATGTTTAGCATGTGGTCCATTCCCTCCTTTTTTTTCTACATTTGGTTAAAAATACAACCCTTGCAACGGTCTCACCCAACACACAAACTCCTTCTTCATAGTACAATCAAATTTGTCCCATTCCCTCAACAACTCTTTTTGTCCCAACATTGTAGCGTGTGAGAAACAAAAACCTTTTCATTATTTCTCTCTCTACTCAACAACAAACCTCTCTTCATTTTCTGCATTCAACAACACAACCATGCCAAGGAGGATAGTAAGGAATCCGAAAAGGAAGAATAGGGGTGAAGCTGCTCGGAGTATTTCACACACTGAATCAACCAACCTTAACAATCAGGTAAACTTTCATCCATTGATTTCTTGTTTCAAAATGCTTTGTAATAATGAGTTTCAGGTTTTAGCTTCTAGATTAGTATTCATGTATCATATGAAATGAGATTGATAAAAAAAAAAAAAAAAGCATGAACTTGGAAGCAAAATCAATCTCTTCTCCTTTTACCCTTTTATCTTACTTAAAGTGGAAATCTTTTTTTTTCTGATAATTTTTTTTTTACTTTTTTTGGCGAACTGGTTGAAAATTTGTATTTTCTGTGTCATTTCATGATTTTCTTATTTTTATTCACATTAGATAGAAAGTGTGAAATCAAAATTTCTTAAATATTGTACAACAAACTATTTGTTAACTTTCAAATACAACACTTTTGGTTGTTTATAACAAAAGCTAAACCTCTTCATCAATGTATATGCTTAGTAGTTAGTACTCATTATCCAAATATATATTTTTCACTATTGTCTTTGTCTTGTTGGTTAAATCCTAACTTTCAACTTGTTGCCTTGTATATATGTTCAGTCTGAGTCATGGGATTGCCCTGCCTCTGCAAAGAGGAAAGTAAATCCAAATACCAGGATGACTTCCGATCGCCTCCGCAGCTTGAGATCCTGCAGAAGGCTTATAGAAGAAACTGAAACAACACCCCTACCAAGATCTTCAAGAGAAGTTTCTTCTGCCCCTGATGACAACCAACAGACTAATGATCAAGCCGACACAATCAATTCTGTATGAAATAACATCTATTTTAAAGTTTTTTAATGCAATTTTCTGCCAACATTCATCAACATCTGAGTTCTAGTTTTTTACCATTGAATTGAAGAGAGTAACTATATGTGTAAATAGAATTTTTAATTGTTAATTTCTATCTGTTATGTGATTTGATGCAGGCACATCAAGTTCCAGAAGAAGGGTTTGATCAAGTAGAATCCCCATCAAGATACCTAGTATCAGTTATGCATCCTCTCATAGTGGAACCAGAGTTGGAAAATGAAGATGCTGGAAATGTTGAAAATTCAACAGTAGGTACACCAAAGGTGGGGGTATTAGGTGAGCCTGAAATGTCATTGTCCAGTCACTCAAATCAAATAGCTGGACAAAATACATTTGAAGCAGAAAGTGTCCCTCTTGAGCAGGAGATATTGGCAGGGGAAATTCAAGCCTCACATAGGTTTGAGGAAGTAACAAATCCGAAGTGTATTTCAAGGGAAGGATGTTCGTCCCCATCTTTTAGTCTAAATTTAACTGAAATGGTGGAAATGTGGGGACAGCAAGCTGATGATGGGATCGATTCCAAAATGAGAAGCCAGCCTGAGGAAACGATTAATGGATATCAAGTGAAGCAAGAATTCATGCCCATATTAGCAAAAATAATCAGAAGGCACGGAGATATTGCTAATAATTGTTTGACAAAGTCGGTAAAAGGCCGTTCAGCGTTGTTGGAGATAATTTGTGGAATCATAGCCGAGTTCGAAGAGAACAATATTAGAAATATCAATGAATGTGTCTTGGAAGACAGGATTCGTCTTGTTGGTGGAATAAAAGATATGAAAGTGGATGTAGATTGGCTTCACATGAGGTTAATTGAGGTACGTGAGGCAAAGGATATTCTTAAGAAATCTGCAGTGCTGAAAGAGAAAAAAGAGAGTAATAGGAAGCTCATTGAAGAGTCTGAGAATGCATTGGAAAAATGTGAAGCACAAAAGAAAAAAGTGTCTGAAATGCTGGAAGCAATATGTGCTGAAGAAACTGCTTGCAAAGAGAGATTGGCTAGAGCGAAGGTTGAGTCTACCGCGATATCTATAACAGTTGGGTATGCCAAATCTAAAGTTAAGCGCTTTCTGAAATGCTCAGTGGTTAATGGTTTGATTTAGCGTTGCAGTTTCATCTTCATCCTTTCTTCATGGTAGTGGTATTAGGATTTGTTAATGCATTGTAACTATTTTGATTTGAAGACATTGTTTCCTAACTCATGCATCAGTTGAACAATTACGCACTGAATTTGGTTGGAAGTGTAAGATTATAGCCAAGTACTTATGCATAGTGATTTGAATTTCCATATTAATGCTTGCATAGATTTGTTTATATGATGGCCTGATTGATCATTAAAAATGTTTGCATGAGATGAGTGCTATATGTATTTAAAACAAATTAACCATGATGCTATATGCATATATCTACATACCCTAGAGAGAACTAATGGCATTAGACAGTTTTCTTTGATAGAAGAGCATAATCTTGGACTACACATTTGCAAGTCCTCCATTGATTGTGCTTTAGGAACTGTTCACAGGAAAAGTAACATAACTTTTGCATGTATAAATTTTCTTTCCTACTGTATACCTTTGGGGTTTCTCTATATGGGATGTATGTCTACAAGAGCTGGTTCTACATACAGAAACCCTTTAGCACAGTTAAGTGAAGATAAAGTAAAAGCCACACATTAATTAAGCATATAAGAAGCTACATAGTCAGTTAATTGAGACTGCTATCTTTCAGACCAAGGTTGTTAAGCTGTTCAGTTAACTTTTAAACTCTGATGAGTTTACAATTCTAGGTCACGAAAACAAGTTAACATGCTTGTAATCTCTCTTTTTATAAACTCTTATGAGATCAAGTAAAACTCGATAAAATTGATTAACTCTCGATTTTACAACTAGTTTAGTTGTGAGAAAGAGGCCTACCATCTGTTAAGTGCGGTAGACTTGGAAGAAGTAGAGTGGGCCAAAGATGTGGTGGAATCCGATAATTCCCTCTAAATTGTTTGTGTTAGTTTGGCAGCTTTTCCATAATAGGCTTCCTTCTAAGGAAAATCTTAGCAAAAGAGAGGTTTATTTGAACTCATCTGTTCTCTGTGTGGATGGGTCCAGTAAGATTGAAACCGTAAATCATATATTTTTCAGCTGTCCTATTTTATCTGTAATTTAGAGGGAGACCATGAAATGGCTTGGTGTCTCGGTTAAGGTGGGTATGCTCTTCTTATGCTTTTAATCAAAGGGCTTGTGTCTGGTAATAGGAAGATTGGGGAGAGCCTCGGTGTAATTTGGTTCTCAAACGTCTCTACAATTTGGAAGGTTAAAAACGATATGATTTTCAATCAAGTCGGTTTTAGTTGGGAAAAGGTAGAGGGGGAGACAAAGATTTTATCGTGGAGTATTCTTAGATCGAGGACTAAAGTATTTAATTACTCTTTAAGGGAGTGGCTGTTGAATCTTTTAGTTTGTTTGGGAGCGGTTAATAGTGTTTAGGTGCTGGACTGTTACTTTTGTCATATCATTATTCGGCTTCAGTTTTTCATCTGTCAGTGCAGTATCCTGATCTTGTGCAGAGGCCGGTGCTTCCAATTATGTCTGTCTGTGGATCAGGATCTGTTTTTGTTTGATAAGACCTCGGAGTCTGGTTCTGTTATTATGCAGCATTCATTTTTCTCCTTCAGGGCGTGGTTGTTAGTGTGTGCTGGCCATGTTTATCATTTTATTCTCAAAAGTCTAGGTTTACACATGATAATAGTAGTCGATTTTTGGAATATTTTGTATCTTTGTAGCTGTGTTTTGAGGCTTTGGTGATACTCAGAAAATTCAAAAGATCCACGGTACCTGTGTTTACACAACATGATAATAGTTGTAGTATGATTGCATTTGCAGGGTTGTTTCTACCTGTGTTCTAGTTATCTGTTAATCTGTGGTGTACTGATTTGGTAGAATTTCAGTTTCTTAGTTGTGTATTGGAGGAGCTGCTCTATTGTTTTGTTTATAACATCAATTAGTTGAAGGGTTGCCTTTGAGGTAATATGAAGGTGTTGTGATCCAAGCTTGTTTTTTTTTTTTTTAAAAAAAAACATATGTATGCATAAATGTGCACATATGGATCAACCTTGATTTACATTAGACACGTATCATGTTTTCTCAGTTTTCAGTATTGAAGGATGTAAATGAATGATTTTTTTTACAGAAGGAATGTGAATGCATGTAACAAGGTAAATTTTACAAGACCAAATTATGCAAGTTGTGTTTTCAATAGGATATAACAAGATTACAATAATCATTGCTCACCAAACTGTCTGTGTTTTGTTACAACAGCCAAGTAGATAACTAGCAACATAAGCTAAAAACTCTACACCTGTAATGGCCAAAGAATATTTAATAGCATTACTTAACAAGTAGGTGCAAAATGAGAAGACTAAGATATCTATCTGTTGAAGAAACATTAACACAGTAAACAATGAATTTAATTATGAGTTTATGGAATAAAACTAACCAATGTGGAGCTTCAGCTTCTACAGCATTGTTGTTTTCCAGAGGATGGTTGGTTTACTATGTAGTGAATGACATTAGAAGGCCGATAATATTGTTCCAACGATGGTTGTTATAGGGGTGTCGGAACGAGAAAAACGAAGGTGGAGCTGAGGTTGAGGGATGCATGGGTTAGGGGAACCATTTTTGACACCGATTTCTATTAATCACGTGTGAAATGTCAAAATAATAACGTAACCATTTTTTTATTTTTTATAACATTCAACGTTTGTCCTAAGAAAACGAGTGTGGTAGATACTTTATAATTTATTACCGGCTTGAAAGAAATAGGTTTTACTCAAGAAACGGAGATTAAATCCCACTTGTCCAGATAAATAACACAAGAAATAGAGTTTTCAAAATAAAATGATTAATGGTTGGTAAAGTGATACATTCTAGTTTTGTGAGTATTTGTTAGAGATATTACATGTATATATAAGGGGCGGGTTCGAACCTCGAATATCCATCTATTTCACTTTAAAAACAAAATTGATTTTTTTTTATAATGATATTGTTTTGAAATTGACTGGGGCGGGTTCGAATCTCGAATATCTATCTATTTCACTTTAAAAACAAAATTGATTTTTTTTATAATGATATTATTTCAAAATTGACCGTTAAATCTAACATTAATTAAGGGTTCGAACCTCGAATATCTATCTATTTCACTTTAAAAACAAAATTGATTTTTTTTATAATGATATTATTTCGAAATTGACCGTTAAGTCTAACATTAATTAAAAAAGAGACAAATTAGTTCTTACAACAGAAAAATCGTTACACTATTTCTTCTTCAATCGTTCGTTCACTTTAGGACCAAAAAAAATTCGTCTATTGCAAAAGAAGAAAAATAACAAGAACGGTTAAAAAAAACAAGAATGTTATGAGTGCTCTAATGAGTAGGTGCCCAAATGCATCTCCATTGCTTTGGTATGTTCACACGTATTTGAAGCATGATTTTGGTACACACAAAATACATTTTTTTTAACTATATTAAAAATATATATTAATTTATCCTTTTTTTTTCTAACTTTTCTCAAAAATATGTCCAAATATGTATGATATGACCAACTAAATGTTTTCCGTCTAAAGTATTATAACAAGGTCCTGCTAACTAGTATTTTAGACGAAAAATATTTTATGATCAAGGGTTTGATTCCTACTTACGTGTATGGAAAAAAAATTATACTAAGACAAAATAACTCATTTTATGTGTCTCATAGATTCTTCAACAGGATTAATTACTGTTAATCGATGGTAAAAACTTCATATAATGATGGTAATTACAAAAATTACCCAACAAAAAAGCATGAAGAAAGTAAAGAAAACTCAAAAGATGATATACAATTAATGAAGTATAAATCGAAAAGCTGTGAGAGAATCACTTGCTTTGGATGCCTAGCTGAGTTTGCATGTGACTCTTCCCTGCTTTTTTTCTTCATTTAGTATTAAGCTATACAACCCTAGCACTGAGAGAATCACTTATTTGGGTATATTGTTACATCAAAGGTCTCCTAAGTCCTGCTCCTACACTCCTTTATCATATTACCAAGACTATTTTGTCCCATTACAATTACCCCTCAACAACTATTTTCTTAACATTGAAAACAATAAATAAATAACCGTGTCTTATACTCAAAAAGTGCATTAGTGTAGTGAGAAACACAAACACACAAAAAAATCTCTTATTTTCTGAGTACTGCAGCTGCAAGAATACAATCATGCAACCAAGGAGGATGAAGAGACAAAGGAGGAACAAAAGGGATGAAGATGTCAACATTTCTAACTCAGATTCAACCACAAACAACAATAACAACATGGTGATGTTTTCATCAACTTTCTCTTGTTTTAGCTTCTAAACAATTATACATGCATGATATGAAATTAGATTAAATCTTGCATCAGTATTTGTGTTATTAGTGTTAATATGATGATTTTATGTTTCTGTCCAAAAAAAAAGTAGGAACCGTTTAAAGGAGGCATTTTTATTGATATGAGATTGAATAAAAACGTGAACTTGGAACCAAAATCAATTTCTCTTGAAAAATATTACTTTTTTTGTTCATCCACTTGATTTTTGTTCACTACACATGAAAATTATTATTTTGTTCATCTGTGTGTTTCATTCTCATGATCTTCTTACTTTTACTCACAGCATGTAGGAAGTGTGAAAGGAAAATTTCTTCAATATTGTACAAAAAACCATGTTAACATTTAATACAACACTTTTGGTTGTTTATAACAAAGCAAAACCTCTTCATCAATGTATATGCTTAGTACTCATTATCCTGGTAGTGAATGTCTATAATATACAAAGAGGAACCCATTTGGGTTTTGGCCTGGTGGTGTTGGCTTGGGACTTTGGAGTGTACTTCTCTCAATGTTTCAGGTTTCAATTCTCCTCGGTGCCAAAAAAGAAGAGTAATATACAAAGAGGATGTAAAATGAGATGTTTCTTGGGATTTTCTATTTTTTTTTCTGTCTATGTCTTGTTGGTTTGATCCTAACTTTCAACTCGTTGCTTTGTGTATATGTTCAGTCCGAGTCTTGGGAATGCCATCTCTCTTCTAGAAAGCAGTTAAATCCGAATCCCCGCCGGAGCTTGAGATACTCGAGAAGACTTCTTGAAATGGGAGCAACCTCACAACCTAAAATATCAACAGGACATTCTTCTACCTCTGATGACATCCAAATTCTTAATGTACCAGCCACCACCGTCAATTCTGTATGAAATAAATACACTTCATTTACACACATATATGCATATATATATTCCTCATAACATCTATTTTATCTTTAATCTTTTAGTTTAATTTTCTGCCAATATTCATCAGCATCTATGACTTCTAGTTTTCCACTATTAAAGAAAGCATCTATATATAAGTGGAGTTTTTAATAGTTAATTGTATATGTTATGAGATTTGGTGTAGGCAAATCAAGTTCCAGAAGAAGGTTCTGATCAAGTAGAATCCATGTCAAGATACCTAGTACAAGTTGTTTATCCTCCCATAATGGAACCAGAGTTGGAGCATAAAGAGGCTGAAAATGTTAAAAATTCAACAGCAGGTATACCCGAGAATGTGGGGGAATTAGGTGAGGCTGAAATGTCATTCTCTAAGAATTCAAATCAAATGGCTGGACAGATTGCATTTGAAGAAAACACCCCTCTTGAAAAGGAGTCTTTGTCAGGGAAAATTCAAGCCTCAAATAGGTTTGAGGAAGTGCCAAATAGGTTTGAGGAAAATGCCCCTCTTGAAAAGGAGTCTTTGTCAGGGAAAATTCAAGCCTCAAATAGGTTTGAGGAAGTGCCAAATAGGTTTGAGGAAAATGCCCCTCTTGAAAAGGAGTCTTTGTCAGGGGAAATTCAAGCATCAAATAGGTTTGAGGACGTGACAAATATGAAGTCTATTTCAAGGGCTGGATGTCCAACCCCATCTTTTAGCATCAAACTAACTGAAGTGGTTGACATGGTCAGAAATGAAGATGGTGATGAGGTTGATTCAAATGTACGAAGCCGGCCTGAGGATACGATTAATGGATATCAAGTGAAGCGGGAATTTATGCCTATGTTAAGAAAAATTATCAGTAAGCATGGAGATATTGCTAAGAATTGCATTGCAAAGTCTATAAAATTCCGTTCAGTGTTGTTGGAGATGATATGTGGAATTATATCAGATTTGGACGAAAAGAATGCAACAAACATCAGAGAAGAAGTCCTGAAAACCAAGATTGAACAGGTGGATGAAATAAAAAGTATGAAAGTGGAGGTCGAATGGCTTCGCACCAGGCTAGTTGAGGCACTTGACGCAAGGGATATTATGAAGAAGTTTGTTATGCTAAAAGAGAAAACAGACGATAACAGGAGGCTCATTGAAGACGCTGAAAGTGAATTGAAAGAATGCGAAGAAGAGAAGAAGGAAGCGTCAGAGAGGTTGAGAGCAATATGTGATAAAGAGACTGCTTGCAAACAGAGATTGGCCATGGCAAAGGATGAGTCTGCCACAATATCTACAACAGTTGGGTATGCCAAATCTAAAGTCAAACGCTTTCTGAAATGCTCAGTGGTGGATGGTTTGTTTTAGGATTGCTTGCTGCATTTATAACTTTTTTTATTTAAGACTGTGTTGTCTCCCAAGTCATGCATGACTTAACCAATTACTCATTGAATTTGGTTACAAGTGTTTAAGATTATAGACAAGTATTATGCACGGTAATTTGAATTTCCATATGAATGTGGCTGAGTGATGTTTAAAAATGCTTGCATGAGATAAGTGGTATATTTATTGAAAACAAATTAACAATCATGTTATAGGAGTCCCACGCTTCCTCTTATGAGGTATAAGGGAAGATTGAATTTCTGCTGAATATAGTAAAAACACCCCAGGTGAGCATTGACTTGAGTTGAGTTCTTGAATTAGTTGTGTTGTTATGCTTCGTTGCTCTTGAAGTAGTTTTGCTTTTAATCACCATCTGGCTGGTTGAACATCTATTAGAAAATTTGTAGGAAATTGATTATTCTCTTCCTACTATAGCTATAAAAAAATCTGCTGTTTATTCCATAGAACATGTTGCTTACTTCTGAATAAGAAGTGAAAATTTTCTTAACTCAAAGTATAGCATGATTTATTAGTTAGAGTGTCATCTATATGTTTTTGGTCCATAACCATAGCACTATATCCAGATACCCTGGAGAGAACTAATGGCATTAGACAGTAATCTTAGTGAGAGAAGAGCATGATATTGGTTTACCACCAAGAGAATAAATCCATCAACAATGTCTGGGCCCTAAAGCTTGAATTTGGGTGTGATAGTTTTCTTTAGTTTTCACAAATAGGTTTGTCACATTTTGCAAGTCCTCCCATTAATTGTGCTTTAGGAAATATTCACAGGAAAATTAAGATACCTTTTTCATGTATAAATTTTCTCTCCTGCTGTATACCTTTGGATTGGCTAAATGGGATGTATGTCTATAAGAGCTGGTTTTACATTCGGTAGATGGCAGAAGCCCTTTAGCACAGTCAACAAATGAAAGCCACGCATTAAGTGCTCGTTTGTTTGTGCGGTGAGTAACCGTTACTGCATGTTCAAAGCCGATCTCACCGTGGTTTTGAGAAGCCAGTTGGTGTAGCTTTTTGCCTACGGTGACTTTTCACCGTGGTTTCGTGAGTTTCCAAACACATGCTAAGCATATAAGAAGCTGCATAATCACTTTTTAGTTTAATTGAGCATGCTACATAAGAAGCTACTGGTGTCGTTTGTTACGAGTGTCATGTCAGGTTGATTAGATAAATGCGTTATTCGATGTGGTACTTAACTTATTAGAGTCATCTACTTGATGGACAAGTCTTTTGAATTGGACTCTTTTCATGTGTATAATAAGTCCCAACAGTCTGTGTTGCATCAATAGAAATAAACCAAGTAAGTACATACATACCGATAATAACTTCATATCTCAAATTCCTTCAACAAAAAACTTCATATCTAAAAAAAAAAGAACTTGAGATCAAAATCTTATTGTCGATGTTGATGCGAAGATGTTATATGTAAATACTTGAGTATTTGTTGAGTCTTGAAATTTTCATGACTTGTGGTGAAGTATGTGGAAGTCAATTTCTGTACAAAAAAATTCTTAAAAAGAATAATAACTTTATAATTTAATTTTTATTTTGAATAATAACTTTATAAATTAATTAAAAGGATAATTTATTAGCTTTAGCTAAACCTTATCTTTTTTTTGTTAAATAAAGTTTGTAGTGATTTTACTCTCTTAAGATTTTTAAGAACCCACCCCGATATATTTTTTGAAATAAATAAATAGAATCCCTTTGTCATTTTTTTTTTTTTTGTTGCTAAATCTCTTTTTGCATCAAAACAAATGAAATTTTCTATAGAATCGAGATAGACAATAGTTTTTGTAAGTTTAAAGTTTATAAAATTAGCAAATTCATTTTAGTGTTAACCTCCTGGTTCTTGGAGGAAGAGGGCACAAGTGATTTAAAATTCATTTGAAAGGTAAATAGAGTTTGGTCAGTAATTATTTCACCCGAGAATGGAACTTAGACTTTCTCAAAAGATTCGTTGGAGAATCACTTGCCCAATTCAATCACTTGGTTTAAGCAAATGATGGTCAAATAATTAAAAAAATTATTATGCAAGGGTTTAAAGAGAGTTTAATAAGAAGTATATATAAATAATGTAATATGGTTCATTAATAAAAAATAAAAAAAAGTGAAGGTTCATTTAGTCCCTAAGAAAAAAATATGAGAGATCCAATTTATAGTTGGAACTATAAATTAATGCAATATGGTTCGAACTATTCCCCCTTGGGAGTTGATTCAAACTCCTGCTTTTGAAGAATTGACTTGTTACCTGTGAACCTCCAACAATCCTAGGATGGTTGCCCATAGGTCTTTTGCCACCGTTGTAGCATTGGCCTGAAGGTATGTTATGAGGAGGACCATAAGTCTTTGAAAATTGCTGTTCACACATTAGAGAAGGCTGGGACACACATGTAAAATACGTTTTTGCCCCCTCGGCAGTTAACTGCCGAGGAATTAAAAATCCGGCTGCAGTTAACTGCCGAGGAATTCCTCGGTAGTTAACTGCCGAAGTTTTCTGCTACAAGTCTGGCAGAAGCTTTCTCATCTCCATTATTCATCACATCTTCAAATTTTTTGTCTCAAATCTCTCTCACAAATCTCTCTAAATAACCCAACCAAATCCAACCAAATTTATTCAACAAAATCACAAGTAAGTAATTATAATGCTATTAACTTAAATTTTAGTTGTTATAAATGTTTTTATTTTTTAGTTTTTGAGTATATTTATTTTATTTTAGTTTTTGAGTAGATTTACATAGTATAATTCATTTTTAGAGTAAAATGTTTGTATGATGTTTATGTTATAGTTTAAAGTTTATTGGTTATATTTTAATTTGGTGTTTTAAATTAATTTTTTATTTTAGTTTTTAATTAGATTTACATGTGATAAATCATTTTTAGATTAGATGTTAGTTGATTAATTTTGTTAAAATGTTTGCATGATGATTATGTTATAATTTAAAAATTTTAGGATTATTTTTTTATTTGGTGTTTTATATTTTTAATTTTATTTTAGTAAGACTATATGATTTATTTTAAGAGTAAATATAATTTGAATAATTTTGCTATATTTTACGTTAATTTTTTTTTTTAGACAATTACATTTTAGGGTTATTTTTATGATTTTTAGAGTCTATGTATAATTTGCAATGTTTGAATGAGTTTTTCATTGATTCTTTTAAATTTCTATGTGTGTAGATTTGAAACAATGGCCGGATGGATCGACGTTCATGCAACATTCAACGGCGGAGAAACTCATAGGTTGAAGGTTCGGTGCCTTGATGTAGCGTTAAGAGGTCTCAAGGATCAACTGAATGAATTCTACCAAGGAGTCAACCCCAGAGACACAAGGAGGGTGCAAAAAATTTTGTATAAACGTCCAAAGCTCGACGAGGGGAGCGTATCATTCACTTGGGTGGAGTTAAAGAACGACGAAAACGTGACGAGCATGTATTGGGAGCACACAAAGTTCCAGTGGATCGATATGCGGGTGACGTTGCTGAGATCAACTGAAGATATCATCAACAACTTGATTCCGCCAGAAGATCGTCTTTAGTTAGGGTAAGGTGCATTCAAACTACAACATTTGTCTCACCTCTGAAATGGGGTAATTCAAACTTGCCAAACAGCGAGGACTCAAGCATTTCGCTCGCTATTCATGTTTTTCCTTTGAAAAGATTAAATTCTTGTTAGGCTGGTTTAGATGAAGGTATTAGGTGTCAAGGAATGGACCTCATTTCGGTGGCACTTGAATACCTTCATCTAAATCAAGCCTGACAAAAATTTATTCTTTTCAAAGGAAAGCATGAATAGCGAGCGAAATGCTTGAGTCCTCGCCGTTTGGCAAGTTTGAATTTACCCCATTTCAGAGGTAAGACAGTTGTTGTAGTTGGAATGCCCCATTTATGTAATGTAACGAAACCTGTATCGCAATATTTATTCGAACGAATTCATGCTATTGTAATATTTATTCGAATTCACGCTATCGCAATATTTATTCGAATTCACTCTATCGCAATATTTTAAATAACATAAAATTCTAAGTAAACAAAATAAATCAAAAAAAAAAATCAAAAAACAAACTTCGGTGGTTTAGTACCGAGGAAAACCTCGGCAGTTTAGTACCGAGGAAAACCACGGCAGTTAACTACCGCCGGTTTCATCTTTTCCTCGGCAGTTAACTGCCGAGTAATCCTGAAGCCAGAATTTGCAGAACCTGTTGAAGGCAGAACCTGTTACATGTGTTTTTACACATTGTAAACACATTGTTTCGATGCCAAACCATAAAGCTAGTCAAATCAAATTACATACATAACTGAAATTGAAAATATAATACGGAAACGAGCAATTGTCATAAAAAAATGTCATCCAAACAAAGTAACAACAAATGTACTGTACTAACAAAACGGCCAAATGTCATGAAAATACACCAAAGTCCTAAAAATAAATCCTAAAAATACTAGCAGTCCTAATCCTAAAAATCCTACTGCTGGTCCTGGTCATGCTGGTGCTGCTGGTGTCTCCTCCTCGGTCTCTGGGCTCTCCTCCTGGTAATGATCGGCGCGATCTGCTGCCTAACATCCTGCAAGGCCGCATACAACTGCTGAGGGGTCATGCTCATCACCTCCTGACCCAAAAACTCATCAGCATGGGCAACAGCGCCGCTAACCATGTCATAGGTGTCAGGGGAGCTTCTCGCCTCGTACCGCTCCCACTGCTCTGCAACGATCTGCTCCTCGTTTGGAGGCCTCGGAACATCTCCCGGAAGAAGTGGCAAAATCTGAGGGTGAGACATAAGCGTGTACCATCGTACATAGCCCTCTGCCATACGCCATGGCTGCTCTCCTGCCTGCTCACCCCAATCATCCGCCTTAAGCGTGCGAGGGCGGAAGTCCGTGAAGGCCTGCACAATCTCAGCCGGTGTCAGCGCTGGAACATCCGTCGGAGGTCTAGGTACGGACTGGACGTATCCGTACTGCCTCAATACCCTCTCCGGCAGGTGACGGTACACCCTACGGTCGCCGCACATGATCCAGCCAGAATACCAAAATACCTCCTCGAAAGGCTGGAACTCCCTGTGCCCTTCGTACGGCCTCCAGCATACGTCATCAAACGTAATGCGATCAAGCAATGACCGATACGTGGCCCCCTCTCCATGACCCTTCTGAAGAGTCCACCTCGCCGCAACCGGTAAATTTTCAATGTAGTCCGGGTTTGGATCAACAGTGTAAAACTTAGGGAAGTGCGACAAAAACCATGCCTGCATAAACCATACAAATCACATATAAATAAATTAAAGTTAACTAAAAAAATAAAATTTACAATTAACAAAAAAAATATAACAAAATATAACAAAATAATAATAGTTAACAAAAAAAATTAAAGTTAACGAAAAAATATAACAAAATATAACAAAATAATAATAGTTAACAAAAAAAATTAAATTTAAATTTAATTTTTACTTACAGTGAGCAGTGTCACGCTTCCCCCAAGCTGCCTGTCTCCGGGCAAACAAGCCTGAGTTAACTCATCGTACAGGTATGCAAGTGCCATCCCTCCCCATGAATAAGCACGCATCCCCGCGTAGCCGTCCGCCATAGTCGTCAAATAAATCAACTGGATGCGCTTGTTGCTTCTATCCCCAAACAACAGGCATCCAACCAAGTATAGAAGGTAGGACTTCACACAATAAGTCCTAACCCTCTCCAACTCCTCCAGCTCCTCTGGATCCTGTGTATCCGCCAAAAGGTTGGCTCTACCAAGGTGCGTCGTATAAAACTCCCTCAGCTTAGGATAACTAATGTATCCACCATACTCAGTATTGCAGATTTTCTCTGCCTGCGACCTCGACGCACCCAAGTGAGTCATCAGTAGTGCCTCTCCCTCATGTCTCAGCATCTTCTTCCGGTGGCCCAACATCCGCCCTTCAATCGGGACATGCATAAGACATGCGACATCATCCAAAGTCACAGTCATCTCCCCCATAGGCATGTGAAAAGTGCTGGTCTCGGAATGCCACCTCTCGCATAAAGTCATCAGCAAAGCGTGAGGCACAGTGGCGTAGCCCAAGTATACCAAATCATGTAAGCCACTCTGCATAAGCGGATCCCAAAACCATCTCTGATTGGGGTTTGGACGTCCGAGACTCAAAATCTTGGGGCCATGATTAATTGGTTTTAAAAAACGCTTCTTGCGGCACTGCAAAAATAGAAAAATAAACATAGTTTAAACAATGTAAACATTTAACTAATAAATATTAAACTTAACAAATGCTAAAATAAAAATAAAGAAAACATATAAAGAAAATCACATATAAAGAAAACATATAAATAAAACATATAAAGAAAACATATAAATAAAACAATTTAAAAGAAAATCACATATAAATAAAACATATAAATAAAACATATTTAAAGAAAGTCACATATAAATAAAACATATAAAGAAAACATATAAATAAAACAATTTAAAGAAAATCACACATAAATAAAACATATAAATAAAACATATCAATAAAACATATAAATAAAACATATAATCTAAACATATAAATAAAACAATTTAAATCAAGAAAGGAAAAATAAAGAAAATAATTAAACATAAAGAAAGGAATTAAAAAAAACATATATAAAAGTTAACATTTAAAAAAGAACATTTAAAAAAAAAAAATACTTACGTCATCCTTATTATACCAAAGCGGCAATGCCACATGACTGGCATAAGAGTGAAGCAAAGATATGTCCTGCGGTCCTCCAGGAAAGGGAGCGTCCGTAGGCAACACCTCCGGAGCAGCCGCTGCTGCAATGTCATCCTCGTCTGGCTCCTCTGGCATATGCGGCTGCTCTGGCATATACTGCTCGTCGTACCCACCGTCGGTCACATCATGGTGATCCTGATAATTCAGGTACTCCACCGCCTGGGTCGGGTCAACCACCTACGACTCTTCAGGCGGTGCCTGAGAAGCCTCAGAAGGCTGAGAACTCCCTGAGCCATCCCCCCCCCCCCTCCGACCTCTTCCCCTCTTTGGGATATGTGCGTTTCTCCTCTCCTTCTCCTTCCGGTAGCTTTGTGTCTGAGCACGCCTACCACCTATCATCTTAGATGGATCAATGGGCTCCTGATCGGCCATATCTACACAAATTTTTAATAAATTAACATCATTTTCCATAACATAATCAAACACATTAAACACACTAGTCATAACTTAATCATTAACATTAACAACAATCAACATCATTTCGATAACCTAAAATCATTCATACAATCATCATTATAATAAAATCAATAACCTAAACTAATCATTTCTATACACTTACAATAAAATCATTCATACAATATAATTTTCATCATAACCTAAATACACTAAAAAATCAATATACATCATAACCATCATAACTTAATCATTTCTATACACTTAATCATTTACATCATAACCTAAATACACTAAAAAATCAATATACACTTAATCAAACTATAATTAACATCACTTCTATCATTTCCATAACCTAAACTAACTAAATAATCAATATAATTATCATTGAGGCATTTGATCAAACACTTTGTGTGCAAGGTATAAAACATATTCAAATTGTGTTCATTTGCCACCATTCAAAGCCACATTATCATTTAAACAGCATAGGCAACATCTACATTCATTTATCAATTCAAAAACTACACATGCAATCATCAAATTGTCAATTTTAATCATCAAATCATCATTAACCTAACCACATGCAAACTACTCTAATTTTTTTAAAAAATAAACCTAAACAAACTAACATTAACATTGCAATGATTAAGGGTACTTACTTGTGATAATGTGGTGATGATTGACTTGCAATTCGTGAAAATGTGCTTTGGAGTGAATTTGGATGTGTTTGAACCAAAAGAATGAAACTGGAAACTGCTTCTGTTCGTTCTGATTATGTTCAGAAAACTTCGGCAGTTAACTACCGAGGAATTCCTCGGCAGTTAACTGCAGCCGGATTTTTAATTCCTCGGCAGTTAACTGCCGAGGGGGCAAAAACGTATTTTACATGTGTGTCCCAGCCTTCTCTAATGTGTGAACAGCAATTTTCTAAGTCTTTCTTGCATGAGGTGGTGTATAAGTCTTTTGTGGGTAGAAAGGTCTCGACTTACATAGTATTTTATCTTCAAATTAATATTGGCTAGATTAGTTTCATCTCCGAAGAATTGTTCATGAAAAATAATACTAGTTTATAAATGACCCTAATTTGAAACTAAATTTGATGGAAAAGTGGTAATTCAATCGAAGGCATCTTTAGTTAAATATTCATCATTAACAAGGTCATCACATTCAGTTTGATACCTAGCAACATTTTTACAATAGATTCCTTAACCTTCCCAACAAATTTGATGAATTTAGTAACCTTGATTCCTAGAGACCGGGTTTCTCTCGTATTCATGCAATCAGACATCATAAACCGTCCAATCTTAATTGGACAATCCAGATTAAATCTCGAAATTTTAAAATATAAAATAAATAATTAAATATGTTTTTCTTTTAAACCATTTGATCAAAATAGAACGTTTTAGATTGTCTTGAATGTGTGTTTTTCTTGATGGCAGTGAATCCAATTTGGATTCCTATTGGGGGAGGGGAGTGTGTGTGTTTAGATTGTAACACAACATCGGGAAAAGAGACACAAGATATGATTTATTTTCATAATCCACGTTAAAACCCGAGATAAGATTTGATGCCGTCAATTTTTTTAACGCAGTCGGGTAGTTACTATATTAATTAGATAGGTTAAAAAAGGATTTAATTTTATTTATAACTCTAATCTTAAATCTAGATTATCCATACATGATCGAACGACCAAAGACACGTGATTGTATGAATGCGACAAATAACCAATTCTCAAGGAGTAATTAATTGTTCATGTTTCTCTCCTTCATTTTAATCATAAAAGGTGGGAGTCTTTTAATCCCATCCCATCCCATCCCATCCCATCCCATAGGTATTAATCATGAAAGGATACTGTTACACTTACAAGGGGTTAGCTAGGTTGAATACACACAATTAATTGTGGGTCTTTCTATGGTGAGCCAATGTTAAATGTGGTCTATAGTAGACACCATAGTTATGCCATGTAATCGAGTTTTCAAACACAAAATTTAATTGTTTTATTTAACATTATTTCTCTAATTGAAATAGTTAAGAGTAATAAATTTTGATCACAGAACATGATTGTGTTGTGTTTCACATTTGAAAACTAGATTAGATGAATCCAAAGGTGAAAGAAGTGGTCCACTATAGACCACATTTAGCATTGACTCAACATAGAAAGAGCACATTAGTTAGTTGAAAAATAAAATGAAAATCAAATTGAGAATCTTTGACGTGTGCCATCTTTTTCACCTTTTAGTGTAACAGACGGTCTCTACTCTAATCTACTTAGGTTGGCATTCACACTCCTTTCATTTCATTTCATTGTACTAACTAAGAACAACACACACAAAAACCTCTTTCATTTCTACCTATTCAACAACATAGCCATAACCATGCAAGGGAGAGGGAGAGGGAGAGGGAGACCGAAGAAGCAAAAAATGGAACACTTGGACGAGGAAGGCAACCTAGTCATACAACCCCGGAAGAGGGGAAGACCAAAAAAGCAGAAGAGGAAAGTGGGGAGACCAAAGAAGCAGAAAATAGAAGATCACAACCTTTCCCACTCTGAGGTAATAATCTTTTTTTCTTTTTAAGGAAAAAAAAAACATAAACTTTGATTATCATTTTAGCTTTTATAGAAGTGGAATTTTTTTAAAGTTGACATTTTTATTGAAAAAAAAAAAAAAACATGAACTTGGATGATGATTTCAGTTTGTGAGAGGTAGAATTTATTTAAGGGTAAACTGACTTTTTTGGAAAAGTTAATTTTTATCTTAATGTTTGATTCATTTTTAAATTGTTGATTAATGATCAATTGTAATTCATCTAGTAATGCTTGCAAAATCTTGGACTTACAGATACTATTTTACCGTTGGCATATTTAACATGCAAACAGAGTTGATGATATTATGTAATAGTCTTAAGTGTTACACTTTGTGGGGTGTTACACTTAAAACAAAGTAGGATCAAATTAGATTAAGTGTAGTCTTGTTAATTTGATGGATTGATGATACAATGAGGACTGAACTTTTGATGTCACCGTACAATCAGTGGGATGTTACTCACTGCATTTTTGATGTTATAGTGTTAACTTTACCAGAAAAGTCATTTTCAAGACTTCACCATAGAATTTTCCATGTTAAAGGAGAGATTTTTTTTTTAAATTATGAAAAGTGAGTTTTGTGTGTTTGTCATTCTCATGATCTTCTCCTTTTTACCCACACCAGGTAGAAATTATTTTAAGGAAAATTTCTTCAATATTGTAATATAAACCATATATTTTAACATTCAATACAACATTGTTGTTTGTTTACAAGAAATCAAAAATTTTAACTTGTAAATCAATGTATATATGCTAATTACTCTTTTTTCAATATTCTGAATGTCAGTAATATACAAAGAGGATGTACATTGACATGTTTCTTGTGTTTCTCTAAACAAAATGTCTTTGTCGTGTTGGTTTAATCCTTACTTTCAACTTTGTTGGCTTGTGTATATGTTCAGTCACAGTCTTGGAGTTCTTGGGAGTGCCCTGTCTCTGCTAGAAAGCGATTACCTCCGAATTCCAACGTGATTTCTGATCGCCGTGACTTTAGATTTTCTAAAAGGCTTATAGAAACTGAACTAAGATGTTCAAAGCCTAAGATCTCAAGAGAACAGTCTTCTTCCTCTGATAGCATCCAACAACTTGATGTACCAGCCAACACAATCAATTCTGTATGAAATAAAAAATACATTTTTCTTTTTCTTATTCACACATTATATGCAAGTATATGCCTCATAACACCTATTTCATCTTAGTTTTTTAGTTCTATTTTCTGCCAACATTCATCAGCATCTATTACTTCTAGATTTTTACTATCAAAGAAATCATCTATATATAGATGGAATTTTTAATTCTTAATTATATACATATTATGAAATTTGATGTAGGCATATCAAGTTGAAGAGGAAGGTTGTGATCAAGTACAATCCCCATCAAGAGACCTGGTACAAGTTGCTCATCCTCTCACATTGGAACCAGATTTGGGGCAGAAAGAGGCTGAAAATGTTGAAAACTTAACAGCAGGTATACCTGAGATGCCCTTGTCCAATAATTCAAATCAAATTGATGGACAGAACACAATTGAAGAAATTATCCCTCATGAAAAGGAACCTTTGGCAGAGGAAACTCAAGCCTCAAATAGATTTGAGGAAGTAACAAATATGATGTCTATTTCTAGAGCTGGATCATCATCCCCATCTTTTAGCCTCCTCAAATTTACTGAAGTGGTTGCCATGTTGAGAAATGATGATGGTGATGATGAGGTTGATTCGGAAATTCAAAGCCAGCCTGAGGACACTGTTTATGGATATGAAGTGAAGCCAGAATTCATGCCTACATTAAGAAAGATTATCGGCAAGCATGGAGATATTGCTAAGAATTGTGTGACAAAGTCGGTGAAAGACCGTTCAAAATTGTTGGAGATAATCTGTGGAATCTTACACGACTTTGGAGATAAGGATCATAAAAAAATCGAAAAAAGTTTCGTGGAAAGCAAGATTGCTCTTGTCAACGGATACGAACAAGGTATGCAACTGGATCTTAAATGGCTTCGCATGAGTCTAGCTGAGGTAATTGACGCAATTAAAATTCTGGATAAGTTTGATATTCTAGAAGAGAAAAGAGACAATAATTGAAGATGCTGAAAGTGAATTGGAAGTTTTTGAAGAACAGAAGAAGGTAGTGACAGAGAAGATAAAGGAATTGTCAGAGAAGATGAGAGAATTGTCAGAGAATTTGGAAGAAATATGTGTTAAAGAGACTGCTTGCAAAGAAAGATTGACCGCAGCAAAGAATGAGTTTACCTCGATATCTCAAACAGTCCAGTATTGCACATCTAAAGTCAGTCGCTTTCTGAAACGCTCAGTGATGGATGGTTTAATTTAGTATTGCAATTTCATATTCCTGTTTCTGCTTTATTCATGGTGGTTGTTTTAGGATTTGTTTAACTGCGTTTATGACTATGTTGATTTTTAAACACTTCAGAGAGCATTTAAGTTCTTGAAGTAGTCTAGTGAGCATTTAAGTTCTTGAAGTAGTCTAGTTCTTGATTTTAAAACACGTTAATGTTAAACTTTGATTTTCAAAGCTTAGTTGGATGCAGTGGTTCACTTCTTAACTTGCTTATTCAAGAACCTATTTGATTTTAAAACACTTCTTAACATTTTGTATCAGTTTTATTTTTATTTGGTCTGTCATTTTAGGCTGGTCTCTTATGATTGTGAAGCATGTAAGCCTTCAGTATGGTCCCTGAAGTGTAAAGGAGTAGAGTGTGCCTCTTGCTCCTTTTATAGGGGTTTGGTGGATTAGGCCTGGTATCTTTGTTTGTCTTGGATTATGATGAGAGCATGATGTGAACCTGCAGAATTATGCAGTCCAAAGTGAAGTGAAATAAAAGGGATGGTATTAGAGTGTAAGTTTTAGGGTGGTCATTTTAATAGAAGTTTATTTTGCAAATCTTTGTTAGCTTGTGTTTGTATTGTTTTACACTATTAGGGTCCTGACTTATATACCTATAAGATTATTGCTCACTTGGCAAACTAAGAATGAACAGAGGCAACACAAACAACCAATTATCCGATTTTTATTTTATATTTTTAGACAACCCATATCTTCTCTCAAACCACATTTTCATCTTTCAATTTACGACTCAGCATATGTTTGTCAAGAATTAGCAACCTCCGTCCGCCAACTTTAGTTTAGAGTGCTTTCTGGCACAATTTTGGAGTTTCAGTCACAATTCCATTGTTGTCTCATTCCATTACTAGTTTATACGATTTATTTTAGCTGATAATATTATTTTGGGTTAATAAAAGCTTTAAGCAAGGTTCCAACAAGGTTGCGTGATTGTGCCTAGTAGATGGGCTAAGCTCTCACAACATAATAAACCAAAGTTCGAAAGATATTTGTGTTTAGTGTCCGATATGTCTTAGATAGGATTACCTCAAGTGTTAAGAACTTACGAAAATTTAAAAATTAATTAATAAATTGTTAATCAAGGTTATCTATAACAAGAATAGAGCTATTGTCAAAAAAAAAAAAGGAACAAGAATAAATTATGATTTAATTTTTATATATTGTAATCAAGCGGTTAATGGTTCAAAATAGAGAGGTTGTGTTGCATCAACAAAAATAAATCACAAGTACGTACATTTATGCTATTGCTTATTGTTAACTTCATATCTCAAAAAGAACATGAGATCAAATCTTATGTTAATGTAAGATTGTTTTTATTGAAGGAATTTTAATCTGAAGATGTCACTGGTCATATGCAAGTATTTGTAGGAGTGTTCTTTGAGTCTTAAAACTTTTCACAAGTATTTGTAGGAGTGAAGATGTCACTGGTAATTACCTAAAATTCAATTTCTGTAAACTTTTTTCTTATAAAAAAATAACCACTTCAAAGAGAAGAATAAGAATCTAATCTCTGGAACTGCATGATGTTTAGGACAAACAAAGGTGCTAACTAATTGCATTCCTGATCTCAAGTTTTTGTTTGGTTTATCTTTTTCTTTGTGGAAAATGTTATCAATGACATGGGAATGGGCATCTACTTAATTTTAGGTCCCCAGGCTATGTTTCTGTTATTTGTAATGTAATGTATGTTAGTAAATGAAGTTTCCCTTTATTTTATTTTATTTTATTTAAAAGACTTCTATAGTTTCTGTGTGTGTAGTTTACCTGTTTAATGAAACCAGGGGAGTCATGTATATGACATTAATGGGAAGACATATCTTGACTCACTTGCTGGTGTATGGTACACTACTTTCTTTCTGGGTTTTGATATCTCGAATTTCCTTTTTTTCAATGACACATTTCCTTTGGTTCATGTTCTCTATTAAAGAGAAGAATAAGTCAGAAGAAAACTATTGAATGGTTGGTTTAAATTCAAAAGTGTAATTTTGTGTGTTATATGAGAGAGAAATAATAAATAAGATGAAAGAAAGATAAAAATAAAGTCAATTTTCCTCGCAAGTCATTTAATTCTAACTTCTAGTTCTCATCTTTTAAGTATCCTTTAGTTTACTTCCATTAGCAACAAAGATTTAACTTTTTTTAAGGCAAAGAAGACACTTAAACAATTTGGCACGCTACACCCTTTTCTAGAGGAGAAATTCTTAGGTGAAGTCGAACATAACACGTCACTTTTAAGCAACCAATCAAATTTTTTTGTTAGCAAAATAATAATTAAAAAATAATAAAATACAGAACATTCGCGAGAGGAGAGAAAGACAGGAGGACCCGACATATCCACAACTTAGCCACCTGCGTACCAACTAATTCATTCGGGTGAGACATCTTACGATGTCATGATGCGCCCATTCCTATGGCCATTCCTTTAATACTTCTGGCTCTCGGGAGTCTCTTTGTAGGATATTTGGCCAAAGTGTGACCCGTTAGCCCATAAGTAAGTACTGTGACGAAGCGGCTGTTGCTCACCCGACACGATCGTACGAGGTCACAATTCACCCAACACGATCATCTGGAGTGAACAGGAATTGAGGATCGGATGCGGGCGAAATTCCCGCCAATGGCTGAGATGTTCAGTCGACTCCCTCTCCCTTTGTGGGGGTCCGGACCCCTTACGAGTGAGCAGAAAAGGGAGGAGGAAAGAGGCCCTGGCGAAACTCATCGCGATTTCAAATAAAATATTCCAGGTTTCATACCAATGCTCGAGGCAGCTCCTCTATCCGCGGAACTACAACTAAACCTTATGCAAACAGCACTGATTCACCAGAAAGACCGTGACGGTTCATGTCCAGCTCCTTCTAATCTATAGTTCCTTCCCCCTTTCCTTCACCACCAGCTGGAGCGCAGTCTTCGCCGGTCTCAAGGTTATCAACAAGACAAGACCGATAACGTGGCTATTAGCTCTTTCCTTACTCAGACAGACCCCAACCCCACTAGCGCCCTCCATTTGTGCCTCCCTACAAAACCATCATCCACTCCCAACCTAGACTCAAACCCTTTTCGTTATTAATTAATTGCTTGTTTTTAATGTCATATGGCATATTCGGTAGTACTTTGCAATTGCATGTCCTCCTTTTCTCAATCTATTTCTTTAGGAAATCTAAATCATGAATCCTTAGCATTCTCTTTTGTGTCGTGAGGAATTTCACAAACTTAAGTATGGCTTGGCTCTGATTCATGACAACTATTGGAATTGTGGGAAGGAGAGGGATGAAGGTCTGGAGCAGAAGAAGGACGATAAGAGGGTTCAGAAGATGAGGAGGAGAGAAGAAGAATGGGAGATGAAATCCAACGACGGTGAGAGACACCCATTTTTAACTATTGTTTGAGAGAGAACAACCATGGGAGAAGACTTGGAGAGAGAGACCTCCGGTTTCCCCGTTTCCAGTTTTTAATTAAATTGTATTTTTTTTAAGTTTTATTAAATACATGTCATATTGTAATTGGCTACGTTTAAAAGTTTCGTGTTAGGTTCGCTCCCATGTAAAAATTTCTCTTTATGGAGAGAGAAGCTCTCTCACTTCTCTCTAAAAACCCACCCTTGCTGCTACTGCCTCTCCCCTTCAGATCTCTGGCTCTCCACCCCCTCCGCCATGGAGGTCTCTCATCCCTCCTTTATGGAGGTTTGTCTCCTCCACCATGGAGGTCCTTTTCTCCCCCGCTATGGAGGGTTGTTTTTCCCCTTTACCCTTCCTCCATCTCTACCCACCTCCACTGTGAGAGACTCACCACCATTCCAACCAACACTCACATAACCTCAACCATAACAGATCTGACCCCATTTGAGCGGCCGCCACCTGAACCTCCGCCCACTTCCTCCACTTCCATGAGCGCATTTGTGCCGCCGGATCCAGATCTGTGTCGTCTGCCACCAAAGCCTCCATGGTTGATTTGCAGTTTAGTCTACTTTGTGTTGTTTGTTTTATGCTTAAGTGTTTGTGTGTTTGTTGTTGATTTTACGTTATATGTGTGCAGTATTGTGTTATGTGTTTTATGTTCAGGTTTAGTTATTAAAAGTGTATCACAACTGAGTTTTGATGCTATAAAGCACATAAGCTGTGTAGTTATTTATGAGGATGCTCCCCACTTCAATACCTTTGCCTTTTATCAACTGATTTTTGTCCAGCATGATAAAGTGAACAAATCCGAGACCAAGTTTAGTCGAAACACGCGTGATGAAGCCAAAAAAATGATCCGTAACTGGATAGGAAAAAAGACTTTGGATTCTCACATCTCCTTTGTCGGCAGTAGAAGATGGAAGTTGTTGATGAATGGGTTGTTAGGTTATGAATTTTGGTTTAATTTATCATATTTGTCAGTAAAGTTTATGTGTTTTGCAAATCATGCTCTTGTAGGGTTTTTCTCTTGTATTGGATCTTCAAAATTGTTGGGGAATGCCCCTTCAATGTCAACGTTATCTGCTTGTAATGTTCTCTATGTTATGAAATGTTAAGCTGGTGTTTAGCGTAAAAAAAAAACAATTTGGCACGCTAAAAGAGAAAAGAGACAATAATACGAGGTCCATTGAAGATGCTGAGATTAAATTGAGAAAAGTTGAAGCACGGAAGAAACAGATATTAGATGAAGAGACTTCTTGCCAAAAGGACTTGGCCACAGCAATGGATGAGTCTACTAGAATATCTCAAACACTCAAATCTGCCACATCTAAAGTCGAACCCTTTCTTCATTGCTCGGTGATGGATGCTTCGATTTAGTGTTGCAACTTCATCTTCATTTTCTACTTTATTCATGGTAGGTAGGTAGTGGTTTTAGGATTTGCTTACTGAGTTTATGACTATTTTGATTTTAAGACACTCTTGTTTCCCAACTCATGCATGACTTGCACAATGAGAAATTTTTTTTTTGTACCCTACTTTATTGCCAAAAATCCAAAACTACCCTACTTTTTCGAAAAATTGCAAAAATACCCTACTTTTTCTGACTTTCTGGTACCACTCCACTTGGAGTTGCGGGGTACCCTAAAAAGTGACAAAATTTTTGTCCTTATTTTACCCCTCAATCTCCACTTGCGGGGTACTTCCTATTTTTTTTTTCAAAATTTTATGCTACAACGCAATCTCCACTTGCGTTCTATTTTTGCCATTTTTTTTAAAATTTTTAAATACCCCTCTACTCCAAGTAGAGTGGTATAATAGGACAAAAAAAATTTGCATGCATTTAATCACGTGATGTTGTGGTGCATGCATAAAAAATAATAATAAAAACTTAATTTAAAAAAAACTAATTAAAATTATATAACATTTAAAATACCATAAAATCTACAATTATTATAAATGCCCTGCGGTCCCACACCCTCGTCTTCGACGATGTCTTCCACGATTTACTTGAGGGTCGTGTTGGTCTTCGTCATTGTTATCTGCAGTTGATTGTACTTGACTACCATAACCCAACGACAACGACACATCGTGTTCCCTTGTTGGCCATCCCAAATCCAGAAATTGTTCATTGGAGTTAATTGAAGCCGGAGAGAAGTGAGATAGTAGGTTTGTTGGTGTTGGTGGGTTGTTGGTGTACATTGGGTATTGTGGGATGTTGTAGGGGGGGTAATTGGTGTTGGACGGTCCGGCTTGGTTTGGGTCATTATAGGAGAAGTAGTTGTTGTTGGACGTGCTAGCTTGGTTTGGGTCATTGTAACCAAAGTTTGGCATTGAATTTTGTTGATAAGTTGACTGATAATAAGGGTCATATGCATTTCTCGGAGTGGTATATGGTGGTGGTTGGATGATATTTTGTTGGGGGGTGTCGAGAAATTCATACATTATAGAACCATGACTGTTTTGTGTTGGATGTGGTTGGGATTGATGATCTTGTAGTTGGGAAAAAATATCATGATCCCAAAAATCATCATGAATTGGTGGTTGGTCATTGTGAATTTCAGGTTGATGCTCCGGCTGTTCTTCTTCGTCTGGATCTGAACTAGATGGTTTTGTGTCAATTGAAATCCGTAGTCGTGGGTTGCATGTGGTTGTCAACCACTCAATATACGCATGAGTATGAGTGAGTGATCTTGGCCGCATGCGAGGTAGAGTATAACGACGTCAATTGTCCCAATGTTGGCTCTCTTGTGGAAAGCGAAAACCATTGGATTCGTACCACGTCTTGTACCGTTTGTCCAACACATGGAATTCCCGCATGTCTTTTGGGGCCCCCGGTATTTCTTGTGGCAGACCAAATTGGAGCATGACCCTATCGGTTGGATGCCATTCTACCTTGTCAAAACATATAAGGTAAGTTGTTGCAGTCCAATCCCAATAGTCATCAGGCACATTGTGTGGAACTTTCTTGTATGGTCTCCATTTAAACTGGCACAAACAAAAGAGAATATTTAGTGTACGTTTAACAATTTTGATATATATATATATATATATATATATATATATATATAAACAAATAATTTAAAAATCAAGGTATATTACATGATGTTCAAGTATGTCATCAAACTTTCTTCTATAAGTTATAGTGTCGTGGCTTGGATTCTCGTAGTATCTTGAACCTACTCCTGTCCATCTAAGAAATGATATTAAAAAATTAGTAACTAATTTACCATATAATAACATTAATAAGAAGTGAGAATATGCGAGGGAATTAATTAAAAAAATGTAGTGACCATGCTTACTTTAATCCTAGCGGCCACTCGAGTGGTTTGTCATTTCTCGGAGCGATATGACTCAACCGACAATATCCCCAAACTTGTACGAGAAAATGACATCCAGCAACAGCTTTTATGTTTGGGCGTGACGCCTCACACAAGCCACGATAAAGGTAAGCCAAAACTGCCGACCCCCAACTATATTTTCTTGTTTCATTAAAATCCCTTAACAAATACAACCAAGAGTTGTGCACAAATAATCCAGTTGTATTTGGAAACAAGAACCCTCCAATGAGGTATAGTATGTACCTCCTAGTGTGTTGTATTTTTACCTCTGGAGGCGATTGTTCATTGAAGTCATTATCAACAAGATTATCCTTTAACCACGCCAACGAGAGAGTAAAACCATCGGTTTTGTGCGGTGGAGGAGTTATTCCCATCAGCTGAGCACAATTATTCCACGAAAGATGGGGAGGACCCGTAACAATTTGCCCTCCAAAAGGTAAGCCAAGTAACATATATACATCTTCTAAAGTGATTGTACATTCACCCGTTCGAAAATGAAATGTATGTGTCTCAGATCGCCACCTTTCTACAAGAGCGGTTACGATATGCCTGTCAATTTTGTAACGCCCTACTTGCCCTATTTGAGCAACCTCAAAAAATCCAGCTTGACGTAGATAATCTTCAATAAAACGACTTGGTTGTTGGTGTTGTCGTGTACGAGTGGTTAGAGGTTGACCCTCTTCATCCTAATCAAAAATAGGGAAGATATATAAGTAAATTAAAAAATTAGTCATAAAATAAAAAAAATCAAATACTATAATTAAAAACGAATTAATAATAAAGGAATAAAATTAAAACATAATTAATCATAACAAAAATCAAAATTTAAATAAGTGTGAAAATATTTAAATTACTAACAACAATAAAACATAATATTAAAACTGAATTAATAATTAAAAAACAAAATAAATAAAATTATGAAAATATTAAAACTAATAAGAATCATAAAATATAATATTAAAACTGCATTAATATTTATATATACCCATTTTCTGATGTGTTGTTCCAAGGATCTATGTTCATCTTCCAACCACAAGTATGCCATTGCTTGAGAAATAAAAGGTTCTGTGAGTGAGTAAGAAAATGTGGAAGTAGTAGTGAGTAATATAATTTGAATATGTGTAAAGAGTAGGAAGAGAAGTGTGGTATTTATAATATAAAGAATGAGTGTAAATGGTGGAAGTAGTAGTGTGGTTTCTGTGAAGTGAACTAGAAAACTATACATTTTGCAGAATTAACAGTACTCAATAAATCATAGAAATGACAATTGCATGAAAGCAGCAGACGCATGGTTTTCTACAGTGTTGAAAGAGTCATTCATTGCTGCATGAAATTTCTGCATGAAATGACCATTCCATGGCACTTCACGTGAAGCATACAACAAGTTTCCAAAGAACCGACATGCTGTCTTTTAACAGCCAATAAGCGTGGCGCGTGCACACCTACCACGCAACTCCAACTTGCGTTGTGCCCTGCAGCTGGTGCGTGGGTCAGCTACCACGCAACTGGAAGTTGCGTTCTATGGCTACACTCGCGCGTGACACACTACCACGCAACTGGAAGTTGCGTTCTATTCGCGCGTGAAAACGTTTTTGACTATTTTTTTCGGTGCACAAATAATGGAGCACAAATAATGGTCCTTACAGCATATAATTGGAGGACTTCGGTGCACAAATAATGGAAGACTAAACAGCTTATAATTGGGTGCACAAATAATGGAGACTAAACAGCATATATAGATGGTATCTCCATATTGTTATTGCATCAAAACCATTTCTAATCTTTCTCATTTCTTAAGACCAAACCAATGGCACCACACCCAAATATAAACGTTTTCGTGTGCTATAACGGAGAAGTTAAACAAAATGAATCTAGAATTTTTTTTCAAAGTCAGTATACCAAAGGTTTCAAAGTGAGTATGGCTAGTACTTACTTGCATCTCAAAAAAAGAATAGCGGAAAAAGTATGCATCGGAAATAATATGGTTGTGTCTGAAATTATATGCCGGAATCCCATGTTTGTTGGAACTACCACAATTCACTATCAGGCGTTAAGAATCACTGATAACGACGATGTCGAGTTTATGTTTGACGTACATAAAAGTCATAGTTCTTTGTCCTATATAGAGCTTTATGTTACGTTCGAGATGAAGAATCCAACATCCAACGTTCAGTTAAATTACCCATCAAGTTCTAGTCAACACCAAAGTCTACCACAACAACAATATTATAACCCACAACACTACAACCCGTCATCGTCCCAACCACAATATAACCCGTCATCGTCCCAACCACACTACAACCCCTCATCGTCCGAACCACACTACAACCCGTCGTCGTCCCGACCACACTACAACCCCTCATCCATTTACGATACACCCTTATCGCAACCTTTTCAGTCACAATGGTCACAAAATGAGTACCCACCACAAAGATTATTAACTCAACCTCATCCCTCTGAAACACCATCCCGTTCGACACAACCCCAAACTTTAAACGAAGAAATTAATATATACACTTCCCAATTCCAAGATCAATCAAACGATGAAGTTGAAGATGATGAAGAAGATGATGATGAAGAACTCCTTGCCGCACAAAACGGTGATGAGAACGAAGAAGACGAAGACGATGTTATACCACAACTACCAATTTCACCGATTAGAGCTTCTTACAACCCACCAAGGTCCATGCGCAATGTCAATGATGACCACTCAACTGAGCTTTATCGGACAATGAATCTTCCGGTCGATCAAGATATTGCTCCGGGGATGCAATTTCATAACAAAAATGATTGTATTCTCGCAATTAGATATTATCACATCAAAAATTCATGGGATTATTCTGTGAAGCAATCAGATCCAGAAAGGTTTGTCATCAAATGTAAAGATACAACTTGTGGTTTCAAATTGCGGGCCTCGTGGAGGAAAAAAAGTGATAGATGGGAGATTGGAAAAATGAAGGATCTTCATACATGTGTCTCAACAGACTTGACGCAAGATCATCGGAAACTTAGTTACAATGTCATATGTGAAAGTGTTATGTCACTACTTCATATGGATGCTTCAATTACAGTGAATGTTATAAAGACACACATCCGCGAGAAGTTTAATTACACAATTTCATACAGAAAGGCATGGAGAGCAAAGAATAAGGCAATTGAAGCAATTTATGGTAACTGGGAGGAGTCTTATAAAGAACTACCACAGTGGTTGATGGTTATGGAAAAAGATTTGCCAGGAACAATTATCGATTTTCAAACGGTCCCATCAACAGAAGTGGTCAATGAGATTGTCTTCAAGCGTCTCTTTTGGGCCTTTCGTCCGTGCATCTTGGGTTTCGAATTCTGCAAACCAATTGTCCAGATTGACGCAACTTGGTTGTATGGTAAATACAAAGGAACATTGTTGTTAGCTGTTGCGCAAGATGGGAACAACAAGATATTTCCCATTGCTTTCGCAATCGTCGAAGGCGAGACCAAGGAGGCATGGAGTTTCTTTTTGAAAAATCTAAGGCAGCATGTCACCCCACAACCGAACATATGCCTCATTTCTGATAGACATGTTTCGATAAAGAGCGCGTATGATGATCCACAGAATGGATGGCACGATGCTCCGACAAGCCATGTGTTTTGTGTTCGACACATTGCACAAAACTTTATGCGATCGTTCAAGGATGGAGAACTTAAGAAGAAAGTTGAAGGCATGGGTAAAAATTATATCTCTTTCATTGTAAATTCGATATATTATTTGTTTAAAGAACACACAACTAACTTTTTGCAAAACAATGCAGGCTACGCCATGAACATCCCAACATTTGAATACTACCGATCCGAAATTGCTGTTGCAGACCGAAAGGCTTTAGCATGGGTGGACAACATTCCCAAAGAAAAGTGGACTCAATCACATGATGATGGTCGACGATGGGGCCACATGACAAGTAACTTGGTAGAGTCACAAAACAACGTCTATAAAGGTATTCGAGGACTCCCGATCACAGCTATTGTGAAAGCATCATATTACAGGTTGGCGGCCTTGTTTGCTAAAAGAGGACATGAGGCAGCGGCAAGGGTAAATTCTGGTGAGCCATTCTCAGAAAACATCATGAAATATCTCAGGGGTGAGGTGATTAAATCCAACAGTCATCATGTCACTCAGTTTGACCGGGATCGGTATACCTTCTCCGTCCGTGAAACCATCGACCATAGAGAAGGATTACCAAAGGGAGAATACAAGGTGGACCTGCAAAATAAATGGTGTGACTGTGGACGATTCAGAGCGTTACACCTACCATGCTCACATGTCATTGCCGCATGTTCTAGCTTTCGTCATGACTACAAGACTTTTGTCGATAACAAATTCACGAATGAGTGTGTATACGCCGTATACAACATCCACTTCGACGTGGTTCACCACCAGACATATTGGCCTGATTATGAAGGACTGAAGGTGGTTCCCAACAAGTCCATGCGTAGGGCAAAGAAAGGTCGTCCACCAATTACTCGCATTAGGACCGAGATGGACGATGTGGAAACTGAGAGAAGATGTGGCGTTTGTAGGATGCCTGGTCATTCCCGCAAAGATTGCATTAATATTAGACATCAGTAGAAATCTAGTCTTTATTTCATATTTATTGTATTTCGTATGTGTTTTATTTTATAAATATTATGATTATTATTATAATTACTTTTTTATTAATGCCTAAATTAACATTATTAATATAAGTTGAAATGGTGTGATAAATTGAAAAATTAAAGGAAGTATTTATAGTAGATGAAATAATACATGTTTTATAATAATTGTAGATTTTATGGTATTTTAAATGTTATATAATTTTAATTAGTTTTTTTTAAATTAAGTTATTATTATTATTATTATTATTAAGTTATTATTATTATTATCATTAAGTTATCATTAACGTGTACACCATGCATGCAAAAAAAATTTGTCCTATTATACCACTCTACTTGGAGTAGAGGGGTATTTAAAAATTTTAAAAAAAATGCCAAAAATAGAACGCAAGTGGAGATTGCGTTGTAGCATAAAATTTCGGAAAAAAAAAAATATAAAGTACCCCGCAAGTGGAGATTGAGGGGTATAATAAGGACAAAAATTTTGTCACTTTTTAGGGTACCCCGCAACTCCAAGTGGAGTGGTACCAGAAAGTCAGAAAAAGTAGGGTATTTTTGCAATTTTTCGAAAAAGTAGGGTAGTTTTGGATTTTTGGCAATAAAGTAGGGTAAAAAAAAAAAAATTTCGCACAATGACACATTGAATTTAGTTGGAGCTGTATTTTTTTTTTAACTATTTATGCAAAGTTATTTGAATGCCCATCTTATAGATTTGCTTATTTGATGACCTGAATAGTTATTTATTTATTTATTTAAAACTGATAAGCCATCATGTTAGTAGGAGTCCCGCTCTAACACTCTTCCTCTAAGGTGTTTGAAAAAATTACATTTCTGCATAATAAAGTAAAAACACTTTTAGTGAGCATTGAGGTTTTTGAAGTAGTTGTGTTCTTATGCTTTGTTGTGTTGATAAAGTTTGTTGTGTTGATAAAGTCGGTGAGTTTGGATTGAGGGTTTAGGAGGGGAATGGAGGGGATGGTTTATTTTTTTTTTTTAAATTACGGACTATATAACATGTTTCTCTAAAATAAATTAAGTGTGATTTAAGTATTATATGATCATTCATCATGTTAATATGTTAACTCTTCAAAAAATATTTTATAGTGTCCGTAATTTAAAAATGAAATTTAAACCCTCCCCTCCTAAACCCTCCATCCAAACACACCCTAAGAAAATAATAATCTATTGGGGTTTTGATAAGAGCATGTCGTGAACCTGTAAGTCCAAAGTGAAGTGAAATAAATAAAAAGGATAGTTTTATAGCTTTGTGTTTTTTGCTTGAAAAATATTTGTTTGCTATCTTTTGTTTGAGATATTTTAATATTTTAATAGAAAAAACAAAAATAATGACACCTTAACTTATTTTAAAATTCAGTTTGATTTCATAACTTTAAAATCGATAAATTAGTTTCTTAACTTATCTTTATTAATATGGGTTAGTCTCTTATGTGCAATACGTTAGTCAAAGTCAAATTAATTTTCTGCAAGATCTTGATGTTTCGTCCATGTGTAATGTTATTTTGTTTTTTAATTATTTTATGTTTGACTTTGGGAACAAATTGGACTTTATAAAGAATTAAGGGATCAAATTAAGAGAAAGTCTTGGATGGTCATAAGACCAAGAAATGACATTTGATCACTTTCTCTTATGTTTTTCTTCTTCTTTCACATTTTCCATTTCCTCTCTCTCCTCTCTTTAAATGTGATGAAGTGTCAGTTATTGGTTGGTTGTGACCAAGGGAAATGGTTTGGTCATGTAACCAACTAAGAATTACTCTCAAATTAAACTTTCAACATAAGTTAAAGGGACTAAATTAAACCTTTAAAATACAATTCATGTGCCACATAACCAAAAATTATAACATCGTTTACTACTACTTAATAAAAATTAAACTTACATAAATTAATATACCAACTTAAGTGAGTAGTCACATTTTTATCCTACAATATGTTCTATCAAGATAAATGACTAGTCACATTTTTTATCCTACAATATGTATTAGGTGCCCAAGCTCGGGTCATGTTTGCTCAAACAATACAAAAAACACAATTTGGTTTAGTTTTGTATTCGGTTACACATGTTCATCTTTTTTTTTTTTTTTTACTTCATGATTCGCCTTTCGTTTGAATTTCTTCTGCCAAATTCAACTTCATCTTGAAATCTTGGTCTATTGTTCATGTTATGGAGTCTCGATTATGGCTGAAACATCAAATTTCATGCCACCTACAATTTCCAAATTCGATGGATTTTATGATCATTGGGCTGTGTTGATGGAAAACTTGCTTTGCTCGAAGGAATAATGGGGATAGGTTGAGAAATGAGAAAGGTGTCACTATAGCATCAACAAAAGCAACTCCATAGCAACAAAAGTCAGCAAATTATAGCAAGCTTTGCAATCTCAAGGTCAAGAATTATCATTTCCAATCAATTGATGGGTCAATCATGGAGACAATTCTCATGTGCGATATGACGAAGGATATTTGGGACTCCATGCACAAGAAATATAAAGGCTCCATAAAGATGGAGAAAATTACAATTGCTCGTGGAGAGAAGATGGAGAAAATCTTGGTTGATTAAAAGACTTTTGAGGTCCATGACGAGCATAAGTTAGATTATGTTGTGTGTTTTATTGAAGAATTATAAAGTATCTTGTTTGTGTCCATGAACAATATATGAAACCAAATATTGATGAAAAAGGACTAAAACTTGATCAAATATAGTAGCTTAAATTATAGCATGAATATTATAGAATATACCCGAAAATAATATTCTTCATGATAGTAGTATTCCACAAGAATAATCATGTCCAAAAATATGATTCTATAATATGAAACAAACTCCTCAATTAACATTTCTAAGGTCAAATTGTATTGGTATCAAACGGACGACACCCACATACACACACATTTCATTGTCCGCACGTTACTTCGCTCCTGTTTTTTGTTTGTTCCCTGCATTGAGGCAGAAACAAGTTAAAAACTGGTACCCTACCTAATTATACCTCTTTAAACAGATCGATGATGAGTTGTAACTAAACCCTTTCGGTTTAGGTAGGATTAAACTATCACAATATATTAATTTCATTGAGTTTTTAAATGCTGCCATAATTTTACATTTTTCTAAGTTGACGAATTTCTATTTGCGTATAATATTGACTTCATAGTGCATTTTGGCAGTGTTATAAAATGTGAGTAGGGAAGAAGAAAAGAAACAAAGCAACGAATCTTCTCCATTTAGTATTATCCAGCCAGTTTTCAACGCTGGTCTCCTCTGTAGGCATACTCCAAGAGGAAAGTTCAGCTTTTAATTAATTATTATTAAATTGAGTCACCTATATATGCCTATGTTCATAGACATATAGACAATTAACTGATCCAATAGTCCAATATACAAAATACACGTCATTGAAGACGTGGTACAAAATCCATCATTCATCTTTTTCTTTTTTTTCAAAAGTAAACATCAAACGACGCCGTTTGTTGCCCCCTACTACTATTGCTATTACTACCCTTTCCCATGATAAAACGACATCGTTTTTGGCTTTCTTGAGCCAGGAACTTCAGGCGGCGTTAACATACGAATCAGCGCCAAATTAATCCCTTTAAAATACGAATGCTTCTTGACGTCAGCCGACCCACGTTTAGACCCGAGTCGTTGAGTCGGATCCTTATTAAGTAACCCGGAAATCAAATCCCGCGCGTAGAGTTCAAGCGTGCTTGAGGCCGTGGGTGTTGGAAAAGTAAGAGGCTTTTTTAAGATGTTACGCAGTGTTTCCTTATTCGATGGAGCCGCAAACGGAGTACGACCGTAAATAAGTTCATAGATAAATATCCCAAACGACCACCAATCCACGGCGTTGCCGTGGGAGTTTCCGGCGGCAACTTCCGGCGAGACATATTCATGTGTTCCAACAAACGAACAAGAGCGGGCAGAAACCGGTTCAGCTACAAAAAGCCGGTTTGGTTGAACGGTTTGAACCTTACGTGACTTGAATAACCGGTTTGAAAAGCAAGTGAATGGTGTAGGAAAAGAACGGGAACGAGTGTGGGAGGGTAATGTTGATGAAAAAGTGGAATCTTGTAAATTATCTGATGATTCAACGGCTGGGATTGCATTTGAGCAAAGTGAAAGATCGAAATCTGAAAGCATAATGTGACCGTCTGATCGAACTAACACATTCTCAGGCTTTAGATCTCTGTAAATGATTCCTAGCATGTGAAGGTACTCCAATGCCACCAATACTTCAGCTGCATAAAATCTGAGTAACAATATACAAAAATAACATGAGCATATAACTTATACATTCAGTTCTTGTAGTTTAGATTCGTAAAATAGACTGTGTTTTGAGAGATTTACCTAGCGGAAGTAAGAGGAAGACGGTTGTGAGGGTGTTTGTGGCGTATGGAATGCAAGTCACCACCGGAACAAAATTCCATAACAATGCAAGAGAAATGAGAAGCTTCAAACTCAGCATAGAGTGTAGGAAGAAAAGGATGATCAAGCATTTTCAGAATCTTTCTCTCCATTTCAGCTCTATGTGATTTCTTCTTCAATGCAACAACCTCTTTATCCACAACCTTCATCGCATACAAACAAGTGTCATCTTCTTCGTTTCTGAGGCGGCAGAGGTAAACAGTGCCTATATCTCCGGCGCCGATACGGCGGAGGAGGTGAAAGTCACGGAATGTGAGAGCGGACTTGCGACGGAAGGTAGCGGAACGGATGGCGGAGTAAGCGAAGTCGGAGGAGCGGTGAGGTTTGAGGGAGAGACTCTCCGGTGAAGGCGGAAGAAGGTCGAATGAAAGACGGCTGAAACTAGTGCTGCAAATGCTTTCACTGCTCATTGAGCTTCGTTGTGTTGAACTTGAATTCACAGTTTCTAAACTCAACTCAGAATCACGTGCACCAGTTTCTAACATGGTACAACAGAAGAAGAAGAAGAAGAAGAGAAAAAGATTGGAATAGTATGGGTTTCGTTTCACTGTTGATTGCACACAACAGAGGGTTTGAACTTTGAAACTTGAATCAGTGTAGTGTAGGTTGAATGAAACGAGGTTAATTATATTTATATAGAAAGTGCAGGCTTTGTTTCTTGTTTGTGAAAGTTTTGGTTAGGGTTTTGGGAGCACAAAATTTTGAAAGGGTAAGATAATTAAATTTTATTTGTACGAAGATTTTTATTCAGATTAATAAAAGAGGAGGCACAGGTTAGGCCAGAAATAGGGTATAGATAGGAGTATAGGTATAGGGGGAGGTGGTTGTGATGTGTATTTAAGCTAATGAGGTTAAAATAAAACTGAGTTTAACACAGAAAAAGGGTGGGAAGGGTGCACGTGAGAGAGAGAGAGAGAGGGAGGGTGTGTTTTGGTACGTGTGGGGGGATAGGGGAAAGTAGCAGTGCAGTATAGGGGTGTGACGAATTGAGGAAGGGAAAGTTTGTCACGTGGCAAAGGTTTCTTTGAAGCATAGCTCAAGCTTTGACAATTTACTGGGTAGGTTACTCTCATGAGCGTGTGTTACAGACTGTGTTGTGTGAAGCAATTTTTATGTTTTTTGTAGTAGTATTTTTTGTTTTTGCAGGCAGAGATAGGGATTGTCTATAATGACTGAAACGCCTCTGTAAAAAGGTTCAGTAAGTCAACTATTCAACGGTCAATCCTGCTTGTAATTTTTTATGCATCTGCTAGTGTTTATTAATGGCCAAACAGAGAAGATTGTGTAACGTTGAATTAATGGCCAAACAGAGAAGATTGTGTAACGTTGATTAAGTTACCTTTGCTTTATCCTTCCTTGGCGACATGTTTACTTTGAGGAAAAAATTGGAGAAGCATAAAGTTAGGATCAATGGAGTTATAAAATGTGTGAAAATATGTGTTGCCAATTCATATGTTGTTTTTTTATTTTTATTTTTTTGAATACAACACCGATGCACCAAATGTATTCTCCTCTATCATATGATACTAGTTAAGAAAACAAAAGAAAAAACTCTTACATTAAAAATGTAATTTTTTAGATTTTTTAAATTTGATTGCACAAATTCTAAAATATTTATATTTTAGGACATTTGTTAGCAATTTTAAAAAAAAATAAAATTAAGAGGAAGTGATATTTCACAAACCATTTGTGACAGCTTTTTTTTTTATTAGTCAAATATAAGATTAGTATGAGAAAGAACTCTGTACAAATACCATTTTTCTAAAACTACTACCTATAACTTATTTATGGTCGGAAAATAGTACTCCCTCCGGTCTCAAATGTAAAAAAAACTTTTCTCTTTTTAGATTCATTCAATAAATGATGTATGTGGTCTTTATTATAGACCACATACATCATTTATTGAATAAACCAAAAAAGTGAAAAGTTTCTTACATTTGAGACCGGAGGGAGTACAAATCAGTCGAGGATTCATTTATCCTATCAATATCCTCTTTTCATTTTACGGACACTGGATCAGTATTCCTTTTCTCTGTTTTTTCTCCAAAATTGGATAACAGGATTATTATGTACTACTTAAATTTGTGTGTTATTAAATACGGTAAGGAGCGTGAGCATTTTTAGAAAAGTGAAAAAACAGGGCAGATAAAAAAAAATCTCCAATAATTGACTTATCTAGAACCACAATTTTATGTTTGGTACTCCATCAAGCTAGCCTTTTGGCGTTCATGCACTCAAACATAATTGTCTAATGAAAAGGTTGATGATGAACCATGAATGACCGTATAATGCCTAAAGAAACAGAGACGCAGTTAATATTAATAATGACATGCACATATGCACTCATATTTAAAAGTTCTATTTTCCAATTTTCAATTAAGTCTTCAAGATATCTCCGCACGTTATGGGGTCGTGCATTGAATGAGAGATGACGGAAATATTTGTTTATAAATAACCATAAATTCTAAAATGATATCTGACACTCAAAATCTCTCCAAAATCAATTGGATCATCTGCTATTATATTTTCACTATCAAACCGCCCACCATGTATAGTATATCTACGCACCAAGTTAGTAAAAGAACAAAGAGTGAAAGATTAAGAGATACATAATGTGTACATTGTGGTGACAACGAAGGGTCCTTTTATAGGCGAAGAACTTATGATCACAAGATTAGGCTTTTGCTCGATGGGTGCAGTATTTAGGCCTTCAAAGTGTTGAGCATAGTTCTTTAGATGGTCATCCTTAATCATATTATTTTTTTAGGAAATCCATAACCTATTTATTATAAGCATTAAGCAACGTATTGTTTCGTTCATAAATTTTAGTTTACAAAGTAGAGAACTATAATGAGAGGACAATTCCAAAGAAGCACCGGCGGTTAGAGAAAGAAAACACTAACCAATATTCCCGCTATTTTGATAGGCCGACAATAGGACAAAATATGTTACATTAGACAGGAACTCAACCTTGATTTACAATAAACTACGATCTGCTGAAGACCACTGTGACATCATGCTACCAACTTAAAACAATAAACTAGAGAACAAAAGCAGCATCTTAATTTCGTTCATCTTCTTTACGTATTTAGATTAGATTATAAGTTAGTTTAATACATGAAACAATAATGAAAATTCATCAATAAAAACAATTAATTAACGTAACAACTGCATCAAGACAACACAGATATAAAAAAAATCATGTGGGAATCTCAGTTCCTCCACCTCGGTACCATAATAATACAATGTCCACGCCGTATGTTCCCAAATTGTTCTACACTTCTACATTGTTTCAGTATCTTCTTTGGTTCTATAATATAAAAATTTGTTTATCAGTGGTTGTTCATCTAACTGCAGATTTTGTCTCACCATATATGATATTATACCTAAACAATCCAAATTTGATCATGTGATTAGTAAGGTGATTGTAGTATTAAGTCTGGATTTTCCTTGACACGATATTTTAAACTAGGAGAAAGATTTAGTCAACCGGTTTTAACGGCTTTAAATTTTTTCATAACATAGATTTTGGAGATGATATAGATTTTTTCTTAGTTTTTCAAGAAGAATGGCAACGATAAAATTAAATTAGAGGTCTTCAATTCATAAAACTAGACTTTTCACCCGTGCTGCCGCACGGGTCATATATAGTTCTAAACATTACCTACCTTTTTTATTAAAAAATATAGGTGCGAAATATCATCCGGTCTTTTATAAAAACACATGTTATACGTATATATGATAATTGTTTAGTATAAAGAAGCTTTTACCCGTAAGTAATTTTTTTTTTTTTTTTGGAATGACCATATACGACTCTCTAAGTTAGATTGCAATTTGAGATGTAATAGATACTTGGAAAGGATTCCACCAGTGTCTCTGTGACAACATGATTGGATTATTATGTTGCCAATTAATTCATACTTGGAGTGAGAATTACCACACCAGCATGTGTCAACATAGTTAGATTAGAAAGATGTTTTCATAATTGTCCAAATACTAACATACATATTGAGGATTCGTCTAAACTGTTTGAGTTTTCAGCAGAATAATAAAATTGTCATGGAATGGTGGAATATACTTCTCATATATGTAGACCATAGTTAACATAAAACACATAACAGCTAGTATGCACTGTCAACTAGTTCTGTAAATCCTAAGCTCAAGGAAACTTTCAAGTATAACCATGATCAATATTAGATGATTGAAATGATTATGGTCCAAAATCATTTTGAAAGCAAACATAGGAGACTATCCCATTGCTAAAGTATAAACAACACCACATGATAAAAATTCTGATATTTCAAAAGTTGTGTTATGGTGAACACAAACAGAAGTTACTGATGTTATACTTACACAATCATTCATAAGACAGAAAAAAAATGAATAATGGTATGCGTATAATTATACTGGATATTATATAATAAACTGAATAAACTGGAATATTAATAATAAGCATTAACATTGGATAAGTTAATAATAAGGAAATTACATAAAATAATTCATAAAAGAGGTGCATTTATCGCAACACTCCAGCAAAACACAAAGTTCATAATAATTAAAATTAGCAAGCAGGCACATAATAGCAAGTTCGATGGAGACTGTTCTTAAATAACACAATAAAACCCTAGCAGCAAACAATTCTAAAATACAGTGTGTCATTGCTCCCAACACCAGGTGCACCAACCATGACATGGCAACCACCTCTGACCCTTCTTGCAAGAATCATCCGGTTGAAACCACCACCAACCAGAAAATGAGGATATGGCCTACTATCAAAGATGAGAGTACAATCCCACTTATTCCCACAATCATCCACCAGCTTCAAAGCAGTATTTCTCCTATCAAGGATTAGCTCACAGAATCCATTATAAGCAAGTTCCTGAAAAACCATGAACTTGTTGGTATATGAAAATATACACACTAAAGAAATGGACATAGCACTTCAGTACTGCAATTACCATCACACCAGCTTTAATTTCATCATTAGACAACTTCTTCTCATAAGTGGACTGGAAATTCATAACATCGTGTCCGAAGGGGATTGAAAACCATGAATCATGTTAGGATAAACGTCATTCCTGTCAACGACAAACTTCATGGGAGGGCTGAAAGTTGGATATCGAATCGTTTCACCAAACATATCCTTCATTCTTATCTTAAACTTTCTATTTCCAACAAAAACTACGGTAACCCATGCACCAAGTGAAACATTGTAAAAGTAATGCAAGGCGCGCCATCCCTTGGTCAGAAAAATGCCACCATGATTCCTCTGCACTAAAACTTCGAACTCATTGAAGTTGGGATCAACTAACGTCGCGTCATAGTTGTCAAAGCGGAAATGCGGGGCGGCGCGGCCACCCCAAAAATTGACGCGGCGCGGGATGCGGGAGCGAAGCGGGCGCTTTTTCATGACGCAGACATTAATATATTTAATATTAAAATACTATACTATTAGAAAAAAAAAATACTAAAACACCTTAAACATTACTCAAAATTCATGAAAAATACTAAAATACCATATATTACTACTATTATTTTATTGCTCAAGTAGAGGTTTATTAATTTTTACAACCATTATTGAAAGACATTAACAGCAACCATATATTACTACTATTTTTCTTTTTGAAAGACATGTGTGTATTAGTAAAAGAGTGGAGTGTTTATAAAAGGAAAACATTTAGTATTGGGCCTTAGACCCTAGGGCCCAGATAAATTTCTACAACTTTAACCTAGTTTGACAGTCTTCCTTCTTTCCTCCTGTGCGGCTGCCGCTTGACAGTCTTCTTCTTCTTCTTCCAGTCTTCTTCTTTCAGATCTGACATTAACAACAACCATCTTCATTCCTCATCCTTTCTCTCTTTCTCTTCCTACTTCTATGTCTTCTTCTTCTTCCAGCCATCCTTGATCTGTTTAATAGCAGTCATGCGTTTCATCTTCATTCCTCATCCTTGATTTCATCTTCATTTTATGGATCAGCGATTTTGACCGCTCCCAGACCGCACCGCACCGGCTAATAGCGGCCGCTTTTGACCGCATCGGCCAACTGACACGCACCGACCCAGTTTAACGTGGAGAAGCCAAAAAAACCGCTATCGCGGGCGCTAAGCGGGCGGCGGGGCGCTATTGATAACTATACGTCGCGTAACGACCAATCTGGTCACCAGAGTCATGTCCAAACATGGTTGGCAGCATGACGTCACCCTGAAAGCACAAAACCAAATCAAAATGCCATTAATGAATATACAACTGATATTATAACACAGAAACAAAACGTAAACCATTGTAATAAACCCACATGATCAACATCAAACTCTATGATGTATGTCCTATACTTCACATACAATTCCTTTACGGTCTTCTCCAAATCATCAACATGATTCGGATTCAATGGGCCTTTTACATACAACACGAAAATTTATGAGTTTTAAACTATACTCTAAATACTATCATCTTTAAAATAGAAGACCAGGGGTCAGAAACTTTTAAGGATACCTGTCAAACAATGATAAGAGATAAGGTATCTGATCTCATCGTTGGCCATCACTCATCAGAGTATGCTTTGGAATTAAGATGGTTGAGTGACATTGAACTAATTAGGATATTGCCTTTTATATAGGAAAGGCCAAGGAAGATACAGAGATAGGAAAATCAAAGGAAGATACAGAACAGTTAATTGTATAGGTAATTGCATTACATTTATTACGTTGTGAACACAAATGTAGAGAACACCAAAGGGTAGGGTTCCGCGCCGGATAAAGAGGTTTGAAGAGGGAATTTTGAAATTCAGATTGTGGAGAGAGGGGCGCGAAAAATATAGGTTTATTGCCAAAAAATAGCTCCAAAAAAAACATAGATAACTATTTTATAAGAACCTAACCACACATATATTGCCTCTACTATTTACTCTTTACAGATCAAAACTGCACGTTTTCATTAAATTAATTATAGCAAAAAATAGTTTAAAAAATCATAGATAACTTATTCTATAAGGAAATGCATAAAATAATTCAAATATAGTTGGAATCCAAATCGCATTAAAAAAATGAGATTACCTTAATTTTCCTAATTTCTATGTAGCTTTTTAAAATTAAGTACCATGTTATTGGAAACCTTAATATCAATATTACATTGTGGTTGTGCATAAAACCATCAGCCACTCAACATTTTAACTAATTGTTGAGGATGCAGCCAGGGTTGTCTAGGAAAAACTAATTAGAAAAAGACCTCAAAATAAACTCATGCTCAAGCAGCCAAAAGCCAAACACATAATTGAATCAGTTTTTTTTTTTTTGAAATTTTGTGGTCTCAACATGATGCATATAACTATTCTAGACAATCAATTTAAAAGTACTCTCAATTCATTTTCAATTTCAATTCTAAGAATCTACACAATCTAACTGGTTGAATGAATGTGAGTATGAGTAAATAATAGAAGGAGAAGAGAGAGTACCCATGTTATGTGAAGAGGAGACAATTGGGCAAGACTTCCGATATACATGGTTTTTGTCTATGAAGAACTAAGCTTCCATCACCAGAGCAGCTTCCAATATATTGCCCTTCTAAGTCAAAGCTAAGATCATCAACAACAATATCATGAGTAGAGAATCATTTAATCTATGATGTAACAAAATCACTTAATCAAAAGCAAGAGATTGGGCATGGCATGGCAACAACTACAATCATTTAGCAATATATGGATTATAGCTTTTATAAAGTATTGGTTATATAATGTTATAAATTATGACTTTTATAACAACAATTCATTTGAAGAACATGTCAAGCCGTTCAAAATATTTTAAAGCAAAAGAAATCTTCAATGTCATCTCCAAACCTTATACTTCATAGATATAACCTTCTATGCAAAATATCAATCAAAAAAATTAAACCAAAATAGAATAGAAAGGTTAACCAATTGTGTAACCAACTTTGTTATTATTAGTCATGGCTACAATTTAAAAACTCAAAAGGATATATGGAGTATTGTGAATTTGAAATGTGTTTTAAAACATTGAATGAAAAACCAAATTATAAGTGAAAGTTCATAGAGACAATATATCAAACAGCTGTTGGACAGAATTAAGAAGAGAAACTTATTTATGAACTTTCACATATAATTTGGTTTTTCATTCAATGTTTTAAAACCCATTTCAAATTCACAATACTCCATATAATCCTAGCAAACAACAGCTGGACAGAATTAAGAAGGGAAACTTATTCACAAAGAGGAATTCGTATTTACCTTTTTTAGCTTATCTTTCACATTCGGTGGTTTTTGTTTGTTCTCATGAGAATTTTCCATGGTTGAAACAAAAAAAATGGAACGTAAACATATATGAAATAGATTTGTGGAGAAAGACAAATATGGAAACAAATCGTCACCAAATTGTTTCTGAAGTGTAGAAGAATACAAAGGTTCTGTAATCACCTCGTTCATTGGAGAACAGTAACCCTATGTATCATATTAGGTTCCCTTGCTATAACCGTCACAACTGAGAGGCATGGATCTGACCGTCATGTTCAGCGCCAGTGGAGTTGAAAAAGGGAGAAGCATAAGTTATAAACCGAAAAAGGGAGAAGCATAAGAAAAGAGAAAGAGAGAGATTCGACCTGGTGTGAAGAGAGAAACGGAGAAATCAACCGAGATCTCGACGGAGGAGGCAAGGCGAGCAGAGAAAGGGAGATGCCATGGGAGGGGAGGGAGAGCGGAGGATGGCAGAGATGAAATGTTTCAATTCTAACCCAATGCATTGGAATTGAGCAGTGTGTAGTTGTTTGGAAACTGACTAAAATAAATGCATTGTAATTTTCAAAAACAACTAATTTCAATTCATAGATTGATCTAATGGCCAGAACAATTTGGAGCCAAAATCATTAGGAATTAGGGTTGGCACAAATTGTTAGCAATGTTATTCATATTAGAAATAAGTATGATGATGTGTGTATTTTAGTCCAGGCTGGAATTGAACTCCCGATCTCTGGCGTAGAGCAAATCCATTTCATGTCATATGTCTTGTTCTTGCCGTATATATCCCACATTTAACGTGGAGGATCGCTATTGTCAAACTGAGAATCTGGGATTTTTTTTGCAAGGAAAAGAGAGGATAAGGAATATGTTTTCAACCCTTTTGTCAACAAAAAATATATATTGAGTGAGTAACAAATTTTGTCTCAAAACTTGAAAAGTTCAATCAAATTCATTCATAACTTCTACGAATCAGCAATTTCTTCCCAAATTGTAATATTTCAATCAAGACGGTTCATCGAATTTAGTCCTTACACAACATCACATGACGCGTTAAATAAAAATATGATTATCATATGGACAAAACACATCATTGTTACATATCGATAGATTAAAATTAAATTGACTATTATAATTGATACATTATTTTTTACTATTATAGCTTTGTTCAACAAAATTCATTAAACTTAACTAAGTGATACAATCCATTTTCTTTCCCAAATTTTAAAGCAAGCTTAATTTTAGGTTTAAGCCAACAAAATTATGGGTTTGTTTGGTTTTTTCATAAAAAGAAAATTATCAAAAACAATTGGGCCTGTTGGGCCAATAAACGGGCAACCCTATTTCTATTTCTCCTGGAGAATTGCTTTTCTGGCCCCCTCAATTTTTCTCTTTAGGATGAAAATATATTTCGGGAGTTATCTACAAAATATGTTAAATCCGAAGAAAAAAAAATGTCTTTTTAGAGTTATTTATCAAAAAGAGGGGGAAGGGAGTTAAAAAAGCAATTCTCTTTTTTCTGGTGTACAAAAACACCACATATTCAAAACTACTTAACTTGTTTATTTTTGTGTGTGGATATTTGACCCGATTTGTTCGAATGTTAGGGTTTTTTTTTGTTAAGTAGTTTAGTGGCTAGAAATTCACCTCTTTAAGATGAATAAGTGAAGTGTTCAGAATTCAAACTTCGGCCCCAACATATTCTTAAAGGTGAATAAGTAGAGTGTCTGGAGATCGAACTCTAAACCTTACATATTACAATACATTTTACCTATGGTACTATGATACTATGATAATAATATGACTATGGGAAAACACTATACCAAACAGATACTATATTGACTAACCGCTACATTAACGTAGGGATTATTTTTGTTGGTAATTCTAAAAACTCAATGATATAATTTGATCATAGTCACAATTTCATGGATAAATTCATCTATTCACTTAATAAACTTCACCCTATCAAGCTTAAATGTGGCGCGTAGGTCATCTAATGACATGCAAGCCATATGGGGTCAAGGTGATTCTCATAGATGTGCAGTGGTTACTATCAAACTATGTACTTTTTCACACATCCCAGTGGTCCAATGGGAACACATCGCTAACTATGTATTTTTTCACTTATTATATCTCATTTATAATAGTAAGTACAAGAAACAAATGGGATGGGAATTTTTTTTAGATAACCAAAACAACAAAAATCATTGAAAACCCACGCGTACAATTTTAACATTTTACCAATTGAATTAAAAACTTGTGGAGGGTTGAAAGCTCTCTTTACGTGGGGTGTTTGAGTGATAATGTGACCCCAAGTTAGTAAGTTTTATTTCTTCCAGTGGGTTAAATCCGTAAGACGGTAGGCCATTTTGAGTGAACAAAAACAGTAAACTTTTATTTTCACTCCCACACTTACTAGGACTAAATTACCCAACTTTTAGTTTCATCGACCGTTTATTTTATGACTGAGGGACCATTCAATTCTACTTGCACGTGCGGCATATGATTATTAGATGTTTGTAATTTTTTTCTTCAAATGTTGATGGAGTTTGAGACTAGTCGAGTATTTGGCTGATGTTTTCAACTGTGATTTCGTTTCTTCAAGAGATTAACCCGGGGAAGGAATCGTTCCCGTTAGTTATAGGTTCATTAACTGCTCCATTAGAGCGTTAAGTACGATTGTTTTCGAGTTTTTGCTACTTGACTAATAAATACATGTAAATAAAGATAAAATAGAAGAATAAAAATAGCTTGTGTCTAATACATTGTAGAAAGTAGGTCTTTACTGGCAAAATTATTCCTACGTGATGAAACAATGTGACATACAATGTCTAATCACGCTCGACTATTTTCGTGGATGGTGTGTTGGTTTTTCCTCGCTGATGGATTCGTGGTGCCCCACGTTCGGCTGTCAGCTTCACGCATCACACCATGATCCGTTGACAAGGTTCATCGTGTGCAACCTTCCTTTAAAATGAGTCTCCTTACTCATCCCTCCTTGCAGTTTGCGACGCTATAAACATGGAACGTGGGTTTTGTATCGTCCATTTTTATAAAACTTTGACTAAATCTGATGTTTCTAAGATGCGTATACTAATTTGTAAATTCGAGAAAGAATCAACTATCTCTCATTTGGATGTCATACCCTTCACCTAACCTTTCATCGGCTCACGAGAAAACTTGTCTAACCTTTAAATTCCTATTTGCCGATTTCATTTACTATGATAATTATTTTTTAGGTTTAAGCAAATGCCCTATGCATTGTGATATCAGTTAGTTTTGAATGATGAGATAATGAGACGTGACTGAATTGGTTGGGCGTGAACAATTTCATGGTTACCATAAAAACAGAAAGAGGCTGGTAAGAACTCTTATATCGTCCAACAAAAAAAGACCACTAACTCCCTTGATTCTTGCCAATCCCATCATGCAATAGTAATCTTGCTTCTTTCTAACTAATCCAACAATTTTCTTGCTTGATGATAGGATGATTTTCCCTATAAGTTATATTGATCAATTAGATGGACTTAATCGAACGGTCCATATTGATACAATTCATTTTTTTGAGGGAATGATGTAATCCATTTTAGGAGTCATTTTATTAAGCAAAGTCTTATGTCGTTTTTTCTTGGTCAATGGACATATGTCGTTTTTTAGTCAATAGTCATATGTCGTTTTCATTACGACTAATCATTACTAGTTTTAGTAAATTACACTCCCCTTTTGAGAGAAAGCTTGAATTACACTCCTCTTACTCTTATGTTATAACATACACGTCTCTCCCTTAAAAAGTAAAATTTATATTCTTCTTCTCTATTAGATGCTTGAATTACAACTCACTCCCTTAATCATTAAATATGCACTACACTTTAATCTATTTTAACATAAATAAATATTTTTATAATATGTAATAATTTTGAATCACCATTTAAAAACTAAATAATTTTGTTTTTTTATAATTTAAATGTCAATGATAATTAAATGTAAATATTTTGTTATTAATCTTATAATTTAGAGAATAAAATTCACTTTTAAATAACCATACTTAATCGACTTTAGCAATTTTTCACATATTTTAATTTTTTCGGGGTTGTTTCATATTTTATAATAGGGTTTAAAACTATATGTTAATGAAATTGTGAATAAAAAATAGCGAAAAATATGTATTCAAAATTTGGTTGTATTAAAATGGACCCACAATATTATTTTTCTTTGAAGTGTGTTTGATTTTTTTTTTGCTAGATTATTAGAAATAAAAAAAAATTATCGAGGGACTAAAGCGTAGATTTTAACATAAGAAGAGAGTGAAATGTAATTCAAGCTTCTCTCAAGGGAGAGAAGTGAAATATTTTCTAATATGTTTTGAATAAGAAGGGAGGAAAGTGTATATTTTAACATAAGAGGAGAGGGGAGCGTAATTCAAACATTTTGAGAGGAGAGGAGTATAATTTTCTCAAAACTTAATTGTAGAGATCATTCCCTTCAAATAAAAATCTGAATTTTAGATAATTTTCAAACTTCTTTAGACACAGTACTAACAAATCATCTAAAAAAATATTCATTCTTAAAATTCTTCAATTTATCATCCAAATAAAAAAATTAGTCAACTCTTCAAAATTATATTTTTAGACTTTCATGAAACAAACGCAATATCAATTTTATTATCAATTAGCAACAGTAGTAAACATCGAATGTTGTGAAAAACATAAGAAATGCAAAGTTTAAATTGTGAATTGTTCTCCTAAATTTCTTTGACATCGTCAATACCATAATATTCATTATTCTTACAACTCAGTTCCAACAGTAATAAAGTTTGCCATTACAAAAATAATAAAATAAACGTTAATTTAGTCCATAAAATATCATCATTTCTTCAATTTAAACATTAAAGTATATAAAATTAATAAATAACATCCGAATAGTTTGAACTCAATTGATGAATTTTATTATACAAGTACTATAGTAGTACTTTAAAGGCAATTTAATTGATTTATATGCATATTTTAAGAAATAAATTAATTGTTGAAAATGACAATAAGTTTTTCTTTTACATGCTGGACAGTACCACCACCTTTTTGTGTGTGTAGCTATGTGAGCGCGAAAAGACTAAAAATACACTCACTGCTCCACTCTGCCAAAGATAGTACTACTTACTTCAGAAGGTATGCATTTCATTGCATTGTTCTTCTAAAATAAATTAAAATTCAGAAAAAGTGAAAAAGAAAATAAAACCTTCTTCAAGTAAACTGCTTATTCCATTCCATAGACACTAAAATAAGTGCTTTTTCTTACTCTCTCAAACATATAATAGAAGTTTGGAATATTTTTTTTAAGTTATAAATAACTTTTTTTGTAGATCATTTCAACCTCAAAACCATGAGAAAGAAAATATGGTTTTTTCTTTTCCTAGCTTTCATGGAATGCTGCTATCTTGGTATGTTTGCTTGTATCTTTCTGTTTTTCATTCTTGTTTTTGTTCTTGATCATTCCCTTGATATAAAAATGCTAACTTGATGGTTGCATTTTTCTTGAGTAGTCTAGTTTAGCAGATCTTATTGTTCTTACGATACATTGATGCCAACTAATAAATTAAATAAAATATTCATTTTCTATTTTTTGTTTTTAGTTTTCTGATTTGTCATTGGAATGCTATTTTTATTTGGGGAGGTAAAAATGGTGACTTGTGTTACTTTTGCAGAGAAAATGGAATAGTATTTGACTCTTGAGCAAGAGAAAGTGTGCTTAAAGCTCTTCTTTGTAATCTTAGCAAGTGAAAGATAACTAAAATAAAGTACTCTAAACAAACCAATCTTCACTTTTCATCTTGTAGTCTAGTAATTAATCAGATAAAGGGAAAACTTGATTTTTTATGTTTTTGTTAAGCTCTTTTAACCTTTTGTTGAGTTACATTTCTGAGTATTGTGATGGAATATTTGCTGTATCTCATTTAAGCCATTATTTGCAATCTTATTTTGGTTTAAACCCTAAAACCATTCTGTGTTAGTATTTTGGTTTTGCAAAGCAGGACAGTTTTTTACTTTGAAGAGGAAGATGAAGGAAAATAGTGATAGTGTTATGTACTTTACTTACTTCCTTCATACTAGAATCCCTAAATTAGTCTAAAATTTAATAAATATTTGAGGCATATATAAAATGCGAGATCACTTTCTTTTACTGATGTTCTCTTTTATTGAAGGACCATTTCTTTTTCTTTTTGGCTCATAAAGTCCATGTTTGGATTCATAGAAGTTTGGCAAAATCACGGTGATGCATAATTTTGCTAAAGCTAAAAAATGCAGCTTTTTCTAATATCGCAATAGCACACCATAATTTACAAAGATGTATAGCATTAGCGGCCATGATTTGCTCTTTTAATGCATGTTTGGTTCCCATTTTGGAGGAGTCAAAATTAGTTATAGTTGTGTAGAATTGGTTTTGAAATGTTTGAATGTTGAGTAAAATTAATTTTGCTTATAGAGTTAATTCTAACTTGGAGCTTTTGCCTATTAAATTGTTTTTAGCTTGAAATTTATTGTTCCACATACTTTATAGTATAATTGTATCCAAACATAAATTACTTTCGTTCAAAATTAATTATTGTCATAGCAGAAACAAACACACACTTATTAGTAATTTTGTTTTTAGGCATGGCTAGGGGAATTGTGGTGCAAGAGAAATCAGATGCAGTGATTCCAGTTCCAGATGGAACATTGTCACCACCAGAAGGCAATACAACATTCCTTGATGGCACAACATGGTGTGTGGCACAAGCTGGTGTTTCCCAAGCTGACTTGCAGAATGCTCTAGATTGGGCATGTGGACTTGGAATGGCTGATTGTAAAGCCATACAGAAAGGTGGACCCTGTTATGATCCAGACACACTGCTTTCTCATGCTTCTTTTGCTTTCAATAGCTATTATCAGACAAATGGGAATTCTGATATTGCTTGCAATTTTGGAGGAACTGCTACTTTGACAAAACAGAATCCCAGTAAGTTCAATTTGATATGTTTTACTTTGGTGGAAGTTTATATAAAGAAATATGGGAATTCTAAATATGGGAATTCTAAATATGGAAGTTTATACTTTAACTTTTTGGTTAAAATGATGCTTATGCAATCTGTAAAAAGTATCAATTGTGTGTTCCTTACTGAATTTCTTGCTTCTTGGTGAATATATATCATTGTGCAGAAGATTTCAGTAACTTCTACCTTTCATCTTTGTTTGTCAATGGACTTTCATTTGTTTTAATCATTTTCAGTTTTATTAAATTTGAAACTAAAGTTTTCTATCTAAAATTGCAAAAAGTTATATGCTAATAGTTTGAAACTTAAAGTTTTCCAACTAATTTTTAGTTTGTTAGAAGATACTGGAGGATCACTTTTAAATGTGAGCTATTGTTTGTGTATGCTAGAAGTATTATTTTGTAGAAGAGAAAGCATAATACTTGATGACATAAAGATTACATTTGACACATTATTGTTGGGTGCTTTTTCAACATTAAGTGCAATGCACAAATGGACACCTTATTTTCTTCTCACAACTTTAATTAATCCAGCTTTGTGGAATTTGAGTACATAATACTTAACCGTTTGTGTTTTTCTTTTTTCTCTTCAGGTTATGGAAACTGTGTCTATTCTTCACCTGGGTATGTGTCATATCATATCATAACATTACTAATTTGCCAAAGTTGAAAGAAACTTACAAATATTTTATTTTACTATTACATTAATAATTAATAATAGCAATTCATTGTTTTATGTTACAGCTCTGTTGGTTCTTCTGCTCCACCATCACTGGGAAAGCATAACAAAAGTTTAGTGTGGTTGAAGCTCATTTCTCTGCTATTGTTTTCATACTAATGGATGTGACCAATACTATGTTATGGTCGGTGGACAAAAGGAAAAAGGAATTAGAGGAATGTTAGGGAGTTTAGCTTTGTTAGCATTTTGTAATAGTGGTCATGTTGATGATGCTAAGGTATTCTTAGCTTTCATGTTGGGCTAAGACAGGAATCTATAATTGTGCAAATTATATCTTTTTGCAGTGTACTTAATTTACAAACTGTTCGTTTCTTTTGGCGCCTCAATATTCTTTTTTCTTGTTTTCTGCTTGTTTGATGGCCCTCTGGTTTTTTTAAGGGTCCCTCCGTTTTTATAGTTGATATTTGAGCTGTCAAATAAATTGACTCGATCAGTTTTGATCTCACGAATTCGATTACATAAATGAGTTAGAATAGAGCGGTTCATTTGTTATTGAGGCGCATATTATATATTAAGATTGACTTCCCATTATATGGGTTATGTGGACTAAACTAGTCCGATCCATTTAATATAATTTTCTCATCTTTTTTGGTTTACTCATTCATTTTATTTTCCAAGTCTCTCTTTATATTTGTTTTTAGCCGGTCACTAATGTCACTTTATATTAGTTTCTCATGATTATTTATCTGATGAGAAATATGATTGGATACAGTGTGGTTTTTTCTACATTAACTGAACTCAAGTTTTATTTTTTGAATTGAATCAAATTACTATTATGTATTTAAATATATTTTTATTAATAATTTTAATATTTTTACTAAGTATAGCTTTTTTATATGAACTAATTAGACTGGGCCAAAAAACCCCAATTTTTTGGGCTTGTGTCCCCATCATACAGGACCCATTTTAAGAGCTTGTATTGGGGGATGTTAATCCGAGAATTGCTCTTCTCCCTTTTAAAATTGCTCATTTTCTTAATTATGTTCAATGTGAGTTCACGTTCGACTTTTTCAAGGTGAGTTAACTCACGTTGGCATGTGAATGAGCAAAAACAAAGGGAGAAAAGCAATTGTCTATTAATCCGTATTTCAATTGTAAGCTTTTCTCTTACTTGATGGTACCTTAAGCATTTTGTTTATCTTGGCTTTACTAGTATTTCAATTGTTTCTCTTGGTTTTACTTGTATTTCAATTTCTGAAGAATTTTATTGTCTCGTGTTACTGAATGATTTGTGATGGGATGAGATATCCATCTCTATCTCCATGTGATGAGTTATTGAAATGGTTACCCAATCTAAATGGTTAGTACAAATAGACTATTTGGTAATATGGTAGTTCTTTCTCACACGAAGTTGCCTCATACTGAGAAATTGTGTTTGACATCACCTTTGGAGCTTTTGGTATAACAGAAACTAGCTTTTGGTTAGCACAAATAAACTATTTTGCAAAATTATGTATAGAGAGGTTACTAAATCTCTAGTACAATCCAATCCCATAGTGTCCACTAATATTGTCCACTTAAATGAAGACTAACTAATACTATTGCTAAAGAGTGATTCTCATGTTGCCACATCTTCTATGATATATGATGGATTGTCTACGTTGATCACTATTATAGGGAAGTGAATGGAGGTAGATGCACCTCGTAGAGTTAGGGAGTGATTATGTTTGGTGCCTTAGACCCTCATTTGAGGAAAAAATAACCTTTTTTCTATTAGCCTCGGCAATCCAATAAACACAAAGTCCAAACCATCAATTCTAGTAAAAAGTCTAAATCTTTAATATCAAAAGAAAAGTTTGTTCTTTCAAAAAAAAAAGTTTGTGGATAGTAACCTCTCATGTTTAGTTTAATTCAAATATGAAGAGTTTTGTTCATCATCTTAACATTAAAATTTATTTGTTTAACAATTTCAAAAATATAACCATAAAAATATATAGATGAGGTCGAGTAGATTTTAGTGGTAAGATGATAAACATGATGCTTTTATGTTTGATTCAAACATTAGAGGATTCAAATTTCATTTTTGGAGATCAATGACCGTTAAATGCAGATTTAGCAATTTTATAATGATATTTATAGAAAAAAAAGAACAAAAAGAGAATTATGCCTATACATGTGAATTTTGTGTGCGCGCAAAGTCATATGAATTTTATTTTTTCGCACGTGAATTCATGTTAGTTGTAATCTTTACATGAGAACGTAAATTAATTCTTTTAATAAATGAGCCATTAAATCTAGCGCAAGTGATTGATACACAATGTGTGTGAGCGTTGTAGATTCCGAAGTATCGAGTTTGATTACTACCAATAAAAAATTATTCCATAAAATAAATATCCGAAGAATTACGTTCACATACATAAGTGTGTGTATATTTGCATAGAACAAATATTTTTTTTTCTCACAAAAAACATATTTTTGTGAAGAAATAGTTTTGTCTAGAACAGAACTAGAACCTAAATTCGAGGAGGGGTTTGGGTCATATAGAAGTGAAAGTGAGAGAGTGGCGTCGCAACGCACACAACGGCCCAATCAAATCAAACCACCCTTCACTCAATCAATCAATCGAGTGATTGTTAACACCGCTCCGTAGTTGTGAGAAGTGAAAGACTGAAACTCAAAACCCTATCGCATTTCTCACTGTAAAACCATCAACACCGAGAGAAACTGTTCGAAGATAAAGATGAGTATATGGAACTACGTTGTTACCGCTCACAAACCTACCAACGTTACTCACTCCTGCGTCGGCAATTTTACCAGTCCTCAGGACCTCAATCTCATTCTCGCGTCAGTATTTCCTCTTTCCCTCTCTCTCTCTTTTAGGGTTCTTTCAATATTTCTTTTCAATTTCTTGATTCATTTCTTTTAATTTTCATCCAGGAAATGTACTCGTATCGAGATTCACTTGCTTACTGCTCAGGGCTTGCAGGTATATATTCCAAATCTATATTCTCTTGTGTCTTTGCTTCTAAATATTCATTTTCAATTAATTGATTTCCACTAAAACTTAGTTCAACCATAAAGTGATTTCTGTTCGGTCCTGTGGAAATTTGATTTTCAATTATTAGTTTTTAGTGATTTATGTATGGATATATTAATGTAAAATTGAGTAGAATGTTGAATTTGAGTCTAAAAATCAATTTTAGAATCAAAAACTTCAAATTCTAGCTTTAAGGCCATGTTTGGATCAACAACTTAATTTGCAACTTATAGGATAAGCGCTTATGTATAAGATATTTCTGTTACAAAGTATAAAATAAATTGTTTTTGTATAATGTTTTCACAAGTTATATATTTGAGAGCCTGTGATAATAATAAGCGGAAAATAGGTTATTAACGTGTCACAGGCTGTCTCGATAGGTTATCTCAATCAATCTTTTTAAGTGCTTATGCCTTATGCCAGTAGATAAGCTTCAATTAGTCAATCAAAACATGGCCCAAGTTAGAATAAATTCTAATGGTAAAATCAATTATACTCTAAAGAAACCAAAAATGTCGAAATCAATAGAATTTATTTTGGCTCGTCCTGAAGTGGTAACGAACATCCATTACAGTTTTGTGCTTAATGCTTTTGTTTCGAATATGTTGTTGTTACTTTTTACATGTTCAATTTTGGATGGTTATGTAAATTGTAATGGAATAATCAGATAAATGTGAATTTTCTTTCTGCAGTCTATTTTGGATGTGCCGTTATATGGAAGAATTGCTACGCTTGAGCTATTTCGCCCTCATGTGAGAATCATAAAAACATCTTTATTTATTGAATGATATATAATATATTTTTGTTTTGTTCTCAAACTAAGGTATTTCTGGTTTCTTTTTATTTTCCACTTGTTTGTGTCTCAAACAGGGTGAAACACAGGATTTTCTGTTCATTGCTACCGAAAGATACAAGTTTTGTGTTCTTCAATGGGATACCGAGAAATCCGAGCTTGTTACACGGTATGCATGAGAAAACTCAAATTCTTTCATTTATAATTTCTTTTCAAAATATGTTTAGTTATTGTTGATGTAGTGTAGCAAGGTTTCACCAGCAGTCAGCTGTGGTTAATATCATATGGCTGTACTAGCAATAACATTGCGAATTTATTGATGCACTAGTTCATTTTGTTAATTTGTTTGGAATGGGGAAGTTCATTATTCATATGCAGTCTGTAAGGGCGTGTTTGCGAGTTGATTTTTGGAGGGCTAAGTCTATATTTTGATATTTATTTGATATTTAAAAAAAAATCAAAGGAACAACATGATATTATATGCTCATGTATCATGTTGCTCTTTCAATTTTTTTTTTTTTTTTTTTTAAATTTAAAATATATATCAAAAGATAGACTTATAGATTGACTTCTGTCTTTTTTTTTAAAAACAGTGTATTTGTAAATCAAAATCCATAATTAGACGTTTCTGATCGTTTTATCTATGTATAGCTATAGGCTTCTGTCCTAAACGTAATATTTTACTCGCTCATTTATTTGTTGGATTTTCTGTTTCATTTCTGCCATCCAGATCAATGGGGGATGTTTCTGATCGTATAGGAAGACCAACGGATAATGGTCAGGTATTAAAATTATTACACTTCTAATCAACCTTGAGTGGTGATTTGTTCACCCAATTCTATAAGAACATCAATGCTTGATAGTCTAGGATCAGATGATTTTTTTTTTTTAGTTTATTTCAACATTTTTTTTTTCACTCTGCAGATTGGTATTATAGATCCTGATTGTAGGTTGATTGGACTCCACTTGTATGACGGTTTGTTTAAGGTGCGCAACTTTTTCTTATTCTTTATCCTGTGAAAATGGATTGGAATGACCATAGACTCAGGTTTTAATGTTCAATTGTTCATAACTTGAATAATTACACGTTCATTGATGTCAGGTTATTCCCTTTGACAATAAAGGACAGCTCAAGGAAGCTTTTAATATCAGGTAATCACATCATAGTTTTTTGATTGTGTAGATGTACTGGTGTTTATTTTCAATTTGTTCTTCACTAAGTATGCATAAATCATATAATTATGAGTCAATTACCTTGATTAATGATTACCAGTTACCACAGTCCTGATTGCGTAAGCATGACCTTTGAACTTATGTCATGTTGGATATTGTGTCATGTTCATGTCTACATATCATTTTCTTTGAAACAGCAAAAGGAACTATTCATATATTTGGAATAATTTGTTTTTATCAAGTTTAGTAGAGGTTATGGTTTTAAAAGCCAACCTTCCTACCGGTTAGATGGTTGAGATACCTTTTTTTTTTTTCTTCCAAATGGTGGGACCCCTTCCCGGACCCTGCGTATGCATGAGCTTTAGTGCACCGGGTTGCCCGTTTTCAGTTATCTGTCATATTAATCATTTATTAATGTAGAAGAGACAATTTTTGTTGATAATAATGCCATCTTTATATGGAGAAGAAAAAAGAAAACATGTATGTAGCATAACTCGGTCAATGGATCAATAAATAGTAAGTTGGCCTGTTGCTCAATTCAAAATTAACTACAAATTGATAATAGCTCATTAGCTCCTCAACAAGACATGTGTTATAAAAAAACTGTATCATTCATGGTGGAATCGTTTATGGATTTATGGTTTTAAACCATTGGAAATACAGTTCAGTTTCTTTAAGTCTTTTGTATTAGGTTCCCGCTGTTATTTAAAAAAATGCAACCCTAGGTTTATTTTTGCTCCCCGGATCTCACAGTGGCTTGCAAGTTCGTTCACACTCAGCTTTCAGTTATGTTATCTTAGAGGACATTAAAATATGGGTGTAAGTGATCTTTTAAATTCTCCGAATGCCAGAGTTGTTGGTGATGCAGGAGGTTTAAGCAAATTGAGATAATTGGTTAGTTAGAGGAGACATATGTATAAATAGGATATATAAAGAATGCTGAAATATGTCTATATGCATTTGATTGCTTGTAAGTGAAAAGATAGAACCTTTGTGAAGGAGAAACCCTTGGGGGAAATCTTATGCCTCATTTTTATTGCCTATCGAATTTTCAATAATTCATTTCTATTCTTTTCATTACAGTTTCTCTGGGTCATAACTCATAACGGTAACAAATAACCAGTCTTTAACGTTGTTAAACAGTTACAGCTGTTAATTATTTTTTAATCTAAAGAAATTTAATAGTTTTTTTTCATTCTTATTTTCCTTCTCTGCTTATGATAATTAAAATTATGATCTCTTTGTTTTCAGGCTTGAGGAGCTCCAAGTTTTGGACATTAAATTTCTGTATGGTTGTCCAAAGCCAACTATCGTGGTTCTTTACCAGGTTTTTTTTTTGACACTATCTTACCTATCGTTTTGGGGGATATTAGTTCCTTAGTTCATCAAATAGTCTCTGAGCTGTTATTTCCTTTTGCTTCTTTGCTTTACCTTTCTCAACTCTTTTGGGTTGGATAGAAGGAGGGGAGATTTACTACACCCTCTTGATCTTGTTTGAATTTATGCATTTATCAACAGTTTTGTTCTTCAAATGCGTTGGAATTCTTCTCTGCCAAATTTACCTAGAAATCTAACACTTCATAGGAAGGCTTAAAAATATTATGGCAGTATGTGTTCAAAGGATGCTACTTCAAATTTATTGAGAGAGTTATTTGTTCATTTCACAATTTTTAGGAATGGAAATTTGTCTTCATTTGCTCTAAAGATTATGTTCTTGTAGCAAGCATTAAACCAGGATAATAATTCCTTTCGTTTTTCAAGTTAATATATTTGAGACAGAAAAAGATTTGTTTATGGGAAGTAGAATAGATAATTTCTTATATCATAGCAGTAACTAAAAAGGATCAGGATTGCATTGTGATCTGTATCGAAATTGTTGATGTTGATAGATGTTTATGACAATTTTTAAAATGTTTTTGGTTTCAGAGCCATATGTCATAGTTCTACAGTTTATGGTTGGACTTATACAATTGCATAACTTAATCTATTCACTGTTTGTATGATTTCATGTTAATGAAATTTGCTGCAATTTTTCCTATTTCCATTATGTAATATATTTGGCTCGAAACGTAACCGCTTTTAGCTTAACATTTTGATATTACATTTTCATCAATGTCAGGATAACAAAGATGCCCGTCATGTTAAAACATATGAGGTTGCTCTTAAGGATAAAGATTTTGTTGAGGGCCCATGGTCTCAAAACAGTCTTGATAATGGGGCTGATTTATTGATACCGGTTCCCCCACCACTCTGTGGTGTGCTTATTATTGGAGAAGAAACCATAGTATACTGCAGTGCTAATGGTTTTAAAGCTATTCCAATCAGAGCTGTATGTTAAATAATTGTATCTTCTCATTCCATTTAAGTCACATTGTGGATTTTCAAATTTTCATGAACTGTACCAATTTGTCACAAATTTTTGCGCTTGTCTAAATTATACCTTATGTACTTTTCAGGCAATTACAAAAGCCTATGGAAGAGTTGATCCCGATGGTTCTAGATATTTACTTGGTGACCATACAGGGTTGCTTAGTCTACTTGTAATAACCCACGAGAAAGAAAAGTACGCAATCACTCGTAGTTTTGTTTCAATGTCAGCTTACTATATTTGTTCTTTGTATTGTGCATTGGCACGTTGATTGATGGAATAGTCAGTATTACTATTTTAACTGCCGAATCTTATGATTTATAATAGACATTTATTTTGTAGGGTTACTGGTCTCAAAATAGAGCCCCTTGGGGAGACTTCCATTGCATCTACGATTTCATACCTTGATAATGCATTTGTCTATATTGGTTCAAGCTATGGAGATTCACAGGTGGGGTGAGGAAGTTGAAAATTATTTTATAAATTTCTTTTTTTTTTAAGTTAATACATACTTGAAAGTCGATTTTATCTGAAACTCTGACTTCCCGAAGCACTAGTTTTGAACGTCGCATGGAGTCTGTATCTTTTGTTGGGTTGCTTCCTTATGAGCTGTATTCAAAATCCAGACTCTCAGAAGTACTGATTTAAGTGTTGTTTTTTGAGAGTATGTTTTTGTTTATACAGTAAATAGCAAGGCTGACAAACAGAGTTTTGGTAAACTGGAAGAGGCTTTTGAAATGTTTCTTAAAAAACATATCCTAGTACACCAAACATAATTTAACAACATATATATGACAAATATTTAATATTCCAACTTCAAGACAAAGCAAATGAAAAGAGAAGGTAAAAATATAGGGAAATGCTAACATGTGCCCTAATGGCAAATGTCAAGGTACTAAAGATGGAAATTATATATTGGAAATTGTGGCAATTTATTTCTTAAACTTTTGATAATTAATTTTTTCAATAAATACTTACTATTTGTGGAAACCTTATCTTGTGCCCTTAGGGCAACATGTTAGCATGATCCAAAACATAAATCTACAAGACAATATAAGCAGGACACTGCCCTTAATCTCTATCTAGCAGTTACAATATGGAGTGTTTCACAATATTTTAGTTTTCTTTTATTGCTCTCTCATCCTGCTTTTAAGACCTTCAAAGTGTTTTATGGCATATACATTGCTGATTACTTTCACATCCATATTCAGACACACCTATTAACAAATTCTGATGTGTAAAATACAGCTCATTAAACTAAATCTTCAGCCTGATTCAAAAGGTTCTTATGTGGAAGTCTTGGAAAGGTATGTCAATTTGGGGCCCATTGTTGACTTCTGTGTGGTAGACCTTGAAAGGCAAGGCCAAGGTCAGGTTGTGACTTGCTCTGGAGCTTACAAGGATGGTTCCCTACGTGTTGTTCGTAATGGAATAGGTATCAATGAACAGGTAAGCCCTCTTTTTTATTGTCTCTCTGTCGGACCTTTGCATCCAAGACTCAACCAAAAGAAAAAGATTTTATTTTATTTTTATAATAAATAATACATGCTTTGTAAAATATTAATTTTCAGATGCATTCATTTTATGTAGGCATCAGTAGAACTTCAAGGTATCAAAGGAATGTGGTCACTAAGATCCTCAACAGATGATCCTTTTGACACTTTCCTGGTTGTAAGTTTTATAAGTGAAACAAGAATATTAGCAATGAATCTCGAGGATGAGCTGGAAGAAACTGAGATTGAGGGATTCTCTTCTCAAGTACAGACATTATTTTGCCATGATGCAGTTCACAATCAACTTGTACAAGTAGGTTTTTATCTATTTTTCCTACTATGGTGTTTTTTGTTAACTGAACACCTACATCTTTGTATAATTTTAGAAATATGGATGTTTACAAAGCATTTCATATTGTCAACAAAGCAAAGCAGTTCATAGCTGCAGAAATGCTGTCATGTGGTTTCTACATGACCACTTTTCTTTAATTTTAAAATTTTCTCATGTAATCTAATTTGAATAACAAAGAATGTACCCCATTTTTTGTATAATAAGGTACCCCTTTCGAACTGTTAATGGCATGTTCAATCTTCTGGATGCATATATAAAAATAATCTGGAGTCAAAATATTAGTATAATGTGTGTACAGATATTTTCATATCTTTACCCAAGACAGGATTTATTTCTTAGTACTATGGTGTTCATTAGATTTCAACAGTTGTTCAAAATATATATACTAGTGTTCAAATTTTTTCAATCTCAGTCTCCATTTTGCTGTCACTTTTCTTTCAAATGAAATCATCTTTATTAAAAGAAGATATTATCTTGTGTAGATTTGTTAACCCCACCGAGTGGGATAAAGTTTAGTTTCTGCTGCTGTTTTCTATTGTTTTTTTTCCAATTAATGTCAAAGAGTTATAGTCTTAATGAATACAAAGATTACTGATAGGTCATAATTTAAATCTAACAGAAAGAATTGACACTTGTTGAAATCAAAAGAACCAAAGTTTTGAAGAAATGTGTGGTTATTCTTGAAGTTTCTAGTGAATACTTAAGTTTTGCATTCTCCTTTGGAGTTTATCTATGACTGAGTAATATATGTTAGTTGATACCCTAAACTAAAATTCTTCTGTTGTACTATTCTATATTATTTATTTTAGTAAATTTTAGTCACCTATCATTATCTAATAAACCAACCTAACAGGTCACTTCAAACTCTGTAAGACTAGTCAGTTCCACAACCAGAGAGCTCCTGAATGAGTGGCATGCACCGTCAGACTATTCAGTAAATGTAGCTACTGCCAATGCAACCCAGGTTTGATTTGGATACTTTATAAATGTTATCTTCTAAAAGTGCTGATGTTGTTTGCATGGTTTGCTAATTGAAATGTGGCATTTCTAAGCAGAGTCAGAATCACTTTATCTTTCAAATTTCTTCTCCATCTCTTTCCCATGGGAATATCATGATATGCCTTAGCTGTAAGGATGTTGACAACTGGTCATCAACAAGCAGCTCCCTATCTTTAGTTTATAGAGTACTGGTTCCGCTAGCAGCTGCTAGTGCTATATGGAGGAAAGTTTCGTTTTAAAAACTTATAGGGTCATTGAAGTAGAATGTAATGCTAATAGCTGCTACCTTGGGTTAATTCTTAAGTTAAAAGGAGAAAGACGTCCTGAGAAAAATTGAACTAGTGTTTGTAAAACAGTTGTCACTAGTTTTTCGGGAATTTATTTGAACAACGATTATGTCTTCTCTAGGGGTAAAAAGGAAGATTCGTAGAGGCTTTCAAATTTCAATGAGTGTTAGATTGGTGTGAAGGCTCTAGTTTTCAAATGCCTTCTTTCAATATTTCATTCACTTAGAAAATCGTTTGCTTGCATTCTCCAAAGGTTAGTTCCCTAGAATATGCAAATTTTACTTTATTTATTCTTGGGTTGAAAGGGTTTTTCATCACTAGAAGACTTAGGGACTTGAGTATTTATTTATTTGTGGGATGCTCGGAAAAGTATTTAAGTGATTGGGTTTTTTTTCCCTTAATAACCAGCTTTTATTTTTAAGGGAGAGCTCTCCAAGTACATTTATACTTATCAATTGGTATTAGAGCTAGTTTTGGCACAATATCCTATCATGCTCAAAATTTTCCTCTTATTCCATTTAAGTCAATTTGCCTCACTCATTATTTTTACAGTTTTACGTTATGCACATTTCCATTGTTGCATTTTACTATTCCAACACCCATTTTGTAGTCAAGTTAGTAATTGTTGTTACACATGGAGACAGGTTTTGTTGGCTACAGGTGGTGGGCACTTGGTTTACCTCGAAATTGGAGATGGTATATTACAAGAAGTAAAGCATGCCCAACTGGAGTATGAAATCTCATGCCTAGACATTAATCCCATTGGTGAAAATCCCAATCAGAGTCAGCTAGCAGCAGTTGGAATGTGGACTGACATAAGTGTTAGACTTTTTTCTCTTCCTGACCTTAATCTCATCACAAAGGAGCATTTAGGAGGAGAGATAATACCTCGATCTGTTCTTCTTTGTGCGTTTGAAGGGGTATGCTTTCCTTAAGCTATCTTTATTTATGTTTTGCTATCCCGCTTCTACTCAGTTATTTTGTTTTTAAAATGCCCGATTATGATTTAAATTTACTCATCTCTCTCATTGTAAGTTAAATTTTTTTGTTAGCAATTTTAGGTTTTAACATATGTTGGTAGTTGTGGGTATATTTTACATTGATATCTTTTTTCAAATCTGCTCATGCTAAATATTTTTATAATGTTCAAACATTTACTTACACATTTGCCAAGCTTGCATTCTCATTTTCCATCTATTTAATGGTGGTTGCTTTCCTAGTTCAAAACATTGTATTAAAGTTTATCACGTTTACCATTTTGTTCTCCAGATATCTTACTTGCTATGTGCCCTTGGTGATGGCCATCTCTTAAACTTTATGTTGAACACAAGCACGGGCGAGTTAACAGATAGGAAAAAGGTCTCTCTTGGAACACAACCTATTACTCTACGGACTTTCTCATCCAAGAATACTACCCATGTATTTGCTGCATCTGACCGGCCAACTGTGATTTATAGTAGTAACAAAAAACTACTTTATAGTAATGTTAATCTGAAGGAAGTGAGTCACATGTGCCCTTTCAACTCTGCTGCTTTTCCCGACAGGTATATTGTTTTTGTTGCTCCACATTTATCCCCTATCGTTGTTTCTGGGTCTTGTACTTCAATGCAAAATCCGTTATTCAGAATGGTACTCAACCAATGTTAACGACTTTAACAGTTTAGCGATTGCAAAAGAAGGTGAGCTTACTATTGGCACCATTGATGACATACAAAAACTTCATATTCGCACTATTCCATTGGGGGAGCATGCACGGCGGATATGCCATCAGGAGCAAACTAGGACATTTGCTATTTGTAGTTTGAAGTATAACTCAGCAAGTGCTGAAGAATCTGAAATGCATTTTGTCCGCTTGCTGGATGACCAGACTTTTGACTTCATATCAGTTTATCCACTTGACACTTATGAATATGGTTGCTTTATAATTAGCTGCTCCTTCTCAGATGATAATAACGTGTATTACTGTGTTGGAACTGCATATGTATTGCCTGAGGAAAATGAACCAACCAAGGTAAATTGATAAATGTGCATTCTTCGGTATTGATTTAGTCAAAGCTCCTAATATCCTACCTTCATTTTATTTATTTATTTCAATGTGAGTGTAGGGAAGGATTCTCGTTTTTTCTGTTGAAGAGGGGAAGCTACAGTTAGTTGCCGAGAAAGAGACAAAAGGAGCTGTTTACTGCTTGAACGCGTTTAATGGTAAATTGCTTGCTGCTATTAATCAAAAGATTCAGCTGTACAAGTGGGTGCTCCGGGAAGACGGTACTCGTGAATTACAGTCCGAATGTGGACACCACGGGCACATACTGGCTTTATATGTGCAAACTAGAGGAGATTTTATTGTAGTCGGTGATCTGATGAAGTCCATCTCCTTGTTAATCTATAAGGTAAGTCTGAGTTTGTCTTAAATGCTGAAGTTATCTGTCAATGTCAAGTGTTCACTTTTCCAAGGTTACCATTTCCTTTTTCTTTCCTCTCTTATAGACATGACAATACTTTCTGGATGGATACATTAATTTTCTGGATATTGAGTTCTCAGTTTCCTTTTGTAATAATACATTTGTTGCTTTTCATTGTTTTAGCATGAGGAAGGTGCTATTGAGGAGAGAGCTCGGGACTATAATGCAAATTGGATGTCAGCTGTTGAAATCCTCGATGATGATGTATACCTTGGTGCAGAAAACAGTTTCAATCTCTTCACTGTTCGAAAAAATAGCGAAGGCGCCACTGATGAAGAACGGGGTCGTCTTGAAGTGGCTGGTGAGTATCACCTTGGAGAGTTTATCAATCGGTTTCGGCATGGCTCTCTTGTTATGCGCTTGCCAGATTCCGACGTAGGCCAGATTCCAACTGTTATATTTGGCACCATTAATGGTGTTATTGGGGTAATCGCCTCTCTTCCTCATGAGCAGTATGTATTCTTAGAGAAGCTTCAGTCAAACTTGAGGAAGGTGATTAAAGGCGTTGGAGGACTCAGCCACGAGCAGTGGAGATCATTTAACAATGAGAAGAAAACTGTAGAAGCCAGAAACTTTTTGGATGGGGATTTAATCGAGTCATTTCTTGATCTCAAACGCAGTAAGATGGATGAGATTTCCAAGGCGATGGAAGTTTCAGTTGAGGAGTTAGCCAAGAGAGTAGAAGAGTTGACTAGGTTGCACTGAGTTTATCCTCATTTGAAGCTTCTTTTGTTTCTTTATTCTTTATTCTCCTTGTAACTTTTTTCTTCTTTTTTGTGCGTTTGTTGGGGTTAGAATAACTTAACCATGTTTTATACTTTTACCATGGCTTTTGCCTTCAGTGATGCTGTGACTATGGAATGGTTTGCATTTGACAATGGATCACAAATGGTGTATGTTAATATGTAGAGGCATAACTGAGCTTTCCATTTTCTTTATGTATTATTTTTTCAACCTGTCAGTTACGTATTACAGTTGTATGTAACAAATGATTAAGTAGGGGTAAGAAATCAGATGGTCGAATCGGACGTCTTGTGTTGACATATTGCTTATATCTCGATGCGTTAAAAAAATGCTAATCTTGACAAAAAAGAAAAATGCTAATATCAGATTCTCTAATTGATTTTTTTTTTTTTGGGTACAAACCGTTGCTTTTGTTTGAGACCATATGATTACGTCTTGGTTAAATGTTGTCTCAATACTGGTAGTTATATGCTTTGTCGGTTGGATTCAAGAGATTACTTTTCCCACCCTATGGCTTTCCTCGCGCGCCCTATTTTTTTTTCCAATTTTACCCCTAGTCCAGATTTCGTAATCCGGAATGCATTGTTAGTAATTTTCAGATGTCTCCGGATTTTAAAATCCGGACTAGTATTTTAGCAGAACTTTTGCAATTTTAAGTTCTACAATTCTTAAAATAAAATGCAAATAAAATAAAAAACATAAATAAAAAGACACAAACATAAAAACAACTCATTTTATTAATATATGAACAATACATTACAATAATTTTCAAGTTTTTTAAGCTTATTACATAACATCCTAAATCTATTTCTAATCTCCTAAGAGCCTAATTCTAATCTCCTAAGTGCCAAACCACTGATATGTGATGGGACATACCAGTAGTTTGCTTATTGGAGGAAAACCGGAGGAGGAGAGAAGAGGAGGACGAGAAGAAGAAACAAATGCCCCTGAGGGAGGTGGGGGGTGCTCAGACTTACGCCCCGACAGACGAAGCTAATAACCACACTGACCCACATGACCCTCAGATGAACCGCCCTTCGTTGCAGCGCGGTTCCATCCTCATTGACCGTTCATACAAACCCTGAAAGTTTTCAACGAGGCCCTTATCTATGAAAGGCCAACGATGGAACACCATGGTTGTAGAAGGAAGAAGAGGAGGAGAGGGATGGTGTGAGAAATGGTGGGGTTTGGAAGGGTATTTATAGGGAGGGGTGGGTGAAAAATGGTTGGGAAACCATTAATGCAGTCAAAAAACGTGGTAAAACACGTTTTTTTGACTTGACCACCGACAAATGCGTGTGGTGCAGACCACCGGCCATGGCACTGAAGCGTTCCGGAATATACAATCCGGAATGCACCTTTTAGTTCCGGAATATATTTTCCGGATTAGTGCGATTATGGTGCTCTTATGGTGAACGAGGGGAACGTTTGCACTTCTTTGTAGGGCTAAGGACATTCCGGAATGTATAATCCGGAATGCTTCAGCATTGGATTCTTTTGAAAGAGAGTTTGACTTCTTTTGAAAGAGTGCCATCAATTAGTGGTTGGACGGTTACAACTACTAACACGTTTTCATTGACTGTATTAATGACCTAGGACTTGTTTAAGGCTAAAAATAGGCTTCCATCTTCAACAAATACATTCATTCTTCACTTCACCTCTTTCCTTCCATTTTCTTCAAATTTTTTAAGTATTGTAGGAGTGTCGGTGGTGTCATGGTCATTGTTGACCGTTCCTATGAACCCTGCAATAGCATTTCAGCTTATGTGGGGTTCATATAACGGTCAACAGAGACCCTTGACATCAAAGAAAGACACAAAATATTCATATCATCTTTGTTCGGATTTTATAATCCGGAAACAGTAACAATCTGGTCTGGAAAACATAATCCGGACCAGGGGTATTTTTGGAATTTTTGCAGGGCGCGCGAGAAGGCCATAGGGTGGGAAAAGTAACACTCTTTTAAAAATTGAGTAATATTTTCTCATGGCAACAAAACCCATACCCACGGTTACCCGTCCGAACCAAACCCAATTTGACAGGTTTTTCCCGTTTTGACTTGCATAGTAGACAATTTTGGTTGTTGATTTTATACAACGGTAAAATTGATTTATAAATGATCATGATCATCAATTTGAGATCGGATTGTTGAGTATTATAACATTCGGCTGTAACGGTAGGAAATCAAAATTGGAAAATTGATCTTTTGAAGTTTGCTTAGATGACCAAGAGCAACTCCAATGCATGTTCTACACTATGTTCTACACACCCAAACCGTTCTTGTTATTTTTTAGCATTGGAGAACATCCACTTGTCATCCAAGGTGGAGAACGGCTGCACCACAAGAACCTGTTCTACATAACAAAAAGCTGCTATGTGGGGTTTATTGTGGGACCTTAAAAAGTAATATAAGAACATAAATATGGTTCTTGCATTGAAGTAAAAATGAGTGATGGTTCTTAAATCTTATGTGTCATCCATGGACCCACAAAAAATGATTGAAGAACAAAATTTTGGTTCTAGCATTGTAGATGCTCTAAGAAGCAATTGATGTGTCGTATCAACACACACAAACTAGTTGAGTATTAGAATACTCTTTAACGGAATAATCTGACTAATTAACATTTTGTAATTTAGAATCTGTTTTGATAACAAAGGGAGCATGGTATATACAAGTGTCCAATTTCATGGGTAAAACTGAAAATTTATTGATTTTTTTTAGATTCAATCACGCATGTGTATTTGTTTTTTTGGTGCAGCTTGTTATTCGAACACCAGTGCACTACTCTTCTCAAAATATAGATTTACTCATTAAAAAGTTTGAATCAACTTAATTTGTTAAATGATATTTGTCATTTATGGACTTTAATTTGGTAAAGTAATTTTGGATTGTTTAAATGACATCAGGGGTTAATTTTTTTTTTTTTTTTGGGTACAACATCAGGGGTTAAATTTATGCTTCAAGAAACAAATATGGGTGAAATTTATGCTTCTAGAAAAAGATTTCTTAACAACAAAGGCTGATTTAGGTGATAAAGATGCTCACTTATAATATACAAAGATTTAACAAAGACTGAGTTCAAATTTCGTTGATAACATGAGAACTATGTTGGTGGATAATCTACAAATATCGGTGTAAGTGCTCTTCGAGCATTTGAGACCTGCTTGACCTGTAAGTCTGAGAACCTATCTCACTTAGATTTTTATCTTAAAAAAATAAGAAACAGATATCTAAAGATTGACAGTGTAGCAATCCAGACATGACCAGAAACACCTTTCCTTATAGGTGGTGGCAATTGCCTTATGTTTCTTCTTCCTAACAGAAAACATTTTCCCCACAGAAAACATACAACTTGTGGCTGGAAACATGACATACCAAGATATCTGAAGCTTGGACCTCCGTATCTTATCATTATAAAAATAAAACTTCCGTTAGGACAGACTGATAAAGTTCGTCCGGTTTTTCATTTAAGAAAATATAATGTCCAAAAACCTCATGTCGTAAATGCCTGGAAAAGTATATTAGCTTGCAAAGAAAATATGCTAGCAGTATAGGCAACCTGATGTTTTTTGTATAAAAAATATAAAGAATTTGAAACATTCTGGAATAAAATTTTCTTGCAGTGAAATTCTGTTGCAGCAGTACCTGTACCTTTGCCAGCATGTCCATCTCACCCTTGCCACTTTTTATTGATAGGCCTTCACAGGTTAAGTGGAAGAAGTTGGTGAACAGGGCAACTAATGCATCCCATCAAGGCATTTCAAGAATCTCACTATGCCAAACCACATGAACATTATGTCAAAAGAGAAATACAACCTTAACATATATTAACAAGGGTTATGTAGAGGGCCATCTGAACCATATTCATAATATCAGCGATTCATCCTTAGAGTTAAACTGCTTAATTTTTTCAGTAATGCAAACTTTCTTTCAAACTTCCTCAATCAAATTAGCGTCTATACTTTTCTTGTATACACCTCTACTCCTATCAAGTAGTCCTTTCTTCAGCAGATTTGCAAATTCCTCTCTAATTTTCACAAGGGGATGTTTGTGAACGAGTTCCCCGCCATTGCAAGCCTCCCTCAAAACAACTGTTTGGGTATCGTTCTTCTTAGAAATATAAAAAATACCAGGATGACGCTCAAACGCTTTAGTGAACTTCTGCGGTAACGCCAAGGGTTTGCGTAAGTTGCTAACATTCTTACGTTCGGTTTGCTTATGAAGTGTAAGGTGAAGAAGCTCGTGAAAGACTCCAACTACCCTCTTCTCAGATACATCAGTTCGAATATCCAAATGAGAAGCATCAGCATAAGGCGAAGTATATGGGAGTTTCTGCCACTCTTTCAACCACTCCATACTTTTCCTTTTCATACCGAAACCCCTGGTGAAACTAACTGGAAATGCCAAAGTTCCATTTTTTATGTCTTCTACCTGTTGTTGTAAAGAAGCATTCTTCTCTAACTCTGATACAGCAAGTTTATCATCCCAAACCAACAATTTCAAACCAACACGATCGTCAGGGAGACGAACAAAAGAGAATCTTTCGGGGTGATTCATTACAAAAGAATCCTGGTAATCATATGGTAAACCCAAATCCCATTTCAACTGATCAATAGTTTGTAGCGGAAGCATCCAATCTCTTGTTAACATAAGCAATCTACACAACCTATCTCTAAATTCCAACGAATTTTCCCGAAGTATATCAACCTCCTCGCGATGAATCTTCATCGCTTCAGGACTCAATCCAAAACACGGAACAGGAGAGCCACCACTATCAAGAAAAAAGGACTCAACAAAAACATTAGGATATCTTCTAATAAAAACAGCAAGCTTAATTTCATCCGGAAGTCCAAGTTGTCCGCGAAGCCGAGAAAGACGGTAAATGGGAACATAATCTTGAGAAGAAGAATAAATAATTGAAACAAGGATTCCAGCGGCCTTAAGATCCCTCTTACCTACAACAACAGAATCCATTGTCCTATCTTTCACCCATTTCAATTTTATATTAACCAAACTAAATTTCTGCTGGTAAATATATCCTTGTCGAACACCATCAAGGAAACCATAATTTCTTGCAGAACTAAATAAAGGACGAAACATTCTTTTTGTTTAAAAACGGAATAGAAGATAACTCTTTACTTACAATCTATGTTGTCAAACGCGACGCTTTTGTGCGGAATGGAGGTGGCGCAGTTATGGCGGCCGACGGCCATCTCCGCCGTTGTTTTCCGGCCAATTGAGTTCAAAGCGGCAGCAGCTGTTGAGTTTTGTTTTGTTTCTTTGTTCTACTTAATTTTTTCTTAATTGTTCAAATAAAAATGTTTTTGTTTCTAGTGAATGAAGAATGATGAAGGGCACTCAAAAGAGAATTGCTTTTATCCCCCCCTTTGTTTTTCCTCGTTTCCGCCCTACGCTGAAAATTGACTTAACTCACGTTGAAAAAATACATGGTGAATTAGTCACTTTAGTCCCTAAATAGAAAAAGAGTAGTCACTTTAGTCACTGAATGCAGATAAATTGCAAAACAGTCCCCGAATGTAGACTCTGTTAGTCAATTTAGTCCCTGAATGCAATTTAGTCCCTGAAATTGACTAACAGAGTCTACATTCAGGGATTGTTTTGCAATTTCTCTGTATTCAGGGACTAAAGCGACTACTCCTTTCCCATTCAGGGACTAAAGTGACTAATTCCCCAAAATACATTTATGTGAGTTAACTCACGCTCGATATATTTGACGGAAATGAGCAAAAACAGATGGGAGAAGAGCAATTACCCTCTTAAAAAGGATGAGAATTGGGCTTGGAATCACAATACCATCTCCTTTTTTTTTTCTCTTTACAAATTGATGTTTAGACCTCCCAAATACTTACTTTTTGTAGAGTGAAGACTCAAATCAGTCCCTCACAATTTTTTTCGCGAGCCAATACAGTCTTTGACAAAAAATAAACCTAAATTAGCCTTGGACATTTTCATATTCAGGATAAATTAGTCCCTCTAATACAATGAGTTAGGGGCTAATTTGTCCTCGGTATGAAAACGTCGGGGGCTAATTTGAGTTTATTTTTTGTCAGGGAATTGGCCCAGGAGAAAATTTTGAAAGACTCGATTTGGTCTTTCAATTTTTTTTTCTTTAATTTATGTTACCACAAGTTCATGTTTATTTTTTTACTTAACTCAACCTATGTATATACTTTCAGCATTCATCGTAAATTTATGATTTAAAAAAAAATCACTTTTCATGATAAAATAAAAATTAGTAGTGATTGCTCCAAATTCTCTTTAGATTTGATCATTGAAAATATTTTTTAATAAAAACTAGTAGTGATTACTCCTGATTATCTTTTAGTTTAGTCACTACAGCAATTTTATAATCGATGACTACCTCTTATCCTTTTTTCGTTTGATCATTACAAATATTTTTTAATAAAAACTAGTAGTGAATATTCCATATCTCCTTTCGAGTTAACCATAACATATATTTAAATTTTTCATGTTCTAGTGGTGAAGAGCTAGTTTGATCTATTAAGAATTTTCAAAGCTTATGCTTCTTTTAACGATTGCCTAAATGCAAGAAATGTAAGCAATTCTGAGTTTAGGAAATACAAATGCAAAACTTGCTATGATGAATGCTTAATTGTGGAGTGACTCTCCCTAGGAGCTATTCCAAAATCCAAGGTTTGCTTGAAGATTCAAATCCTTAAGGAGATTTTATAATCCTTTTTATGTTAGTTGAGTTTTGTTATTCATGATAACGTGCCTTACACTTATACATTCATAATATTCTTGGGTAAAGATCCTCTCCATTTGTAATTTGTTCCATTTGTTGCAATTTGGAGAGAGATAGACACAAAAAAATTAATGATGGTGGGATCCACTTAGTGATAGGACCCACCACTTATTTTTTTGTGTCTATCTCTCTCCAAATTGCAACAAATGGAACAAATTACAAATGGAGAGGATCTTAACCCAATATTCTTGTAGAACTTCTAAATTTTCAGAGATTACGATATATAGCTAAATTCTTACACTTCAGTTCACTTGGAAAAATAATTGTCAGATATTACTAGAAATTTAACATAGTCTTCACCAATAATAAGAAAAGACCACATACTTTTAATCAAAAAAAAAGAAAAAAAGAAAAGACCACATGCAACTGGATCTGAATTCAGTGCTGTTACAACATGATGCTGTAACAGATTTTGGCCATACGATCTCTAATCGACGGCTGAGATTGTTTTACCGTGTAAAATTGATTTTTTAATAGAGAATAACAAAACAGAGACGATAACTAGGGTTTCAGACTTTCATAGAATACCAATAGTATTACTTATCAATATGTCATACTTATATCTAATCTTTGTTAACATTGCTAATAACATTGCAAAACCCTAAACCTACCATTTTGGGCGCCAATCATGCTTAGCCGTTGGATCAAATAATCTCATCTCATCCTTTGATTTGATCAAACTTCAAATTTTCATTTTCCCATGCATGTTACGTTTCATGCTCTTGGTCACGTTGGATATAATTTTCATTGATTGCTTTTTAACTCTTGATTACACACATCAATGCTAGATGTTAATGTTGGGTTGATTGCATTTACTGTTATTTGACTTGCACGGTTCACCACATTGGTTTGAAATTCAAATTTCCTCTTCCATATTCAAATGGTGCATTAAATGTGTGTATCAAATCAATATGATATCTTGCTCCACATGATCATATCTTTCTTAAAACAAAACTTCTCTTTCTCTTTCTTTTCTCATAACTGAGTTTAGAGCAGCTCTCTCTCTCTCTCTCTCTCTCTCTCTCTCTCTCTCTCTCTCTCTCTCTCTCTCTCAAAACATAACTCCTTCATCCTCTTCTCAATCTCCAAACCCATTTTCATTTTGCTTCTACGATTGCATAGTTTGAAGCTTATAACGGAGAAATGTTTGCATAGTTTGAAGCCTAGAACAGAGAAAGTGGTGGTGTCACTGATTATGATATTTTGTAAATGGGAGTCTTTTTGATATTTTGTTTTCCTTCAGACCTGATGTGTTTTTTGTGAATTTGTATTGCTTTCTTGGAGCTTCTTTTGCAATTCCCGTATGTCTTTCTTTCGGGATGCAGATTTGAGATCTCAATAGATTGAGCTTTTGTAATAACTTTAAGATGATGTGCAGAGTTGTCAATAATTAGATGTGTTTTGTTTTCTACGTATGCTTTGATTGTTTTTTATTTTATAGTTTTGTGGTTGTTGTTCATGCAACGTTTCTTTACCTTTATCTATGATATTTTATATAGTTGGTTTCTAATTTTCATGACATTCACAAGATCAAGTGAGCAAGTTCAAAAGCAAGTAGATTTTTCAATCATTGAGTTGGACTTTTCCATTAGAAGTTTGCTTCCAATATATGTGATGAAGTTATCATCTTTTAGACTTTTTTACCGGTAAATAACATCATGACAACAATAATGTGTCTTTGATTTCAATGATAAATGAGGTTTGTAAAGTCTACTCCAAACTATGCATTCCCTATTTGACCATGATGAGAAAAATATTCTACTACTTATATTCTATTTTCTGGCATAACTGGAACTTTGTTATAGAGCATTGAAGGGTTGCCTTTGATGTCCAGTGTTAAAGAGGACATTTATATGGCATTTTATGAATGTTTTTTTTTTCCTTTTCAATGTGTTACTTCTTCTGAATTATTTTGCTGGAGTTTATACAAGATTTAAACTTCAATAGATTTCTTTTAGGCTTTGCTGCATAAGGTTAAGCACATTCTTATTAATTTAGAATTCTTTTGTATGTGTTTCTGTTATCCATTCATAGCATCCACTATAACTAACACCAATGCTTACAATTTAATTGCAACAATTGTTCTCTCCACTAATGAATGCAATGATTACAACACTCAAAAGGAGTTATGGTTATTAATTGCAGGGTTCCCCATGAGTTGCATATGGTTGTTCAGAGTCAAACTAATTGCTAGGCGCCAAACTAGGATAACCGTTTGATCTTTAACTTTGTTTCGGCTTTAAAATAAAAATATTTTGGGTTAAAATAATCTACTAGGACAAACTTCTCTTTGCTTACTATCATAAAAATCATTTTTAGTTTGTTTTGAAACTCTTGCACTTGATTTCATTGCATTTTTAAAATAAATAGATTTAGAAAAAGCTATTTTAATTGGCTTTTCATTTTGTGGCTAAAATTGACTTTATTAGGATTTTTTAAAAATCAAGAATGATTTTTAAAAAATATAAAAGTAATTTTTTAGTTAAAAAATAGATTTTTTTTCAAAAAAAATCCAAACAAACGGACGTCATAAAACAACACATTAACTTCTTCATTGTTTATGACCCGGGCGGTAGCACGGGTAAAAGTTCTAGTTACAATAGAATATATAATAATACTTAATGGACCACTAACTTAGAAACATAGAAGCTCAATTTCAAGTCCAATAACTTTATTATCTTACATTTGCCACAATTCATATTCACTAAACAAGCATACCTTGGCTAATTACCCCTGCCTTTAATTTTTACATTCCTCTTCAACATTGTTAATCTCTTTGTCAACATATTGAGCCATAGTATGTCTGCTTTCAACCTCCTTTGATGCATCATAAGAAGCATGCAAACCAATGAGAAAATAGTAAATCAACAAAATCCCTGACCACATCCCAAACCTTATATATGAATCTTTATCAATAGATCCAAGAAGGAATATATTTATAGCAATAGAAAAAGAAGGTAACCAAGGAACTAAAGGTACCCCCCAAACTTTAGGTTTCTTTGCTTGTGGAACAAGAAGGCAAATACCTCCGGTTCCTAAAAGCCACAATGGTGCTGAAAATGCCCATCCAATCCAACCATCACTCATTGCTCTATAAACTGACATGCCACATGAAGATCCAATAATCAAAACAACACATACAATGAGCTTAACTTGATTATCTTTTGTAGTTACCCCAGTTGAATAATAACGACGCACTAAAATCCCAATTGCTACAAGAACGAAAATAGTAAGTGTTGAAATCGACAATAGGTTTGAAAGAATACGAAGATCAGTGAAAAATGCAACCACGGAAGTTATTGTAACCATTGCAATTGTAGCATTCAAAGGTGTCCCGGTTTTCTCATGAACAAGAGCAAACCAAGGAGGCATCATGTGAGTACGAGCAATGTGAGTTAAATAACGTGAGGCACCGACAACATTAACCAACAAAACGGTCGTCATTCCCTTCAATGCTCCCAATGCAACAATGTATTTAGCCCATCCCCATCCAACAAAACTAAATGCAACCGAAAATGGTGCATTGACATCAATGGTTTTGTAGTTCTGCATAAGGCATAGTGTTGTTGCTAGTGAGCAATATATGAAAGTGATAATTACCATTGATCCTACAAGACCAATAGGAATGTCTCTGCCAGGGTTTTTAGTTTCCTCGGCCATAGTTGACACTGCATCAAAGCCTATGTAAGCAAAGAAAAGAACAGCTGAGGCTTTAAAAACACCTCTGGTACCAAAAGGAGCAAATGAAGCATAGTTTTCGGGGTTGGCGTTGATTAGGCCAACAATGATGATGAAGGCAATGACAACTAAATGAAAGATTGTTGCAATTTTGTTGAAGAGAGAAGAGATTCTGGTGCTTAAGACTGCAAGGGTGGCGATGGCTATGAGGGCTATAACAGCAATAGGGTCAAGATGACCATAATCAGGGTTCATATTGTGGACTATTATACGAAAATCGTTAGGATTTTTGTTGCAGAGGGTGGCAAAATAGGAGGTCCATGATCGAGCTACGGCTGCTGCTCCTATAACATATTCAAGGAGTATGTTTCCAGCAGCTATGAAGGCCACAAAGTCTCCCAATTCTACTCTTAAGTATGCAAATGACCCACCTGATAACAAACAATAACACCCACATAACTCAATTAGTCTCAAGTTTAAATTTAAGTGACTAAATATGCCAAATCAACTATTATGTAGAAAATGGGATTCTCTTGTGATTAAGTATGCATTGGATTTAACTTTTAAGGTAAGAGGGTATGCTTAGAATTTTTTTTTTTTAAAAGAAAAAACAGAAGTCCATAACCATAACACTATAAAAAAATTAAAAATTAACACCTTTGCTACCTATATACTGTATCCCTTCTAACTTTAAGAAATACAAAATGTATAGAAAAATAGGAGATAAAAAATGACAAATATGATATGCAATCACAAGTAAGGAAATTTTTAATTTTGAAGATCCAAAAATGTAAATTATTTTATACATATAACATCAAGATTAGAAGTAGAAGCATGCATAAGACTAAAAAGTATTGTTTACTAATATTTTCTTATTGCTGTTTTAGAGTATGTTTTTAAGGTGAGTTTTGGAGGGCTATGTCACAATAACATTTCAATCACATTTAATTGATGTTATTCGTACGGTATGTCTGGATATATTTAGGATGCATATAGTTCATTGTAAGGAACTTCCAGCTTTAAGTATAAACATGACTTTGTTGGATATTTTTTATTGATATAGTCAGGCGGCAAAACCAAGACCGCCAGAAAGGGGAGACAGGTGGGAATGCATAGCAATGCTAAGTCCATGATTGTTGTGTTTACAAAAAGACTTAGCGGATCAGCTTATTGCCCCGCTTACCTTCAATTCATGAGTAATTAATCATTTTTTTGGTAGTGGCCGGGGTTTGAACCCCGAACTTTGCATATTTTATGCATTGTCCCAACCAACTGAGCTAAGCTCACGAGGACGTGTAATTAATCATTGATATATGTATGTGTGTGTGTGTGTGTGTGTGTGTATATATATATATATAATCGATGAATATTCATTAAAAAAAGTAAGAAAACATTTTATAAATTTTTTAATTTAAAAAATATAAATAAGTCATCTCTCTCCACCCTTCAAAATCCTCTATTCAAACATACTTTTAAAGAAAAATATATAAATTTCTTTAAGTAATTACATCTTCTAAGAAATTGTCAAAAAGTATATTTGTAATGATTTAATCATAAAATTCCTTAAAAAATAAATCACAAAATAAATTTCCTAAATAAAGGTATAATATTCATAGATAAATTAAAGCATGAAATGAAAAACATAGTGCAATGAAGAAAAATTAGACAGTGTAATAAACCTGCGACAGGAATTTCCACAGCGAACTCAGTGTAACAGAAAACAGACAACAAAGCAGAGATACCAGAGACAGCATACGACAAAACAACGGCAGGACCAGCCTCCTCACGAGCTTCAAGACCCGTGAGAACGAAAATGCCGGAACCGACGACGGCGCCGATTCCGAACCAAATAAGATCCCAACCATTCAAAGTCTTCTTCATTTGATGGCTGCTTCTAGCTTTCATCTCCACAATCTCCATGTAATCTTTTGATCGTGTAAACATTCTATCTTTCAACCTAAATGGTGTTTTCATAAATGCTTTTCCATAATCACCTAAACTTTTGAATGAATCTTCTGGGAAAAACTCACTTCTTGCTCCACTGTTTTCTGTACCCATCTCCTGTGTCATATAATTTAATTTGATCAATCCAGTTTAAACCAATCTTAAGAGTCTAGGGGAGAACAAGAATTAATATGTGTATGTGCTATGAGAGCATGTGTGTGGAATCTCTTTTGAGAGTGTGAGATTCTTGTGTAATTTATACTAACCTAGGATACAACTACAATATTCCTATAAATGGTCTACCATTTTTTTAGGGTAATGTTAGTATGTATGTAAACAAATATTTGGTTCATTTGTTAGAGAATGACAGCTACATCGAGCTTTGCTTTCCACCCTATGTATAGCATTAATCTAGTTTCTAGCTTCAAACCACCAATTTAATTTTAATCTTTAAATTTTAAAACAACTTTATAAATTTTAAAAGGAAATTGTTATGTATCGCGACAGTTTTTATCCCGATTGTTTCACGAAACAATCTTATGCCCCACCACCTCCTTTGTGGCCAGCAAACAATTTTATTGGACAATTAATTTTCGCTAGCGTTCGGGACAAAAATCTATCTAGATAAATAGCATCGCTCATTTTAAAACTGCAATAACTTCAATTTTTTCAATTCATTTATTTACCGTGTCAATATTTTTTGAGATATTGTCATTGTGAACAAGAATAAAAAGGCTTTAGACGTAAATCATATATATTATATAGAGATAATCTATATGTTATAAACTTTCAATCCAACGATAATTTTTGTAAAGTATACATCATAAAAAACTATCGAACGAATAATTTGATTTTATATACACACAATATTAGAGAATTGCACCAATACCTACAAGTTAAACCAAATTGAAAACGGTAAAGAAAAAAATAAAAATAAAGTAACTAGTGACAGACGAAACCTTTTACATGCAAACACAATAAACTCAGGATACGTGGAAAACAATAAAAAGATTAACACCCACATGGAGAATGGGATAAACGGAAGGTGATGAAGAAATTGCATCTTCCATTTTTCCTTTAAAAATTCGTTAGTACGTGGATCATAATCTTTTATAGCCAACATGTTAAATAGAGGGTACTAATATGATTTTCATATATAAAAAAAGAAAGAAAAAAAGATCAAGGATGATACATTCGGTCCAATCTAATTGCTTTGCAAGTGGCTATGTTGAAACAATATATTTCAAGGGAAAATGTTTAAGTACACCTCATAAGGTGAATAAATTTTTAAACAAAGAGAAGAAAAATTGATATGATATATATAGTATGCTGGTGATATCATAGGAAAAAGAATAATTGGGACGTTCGAATATTATTGTTGTATTTCAAGCTTACGAAAGTGTACTGCTTGCAACATCGCCGATACAAGCTTGCTAATGGGTAGTTGCTAATGTGAATGATGTGATTGTCACACTTATAATATAATAATTAAATCATCAAGTTTATAATTTTATTATTTATTTAAGCAATCATGGCTCTCCATCTAATGTAAAACCTCATAAAAGAGGTTCAAGTGTGCATCATCCATTTTTTACATGCTACAATAGGTAATTAATCTCATATAGATTATTATTTTATTTTGCTTCCAAACTTAAAATATCTAACTTCAGTGACGCATTCAAGGTTGTTGATTGACATGACAAGCATCTCAAGCCGAAAAAGGATACTTCAATTTTGTTTTAAAAAAATGTCTGCTAAGCTTTTGTTTAAAAATTCATTCTGATACATAGGCTATGGTGATTTTTTATTGGGTAACATGAGAGAAAAAAAAGAAAGGATTAAATTAAAAACAAAAAACTAAGTTTGTAATAAAGGACACTCTTCAATCATCCATTAGAAGTGTCGAGGACAAAATTTCAAACTTTCTTTATGTAATCTTTAATAGTCTTCAACCCGTTAGCATAATGGTGACATTGATGTGTTCTCATAGTCGCTAACCGGACCTCATGAAAGAAATTTGAACAACAAGTCACCTTTCTAAATTCTGTTTGACGGGAAAGGATTGTCTTCCGTGGACTGTTTCTCCAGTCTTCTCCTGTGCGAAATCTTAGCCGTTCATTTCTTTTAATAACAAATCAATGGCTATTAATAAAACAATTATATCACATGGGTTGTCTTTTTCCTTTCATTCCTTCTTCACGACCAATATCATCTTCCTTACTCACAACACACCAACCCATCTCAACCCACGAGGTTGAAATTTATGTGTGGTTTTTCATCACAATTTGTCCTTTTTCATCCAATCTGCGATTTTATTAAATGATTCGGCTACAAAATAAAAGAGAATGAAAAAGAAGAATTAGAAGTAGAAGTAGAGATGGACTGTAAAAATCAATTTCCCAGCAATCAATCTAAAACCAACTTCTTTATGAAACAGTGAATTTGAATCTCATTCTCTCTCTCTCTCTCTCTCTCAATCAAGAAAATAATAAATTAATGTTTTTGAAGGTTAATGAATTTTATCTTTTAATTTGTTGAAGAAAGAAAGATGGAAAATAAAGATGGGAGGGAGAACACCACCGCTGCTGTGGTGCAGCGCCTCTCAGCTCCACCGCGCGACCACCACTTGTGCAGGTTGCCGTTGAGATGGGTCTGTTAGGAAGGTGGGTTGAGTCAGATGAGTTTGTGAGTGAAGGGAATCTCAAGAGGAATGAAGGAAAGGACAAAGACAAGCCTATGTGATTGTTTTTGTTAACATCCATTGATTTGTCATTAAACAAAATGAATGGCTGAGATTTTCCACAGGAGAAACAGGAGAGATTATTCACGGGAGGCAATCCTCTCCCCTGTTTGACTACTAACATCGCTTGGATTTATGCATATAACACATTCGATCAGCCAACACTCCCATAAAGACCAAGGGAAGTTTCCCTCATGATTTATGCATTTCTTTAATAAAATAACAAAATTATAGTGTTTATCAAATTATTATTTTTTCATAATTTTGATAATAATTTTTTATTTTAAAAATATTGACCCGATCGAAAACCAGTTTAAATGCTTCATTCAGTTTAGTACGCTTTGGTTTAGGTATGGTGGAAAATATATATTATAATTTGTTATTGCATGTGCATGAAGGAGGTGGGTTTGTAGTTTTGGCACCTTAATCTTGTGAGAAAGAGAGTGAGCTGCCCCATTGGGACTCCGGTGAGGGTGGAAAAGGCAATGACAAGTTGAATAGGTTGAGAAGACACATATAATACGAAGCTGGCCCTGTTGTGGGATAATTTTTTTATTTTTTTAGAAGTATCCATTAAACTAATTGAAAATAAGGAGGTGTCATTCTTGAATAAGTTATGGTAATGGGTAGAGGGGGATAAAAAGAAATTAAGCTTGACACTTTGGAGTGTATTTTTCTTAATGTCTTAGATTTGATTCTTTTGATGTTAATTTCGATGAGTTAGTTCATCGATAAATTTACTCTGGCTTTAAACGTGTCATCAAATGGACAGTGAGATTAAACTCATCGAATTAGTCGATCCTTGAATTGATACATTTTTTTTAAGAGAAAATAAACAATTTAAAACAAAAGTGAAGGAGATTGTTAAAAATATGAAAGGTACATGTAATATACTCCTATTAGTTATGTTTTCTAATTATTAAATAATGCCTTGAGAGATTTTGTTTATGCAACCCAAATTTGGATCAGATTGGTGGCTTCTATATTTATATTACTAATTTCTTTTCTTTGAATTGCATGGATTGGATCTTCAACAACCTCACTCATTGAAGTTATAGAGCTAATACAGAGAACTGGCGAAACTACCTTCATGGTGATGTTTGGAACATTTGCAGGCGGAGAAATAAAACTATCTTTGAGGAGGATTTTCATCGGCCTACTAATTTAACCATATTCATGTTATTCCTGAGTTGGTTCGAGCCATTAAGAGGGGCGAGCATCCCCACCTAACAAGAGAGTCAAGACATCTTGAGACATTCTACATTGGCAGGAAGAGACCGCATGAAGAGTGGGTCAAACTTAATTTTGATGGATTTTATAAGGAGTCAGTGGACCTTGCAGGTTGTGGGGGCCTTATTCGAGACTCCAATGGTCAGGGGCTAACTAGTTATGGTTGGAAGATTGGTACTTGCGATTCTTTTCATGTTGAGATATGGGGCATGTATGAGGGGATAAAGATAGCTAGAAGATAAAGATTTCTACAACTCATTGTGGAAAGCAACTCCAAACTTCTGGTGGATATGGTCACATGCAATTACAAGCTTAGCGGAGCTACCCCTGTCCTGATTCGTCGTATTCATGATCTCATTAATCTTCCTTGGCAGGTTCATGTCAACCACACCTGATGTGAAGGCAACATAAGTGTATAATGGTTAGTTGCGTTTAGTCTAACCCAAGTTTATTTTTCGTCCATTATTTTAGAGGCCCATCCTAGGGAGCTACATAGTATCATGTTTGAGGATATTTCCAAGGCTTGCATGTCTAGAAATGTTTGCTTAATTTTGTAGTTTTCTTTTTCTCTTTTGAGCTTTCCCTTTTTTTTTTGTACCAAAAAAAATAAAAAAATTAACGACTTTAGTTGATTAATGAATAAATTAAGTAGTAAAGCTAATTAACTTTTTATTTGGATAATTAATTAATTAATTAAACGATATGTATATCAATTTTTTTTTTGTTGAAGAAATTTATATCAAATATATGTGGATGTCACAATAGCTCATTTTGAAAAAAATGAGAACCTTAATTAACCATCATCTATATATAGATCATGGTCTCAAACTCTCAATATATCAGACGTATTACATATTGCCTTTTCTATCCCTTTGAATACTATGTAAGATACAAGGAGTCTAATTGAGGAAAAACCTAAGTCAATAGTTGTTCATTGTCCGCCTCTATTGTTGGCTACGACCGTAATGAATGAGCATGGTAAAAAAATTTGGTTACACTTTTTGATTACCAATGGTTTCATGTAATAATCAAGACTTGTACTTTAGTGGTAATGCACAAAATTATGGCTTGGTGGCTTATATATTGGTTTTTAGTCTAGGCTTTTCTTATCATCCATTACATAGAGAAACTTTGTAATCTTGTTCTTGCAACTTTAAATAAAGCTAAGTTTTCTTTACTTGTATTTTTTTTAAGTCACAATGAAGCGTACTTTTCACAAATCTCAAGTCTTTCTTGTTGCTGTGTTTTCTAAATCTTATAATTTTATTGTTTTCATAATGAATTATGGATATGATTATTTGAACTTATCTAATCAATATAATAATTGATTTAAGTATTACAAGATCAAACAATCATATGACTATAATTATCTAAACCTACGATATCAATGATGTAGCGGAAGTGAAAGTTGATATTATATATGAGATTGGATAATTATAGCATCGATTCATAATCTTAGACGTCAACCAATGTAATGCTACTGAAAGGTTGATGTCGTATCTAGAAGATAAAACAAAGATTTCAAAACATGAGAATAGTCTAGTTTTGTTTGAGTTAATATAAGGTAATTATGCTTAATGGATTTTGTCAATTGATCAATCCATGAACATAGGAGGATCCATTGGTTCAAAATACACTTATGTAGGTTACATTAGTTTATCCCGCCTTTAATATCTTGATTTGCACAACAACGGAGGGACATGAGACTGAAATTTCTATCTTGTGATCGAAACCACAATCCTAATATGTTTTTAATCATTTTTATAACTTTTTTCCAAAGGCAAACCAAATCTAAAAGTACAATATTTTAGATATTTAACTTAGAAAAGCGGGTCAGTACTCAACACTAGTCTCTGTGAGATCAATACTTTTTATTACCCGATAAAACCGTGTACTTATGTGCTTATTAACACCCTCGCAATGAAGTAATGGAACTGGGAAGACATATAGAGATGACAATTGGACCAAGGCCCAATGGGCACCCGCAAAAAATATCCACAATGGGTAGGGTAAAACCCCGCTTTATGGGTATGAGCTTGGGTCCGGGTAATTACCCGCAAATTTAGATGGGTATGGGTGCGGGTAAGGGCACTATACTACCCAGCCCCGCAACCCGCATATACATATTTATATAATATAATAAATATTTTATTTATTTTTGGCGTATAATTATTTAATTTATTTAGATATTTAAGCATAAACTTAAACCTAAAAACTAATATGGTAATTGTTTCATCCTTACCTTCATAAGCTCACGAGATACAAATTTATGATTTAGATCAATTTGATGTTTATTTTAGCATGCACTTTTTTATATGTATTTTGAATGTTTATATTTTAATTTTCAAGGAATATTTTGGATGTTTTTTTATTTGGCTAAATACTACGATTTCTATTATTTTATGAGTTGCTTTAAAAAAATTGAATCATAGTTTTATTTCAATTGTGATGTTTTTTATTGTCTTTTTATAATTAAAGTGCGGGTAATGGGTACGGGTATGTGCACTTAGGTGCCCATAGGGTATGGGGAAGGGCACTAAAGTTGTTACCCACGAGGGTACGGGCATTTTTTTACAAACGCGGGTATGGGGAAGGGTACTATAGTACCCTACCCATTGAGGAACAAGAAGAGTTGTTGTTCAAAGTCCACTGTCTCAGTCCTGCAACACCCTCTCTGGCCAAAGATCTCTAGTTCAACATGATTAATATGCGACCCATTTAGTATGAATTATTACAAGAAAATATTTGATAGACACTCATACTTATACGTCAAGAGATAAAGAAATAGAGAAGATAATGTGTTAAATGTGATATATTGATAATGTCTTGACAAAAAGTGAGACATAAAAAAATAAGATATTAAAAACATATATGAAAATCAAAGATGTCTATGTATCATTCTTGTTTTCTTCAGTAAAACAAATGTATCATTTTTGTTTTGTAAATACGGCCGGTTCATAGGTATTGATTTCTTACAACTCTGTTTGTTCTTATCTATCCATTAAATGTTGTGATCCGCTTTTCATGGCACATTTATAATAAAACAATTAATTCATAATAACAGGGGGTTCACACTAGCTAGCATGAACATTGTGCTCCCGTATGTCATGTGTCACGCAAAGAAGACCTCGATTGAGAAAATAATTGAGGAAATAATGTGGTTATCTTAACCGTTGATTTAATATCAATTTTTAATTTTGATAATTGATAATGTGAAGATAAATGGTAAGGTTCTTATCCTCACAAGCTTAGCTTGGTTGGTAAGAATAATATATATATATTTGGACCTCAACCATAAAAGAAAAATGGTAATGATCTTTCTATTATTTTCTCAATTTTTTTCTCAATTAAGACAATTCATTTCCTACTAAGAGGTAAGTGACCATTTTTTTAAAGGTTTAAATGTGTCTTTGATCCCTGCACTTTCATCACTTTTTTCTATTAGTGTTGCTTTTATATAATTGTAAAAATGTAATGAAATAAATAAATAAATATACTGAAAATTTAACCAATGCATTTGCATTTATATCATAGGGAATTGATTTTGTCAAGTGGAATCCCTCCTTTTTGGGGAAGAATCCAAACCCGATACTATAAGTAATACAAATGAAAATCACCAATGATGCCTTCTTATGAACTTTTTTAGTAACATATTCCTGAAAAAAATATTACTAAAAAACTCTCCATTAGTTTGGCTTATTCTCCTTGTTCTTTTTCAGTCACGATTAATAATGATTCAATAGCCATGCCATGTTCATAAGAGAATCTCCAATGATACTCTTACTAGGAGGTAACTTAGGTGTCCAACATGTATATGTATGTATATATATATATAATTCACTTCAATGTAAATAACTACTCACTTACTCCAACTCAACAAAGATAACTTTACATTATTACTAAATGAATCGCACCAATAACTTTACATTATTACATTTCAACAAATATATATATATATATATATATATATATATATATATATATATATAGAAAATGTTAACTTGTGCCCTCAAGACACAAGTTAAGAAATCAAAGATAGAAACTTTTTGTTGGAAATTGTGCATTTAATGTTCTAGAAATTTAAAATCTCCTCTTTTCAAGACATTATTTATTATTTAATTCCCTTTTTAGAATCTTAACTTGTGCCCTAAGGGCACAAGTTAACACTACCCATATATTTTATTTTATTTTTTATTTTTTTTTAATATGAAGTAAGAAGTTGATTAAAGTATGCAACTAAACTCACATCCATGAAAGAGATGGAGAGATTATAAAAGCGTTTCATGTCAATAGTAACCCCTCTTGATATGATTTTATTTTATTTTTCTCTTTATCATACCATTTTTACATACCATAGGGAATTGATTTTCTCAAGTGGAATCATTTCCATTTTGGGAGAGAGTCCAAACCTGATACAACAAAAGAAAAATACCAATAATGCATTCATATGAGAAGTCCTTTACATCAATATAAAATTTAATTGTCATTAATTTGTATAAAAAAGTCTCCCTTAGTTGGATTATTCTCTTGTCCTTTTTTTTCCATCTCAATTAATGATATTTTAATAATTTCCATAATTAAGAAACTTTTTAATTTTCCTTCAAAAAAAAAAAACTTTTTAATTTAATCATTTTAATGGACCGTTTCCGTGGCATTAGAAGTCCTTCATTCTTCACATAAATAGCTCCTTCTCCTCTGGCTAATTCCTTCACAAATTCTCCAAAACCTTACGCAACAAGTGCAAATTTCTCGGTGCTTATCCTATCTTGTTTTCTTTGTCATTTATCGCAAAAAAAAATGTAACATATATTATATATACTACCAAACTATTAATTAACTCACTCATCTAATATAAGTTTCTTTAGTGAAAACAGGAACATGGCGGTTGGAGAGGTGGTTGACGGCGGCGGAGGAGTACGTAGAAGAGGATGTACGTTTCAGAAAAACGACTTCTTCCCGGAGGAGTCGTTTAAGAGTTGGGAAAACTACGGAAAATCTATCATGGAAACACCTCTCCGGTTGAAGGATCGTTTGTTGAAACGGTCCAGTGATCATGCAGAGCTGGTGGAGATTAAGGCTAGGAGTGGGAATGAGATGAAGAAGACACTGAATTGGTGGGACTTGATGTGGTTTGGTATCGGCGCTGTTGTCGGCTCCGGAATATTTGTGCTTACCGGACTTGAGGCTAAGGAGCATGCAGGTCCGGCAGTTGTGTTGTCGTTTGTCATCTCCGGTATATCTGCTTTGTTATCAGTGTTTTGTTATACAGAGTTTGCTGTGGAAATTCCGGTTGCTGGTACTTTCTCTTATTCTCACTATAATCATTCTTATGCGTTATAATATGATCATTTGCATTAAATTTAATATATCTTGAATTGAATTTTTTGACAATAAGAAACTTTTACCGGTTACTCGAAGTAGATATAAGAGCATCTTTTTTTCACAGAATATAAAAATACAACAAAAGGTTATAAGAGTATCAAAACAACTAAACTTTTCGGTGTTGCGAATAAGATTGATCTCGAGTGGTTAGTGGTTAATAATCTCACATAGAATATTTGTTACAAGTTTACTAAATTTTACTCCGGCTATAAAATGTTTCTATAGAGATATGAATAAATTCATATGTAGTTAGCTACCTTAATCCATATTTTTATAGTTCATAGGAATATTATAAAGTTAATCAAACATATTTTTCTAAATACTTTAGAATTAAATTCTCATCTTTATATTCCAAGTATTGTTAATCCTAGCAATAAATTTTGTAAACTTAAAACAAACACACCCTATTAAACCAACACAATTAATGATTTCTGTGAAAAAAATCATATGCAATACTTAAACGATTATTAAAATGAGATAGAGAGAGTACTACGGTTCATCAATAAAGTACCCAAATATCCACTCAAAATAAAGCACCAAAATTTATAATTTTACAACATTGTAAGGGGCTATTTAACTTAACTTGATGTTAAATACTACTCCTACCTTTTGACTTCTCCAAGACTTTGACAACCTCATGCATATTACTCCCTTCGTCTTGAAATAATTGTCTCTATTATTTTTTCTTTGTTAAAAAATAATTGTCATTTTAAAATATCAATAATTTATTACTATTTTTTCACTATTATATCTTAAATATCGTGCACAAACATTAAACGACTCTTATCTTAAGACGGATGGAGGAACCATTCTAGATGGAATATTAAAAAAATATGCACTCAATTATAATCTCTTAAAAAATCCATCAAATGTAGTTTTTTTTTTGTCAGGTAGCCTAGTGGCTAGATTCACACGCATTATGTGTGGAGAAGTGGGGGATCCGAGATTCGAACCCCGACTCCTGTACTTATTATCCCTGATAACTATCAACTGAGCTACACTTACGGGACATGTAGTTTTTTTTACTACTATTACAAAATTAAGACATTGTCTCTTCCGCATGTGTTGATAATTCTTATAAAAGACTAATGTGGCACATGAGTTGATAATTCCAAATGTGGAATTCCTTTAAAAAAAAGAAAAAATCTAAACGTGTAATTAAGAATATTTTTTCTCAGCAATTAAATTAGGTTCCCTAAGCTAAACTCATTTGGTAGTGATATATGCATAATATATGCATATATGCAGTAGTCAAGATTCGAAGCCAGACATCCCACTCCTCTACTTTTAAAAATGTGTGTGTTTCAATCACTGAATTACTTGACTAAAATATATCTTTATTGATTGATTTCATAACATGTAACATTTACTTTTTCCAACTTCATTTTTTTTACAAGTTTTCCAACAAATTCTTAATAACTCCGGATTCTAGTGCCTGCGTTTTTAATCTTTCATCTATTTGTTGTGGAAAACTGATATTTTACTACCATAAAATTTCACTAATGTTTTGTAGTTATCTTTTTTATTATGGTATAATATCCTGTTAATTCCTTTCTCCGACTTGTAAAATTAAAGACTGACAAAATTGTCAAGGTTGTCATGTTTTACAAGCTAGATTCAGTGCCAAGAAAAATTGGCAAAATAGTAAATGTTTTAGTCAAGATTCAAGAATATCTTTAAGAGTATCTTTACATTGGTTTTGACTTTATTTCACTAAAAGTCCAAGATTCCTCCATTCATCAGTCATATTGTACCACACAAACAAATAATAACTTCTCACGCTAGATTTTTTCTGGAAATAAATGTAGATAAGTGTTAGTATTGTACTTATAAAGTTTTTTTTTCTTCGTCAAATTTTTTTTTGACAAGATTTTCTTGGACAACTTGTACTTATAAAATTATAATATTTTTTATAAATTTATTTACATGTAAACTATACACGAGTTTGAAGAAAATGGATTGTTGATGTAAACTAACTTTATGCATACATGTAATGAAAATTCAACATGTTGAGATTCATTCCTCTAATAGTAATAGACAGGCGCCCCCATAGTCATTCTTTGTCAACCTGTTCACACAACAAAGATGATTTTTTTTTATTACACCCTCAAAAACGTTGAAATCAACCATACAGATGAAATTGCCCACGTATTCAACAAATAAGAATTATAACATACACATAAAATATATATATGATGGGTTGAACTGTTAGTCAACTTTTTTGTGATTTAAAAAACATCTTGAGGAAAAGGAGTAATCATTAGAAGACAAATGCAAAAGGTCTAAATGTATTAATATTAAAAAAAATCACGATACGACCGAGTAAACAAAGCCAAAATATAAAGAATTATATTTTCTCACGACGCAAATCGCAACGTCAGTCATTATAAACAATCATAAGAAACATATTAAAAAACGGTCTGGTTAACGAGTGCCTCCGGGATACTCTTTAAACATCCTAAAATTAGTAATTATTCTTTTAAAAAGTTAACTGTTACAATTTTCAATGCATTCAATACACAACTTTTCATTAAAAACTTATTTAAAGTGCTTAAAGAGTGCCTCGAAGGCATTCGTTAACTTTTCCCATTAAAAAAAGCAATTTGATGGGGGGTTGAGTGTTTCTGAATTTTTCGCTGGTCGCTAAGAAAGAGACAGATTCACATGATGAAAGTTAAAAAATCAATCAAAGAAAAATTTTCGAACATATCATTCAACAATAGAAGTAGCATGTTGTATTTTTTAATAAGACTTTTTCATCTAATAAAACCTTCAAGTGTTATTAGGACATTTGTTAAGAAGTGTAAATAATAAAATTTATAAAGAGAATTGTGTATTCAACACTTTATACTTTAGAAATCAACTGTTTTTTTACGAAAAGCTTGTCAATTATTTACTCTTTTTAGTCTTACGTCAAGGACATTTGTTAACACCCTTTCTTAATATCTCCTTTCATTAACCACAACTAATATTTCAGTTTTATGATTTTTTTTGACAGAGTTTTATGAATTTCTTATAAACAAATATATTCACTCTTTTTAATAAATATTTAAGATTTCTTATAAACAAATATTCCCTCTTTTTAATAAATATTTAAGAAAATGAAAAAAAAAATTAACTGTGTAACTATTAAAAAGAGATTAATTTGTTTAAAAGATTGAAATAATTTTGTCAAAAAACATAAAATTGAAAATGTGGTGTAATAAAATTCAATAGTTTAAGGAGTTTTGTTTAATTGTTTTCAGAATAAACAATTTCAATTCTATCCTCTCAAAAAACAATTTAAATTCTTTATTTGAAAATGTCGCAATTATTATTCAAAATAATACCATAATCAAACAATTTTAATATTTTTTAAACCAAAAACAGTTTTTTTTGAAAACAATAATCTTAGATGTATATGAGCACCAGCTAAATATGGTGGCCCCCCAAGTAAAGATAATACAGACAAAAAGAACTAAGAAAGAGACGGACAATATTGTCAACGTCTCAACTAACGCATGGTGTCAGAGTTTGGCTTTAACACATGAACATGATAACATAACGTCACCAAAATTGCAATAGGTTCAAATTTTCTTACGTAAAATATCCATGTTGCCAGGCCCCTCTCTGCCGGCAATTTTTCCAAAGACCAATGGTGTGTTTGGGAAGAGGGTTTAGGAGGGGAGGGGAGGGTTCACTTTTATTTTTTAAATTACGAACAATGTAAAATGTCTTTTTAAGATAAATTAAGTGTTTTTTAAGTATTATATGATCATTTATCATGTTAATTCAATTTTTTTAAAATCATTTTATAATGTCTTTAAATTAAAAAAAAAAATGTAAGTCCTCCCCTCCCTTCCCCTCCTAAACCCTCTTCCCAAACATACCCTAAGTCCTAGTACTGCACTGCTAAATGTTCAAATAGTTTGAGGATTAGGATTTTTGGAGAATAAAAACCCTCTTCATTTTTTAAAAGAAATATCTAATGATAATGTAGCAAATGGAGAACCAAAGGAATTGGTAGTAGTATTGAAACAACTTCAAATGTTAAATATTTCTATCATAGTATTGTTTTTTTTGAAGAAGCTAAATAGCCCACCCTAAATTGGCACCGGAGAGAATCGAACCTGAGACCTTGTAGAGGAGCACACTCCCATGACCCAAGTCAATACCATCAGGCCAACCCAAGTGGGTTTTCTATCATAGTATTGTTATTTGGAAGAGACAAGAGTTTTGATGTCTATGAGGAAATAAAAGAGCTTTAAAATTGTCTAGTAGTACTCGTCTCCATTTATACTTCTACTTCTATTTTTTATAATTCAATGTAACATTGATATTTTTTTTTTTTTTGAATTAATTTAACATCGAATATTGTTTTGTCAATATTATGAATGAAATAATAAATGAGAAATGATATTTGTACAACCATTTTTTAACAACTTTTTGACAACTTTCTTTCTCATACTCACGTCATGTTTTTATTCTCTCTCTTCCTTTTTTTTTCCTCTCTCTCTCTATTGTTTTTGACCAATCAAATGAAAGAAAAACAAAGTTGTCAATATAGTTGTTCCAAAAGTTGTACAAATATCACTACTCATAATAAATTGCTAAAGGCAACGACATACATAATTCCTTCAAAAATAACAAAAATTATTAGTTTTATTCATACGTGCATATAAACTTAAAACGACAACTAAAAAGGAACAAATACATGATACTATAATTATTTTTTTTTGAAGAGGCTAACATGATACTATAATTATATTAGCAGTTTGATTTTGATATTGGTTTGTTTATAGTATACACTTTTCACTCTCTTATTCAGGTGGATCATTTGCTTACTTGAGAGTAGAAATGGGAGATTTTGTTGCCTTCATAGCTGCCGGAAACATCCTCCTTGAATATGTCATAGGCAACGCCGCGGTAGCTCGATCATGGACCTCCTATTTTGCCACCCTCTGCAACAAAAACCCTGATGATTTTCGTATAATAGTCCACAATATGAACCCTGACTATGGCCATCTTGACCCTATTGCTATTGGAGCTCTAGTAGCCATCACAGCCCTTGCAGTTTACAGCACCAAAGGCTCTTCCATCTTCAACTACATAGCCACAATGTTCCACATGGCTGTCATTATCTTCATAGTAATTGCTGGTCTCAGCAAAGCCAAAACCGAAAACTTCAATGACTTCACTCCTTTCGGGTTGCATGGAATGGTCAGTTCTTCGGCCGTTCTTTTCTTTGCTTATATTGGCTTTGATGCAGTTTCAACTATGGCTGAAGAAACTAAAAACCCTGGTAGAGACATTCCTATTGGTCTAGTTGGATCAATGACTATTACAACAGCAATATATTGCTTACTAGCAGCAACACTTTGTCTTATGCAGAATTACAAAGAACTTGATCCTGATGCTCCTTTCTCAGTTGCTTTTAGTACTGTTGGAATGGATTGGGCTAAGTACATCGTTTCATTAGGTGCTTTGAAAGGAATGACAACGGTTTTGTTGGTTAGCGCTGTTGGTCAAGCTCGTTACTTAACACACATTGCACGTACTCACATGATGCCACCTTGGTTTGCTCTTGTTGATGAAAGAACTGGAACGCCTATGAATGCTACAATCTCAATGCTTATCGCTACTGCTATTGTTGCTTTCTTCACCGATCTTAGTATTCTAGCTAACCTTTTGTCGATTTCTACTTTATTTATCTTTTCACTTGTGGCATTAGCACTTTTAGTAAGGAGATATTATTCAAGTGGGGTAACTACAAAAGGGAATCAAGTGAGTCTCATTGTGTGTCTTGTGTTGATTATTGGTTCTTCAATTGGAATTTCAGCTTATTGGGCTAATAGTAGTGAGCATAATTGGATTGGATATACAATCTTTGCTCCTTTGTGGTTTATAGGGACTGGTGCTCTTTGGCTTTTTGTTCCAATGGCAAAGAAGCCTAAATTATGGGGAGTTCCTTTGGTTCCTTGGCTACCTTCTTTATCCATTGCTATTAACATATTCCTTCTTGGAACTATTGATAAAAAATCGTATATAAGGTTTACGATTTGGACAGGGTTTCTCTTGGTATACTATGTGCTATTAGGGTTACATGCTTCATATGACACGGCAAAAGAATTTGATAAGAGTAAACATAGCAGTGGTTCTGATCCGGAGGTTGAGAAGCAATGGAACAAGATGGAGCAAGGTGCTGTAGAGCAAGATTCTAGTGTTGCACATGTTTCCAATTAATAACTTGATATGTATATGTTAATGGTAGCATGCATATATGTGCATAAATTAAGAAATTTGTTTCTTTAATTTCGGTTGTGGTTTTGTGTGGGTTTATGTTTTGTGATGCTTAGTTTTATAGTACTTCGTCAAAAAAATAAAATGTTATATAGTACACTTGTTTGTAAATGCCGCGAGGCCCATATTTAAACACAATCTATTGTGATTCAATTTTTATTTTCTTTCAATTTTGGTTTTGGTTTTGGTTCATTTTCTGATCAGTCAAATGATTTGTTTATGTATGATGCTTTTTTTCTTCTTCCATAATTTGTATGATGTTGCTAAACTAGACAATTAAGCATCTATTAAGTACTTTTTTGTCTAATAAAGATGCAGCAATGCTTCCTATGGCACCTAACAGGCTGCACCATAGAATTTTTGTAGTCACAAATTCTTCACATCAAAGCATCTGCAGAATCGCAAATTGAAATTGCAAAGGAGATTAAAGTACTTTTACAAGTTTTATAATGTATCATTGGTCTTGCGGAGACAGATTTTAATTTAAAGCGAATTGATTATATAAAATTGATTCCGGCTAAAAGTTAGTTGATTCTAAAATGATTATGTTTAATACATTCATGTAAAAATGAGTTGTTCTCATGCAAGCTTTGTGATGATGTGGCACTCTAGAAAAACTTCTTATCATCTCTCAAATGACTCTACAAAAAGCTATCTCTATCTCTTACAACCTTACAACTCCCCACTATATCAATTAATTGAAAAAACTTAATGCTTCTTATCACTTCAACCTTTAAACTAATTTTTTTTTTTTGAACAAGCCTTTAAACTAAAATTTGATTCCTATTCCTTAACTTATATTCCTTAAATTCATTGTATTATTACTTAGTTATAATTTTTATTGATAAACATTGTCATTGTTTTTTTATATTCATGATCATTGTGTGTATAAATATGTGGTGAGACTTTGTGAACTTTTTATCTTACCCTCCATCCCAACAAAAGGAGTGTCATATGAAATTAGGAAAAATGAAGGTAGGAAGAAAGGGCTCTATTGTGGAGTTTTGGATCATCATCTTTTCCAAATAATTGTTGAATGATACTCTTCAATTTTGTATGATAGTTTTTGTTTCTCTTTCCTATTCTTCACATATGTTTTGACTATTTAATTTATTGGTTTTAGTGGCAGGTCATAGAGATTCAAGTTACTGGATCATATAGATTTGTCAAATATTTCAACTTTTATTTTTTTTATTGATATAATGTTTATTAGTCTATGTTTTTTTTATCTTTCTTTCATAACTTTTTACCGATGTGTTTACTAAACGGATGCATGAGATTTATGACTACATGAAATCTAAATCTGTATATATCTATCCTTCCTAGACCCAATTTAGTGAGCCTCATTAGACCCTTTTTTTATATTTCATCTTTAAAGCATGTGTTCCTCCTCATTATTTCATCTTAAATTGACAAAAAGAGCATCTCTTTTTAGGAAACAGACCTCTAAAGAGAATCAAGAATGTCAGCAATTCAAGCAATAAGATCAATTTCCAATTGGTTACATTGGCAACCAAATAGTGCAAATGGAAACAAAAGTTGTGCAAAAAATTACTACCTGATTCAAATATTTTTTTTTTTTTGAGAGAAACCTGATTCAAATCTTAGTAACCTAAGAGATGCGGCTGCACCTTTTCAATTACCAAATTACCAAAGTCATACAGCTGCATTAAGTTTTTTTATTTGGAATTCATATAGTTTCATTTGCTTCAATGTCTGTGTATTTGAGTGTAAGAAAACATATTAAAATCATGCCAGCTTTAATTTTGCGCTTTGTTAAAATAACTAGACTGCACCCACAGTGTATTGTGATAATACACTTCTTCCTAACTACACTTTTTTTTTTATCATTTACTAATTATTTCTTTCAAAGATAATTAATTTCTTAAATTAAATTATAATTTTATAAAAATACTTACATTATAATTTTACAAAAATACTAAAGAAAACTTGAGTTGTTCTCATACAAGCTTTATGATGATGTGGCACTTTAGAAAAGGTTCCTATCATCTCTCAAATCTCTTAATTTCATCTCTAATTAAACACACCCACTATATTTTATGTTTTAGTAGTGCTTTATTGAACATCCCTTCATAATCCAATCCTCAATATATTTTAGTTATGCTTAAACTCATTGCCTACTATTTCTTTTGACAGAAGTTAAATAGACTAATTAATTAAGCTTAGGTTACAAAATATATATGTGATATGTAAACTCTTTGAATCATCCTCGTGTTTAAGTAAAAAAAAAAAATACAATTGCCTCAAATATGTAATAAATTAAAAGAGATAGTGGTTGAATAGATCAATACCAAATCTTCGGTTACAAAATATGTGATAAATATAAACTCCTCCATCCAGTAAAACAAAGTAGATTTTACATTCCCTCATATTCCTTTACATGTTCATGAAACAAATTATCATACTATAAATTTTGGTTTTGGATGATGATCACTTTCTTCATGCAATTTTTGGGTGGTGTATTTCAACTTTGTATTGTAATTTTTGTTTATCTTTCTTACTTCTCACATATGTCTTGGCTATTCATTAATGGTTTATGTGGCAATATATAGACTCAAGTTACTATATTATACAGACTGCTCAAATATTATTGCTCTACTTTTTTTTTTTTTATCACCGGCTAAAGAACCCATATAGTGTTTGTAAGTCCACTTTTCCAACTTCCTTTCTTATTTTTTTCTATTGCTTAGTATTGATATAACTATTTTTTTATGTGAATGAGGAGAAGAAGACAAAGGAGCTCAAGTAAGTACATGTCTTTCACCATAATTTTGGATAAATTAAATTATAAGTTTTGGAATTTTTAATGCGATGAAGTGTTTCCACCATGTCTTTTATGGATATCAATTTCACAACAAATACTTTTCTACACTTTTGTTGATAAATTGGTTAGTTATACATTTTACAAGGGCTATTCTCCTATCCCTATGTGTGTAAATTTTGGTGGTATTATTCTGGTTTTGGATCATCATTTTCACTTTTTTCAATCAGTTTTTGGATGATACACTTTAATTTTGTACCGTTAAATATGGAGAGAGCACATTATTTTCTTAACAAGACTAATGCTGTTTTTTTTATTTTAATTTTGTTTTCAGGTTCTCTGCATAACAATTAGAGAGTACATTTCTTAGCTTGGTTACAACAAAGTCACGTTAAGAAACAATTTTATCCCTCAAGGGGAGGTGGATAATGTAAAAAAAGAAATTACGCATAGTCATAAGAAAGTAAACCAAAGCGTTGACTAAAAATATTCGAACCAATAAAAGTTAGAGTAGAAATCCAACTGTGGAGGTTTGATAGAAAACTTTTAAAGATGTTAATTTATCAACATACGAATTGTTATATTAATAATTATGAGAGACCTTAAATAAAATATATGAAATATGAAAATAAAAGTAAGTGGTTACATTGCGTATTTTCCAAGAACATGATCAAAATATGAAAAAGACACAAAACAACCAAAGATTAATCATATGCTAATTGGAGCTTATTTCAACGTTTCTTATGAACAATATTGACAACAAGCATGGCTGCCAAATTGCGATTCTAAAAAAGAAATGCTATAATATGATTACATTATTAAGATAAACTATGACATATGTTTTTAAACTTATCAAATATTATAAGATCAACAAAAAACTATATTCATTGTCCTTAAAATATTTACATAAACCTGATATATAAACCAATACAAATTCTCTTATTTTGAAACAACATTTATATTTTAATATAAATTAAAACTAACCATAAAAATGTCACTATTTCAAAAAATCTTATAAATTGTACTCCCTCCGTTTCAAAATGAGTGTCGCTTTAGCCAAAAAAAATTGTTTCAAAATGAGTGTCGCTTTCGGTTTCCAATGCAATAATAACTTTTTCTTTTCAATTGTACCCTCCAATTAATATTCTGCACACTACTTCCAAAGTATTACTTTTAAAACTAACCAATAGTTAATAAGGATAATTTGGTAAAATAACCATTCTCTTTCTCTTAATCATTGCATTTCTTAATATGTGTGTAAACACCTAAAACGACACTCATTTTGAAACGGAGGGAGTATATGATTATACTTACCATAATTTTATTTTCTCATTTTAAAAATATATATTGTAAGTACTATTTTAATTCAACCCGTGCAACGCACGGGTTATATACCTAGTATACATATATTAGATGGTGTAGTTTAAACTGATATGCATGAATAGATGTTTATCATCGCTGCCTTTGGAATGCTTTTCTAATCAGTTGGACATTATGTTGCCTATACAGCCAATGTATCATACCATCAGAATTCCTGCATAATTTGTATTGGTCATCTGCATTTTGGGATGCCCTAACTGTAAGTAAGTATATCTAACAAACAACATGGTTTGCACAATTTTTTTCCCGTGCAACATGGGTGTAAAAAATAGTTATACACATCTAAAATCAATTTTAGCTCATTCATAAGTGATGTCAAACACACACATACATACTTGCTCACATGCTCGTTTTTCCGCCATTTTATTGCGCTAAAACGAGTAAATTATTAACGGTATTTTATATGAAATTTTGATTTTGATTAAAATTATAAGTACAAATATTTGTGACTTTCAAATTGTAACAAACTCAAAAAATCATGTTTATTTTTTTAATAACAACTGTAAATTAACGAATATAATATAAATTCTTATATTTTTTAATACCACCAACAATATAACATTAATATATGAAAATTTGTTTAAGGGTATACTTGGAATTATAAAAAAATCAGCACAAAATCTTCATTTATTACATATATAATATATTGATAATTGATAATATTGTTCCTATTTTAGTGGGATATTTCCTATTTTAATGGAATTTAATTTTTTTAAATAAAATTTAAAATATTATTATTAAAGGATAACATAGTAAATAAAATAGTTTAAATGAAGGGTAAAATAGGTAATAAAAAGTTAGCCCAAACTCATGTATTTGAAGTCTATTTTATATATATATATATATATATATATATATATATATATATATATATATATATATATATATAGTATAGATGTACCTTCTAATGTTTTTATTTTTTATTTTTTATATTACAACATAAGAAAAAGAGAAACAAAAAGAAAGTGCGTGTGGAAACCGGAAGAGTCCCGAGTGTTTTCGGTTAAGTCTATGCATTATATATTGGAAGAATTGATGGTGTCGGATGGCAGCTTGACCATAAGGGAGAAGAATGTCTTTAGTCACATATGGAAAAGCCGGACTCCCTCAAAAAGTTGAGGCGTTCTCTCGACAACTTCTACGAGACATACTGCATCCAACGAGGAGGAACCTTGCAATATAGAACTTAATTAGGCTGGAATACCCGCCTAATTGCATTCCATGTGGGATTGTGGAAGAAACTTCCAACCAGATGTTTTTGCACGAATTAGTCGTGCTGAATGTGTGGAGCAAAGTCGCGGGTTGGCTGGGTTTTAACATAATTTCCCATCAAAAGTTGTTTGATCATATAGATTGTTGGAGATTGATGTGCCAGAGTAAGAAATTGCGTAAGGGACTATGGTTGGTGTAGCATGTGCCATGTGACTATTTGGGTTTTGTGGCTATCTCGGGATGAGAGGATTTTTAAAAATAGGACAAAAGGGATTCAAGAAATGGTGGAGAAAATTAAGGTGTTATCTTGGAGATGGGGTTTGAGTAGAGTAAAAACATTGACATGTTTATATTATGAGTGGTGTTGGGATCCCGATGATTGTTAGTGCGGTCATATGAGGTGATTTTTCTTGGTTGATGTTTCTTGTTTGTTGTTGTAAGGTCCGGATTTTGGGGTCTAACGGTTGTTGTTCTGCAGCTGATACATTATTTGTTTTGGTCTATGGAGAAAGGCATGTTTTTTGGGATAGTTTTGGACAGTAGGGGCATGTGTTGTATGCCTATGTTAGTTGTTGTCTAACTAGTTTTTATGCCTTTGTTAGGTGTTTTACTCTTCACAGGTGTGGTTTGTTGGTTATGATGTTTCGTATATATGTTGCATGTTTTGTTTGTTTCGCTTTCGCTAGCCATGTGCGTCTTGTGCAAGCTATGCATGAATAAAGTTTTGTTGTTTAAAAAAAATCAAAAAGAAAGAGAAAAACAACTACCGTCTAGGGAAGGAGAGTTTCAAAGCATATGCAATCATAATAGATGCGAGTTCTACTGACACATATGGAATAATATTTAGACAATCAAATCTTTAGACAATCAAGTCGAGAGGATTCCGTTTTGGCAACAAAAACAAAATCATCACATCAATTTCCTTCTCTGAGAGTATGAGGTAACTCCACTTTCCGATTCCTACTCATTTTTAGCTTAATGCCATACAAGCGTTCAACAAACACGTGAAAAGGTTAAATCGTCTCATTGACCAACTCTATAACAACGATGGAGCCTGAATAACCGATGAGATCTTGAGTTTACGAATTCCAACTAATTTGAAGCACATGCAAAATGGCCAAAAATTTTGCATGAAGGTTATTGCATTGGATTATTTTTTTTTTTGAAAAAGTTATTGCATTGGATTATCAATCTAAGTTCAAAGTTAGAATCTTAGACTCCATAATGTTAGAAGTCCTCAAGAATTTTGAGCACTCACCTCACAAGTTCACTCATTTGTGTTTAAGGTGATATGATTCCTCTCAATTATTTCTCAAAGAGCAAGTCCTACAAAAGAATTGACTATAAACTATTTTCTTATTATTTCTCTTGTGAAAGCAAACAAAAATCATGAATACTTTTAAAAAAATTTAAACAAAAAGGCCATAATAAAGAAATATTATTTCTTTTCCAACAAATTAAAATATCATTTGAAAATACAAAACTTAGCAACCCAAATTTAAGTGTTTTATGATTTTTTTTTTGAGCTTTTACATTTTCAATTTTAGAGGCATACAAGGATAAATCCACCTTTCCCTAAAAAAAAAAAAGGGATAAATCCACCTTTAGAAAGACTGACTTATGGGTCGGGTCATCATTCTTAGCGGGTAATGTTTTTTTTACTGCCCTTTTCATATCAACCACTTTTGGATAGAATAACATATGGATCGAGTTATCCTACTTAGTTTAATTAGTTTCCTTTTATCGCCTTTAATTTAACCTCAAGAGTTTTATTATGCTTAGGTTTCCTAGAGTCATATTTAAAGATATCATTTTGATTTTAAAGGCCAAAAATATTAAAGCATCTTTTTATGAAAATTGCTTTTCTGACATACAAAATTTCGTAAAAACACATGAAAATAACGTTTTTGCCCCAAACGGTAGTTAACTACTACTGTATACAGGCGGTAGTTAACTACCACTGTATATCAACACAATACTGTACTTCTGGCATCAAAACGAGACTAGTTTTGTACTTCTAGCATCTTATATTATATTATACTATATAAAAAACATAAAAATCTACCAGAGTCACATTTTGGACAAGAACGATACAAACTAAAAAACAAAAGTTACCGACCGCAATTAATATCTATACTATATATAAAGAAAACAATTCATTTCAGCTCTTTTAGGCTGACATTTTCGCTTTCTAAAAATGCCCTTAATTTTCAATAAAATTAGCACATGTAACAAATAGATAAGAATAAATTTAAATATTAAAAAAATATAACAAACACAATATGAATATATATTAGTCTGATTTTTTTCTTTTATCATTTAAAAAGTGTAACAAATTAGATGAATATATTTATACTTACTTTTTCATTATCCTAATTTTACCCATAAACAACTTTTTTTTTTCTTGTAAAAAAAAAAACTTTTTTTCTATAATAAAGATTGTTGTTATATTGTTGGTGTTATTTTTTTTTTGGTAGTGCTATTGTTGGTGTTATTGAAATAGATAATCATGATTAGTTTGGTTTGTTATAACTTGAAAACAACAATATTTTTAGTTTTAATCAAAATCAAAATTTCATAAAAAAAACAACATTCATAATTTTCAAACGTTAACGCGGAAGAACGGACGCGAGGATCAATAATTATAACAATTACTTTAGATATCCAAACAATCTAGATTTGGTTAAACTAAAGGCTCGCGGCCTGTTAATCAACAATAATCACCCATTCATGATCATCATCATTGTCATCACCACAATCATCATGCATAATCATTCAGCTTTGACGAACCACACAACGGCACAAGCAACAACCTGTGCCCACTGACCACTGTCTCAACCTTGTCTTCACCATTTGTGGGTCATCATCTTCATAACAAAAAAAACAATAACAACAATTTTGATGCTCCATAGTTGGAGTTGTTTTTTTTGTCAGGTAGTCTACTGGCTTGAATTCATCTTTTTCAAGGTGAATAAGTGGGGTGTCCGGGGTTCGAACTCCGGCCCTTGCATATAACAATGCATGTCTCTGCCAACCGAGCTATGCTCATGGGAACTTTTTTTTTTTTTTTTTTTTATGTTGTGTTGGTATACAGTGGTACCTAGTTAACTACAGCTGGACAAATCGAGCGGTTGTTAAAAAAACATCATTTTCATGTGTTTTTTTAGGAAGTTTTGTATGTCAAAAAGTAATTTTCTCATTTCATTAGATAAGCTTCACAAAAAGGCAGTTTTTTTTTTTTGTGTGTAATTGATGTACTTTGTTATGCTGGCCTATGCTCAACTTTTGCAGGATTTTGCAATTAAATACAATTTTGCCAATTTAAAAAGAAATTGTGCATATATTTATGAATTGAGTTGTATGAGATTGAGTAGTTTAATTTAACTGATCTGAGATAAAATCGTTAAAAGAGTTGGATGTCTTACATACCCATAGGAAAGAGGAAAAAAGTAATAAATTTTTGGTTACTTACTAACCTTAAAGAATGAGAAAAAATAATATTACAACTCATTATTAACATTTGCCGTTTTTTTTTGGACGAGATTTGAATTTCGGACCTTACATATACCAACTGAACTAAGCTCACGAGAACTTAACATTGGCCGGTTAAAAGAATATCAATTGAGTTGATGTATGAGAATGTAAATCTGATTAAATTCCATACAAAATTCTCTTTAAATGAGTTGGCTACTTTGCTTATTCTCCTTGTCCTTTTTCATTCACGACAAAGATAATATTCTAAATTTTATACCATTCAAAAAAATATTCTAACTTAATAATTGTTAATTATAAAAAAAAGAGGACATTGTTTTAGATAAATTGTATCCATGTATAAATAGGAGAAGTCCTTCACTATGTAAATCAATATCCCGTCTTCTTACTACACATTTGCATCTGTTGTTTAGTAGGGAGATGGCAACAGTTGATGGAGTACGGAAGAGGGGATGCATGTTTCAAAAAAACGACTTCTTCCCGGAGGAGTCGTTTAAGAGTTGGGAAAACTACGGAAAATCTGTCATGGAAACACCTTTTCGGTTGAAGGATCGTCTGTTGAAACGATCCACTGATCATGCGGAGCTGGTGGAGATTAAGGCTCGTAGTGGGATCGAGATGAAGAAGACGCTGAATTGGTGGGACTTGATGTGGTTTGGCATTGGTTCAGTTGTCGGGTCTGGAATTTTTGTGCTTACCGGACTTGAGGCTAGGGAGCAAGCAGGTCCGGCAGTTGTGTTGTCCTTTGTCGTCTCCGGTATCTCCGCTTTGTTATCTGTCTTCTGTTACACAGAGTTTGCTGTGGAAATACCTGTTGCAGGTAATTAATTATAATTACACTATACTCGTTGCAAATAGCAATGCTTTTTGTGTATGATTGGATATACTCATTCCAATGCTTTGATAAGATAAAAAAGGTTAAATTTATCTTTTTAGTGCATTAATAATTAATAACCGTGTACTATTACAAAAATAGTAAAATTTGATTACAAAGACAGTGATTATTTGTTGTCACTGTTTTGTTCAGGTGGATCATTTGCATACTTAAAAGTTGAGCTAGGAGACTTTGTGGCCTTTATAGCGGCCGGGAACATCCTCCTTGAGTATATTATAAGCAACGCCGCCGTAGCACGATCATGGACCTCTTATTTTGCTACCCTCTGCAACGAAAACCCTAACTATTTCCGTATAATAGTTCATAACATGAACCCTGATTATGGCCATCTTGACCCTGTTGCTGTTGTGGTCCTCACAGCCATCACAACCCTTGCCATTTACAGCACTAAAGGCTCTTCCGTCTTCAACTACATCGCATCGCTCTTCCACGTGCTTGTTCTTCTCTTCATAGTAATTGCTGGTCTCATCAAAGCCAAACCCGAGAACTATTCTCAGTTTACGCCTTTTGGGTTTCATGGTATGGTTGATGCTTCAGCTGTTCTTTTCTTTGCTTATGTTGGCTTTGATGCAGTTTCAACAATGGCTGAGGAAACTAAGAACCCTGGTAGAGACATTCCTATTGGTCTTATTGGCTCAATGACGATTACCACCGTAATATATTGCTTACTAGCAGCGACGCTTTGTCTTATGCAGAATTACAAAGACATAGATGTTAATGCTCCTTTCTCTGTTGCTTTTAGTGCTGTTGGAATGGATTGGGCCAAGTACATTATTTCATTAGGTGCTTTGAAAGGAATGACAACGGTTTTGTTGGTTGGTTCTGTGGGTCAAGCTCGTTACTTAACTCACATTGCACGTACTCACATGATGCCACCTTGGTTTGCTCTTGTTGATGAAAGAACAGGAACGCCTATGAATGCTACAATCTCAATGCTTGTTGCAACTGCTATTGTTGCTTTCTTTACAGATCTTAAGATTCTCTCTAACCTCATGTCGATTTCTACTTTGTTTATCTTTATGCTTGTAGCCTTAGCACTTTTGGTGAGGCGTTACTATTCAAGTGGGGTAACTACAAAAGGGAATCAAGTGAGTCTCATTGTGTGTCTTGTGTTGATTATTGGATCTTCAATTGGAATTTCAGCTTATTGGGCTAACAGTGAGCATGGATGGATTGGATACGCAATTTTTGTTCCATTATGGTTTTTAGGGACAGGTGCTCTTTGGCTTTTTGTTCCAATGGCAAAGAAGCCTAAATTATGGGGAGTTCCTTTGGTTCCTTGGCTACCTTCTTTATCTATTGTTATTAACATATTCCTTCTTGGATCTATTGATAGAAAATCGTATATAAGGTTTGCGGTTTGGACAGGGCTTCTCCTTGTATACTATGTGCTATTAGGGTTACATGCTTCATATGACACTGCAAAAGTTTATGATAAGAGCAAACATAGCAGTGGTTCTGATCCGGAGGTTGAGAAGCAATGGAACAAGATGGAGCAAGGTGCTGTGGAGCAAGATTCTAGTGTTGCACATGTTTCCAATTGATAACTTGATATGTATATGTTAAAGGTAGCATGCATATATGTGCATAAATTAAAAAAATGTTTCTTTGTTTTTGGTTGTGGATTTGTGTGCGTTTATGTTTTGTGGTGCTAAGGTTTATAGACTACTTTGTCGAAAAAATAAAATGTTATATATATTAATAAAATGTTGTGGGTTTATGTTGTGAAAACCCAAAATCTCATATTAATATGGTTTTCAATTTTTGAGAACATGTCACAAGGAGCATGCTAATTTATTAAACTTTGGATTGAATCACCACATAATTGCGTAGTTTCACTTTTTCCACACATACAAAAGAAAGAAAAATTAATTATACGTCCTAACGGTAAAACAAAAAGGTATTGAGCATGATAACTTTTTATTCAAAGCAAGAAATAAAAGAAAAAGGAATTTTTTGTTGTCCTCCATGTTTAAAAGCATAAAAAAGATGGGCTTTGGCCCTCTTTTGTACCAAAAAAAAAAAGCATAAAAAAGAAATATCAAAGAGAGGGTAAGGAAAGATCACAATATTTTGAAGAGGAGTTCCTTGTTCATTATTGTCTTGGATACAAGGCTCATAGGTTGCCTTTAATTTCTTGCATGATAAAGTTTCACGTATATGGTTTAAGGTTTTTGTTTGTTTCATGTGTTTGGTTGACGTGGTTATGAAAAGTCGGTATTGATGATGAATGGATGTGGAAGGATGATTATGTATGGATGAATGAATTTTTTTAAGGTTTGGGAGGTAAGTTATGATTGGGATTCCACTTGTGTATCATTAAGGTACTAATGGTATATACCATTGGCGAATTAGAATGTGTCACCTATCAATATTACTTTATAAATACTTTATTTGATATATTTTTTTAAAGGGTGTGTCATGTGGCACATTCTAATTGGGCAATGGTATATACCATTATGGTACACAAGTGCTATCAATTATGATTGTATCCCCAGGTCACGAGTGGCTTTAACAACCTATTGTTTTGTATGTGCAACTTTTTTTATGATTGAGTGATGGTCTAGAGGAATTACGGTTTTAGTCCCAGGTCAAGGGTGGCCGTTTATATCCTCTGTTATTTTTAGGGGACATGTTTGTTTGTTTGTGGGGTTTTGGTGTTCTGGCCTACTTTCATCATCGATTATTGTGGTTTTCACTTTCATATGAGTTTCAAAAACTACAAAAACATTTTTATTAGTAAATAAAAAGTGTGAGTTGCCTCCCGCAAAGCCCTTGTTTAAGGTCTTATACTTGACATTTGATACCTAGGAATTTAGGATGGAAATTTGGAGATGGGACACCCCTCGATTTTCATGGAATGTGGTGTCCCTCACTCTTATTACTCGTGGAGACAACAATGCGAAGACAATTTTTATTCATCAGCTTATTACTTGTGCAATTTGATAGGCTTATATTAGTATTAGATTATTATTCATAAACCTATTCAGGTAGCAATTTTCAAATTCACGCAACATTGATTTGTATGATAGTAACAGAACTCAACGAGTTCAGGTAATAAATTATTAAATTTAGGTAACAACTAATTATTTAATTCTCACTAAAAAATACTAATTATTTAACACAAAATTTGTTATCAAACTTTAAGACTCAGATTTGGACAATAGTTTTTTTATTTAATTTCTAGATCAATAATTATTTAATTATAGTTGAACATTAGGTAAGAAGAGTATGAGTTTAATGAGGTTAATTAAAGAATTTTAGTGGCTATAACTTTAATATATATGCTCTAAAAAAAACTTTAATATATATTATTTTTGTTAAATTTTAATTTTCATTAAAATTATGTGATATTTTGCATTTCTTGTTAAAAAAATAGATATTTTACACTTAAAAAAAATTATACTTATCATTTTTTTGACAAAATATACTTATATTTTTTTAACAATGCATGTAACAAACATAATATATTATTAACATTATTCTCCGGCTAATTCCTTAACAAATTCTCCGTAACCTCACGCAACAAGAAGTGCGAATTTCATGGTGCTTAATATCCAATATCTTTTTTCTGTTTTATTTATCGCAAAAAATAAGCAACATTTACTATATATATAACCAAACTATTAACTCACTCACCTGCATTCAAAAGAAACTACGCACCTGATACAAGTTTTTTTAGTGAAAACAGGAACATGGCAGTTGGAGAGGTGGTCGATGGCGGCGGAGTACGTAGGAGAGGATGTACGTTTCAAAAGAACGACTTCTTCCCGGAGGAGTCGTTTAAGAGTTGGGGAAACTACGGAAAATCTGTCATGGAAACACCTTACCGGTTGAAGGATCGTTTGTTGCAACGATCTAGTGATCATGCAGAGCTGGTGGAGATTAAGGCTAGGAGTGGGAATGAGATGAAGAAGACGTTGAACTGGTGGGACTTGATGTGGTTCGGTATCGGCGCCGTTATTGGTTCTGGAATATTTGTGCTTACCGGACTTGAGGCTAGGCAGGAAGCAGGTCCGGCGGTTGTACTGTCGTTTGTCATCTCGGGCATATCTGCTTTGTTATCGGTATTTTGTTATACAGAGTTTGCTGTGGAAATTCCGGTTGCAGGTACTTTTTCTACTCTCACTATACTCTTTCTTATGCGTTATAATATTATGATTTGCATTAAATTTAATTTAGGGCATTGACAATAAGAAACTTTTACCGATTACTCTAGGTTGTTGATATAATAGCATCCTAAAAGTAAACAAAAAATTATAAGAGCATCACACCAACTTATAAACTTTTGAGTGTTACAAATAAAATTGAACTCTTGCGGATAATGATTTTCCCATAATTGAGAATTCAACTTTTTGAAACAATATTGACAATATTTTAGGAATGACACTGTTATTTATCAATCAATAAATGAATAATTAAATCGAATACCGTACTTTTTTTATAATTTTTTAATATTAATGTTTAGATAAATACTAAATTTCATCAACTCAACACTCACAACAAAGAAATAATAGATAGGTTCACCAATAAAGCACCCAAAGTTAAAACCAATAAAGCACCCAAATTTATAATTCCACAATATTAAAAGTGGCTATTTAACTTGATGTTTTCTTTTAAGGGATTTAACTTGATGTTAAATACTACCTTTTGAATTCTCTAAGATTCTAAGATTTTTACAACCTCGATGCATATTAATTAATTTAGACGAAAGATTTATTTAAGTCTATAAAAAAATGTGGCACTCAATTTTTATTTTTAAAGAAAAAAAAAACTATTGTGTCATGAGCTGATAGTTCTTTGTTTGACAAACATGAGTTGATAATTCTAAATATACATTTACTTTTTACAACTTTTGTTTTTAACAAATTATCCAACAAATTCTTAATAATTTCATATAAACTCTTCCAAACCCCCCAAAACCATCATTCAATACAATTTTTTTAGTTCCCCAAATAAGGAGGGTTTTATATTTTGAAGAAAAATAAGGCCCCCAAAGCCCCTCCTCCTAATGTCCTCTATTTCTTCCACTTACTCCTTTCTTTTTTTTCAAACTCTCCCCTCTATTCCACTTCAAACTCGCAAACAAAACCTTAGTCTATTTGTTTTGTGAGAAACCGATATTTTACTACCATAAGATTCACTAATGTTTAGTATAATTTTATTTTTTTATTATGGTATAATATCCTTTAATTTACATGAATACACATGACACACTTCAGCCATATTGGAATAAATAGTGTATTCCTTTAATTTATATTTATATTTATCAAATCACTAATATAGATGTTAGCAACAGAAGAGACATGTGTTTAAAAAACAATATAACTGCTCGTCTTGGATTGAGACAATACAAAAGACAATCCACCTCTTGTAGAATGGATACAATTACTCGAAAAGGTGGCACCGAAGTATTAGAGCTATAAGCCAATCCTTTTTAGTAGAGTACCACTTAAGCCAACCTTTTATTGATAATCTTTATATTCTTTTATGTTGATTTATCATTGATTTTTATAATTCAATGTAAGATTGAATATTTTTTTTGAATAACTGTAAGATTGAATATTGTTTTATCAATTATATCATTAAATACTTATTGCAGAGAAAAATAAAATAATTAAGACAATAAAATGTTAAGGTACGTAATGTAAAAAACTACAAATAATTTCTTCAAAACTAACAGTTTATTAGTTGTATTGATACGTGAATATAAACTTAAAACGACAACTAAAAAAGAACGGTGACACTTGAGAGTATATTCTTTTTGTGATTTAGGGAAAGATTATTAGCAGTTTTTTTTTTAATATTTTTTTGAACAAGCAAAAATGAATTATATTAACACGCACAACGTAATTGTTATAGCACAAGGTGTGCCTAAACAATCACGAAAATGTCAAATGTCACGTAATTGTTATTAACAAGTTTTTTTTTTTAATATTGGTTTGTGTTTATATGTTTTTCCCTCTTATATTTCAGGTGGGTCATTTGCTTACTTAAGAGTAGAATTGGGAGATTTTGTTGCCTTTATAGCTGCCGGAAACATCCTCCTTGAGTATATCATAGGCAACGCCGCGGTAGCTCGATCATGGACCTCGTATTTCGCCACCCTCTGCAACAAAAACCCTGATGATTTTCGTATAATAGTCCACAATATGAACCCTGACTATGGCCATCTTGACCCTATTGCCATTGCAGCCCTAGTAGCCATCACAGCCCTTGCAGTTTACAGCACCAAAGGCTCTTCCATCTTCAACTACATAGCCACACTCTTACACATGGCTGTCATTATCTTCATAGTAATCGCCGGTCTAATCAAAGCCAAACCCGAAAACTTCCACGACTTCACTCCTTTCGGGCTTCATGGTATGGTCAATGCTTCAGCCGTACTTTTCTTTGCTTATGTTGGCTTTGATGCAGTTTCAACCATGGCTGAAGAAACTAAGAACCCTGGTAGAGACATTCCAATTGGTCTAGTTGGTTCAATGACGATTACAACAATAATCTATTGCTCACTAGCAGCAACGCTGTGTCTTATGCAGAACTACAAAGAACTAAATGTTGATGCTCCTTTCTCAGTTGCTTTTAGTGCTGTTGGAATGGATTGGGCTAAGTACATTGTTTCACTAGGTGCTTTGAAAGGAATGACAACGGTTTTGTTGGTTAGTGCTGTTGGTCAAGCTCGTTACTTAACTCACATTGCACGTACTCACATGATGCCAGTATGCCACCTTGGTTTGCTCTTGTTGATGAAAGAACAGGAACACCTATGAATGCTACAATCTCAATGCTTATCGCTACTGCTATCGTTGCTTTCTTTACCGATCTTGGGATTCTATCGAACCTCTTGTCGATTGCTACTTTGTTTATCTTTTCACTTGTGGCATTGGCACTTCTAGTAAGGAGATATTATTCAAGTGAGGTAACTACAAAAGGGAACCAAGTAAATCTCATTGTGTGTCTTGTGTTGATTATTGGTTCTTCAATTGGAATTTCAGCTTATTGGGCTAACAGTGAGAATGGATGGATTGGATACACCATCTTTGTTCCTCTGTGGTTTATAGGGACAGGTGCTCTTTGGCTTTTTGTTCCAATGGCAAAGAAGCCTAAGTTATGGGGAGTACCTTTGGTTCCTTGGCTACCTTCTTTATCTATTGCTATTAACATATTCCTTCTTGGATCTATTGATAAAAAATCGTATATAAGGTTTGCGGTTTGGACAGGGTTTCTCCTTGTATACTATGTGCTATTGGGGTTACATGCTTCATATGACACCGCAAAAGAGTTTGATCAGATTAAACATACTAGTGGTTCTGATCAGGAGGTTGAGAAGCAATTGAACAAGGTGGAACAGGGTGCTGTCGAACAAGACTCTAGTGTTGCTTAATTTGATATGTACCATGCATAAACTGGCCATGGCTAGTATATATATGCACAAAATTAATTGTTTCTTTATTTTAGGTTGTTGATTTGTGTGGACGTTTTGTGGTGCTAAGTTATATGCTTAAATTTGTTTCTATATTATGAAGTTTATGAGTTTTTGGATTAATTTTTCGGATTTTTGATCATGAATTTCACTATCAAATTAATCCCTGTCAAATTTGACTATTAAATTTATCCCTCCATACGCGAGAGGTGACAGGCACATCAAATTTCAACAGTGCACGTCAGCATGTCTACGTCTGAACTTAATGTAATAGTCCATAAATTGAAATTATGCCATCAAATTAAGTTTGTGTTATGCAAAAAAGTCAGGACAGGAATCTGTTGCTACAGCTTGAGTTTTGTGTCGTGCAAGCTGTTTCTTTAACAATTACTATATGTTTGTACTTGAATCAATCCTTAACAATTACATGAACAATTTAATTCCTCAAATACATATTGTACGGTCACTTTAGTTCCCGAAAGTGGCATGCGGTGTTACAAAAGTCCCTAGAAGAAACATAATTATTTTTAAGTCCATGAATTGATATTATGTGGCATGAGAGCTGACATTTCTTAAGTCCAACTGGACATCTACATTGGCAAGGACCAAAGTGACTGTTAATTAAAACATAACCATTTTTTCCAATGTCTATTGAAAGAACTCTAACCCTTATTTCTTCATTGTTGTTCTGAACTGGATTTTTATCAAAATGACTGTTAATTTAATGATAAACATCTCTTGTCCTCCTTTCTCTCCTTCATGTGAGTAAGGGCACCTTGCTATACAATTATTTAGTTAATTCAATAATTTCAGTCAACAGACTTTCTGATTACATTCCAGCTACTTTTGCTTAATCTTTCAGTTCAGTTTTTGTAGCTGAATAATCAAGGAGATGGTTTGATTGATTGTCCTATTGCTGCTATTTTTTTCAATGGATTTCCCAACACAACTTTGGCTACATTGAAACTGGTTCTTAGGTACAACTCCAAACAATATTGGAAATCTATCTACCATTGGATAAGCTCAATGGTATTTCAAGCCCCTCACTTGCTAAGTTAGAGATTCCCTTCTTGAAATTAGGGTTGCTGGAGATCCTAAATTTTACCAAATTTTATTTACTTGAGGTTTTTATATTTAAGTACCTACAATCTTGAATCTCCAAAGCCAAACTTTAATGATGGTGTGAAGGTTGTTACTCTGGGTAACCATTTTCTTCCTTGGATGGAGTGGGAGTATTATAATTAGCAATCATTGAGTTATTACAAGTGCATTTTCATGCATATACATATATCCAAACATTCAAAGCCTCCTGGTCCTGGATATTATCACCCTTTTCACAAATCACTCGTAAAATCTGTCATTTATAGCGCAATGCCTGTACAACATTCAGTAACGAACAAATATTTAACCAGATCTGTTATTATATCACACAATGCTTGTATCGAATATCCATACACGGTCCTAACAGATCATCGATAAAATCACAGGCTTATCAAGGAATGAAAGAAATAACATTTGCCGTCTACAACTTACTAAATAACGATACAAGAAGAATGAACCAATCACACAGCCCTTTTCACAACTCGTCCTCTCCATATACATATACATACTGATATCTGTCTAATCCTTACATCGAAAAAGGAAGGATTCGTTTGAATGAAACTATTGGAGGCTGCAATATGATATACATATACACATGCAATATCTTCTGGTAACAGCAACTGTGATAATGTGTCATATACTGTACCTTCTATCATGGCTGCATTATTTCTTATCTGTTGTAACACCAACAACAACATTGCTCACCTGTGACATGCCAAATTCATTTTAAACAAGTCTTTCTATGCTCAAAAGTAACAAGAGAAGCAGTCAAATGCAGTGGAAAAAGACATGAAAAATATACATGAAGAGCAATAATATTTACCAATTTCCCACTTGAATCAACAGACATTGGATTTTCTACAACCACTGTTTGGCTCTGAGATTGGGGCATTGACTGTAGGTAGTAAAACAGAATCACATTGATATTCATTAGATTATCAGAACAGAAAACACCAACATCATCCTTTCTATGCTATTAATCACCAAAAACAAAACTAGAAAAAAAGAGAAAACATACCGTTGAAGTAGAAGGTAACGTTCCCGAGTCGGTTGTCCCGTGAGGTCTATGACCAGGAATTGGAAGCCTTCCATTGGACATCTACAAAAGACAGGAAACAGTATGAAAAAATCAACTCAGGAAAAAAATAATACTCCCTCCGTTTCAAAATGAGTGTCGCTTTAGCCAAAAAAATCTGTTTCAAAATGAATGTCACTTTCGGTTTTCAATGCAATAATAACTTTTTCTTTTCAATTGTACCCTTCAATTAATACTATGTTACACTACTTCCAAAGTATTATTTTTTCTTTAATGAAAAACAAACCAATAGTTGATTAGGATAATTTGGTAAAATTGCTATGACATTTGACTACTTTATTCCATTCCTTAATCTGTGTGCAATTGGCTAAAGCGACACTCATTTTGAAATGGAGGGAGTAAAAAAATCCATTTACAACAGACAAAAGCTCAAAGGCCTCAACGGGAATGAAATTTCATAATTTATATGTTTACAATATCATAACCCTTTAAGATGTGTTCAATGTTGACTGAGAATCCAAAGTTTCCCTAGGGCATATAAGTCGGGTTTGCAGGCCTTAGACTCCAATCTTATTCTTTTAAGTTGGATCCCAATATCTGATAACAGGCATGTGATAACTTGGACGATCAAGCTTATCAAGAATAAGTAGGACGACGTAGACACGAATGGTCAATTGATAATACTAATACCAGAAGATTTAAATGTATCTCCAAAAAAATAATCTATGTGTGAAACCTTTCCTATTTAAAAACGCAGATTAAAACTTGCAAAATATAAATGCATGTAACACACTTTGCTTGAGTCATAGAGTTAGTTATAAAGTAGCTACAGAATTAGTTAGGTGGTTATAGTAGTAAAGGAAGGGGATTCAGTTAATTTGTAGGAAGGCGGAAGGAGGGGGTATTCTTTCTGAACTGTTAGCTTTGGGGAATTGAACAGCACCTCAGTTATAAAAAAGGCTGCCCTTTGTTGAAGGGGAAAACCCTTGGGATCCTTTTTCTAATCAAATTTCAAGACTCATAAACAAATTCATTATTTCCTTTCTCTCATACTAGTCTTTAATTCTTGTATGTGGAATTTGAATTTTTCTAGTCTTGAATTTATATTAAAACTTTTGAAGCATTGTCGAGAATAAACTGTCAATACCCAGATTAACAAAATTCTGTAGATATCAACTTACATTGATATTCGTAACATAGTGACAAACAGCACATTTGACTGAAGGAGCTCCATAAGGATACATGAGTGTTGTCCGGCAGTTCCCGCAAGGGACATGGGCTACTTGATTAGATACTGTTAAGCAAAGAAACAAATCTCGTCAATGAAAATTCAGTGAACATCAATTAATTGAATAAATCACACTGTAAAATGGAATTCTTTATTGGAATGAAATGAAGAAAACATAAGCACCAAACATCTCGTAGTGTGCAAATAAGATTTCATGCATACAAAGCCTCTACAATAGAGATTTGAAGAGTAATAAAAGGAATAGTACTCATCAAGACGAACGGTCACCAAGATTAAATAATGAAACACTGACCTTGGACTAAATGCAAGCAATAATATGAGTAAAGCAATCAAATTATCAAAAATCAGAGAACAACACCCAGAAAATGATTATGCAAATATACTTTTCAAGTTTCAACAAAGAAATAAACCTTAATCCCAGATTAACATGTAGTTGTTTATAAATGGCGTAATATTTACTTGACAATTATTACAACACAATCATGTTTTTATATTTTCATGATTTAAGATCAGTATTCTCCAGACTTCATTTCAAAGAGATGACGTGAGGACAAAAGTGAAGAATCAACACATTCGGTATATTCAACAAGATTTTTTTTTTAGGAAGAATTGATGGAGGCTCTCTTTCTTTTGAATAGAATCAGTTCCTTGAGTGGTGTGGAATCTGATAAATATTTTATGTATAATTTGCTTGAAAACAAAATTCAGAGTATATCATTTCAAAGTAATATAACAAATTTGTCCGCCTCTTCCCGGGAACATAAGACGGGATTTTATAGTACCAGGTTGTCATTATTTTTATTGTAAAATGTTACCAAGAAATTTTGTCTCCAAATTTACAAAACATTAGCTACTCTTCTCGTTTAAAGTCTACAAAGTCATGAAATATTCTCATCATTTTCTCTCTTTCTACTAAATTTGTGCTTCTTTCATGATCTCCACTCTCCAACATACATTCACCTTTCACAAGCATAGGAGCCGGGCTGCCACCTTTTTGGAAAAGCATTTTAGCAAAACCCAACCTCATTCCAGTTATTGGAGCCAGTGGGTTCGCAGGGCTTGCTCCCAACACCAATCGTGCAGTAAATAGCTTCATTTTAAGCTTTGCAGAAAAGGTTAGGAATTAGACACCATAACCACTTAGCCATTATAACTCTAATGTTCTCAAAAGCCAACTTACCAAGACTAAGCACCCATCCTTTTTAGCGTAAATAAATCTCCCGAGTAGCCAAATGACCCCCATGCAAAAGGAATCCCGTATAACATTTTAAATTTTATCTTCTACAGACTTTTGAACAAAGCAAGAAAATAAGGAGAGATGCTAGTCAAGAATCAAAGAAGACTGAATCAGGGTCGCAAGTTCACCAAAAGAAATTATTCAGTGACTGTATACTGTATAGCCATTAGCAATCTTATTTAGCAACAGCGTCTGGAAATTGAAGATTATTACAATGGAACACTAGGGAAGAGGCCATTACAAGTAAGAACACCTAAATAACATAACTGTTTTAGCCGTGACCAACATAAATAAACCACTCACAAGTCACAACATCAACTTGATCATTGGTAACAGCCAAACCGTGTTTACCAAGGCTCATAAAAACACGACAAATGACCTCAAAAGTGGAATCAAAGTAAAAAAAACAAACAAATTTAGAAGTAATTCAAATCCATGCATACAAAAGAACATCATAATCTACAAACTGCAGGTGAGAAACCACCATCCCGTCGGGCCAAACAACCAAACCTTTCACTAACCCCCTTCCATTGCCTCTTATCCAAATACAGTTCAAAACATACACTCGAGGATACATAAGAAACAAGATACAATGACCTTAATGTACCCCCTGGTAATCCGTACACGAGGATTTCGGAACGTAGTTCACTATTAACCATATTCCATGATCAAGCAATGCAGCAAACATAACAATTACAAAATATAATATCATTAATAACAATATTAAGCAAAACCAATATGCCACCCGCTTAACTAATACTAAACCACTAAGCTTCATCTGTCAAGCAAGTAGCAAAAAGCAAATATACATTACCTGGAGCAAGGTTTACAGTATGACAGCAAGAACATCTGACACTTGTAGCTCCGCGTGTGTACATTAACAATGTCCTACAGCCTCCACAATATAGTTGAGACATATCCATCCCTGCAGGAACATCAGTACGGTAAACATCCTAATATCAACTTAGAGTCTCACAACATGTAACTATCTAATTAGTTAAAGACACGAGATGTACGAACATTACATATAGGATAAGTTAAGTTACTTTAATAACGAGAACAGCGTTGGAGCTTACCAGGTGGAGGAACAGAGGTAATTGTGTTGCACAATGCACAACAAACATTGGTTGCCCCTCTAGGGTAAAGCAACATGCTCCTACAACCATTACACACAAGTTGACTCTGCATAGCTGCAAAAATTAAAACAACACCATCACCATAAAACCTTAACCAACCAAACCAAGATTCTCACACACACACACACACACACACGCACGCACGCAAAAAAAAAAAAATTTAGTCAACAATCTAATCTTGTAATTGAAACAAAAAGTGTGTCAGGCACAAGAAACTGTCAAACAATGAATTCAAACAAGAAAAAATAGCATAAAATCTGCGCCAAATTCCAACTACTATATTAGGCAAAACTTCAAATTCGGGCATCAAAACGAGTAATCTTAATCCAAATAAGAACAAAAAAATGATGACTTTTTTTGCAGACAAACGTACGATAATTCCCAAAATGTTGAATTTCCCAAAACGTATAATAAAACAAACCCAGAAGAAAAAAATGGAACAAATAAAAGAAAACAAAAAACAAAAACAAAGGATCTAACAATACCTGCGGCACCAGGACCGTGTTCTGCGACAAGCGATTCAGACAACGAAGTCAAACAAGAAAATAATTAAAAAAAAAAAACCTTTTTTTTTATTATTTTAAGAAGAAAACGTTGATATGGGGATAAAGGAAAAGAAATATGAAAGAGGGTTGAATTGTTGATTGTGATTGAATTGAATGAGAATTGGGAATAATTTGATTGTGTTGGAAAGAGAAAGAAGAAGATGAAGATTGAAGAAGAAAAGATAAAGCGAAGAAACCCTTTCTTCCTTCCTTGCGACTTCTTCTTCTTCTTCTTCTGCTACCAATATTTTATTTTCCTCGCATCTTCCTCTCTACTTCATCTTCATCTTTAAACACTCTTTCGAAATTTCTTTGGTCATTATTAAATTACTCCACATTTTTTTTTATCATATCCTAAATTATTATCAAATCAAAGGATTAATTAGTATTTTTGTTGGGTACAAAAATTGGTTTTATAACTATAATTTAATTCAGTTTAATGCCAAACTAATCATATAAAAATAAACAATTCTTGTTTTTGATAGATAGAATAATTAGTCTTCCTAGATATAATTCAGTAGATATGAACATTGTATTATATGCGTAGATGGCGGAGTTCGAACTTCAAATTCATCACTTATTGAATTTAAAGTAAAAATTTTGGTCATTACACTAATGGATCGAAAAAAACATAGAATAATTAATTTTTTTATTGATAAATTGAATAAAATGAATTCCCTCAGTTTTATTTTATTTTAATAAAATGGCCCGTTCGTGTCATTTAAGAGATATAAAAATTTAAAGAAAAATACTAACTAAAAATTTTGGTCATTACACTAATGGATCGAAAAAAACATAGAATAATTAATTTTTTTTATTGATAAATTGAATAAAATGAATTCCCTCAGTTTTATTTTATTTTAATAAAATGGCCCGTTCGTGTCATTTAAGAGATATAAAAATTTAAAGAAAAATACTAACAAGTGGGAAATTCGGGGTTTGAACCCCGGCCCCTGCACAAATTTTCTTTGGTAGCTACCAACCGAGCTACACAAATTACTAAATGCATTTATTATTATTTTCCTAAACATACTTCTAATTAATATTACTAACTAGTAACTTGTCTTGAAATATTAAAAGTTAAATTTAATACACATATAAACAAAGGATAATTTGGTAATATTAATACACAAAACAGACACATTAATTACACTATCAGTTTGTCTTAAAAAATGTGTAAAATGCAAATAATGCTTGCATACAACTAAGGGAGTAAAAACTATTTTTATCAATACTACAAAATTTACTTTAACTTCTCAAAAAAATTTCATTTATTTGCTTCATTAACTAGGGTCGCACTCCTAGACTTCTAATAGTTAGCATAGCTCAAATCTAAATCTCAAAAGTCTTTATTGTCTTTGGACTTACACCTAGACTTCATAATTTCATCTTAAATTTCTTTTACCGAAACAATATATTCCCTTCGGTCCTAAATATAAAAGAATAATTTTTTTTAGATTCATTGAATAATTCATGTATTTAGACTATACTCCCTCCGTCCCATTTTAATTGTGCCCTTGGCTCATTTCACACTTATTAAGAAAAAGTGTATAAGTGAAAAAGAGAAAAATGGGTTTGAGTGCCCTTATTAACTATTGGTGCATTCTTCTTTATCATAAATGCAAAGTAGAATATATTGAATTGGGAGTGGTGAAAGTAGTATTAATTAGTGTTATAATTGGAAAAAAGTAATTAATATTGTATTGAAGAGTGAAATGAGTCAATTTTTCTGGGACAATATTTTTTTGCAAATGGCTCAGTTATTATGGGACGGAGGGAGTAATATAAACTAAATACATCATTTATCCAATAAACCTTAAAAAAAATCTTCTCTTATATTTAGGACTGGAGGAAGTAATAATTAAAGTCAAATTTTTTATTGAATGAACAATAAATCATAAGTAGTTATGATTAAAAATATATAATAACTACTTGAGTTTAATAAAAAAAATCCGAGAGACCAAAAAATATTATCTAATGCACAAAATGTATCAAGGATAATTCTTAAAAAAATGATGTAGCAAGGATAAGTCCTCTCAAAAGAAATTTAGCAAGGATAAGTAAAACAATTACAAGTCAAAAAGCATGCAACCATGGCCAAATCCTAACAAAAAAAAAAACCATCATACAAGATAAAACAACTCCCAAAAAAGAATAAAAAAAAAAATCACTCAAGTCAAGGATCTCCAATGCATAAAAGGATGAGTCTATCACTATAAAGTTGAAACTTTAATACTACATCCGTTCCTAATTATAAGACCCTTTTTAAAAAAAAATGTCCCATTTTATAAAACTCATTTGTTATTTCCAACTACATTAATTATTTCTTTACATACATGCCCCTATTTATTATACATCTTTTTCATCAATCAGTAATAAATAGCATATGGAAAACATAAACCAACACTCTTTCTTAAGGATAAAATTGTAAAAATAATAGTGATTACAAACAACTTTAATACAAATATCCACTTTCTTAATTCCCGTGATTTTAGCAAAATGATCTTATATATAGGGACGGAGGTAGTATTTTGATATAGGTTTTGAACCGTCACCAAGGAGTTGAGATCATCTCCATTTATAAAAAGGGTTAATAGGTTTTTACCTCCCTATAATATAGGTCATTCCGGTTTCCCCCTTGTAAATTATTTTTTTTATTTACCCCCTGTAAAAAAAAAAAATTGTTTTGATTTACCCCCTAATAGGCCAAACAAAAACCAAAATTCTTGAAAAATAAAATAAAATTGGTTTTTGTTTGGCCTACTAAGGGGATAAATCAAAACGAAATTTTTTTACAGGGGGTAAATCAAAAAAAATTACAGGGGTAAAAACCGGAAATAACCTATATTACAGGGGGTAAAGACCTATTAACCCTTATAAAAATAAATGGAGATTCCATTATGAAAAAGATTGATACATAAAATAGGTGGTGGGTCCTATCATTAAATAGGTCATACCATCATTAATTATTTTAATATTTTTTTATGTCTTTATCTTTCTAAAGGGAAGAAATGGAGAAGAGTTTAATGGAGAGGTTCCTAGCTCGTCACCAAGACCACAATTTAATTGTTTCTACAATGTTATTCAAGACAAGCTTTTTATGTTTAAAGATAAAGGCATTGCGAGCTTTTCAAATAGTTTACACAAAAATCATCCAAATCGGCTGCAGTATGTTACGATGCACCTTTCAAGAAGAACATAACTCACTAAAATATTGAGCATGATCCAACACATTATTGGACACTGCACTACTAACACTCAACCAAGCAATTGTTAAATTCCGAACATAACAAAAAATTTACATTCTACAAATAAATGTTGAGAAGATTCAAGTAATCTGTAACCACTAACACGATATATGACTCGAGAGATTTTTTCACGACTTGCAAGATTATCCTTTGTAGAGAGTCTATCTCGCAGTAATCTTAACAAAACAAAAAAATAAAAAGAAACCTTCAACGAAATCAATTTATTCCATGTAAATTCATATAAAGGAGACCTATCAATTTTGAGATCGTATATCAACCCACAGGTAAGCCCTTCCGATTGAAAATTTACCATCATAAATAATGCATCCACCTCCACCATAGATCACCCCCTCTACATCATTCAACACCATATCAATCAACCGAACATTTTTTTTTCTTTCACTTTGCCGGCTATAAAGTCTTCTTAAGTGATTCTTTAATACCACACCCGCCATCCAAAAATCATGCCAAAAAAGAGAATCCCTTGAATACCCAATCACATTTTCTTAAAGTTTTGAGAACCAACTTACTTGGTAGTATGAAACTCATCTCCAATCCTATGAATATCTCTCCACTACACTGAATCTCTATCTGAACACGCAATCACACCATCATAATTAAAAGTTTGCACATCACAATGAGTTTAATTTTCATACACTATCAATATATACAACGTTAATAAATCGAAATTATTCATATATGTCTCTTTAAAAGTAGTTATGAACAAAGTCAAACAACTTTTATAATCCGATTGATCGACCATGTAAAAATCTTTTACACGTATGAATGATATACCGACTACTTTGTAAATTGATGAAAGTAAAAAATAATTTTATATCAAAGTGATCGAGTCACACAAGTCCTCACATATTTCTCACCAGTGGATAACAACCGACAGATTAGTTGGTTAGACAACCTGCTGAATTTACAGACAGAATCTACATTTAGCTTCTTAGACTTAACAACCGATATGGTTCATCAATATTTCTGTCTTCCATCTATAATAACGCATCCTTCAAGCGATTTGAACATAACATTTTCAAACTCCAATAAACTATACACTATCACAATGGCCTCAGGAAATGAAGAAAAAATAGAGTCTGGTTTCAATGTTGTTCCTGAGACCAAACCAAAGAAGGATTGGATCCTTTTGTCCCTTAGGGTGGTTGCATTTTTGGCCACTGTATCAGCTACACTTGTTATGTCACTCAACAAACAAACCAAAAGCTTTGTAGTTGCTACCATTGGTAGCACCCCAATTACAGTTCCTCTTACTGCCAAGTTTCAGCATACTCCAGCTTTTGTGTTAGTCCATAAAATCTCTCTAATTTAAACCTTTCTAACACTTCTGTATCTAAACATTTTCATTGAAAAATTAACTTAATAGTGATAATAATATTATTAGACATTTAATTTTCACCTTATGATTTAATTTGTGGTGAGAATACAGGTACTTTGTGGTAGCCAATGGAATTGTCAGTCTTCATAATTTGGTTATGATAGCAATGGATATATTAGGACTCAAATTTCATAACAAAGGGCTCCAACTTGCACTGATTGCAGTATTTGACACGGTACAAAATAAATGACACCTCTAATTGATCATTTAAGTTAAAATTACTAACATATGAGAACTGATTGATTATATTTTTTTGATTAATTGGGTGAATTAGATGGCTTTGGCTCTAGCATCAAGTGGAGATGGTGCAGCAACATTTATGTCAGAATTGGGAAGGAATGGTAATTCACATGCAAAATGGAATAAAATATGTGACAAATTTGAGTCCTATTGCAACAGAGGTGGTGGTGCCTTAATAGCTTCTTTCATTGGGCTCATTCTCCTACTCATTATTACAGTGATGTCCATCAACAAACTCCTCCAACTAAATCGCAATTAACACACTATTATTGCAGTTCCTTGATGCTAATAACTTGTAATACATCATTTGTGTACACATATATTTATTTTCTTGGCCGGTCATCACCCTATTTTAATTATGTACATCTACTTGTTTGAGTTTATTAAAAAAAAAAAAGTCTGGTTTTGGTTTATCATTATATTAAAATTGGAAATATTACTATGAACAAATATGGTTTTAATAGATCATACGGTGCACATGCACTTGGATTTCCTAAAAACAAGTTTTTTTTTTTCGTGATGTAAAAGAGATTGCATGTTTAAAGATGATGATATGAGAGTTCAAGTAAAAGAGATTGCTTGTTTAATGATGATGATATGAGAGTTCAATGGTGGAGATTAGAAACACGATTCCACATGTATAATTTTAAACTTTTTTCCCAAATACTTTTTTTTTCAACTTAAGAGGTGCAATATTAGAAACATGATTCCCGGCACAATATTATAAAATAAATAGTACATTATATCATTGGCCTAAAAAGAAAGAAGTGCACAAAATTACTTTTTATAAAAGTTTCGATGCAAAATTATGTATGCTTCTAAAATAAAAAAATCTAGATATAATCAGTCTGTCTAGTCTGGATTTGGCCAATGCCCAATCCTCATGACCTAGAATCCATGATCCGTAAGACATCCATCCATAGCTACAAATCACTTACACCGATGAAGAGCCACGATGCACAAAATATTATGCTTAGAGCAAATTTGAGTCCCTCGTATGATCATCTGATCGCCTGACCATCGCCATAATGGTCCACACTGATATCAGGTACACGTTCTCATTATGAGAAGTCAACTCAAAGCATTGAGACTTCATTGAGCGTTGAAATGTTTTTGCAGGTGCACCCCTCACATTGATGAAGGACAATCATCATCCGCCATGAGCCACCATAAAAGCTGCATCACACCTACTCCAGCCGACTCTTCTATTCTCCCACACAAATAGTAGTGTCGCATATGGGAATGAAGTTTTCACAACCTCTTTCCCCAAATCCTCTTTACATTCTGACTACTGCAAACAACGGTTGGAATTGGTACCAAAACTAAAACATCTTCACGATATCAGACGCTGACATGCATTGCAATGACAGAATCTTCATCATCACGCAAAACACGAGTGCTTGACTTTTCTTCATCACTAGTGATCATTTCTACGATGATCCCACAACAAACCTCCAAACCAACAGAGGGGCGTATGCCACACTACCTAATGATACACTCAAGTCATGTGAAGATCTATCCATGGAAGAGATAAACGACTCCACACAAATTAGGACCGGAGATCGTTTGGCAGATTTGTATCAACTGATACAACAACAATCGCATATGCTCGATGAGCAAAACCAACAATTGGCTAGGGTGGAAAACCTGCAAACTCTCCTGTCATCATCACACCAAATATAACAAGAGACGAAGAAATATTTTCATGATGATGACACCTCCAAAAACTGCAAACTTTATAGTCCCTCTCGTCACAACATTCATAAGCACAAAAATAAAGATAAAGAATGAACTGTTGAAGAAAGGAGATTTGTGACACCATAGAAATGTGGACATTTGTCCCACCATCACTTCGAACAACGCAAAGGTGCCAAAACAACAATTCACCTCCTCGGCATGACAGTGGTCACAGGAGAGGAGGGAGCAACTCCCGGCCTTAATATTTTTGGCAGTTTGGCTCGACCATGATCATCAACGAGGGACATCTATTAGGTTAGAATTCCATCGTCATTTCAATAAAGAGAAAACTCCATGCACTAAAGTGTTTGAGGGTCATCCTCATCAGATTAACCTAATCAAGGGACATGCCAGATAACCTCCACTAGCATTTTCTGATGAGGAGTTACTGATAAGTGCTCAAAAGTATTATAATTCATGTGTTAAAATAGGCAATTTAATGACTTGTTCTGCAAGTTATCTAAGGAAAAGCAATCATTTCTTGTTCATGATTGAGTTTGTAGAGTATTAGGGATGATTTTTATGCTGGATTGTGTTGGATTTTGGATGATTTTCACAGGTCAGAGGCTGCACGCTTGCAGAAGTGCATCACGCTTAAGCATCCTCAGCACGCTTAATTGTGCAAACCCAGAATTTTTATGAATGTTTGCTGACGAGCACGCTTAAGCGTGCCCCAAGCGTGCAAGCTTCTGAGCTGCCTGTTTCTGTGTTTTTACAATCTGTTTCACTTCCTTTAATTCCATATGTGTTCTAATTGCTTGTTATACTCTGTATATGGATTTTTCTTGTTGTTTTGCAGATGGCACCTAAACCCAAAACCAGTAACAAACGACCGAGAGCTTCCACTTCCGGTACTATTGAGCGGTCCATACCCATACCCATACCCCGGCATTTTGACCGAACCCGTTTCTCATCCGGGAAACATTGTTTGTGATTCAATGAGTTGAATAAGGGCACATGGCATGAAAAAGTTTTTACCATTAATCCGGCTGGCCAATATCCCCTTATCCTTAACATGATTACCAGTAGGAAGTGGGACATGCTTATGACCCCTGAAACCCGAATTAACCCTGACATTGTCAGAGAATTTTATGCAAATGCAATGCCCTTGTGTGAGAGACATGAGATGGATGCTCAGTTTACTTATACCACCATGGTCCGGGGGACCACTATCCGGTTTGACCGAGATACGATAAACACCTACCTTGGTGAACCCCTCGAGCTACCACCACCTGAGGATCCTACCATCCTATCCCTCTGTGAGTATGGCGAATTGGAGAGAGACCGTTCATACAACTTTACCCAGATAGCAAGAGACATACTTTTACCGGGTAGACGTTTCAATAGGGGGAAGAACAATGACCTAACCACAACCAACTTTAATGACATGACCCTTGAGGCTGGTGTCATTTTCCAGTTCCTGGTGCACAATGTCGTGCCCAAGAGTCATGTCAACACCACCCCTATGGCTGCTCTCCCTTTGCTATGGCACATTCTACAAGAAGGACAAGTGGATGTGGTCCGTGTCATATCCGACCAAATGAAACATGTAGCTTTGTGTGGATTCATTGGTAAAAATACTAAACTTTCTTTCCCAGGGTTCATAATGGGGCAAGTGAAGGACCAGGGTGCCCAGATTCCTGAGCCAAGAACTGAAAAGATCAAGGGAGTGGTTAATGATAGGTATATCTACAACCTTTCCCAAAAATTAGCTGGAGTAATACCACATGACCCTGAGCCTGCACCTGCGCAAGAGCCTGAGCAAGAGCCTGAGCAAGAGATACCACAGGAGGATGTACATCAGCATGATATGCCTCAGCATCCTGGCGCTTATGATTTTTCATCCCTTGCTGCTATGTTGACTCAGCAGGATCAGAGGCAGGAGCAGAGAGCTCGGCGACAGGAGCAGAGGGACTCCTCATTATGGATCAACAAGTTGCTATTTTCAAAAGTAACCAGGGGTTCTACCAGCATCTCTATGATGCTCACTTGGACCCGACCTATGCGATGATGACTCCCGCCCAGTATTACCAGTCTTGTATGTGGCCTGGGGACAGACCAGTCTACTCTGGAGGGGGTGGTGCTTTCGGAAGTCTTGTTGATGATGAGGAGATGACGGCTAATGTTCATGGTGTTGATGACATGGAGGATGATAGGGATGATATGGCGAACCATTGACCACAACTCGTGTTTTTAGTGATGCATTTATGCTTTTGCTTTTATCATTTGACTTTATACTTGTTAGTTTTTGTTTTTGCTTTGAATTTGGAACAATTTTAATGTTTTTAGTACTCTTACCTTTTGGAGCACGATTTGAAGTGCTCAGTATGTTGTTTCATTACTTTCGGTTATATTTCTTTTGGTTTAAATAACTTAGCTTGTTGTTTGTTCTTTACTAATGTGCCTTGGATGAAAATTTTGTCTAGTCTTGCTTTTGTTTCTCAAAGAAGAAAATTGCTCATGAACATTAATGTTTAAAGTGCTCGAAAGAGCCAAATTTTGAGCAAATTCAGGTGTGTGATAATGATAGGAATTGTGAGAAAGCGCAAAGCCAAGATATTGGTTTCCTGTTTTTCTAGGCATTAACTAAAAATTTGAAACTAGTACTTTGCACAAAACTTTTCTCATCTAGTTCTTCTCTTAAGCATGTTTACTCTTGAACCACTTAGTACTTAGCCAATAAAGTGAGGTAGCTTCAATTGTTCACTATATGCTGGAGACCAATAATCATTGTCTAATTTGTTTGCTTTATGTTAAATCTATTTACTGTTTTGAATTGTATGGAAGCATGGAAAGGATCAAGGCACTTTTTGAAATTGAGCTAACCAACTTGACCACATAAAACCTACCCATGAGAAGAGCGAGTATCTGATACCCTAATCTGAGCCAAATGAATCAAGTCCTCATACATGAACTGTCAATATTCATAAGCATAATGCTCATTGAATTTGCCTGAAATTTTTCAAAAATCCAGTTCATGTGTTTCAAAAACCCTAATTTGATATTTTTACTTTGTTGAACCCTTAACCTTTTTGTACTTTGTCCTTTGCCTTAGGATAGGGGAACATTCAATTAGAGTTGTTGTGTTTAAGTTGGGGAGAAAGGGAGGTTTATTATGTCAAGTATCATGGTGAATTGTTTAAATAACCTGACAACATTGAAGTGTATGTACATATTAGAAGTAGCAAAGTTTATAAATCTGAAAAAGAAAAGAAAAAGAAAAAGAAGAAAAAGAAAGAAAAATAAAAAATAGAATAAGTTGTCAAGGTTATTGTTTAGATTGTTAATCACCAAGGGTTTGTAATGATTGGTAGGGGAGGATATTGGTTTTAATTGTTGATACAAAGAATGTTCCTCTATGCTCGGCCTCTTGATTTCAATTACCCCACATATGACATTTCTTTTGTAGCCCGACCAAGTTATAACCTAGAAAGACCTTTTGATCCATGCTTTTGTGCTTTTTGAGATGATATTTGGATGGACTCATAACTTAATTAGAATGTTAGCTTGATTGTTGGATGTGTGTACATTACCCCTCATTCATTGTTTTACTTTGTTCATCTACTTACAAAGAAGTGTGTTAGGTGTGGTTCATAGATAATCATGTTTGTGACTTGAACTGTCTGAGAAGAATTTTATGCTTAGAACTTGTTTCACATTCATAGTTTGTGCTTGTATTAATTAGAGAACTTCATGCTTGCCTGCGCAATCACATTTGAATCACCACTTGAAATTTTTTTATGTTTGAACTATCTGGAACTTGTGAAAGATCTTGTCCAAAGCCTTGTAAGTTTCCTTTTTGAATCTTTTGTTTGAGGACAAACAAAAAGCTAAGTTGGGGAGAATTTGATAAGTGCTCAAAAGTATTATAATTCATGTGTTAAAATAGGCATTTTAGTGACTTGTTCTGCAAGTTATCTAAGGAAAAGCAATCATTTGTTGTAATTTCACCATTTATGCTTTATATGCCTAATTCTATCCCTCTTATGCAGGAAATGACAAGCAAGGAACAAGAAAGAAGCTCAAGAACCAAAGTCAGCACACTTAAGCGTCCAAAATGCCGAGAGCAACTTAATGCACGCTATTGGTACGCTTCTAGCACGCTTCCAAGATTCAAGCAGCACGCTTAAGCGACCTCAGCTCGCTTAAGCGTGCAAGTTCCAGTAGCCAACCTTCATGTACGCTGTCAGCACGCTTGTGGTACGCTTGTCAAAGAGTTAGCTATCACGCTTAAGTGACCTCAGCTCGCTTAAGCGTACAAAATGTCGAGAGCTCAGATTTGCACGCTAATAGAACGCTCCCAGCACGCTTGAGCGAACTGCTTCAGGTTGCAAGTGATAAGGCACACGTGGCTGCTTCCCATTGGCCAACGGAAGATTTCCAAGAGGCATGCTTAAGCGCCCTTGCACGCTTAAGCGTGCAGGAATGAATTCAACCCATATACATAGCTTTCTCTTCTCTTTCCAGCCATTCACTTACTGTTTTATTCATCTTTTCTGGTTTTCAGAGAGAGGTTAGGGCATTTTCTAGATAGAGAAACACAATGCAAGGTAGTTAGGAGTAGATTCAAGCCAAAATTTGTTGAGACATCATGGATCTTGTCATTGAATCTTCATCTCTTCTTCATCCTTTGCAAGGCTATCATAGACATATGTAGCCACATATACTCTTGAGGTTTTGAGGTATTTAAACAAGCTATTATGTAATCTTTTGATCATTTAATATATGGTTCTAGCTATTTATTCAATATTGTTGTTATTCTTGCATTTAATGTTTTATGAGATTTAAAATGATATGGACACATACTTTTGAATCTAGAAATAGAATAACAATCTATCTAAAGTTATCACTCTAGACATAGATGTTAATATTTGATAATCACTTTTAATCTAGAACTTAATACTTTTGGGTAATTTAATCGGTTGGGAAATCGTCGATTAAATTATACAATCGACTTTGTGATCGTTTAAATGTTTGGGAAATCGATGTTTAGACGATCCCTTAGAAATAACGATATCATTTGGACACGAATGATATTGTCGAGTGATTGTGATAATATCGTTTAAAAAGCTAGAATCTGTTAATCGATCGAGAGATTGCAGCTGTTACGCTTGGTTGATATCTCTGACCCCAAGCGAAATAGCCCTGCCTCGTCTCGTTTTACTTTTATGTCGAATAATTAAAAATAGCTTTACACAAACAAACAATTTATACCTAAACACTTAATGTGATAAATATTGTGAAAATGCATAAGATATACGCAACTCCATGTGGATACAATCCTATATATACTCACGTGTAAATAGTTTTATGAGATGTAAAAATCTTACATCAGTTACCTTGCATAATTTCAAACCATCACATCTCGCATTCTAGTCCGAGTATGATAGATAACTCTGAGGTTAGAAGGGTCCTAGACAACCAGTGCAACATATGTGATGTGTTATATGTTGACCCGTTCAAAAAATTACAGTTATTTATTAAAAATCTCACACATTATGTGGGATCCGACCTCTAGGGGTTTAAAGAGGTAACCACCCAGTCATGGGGATGCTCAGAACTCATAGCAACATTTGGTGAAAGACCGTCAAGATCCACTTCCTAGTGGTGGAATGTAAATCTATTTGCAAATGTCTCGTCGGGAGATTTACAATTGCTAAACTATGTGTGATACCTTCCACAACATATCTTAAAATAATGTACCATGTGCCAGACATCATTGTGGCTAATATCCGGGTGGATATAGAGTTTGCAATGAATTTTTTGATGGTTTCAACTAACCTCACTGAAGTAGAATGCTTGGAAGCTAAGTCATAAATGATATCTCTTCACAAGTGGAGGCGTAAAGAGATCAAGAAAAATGGGTAGCTCTGTAGATCCTACGAGATAAAAGCCCACCCTTAGGTAAAAAGAAAGGCCTAAGAGCTCATATTTGTTTCTTTTCTTTAATTTTTCTTTTAAGAACACTCTTGGTGTTGGTCTAGATCGTAGGTGTCTATTGACAGAACCATTGATTGAAATTTCAAAAGATAAAATAATAAATGATTTCACCGTAAAAATTCTTATTTCCATACTAACATTTCTTGATAATGCCAAACAAGGTCATGTTCCTCCTACATGCATGACAACGGGGCGAGGCCAATAAATGGGACGAGACCGATATAAGCATCCGTCGCACCCGCACCAACCCTCGTACTAAAAAACCGAGTTTTCCCCGCACCCGCACCCGCACCCATTCCCAGTTAAATTGATATTTCATGTTAAATTCAGGGTGGAGGTGACCGGGTTCGAGCGTGGGCGGACTCTATTTCCATGCCTCCCCTCGTATCAGATATTTTTTTTGCAAATAATTACCATTTATATCTCATTTAAAACACGGATGACAACTTTTTCCGTGGGCTTGTATCACAATGACAAATGGATGAACTATTTTTTATATTGTTTGATGAAGTGTTGGGTCTCAAATGGATGGACTATTTTTTTCTTTCTTGTATATAGTTTTCCCATTTAAAACATTTTTATTCACTTTTCAAAAAGGCTCATTAATTGTTAGAGGGACATATCTATCCCTTATTTAAGCTCATAAAAGTTATAAGAAAGTCAAGAGAGTAAGAAAATCACATAATATCCTAAAATTTCATACAATTCATCTAAGGTTTGTTTCCTCTCGCTCTCACTTAAAATTATGTTGCTCTAAAACTTCTTTTACAAATTTAGTTCATGCAAGTAGATCTCACCATTTCAGTGATGAGTGATCATAGATCTATGGTTGAATTTTATTTTATTATCATCTAATATGATTATGTTTTTAAACTTACAGAAATATCTATTGTCACGGTGTTCATCGTCGCTCGTGAGATTTGCAGATAAAGAGAGATCGCCGTGGAAAAATACGAGAGTAAAGGTACGCTATTTTTTTTTATTAACTTTAATATTTTTTTGTCTTCAAAAAAGTCATCATATTCATAGATATTTAATTCTCATGCGGATCTTGAATGACTTAAACATGAAAAAGGTCAAAACTTTTTTTATTCTACAATTGTTTATCAAAGTACAAACATGTCGAGTTGATGGGTCCAGTTTTTTTATGACAATGAAAATAAAATGAGAGAGTATATGAGAAGTGAAAATGAGATACTAAAATCCGTTAAGAAAAGAGATTTTTTATTTATTTATCTCAATAAATTAAAGAAAGAAATAGAAGAGAGTGTAAAAGGTGAAAATGATAGGGAAGAAGAGTTTTTTTTTTCCTTCCTTACTTGGTTCAACAAAGAAAATAGAGAAGAAAAAAAAAGTTAGAGATGAGTCTCAACTTTAATCTTTTCCGATCTATCATGCGAAAAATCGTGTGTGTGAAGAGAAAGTCTAAAAAATGACAAACATGCCATTTTTGTGATCGAATTGGCCTTTCAAACCCTTGAAATTTCTTTCTCACTGAAATAAGAATCTTCCTCAATTTCGTGAGATCATCTTCACCATATTTCGAAACTCACATTATCCATAACTCTTTACCATTCTTAAACTTAATACTCTTTACTTTAATCTATCTCATGTGATAGTTTAATTAAGTAATTCAAACCTCATGTTGAACACATTTGGAGTCCAAATAGAGAAAGCATTAAATTCTTCTTTTCCAAAACTAGAGAAGTTTCGTGAATCCCTAGGAGAACAATGAATATTTAATGTAGGAGTTTATATTTTCTCTGTTTATTTATCCTCCATTTACCGTCAATTCTTTTAGAGATACACACACAAAAGATTAACGAGACTCTTAATGAGGTCCACTTATTAAAGTGAATTCTACTAATCTATCATGTGTGTTTTTCTCTCTTGTAAATTAACCATAAAAAAGTAGCGATCAATGAAGTGATATTGATTACTACTTTTATCTTTTAAAAAAAAAAATCAACATAAGGGTATTTTTGTCTTAATCCTCTACAACCATATCTTTTCATTTTGTTTTTATATCAAATTTAACGGGGGAAGCAATTGTTTTGTCTTTATTTTCTCATCCTCAAGTCTCTTTTCTATCTATTTTCTTACTTTTCATTTCCTTTTATCATCTTTGTGTCCAAAATTATTTTTCTTTTATCATCCAAGACAATTTTATTGAGGCCTACTTGACTTAAAAATACTTTGGTCATGTTGAAATTTCAATATAATTACATAAAATTTAGAGAATTATTAATAGTAAATTATAAATTTTCTTAATGTGCTAGTGTTTAGAATTATAAATAAGGAAATATGTATTTTTTTCCCAATAAAATAAGTAAATATGTATTTTGATAATTGAAATTGTGATGGTTGATAAAGTTAATCATTCAAATTTTGTAAATTGGTAGAACATGCCTCAAATAATTTCTTTTTGATTGATAATGTTTCATATTAATTACTATTCTTACATGGAATGACTTGTCATATGTTAAGTGCATATGTGATCTTCTGCGTAAGCGTCACCTATTGCCACCTAATAAGGACAATTTTCTCTAAAAAAACGTAGGAATTTAAAATGGAATTCACTTCAAAATAATTGCACCATTTCAAAATCAAAGGCTTTTATTTATATCATTATCCACAACTACGAGTAACTTGATAAGCTTATACACAATAAACTGAAAACCTTTTGAAGTGTAACTGCAGAGTGTAACTGAATTTATTTTCAAGAGCTACTTTTCCAGCTACATAATTTATTCTCAATTTTTTTATATGCAGCTATGAATACCTTTTGTTCAATAGAAGCTATCAAAACTTGTTTTTTTGGGCAAAGAAGCTATCAACACTTATTATTTGTTGCGCCAATCTTAACCCGACCACACTCCAACCAGATTGTTAATATTTTGTTTTTACAAGAGATTGTTAATATGTTATTACTAGTTATTTCTTTTAAAAAAAATGTTATTACTAGTTATCAAAATTTATATAAAAATAAATAAAGTTTGTAAAAGTTTATGTGAACATAACTCAGTTTTTAGGTCGGAGTTCGAACTCCAGATACCCCATTTATTCACCTTATAAAGTGAATTCTAAACACTAGACTATATGACAGAAAAAATAAAGTTTGTAAAAAAGTAATTTAATAAAAAATTATTTTCAATTATAATAGAGATATAAAATACGGACACAGAATTTATTTATTTATTTTTGGTAAAATATATCTAATATTTTAACTTTTAATATGTCAAAAGTTAGTCAAGTTAATAAAAAATATTCTTAATACACAAATTATCTTTTTTTAATAAATTATTAATAAAGATAGACGATTAATCTCTTTCAAAATTATTATATATGTCACAAAATTCATAAAGAAAACAAAACCTTAAAAGAAAAGAAGACAAAATAAAAACATGAATAAATTTAAAACCTTTTTTAAGAGGAAATAAATTTAAAACTTTTCCTTCAAAAAAAAAAAAAAATTAAAACTTTGTTTCACGCCCGCAAAATATCGTTAACGGTTTTGCCACTGTGGCGGGCCACAATGGAAGGACCAACAAAAATATTATGCTTGCTTTGGGTACTTCAGACTGACAGACGAAGCAAAGTTTCAACCACTGAAGTTGCTCTTAGCCGCTTTCACGACCATTTTTTTTGTGTGTGTCGGTTCTCTTATAATAATAGTAATAATAATAAAACATATCTTTTGCATACTTTTTTTCATCAAATCTTTTACACAGTTGTTTTTTTTTTTCTTCACCTGCCACCTCGTATCCTTCTCATTATTTTCAATGAATTATTAATTTAATTCTGTTTCCTGTTCCACCTGTCAAAATATATTGCACCATCCTTCAAAAAAAATATATTGCACTTTTTGGCCAAGGCCATTATATATATTTTTTGTTTCCATATTTATATTATAAATACTCTCTATAACTAATTGATTTTGGCATTTAGAGTCCAAGATTTGTAAGATTATACTCTTTTGCAATTTACACAACTTGTTATTGGGTTTGACACATTGATTGGTATACATGCATAGTTACATACACAGGTAGATATAATATCAATATATATTCATCATATTATATACATGCAATTCAATTTGTCTTTCGGTTTTGATTTTATTTGTACGCAATTGCTGTGTGAAAATTCAGAACGTGGAAAACAGCACTCTACTCTCAAAGAGCTTTGCTGCATTAAGTACGTTCTTGTTTTGCATATGTTTGCTTTTTGGTTTTTAGCACTTTTTAAGGTTTGTTTTGTGGATTATTTAATAGGACTAATGATGATGTTAGTTACAATTGTCTTTGTTTGTGTTTCAGGGAACAATAACTTGCTCAATTTGTGTCTATTCACAATTTTGCATTGAATGAAACAGTTGAAATTGGATGCATATTATCACGCCAAAGAGGTTGGTTTTTTTGTACTTGGTTGGTACTGTTAAACCTTAAACAATGTTTTATGAATTTATATTTCTAGAGTGTTATTTGTATCCTTTGTTTTTAATTGATCACACATCAAATTTTTAGATCTTATCAATGTTGATGGAATTGAAAATTTATTGTTACTATCGTGCATATTTTTTTTGTCTTTTTTCATTCTTGCTTAAGACACTTTGATTGTGTTTTCTCTTGGAAGAGCTATTGTTGAGTGATGTGTCATATTTTTGGATTAGCTATTGTGCTGAATTTATGATTTTTTCTAGGCCTATAATGGTTTATAATTTTTTGCTTTCTTGAGGTTTGAAAAGATCTAAAATTTCTGACCTAGGTGGTGGTGATTAGTATTGCCTTTGTTTTGGTTTTTGGAATAGCCTATGTTTGGCATTGGTATGGTCTAATTCTTTGATCATCTCATTTTTGTACCGCTTTTTTCTATGATCCGCGATAAACAACCCTAATTCTGCCCCTCTTAACCCTCTTATTACTCATTGGCAACACGTCTAGTTTCTCTAGTTATCCCAACTCTCTCTAACTAACTGTAACTCCTTATTTCTCTAATCTATCGGGTCGACTAAATGGGCGGAGTTGCCTAACAAATAAGCACATAAAGGGCACTTAAGTTGTGTAACCGGTAGAATTTTAGATGCCCTAAGTTCATGATTGTATCCCCATTTTGTATATATACTAGAAACTCCAAAAGTTGGCAACTTGTTGTTGAGTGTATTTTAGTGCATTCCCACTTCTAACCATTTACATTTCAATCTCTTTGAAATTAAGCTATTACAGTGTTTGTATCATGCATCCTTTTGTTGTTTGAGCTGTAGTAACATTAATGACATACTCTAGTAGATTTAATGTTTATTTCATGTCTATTTCTTCATTCAGTTGGCAAATTAGCATTCTTGTGCGTGACATTTTGCAGGATAATCCTTTTAGGCACGAAACAAACATGGAAAATACACTTGAATCTTCCATCAATCCACAACACAAAAAGGTATTTACTATGTTCTACCGTGTTGAGCACGTGTCTTGTTATACACTTATACTCATTGAAGTCATGAACTAAATTATGTTTTACGAACATTTTTCCTATAAATATATGTTTAGATATTCAAACGAAAAAGATTTTGAAATTGAAAGTAACATGGTTATATATACTGTTGCCATGCCGCAGATATCATCCAGATGGGATCCAGTCGAAGCATGTCGGCCTATAATCGGTGAAACACCTGTGTTTTATCCAACGTTTGAGGTACCTCTTAATTATCACTATCATGTACTATAGATTTTGGCGGTGGTAACACTGTTCTGTGAATCAATTTTAATTTTACTCTTCTCATTAGGAGTTTGAAGATACGCTTGGTTACCTAGCTAAGATACGTCCCTTAGCTGAACCATATGGCATATGTAAAATTGTCCCTCCAGCATGCTGGGCTCCACCTTGCCCTCTTAAGGAGAAAGAGATATGGGAAAATGCTAAATTTCCGACCCGTATTCAGCAAGTTGATTTGCTTCAGAACCGAGAGCCGATGAGGAAGAAAAGTAGGGCAAGGAAACGAAAACGTGGAAAGCAGTCAAAGATGGGAACGTGTAATAGGAGAACTGGAAATTCATGTTCTGAAGCTAATGCTACTTCTGAATCTGATGATAAGTTTGGATTCCAATCAGGGCCAGACTTCACACTTAAAGAATTTCAGCAATATGGAAATTCTTTTAAAGATTGCTACTTCGGGTTGAGTGATGCCAAAGATGGTAAAGGTAGTGATAATAATCACCACGAGAGACGGGAACCGTCTTTGGAGGATATTGAAGGTGAATACTGGCGAATAATAGAGAAACCGACTGATGAGGTCGAGGTAATATTGTATTGACAACATCGTTTGTTGGTTTTCAATGTAACGTGTTTAAGAAAAAAGTTTATATATTACTATATGATTTTTGTAGGTGTATTATGGAGCTGACTTGGAAACTGGAGCACTTGGAAGTGGTTTTCCTAAGACATCATCCTTAACCGAGAGTGATTCAGATTTGTATGCTATGTCTGGCTGGAATTTGAATAACTTTGCACGACTTCCAGGTTCTGCATTATGTTTTGAAGGAAGTGACATCTCAGGGGTTTTAGTTCCATGGCTGTATGTTGGAATGTGCTTTTCCTCATTTTGCTGGGTATGTAGTGAGAATTAATTTTTTGTTAGTCTTATTTATATGAATGAAAAAAAAAAAATTATGGCGTAAAAAACAATATCACTGATTTTTATTTCTTTTCAGTTTGCATGTCTTCCTGTAGAGTTATATGTTATTTTTCAAGAAAGCTAAGTTGACAATTTTAAGGCTTGCTACCTTGCTCATTGATAAAAAGTTATAATCTAATTAAAGGTCAATGTGGAAAATAAATAGCTCGAACTACTTTAGACTAGAGAGAGACTGCTACCAACGCGAACATCAAATGATTTCTAATATTATAGAATTCTCAGTGTGTAAGCACTCATAATATTTAAGGTTTCACTGCTTGTGTTGATTTGTTTGGAATGTTGACATATAACATAAGAAATAATATCTTGAACTTTGCATTACTTTTGTTTCAAATCTTTATACTTTCCTATAAAGACTAATTAACACCGTGTTCTCATTCCCTGCTCCTTGGAACAGCATGTTGAAGATCATCACCTCTATTCACTTAATTATTTGCACTGGGGTGACCCAAAAGTATGGTATGGTGTACCTGGGAGCCATGCTTCAGCTATAGAAGATGCAATGAGGAAACATTTGCCTGATTTGTTTGAAGAGCAGCCAAATCTACTCAACGAGTTGGTATGATCCTTGTACTTTCCTCATTGCTGCTATTTTTTGGTTTCTTTTGTGCACTTTATCGTTTCCATGTACATAATTCGTGAACAAAGAGACATAGTTGATGCATAATGTATATTTTGTAGGCAGTTGCACTTATGAAAGTTAATTAAAAAACCAAAATCACGATGACATTTGGAATGTTCAAATTTTATATATCTTGATAAGTCTTTCCTTATTTTATATATCTTCTGATTGTAGTGGTTATGATCGCATCTTTGAACAGGTGACTCAGTTCTCTCCTTCAATACTCAAGTCTGAGGAGGTTCCTGTGTATCGAACTGTCCAGCATTCTGGGGAATTTGTTATCACGTTTCCAAGGGCATACCACTGTGGCTTCAGCAGTGGCTTCAATTGTGCAGAGGCTGTGAATGTGGCTCCATATGATTGGTTTATGCATGGTCAGAACGCTGCAGAGATTTACAGTCTACAGTGCCGTAAGACATCCTTGTCCCATGATAAGTTGTTATTTGGATCTGCTAAGGAAGCTGTACATGGCCTTTCAGAGACAACTCTTCATGGAAAAGAAAATCTAAAATGTTTAAATTGGAGAAATGCTTGTGGGAAAGATGGTGTTCTTACCAATGCAGTTAAGGTAATGATTTTTGTGTGCCCTCTCCTCTTTGATTTGAACCCCTTTCATATATTTAGAAAAATCCGTAAAACTTTGGATGGTATTTATTATTTGATTTTATTTACCTTTTTTTTTTTTTTTTATATATATTTTTGTGTAATTATCCTTACTTTTGACAGACAAGGATAATGATGGAAAAAGAGAGGCTTGAATGGCTTCCGGATCATTTAAAGATGCTGAAGATGGACAATGACTTCGATTCGGTTGAGGAAAGGGAATGTTACTATTGCTTCTATGACTTGCACCTCTCTGCTGTTGGTTGCGAGTGCTTTCCTGACAACTATTCTTGTCTTAGACATTTCAAGTTGTTTTGCTCATGTGAAATGGATAAAAGATTTGTTCTGGTTCGTTATACAATAGATGAGCTAAGTACATTGGTTGAAGCATTAGAAGGAAAACCACGTGCAATAGAAGCGTGGGAAACTAGAAACATTGGAGTTGTTTCTGCTAGTGTTGAGGATGCTTGCATGCACGAACAAGATATGGAGAGAGTCATGTGCAAAACTGAGAATTACAAAGAAGGGAAAAGATCGCCTTCTTGTACAGGAACTAATGAGAGGTTAAATTCAAATTTACCTAGCAGTCCTCACAGTCACATTTCTTCAGAGTTGGTCCATTCAGAGTCTCATCATGAAACTTCTCGTACACCTTATGTGGATCTGACTGGTGATATGGACAACTTGAATGATACTATGTTGGTCATGGACAATAAAGTTAAGGAGGATAAGGGAAGTTCTTTGTATTTGAATATTGGTGATATCTCTGATAAACCTGCAAATTCTTTGCTAAATATAGCCGAAATCCGTCACAATAAGTGTGTTCCATATGCGGAAAAAGTTACTAGTGCAGAGATCAGAAAAGAACGAGACAACATAGAACTTAGTGCTGGTGGTATTTCTGTCTTGGAAAATGAACCTTCACCATGTCCAACTAATGTTCGAAATTCCGGTACACTTGATGGTTGTAAATTGTTTGGTGTCAATCTGCAAATGCACTCAGATTTAGGACAGAAACTTAATAGTATGCTTGAAACGGGAGTTCTAGACACCTCCAATACAAGTATATCTTTGACAAACCAAAGCTCCCCAATGAAAAAGTTTAGTATTTCGGCTGAGCTTGTTAGTTTGGGATCTGTTGTGTATGGAAAACATTGGTGCAGTAAGCATGCAATATATCCAAAAGGTACGCTTTCTGTAACATCTTTTCCGGTCTTAGATTGTTCTTTTATTTTTTTTTATTTTTGAGTTTAACTTTTCTTTTTCTTTTGGTGAAATTATGAAGGATTCAAGAGTCGTGTAAAGTTCTTTAGCATTCTTGATCCATCAAGCATCTGTAACTATGTTTGTGAAGTCATTCCTGCTGGATTTCTTGGCCCTTTTTTCAGGGTATCATTCCTGACCTTGTTTCTGTTTTAAGCTCAAAATCATATTGACATGTTTCTGTTACTAGATATATGTTATTTGCATTGACTTGTATTGCGATTGAAGTATATTTCTTTCTCTTTCAATAAAAAATATATTCCAGGTTACTTTGGAAGAACACCCCAACGAGGTTTTCACAAACACCTCAGCAGATAAGTGCTGGGAATCTGTTATTGATAGACTAAACTATGAAATAAATAAGCGCAAGAGTCTCGGTGAACTAGACATGCCTCCCTTGGAGCTACTGCACAACATCAATGGTCATAAAATGTTTGGATTCCTTTCGCCATCCATTATTCAGGTAATGCAAACTCGCAAAATCTTTAAGATGTTAATGTCCTTTTTTAGCTTACACCTAACATTAGTACCATAGACGTATATATTATAAGTTTTGATGTTTCTAATCCATTATGATAAACTGTTTCAGTCCATTGAAGCTCAAGATCCCAGTCATGAATGTGTAGGGTACTGGAATCACAAACAAGTTAATTCTGGATCTTCAGGCAAAGCCATTGATGACTCTAAGTTAACTTGTGGTTCAAGTAATAGCTCTCTAGGTGACTCGAGGACCAAACTTTTTGGTGTCGATTTGATAAAGCTGGAGGAGGATGACATAGGAGAAAGTTCTCATTCGTTTGAAGAGATGAAGTTGATTCTAGAAAGATTCCTGAAAAAGGGAAGTCCTGACGAGTTACGAGCAATGCGTCAGTTATTCAGTTCTGATGCACAATTGACTCAGTGGAGACCTGCGCTGAAAGTGCTGATAGAGAAAATCCAGAAAGATTGTGAATAAAACAAGAATAAGATCTCAATTACATTGGAATCTAAATAAATGGTCATATTTCAATTTAGTCATTAGTTGTGTCCATTCTTGCAGAGACAAAATACTGCTACTTGAGATGGATGCCATTGGACCCATTTGTATGTGCTATAATGTCATTGATATAGTCCAACTTTCCTTATAATTATATACATCTGTTGGTCGGATTATTAGTTTTTGCACCTTTCATCTTTAGTGATCTGATCTGCATCCTCATTAAATTTTTAAAAACAAAGGTTGCTTTATATTTTCTTTTTATAGGCTAGAAATTCATTTATAAAAGAAGAAAAAAATTTGGATAAACAGAAACCTATCCCAGTAGAATAAGGATTCAGTCATCTACTTATTTCATAATCATATTTTGCATGAGCTGTTAATAAACAAAATTTTACTACTTATTTCACAATCATAGTTTGCCCCTTTCAAAGAACTTTTAGGGTCTGTTTGGGAGGAGGATTTGGAAGGCTAGGTGAACTATATTTTAATATATATTTGAGATTTAAGAAAAGAAAAGAAATAATATCATGATATATGTATATATTATCATATAACAATTCAATCACACTTATGCTGTGAGGATTTTGATATTTTTGGGGCTAGTGCTTGCCAACCAACAACTAGTAACAAATATAATGTTTAAGCGGGAGTTCTTAACAAGTTAAAAAGTAAGATTCCAACATGTTCGTCCAAGAAACAAGTCAATGTTTGTCCCATTCCTCAATATGTAATGAAAATTAACAGTGTCAATTTCGTCTACGAGTACACCGACATGGGACCCTTTCGTGTGATTTTAATGCTGCAAAAAGTACGTTTTTGATAAAAAGACTTTAAAAGCACTACAATAAACTTGAAGTGCAAGGTTTTGAAAAAAAAATGTGGTGTGCAAGGAAACTTAAAATGTTAAAAGTAGAGTGCATGAAAAGTAAAAAAATTGAAAGTAAAATATAAAGGAAAGCAAAGTGCTTTTAAAGTAAATGACTTGAAAATTAAACAAAGAAAAGAAAAAATGGCATACTTAATCATGTACAAATAATCGATGATCATTTATGTGTTAGATGGGATTTTTGAATGCATTAAGCAACTATTATTACAATTCCCCAAGAGCCCTATTTATAGAAAAATATGATATCTTCCACAGGCATGCATGTTTGCCACATGTCCCAAGCAACTGTTATTACAATGCCCCAAGAGCCCTATTCATCAACTTTATTGATTATGGGATGTTTGGTTATCTTTTGCTTCAATTCTATGTATATTGAGACTTGGAAAATGTCTTCTCCCAAAAATAAACATAAATGCTTTATATAAATATGAACATTGCTGACGAATTCATTCATAAAATGGGGTTTCCAATCTTTTCCTTCCTATAAATAGAGATAAGTAGAAAGAAAAAGAGGGTTGTGGGGACAAGGGATTAAAGAAGCTTAAGAATATTGAAGATCAAGTAAGATCATTTTCGTCCAGTGGTTCCTCTTCCTCTTTGGTAGTGTCAGCCTTCAATGCATTCACATCTCCCATAGGCAATTTTCTTGCAAGCCTAATTATCTGCAGAGATTTTGCTAATAGTTGAGTCCACATCAATGAAAGTAATATTAGTCATTTTAAAGCAAGTGATAATCATTTTCCATAATTAAGATTACATCACTAACTCTGTTTGGATTGACGGAGCAGAACGGAGCGGAGCGGAATGGAACAGAACGGAATGGAGTGAAATGGAGCGGAACGGAACAGATATTCCATTCCACCGTTTGGAAATTCTATGATGTAACGGAACAATGTTTCCATTCCATTGTTTGGAAAGTGGACGGAATAAAACAAATTATAGTTTTTATTCCATTTTTACCCCTATTTAAAACCACTATTATTATGTAATATATCATTACTAAAAAATTTATCTACTTTGTAACCAAAAAAAATTATCTTCTTTAATAATTCAACCACCCAAACAAAAGCTCCTAGATCATCCCAAAGAGGAACTCGTAGGAATTGCAGTCACCAAAAATTAATTGCACTCACCTCACCTCCATGAGAATAACAATGGAATAAGAAAGCAAGACAAAGGTCCACTACATATACAAACAATGCACGAAAATAAGAACTCAAACTCGTTGTGTATAGAAAGCAAGAAAAATAACTCAAACTCGCTGGGTATACAAAGCAAAGAATAAGAAAAAAAGGTCCACTACATATACAGAGAAATGCACGAACATAAAAGCAAAGAAGAAAAAAAGTAAGCATGCAAATATGTACAAGAAGAAAGACACACACTGATTGAAAAAATGAAGTATTTGAGAGGAAGAGGAAACAATAATGATAAAATAAAATAAGGGTAAAAGGGTAATATTTAAGTTATGGTGCTCCATTCCATTGCATACACCCCAAATTGGGGGGAATGGAAAATTGAAGGATTGGATGGTATGGGATGGAATGGGTTCCATTGTATTCCATTCCACTCCATTCACTTTTTGCTAATCCAAACAATGGAACATAATTAGTTACCACTCCATTCCATTCCATTCCATCACATACCATCAATCCAAACACAGAGGCTCTGTTTGGATAGCTTAAATTTAACGGAGCGGAATGGAGCGGAACGGAACGGAATGGAGCGGAACGGAATGGAACGGAATAAAAATACCATTCCATTGTTTGGATATTTTATGACGGAATGGAACTAATTTTCCATTCCATTGTTTGGGAAGTCGACGGAACGGAATGAGTTATAACTTTTTATTCCAATTTTACCCTTTTATGTAAAAATAAAAAAAAATAAAAAATAGTAACATTATTGACTAGTTGAACAGAATTAAGGACAAGAAACTTGAAGATTATCCAAATCTGTATCCTCGCATGAACTCAGTACAATAGTAACATTATATATGAACCCTCCAAATTGTTTCAAAGTCAGCAGAACATCTTCCTGGGACACCATCTCGTTTCAAAGTCAACGAGATGCTTCTTCCAAATTGCAGCTTCAGGACTTTCAAAGGAAAGAAGGGAACCTGGGAGTGAAAGCATATTATTTAAGTTCCATCCAGATTTCAAATATTCAGGATAAGTGCATGCCTTCAGAGGATCAGAAATCTCTGGAATTGGAAATCCACTGCTAAAATCTCCAGAGTCCAAAGTGTCACAGCAGAGAACCTCAATTTCATCAGTTGGATTTTGAGCAATTCGTCCGTATTCACCCTCAATATTCTCAACAGATGGAAAGAAGAGGGTAAACAAGTCATTTTAAAAATTGAAGGAGTGGTTCCATCCCATACCTCCCGATTTGGGGGGAATAAAAATTGAGGAAAGTAATGGAATAGGATGGAATACATACCACCATGTACCATTCCATTCCATCATTATTTTTCAAACCCAAACAATGGAATGGTATATTATTTAATCACATTCCATTCCATTCCATCCCACACCATCAATCCAAACATAGCCTTAGGCTCTGTTTGGATAACCTAAAACTAACGGAGCGGAACGGAATGGAGCGGAATGGAGCGGAATGGAATGGAACGGAGTGGAACAAAGATTCCATTCCATTGTTTGGATTTTATACGACGGAATGGAACTAATTTACCACTCCATTGTTTGGAAAGTGGACGGAATGGAATTAGTTATAATTTTTTTATTCCATTTTTACCCTTTGCTTAGAAAACTTCACTATGTTGAATTTGTAACTCAATTCAATCAATATGTGATTATTTTGATATTGTTCATAAGTACCACAAGAATAAACATTAGCAGCTTAAATTTTGGTTATGTATAATTTGCAACTAGTGTATTTTCCTTTGGCATATTAAACCAAACAATAATAATATAGAAAAGTTATAGTAGATATTTCTGCATATTTCAAAGGTAAGACAGAAAGAGATGGTTATACTCCATAATAAAAGCTGCCAGAAAAGAATGGTGCCCACTAAAAATCATATAATCAATTTCAACCCTGCCCTAAAATTTCTGTTCACCCAGTTTTTCTTTCAAGAATAAGATTTCTACATCACAAATTATTATTTACATAATAAAATAATAACTTCAGGCTGATGCAGAAAACTTTGAAAGCAATAAAAAAAACCTTCCATAACAGCTAAAACAAACACAACATAAGCCTATAACAGAATCAATAAAAAAAAAAAAGACACCTTCATTATTGCATCATATCATATGATAAAAAACAAAACACTATACTAGCTCCATTTTCTTCAAATGTAAATGTAACTTCTGCTACCAATGTGGAAAGAAATGGAAGCATGGGCATTTATGCAAAGAGAGAAAATATTGATTATTCCCCTATTTTAGAGCTAACAGTAGCAGATTTCAAATTTTGACTAACAGAGAAAAGTAATGAACCTTTACAATACCATCATTCATGAGTACATTGATTATATATATAATCAAAAAACAACAAAAAATATCTTCCACTTTATAGCACCAGGATGACAATAATAATTAACTACCAAAACAATTGTCATCAAACTATCAATATGTCCATAAGTCATCAAACTGTCACAAGCAAAAAAAAAAGTCAAATATAGGCCCATTGTAGTTGACAATACTATTCTTCAAGGACTCCACAATACCTGCAAATTTTCATATACTCATACTCAATTTCAGTTGATAAAACTCATAAAATTGCATAAAAGTGATAAATAAATATATTACCATTAATAAAAAGGATAGTCGGGCACAATGAGATGTAACATTTCCTTGCGGTTATCAATTGGAATTCCATTAAAAGCTTTCAATGCATCAGCATTCTTAACAAGGTACATGTATACTTTAGGCAAGGAAGCTGGGTCAACACCAATTTCGACTAATTCAGCCCAAATATCTCCACCATTAGCACTCTTACTCTGTTTGACCAATTCCTCTGAGCTCATTTTAAACACCTCAACCATTGTCTTTAAAGTCTTAGAAATTTCTCTCATGCTTGTATCATCTTCAACAACCTTTTTTGCTCCAACAGTCACCACTCATTTCTCTTTATTGGTTCAAAAAGATGGGATTGACAGGTATTACATCTCCAAATCATTTTTTAGTTAAATAAATGATTTTAGCATATTTTCAGTTTTTTATTTTTATTGATTTTTTATTTTTAACGAGACATTGATTTCCCGTTTTCATGCGGCGTTTTTCTTAATTTATGTTTTGATACGGTGTTCATTTATTTCAAATTGAAAGAATAATTTTAATTCAATGTATCTCAATAAATGATGTTGGTTATTTTATGCTATTAATCTGAATGTTCTAAGTTTGTTCGCATATTCATTATTTTCTTTTACAGGGGTTCTATCAATTTGAATGAATTCATACCTCTTTTAATAATAAAAAAATGTTTATTTTCCCAATTGATGCTATCTTAGAATACTATATTTTCTATCTTACTATAGTGATGGACATATTCTCAAATAAACACACACAAAGTGAAAATGTGGCGACCTAATTCCAACGTCAGATTCCATATAAAATATCCTCACGGTCAAACTATTAGGATGTTTGCAAAACTATATTAAATACTTCTTCCGTCCCAAAATGTAAGGAAAAAAACTCATTTTCTTTGTTCTAAAATGTAAGTAAAAAAGACAAACTTTTATCCTATTTAATCTTGTTTTTTTAAAAAAACCATCTTTTCCTAGAAAAACTTTAGTTTATTGTCATGAAATTAAATGCAAATTACATTCAATTTTCTCTCTCATCCATTTTCTCCATAACTAATGGTCAATGAAAATTGTTTTTACATCTTTCTATAAAAACTTATTGCAAAGAAAACACAAATAAGTGCATATAGTTAAATTATTAAATTCCATATGTTTCCTTAAAAATTTAACGGTCAAACTTTTTATATATGAATTTTACTTGCAACACACCAAAAAAGATTCATAAGTAAAAAAATTAAATTAAAAATATTTTTGATAAATACATTTGATAAAAGGAACACTAAAGATCACATAAATGGAGGAAAATGGAACTCAGTCTTTGAACTCATAATACACTATAGCCACCTAGCTACCCATATGGCAAAAACAAGTTAAAATTTGACAAAAGGAACACTACACAACGCATCATGATAGTTATTATTATCAGAACTGGTCATCTTAAAATTACAAGCACAAGCAACTGACAAAAAAAGCAAAGTGTAAATTCATCTATACCTAAAAAGCACTTATCAATCTCTAATCTTTCCAACATTGTGTTTTCCAAAGGATGTGCATGTTTAGACTTCATTTGGAAGATAATCATGTCATGTCTAGTTGTATCAAGTTATGAACCTTCATTTGTTTGGATAAAATCTCCAAACTTGTAGATGTGAGCAATATCTTGCAACCATTATGATCTTCACCAAAGGGGATACCAATCTTACTTAAATCAAGTCTACCATAAAGATCATACACTACAACTAGGACTGTTTCAAGCTCTTTCATCTTAGCACACAGAAGAAGAGCTCTTTCTGCAGTTGTCAATCTTTTATTATTAACAAAACACATGCAACAAGTAGATTCAGCTATATCTGTCTTATCATCAAAATTCAGACCTATTGCATCACCAATTAGTGTTTGAATCTTTGTAATGTTTGACATCTTTGTCACAGTTGTTGTGACAATCTTTTGGAACAATTGATCTCTCTCGGCTCTTCTTATAACGGTTTTCACATAAGCCTTGACTCTTCTATCTGGACCACATAATCCGATTAAATTTTCCCCTTGGTTACTCACTCTTAGTGCACTCATAATTTGTTTCTTAACCCTATCATCGTTAGGAATGTAAATGTCCGGAAAATAAGCCCCTGCAATATCTTCCATAATCTGTTCTTGCTATAAAAGTGCCAAACCCCTTTTTTTCAGCCTACCGTACACAAGACACAGGGTATCTGAGGCCTATGATGAGAGTTGCCGCACCACAATTAGATTAGGGAAAGATTAAATTTCATGCCTCCACCTGAAATTGAATAATTAAATAAGCCAAACATCAAGCTGCATATTCTATTATCTAAAACATAATGAATGTTGTTTAAAAGATATAAGATAGTATCAAACAACATTTGCCAAACAGACTACTAAATTTGAAAGCCTGTATTCCAATGAATTTGTATGGAAAGCATCCCCTAAAATATTGAGATTCCACACATAGTACAAAAGCCTCTACAATTGCACAATTGTTTATCAGGTCAAAACATTGTCCTTTAGGATATAGAATAATTGGTAATTAGAGTAGTTAATAATCAGTTAGTAGAAGTTACTTATAGCATGTTTTGAACAGCTTCTGCATCAAAATTCTCGCGTCCCAAAGCATGTGCGACGTGAAATTTGAGAAGCTACAAAATGTAGCAGTGGCCTAAACGTCAGTTTACTTTGATTTCAACATGAAAACAAACAGCCACTTAGTAAGCTTATTTGAATATTTAAATTTAGTGACTAGAGAATGCTCTAGTGTGAAAGGAGAGTGAGTGCTCCTTTGGGGTAGCCTTCAGCCTTGTGTGCAAGATTATCATATTCATTGTATACTATTTCATCTAAGGAAGGTGAATTCCTCCCTCCCTTTACAGAACGACAGATGAAAATAATGAAAGAAACAAGAGAAATCTTACCACCACCTAAGTGTATGCAGTGTAAGTAACGAAGTACAGATAAAACTTCATTAGATCTTATACCCGAGAAGTGAGAAAGCTTCATTTGACAAAATTTCAATTTACATTAGTAAATGAATAAACAAGTGGGCTAAAATGGAAACGGTGTCGTTTAAGTGAGGAAAACAATTCGTTGTCCCAGATGACGTTATTTACAAGACTAGACTAAATATAGAAATTAAATGAATAACTAATCAATTTGATGACAGTAATATAATGACAGATATTATTCATATAATATCTTAGATTACAAGCACAAGCATTTGACAGAAAAAACAAAATCTTAGTTCATCTACCCCAACACAGCACTTGTCAAACTCTAATCTCTCTAACACGGTGTTTTCCATATGATGTGCATATTTGGACTTTAAATTTTCATCAACTCTGCTTCAAACACTCTAGTTGGAAGAGAATCATGTCATGTCTCTGACAATCGAATCAATTTATGAGCCTTCATTTGATTGGATAAAACCTCCACACTTGTAGATGTGAGTAATATCTTGCAACCATTATGATCTTCACCAAAGGGGACACCAATCTCACCTAAATTGAGTCTCCCATGAAGATCATACAGTACAATCAGGACTGTTCGCAGCTCTTTCATCTTAGCACAAAGAAGATGGGCTCTTTCTGCAGTTGTCATTCTTTTACTATTACCAAAACGCATGCAACAAGTTGATACGGCTACATTCATCTTATCATTAAAATTGAGACCTATTGCATCGCCAATTTGTGTTTGAATCTTTGTAATGTCTGGCTTCTTGGTCACAGTTGCCGTGACAATCTTTTGGAACAATTGATCTCTCTCAGATCTTCTTATAGTTGTTTTTACAGAAGCTTTGACTCTTTTATCTGGCCCACATAATCCAATTATGCTTTCACCTTGGTCTCTGACTCTTAGTGCACCCATGATCTGTTCCATAACCCTATCATCCATGCTGGTAATGTATATGTCCCCAAAACTAGCCTTTTTATACCCATCCCAGTCTCCAGACTTCATATTGGCACAAGAAGTTTCAATACAATTTTTTTCACTTAACTCTATAGTTTACTCTATACTCGATGTCCATCTGTTCTTTTTTTCGCTCCACCATTCATGAGGCGAACCTATCCATGGCATATAATGAGAGTTGCAACACCAGAATTAGATTAGTGAAAGTTCAAATTTATGCTTTCACCTGAAATAGAAATTTGACAAGAGTAAAACATCAAGCTACAGAGACTATAAACTAAAACAAGATTGAAGTTGTTTAAAAGATACGAAATATGATCAAATGACATTAGCCAAACAGACTACTAAAATTATTATAAACTTGTATTCCAAGGAAATTCTACAGGAAAATCAACAAAACTGCCATAAGCATCGACATCCCAAACATAGTACAAAAGCCCTTGCAGTTACATAATTATTTATCAGGTCAAAACATAGCCTTACTCTCCAAATCAATATCCAAAATTCTAAATGAAACTTTGAAAATAAACCAGCAATTACAACATTAAAGCACAAGGCCCATTGTCAAAATGACCAAAATCTAAGGAGTTAAGTGCTGAAGTACACCCACATATCCACCCTTCAAAAATTATTTAAGAACGATTTGTTGGACACAAAGTTAAATATACCCCGTGGTATATTACTACTCCTCCAAACAGCCCCAAACTAGATCACATAAATGGAGGAAATCGGTACTCAGTCTTTGAACTCATGATACACTATAGCCATTAGCCACCTAGCTACCCATATGGTAAAAACAAGTTAAAATTAGACACAAGGGACACTACACAACACATCTTGACAGTTATTACTATCTTAACTGGACATATCTTAAAATTACAAGCACAAGCAACTGACAAAAAAAACAAAGTCTTAATTCATCTATACCTACAAAGCACTTGCCAATCTCTAATCTCTCCAACATTGTGTTTTCCAAATGATGTGCATGCTTGGACATCAGATTTTCACCATCTCTGCTTCAAACACTCTATGTCATGTCTCTAATAGTTGTATCAAGTTATGAACCTTCATTTGTTTGGATAAAACCTCAAAACTTGTAGATGTCAACAATGATCTTTGCCAAAGGGGATACCAATCTCACATAAATCAAGTCTACCACAAAGATCATACAGTACAACTAGGACAGTTTGCAGCTCTTTCATCCTAGCACACAGAAGATGAGCTCTTGCAGCAGTTGTTGTTCTTTTGTTATTACCGAAACACATACAACAAGTTGATTCAGCTGTATCTGTCTTATCATCAAAACTGAGACCTATTGCATCACCAATTTGTGTTTGAATCTTTGTAATGTCTGGCTTCTTTGTCACGGTTGCTGTGACAATCTTTTGGAATAATTGATCTCTCTCAGCTCTTCTTATAGCTGTTTTTACAGAATGCTTGACTCTTTCATCCGGCCCGCATAATCCGATTATATTTTCTCCTTGGTCTGTCACTCTTCATGCACTCGTAATCTGTTCTTTAACATTATCACCCATGTCGTGACTATACATGTTCCCCAAACTAGCCCCGGAACAGAAAACCGGTTCCCCATACGACATAATGGCACAAGAAGCTAAACACAGAAAAAATTATGAAAATAGAAATGGAAGATTGGGGGTTCAGGGAGAAAAGAAAATTTAGATAATATTGTGCTTGAAACAAAATAGTGTCCCTAATCTTTTATTAATAACATTATCCCTGCAGCTGATTGTTATCTTCCATGTACAGAAGCTAAAATTTAGAGTAGTGAAGCTAAGACGTGTTTGTATCTTTAAGCTTTGAAATTTGTTAAACAATTAAGTCGTAACAGAATTCAACTTATTTTAGAGTGTTAAATACTCAATATATGAGTCAAACCCGATTTTTAACCCCACCATACACCACAACTAGAGTTGCAATACCACAATTAGATATGGGAAGTTGACGTGAGCCAAACATCAAGCTACAGAGTCTATAATCTAAAACATAATGGAAGTTGTTTAAAAGATATGGGATATGATCAAATGGCATTAAAAAAAAAAAAACGAAATTATTAAACTTTAATTTCAAGAAATTTCTACAAAAAAATCCCTTAAAATATTAAACTAGAAGATTGAAAATCGCAGATTGAGACTTGTTAACAGAAACAAGCAAGAAAGTATACCAAACCTTAGTTGAAACTGATTTATCAACGGAGGAAGGTGAAATCTTACCACAACGAAAGGCGTGTTGTCCGGTCTTTGAGTCTATCTAACCCAAGTAACTGATATCTATCTTTTCTAGATCTTAGACAGAAGCAGTTTTTGCTCCCGTGGCCGCTGTTTATGTGAGAGTAAATGATTAAGGACCCGTTTGTTTTAGATTTTAAAAAAATGGATTTCCTTTGTATTTTTTAAAATGGATTTTTTTTTTAAATTTACTAAAAAATAGTAAAAGTTATTTCAAACTCATTTGATATAAGTTAAAAAAGAGATTTTAATATTCATTCATTAAAATATTCATTGTTCGAGATTTTACATAGTAAAAATCACATATATTTTTAAAATGACATCTTTTAAAAAAAACTATAACAAACGGGTCCTAAAATATTAACGTTAAATATATTTTTATGCATATAAATATTCTGATTTTTTTTTTGTTTTAATCCCTTTAAAATTTTCCTTCCACATGCACAAAAAAATAAATCATTCCATATTTAATTTGTTAAAAGTTTTGCGTCATCACTTTTGATCTATGTTTTTAAATCAACTCATATCTATCATTCAAAATTTTGAATGAATTTTTGCATGAATAATTAGATACTATAAGAATCTCTAAAAAATAGATATTTTTACAAATCATGATACTATAAGAATCTCTAAAAAAAATAGATATTTTAACAAATCATAAATGAAATATGAGTTGTGAAATCCAAAAAACATAAAACGATGATCAAAAGTGATGATGTAAAACTTTTGTAGGATCAAAAATTGAAAACAAAATTCTATTAAGATTAAAACAAAAAAACTAAAACTTTTTTTTTTGGTAGTGTAAAAAACTAAAACATTTATAGACGAAAAAACATATTTAACACAAATACTATATATAGAAATTAAACTTTGGTGATGGGAGTCGAATTTATTAAATTATTAGATTCAAATGCCACATGCACATTTTTTTTTTTAAAGAAAATATCACGTACACAGGGTCATCTCAAATGTGGAAAACCAAAAGAAAATAAAATTGTTAAATTCTATATGAATTCAAATAAATTATTAAAAGTAAAAAAAAAATCAGTTTAATCAAATGCATTGGGTTTGAATTCACCTTTGGAAATGTAACAATGTTAATCTCTTAGACGAGGGTTTTCTCATCCATGTGGTCTTGTGTCCATAGATGAAGAGTATTCAATTCGCATAAAAAAAAAATTATATATATTGAGGGTGCAAAACATTTTTATGTTGGTCTTATCTTATGGTACAGAATATTCAATTCACATAATAAAAATTGTATATATATTCGATAATGTAAAATATTTTTATGCATACATCCAATCAAATCACTTTTTGATATCATTAATATAGATCAATGTGTAATAAATACTTTTACAAATATTTATTTGATATGATTTAATTAAATGTATATGTAAAAAAATTACACGCACTACATTGATTATCTTAGTCAGAAAATATATATTTCATTCATTATAACAAATTTTTAAATATCTTAGTCAAAAAAAACTTATTAAAACATCACACTTTTTTTTTTTGGTCTAAACATCACACTTTTTATATACGAAATATCACAACATTAAAATAATATAAACTAATCTAAAATACTTGTCAAAAAAAAAAAACTAATCTAAAATACTCAATAAAATATATACCCTCCGGTCATAAATATAAGCAAAAATTCATATTTTAGATTATTTAATAAATGATGTATGTTGTGTATAATAAAGATCGTATACATCATTAATTGAATGAATAAAAAATATAAATTTTTGCTTATATTTATGACCGGTGGGAGTATTTGTTATCTCAACAAATTTCCTGCACCCAAAGGCTCAACAACAACGGAACCGTCAAAGAAAAGACAATGCCGTTTCCAACAATTTTCTGTGTACGAAAGTCCACATTTCAAATGTCTCAAATAAAGTAAAGTAGAACGAATAGAAGAATAAACATAGAAAGTTTACCAATTTTTCAAACCTGAAATCTTTGAGCTTGGAATCATTCATCCATGGAGTTCTCTATCCCCAACTCCAAGCTACTCTTCTTCATCATCTTCATCTCTCTCCTTGTTTGTCAAATGGTGGTGGCTGAAGATGGTTCATCAAGGAAACCCTTTTCAGCCAGCAAAAGACCCATCCTTATCAACTGTGGAGAGTTGGTTTCAAAGTCAAAGTGTTCTCAGAACTCCAAGTGCAGCTGGTGCACCAGTCAAGATCTTGATGATACTTGCTTCTCTAAATCTGAAGCTTTAAGGTTGCCTCACCAGGTTTTCTCTTGTGGGCCCACCCGTTTATGAGATCTATCTTTTTCATCTTTTGGATCTGTATTACTGTCGCCTTCACTAACCAATTTCATGTGTCCCTTTTGTTTTTCTGGTTTTGGTTAGCTATCTTGATTTGTATGATTTGATTTTATAGACGGTGGTAATGTTGTATATTTTTTTAATGTTGTTGTTAGTGTGTATTGATATTCAAGCTATGATTTACTTATTTAAGACATGATTGTGTGTGTTAGTTCAACATAGAGTGGTAGTAATAATCACCACATTTGATCTTTTTTCTTGATGCAATAAATTGCATTATTCACTTGTTGGCAATTGAAGAAATAGTTAAGATTAACATAAAAAATACATCATTTTGAAAGCTAGCAATGCTGAATCTTTATTAAGAATTAGCTAAGTAATAGTTCAGCACTTGTTGATAAGTTTTTCATGTAAGTTGATGATAATGTGAAATCTCCTTTCTCCATTGCAGCTCTGTTTTATGGCTCCTCTGTCATTATTATTAGAAATGCTTGATGTTGGTAGAAAACCAGGAAAATCTTTCTGATGATATTGTTGATGGCTTAGTACATAGTTGATGATATACACTATGTACTAGAATCTCATTTGAGAGTATAAACGTTTGTTTGAGTGTTTGCAACGTGAAACCAAACAACTACTAATTACTGTAAAATAGAAAATGCTTAATATATGTATCGACAATAAAATTCACGACAGTATTGCGAAGGCTACTTAAAACGCTACTTAACTGAAAGTTTGACTTAAATTACACCCATGGCCCGTGTTTTCCAACCAGAACCAGATTTTATCGGTTGATGGCGATTTGAGAGGTGTATCAAAAGTCCTCGCGATGAAGAGCATTGCTGCCATAAAATATTGTTAAGCACTTAGCAGAATTTGAACAAACCACCATTGTTCTAACATACACTAATTAGTAGTATAAAATATTGTCAAATAGCGGCAACCGTGGTGTTATATAGAACTGTTGAGTAGCATCATTTAAACAAATCGCTATTTTCTGCAATTGGCAAAACATAAGTTGTAAAAATGGTCAAAAATGTTGGTTAGAATGATAGAAGGAACAACTTCCAATAGTTTTTTTTTTTTGACAAAAACAAAAGGATATTCATTCATTCAAATTGATAGAATACATCACAAAAGGATATTCATTTATTCAAATTGATAGTATACATCAGAGACAATAACATGATCAATATCGCTAAAAACATAGAGGGTGAATCTGCGAACAAACTCACAGCACCCAAGTTAATAGCATACAACGGCAAGATGCCTACAAATGATATGGTAAAATCTAAATCACCAGAATACCCATGCTTCTGGATCTCCAACGTTGATGCCCAAATCATTGATTGAATTTGTGATTGTCTGAAGCTGATCTTTCAATATGAACCAAACGAACACCGCACAACAAAAGATGCGAAATCAAACAACGCCGCACAAAACGACGAACAACACAACGTCGCACTAAGACGACGAAATCACGAAAAAACACGAAAGAAAAACCTGATATGTGGAAATCACTTATTTAAATTGAAAGGGAAAAAAGATGCAGAGGGGGTGATTCTAGGTCAAAAATTGACCTAAAATCACCCCTCCTCCATGAGTGAAAGAGGAAGAAAACTTAGAGAGAAGGTGGAGTTTCTCTCACTAAAAAACTAGGGACCAGAAAAAAATTGAATCAACCCAACTTTTACTCTATAGTTGTCTATTATATCCTAACGAGTTTAATATTTATATACCGCATGTGTAAAACTTTTACTCTCTCAAGCAATCATTTCCAATCATATGTATGACAACATTTTTAATGATGAAATAATTAGAAGTAATTCACATTGCATACCAATTAAATCCTATCATAATTAAAGTGACAAAGATAACATCAATGAAGAATGAGATATGTTTCACAAATGACCTTCAAAGGAAATTGAGGTTGATGATTCTGATACTATAATAGGTTTGACACTGAATGACTTCAGGGTTCAGTTTCTTGATATAGACAAAGTTGAGTAAATTAACCTTTCATTTGATTCCCTAAGTTTGCATTCTTGTATTAGCTGGAATACAATTAGGATCCATTAAATAAGTCCACTCTTTGTTGCTACATTTGTAATATATTTCAATCCCGTAACTGTTTCTTGTTGGTTGTTCCTGAACTTCGGCTGGCATGATGATTGTGCTTTGAACATGCCTTAGACTTACAATCTTACCGTGACTGTTTTGCTAACATGAAAGAAAACATAAATAAAAAGTCAATCACTTTGTATGCTCGAGCTTATGGGTATGTCTTAGACTTGTGAGGGATTATAGACATGAAAGGTTGGTCGATATAAAGCTCCTTAACAAGTTATAACACAATAGTAGCCAGCCATTAGATGAAACATAATGATTGGAAGATTGACAAAATCATTATGCTAAAAGAGTGGTATAATTGTTCGAGTGATAAAGGCAAATTCTAATATGGATCACGTCCACTATGGACCAATATTTGAAAAACATTTATAAGTCCAACATTATTCGTCTCCTTAAAATTAGATGTTAATGATTATTTTTATTACTATGGTTGAGACGGTGACTTAATAAATATTGGTTCGATAAAAATAATATAAAATAAATATGTACACCATCCGGTCACTATTATAAGCAAAAATCTATATTTTAGATTCATTCATTTAATGATGCACATGGTCTTTATTATAGACCACATACATCATTAAATGAATGAACCTAAAATGTAGTTTTTTTGCTTATATTAGTGACCGGAGGGTGTATTTTATATTGAATTGATATCAATCAAGTCACCACCATATCCATAAACATGACGAGGGTTATAAGCTAATTTTTTTTCCGAAAAGTATCGGTCAACGGTGGATCCATTGAGTATCGGTCTATGGTGGATCATTTCTGGAGGTGGAGGTGGTCCACTATAGTAATTGATTCTCTCTTTTTTTTTTAATAAAAGTAATTGATTCCTTAATATGTATTTTGTTTACTACTATCATTGTGGATCTCTTAGTAAACATCAATTTCCTCAAACTCAACACCCTCAAAAAATTCTGAAATAGGTCTCACAAATAATTTTATATTAGTACATTCTAACGAAAATTTATTTACTTCAATATGATTTACTAAATGAGGCCCAAAGTTTAGTTATGTCAATATCATTTTAACAAAATTGTGTTTTGATCTCATTTATTTGTATTCCAATTTTTTTAATAAAATAGCATACGAATTCTCGGTCATTTCAATACCCCCCCTCTCATCTCCTTTGTCCTACGGTTTTTCCATTTCACTTTGTTTGGATCTATAATCGGAAATGAAACATGTTTGGGATTGTAGAATTCGAGTCGTACCATTATTATTATTATTATTATTATTATTATTATTATTATTATTATTATTATTATTATTATTATTATTATTATTATTATTATTATTATTATTATTATTATTATTATTATTATTATTATTATTATTATTATTATTATTATTATTATTATTATTATTATCTATATAATGATCAACCACTTTATCTTAATTCCCATTTTTGAAATTTAACCTAATTCAATTTTCCTTCTAATTATATCATCTAATTAGTTTTAGGGTTTAATAAGTTTTTGGTTCTATAAAAATATTAAATTTCCGTTAGTCCTTCTAAGTTTTTTATTTAATTGTTTGTCCTCCAAAAAAATTATGTCACCACTTTTAGTTTATGTCTTTAAGTTAGGTTATGTGTACCCTTCAAGCCTTTGAATGAGTTGATGCAAGAATGTTTAGAATATTATAAGAAAGAATCGCTCCCAAAAAAAAAAATCTTTTTGCAAAATATGAATTTTTAAGTGTCAAATACATTAAAATTCATTCCTTGTTAAACGATTCTAAACTTTTGCAAGAGAGAATCTATAATCTATAATATACTAAATATGACCCTAAAAAAATTAAAAATCCAAATGATACACATGAGTTAGTTTAAAAGTAGGGATCAAAAGTGGTGACGAAATTTTTTTGGAGAATAAAAAATTGCTGAAATTTTTTAGAGTGATGAAAAGCAAAATTTAAAATTTTTATAAGGACCAAAACTTATATAACCCTTGATTGTATATGCATCACTTGCCATTTTTGTTGAATCGGACAAATAGTCGGTCTTGTGGTTATCGTTTGTTTAACCTGACTCGTATGGATTTTATTTGACCACGAATGTGTTACATTTTTTTATGATATTATGTGTTACCGCTTGTGTATTACATTTTGGATAATATTATGTGTTATATTTTGTTCTATTTTATTATATTGTGTTATGTTATGTTCTATTTTGTTATGTTATGTTCATAAAGTGTATATATTGCAATATCACGTGTATCCATACAATATTTTATCCGCTCGATCGGTTTATAGAACCTGAAACTCGTCAATATACTCGTACTCATACTGAGTAAAAACTTGTGTGCATTGGGGTTTGGTACAATTCTAGTTATGTAATTCGAACCAATCAATCATATGAGTTCTCGTGGTCTGCATTGCACTGACAGTTTCTATTATCCACAATGCCTAAAAACTTCTACAAATCAGTGTGTTTGATTCACAGAATAACGAGCTTGTATTAAGTAGAATTGAACAGTAATCTAGTTGTAATTTACTACATAGGTGGAAGGAGAAACACAATATGTTTAGGGTCATTGTTGATGTTACACTGTCTGACTTACAAGATCAACTGGACTAAATTAAAGTTCGTCTCAACCACGGTGACACAAGAATGGTGGTTAGTGTTGAGTATCATCGTCCGTCGACTGACCTAAATGGAAACATTCGATTCACCCAGATGAAACTCTAGAACGACGATGATGTGAGAACCATGTTCTCTATATTTAACCAGTATCGTTTGAAGGGACGGATCAAGTTAGACATTACCTTAGTGAGATTTGTCCATGCTATTCAGGAAACTTCTATTCAACTCAGGACAAACGAAGAAATTAAGATGTGCATGGATGAACCTTATGAATAAATTTGTTTAGTTGATTCATGATCTTGTTTGTGTTTAATTATGTTGTCACATTTATTATTGTCGTTGTATTATGTTATTATATTACGTTGTTGAGTTTATGTCGAATTATACTATTTAAACTGTTGTGGTTGAATTTTATCGTTGTTATTGTTGATATATCATGTTATTTAATGACAAATTTTGTCAGCTTTTTGTTTTCTGATGGCTTTTAGATTCTATAATCTGATTCTTCTAAAAAAAGATTCTAATCAGAAAAACCATAACACACTTCACATGGTTGTTTTAGTCATAGTTCAACCATGACTTAACTATTTTTTCTTCTTTGGGATTTTTATTATTTCATTTTCTAAAATCCGAACAAAACAAGGACACCTGGTTTTAGAATTAGAATGGCCCATTTACAGACTTCAAACCCCTCTTGTGCATTCGAACAAAAAAAAGGGTATTCATATTCTAAAATATTCGAATATTTAAAAACGGTTGTTTTCTGTTTGGATTATAGAATCAAAATCAGTAAAAGTCCTTAAAAAGTCGTGGTTAAAACGATTGTGGCTAATTTTTTCCTTTATAGAATCTAGACAACCTTTTTTGCACCATATAATTCGACGATTCGATGTTCGAATTTTATTAGAGAAAAATATTTATATCTAGTGCTCAATATTGTCTCAAATTGAATACTCATCTAATAAGAACTTATGCAAAATAAAATAAGATGCAAAATAAAAAACTATGTATATTTTCCACACAAAAAAAATGATATATATTTTCATTCCACTGAAAAAGGTGGAGCTAAAGAGGATAAAAACCTAACGTGTTTTTTTCACTTTTAATTTTTGTGTATGCTTCATTTCGCAAACGCTAAAGGCATTTGGTGGGATAATACTTTGGTGACATAATGTCACAGTGACATTAAATCTGGGCCACACAAAGGATTGTGTTGTGTGGCCCAGATGTGTTGTATGGGTGACATTAAATCTGGGCCACACAAAGGTGTGTGTTGTGTGGCTCAGATTTAATGTCACGGTGACATTATGTCACCAAAGTGCGGTGTAATTAAATTTTGTCTATAAAAGTTGTAATTATTGTTATGAATCATGATGACCTTTAATTTTTGTATTCATACATCAATAGTAAAATTAAAAGGAGTTTTCTCTATTGTTGGTCAAGTTAGTCACTTTTCCATACTAGATGCCACTTGATGTTTCATTATAATGTTGATGTTGTTGGTTTACAAGAAGAGTTGCAAATAAGTTGGATCTATCCAAAACTGCATCACATTCACTTTTCTATTTAATGTATGACATCTAACTCACACTTGCCAACCGTCTCACTCCTGTGTGTGAGCTCATCCATTCAACTGAGTATACTCCCCTTCAAGCAGAAGCTTTTTTCATTCACATACTTACATCGCCGTTGCTTGCTGCATCAACGAGACACGTGAAACGATCCCTTTTAGTACTTATCGACTCTGCTACCATTGTTGTGTCATGAGGGTGTTCAGAGGATCATCCACATTGGATAAGATCAATCACACAACTGAGTTAGACACTACATCTCTGTATTAAATATTAAGACATTTGATTTTATATATTGCTCGGCATTCATTTCTCTATGCAATATGATACTTCTAATCCACATTTGCTACAATAGAATCATAAATTTATGACACATTTTTTATACAAAACTTTTCTTGGAATGAAAGTGTCTTTTAAGGTAAAAAAGTTTGGTCTTAAATCTAATGATACAAACTTGTCAAAAAGAAAATCTTAATGATGGAAAAATTGAAGATAAAGCATCAAAGTAGTTATGCGCTTTCCACCCAATCTGTAAACACAACACAATCCAAGTCCAAAAGGGTTGAAGCAAAGTAACGGAGCTTAATTCAACGCGCATGTATAATTTTCCAACACCCCACTACTGACCACATGCATAATCAACGCCATGCTTAATTTGACAATCTCAGCATTTATGTACATAGTTTTACAGTACTGATAATGTTTTTCTTTTCACTATTGCACGGTCATTTTTTATGGTTGAAATTCTTACAATGTTCTACACCATGGCAGAGTCAGGAAAAAAAAGTTTGGATGAGCCGTTAAAATAAATAAACTATAATACATAAACGCAAAATTAAAATTGTAATAAACATTAAACACGAAGTTGAAGTAGTGGAGTTTGATTAAAAAGCTCGGATCGGTACTTTAGGAAAATGGAGAAATTTATGTTGACCGGTCAATATAAGGGAGTTTAAAACCCCCCACAAATTAGAAGGTATGTAAACCTCCGCTGCCCAGCCAAGTATAAACATGACAAAAATCACGTATGTCATTTTTAGAACCGTCGAAAACTAAAACTGTTGAAAAATTGTTTAAAAACTCGCAAAATGGACCTATAATTTTTAATTTTTTTCAGGTGGGCCACTACACCTTTTGCGGGGATTTGGATCTGTCTAAAACTAAAATTGTTGCAAAATTGTTTAAAAACTCGCAAAATGGACCTATGATTTTTATTTTTTTTGGATGAGCCACTATACCATTTTGCGGGGATTTAGATATGCCGAAAAGTAAAATGGTCGCAAAATTGTTTAAAATCTCACAAATTGAACATATAATTGTGAATTTTTTTATTTTTCCGGACGTACCACTTCTACATTTCTATTTTAAGCGTAAAAGTATATTTTTCATTTAAAAAATAAGTAACTAAAACTTTAATAGCACAGTCATGAATGATTTATCGAATATATGCATATATTTGATCATAATCACAATTTTTTAATGGCATGATATTATTTTGTTCCAAAAATGACAGATAATAAAGTAAATTTACACTCACCTTCATTGATAGATGTTTAAATCACACTCCTATTGTCTTCGTGTGCTTAGCTAGGGGTGTACATGGGCCGGTTTGGGTTGGGTTTGGCCAAACCCAAAACCCAAACCATATAGGGTACTCCGGTTTGGGTGAGGTAAAATAACCACCCGTTACATTATTGAGCTGGTTTGGGCAAACCCACTAATTTATGGTTTGGGTTGGGTTGGGTGGTGGGTTACCCAAATTATTTTATGTTTTTTTGTTAATATTAAATGAATAAACTATGAGTCTTTGTATTTTTTCATAAAAATTACTCAACTTTTGTATTTTCTAAAAAAAATTGTAGAACATATTTTTCACTATATTTTAGCGTAAAAAAATAAATAATGATAAATATCAAATAATGAATTTCATCATAAAATACTTACAACAAAAAGTTGTATGACATAAAATTGTATTAGTATCAAAACAATCAAAAAGTACAACATCCGAATTTTTAACTCTAACATGTTTTGATTTTCAATATAGAGAATGCCTTTTGTCAATTTTGAAAATTAGATTTGATTTATGACCGAAATCTTATATATTCTCCTTCTTCCTAATGAAAATAAAAATAAAAATGCTGGCATTATTGGGTAAGTGGGTTTATTGGGTTTGGTCTGGTTTTACCCGAAACCCGTTATTTTTTATGGGTTTTTCATTTTTAAAACCATACTCACCCAATTACCCAACCCAACCCAACCCACTTTCTTGGGTTTTTTGGGTGGGTTTGACCGGGTTTTGTGGGTTGACCCAACCCATGTACACCCATAAGCTTAGCTTAGTTGGTAGGGACAAATGCATAATATATGCAAGGTCCGGGGTTCAAACCCCTGCCACCAGCAAAAAAAAAATTACATTCCTATTAATAGAGAGAAACTTGAGTTACATTCTTCCCCTATTATGTTGAAATATACATAATTTTTCTATAACATAGTTGTTAAATTCTTTTATTAAGAGACGTGCCATTTTAGTCCCTCGAAAGGTTGAGTTTGGATTTACATGTAACCTTAAAAATTGTATTGTGCGTTGTCATGACAGAAATGTGAGATCAGCTTAAAGCTAATGCATATGACTGAGTAATGTGAACATAATTCATTCTTTTTAGTGTAAAATGTGAAATGTGAAGTTGTGTGAACTGAATCTGTACAAAGCATACAAAAACAGTCTTTCAAAAGAAAAAGTATCAAAAACATAAAGACAAAACCAAATGGTCCTTCTTACCTTTCTAATTTTTTTTTCCATGCACAATTGCACACGACCATGTACTTCATGGTTTTATGACACAGGACTTGGGCGATACGTTGTCGTTATTGTGTCTCTGACTTTTGAGGGCTCTGCTCATTGTTTTTTAGGAACAAGTTTGAATTGAATCTCAATTTAAAGCATATGTTTTCTAACTAGAAAATTAGGTGAGTTGGATTACTATTTTTTTTTTTTTTATAGAAACTAAAGTAAAGAAACATAAAATGATGGGTTAATTAAGTAAATAATCTTTATAAATATGTAGAATTTTATTTTTAGTTTCTACAACATAAAATCGCACCTTTTAGTTTTGGTAAAAAATTTCGTCATCATTTTTAGTCTATCAAATTTTCCATCAACATTTTTTGTCCTTATAAAAATTTTCCATCAACATTTTTGGCCACTAAAATGGTCAAGAGTGTCAGAGGGACTAAAAACAAAATTCTGAATATTTATAGGGATCGTTTACTTAATTAACCCTAGAATGATAAAGTAAATATGATATTAATAAGGTCAAATGCATCTAAAGGTCCTTTAAGTTTTTCGTTTTTCCCAAAGTGGTCCTTTAAGTTTCAAAAGTCTCAAACAAGTCCTTTTAGTTTTTGAATCGTTTCAAACCGGCGAAAATCCTATCTCAACCGGCGAAAATGCCAAAATTACATCCATGGTCCCTCCACTTATGTGTATGAGTTTTAATAGTTATTTGTTATTTTGTCTATCTACGAAAAAATATTTTAAATTACATAAAGAGTAAGTAAAATAAGACTTAGTCAATCAGATTAACAGCTAATTAGGGTAAGTAACTTACTATAATTAATTTTATGTTTAATATATGTGTTTACTACACATCCATATTAACAATTACAGAAAACATCGGCTTCTCCTCCCATCACTTCTTCTCATCCAATTCGGTGCAGGTTTGGTTAAAAGAGGGTGCTACCTCATCTCGGTCGATCATATTCCTGTCAGGTTTATGGTGGATTTGGAGACACCGCAATCTTATGTGTCTCGGTAACGAAACATTGTCCTTAACCCAGTTGTGTAGTAACATTTACAGTCTGGTGGAAACTATCAGTTCGACTTTCCACAGCGCCGCAACCGCCCCTCCTCCGGACAGGTTTATTCGATGGAACAACAATAATCTTCAGTGCACCATACTGAACGTCGATGGTAGTTGTAGTGGAGACCCTATCCGAACAGGCTATGGCGGTATCCTAAAGGACCATTCTGGCAGCTTTATTTCTATTTTCTCAGGTTTTATCAATCACTCTCAGGACATTCTATTCGCTGAGCTTTCAGCTCTCTATCAAGGTCTCATCTTAGCTATTAACCTGAATTATGAGGGAGTGGCATGCTATTCAGATTCCCTTCTCACAGTCAACCTGATTAAGGAAGATTTAAATCATTTCCATGTCTATGCCGTGCTCATTCAGAATATCAAAGATCTTCTCAGTTCAAGAAATTTCTCTCTCCATCATTCGCTAAGACAAGGTAACCAGTGTGCAGATTTTTTGGCCAAACTAGGAGCTTCGAATGATGTGGATTTGGCTATTCACTCCAACCCCCCAGAGGGCCTTCCCCCTTTGCTGCAGTCGGATGAATTAGGAACGCTTTTCTTAAGGCGTTAGTTTTGCTTTCTGTTTCGTTGTTTGATTTTCCTCTAATTTAGCCTTGTAACCAAAAAAAAAATAATTACAGAAAACATCAACAGTGAAAAGAAAATGAAATGTCGAAAATACATTGATGCTTACTCTTGTATATGGAAAAAAATTTGGTTGAAAGGAGAGAACTCAATTTATGTGGCCTAGAAGCTCTCCAACGAAAATTAGTCACTGCTAAATATTGGTGGAAACTTCATAGCTATAACATAGTAACAAAAAAACTTAACTCTTTCAAAAAAAATAAAAACAAAAAAGATAATACAATCAAATTGATCATAAATTGAGACATTTTTATCACCATTTTGAGATCAACACCAGTGATCATCGAAGTCAAAACCACGCTAACGATACACATAAACATTTTAGAAGCCAAAATAAGATTAACAAACAAATTTCTTAAACATAACAACGAAACTAATTTGTTTCACATATGACCAGTGGTCGAGAATAATGCAAGATCCACAATTTTTAATCACGTCCATCTAATGGACGTAATATTTGTCGATATTCGTTCATATCGGCTATAAGTAGTCTATGACACGACCAACCCGACCACATGTTAACAAGTAGTATGTATGACTGAGAGGGTATTGAATATGGTGATAGTCTATGTAATCCCTTTACTCAAAATAGAGTACCGACAAAACGCATTTTTATCAGACTTTTCAACAAACATATAAAGTACAAACTTGAAACAAATTAAAAATTGACATCATAGAGGACACATGTAATCAAAACATAAAGGCAATATACGCAGACAATGAATTAGGCAGTGCTGAACCCCTAACACAGGGGAGTCGCCTTAAAGAGAAATTAAGAAAGCACAAAGAAACATATTTAGGGTTTGCCCCTCTATTGAGAAGACGAGTGATATGTAAAGGCTATGAGATGTCTAAATAATTTTGGTTATGGATTAAACTGTAACACTCAAATCAACCTTAATTGAAGTTCATTTACCACTTGAGTCGTATGACTTGATGACTTGATTATCACTAAGATAACATTTTACTCGATTGATTAAAACATTAAAATTAGAATATTAGAAAATAATATAATACGTCTCTTGTATGAAAGTGAAGACGAGGCCTGGTCTCAATATACTCGCCAAATGACCTCGAAAGAAAAGTAAACAACTAAAGAAAAACAAAAGGAAAGAAAGAGATATTTGCTATCCTTTGATGCTTCCATTTATCTGTATACATGGCTGGCCAGGTGGGTAGTTAGTTGAGCCTTCAATGCTTCTCAGGGGCAATGCAAGCAAAATAACCATTTCAAATTGTCCGTTAGCCATTTTCAACATGAATTATTAATTCATGATATTAACACGAAGAAATCATTTACTATCCTTTGATATTGTCAAAAGAAACAAAACTCTCCTTTGATATTGTCAACAACGACCTCTAGACCTCTCAAAAAAAAAAAAAAAAACAACGACCTCTAGAATTAGACATGCAAAACTATATAAAAACCAAAATTGCCTTTATTTTCTCTCCATATATTCGTTACGTTATTTGGCAAAATCGTATATTCCTTTTTGGCTGATTCAGGAACCCTAATCATTTTGTCAAAAAATAAAAGGAACCTTAATCATTGTCTAATTATATACTTAATAGTATAAACTACCCCTAAAAGATGTACACCCTCCGGCCACTAATATAAGCAAAAGTTTGATTTTTAGACACATTCATTAAATGATGTATGTAGTCTTTATTATAGACTACATACGTCATTTAATGAATGAATCTAAAAATCAAACTTTTACTTATATTAGTGACCGGAGGGTGTATAAACTAAATAACACGAATGTTTGCAAGAGCAATACGGGAAGCACTTGAGTGACATAATATCACCGTGACATTAAATCTGGGCCACACAACACACATTGCCACATAACATCTGGGCCACACAACACATACAACACATCTGGGCCACACAACACAACACCTTTGTGTGGCCCAGATTTAATGTCACGGTGACATTATGTCACCCAAGTATTTTCCGAGCAATACTGCAGTTTAAGCACTATTTCACTGTTCTGAAGAAAAATCACACCAAATTATACGGCCTTCACATAAACTCAGTGGGACCATACGAATTTCAGCTGATTGTTTAGAATTTATTGAAAGAATGTGTAGAAAAAAGTTGTCAATTTAGACTTGTCAATTTTTGTTAAAAATTTAAGTAAGTTGAACTAGGGTTCAAGCTTAGAGATTTAACCATTATAGTTGGACGCACATCATTAATATTATGGTGTATGAGTAAACTTACTACCAACTGCACCAATCTACATCGGCAAAACAATGTTTATACGTACCTTCTATTCTTAAAGTTTAACGCAACATTAATTATGTTAATTAAAGATATTATAGAGAGAAAAAAAAAATTCCATAAATAATTTAAAATATATAAGATCTCTCTTGTGAGTCGTCACCCATAACACTAATTTCTTCTCTTTCATTTGCCAAAAAAAGGGGTTATTTAGAGTCAATTTTTGACCTAAAATCACACGTTAAATCATTTTTCTTCTTCACTTTTATTTAAATAACACACACACACATATATATATATATATATATATATATATATATATATATATATTTTCTTGATTTCTTTGTCTTATTGTGGCATTGTTGTTCGTCGTCTTTGTGCGGCGTTGTCTGTATTTTCCGCCCGATTACGCTGTTTGTTTGGTTCAAATTGTCAAATCAACTTCGACCCAATGCAGATCTAATTAATGAATTTGGTGTTATCAACGTTACAAATTCGGAGACATGTGTATTCCGAACTGTTGTGAAAGTGACTCAAAATTGGAGTTTGGAGGCCAAAATTGATGTTTGCTGAAAGTACAAATCGGTGGCCGATTTGGAAAATCGGTGGCCGATTTTGGCTGCCTTTTGGGAGGCTTTCTGTTCGGGAAAAATCGGTGGCCGATTTGGAAAATCGGTGGCCGATTTCGCGTGCTGTTATTTTTCAGAAACGTATTTTTGGGCCAGATTTGTTACAATTTTATGGGAGTTTCTTTTACTATAAATATAGGCCTTGTATCAGACTATTTTGAGAGAGATAGAGGGGGCTGAAACAAGGGTTTAGAAATCAAACTAGGGTTTGTATAGAGTTTGTCTCTTGGCAACAAACTAGGGTTTGAAGGTTGATTCACCTTGGGAAACACTATTAGGATTGAGTCTCTTGGTTACGGGAAGAGGCTGGGATTTGGGTAGAATTAGGCGGGAGACTTATTCTTGTAACCCATTGAAATCTCTTTTGTAACGTTACTCATCATATAGTGGAACGGAGGGCTGCTCTCTCCCCCAGACTAGGTCAATTTGGACCGAACTGGGTAAACAAATTCTTTGTGTTCTCTCTTCCTTTTCTCTCGCTGTTGTTTTCTACTTTTGGTTTGTGATTATAATTGTTCCATACACTTTGATTTTGGTTGCTTAATTATCCCTTGCTCCACACATCAAGTTGTTATTGGTGTGAGTTTTTCATCGAATTCGCAACAATTGGCGCCCACCGTGGGGCAAAGGTCAAAGGATAATCAAGTATCATGGGTTCAAAGTGGGATATTGAGAAGTTTACCGGCGATAACGATTTTGGGTTATGGAAGGTAAAGATGGAAGCGGTGTTAATACAACAGAAGTGTGAGAAAGCTTTGAAGGGTGAAGGTTCGTTACCGGTCACCATGACACGAGCGGAGAAGACCGAGATGGTGGACAAGGCCAGGAGTGCCATTGTCTTGTGCCTCGGAGATAAAGTTTTGAGAGAAGTAGCAAAGGAACCAACCGCGGCATCGATGTGGGCAAAGATGGAATCTTTGTATATGACAAAGTCTTTGGCTCATCGGCAATTCCTAAAGCAACAACTCTACTCATTCAAGATGGTGGAGTCAAAGGCCATCATGGAGCAACTTACGGAGTTCAACAAAATCCTTGATGACTTGGAGAATATTGAGGTGAATCTTGAGGATGAAGATAAAGCTATACTCTTGTTGTGTGCTCTACCTAGATCTTTTGAATCGTTTAAAGATACCATGCTCTATGGAAAAGAAGGCACTGTTACCTTGGAAGAAGTTCAAGCAGCTTTGAGAACCAAGGAGTTGACTAAGTCGAAGGACTTGAGAGTTGATGAAAACGGGGAAGGCCTAAGTGTTTCAAGAGGGAATGGTGGAGGTAGAGGTAACCGGGGAAAAAGTAGTAACAAGACAAAGTTTAAATGCTTTAAGTGTAACAAGATGGGTCACTTCAAGAAGGATTGTCCGGAGATTAATGGTAACTCCGCACAAATTGTCACTGAGGGTTATGAGGATGCAGGTGCTCTGATGGTGTGGTGTTGTTTGGAGGATGAAGGTGATGTTGGTCACCTTGGTATTGATGCTTAGTGGAGCGGTGATCGTCTGGAGAGACGTTAAACACTCAACATCAGCCTGGAGAGGCGGTGGTAAGAATACTCATGATCTACCGGTTGAGGTGGAGGTTCAAGGAAGACATAGTGGGATGTACTCATTTGCTAGTTGAGAGGTTGGAAGCTCAGCTTTAGGTGGAGTTGAACACACCGGGAGTGGTACGACTATGGAGGACCTTGGGTGCTATGCTCTAGTGGTGAGCAAGGGTTTTCTTCATGAAGACGGAAGGCATTCCGGAGGTTGAAGAATGTATAGCACGGCTTGTGGAATTACCCTAAAAGTCCAAGGGTGATTGGATGCAAGGTGATCTTCAAGGAAGCGGGAGATGTCTCGTATTGAAGAGGTATGTTGTAGTCTTGTAGAACTACCTGAAATTCCTAGTGTAGTTTGGATACAAGGATCTTCGAGAAGGCGGAAGACATTCCGATGGCTGAAGAGGTTAAGGTGTGTACTTGTGGAACTACCTAAAATTCCTTGAGTAGTTTGGACACAAGGATCTTCAAAAGGGCGGAAGGCATTCCGATGATTGAAGAGATTAAGGTGTAAACTTGTGGAGCTACTCGGCGTAGTGGGAAGCAAGGGAAAGAGCAGCAAGGTGTTGATGTTAAATGGGCATCATCACTAATTTGGAGTCAAGGTGGAGATTGTTGTGAAAGTGACTCAAAATTGGAGTTTGGAGGCCAAAATTGATGTTTGCTGAAAGTACAAATCGGTGGCCGATTTGGAAAATCGGTGGCCGATTTTGGCTGCCTTTTGGGAGGCTTTCTGTTCGGGAAAAATCGGTGGCCGATTTGGAAAATCGGTGGCCGATTTCGCGTGCTGTTATTTTTCAGAAACGTATTTTTGGGCCAGATTTGTTACAATTTTATGGGAGTTTCTTTTACTATAAATATAGGCCTTGTATCAGACTATTTTGAGAGAGATAGAGGGGGCTGAAACAAGGGTTTAGAAATCAAACTAGGGTTTGTATAGAGTTTGTCTCTTGGCAACAAACTAGGGTTTGAAGGTTGATTCACCTTGGGAAACACTATTAGGATTGAGTCTCTTGGTTACGGGAAGAGGCTGGGATTTGGGTAGAATTAGGCGGGAGACTTATTCTTGTAACCCATTGAAATCTCTTTTGTAACGTTACTCATCATATAGTGGAACGGAGGGCTGCTCTCTCCCCCAGACTAGGTCAATTTGGACCGAACTGGGTAAACAAATTCTTTGTGTTCTCTCTTCCTTTTCTCTCGCTGTTGTTTTCTACTTTTGGTTTGTGATTATAATTGTTCCATACACTTTGATTTTGGTTGCTTAATTATCCCTTGCTCCACACATCAAGTTGTTATTGGTGTGAGTTTTTCATCGAATTCGCAACACGAACCCTTGAATATAGTCATATTTGTAGACTTATGTCTTTTAGTTTTATGCTATTAACATATATGTTGTAAGTTTGTTGACATATTTATCCTTTATGTTTTCAATGAATTTGTATTGTATCGACGTACTCTATAAATTTGAATGAATATCATTTATTTTTAGTTTAAAAAAACAAAATATAAAGGGGATACATTCTTTTGGGTCGGATTTTTTATTCCATTTAAAGTAGTTTATCATTTTTATAATATTATTTAAATTATCAATTAAAAAATTAGTTAAATCTCATTAAATAAAAATAATACACAACAATAGGAGGAACAATCCACAACATAGGAACAAATTAGACACTTAAAAAACCTTATTTTGATCAAGCTTAGTAACATTTTTTCTTTCTATTTTTTCGTCTTCTTCAATTTTATCTTTCCTTGTTAATGAGCACAGAAAGACAGACACATTAATGCTCATCTTAACACTAGTGATTAATAAAAGAGATACTTAATGATGTGTTTGCAATTTTGATATATTCAGAGATCATAGCGATAGCACATGACCTAAATAGTTGTTTCTCAAATAAAAAAAATATTATTTCTTTTTTATTGTAAACGAGAATTTTAAACTATTCTGTCTCTTTATAAACTTTTGGTACCTAACTGTCTGCCTATAAATTGGAGTCGTTTATTTCAGGTTGAGGAGGCAAGACATAACACAGTGTATTGTGTTGTTTGTTTCTAAATTGTTTCCTTGTTCTCTATCACTTATGGCAAATGATAATTCAGCAAGAATTGAAACCCATGAGGTTGTTTTAGATACAAACAAGGATTCCTCACAAACATGTGAAGGCTCTGGCTCCTTTATCTCTGTCCCTTTCTTGCAAAAGGTGTCTCCTAATCTTTCCTTTACAAACTCATACACATAGTTACATAGTTTCTTTCTGAACTTTTGATCATATAGTATATTGAATTAATTAGGTTTTGTTTTGTTGGTGAATACAGTTAATAGCAGAAATGGTGGGCACATATTTCTTGATATTTGCAGGATGTGCTTCAATAGTAGTGAACAAGGACAACGACAACGTGGTAACACTTCCTGGGATTGCAATTGTTTGGGGACTAACTTTGTTGGTATTGATTTACTCACTTGGTCATATCTCTGGTGCTCATTTCAATCCTGCTGTTACTATTGCTTTTGCTACCACAAGGAGGTTTCCATTGTTACAGGTCAACACTACACACAATCTTTTTTCTCCATAAAGTTTATTTTTGTAAATAATATAATATTTTGACATACAAAGTTGATAACATATATACTCTATTTACTTTATTTAAATGTATATATATACTCTATAATACAAGATAAACTATTTTTTTTTAATCTTGGCTTCTTGATTAGCCATTTTTTCGGTATAATTATCTGCAGGCCCACAAGAAATTAAGACTCTTTAAAGCCCACTTCTCTTGAAATTGAAAACTACCCCCCTTTTTTTAACTCAATTTGTAAAAACAAGTATGTTATCCTGTAAAAAAATAATCTTTTTTTTTTTACCAAAAAACAAAACTTTTAAGTCTGAATATATTTTCTCTTCGTTGTTTTCACGCCAACTTACCATCATTTAATAAAAAGTTACACGATATCATTTTCAAAATGTAATAATAACTAAATTATATATTGAAAATGATAAAATAGAGACAATATATAGAATAACAAGTGGTTTGATTCATTACTCTCGGACGATATCACTTTACAATTCGGTTTTGTAGGGTAGTGCTTAATCCAACCCAAATTTTAAAGGTTATCAAAACATTAAAAGTATAAGAAAACAAAATTCATAAGTCAATACTTTGTATTCCTGATTTTACATGAAAATATCAGTCAAATAACCTTGACATTAATTTTAAACCAATAATAGTAAATTCTAAATATTTTTAAATAAATATATATAAAATTGGCATAACTCTCATTGGTAATAAAATGATGTTTTTTTTTGACAAAAAAATTATGGTAATTTTTATGAAGTGATATTTCTTAAAGCACATGGGTTTACAAATAGTTCTTTGATTAAAAAACATTCTACTATTTATTGATTGAGAAAATTATACCAAAATTCTTCAATTTATTAGGTACCGTAAAAGCTCCCAAATGAAAATACTCGTTGAATAAGTAGCTAAAATGTTTCTCCAAGAAATCATGTTACTTAGTTTGTCCAAAAATTATTTTTACCACAATGTTATGCAATTATGAATCATCCTTTGTATAATTCTTATAGGTACCAGCTTATATATCAGCTCAGCTCTTGGGAGCAACACTTGCTAGTGGAACTCTTAAACTAATATTCAGTGGCACACATGACCACTTTTCAGGAACACTTCCATCTGGGTCTAACCTTCAAGCTTTTGTTCTTGAATTCATAACCACATTTTACCTTATGTTTACCATTTCTGGAGTTGCCACCGATACTAGAGCGGTAAACTCATCAAACACATCGATCTCATGTTCATATAAACGTTCTTTAATACTTTTATTCATTATTTTTATTTTCATATTTTATGTTTTGTAGATTGGTGAGTTGGCTGGAATTGCAATTGGGTCTACATTATTGCTTAATGTGATGATTGCAGGGTATGTTTCTACCCTATCTAGAACCTAGTTAAATGCAAAATTACTAATATGTTCCATAAAAAAAAATTGCAAAACTAAGAGTTAGATATTTATGTCGAATCTAATTTATCTGTATAACACGAATTTGTAAAATGAGACGTGTCACTTTTTTATTTGACAGACCGGTAACAGGAGCATCAATGAACCCGGTTAGAACTCTAGGACCAGCTTTTGTACACAATGAGTACAGAGGAATATGGATATATTTGTTGTCGCCGATTTTGGGGGCCATCGCCGGAGCATGGGTCTACAACACTGTTAGGTACACTAACAAGCCATTGCGTGAGATCACCCAGAGTGCATCCTTCCTCAAAGAAGCTGGACGTGGTGGGAACCAAATAGTTTAAGAAATTGGAAAAAAGTTGTCATCAAGTATCATGTATGCAGAGAGTCAATAACATTTTTACTTGTGTACATGTCTTTGTTAGAGATGATAATGAGAAAATAAAAATGGTTTGTGTGTAGTAGTACTAAGGTACTATGTATCATGATCCTGTGCAGTTTTAAAAGGAGCTGCATCACTGCATACACTTCCTAATTAAGGTGCTAAATTGATGGTTCAAAATCATTGATACTTATTTACTTTTGTATTTTATAATATCCAAAACTAGTTTTCTTTCTACCAGAGAAACAAAAATCCAAAATAAATATAGAGAGTGTAGAATTTCCTAAGTTTCTTTTAATGTGCAGAAGACCTTGATTCAAGGTCATATATAGTATTATGATTTTAATATATTTTGTTGTTTTATAAAAAATTAGAAACCCTTGATAATCATATATACACTTTTAGTTATTGTAATTTGTATGCGTGTAAAATGCAAATATGTCTGATATGAGTCTATATATGATCTAATCCACATAGAAAAAGTTATAGATTTGCCATTAATGGATCCCTACTCGGACACATCTTTTAGTGTAGTGAGGAATTCAAAAGTGACTTGCTAAAAAATAATTATGAGTTGGTTGATTAAATATCAAAGTAACATAAAATGTTGATAAACTTAATTTTTTCGAATGGGTAATCTAAATCTTAAACCATTGAAAAGATAGTAAAATACCATAGCATTAGCATCACACTAAAAAGTGCTCATTATTGAGAATTGAGAAAAGGAAAGAGATGGGAGAGAAATGAAAAAGGACAAAAGAGATATGAGAAGAAATAAGAGACATATACATATTATAAGTAAAAAGCTAGTAGGATGGCGCCATCTGAGATGGAGTCATCCTAAGGATGATGGTGCCATCTTATATGGCTTCATGTAAAGGGGAAAATGAAAGCATAGCATGTTGGATATTTATTTTCAATGTAGGGTAGATTGGATAATTTATTTTTGGAAAATAGGACCTTTAAAAAAAAAATTCTTAACCCCGACAAAAAAAACTCAATTTTAGAAAACAATTCATATAGGAATGGTGTGTCTGAGAATAATCAAAAGATATTTTAAGTTGAAAAGACTTTTGATTTTATTATCTCTAAAAAATTTTGGTCAAATAGCATAGTGGTTAGATTCACACACCATTATATGTGGAGAAGTGGAGAATTCAGTGTTCGAACCCGGCCCCTGCACAAATTATTCTTGGTAGTTATCAACTTAACTACACTTACAGGATGAATTTTGAATTTTTTAACCGTTTAAAAAATTACTATAAATTTTTTCTTACAAAAAGAATTATGATTGTTATAATTGAATGCCGCAATAAATTTTTATACAAAATCATGTTAGAAAATTTGAATGTATTTTTTTTGTTTTTCTGTGGTGGTCGGGTTACCTTAAACTTTACATATATCATGCATCGTCTCTATCAATTGAAAATTCGAATGTCTATTCTGATTGAAAAAATTATGTATCAACCTTATTTATTCTATGTCGGAGTCCATACAATCGAGCCCTTTCAAAAAACCAAAGATTAAAACAAAACAAAATAAATTATATTTTAATATGTAATAATTGTCACCAACAGTACACCACCGTAAACAGACGAATATTATAAAAATGTCATATTCTCAAGCTCAAGCTTTACTTCCCAACAACCTTGTAAGATCAAATTTAATTTTTTAAGATAATTTAATTTTTTTGGTACATAACTTTTTATAGAATATCTTTTATTTTATTTTTTCTATAACGGGACTTACCTTATCTCTTTTTTTTGACCTCATTTATTTATGTTGATAAGGTTGGATTCTTTTATTTTAATTTAAAAAATTATATCAATTTTTATAATTGCTCATATAGAGACATATCCAAACGTAATTATTTTATTATGCTATAAGCATTTGTATATGCCGTTTATACAAACGGGACCTTAATGCTTGAGTTTCTTATTTCAATCCTAAACGAAAAGATTCAATTTTGTCTATGAATGTTGATATATGTAAAGAAATTTTTGAAAATTGGGGGAAGTAAAATAAGGTTAGGGATGGGAGGGTTTGATTTTGTCTAATTTTTAATTTGTTTTAATTAATAAATAAAATAAATATTAAAAGTTTAATTTAGATAACATTTTTAACATGTGACATTCCAATGACATCCCTATTTTAATGATACTTCATTCGATTATTTTTATTGGTTTAAATGAGTGTCAAATATGAAGAATCCAATAAATTATAAAGGTGGAATATGTGTTTTTTTTACGGGAAATGATATGTCTCCCAACAGCTTTTATGCCGACAAATTCACGACCATGTAAATTTTGCATGTCATCAATTCCTTTCCTTTTTTTTAGCACCTGAATTCCAAACAAATCAGCTATCCAACGGTTGAAAGGCTTTCGGGATGCTTTCGGGAAGATTTTCTTCCCTTGTATTATCAAGGAAACAAAATGAATGAAATGAAATGTTTATTCTCATAATTGACTGAACTATTACAACACTCTTATATATATAGAGTTTGGTAACAGACTTAACTAACAAAGAAGAAGCTATTAAAAGTACTAAAAAGCCCCTAACAATTACTTGGGCTGCAAGCTATCTACATTCTTCTGTTCATTTTCTTCTATGTTTAATATCCCCCCACAAGTTGGAGGTTGGTAAATGTTGAGCAACCCCAACTTGGATAAAAGGAGATTAAAGGGTTGAGGAAGCAGTGATTTAGTGAAGAAATCTGCTAGCTGATCTTTGGAAGAAATGGGCAGTAGTTTGAACAAGCCAGCTTGCAACTTTTCCCTGACTATGTGGCAATCAATCTCCAGATGTTTGGTGCGTTCATGGAAGACAGGATTGGCTGCAATGTAGATAGCACTCTGGTTATCACAATAGAGCACAGGTGGCTTGATGCATGTGACCTCCAAATCTCTGAGCAGATAGGTAAGCCACTGCAGTTCACATGAAGCAGATGCAAGTGCTCTGTATTCAGCTTCTGAAGATGACCTGGAAACAGTGAGTTGTTTCTTGGTTCTCCATGAAACAAGAGAATTACCAAGGAAGAAACAATGGCCAGATATGGACCTTCTAGTGTCTCTGCAGCCAGCCCAGTCAGCATCAGTGTACCCTTTGAGTTGAAGAGATGAACTTCTGGGAAAGAATAAACCTTTACCAGGGCATCCTTTAAGGTATCTTAAAACTCTCATAGCTGCATTATGATGAGTTTGAGTAGGGTTACTAAGGAATTGGCTAAGTTGCTGAGTAATATATGTGATATCAGGTCTTGTTGTATTGAGATACAACAATCTGCCAATTAATCTTCTATAAGCTGAAATGTCAGGAAATGAAGGTGCAGAATCATTACAGAGCTTAATAGAAGGATCAGAAGGAGTGGAAAGTGGTTTAGACCCAAGTAAACCTGAATCTTCTAAGAGATCAAGGCAATATTTTCTTTGACATAAAGATATGCCAGACTTTGAATGTGCAACCTCCAGGCCCAAAAAATATTTCAGTTGGCCAATGTCTTTGATTTTAAAAGCATCATGAAGAACACTTTTAATCAAAGTAAACTCAGAAAGAGTGTTACCAGCCAAGATCACATCATCAACATAAACCAGTAATATAGTGAAAGAGGAATTGGTGCTCTTAATAAACAAAGAAGCATCAGAAGCTGCTTGTTTGTAACCATTGGAGAGGAGAAGAGTGGTTAACTTCTCATACCACTTTCTACTAGCTTGTTTGAGTCCATATAAAGACTTGGTGAGTTTGCAAACTTGGTTGGGATGAGAGTGAGAGACACCAGGAGGTATTGTCATGTAAACATCTTCCTGTAACTCTCCATGCAGGAATGCATTGTTTACATCAAGTTGATGTAAATGCCAGTGATTGATGGAAGCTAAGGCAATGATGAATCTGACTGTAGTGAGTTTGGCTACAGGTGAGTATGTGTCAAAGTAGTCCAGTCCTTCAATCTGGTTGTATCCTTTGGCCACCAATCTTGCTTTGTATCTCTCTATGGATCCATCAGCATTGTGCTTGATTTTGAAGATCCATCTGCACCCTATGGGTTTGACTGCTGGAGGAAGATCAACTATCTGCCAAGTACCAGTTTGTTCAAGAGCAGTAATTTCATTTTGCATGGCATTCTTCCAACAATCATGTTTAATTGCCTCAGTGTAGGTTTTAGGTTCAGTGTGAGTGGTTATGGACAAAGAAAACAAGGAATGAGAGTTAGATAAATTTGCATATGAATGATAATCAGTAATAGGATATTTACTAGTTAAATGATGTGACTGATTATGAGATGCAGAATGACAAACAAAATCATGTAAATATGCAGGTTTATGTTTAGTTCTAGTGGAGGTTCTAATAGGTGGAGGGTTAGGAGGGGTGATAATAGGTAAAGAAGGAGAAACAGGTTCATCAGTAAAAGGTGTTGGAGTGGGGGAAGATGTGAAATATTGCCAATTGGAAGAAAATTGAGTGGGAGGTGAAATGTAAGGCAAAATTGACTCATGAAATGTAACATTTCTAGAAATGAAGATTTCTTTGGTGTTTAAATCATAAAGAACAAACCCTTTAAAGCCTGACTTATACCCCAAGAAAACAGACTTTCTAGCTCTAGATTGTAACTTGGTTCTGTGAGCTTGAAGAGTGGAAGCATAACAAAGACAACCAAAAACTTTGAAGGAATTAACATCAGGTAAAGTATTGTAAAGGACTTGATAATGGGACTGGTTTTTGAGAACAAGAGTTGGAACTCTATTAATAAGAAACACAGCATGTAAAACAGCATAAGACCAAAAGAAATTAGGAAGTTTGGATTGAAAAAGGAGGGCTCTAGCAACATTCAGAATATGTTGATGATTCCTCTCAACTCTACCATTTTGTTGAGGGGTTTCCACACAAGACCTTTGATGAATGATGCCATGAGAGGCATAAAAGGCAGGCAAAAGGAATTCAGGTCCATTGTCTGACCTGATGATTTTAGGGGTAACATGAAATTGATTTTTAATGAGATGAACAAAGTTTTGAATATGTGAAGGTACTTCAGACTTGGTTTTGAGTAATATAACCCATAAAAATCTACTATGGTCATCAACAATAGTGAGAAAATACCTATGACCATGTATGGAAACTTTAGCAATGGGGCCCCAAATGTCTAAGTGAAGTAGTTCAAAATTAGAGGAGGCAATAGAAGTACTTAAAGTATAGGGTAGTTTCTTTTGTTTAGCAAAGTGACAAATGTCACAAGTGGATTTATTATCAACATGAATATTGGGATACAATTGATGCATCTGAGACAGTCTTTGATTGGACAAATGTCCCAATCTAAAGTGCCACAGTGCTGAAGAAGGTACATGAATATTGAAAGTACAAGAAACTGAATTGCAAGATTGCAATGAACTATTATTGGAATGAAACTTAGGAATGCTATCAGAAGCAGAATCAGAGAGTGAGGTAGCAGGCATTTTCAGTCTATAAAGTCCATCACATAGTCCACCCAAACCAATCATCCTGTGTGATTTCACATCCTGTATGGTACATACATCATTCACAAAATGTATAGCATAAGTCATAAGTTGAAGAAGTCTAGAAACAGAAATCAAATTAACCTTAAAATGAGGAGAATATAAGACATTGGTGATATGAAAAGAAGAGGAAAAGAAGACAGTACCAGCATAATGAACTAAAACAGATTGACCATTTGGTAAAGTAACATTGAGAGGTTTAATTTTGTAAAAGGAATGAAGCAATGAAATAGAAGAACAAATGTGTTCATTAGCACCTGAGTCTATAAGCCAGTGGGGTGATTTAACATGCAAGGAGCAGGAAAATATAGTGTTTATACCTGCAGAAGAGGAAACAGGTGCAGAAAGAACATGATTGGTGTTGGCTGAAGTAGTATTTGATGGTGGAGGGGTTAGGGAGGATTGTTGGAGCAAGTTAACAAGATGAAGATACCGATCTTGAGTCAAACCAGTTTGAGAGATAGTTGAAGAACCTACAGCAACACCTTGTGAATCAGGAACAGCCTCTGAATTCACAGCATGGGTAGAAGGAGTTCCCTTATTAGCATTAGGGAAACCATGTTTTTGATAACAAAAATCAACAGTGTGATTTGTCTTATGGCAAAAGGTGCAATATTTGGAGTTATTCTTTGGAGGATAAGAACCAGAATTAGGTTTGCCACGTCCAAAAGGTTTTCTTGCTTCAGAAGCATTCACCAAAATGCTAGAATCTTCAATGGATGGAGAAGTAATAATGGTGGAATTGTGACTTTCTTCCTGAACAACAAGAGAGTATACTTTGTTGATAGAGGGAAGAGGCTCCATGAGTAAAACCTGAGTTTTGACAACTCCAAAGTTATCATTCAAACTAGTTAAAAACTGAATGACTTGATCCTCCAAACGAAAATTGCGAGCAGATCTCATAGATTCACAACGACATGGATGAAGACAGGTGCACATAGGCATAGGACGATGTGAATTGAGTTCTTCCCAAAGAGACTTCAACTCAGTGAAGTATTCAAGAACAGATTTGGTACCTTGTTTCAAGTTGTTGATAGCAGTGCGTAAAGAAGCAATTCTGATTCTATCAACCTTAGAGAAACGTTCTTGAAGCTCTATCCACACATCAATGGCGTATTCATGGAATACAATAGTCTGAGCAATTTGTGCAGAAACAGAGTTCAGAATCCAAGAGTGAATCAAGTAATTACAGCGATCCCAAGCACTACGGTTCAAATCATCAATAGGAGGAATTGGAATAGATCCATCAATGAAGGAAAGCTTGTTCTTCGCGCCTAATGCACGCTTCATAGAACGATGCCAAGCGAGGTAGTTAGAACCATCAAGAAGAGGTGTAACTAACACAGAGCTTGGACTTTCACTAGGATGCACATAGTATGGAGAATTCGTATCTGGTTGATGAGCAACTGGTGCTTGACGAGGAGGCATGATGAAGAAGAAGCAAGAAATGCGAATCAGAGAAAACAGAGTATGATCGTAAGAAAACGAAGAAGAACGATCAAAGAGAAAAAAAAACGAAGAACGAAGAATCTCAAAGTGAAATTGAGACAAAATCGAGATGAAACGAAGAAGAATCAAGAAGATTCTGTAAAAGAATCAACGAAAAACGAAGAAGATGAAAAGCTTGAGTTTGAGCATCAATGGCGGAAGCTTGTAACTGAATCGTAACCAGGCTCTGATACCATATTATCAAGGAAACAAAATGAATGAAATGAAATGTTTATTCTCATAATTGACTGAACTATTACAACACTCTTATATATATAGAGTTTGGTAACAGACTTAACTAACAAAGAAGAAGCTATTAAAAGTACTAAAAAGCCCCTAACAATTACTTGGGCTGCAAGCTATCTGAAGGTGAGAAAAACACAAGAAGGGGGGTTGAATTGTGTTTTAGAAAAATTCTTCGTTTCTCCTAAAAACTGAACACACTGATCAGAAGCTAAGTGAGACAGCTTCTGAAGTGATAATCAGAATCTAAATGCAGCGGAATAAAACAGAGAGAGAGAAGAAGAACGACACAAAGCAATTATACTGGTTCCTTCCACAATCCGGAAGTAGTCCAGTCCCCCTTGCACTTCCAAGGAGATTTCACTATGAGTAATATCTGATTACAAATGCTCAAGCACACAAGCAAGAGACTTCCAATGCTCAAGCACACAAGCAAGAGACTTCCTTTGCTCAAGAACACAATCAAGAGACTTCCTGCTCAAGCACAACTGCAAGAGACTTCCTAACTAAACAAAATTACACAGAAAATTGTTTAAGGTTGAACACTTGATATACAATCAGAGGTGCTCACAATACAAATCAGATACAGACTCAATGGACTTAAGAATTTCTAAGATATGACTTTGAGACACAGAAATTCTAAGTGAATGCAGAACAATTTCAGCAGAGGTTTGGTACTTGTGAAAATCTTTGTGAGTCTTTCGTTCAGCGTTCTTGCATTACCAATTCTCTAGGTCTTCACTCCTTTATATAGAGGTGTGAAAGAGACGTTGTGAAATTGCCAGCACACCAAAGAGTCGTTGTTGAAGCTTGATCTTTCACCAATGATCTTTTGCCTGATTTGGTTGTTGTCCTATGAAGAACAAATTTGAAATCCATTCCTTATCCAAAGGAACATCTATGCAGGCGAGACCGTATTCTGGAGCTGTTTTCTTGTCTTGAAGTGCAGACACAAAACAGAGTAGTGGAGAACGTGGTTGTACAATTCGTACAAAGTACAATGTCAACGCTTTTGTCCAAATTGCAAACACATGCCTTCAAACACCTTTGAAATGACCGTTGCAAACTCCACTAATCCTTTGTTTGTGTTTTCGAATCCAATAGACAGCTTTTGCATTGATAATTCTTCAATTCTTGATTCTTTGCAAATCCAGTTGATATTCAGCTTCTGGTGAAATGGCTTCTGATGAGGCAGCTTCTGATGATGCAGCTTCTGATGATGCAGCTTCTGATGAGATGACTTCTGCAGCTTCTGATGATGCAGCTTCTGATGATGTGACTTCTGGACCTCTTGTCTTCAGGAGCACTATTCTTCAAGAGCAGCTTACTTCAGGAGCGCTATTTCTTCAGGAGCAGCTTGACTTCAGGAGCGCTTTTTCTTCAGGAGCAAGTTGCCTTCAGGAGCGTCCAAGCTTCAAATTTTTGTTGTTTCCATAGCTCTTTATTTGCTCATTCAGAACCAATGATGATGTAACTTTATAATTATGGTCCTGTACACTTGAACAAATATTAGCTAATCCAATTTACAATTTTTAATACCTTGTTATCATCAAAACTCTTTAAGGTTTATTGTTAAACACATTTTGTTCCAACAATCTCCCCCTTTTTGATGATGACAAACAAAAGTATTTAAAATTGATCAATTGTTGTTAATCTAATTAACAAGTTGACTTTGGGGTTCTGAGGTTTGTAAGCTCAGAATCTGAGGTTTGTAAGCTCAAACTCCCCCTGAGTCTGATAGTCTTTAAGGTGAGGTTTGTAAGCTCCCCCTAAGTTCTATCCAGGTTAATTAAATTCATTTTGCGCAATAATTATTATCAGAGCTTAAAAGCAAAATTGAATCATTGAAAGAATTAACTTATAGATAAGAAGAATGGTTCAATTAACTTTACTTGAATTTTGATACTCCTTCGTTCATTCATAGCTTATACCAATAAGGTAAAATGATAGAAGTTTTTCAAAAATTTCAAATGCCATTAATGGGGCTCAGAGCCTTTAAATACTTGTCACATATACTCCCCCTTTTGTCATTATCAAAAAAAAAAATTAAAATAAATCTAAGCACAAAAGACAAAAAGATATGAGAAAAACTCAAACGTGAGAGAGTATACTAAGCAATGAACTAAATAAATCAGAGCAAAAAAAAATCATGTATATTCAATTGTCAGAAGCAGCTAAACAGTCAGAATCAGTAAGCATTCAGAAGCAAAAGAAATAAGACAAGATGATTTCAGAAGCAAGGACTAAGAAAATAAAACAAACAACAAACAAAGAAAAACACAAGGGTGTGCAACTAAGGGTTGGTTTGTTGTTGTTTCTTCATCTCTTCCATTTCTTCAATCTTCTTCTTCAACAATTCTTCAAGTTGTTGTTGCCTCTGAAGAAGAGCTTGTTCCCTTTCTTTAGCTTCTTGCTGCTGCTGTGCCATCTGTTTCTTCAGAAGCTTACACAGCCTTGCTTCTCTGGTCAAGTAATCCGTTTCAAAGAAGAAAGGCTGGTTTGCCAGGAGCAGTGTAGAACTTCTTACTCTAAGGCTCTGATTCAGATTTTCCATTAGCCTTCTGACTGAAGCTTGCTTGACTCTGATGCATTTAGCCTTGATCTCTTCAATAAGCTCAGCTGCCCTGTTCTGAAGTGATGCCCAGGAGTCTTCATATGCACCTGTGAGATCAATCGTCCTTCTTTGATCCACCAGATTGTGCATCTGACTCAAGATTGTCAGAAACTCAGAATCGATATATCCAGATTCCAGGATGTTTGTGGGTGGATGTTCAAGGATTTCAAGATCAGAATCACTGATTTCTAAATCTTGAATAGGGTTAGGAACTGGAATGGTAAGGTGTGTTTGTGTGTTAGAAGATGAGGGCTGGTCAGAATCAATGTGTGTGGTGGAGGTTGAGGCTTGAACATTGACTAGAGAGATGTCAACATCCATGGGAGTTGGTTCAGGAGAGTGTTCAGGTAAAGGTTGAAATTCAGTTTCAGATGGTGGTTGTTGTGGTGAAGTTGTTGTTTGAGTGTTGAGTTGGGGGTCAGTGATGGCTATTGGTGATTGTGGGGGTGTTGTGGGTTTATGTGGTTCAGGTGTTTGTTGATGAGGGTTTTCTGAAACAACATTTTCAGAAGCAGCTGCTTCTGGAGTTGTTTCAGAGGCTTTTTCTGAGGCTTTGTCTAAGGGTAACTCACCTGAGTAGTGGAGAGCAAGATTGTCTAAGACAGAAGTGTCTTCTATTGGTTCAGGTGCTGATGGTGAAGAGGGTGAAGTGGAGATAGAGGTGACTGGAATCTGGATTACCTGATCTGCAGGGCCAGCTTCAGAAGTGATAGTACTAGGTGCTTTCAGAACCGCTTCTGAAGCTTTAACAGCCACTTCCTTGACTTCTTCAGACTTCTTCTTGAAAAATTCATCACAATTCTCCAGACCTGAAGCCTTGAGCCTTTGATCCCTCTCCAAATTGTATTGAGCTTCTTTCCTTTTTAATTCAGCTAGCATCTGAACAGCTTGCCCATCAGCTTCTTTCTCCATATCAGAAGTTACTTCAACCATTGGAGTGAAGGTTAGTTCAGATGCCTTCTTCTTGTGCTCATTTGCCTTTATCCCATCAAGAGCTTTATTCAGATGCTCTTCTGTGATGACTGACTCTGATCTGTCCTTGCTTCTTTTTATGGGAATAGAAGCAGCCCTAATTTTCTTCTTCTCCATTCTATCTGCTAACTTATCAGCAGCGTATTCCTTAGCCATCCTTTCCATGACTGGAGTTACTTCAAACATAGAGTTTTTCAACTCAAGAGGAGCTTTCTTCTTCTTCAACTTGGGATCAGCTTCTTCTTTCTCTAACTCGTCCAGAGCTTCATCCAACTTCTCTTTATGGTAGACAGTTTCAGTCTTTCCTCTCTTTCTCTTAACAACTTTCAGTTGCTTGACCTTATCAGCAGCAGCTCCAGGAGCACTTTTAACTTTCTTCACTTTAACAGGAGCAGCTTCATCCTGAGTGCTTGCATCTTCCTCCAAGATGTACTCAGCTACTAAATTGGCTAAGATTTCAGGGTTGCTTTCTTTAAAGATGGGAGGAAAGTCCCTGATTATCTCAGTCTCAGCAGTTGTCATCTCTAACCACTTCTCATCTTTAGGGGCTTCTTTGAAGAACTTCATAGAGTGTAAGCTCCTGCTACTGATAGTCCTTTCAGCAGTAGAGACTTTGAAACATTTATCAGAAGCACTCCTTGTCCTTTTTAAGAACTCCAGCACCCTTCCTTGATGAAAGATTTCAGACAGCAATCTTCCATAGGGTACTTGTTTTCTTTCTCTTGTAATGCTTTCGTTTATGGCCCAGCAGAGATGATCCATTACATATCTTGGGAAGTTTATCTTTTCCAAAATAGCCATGAAGTAAATTGCTAGCTTCTGTTGATTGTTGGGTTGGTCAGATCCTCCTGCTCTTTGAAAGAAGCAATCATTACTGAACTTCACCAACATCCTGTTGTGAATCTCCATTTCAGAGGGCTTTGCATCCTTCTTCCCACCCAAAAGAGTGTTGTAGTAACCTTGTAGCAGGACATCTTCCTTCCTGACTATTTCTTGGAATCTTCCCTCTGCATGCCTTCTACAAGCTTTAGCTATAACTTCCTCAGTGATGGTTATAGGAATGCCCATCACTTCAGACCTTATTTCTAAGCTGTCAAATGATGTAGGATTCATATCCATGACCATTTTCCCTTTCTTTGACCCAGCTTGTTTGCTTACAACTTTTGCCTTTTTAGTAGGTTGTTCAACCTCTAGATATTGCTCTGCAGTCATCTTCCTTTTTGACTTTCTGCCTCTGGCTCGTGGCAGAGCACCACCATACATTTCCTCTGGAATATCTTCCAATCTGATTCTCTCATTGGTTGCCTCAAAATGTTCCTTGATATAGTACATCTGCACTTCAATGGGATCCTTCTTGCAGATGGGTGGAAAGTCCTTCATAAGATCAGACTTAACAAGTGATTCACTTAAATCAGTTTGAAGTTTGGTGACTTCACTGACTAGCTTCATATTCAAGAGAGTATGAGCATTAATGAATTTTCCAGTTTTTGTGTCAAGTAGCTGATCTGTGAAGCCTTGAGATTGACTGAGACTGTCCAAGATACCTCCTTGATAGAATATCTCTGAGAGGAGTCTTCCATAAGGAACCAAGGGTTTATCCAGTAGCTGACTCTGTTTCAAACACTCTACCAAGTACTTGAACATGTATTTGGGCACATTCACCTTTTCCTTCTTGATGAAGTGCTGGAGAAGGACCTTCTGAGCTAGATTTGGCTTCACACAGTCACCACTTGGAAACAGGGTCTCATTCTGAATCTTCAGAAGCATCTTGGTTTCCATGCTCAATTCAGCATATTTCTTCTCCTTCTCAGAATTGTAAATCACCAAGTTGGCTTGCTTTTTCCAAATGCGTTTTTCAGCAGCATCTGAAAGATCAATTCCAGAGTAGTATCCAGAGGCTGCAGCCTTGAGAACATACTCTATGTGCCATTGTGCAATTCTTATTGGAATACCACAGATGCTGGACCTGATTTCATCTTCAACAAATGGCGCAAGACCCATTTCTTCTCTTGTTTTCCCTTCTAATTCAGGATACATTAGCACCATTTGACTTTCCTCAGATAAGGATGCCGCTTTGTTGTAAAATTTTGCTCTTACCCAGAAGTGTCTAACCAGAGCTTCATATGTTGGTCCATTCAACATTCTGAAATAATCCATGAGTCCTTGCTCTTCATAGTAGCTTCTGATAGAACACCTATGAAAATTCAGAGAATCAAAGTCCACTGGATTCTCTATCTGAACTTGCAAATCCCATTCTTCCAATTTCATGCTTCTCCCTCTGTAGTCATATTCAGGGACCATTCTTGAAGTAGATACTGAATCTTTTCGTTGCGAGCTTGATGATGCCATTTGATGATTGACGAAGATTTGAAGAAGATGAAGATTTTTAGGGTTCTAAGGTTGAGAGAATGCGCTTACTTCGCAAACGGTTTGAGAGCAAATGTGTTTGTTGTGAGTGAGTAGTGTGTGAATTGACAAAGTGTTAAAAGTAAAACGATTGCAATTCAAAAGAGACAAACAAACATAACATTAATGACAAAATTGGGGGCGCGTGAAAAGTACTTTCATAGCTATTAAATCATCATTGCCCTTTTTAGTTATACGCCAACACATACAGGCCACGTAAGAAGTTCACAGAGTAACTATCAAGTTAGTGGGCCAGAAGTTACTTTAAAAAGTAACTCCCAACGTTTCCACTAATCCAACTATTCAGAAGCAACAAATCCAGCTTCTGGACTTCAGATGCTGATGTCATCATCAGAAGCGAGTTTTCCTCAGAACCTCAATAAAGAGCTTCTGATGGACTACTGCTTCTGAACTAACTTCAGAACCTAAAATCCTATTCAGGAGCAAGCAAACATTTAATCAGACACGAAGTGCATGTTCAAATTTTTCTTTATAAAATCAAATCTTTCAACAGTTAAAGGCTTAGTAAATATATCAGCCCATTGATTTTCAGTATCAATGAATTGTATATCTAAAATTCCTTTTTGAACATAATCTCTGATAAAATGGTGTTTGATTTCAATGTGCTTAGCTCTTGAATGCAAAATTGGATTTTTAGACAAACAAATAGCAGCAGTATTATCACAATATATGGGAATACTGTTAGCAGTTATCTGATAATCTTCCAACTGATGTTTCATCCAAAGTAGTTGTGTACAACAACTTGCAGCTGAAATGTATTCTGCTTCTGCTGTAGACATAGCAATAGTTGTTTGTCTTTTGCTAGCCCAGGATATAAGATTATCACCCAGAAATTGACAATTGCCACTGGTTGATTTTCTTTCAATCCTATCACCAGCATAATCAGCATCACAGAATCCAATTAGCTTATAATCTAAGGATTTCCTATAAAGGAGTCCAAGATTAGTTGTTCCCTTCAAATACCTGAAGATTCTCTTGACAGCAGTCATATGAGATTCTCTAGGATCTGATTGGAATCTTGCACACAAGCATACACTGAATAAAATATCTGGCCTAGATGCAGTGAGGTATAACAAAGAACCAATCATACCTCTATACAGCTTCTGATCTACTTTAGCTCCTTCATCTTCTTTGCTCAGGTTGCACGTAGGATGCATTGGAGTGTTCATCACTTTACAATCTTCAAGTTTGAACTTCTTCAGAAGCTCCTTTGTGTACTTTGATTGATGAACATAGACTCCATCTTTGCATTGATTGATTTGAATGCCAAGGAAGAACTTCAGCTCTCCCATCATGCTCATTTCAAATTCATCCTGCATTAACTCAGAAAATTCCTTGCAAAGAGATGCACTAGTAGAACCAAATATTATATCATCAACATATATTTGCATAACAAGAATATCTTTCCCAAGGGTCCTTCTGAAGAGTGTAGTGTCAACCTGTCCTCTCTTAAAATCATTTTTGATTAAGAAATTACTTAGTCTATCATACCAAGCTCTGGGAGCTTGTTTCAAGCCATATAGTGATTTCTTCAGTTTAAAAACATGGTCAGGATATTTAATATCCTCAAATCCAGGAGGTTGCTTAACATACACTTCTTCTTCTATGACACCATTGAGAAATGCACTCTTGACATCCATCTGATATAATATTATGCCATGATTAACTGCATAGGAAAGAAGTAACCTGATTGCTTCCAATCTTGCAACTGGAGCAAACGTTTCAGTGTAATCAATGCCTTCTTGTTGACTATACCCTTGTGCAACAAGCCTTGCTTTGTTTCTTGTTACTTCACCTTGCTCATTCAGCTTGTTTCTGAATACCCATTTTGTTCCAATAATGTTCTTGTGCTGAGGTTTGGGTACCAGATCCCACACATCATTTCTTTGAAATTGATTCAACTCTTCTTGCATAGCTAGGATCCATCCATCATCTGAAAGTGCTTCATCAACTGTTGTAGGTTCAATCATTGAGATTAGTCCAATCATTGACTCTTCTTGTCTGAAATGTGATCTTGTTCTTCTTGGACTATCTTTGTTTCCAATGATTAGCTCCTCAGGATGTGAAGACTTGTGTTTGAATGTGTTTCTGGGAGGATCTTCTTGATGTGAGCCATCTTGTGCTTCATCAGAAGCAGTTTCATCTTGCGCTTCTGATGTGGGTTCAGCTTCTGGACTATCTTCAGACTCAGCTATCTGATCAGGTTCTGGAGTAGCTTCAGGAACCTGTATCTCTGCAAAACTTTCACCCTGCTTTGAAGTTTTATCTTCAAGCTCCTTGTCATCAAATTTAACGTGCATAGATTCTTCAACACAGAGTGTTTCTGAATTATACACTCTGTATGCCTTTGACCTTTCAGAGTAACCTAAAAAGATTCCTCTTTGGGCCTTGGCATCAAATTTCTTTAGGTAGAGCTTGTTGTTCAGAATGTAACAAGTACATCCAAATTGATGAAAGTAAGAGATATTGGGTTTTCTTCCTTTAAAGAGTTCATATGCTGTTTTCTCCAAAATAGGTCTAATAAAGATCCTGTTTTGAACATAGCATGCTGTATTCACTGCTTCTGCCCAAAAATGTTTTGGTAAATTGTTTTCATGAATCATGGTTCTGGCCATTTCTTGTAAAGTTCTATTCTTTCTCTCTACAACTCCATTTTGTTGTGGTGTTCTAGGAGAAGAGAATTCATGGAAAATTCCATGTTTTTCACAAAAAGCTTCAAATGGCTCATTTTCAAATTCTCCACCATGATCACTTCTGACTTTCAAAATTTTTGATTCTTTTTCAGATTGAATTTGAGTGCAGAAGCTACTGAATACATCACACGCAACATCTTTACTCTTTATGAATTTCACCCAAGTCCATCTGCTGTAATCATCAACAATGACTAATCCATATCTACTTCCATATAAGGATGCAGTACTCACTGGTCCAAATAAATCAATATGGAGTAATTCTAAAGGTCTTGAGGTTGAGACAATGTCTTTGGTTTTAAAAGATGACTTCACAATTTTCCCTCTCTGACATGCACCACAAAGTGCATCTGAATGATAGTCAATGTCTGGTAGCCCTTTCACAAGTTGTAACTTACTAAGCTTAGAGATTAACCTCCAGTTAGCATGTCCCAACCTTCTGTGCCACATCCATTTCTTATCATTCACTGATAGTAGGCAAATCACCTTCTGATCAGCCAGTTCAGAAAAATTGATTTTATAGACATTGTCAACTCTCTTTCCCTTGAACACAATGGATTTGTCTTCCTTGTTGATTACTGTACAGTTGGGTTTTTCAAAAAGCACATCATAACCATTATCACAAAATTGACTAATGCTCAAAAGGTTATGTTCAAGACCATCTACCAACCATACATTATTAATTGAGGTAGAGGAATTACCAATAGTTCCTGTACCTATGATCCTGCCTGACTGGTTGCCTCCAAATTTCACATTTCCTCCCTCTTTCATTGTTAGGCTGAGGAACATGGACTTGTCTCCTGTCATGTGTCTTGAGCAACCACTGTCTAGGTACCATGATCTTTGCTTTGGCACTGCTCTTAGACATACCTGCATCATTGACATTTTTAGATTTAGGTACCCATTGTTCTATGGGTCCTGGAAGGTTAGTACATAAGGCTTTACTCTTCACTTCTTGTACCTTGTGCTGTGAGTTGGATTGCTTCTGATTAACCATCACCTTAGGTTTTGGTACTTCAGAAGCAGTAACTGTCTTCTTCTGAAACTTAGACTTCAGAACCCCAGATTTTGGTTTCACCAGACTCTGAGGAATAGGTTCTGATCTTTTCAGGATCCTAACCTTTGAAGTTTTGGAATCAGATTTGATCATAGCCTTTGACTTAGAGTTCTTTGGCTTTGAAGTAATCTTAGCCTTAGAACTAGAAGCTTCAGGTTCTGATTGAACAACAGTTTCCAACTCAGCCCCTTCTGGTACAAAGAATGTTTTCAGACCTTCCTTGATGCATTCACAACAAGACTTTAGATTGGTTTTCTCCAGTTTCACTTCTGGAAAACCAATTCCTCTGCCATTGTTCTTGTAAATGCTATAAATCATAGAAGCCACTCTGCTTCTGTCAATGCCAGATATAATGAAGTCTTCAAGAGCAATTTCATGATTACTTAAAGGTTTTTCATTACACTTTTCTTGTAGCTTCTGACATAAGAACCTGAGCTGGTCTTCATATGTTTTACACATGAAGTCAAAGCCCCTAAGTCCCTGTTCAGAAGCTTTCAGATCCAATAGAGTTGATTTTTGCTGTTGTACCAAATCAGCATATTTTTCTTTTAAATCCTTCAACTCATTGGTTCTTACTTCAAAATGTGTAAGAAGTTCTTTAAGTGACTCAACAAGTTCATCTCTGGGAATTTTGGAATATACCTCATTTTCATCTTCTGAGTCTGAATCTGATCCAGCTTCTGAAGTTGCTGTTGCTACCAACCCAACAGCTACCTTTGCATCTTCATCAGCTTCCTCTTTATCAGATCCAGATTCACTACCCAAATCATCCCAGGTTGCCATTAAACTCTGCTTAATCTGCTTCTTGAATTTGCTTGGTTTGAATGTAGACCTCTTTGACTTGTCCTTTGACTTTTCTCTTTGAAGATCAGGGCATTCAGCAATGAAGTGACCTGGCTTCTTACAGTTGAAGCATCCCTTCTGATCTTCTTTCCTTGAGCATCTGGAGTTACCCCTTCTGGAGAGAAACTTTCTGTTCTTCTTGGCCAGATATTGAAGTCTGTTTGAGAGCATGGCCATTTCAGCAGCATCTGGTTCAGAGTCTGAACTTGACTGTTCTTCCTCTTCAGATTCAACCACTTTGAGAGCTTTTGATGACTTGCCTTTGGATGGAAGAGCTATTGATTTACTCTTCTTAGTAGACTCATGTTCATTAAGACTTAACTCATGAACTTTGAGAGAACTAACAAGATCTTCGACACTTAAAGTGTTTAAATCTTTAGCTTCCTCAATGGCAGTCACTTTTGGTCTCCATCTGGCAGGTAAGCTTCTGAGTATCTTGCTTACATGATCAGAAGCAACATAGCTCTTCTTTAGAATCTGTAGACCAGAAACTAAGGTTTGAAACCTTGAGTACATCTCCTCAATAGTTTCATCATCCTTCATTTTGAATAACTCATACTGATGTACAAGCAGGAGAGCCTTTGCTTCTTTGACCTTCTTGCTCCCTTCATAATTTGAACAGAGAGAAGCAAACATAGCTTTAGCAGTGGATTTGTCACTCATCTTCATGTATTCTGCTTTGGGTATGGCAGTGACAAGAGCTCCTCTGATAATATGATGCTTCTTGTAAAGTTTCCTCAGTTCTGGAGTATGTTTCTTTCTATCCACAGCAGCTCCTTCTTCATCAAGGACTAAACCACCAACGCCGTCTTCCAGAATATCCCACAATTCTTCATCTAGGCTCATGATGTAACTGTAAAAATTGGTCTTCCACCAAGAGAACTCTTCAGCATCTCCATTGAACTTTGGAACTTTTCCAACACTGGTTTTCTTACTATCACTATAATCATGTGAGACATTTTTATAGCTAGTATCACCATCAGGAGGAGGAGTAGTCATGTTTTTCTCAGATCTTTGACTGTTGCACGGTTAAGTGATACACAACAGACCAAGGCTCTAGATACCAATTGAAGGTGAGAAAAACACAAGAAGGGGGGTTGAATTGTGTTTTAGAAAAATTCTTCGTTTCTCCTAAAAACTGAACACACTGATCAGAAGCTAAGTGAGACAGCTTCTGAAGTGATAATCAGAATCTAAATGCAGCGGAATAAAACAGAGAGAGAGAAGAAGAACGACACAAAGCAATTATACTGGTTCCTTCCACAATCCGGAAGTAGTCCAGTCCCCCTTGCACTTCCAAGGAGATTTCACTATGAGTAATATCTGATTACAAATGCTCAAGCACACAAGCAAGAGACTTCCAATGCTCAAGCACACAAGCAAGAGACTTCCTTTGCTCAAGAACACAATCAAGAGACTTCCTGCTCAAGCACAACTGCAAGAGACTTCCTAACTAAACAAAATTACACAGAAAATTGTTTAAGGTTGAACACTTGATATACAATCAGAGGTGCTCACAATACAAATCAGATACAGACTCAATGGACTTAAGAATTTCTAAGATATGACTTTGAGACACAGAAATTCTAAGTGAATGCAGAACAATTTCAGCAGAGGTTTGGTACTTGTGAAAATCTTTGTGAGTCTTTCGTTCAGCGTTCTTGCATTACCAATTCTCTAGGTCTTCACTCCTTTATATAGAGGTGTGAAAGAGACGTTGTGAAATTGCCAGCACACCAAAGAGTCGTTGTTGAAGCTTGATCTTTCACCAATGATCTTTTGCCTGATTTGGTTGTTGTCCTATGAAGAACAAATTTGAAATCCATTCCTTATCCAAAGGAACATCTATGCAGGCGAGACCGTATTCTGGAGCTGTTTTCTTGTCTTGAAGTGCAGACACAAAACAGAGTAGTGGAGAACGTGGTTGTACAATTCGTACAAAGTACAATGTCAACGCTTTTGTCCAAATTGCAAACACATGCCTTCAAACACCTTTGAAATGACCGTTGCAAACTCCACTAATCCTTTGTTTGTGTTTTCGAATCCAATAGACAGCTTTTGCATTGATAATTCTTCAATTCTTGATTCTTTGCAAATCCAGTTGATATTCAGCTTCTGGTGAAATGGCTTCTGATGAGGCAGCTTCTGATGATGCAGCTTCTGATGATGCAGCTTCTGATGAGATGACTTCTGCAGCTTCTGATGATGCAGCTTCTGATGATGTGACTTCTGGACCTCTTGTCTTCAGGAGCACTATTCTTCAAGAGCAGCTTACTTCAGGAGCGCTATTTCTTCAGGAGCAGCTTGACTTCAGGAGCGCTTTTTCTTCAGGAGCAAGTTGCCTTCAGGAGCGTCCAAGCTTCAAATTTTTGTTGTTTCCATAGCTCTTTATTTGCTCATTCAGAACCAATGATGATGTAACTTTATAATTATGGTCCTGTACACTTGAACAAATATTAGCTAATCCAATTTACAATTTTTAATACCTTGTTATCATCAAAACTCTTTAAGGTTTATTGTTAAACACATTTTGTTCCAACACTATCTACATTCTTCTGTTCATTTTCTTCTATGTTTAATACCTTGAAATAGCAACGCTGTTTTATTGCAGTAACCAATTGAGTTATGAGAAATACTAACAAATACATTTATTAAAAAGTTTAAAACGAAAATTTTATCTTGAAACAACAAAAAAGTAATTTTTCTACATATAATTTATCAATTATTTCAAATTTTGAACCTTTATTTAGAAGATAGTACCGTATTAATGTTTATTCAGAATATATTGCAATTATGGTAGGAAATCATTATTGAAATTAATTGTGTAATTACAAATTAATATAGGCTAAGTGTAGTACAGTCACGGCCAGCTCTGGTCCTCATAGTCATAGGATTGTTATCATATAATATACTACAGGACTTGTATATAAGTGCATCATCTGTATCAATCATATTGATTTACTTCTCTAATACAATACACCACCGTAAATCAGAGGAATATTATAAAAAGGTCATTTTCTCACGTTCAAGCATTATAGTACTTCTCAACAACCTTGTAAGATCAAATTTAATTTTTTACGAAAACTAGATATTATAAATAGGATCAAAGAGATTGTTTGGTGTGGTCCATCGTATTTCTCATCTCAAAGGAAACAAGTTTCATTGTTAATTCATCAGCCATTTTCTTGTTCCTCTAACAGTGATGGAAGAAAATTCAGCTAGCAATGCAACCAATGAGATTGTTTTAAACGTAAACAAGGCTGTCTCTAACACAAGTGAAGACTCAACCTCTCATGCCACTGCTTCTTTCTTGCAGAAGGTGCATCCTTTTTGTTCTTTTTGTCTCAAAAACACGTTCAAATGTTTTGTTTGTTCATAACTTATTTGCTATTTGATTTATTAAAGGTTTTGTTATGTTATGTCTGCTAAAATCTGAAACCTTTTTTTCATGGATTGTGACAATATTTATGCAGTTGGTAGCTGAGGTGATAGGCACATATTTCTTGATATTTGCTGGTTGTGCTTCAGTGTTGGTGAACAAGAACAATGAAAATGTTGTAACACTTCCTGGAATTTCAATTGTTTGGGGACTTGCTGTGATGGTGCTGGTTTACTCTCTTGGTCACATCTCTGGTGCTCATTTCAATCCTGCAGTTACCATTGCTTTTGCTAGCACCAAAAGATTTCCCTTGAAACAGGTGACCAAACTCACCATTTTTCAACTATTTGGCAAAACTTGTTAGGAAATTAGAGGTCAAATTAGTTCATGATCTACAGCCTACTTTGCTTGAAAAATGAATTTCTTTTTCTTACTTATTTTGACCTTTTCATATTAGTTTATAATATCCAAAGAAATCATGTCAATTATTGCACATTGTGAACACACAATTTCATTGAATAGGGAATAAAATAAAAAATTGGGTGTTCACACACACGTAGATAGAAAAATATTGTAATGAAAGATAACTTATCTCTCAACCAGATTTTAAATAAAGGTTTGCGATCGTGATCTAGGTAGCGACATAATAATTTTTTATGTTGTCGACACTGCAACATGATTGCAATTGAGGCCGCATTGATCGTATTTAACAGTGATTCTCCATAATGTCTCGTCACTGCGACCTCTATTTAAAACCTTGCTAACTATCTATAAATCTTTCCATTTATTGTATAGGTACCGGCTTATGTAGCAGCTCAAGTTTTTGGATCCACACTTGCAAGTGGAACTCTTAGACTAATATTTAACGGCAAACATAATCAGTTTGTTGGAACACTTCCAGCTGGGTCTGACCTTCAAGCTTTTGTGATTGAATTCATCATCACTTTTTACCTTATGTTTATCATATCTGGAGTTGCCACTGATAATAGAGCGGTAACGTGTTTGTTCATCCTAATGCTTTGTTTCTTGCTTGTTAATTTGGTTATTAACTAATTTCATCTCTCTTATTTTGGTGTAAAGTATTTTGATTTAATACGTGTTTAGCAAAATAGGGGTTGGCTAATCATCTTTCAAACTCTAATATAAAAAGAGGCAATTAAATTGACTAGTTGTCTTAATATATATAGTTGTAACGTTTTGAATCATTTGGAAGAATGCTAGCAGCTAGTAGTTTACATAACAAGACAAAGCTTATACGAAACAAAACGACCATATTTGAATATTTGTAATTCTTAGACCATTCTATTTATTGGCTTTTATTTATTCGTTTTATTTTCAAACTTGCAGATTGGTGAGTTGGCTGGGATTGCCGTTGGATCTACTGTACTTCTGAATGTGATGTTTGCAGGGTATTAACTTATCCCAAAATTATTCAATATTATCATTTGCTTACGTAGTTCATCACCATTTGGAAACAGATAGCAAGTCATGATCTCATTTGTGTGATTTAGTATTTATTCTTGGAGCATACTATATGTTTCTTTTTTTTTGAAGAATACTATATGTTTCTCTTCATGGTTAAGATCATGTGATGCCATTTTAAAAAAAAAAAAATTAATAAATCATGTGATGCAGTAAAAACTTAGAATAGAACACTGTATTATGTTACTTGCTGAGTTTAATTTTGATACACTTTTAGTGTAAAATGTTTTATTCTATCAGTGTCACCAAATGATAATCAATCATATTTTTTACTTTAGAAACTTACGATAAAAATCAAATGCTTTTAATAATCTAACGATTATGATTGATCAACAATTTATTCTAAAAGTGTATATGAAGTAAATCCTTATGATTCTGCAAATTTCTAATGACATTATTTCTTATATGACAGACCAATCACAGGCGCATCAATGAATCCAGCAAGAAGTATAGGACCTGCTTTTCTACACAGTGAATACAGAGGAATATGGATATACTTGGTGTCTCCTATTCTTGGAGCTGTGGCTGGTGCATGGGTTTATAACGTCATTCGGTACACGGATAAGCCGGTTCGCGAGATCACCAAGAGCTCATCTTTCCTAAAAGCAGCAAAACCATAGGGCTGACTTTGGTTGATTTAAAGCATGTTTGATTTTCCCTTAGGTATATCACATGTTATGTTCTAACTTTTATCTAAACGTGGATACTTCCAAGGGGAAATCAATATGCTTTATAGCAAATTGCCTTGAAATGTCATTTAAAGATGCAATAACTTTTCAAATTTTAATTTTATAGATCACTATTTATCAAGGATGAAGTAGAAGGAAGAATATCACTAATAGTATACATGGTAGCAAATAACACTAATAGTAGTAGTATATCATAAAGCATAAAATGTTGGTCTCCTTGTATTCTGCTTTACCAAGTTTATCTTCATATTAATTTAATGGATTGATTGTGGTATTTAGTTTTACTATATTTAGTATATGGTTCACGTGGTTCTAGTGAGTAGTTTTATCAAAGTAAGTCCCTATTGAATTTGGTTAATGGGATATAGTATGTTGGTTGGCATTCAAGACATGAGACAGACAAACTTGTGAAAGTTCATTAGCCCGTCAAGGGGATGAGTCAGAAAATGGCTAAAGTCACACTACTTTTCACCCTCTCAAATCTCAGCTGTTAAACTCACATGTTTTTTAAAGTGTAATGTACTTGAAGACATCACAGAGTTATTTTTTGTGTGTGCATCCCAACTCATGTTGAGGGATGTGGAAAGTTTTCCCATGCCTAAATTGTGTCACATGTGCTGCATAAAAAGATTTTTGGAATCACATGGATTGTATGTTTGGTTTAAGTTACAAAACCGTAAAGAACTCCTCTGTTCAGTTATAGAAAGTAAATGAAATCTTTTCTTCCTTTTCAATGAAGAAAAATGTCAAGTCAAACAGTCACCAATGGTTAATTTAGTTCATGTTTGATTAATCAAACACCAATCTTTAACCATGAATCAACTGTTTGGTTAGACATGTTGCAGAATTTTTAAAATTCTAATTTTCTCTTGAATACGTGATGGTAAAGTAAGAAAATAATCAAAATTCCTTCTTTTCCTCAACCGAGTTGTCAAATTTCAAGTGTATTATTGACAGTATTTACGGTTGTCAGCTACACTTTTTCTGAAATTGAGAACGACATGAAACTATCACCACGAGGCACATGTCCTAAAGTATCATTCTATTGCAACTCCACCACCAAGAAGAATGGCAGTGCAAGCAGCCAAGCAATAATGCAGAAGATCTAAAAGGATAATTAAGGATATGATGCCAAGAAATATATGAATACTATCATCCTTTATAATTTTCATTAGCCATTGAACTTGAAGAGACAGTAAGGTCATAGATATAGACTCCACATTGAACAATGACTTTCAGCACCGACATTAGTGTTTGCTCTTGAAACTATGTGAGTTTTTGGGGATATATCATCATAATTCTTTGTCAAATATAAAGGGTTACATGTTGATACTAATTATTTATAATGTAAAATATTAATAATAAATAATTATTCAATTTTAAATCTTGAAATGAATTCATGCTAATCAAGTTTAGCACAAGAATACTGTTAAACTAAATATTGTGGAAATACTAGAGAATAAAATATAGAGGGCAAGCAAGACACGTACTTTAAATAATGTTCAAACTGCATGAATGACCTTTCTAATTTAGAGAAACAACTTACATTTTGTTTTCATTTTTTCATGTACAAAGAAATTTGTGAAACCAATTCATTATTCTCTTTCTTGGTATCAAAACTATTGAATACCGAAGTACAAATCACACGCACACCTGCACATTATGCAAGTTTGCGTCTAGATATATTATACATAAGTGAGAAATTAAACATGTACAGAGTGATTGGGAAGGAAATTTAAAAAATAAAAAGATATGAAGAATAAAAGAATTTATGTTAGGATCCCTCACTAAACAAAACATGGATTTACATGTAAGAAGAACTAGGAAAAGAACTAGACTCAACTTTGTGGCTGAAGATTGTTTTGGGTACTTGTACTGCAAGCAGAACCACTCCTTTGCCTGGTTCTAGGAATAATCATAGGCCAACAACACACTAGAACAAAAAGCAGCTCCATCACGAATGCCATCATTGCAATCCATATAAATAAACTCATCTTCCAATACCACAAAATCCTCTTGATTAAAGGAAGTTCTGATTCAACAAATATAGATGAATCATATATTTGAGGAATACCAGCACCAGGTACATATTCTGCTCGCTGCTCAAGGGTTACTTTTAAGCATGAAGTGGGAACATCCCCTTCAACAAAATCACTCATCTTGGCATCCAGAGTCTGGGTCTCTGATATATAACCAGTAAGAAGAGGAACAATCTTAAGGAAAGTTGTAATTAGGCGGATAGGCTCACTTCTGAATCTTAACATGCAAGGTTGTCTCGAACTTCCAATTGTTTTACCATTAGAAGATAAGAAGTCTACCCTGATCTATAAAAAACAAGTCAAAGAATAACTCATTAGCAAGCCACAAGAAACTATGAACTGCAATTTTTATTGTAATCCAAGTTCCTTAAGCAGGAAATGACAATTTTAATAGAACACGCCTATATACACTCAAAGAAACCATGATTAATTAACAATCCACAAATACATTTGATCCCCTTTGCTTAATAAACCTAACTGTTATTTTAAAGCATCAACACCATAATGGTAGGAAATAAAGCAGATACACAGAAATGACATGTCAAAGAAATACTTCAGTTAAAGGCATTACTAAACATCTCAATCTCCAAGAGACCAACACAGCCTTCACATCAAAAGCAATTTAGCATACATCATTGAAAAAGGGAACCGAGAATAGGTCTATTATCCAGTTGAATTCTTTTCAAGTGAGTTAATATTTTGAATAACGGTGAGTTTGACAAGCTCACAATAGCACCGTGATTTTGTTGAAGCTTCAAAGTGTAGCTTTTGCCAAAATCACGGTGACAAAAGGTGATTCTGTCAAGCCACTAATCCAAACATGCACTCAAATGACAGAGGGGTGCTTTCACCTCCTTTCAAAGGAAACTAATTTGTGAAATTCTAAAATCATGTACACAACATCTTATTTAAGCACACAATATTAATATAACACTGGGAGTTGCCAGTTGTAACTAGCACCAAATTACCGCTCAAACCTTTGAAGTTGCCATATAGAATTAATATCTTCAAAAGCATACACTATTTGACATAAACAGCATATTAATCGCCTTCAAAAGTCTCTGCAATATCATCATAACCTTCCTCATTCATACTAAAGAGAGCATGTCTTATTGTCGAGCAAGTAAAACATCATAATAACAAGGTAAAGAATATAAAACCATGTCAAGCAAAGTGTTCTTTAGACTAAAATGAATCTTATAGCTAGGTAAGGTACCTGAAAGACACCAAGTTTAGTGTTGTATCCTGACTCAGGCACTAACAATGAAACAGTGAGGTGCACTTTCTGTTTAGAAGGGATAACCCTTTTATTCACCCATCTATCAACCCCAATGTCGCCACTCTCATCAAAACGACGATCACCACCAACACCAGAACACGATATTATAGGAACAAACGCAACAGGACTGTGTTTAGTATAATCAAAATTCAACACTTGTTTCATCTGAAACGGCTTTTCCACCAAACCCTTCACCAAAAACCCACTAAACAAAAGTGCTGAAACCAAAAGTGCAAACAAAATACAACAAACATAGATTGACCACAAAAATCCCCACCCACATCGAAATGCAACATTCCAGAATGACTTATGTTCATTGAACCATCCCAATGCTGAAGGACCAATGAACTCACAAACACAACACGAAACCCTATCCAATACCCTCATAGAAAAAACTCTCCCTTTTCTTATTGTTCCAAATGGGTCTACAAAAAACATACAAGTATAAAGCATCAATAAAATTGGACACTTCACGAACATAATGAAAACCCTAATTTGAAACATGATTGCTCTAATCACTAATCCAGTTGCATAATCAAGCGAATTCGACGGTGAATCGTTGAGTTCACCCAACGAGTCAGCTGAATCACCGAATGGTTCATCATGTGTAGCTGTAGTTAACGTCGATTCCTCATTCCTCTCTTCTTCGACTTTCCCTTTATCGGGAAAATTCTCACTTTCCTTCAAAATTGAAGGATTTTGCCTCTTAATTTTATCACCGTTGGTCGAATTGGCGCTACTGGAAATGGTTTCTGATAATTCATTTTCCGGTGATCGGCGGCGAATTGAACGACGGCGGATAGTGGCGGAGGAAGGTGAAGAGGGTTGTGTGTCTAGGTGGCGGTGACCGGAAGAGGAGGGAGGAGATTCCGGCATGGTATGGTCGTCGTTGGCGGAGCAATGATGGAAGGGGCATTGGTGAAAGGCGTCGAAGAAAACGTCGTCGTTTTGGGGGTTTGTGTCCATTGAATTGAATTGAATTGAAATGAAGAATGTGAAGTTAGTTTGAATGGTTGTGAATTTTCGAAGGTTTACAGTAGAAAGGGATAGAGCGTGGGAAAAAGGAATATTTTTTTTTTGACGGGCAGGAAGAGCATGGGAAAAAAGAATATGGAATTCATAATTTGCCTTCTAGAAAAGAAAGGTATATTTCAAAAATAAATATTACATTACAAAAGACAAAACAAAACATTCATGTTAAAATAAACATTTTATTCATGTTAAAGAAACTAAAGGGTGCGTGTCCCATGAGTTTAGTTCAGTCGGTAAAGACGTTGCATATCATCTCCGACTCATTCCCATTTTCGTGGTGGATAATTTTTTAATAAAAATAAAAGTATTTTTTCAGCTTTGAGCACAATGTTGTAATACATTATTTAGTAAAGAGATTATGACGATCAATGACTATGATGATTGAGAAGAGAGAGACCTAGAGTGTGAGATATGGAAAGAGAAAAGAAGTGAGTGTCATTGAAAGACTTAGACTCTGACCGTGTGAGTAAAATGATTTAGAGTTGGGTTTCTATTTATATAAAAGGGTTAAAAAAATGATTTTGTACATTCGGGGACGGGTATGGGTTCAAGGTGGGGGTACCTATATCCCTGTTACTCGTCTCATATCCGTGTTGTGAAATCGGGTAAAACTCAAACCCAGTCAAATTGAGTTTGGTTCGGGCGAGTATCCACTGATATGAGTTTTGTTGGCACGCCTATGTTCAAACTTATTTTTACCTCTTGCACCTTTTCTCTATTGTGATAGTTAATTTGCATGTCACATTGCTTCCCGTCCTATATTTCATGAACAATCAAAGCGCATTGACATTGATCGTCACAAAGTTCATGAAAGATTACAAGCACATCTTTTTTCATCTTCTTCCATAAACCAACTACCTAACTTCTTCACCAGCCAAATCGGGGGTATTAGGATGAATTACTTGTGACACAAGTTAGCTATAATTAGTCACGTAAAGACTCAATTATATGTTAGTATAATTAGTTTTCTAATTCATTTTTATCTTTTAAGTTTAACAAAAATATCAGATTAATTCTTTAAATTTTTTAAGTTTTAAATATATCATTAAAAAGGTTATAAAGATCTATTTAAAACTTACAAGGTCAAAAGAGGTATTTCACCTTTTTTTTCTTTCTAAAATATAAGTTCAGGGTGAGGGGATGATACTCCCTATCAACTTTCCGGTTAGATTATGACACCGTTAGTTGGTTTGGCTATTTCCCACCAATTCCACAGCTCACACATTGTATATATACGGATAGCACTTGTGTACCATAATGATATATACCATTGTCCAATTAGAATGTGTCATGTGGCACACTCTTTAAAAAAATATATTAAATAAAGCATTTATAAAGTAACATTAGTAGGTGACACACTTTAATTGACCAATGGTATATACCATTGGGCATTAGTACCTTAATGGTACACAAGTGGAATCTGAATATATACATGTAATTGTATCAATTCCTAATCAACGAATTCAATAATATTCACGCAGTTATCAATCTTTACTAAATTATCTATACTATTAACATGGTTATCAATCTTTACTAAGTTATCAATTCCTAAAATGAAAGAAATTATTGGCTTCCTTTTTTGGTCATTGACTCAATATCGAACAGCCAGTCGTCGCCTCAACAATGATAACGTGGTTAGTGTGTTATTAGCATTCATCAATATTAACTGTTGTATGATTTGGAGTGATTGGTTCCAAATGAATGCATCTTCGACATGTTTTAAGCGTGACTGGTGTGAACCAAACATGTCCGATGCATTGCATGAAAATAATATTATATTAAGACATTCAACTCATTGGTTAATCATATTAAAAATAAGGCAGCCAAATAAAAGTTGTCTAGGTTTTATATTACTATATTAGTTTTAACTTTAGGGCAATGCTATCCGGTGTCCCGGGGCACCGGTTAAGGAACAATAAAATGAATGGGTTCCACTTAATTAACCTCAATTAAAATGAGAAGTTGGTCAACTTAATTAAATTAGGAAATGCTGTATTCAATACCATTAAAAGACAGCATCAATATACAAGCACATGTTACCGTTGCTCTTTAACCTTCCTTCTCTTTCTAGCTTCTCAATTTCTTAAGTAATATTGCATCTCTCTGCCACCACTTTACAACAAGTTCCCCTTTTACACTTTTTCTATGATAACTACACCATCCGGTCACTAATATAAGCAAAAATCCATTTTTTAGATACATTTAATTAATGATGTATGTGACATATAATAAAGACCACATACATCATTAATTGAATGTATCTAAAAAGTAGATTTTTGCTTATATTAGTGACAGGAGAGTGTAAGTCCTACGGCACCACTTTCTGCAGGTAACAATTCTTTTTTTATTTTTGTTTTTTTACGCTCATTCTTTTATTTTTTCTATGAATTGGCTCTTTCAATTATATTGGTATTGGTATGCATTCGTGTATATGTAACATGGAGGGGAATTTCTTAAAGTTTTGAAAATGAAGCTGACGATGCAAGCATGGAATCCTATTTTGTTTTGAAGAGGATCTAATTACACATTTGATGATTTTGTATTTCATACTTTAATTGGATATATTTTATCTTTGGAATTGCAAATTTATTTTGGACTTTATAATGTCACGGAAAAATGATTAAAAAATGCTGATGATACAAGCATGGACTTTATAATAGTTTGAAAGAAAAAAATGATTAAAAAAAATTCACGAACAAAAAAAATGGTTAGAGTAACAAAGATATGAAAGGAGGCAAGTGGATTCAAAAAAAAAAATGATTCAAAAAAAGTTCACAAGAAAAACAAAGAAATGAAGCGCGTGCTGTGTACTCCCTCCGGTCACATTTATAAGCAAAAATCTACTTTTTAGGTTCATAGAATAATTAATGTATCTAGTCACATTTATAGACTAAATACATTAGTTATTCAATGAACCTAAAAATTAGATTTTTGCTTATAAATGTGACCGGAGGGAGTACTTATTTTCTAAATATTTTCTAAAGAGTATTAAATGCAGCAGTTTTCTATTTTAATTAAGTTGACTAAACAATTTTCACTTTAATTGAAGTAAATTAAATGAGATCCATTAATTTTACTGTTCCTAAACCAGTGTCCCGGGGGCACTGGTTACCAGCACCCTTAACTTTATTAATGGTTTTATAATAGGTTGTCCAAAGTTTGATTTCATCCTTATCTACAGTATTATTTTGGAAAAGCCAATTAAGTTCTGTAGTTATTTTTGTCTTCTGCTTGATAGAGTCAAATTTGTAACATTTTTTTTTCAAAGTTAAATTAAAGTCGATATTGTTATTAGAGACGTGCAATTCATTTTAGAAAAGTAAAAGGTTTCAACGAAGACAAAAAAATTAAACGTGCACAACAAATTGTTAATAAATGTGTTAAAAATAAATAAATTCTTATTGTTTAATGTAGTATATGATTTTTAAATTCTACTATTTAAATCAATTAATTATCTAAATTGGTTTCATTATAAAGTCAACATGTCTAATACAAGCAGCCACATAATTTTGACTAATAAAGCACTACTAATCATCTAAAAGATATCTTGAATAAACTGTTGTCTCACGATAAATTAGACTTAAAAATGATAATTTTTTAGATGATAGTAATGAAAGAGAAAATATTTAATCAATCAATAATAGACAAAATTTGATGTGAGTTTTTAACGAAATTTTGGGTTGAGATTATTATAATATATAAATAAAAATAGATTATGACTTATACAAAACTCTACATTTTGTGCTTTGATCATTAATATTATTTTATTTAAATCTTTATAATTATATATTAGCGAACGTATATTCTCTATTATATTTTACACGTGTATAATAGAAACTTTTGTGAGTGTGAAAAATGAAGTATTTTGGTGTATACTTTTTTTAATATAATAACAATTCTGGTGTAAAATCTAAGAAGTAGATAGTTCAAAAAATTTTATTTTATTTTTAAGAATTTTTTTGTGGTCCCAAGATATTTCTCTGTGTGCTTAGTGTCATAGAATTGTCCTAAAATAATAATGTCTGCGTGCCTTTAGTTGTCCACCATTGAAAATTTAGTGAAAAAAAGTACAAACAGTACATGCATATACTCTCTATCATCTTGCCAATTTTATCAGCTCATATCCAAAATGATGAAGTTTTTTTGAAGACAAAACAGCCAAACTAGGGTGTTGTAGCTACATGCTTGTCTAAGCAAACATAGGATTCTGTGTGTTGGTTCTGTCTTTGAGGATGCTATCTAAGATCTTCTTTGCTTTCTCAATCATTGCATTTATTTGTTTCAGTTCCTTGGATTATGCAGAATCTAAACTTCCTCAGCAAGAGAGTAAGAATCCCTTTTCCATTTTAGTGCTATAGTTGTACTAGTACCTTGTTAAGAATCCAATTAAAAAGAATAAAAACTTGGAAGCTATGCTGATTTTTCCTCAATTATGTTATAGCTTATAATTTTATTGTAACTTATAATTATGTTGTCCTCAAATGTTATCAGTTAATGCTCTTGAAGAAATAACAAGGACAATGGGTTCAAACTATTGGAAATTTGATGGTGATTCATGTGAAATTAAAATGCTTGGTTTAACACAAGAGCCACCTGAAGGATCTCAAAGCAGCATTGGCTGTGATTGCTCTTCTGAAAATGACACATTTTGTCACGTAGTAAGGATGTAAACATCTCTTTATCTTATCTCTTTATCTTAGATTCTATGATATAGTTAAATTTTATATACATCTTTGATTTTTATATAGTTGATAGATATTAAATATTCTTTGTTGATTTTGAATTTTGTAAGTAGGTTGTGCCTAACTCTTTCTTTTCTTTCTGAAAAATGAATTTCCATTTTTCAGATCATTCAAGGGGTACAGCCTTCCTGGCACACTTCCACCTCAACTGGTTAAACTTCCATATCTCAAAGAAGTGTAAGAACTATGAACACCTTACAACTTCTCTACTAGTAGTTCAAAGTTAAAATTTTGTTTCTGCTTTTCTGATTGTCTCAATTCAATGTACTTTTGTTTTCGTATCAGTTGATTTAATTGCCTTTCTGGTTGAAACGAAATGTGTTCTCATTGTAGTGATTTTGCGTTAAACTACCTAAATGGTACGATCCCGAAGGAATGGGCTTCAACTGAACTAACTTATATGTAAGTTCTTATAAACCAATTGAAGTTTTCATTTAGTTACTTGCCTTTTGTATTAAATAAATACACCGTATTATGCAGCTCGCTATTTGTCAATCGTTTATCAGGGGAGATTCCTAAGGAATTGGGAAATATTACCACTCTAAGATACCTGTAAGTTTATAAATAAATTTTTCTCATAATTTCTTTTTAAAAATACTCTGAAATTTTTTGTTGATCAAAGTTCAATACTCAATTGTGAAACTATGTTTCTGCCTATATATTACTTGTGTAATGTATATTGCTATATGGTTCTGATCTGATTGATACCTTCAGTTATCAAACTACTTGTTTATCGACTTATCACATACCTATCTAAAATTCTTTAAATGTTATTGATTTATAGTGCATTTATTTTATTTTTTGTGGATATATTTAAATTTTCATTCTCTTACTCTGGCCTCAAATCAGGAACATTGAAGCAAACCAATTTTCTGGTCTTGTTCCCTCTGAACTTGGAGCTCTATTTAACCTGCAGACTTTGTAAGAAAATGAGATACAAGATTCACATGCTTTATTGCTATAAGAATGCAGCACAAACACTTCAGGATCCGACACTGACATGATACCGACACATGTGGTTATATACAATCACTTTCATTTTCATAATATATTACTAGTATTTAAGTATCAGCGTCGTGTCCGGTGTCCGACTGTCTGTGTCGGTGCTTCATTTTAACATATTTGAAAATCAAACAGTATGTACTATTTATATGCAACATTACCTGTGCAGGATTTTATCATCCAATCAATTGTCTGGGAGCTTACCAGTGACATTTGCTCAGTTACAGAGTTTGACAGATTTGTAAGTTCAGATAAACTGTTCTATTCAGAAAGTATTATTACCGACACTTTCCATGATGAATGCCAATTTTGGTGTATTGCAGTAGGATAAGTGATAATAGTTTCAACGGAAAAATACCTAGCTTCATACAGAATTGGAAACAACTTCAAAGATTGTGAGATTGCAATCTCTTTTTTAACAGATCTTCAAATGTACTTGTATGTTTATTTTAAGATAGATATTCTCATTACAATCTAAATTAATGAAGAGAAATGCTTGCAAGTGGACTGGAGGGACCTATCCCATCAAATATATCTCTTTTGACTAATGTATCTCAACTGTAAGTAAAAGGCCTACTAGTTTTTACTATTCTCTTAACTTACTTGTATATTAACTCACGTGGCAATTATGATACAGGAAGATTAGTGACATAAATGGTCCAAGTCAGAATTTTCCTATTTTAAGCAACATGACTGGAATGATAAGATTGTATGTTTGGATTTATGTTAAAAATCAGTTGGTATATTTTATCTGCTACTGTTTGATATAAAGTAATTCAGGATTTTTAATTTAGGATTTTGAGGAATTGCAATATCACTGGAGAGATTCCTAGCTATTTCTGGACAATGAAGCAATTGGAAATGTTGTAAGTAATACATTTGAATTTTATATGCCTATTTTGTTTTTGAATTCTTGTCATATGTGCAATCACAAATACCATTAGTTTCCTAAACACGCACAATATGTACAAAGGCACAAACATATATTGGTTAAAAATGTTAGTTTATACTCTTTCTTCAACTTCTATAGGGATCTCAGTTTCAATAACTTGTTTGGGGAAATACCGGCAATTGTACACGTGGGACATCTGAGATTTCTGTAAGTGCACTTCTCTAAATTTTAAAATATATTGTATTCTATTAGAGTAACAGTTGTACCATGTATGCATATTTACATGCATCAGTGTAGTAGCCTATTTATGTGTTCAGTTGAATAAGTAGTGACTATAATAATCGAATATGCTTAGTCAGCACATTCTGTTATGTCAGTTATATCACAGTTCCCGAAAGTTAGAAGAGGTATTATTTTAAAATTTACTATTGATTTAAGCCTTTTTTTTAGACAAAACCATGTATGCAGGGATATACCCTAATGTTCCCTTTTATTGCCTCGGAGTTGAAGAGTTGCAGTTGTAAACAATTTTCAATTTCTTCTTTTCAGCTTCCTAACAGGCAACAAGCTAAGTGGTAATGTAGCCGACTCAATCTTGATGTCTGGAAGCAATGTGTACGTTTCTTGCCTCAACCATTTCACCTTCAACATTGCAAAGTACTATCATTTACTGCTCAAAATGAAGTGTGTTCCATCCATCATTAGCTAGAAAGTAGAAACTGAATTTGATTTATTTACAATTTGTTCTTGTTTAGACATTTCTTTATTCCTTTATAGAACATTATTTTTGCAGATTTTTCTAGCTGACGAACCTTTTATAAGTCTTCTAACTTCAGTCCCTGTAAAATGGCAACTTGGGTGGGTGGAGTCAGCACTAGTTGAATCATTTGATTGCTGATAATATTTATTTTTTATATATTTGAGTGCAGTGATCTTTCTTACAACAACTTTACATATCAAGGACCTGGAAAATCTGCTTGTGGAGACTACCTGTACGAGCACAATCTTTCGCAATAATTAATTGTAGGATTTTGGTTATTTATACACCATGATTCTTACACTTCACACTTTTTTCTAGTTTGGGCTAATAAAAATACAGAAAGTGTGTGTTTATTATCTTACAGGGAAATGGTATAAATACAGTGTAACTGAAATGAAAATGGTGTATAAATAACATTATTGTTACTCCTCAGTGTCTTCAAGTTTGATGTTATTGTAAAACTGATTATTATTTCACCTCGATTAACTTAATCAGGAATTTAAACCTAAACTTGTTCCGGAGCTCCTTAGGGACCAATGCATTGTAAGACCCAATATTTAAATTTTTCCGTTGTTCTGATTATTTGAGTAAAGTATGTTGAAAATTGGAGTTCAACTAGTGATATCACTGATTCACTGTTTTCCTTGATTCTTGACAGACAGGGGATGCTTCCATGTTCAAATAATTTCAACTGTCCTAGATGTAAGTATAAGTATATATTTTACTGCTATATGAATATTGATTACTATCCATATCTTACAACTATGAGATGATTTGAGATTTGAGCTATCAAAAATAAATAGTACATGATGATCATCTTGGAAGTGGCATCGTGGTTGTTGCACAAAATCTAATAAGTGGCATCATGGTTGATGCACAAACGTTGTATGATCTTTTTTTCTAATTTCATTTTTCTTTAACTTTTTGACAACTAACATTATTTTTCTGTAATTTCAGATTCAAGTTGTTTGCATGTTAATTGTGGTGGAAAGGATATACAGGTGAAGGAAAATGGTGAAAATATCCTCTATATTGGAGATGGAGATGTGGTTGGTGGTGCTGCTAAATATTATAATGATTTTGAAAATCACTGGGGGTTTAGTAGTACTGGAGACTTCATGGATGATGGTGATTATCAAAATACACGTTACTCCAGATCTCTGTCATCTTCAAATATGCCGGAATTGTATACAACGGCTCGTGCCTCTCCCATTTCACTTACTTATTTTCACTATTGCTTGGAAAATGGGAAATATACGGTACACCTCCACTTTGCAGAAATACAATTTACAAATGATAAGACATATAAAAGCCTTGGGAAGCGCTTATTTGATATCTATGTTCAGGTATTAATCAAAACAAAGAAAGTATTTTTTTTGTTTTGTTTGGCCAATTCAGGATTTAACAATAAAAATCTGTTCCAGGGAAGATTGGTTCAGAGGGATTTTAATATTGAAGATGAATCACACCTTGCTCAAAAACCGCGTATATTATCAATATATAATGTGACTGTTACAGACGGTATTCTGGAGATTCGATTATACTGGGCTGGCAAGGGGACTACAAGGATTCCTGTTAGTGGAGTTTATGGTCCCCTTATATCGGCATTCTCTATTGTTTCTGGTGAGTCATATCATACTTTAACTTGTGTATTTGCATATTAATGTGGGGCGAATATTTGGTACTCATTTTATCACAAGATAACATCCTAATTACTAACTGCTTGGATCATTTTACATATTTCAATTATTTTTAAGGGATATTGGAACATTCAACTTCAAAATGATGCTGTTTTATGCATAGTTATATATGCAATTCAAACAAGCTGTATACATAATTAAAGGCATGCTAATATGACACCTCTCGCATTCTCCACTACCATCCTTATGCATATAAATGGATCGTAAGTTTGTTGGTTTAACCTTTCCATTTCATCCAGGCCTTCGTATACGGCAGAGTAGCATAGAGTTTTTGTTTTTCCTATTTTTATGAATAGCATTCAATCGGCTTGGAATGGTTGTTGTCTTAAATTGTTGGTATTTAGTGTAATATATGGAACTTCAACATGTAAACTTGATTCTCTATCTGTGGGAAGCTTCTACTAATATAACATGGCTAAGCAAAGTTTAACTTCCTTTCTTGTGCATTTGAATTTGATCAAAACTTGATTTCTAAAAGTTGTGGTTGTGACTTAGATATTCTGTACCATTCTATTGTTTATTTTTTGGATAACCATAATAGCTTTCGTGTTTTTTTTTTCTTCCAGATTCTAAACATTGTTCAGACCAAAGAAATGGAAGGCATAAAATTGTTGTTGGAGTAGGATTTGGAGTTTCAGCTCTGTGCTTGGTCCTTATTGTGGTAGGCATTTTGTGGAGGAAAGGCTACACCAAAGGAATGATTAGAAGAGAAAAAGGTGAGTTTCTTGGATCCAATAGCCTTTCAGGGAGGATAGGAGATACCAATTTATATTAGTTTCAAGCATATAAATAATTTGTCTTAAGTTCGCGCCTTTTAAATTAACACGCATTTCTTCCTCTCAAAAAAATTAACAAGCATTTCTACGTAAATTGGCACTTAATAAAAGTATGTACTTACATCAACCTCTATAAACTGTATATATGTTATGCATTTTTCTTTAAACTCCAGTCAACTATCTACATAGAATAAACCTGATGTACTTATTTTCTTATATTTATTGCACAGTTATTAAAGGGCAAGATTTTCAGATGAGAACATTTACTTTAAAACAAATTAGAGCCGCCACGGATGGATTCAGTCCTGCGAATAAGGTTGGGGAAGGTGGTTTTGGTTCTGTCTACAAGGTATTAGAATGAAAGCACTACCTTCTTCCAAGCATAAAAAGTTCTGTTTATCTCCAGCTTGTAGAGTTCTGTTGAATTACAGGGTCAACTATCTGATGGTACATGGGTAGCAGTCAAACAACTCTCCTCGAAGTCCCGCCAGGGAAACCGTGAATTTTTAAACGAGATAGGCATGATATCTTGTTTACAACATCCTAATCTTGTGAAACTTCATGGATGCTGCATTGAAGGGGATCAATTAATATTGGTGTATGAGTACATGGAAAATAATAGCCTGGCCCGTGCTTTATTCCGTGAGTTTTTACACATATGTACAGCTATTATATGTGTCTTTTGCCTTGTTATTAGATGGTCTGTAAGATAAATTGCCAATGGTCATTTATGAGAAATTACTATGAAATCTGATAAATCTTAATAACAACTATACAAGGAGGGAACAACTATACAAGGAGTGAATGCCGGTTGATTTTTCTTTCCCCATTTTGTCTAGACAAATTGATTTAATAAGTACTATCTGTTTGGAACATTATACTCTCGATAGACATTTTACTTTTTTAATTTTCTTTCATGTATCCCAATTTATCACGTTAGAAGTAGGTGAATTAGAAATTTATGAATTTTGATAACGACTCATTAATTCAACCATAATTTCTTTTTGCACATTCTACATGTTCAGAAGATCAGCTTAAACTTGACTGGCCATCAAGGCTTAGGATCTGCATTGGCATAGCAAAAGGTCTTGCATTTCTTCACGAAGAATCGAGACTCAAGGTTGTTCATCGAGATATCAAAGCTAATAACGTGTTACTGGATGGGAATTTAAACCCTAAAATATCTGATTTTGGGTTGGCGAGGCTTGATGAAGAGGAGAAGACCCATATCACCACGCGAGTGGCAGGAACAATGTCAGTTCTCTCTCCCTTGATAATGCAACTCTTAATGTTTTCTTGACTAAGAATCAGAATCTATGTTTTGCAGAGGATATATGGCTCCGGAATATGCTTTATGGGGTTACTTGAGTTACAAGGTTGATGTTTATAGTTTTGGAGTCGTGGTCTTGGAAACTGTTAGTGGAAAGAGTAACAATAATTACATGCCAAGTGATAATTGTGTTTGCCTTTTAGATAAGGTATTCTACTATACAACCTCTTATCTAATGGAAACATTTGACATTTTCATCGCATAAAAGCATTATAAGAAAAATGAACATTGCAGGCATTATATCTGGATCGGACTGAAAACTTTATGCAACTGGTTGATGAGAGATTAGGGTCAGAGGTAAACCCAACTGAAACAAAAAATGTAGTGAAAGTAGCTCTCTTATGCACGAATCCATCACCATCACTTAGGCCTACTATGTCTGAGGTTGTAAACATGCTTGAAGGAAGAATGAGCATTACAGATGTTATCCCAGAAGGTAATACTTTCAGTGAAGATTTAAGGTTTAAATCCATGAGGGACATCCATCAAAACAAGGAAGGTCATAGTGTAAGCACAAGCCGAACAGACGGCTCAACAGGAGTCCTTACACATAGCACGCCCTCAACATTTGGCAATGACATTCATGAGATATCCTCTGAACCATAATACGACATGGTGATTCTTATTCTTTCAGAAATCCAAACCATAAAATGATCAATATTTTGGTAGATTGTAGATTTAGCTTCATTTTTAACACTCATTTGCATGATATGATAGTTCACAGCTAGACTCTAATGTAAATTTCTAATTATCCTTGTATGGGGAGTACGGCTGTACAAGGTTATTTTTTTGTATTGTAGGTGTTTGAGGGGGTTAAGGTCTCACATTCACTGTATAGTTTTGTAAAAACAGTGCAAGGGACTCTCTCTTAGATTCCCGAGTGATTGCATATATGAATTTTTGGTAGAAAATATCCTATTCATCTTTGCAATTGAATAAACACACTACTTGTTGTTAGTTGTCCAAATTACAACATGTAACATCTGATTACTCCTTACATTGTTTTTGTGTGTAGGGTATGGTAGGGAATTAGCAGTACAAAGTTTTAGATATGATTTGCTATCAACTTTCCTAATATGTAAGAAGTCCACATTGTTGGAACAAGTTACAGTAAAATGTCTATTATTTGTGTAAGCCAAAATAAATAGCTATAGATCTTTGGTATTTAGTACTAAAATTTAATCATTATAACCCATCATGCAAACTTAACAAGTAGAAACTGGTTCCAGCATCGCAAAGTTATCGTCGAGGCAGAAGTCTGAAAATAAGTTAATACAAATACTCTAAAACATGACAAAAATATTCAAAATGGAAAGTAAGGACAATAAAACTGCGTTAAGGGAAGCAAACGTTAATGACAAACAGAAACAACACAACTCGATTAATTCCGATGAACAAAACCATGAACCGGGAAAATAAATTCCACAATTATTCTTAAACAAAAAAACTCATGAGAAAGGACTCCAGCATGATAGATTAAAACAATCCAAAACCATGACGCCTTGATGAAACCTTGAGCAAAACTTCTAATCATAGATTCCAATCCTGTCCATAATTCTTGCAACAGTCTCCTTACTTTCTCTAAGAACTTTGACACTTCGGCTTAGCTTCTCCCTCTTTCCAGAAATAGACGGAGACTCTTCAAGCAGCCTCTCAATCCCACCACCACTTGGAGACAAAAGATCATTACAAATCTCCTTCTGCAAATCATTGTTAATCAGTTCATTGATGCTTAGCATCAAGTGCAGAGCAATGCTGTCAATGAGCCTCCTCAGAACAATCTTCCAGTAAGCAATCATCCTAGCCTTCAAATCAAAAGCCTGACTTAGCACATGAGGGTAATTCCTCAGATTAACAACATCAATTTCACCAACACCTTCAAGCTTCACATGTGTTGGTTTTGTTTCATTGCTTAGAACTTCTTTCACAAACGCTTCTTGTTGAGCTATCAGCCTATTATACTCGAGCAAATACTCAGGATTACAAGTGTAATCTGTCAGTTTTTCCATCTCAACAGCTTCCATAACATGTTGGACTGAACTTTTCTTCTTCTTAGCAATCAATTTCTCGCCTGCTCTGCGAGTGGAAACCTGAAGCTGATAATAATTTGAAGAATGATGATTCAAAATAGAAATCACAACTGATTCAAGATAGTTCCAAACATTATCAACAAAGTTAACTGGCATATAAGAAATGCCCTTAACTTTTCTCTGCAGTATTGTCAAAAATGCAGTTCTTGGCATGAAATTTGGTAGACCAATCCATTTGGCCTCTTCCAACACCTTAATCTCTTCCATAAGAAAATTCTTTTTCGCATCACTTTCAGCACAGTTTTCAAGATCGCTTGCATATAAGTTAAGCATCTCAACTAATCGAGCAGTGCAATGCATGTGCTTGTCCTCAGGGTACTCTTCGAAATCACCTGTAAGAAGAATCTTTTTGAGAGAATCTCTAGACAAACCAAGAATATGCATAAAAGCTGTCATAGCATCAGCAACAGAAGATAAATTAGCAGGTAAATTCTCTAACTCATTTGCATTAGAAGCAAGCTTCTCATTAATCTTCTTGATGATCTCTGGCAAAGTTTTTGAGATAATCATAGCTTGAACCTGAACAAGCTTCTGAGCTAAAACAGGAATACCAACAATGGATTTGTCAATCCTAGAAAGAAGTGAGTGAGACTCGAACAGCTTTTCTTCTTCCAATCTAGCATCTTCATAGGTCTCATCTCCAATTCGGTTTCGCACACAGACATAACCTAGACCGATGTTAACGTCATCAGCAGTAACCTTCTCCAACAATCCTTCAGGAGATTTATCTGCTTTTGTCACAACAGCTAGTGTCCTCAAACCAGTTTTATCAACCATTTGTGACATCCTGATAGACTCACAAGTAGTAAAATCAACAGTGGCGGAAAGGACATTCAAGATAATACTTTCTTCAGGAGTTATATACTCCATAATAATATCTTTTATCTGATCATAGATATTGTCAGGTTGACCATGAACAGGTACACGGGTGATACCTGGAAGATCAACCATGGTAAGATCAGGAACACCATTTTTCTTGACAATCAAAGTCAAAGGAGTGTTGGAAATCCCTTTGGCAGAACCAGCAATCTCTTCAGTAGCTATGTTTATTGCATCAGAAACATCTTTTTCATCAGTGAAAACTGTCTTGCCATTGAATTCTAACAAGAGTTCTGGCTTTGAAAGTGGATGATTCTGAAGGCGCATAATTAAGGGTACCCTCGTGCAGATTCCTTGTCCACGTGGCAAGCTGATACCAGCTAAAGATTCAAGGACACTGGACTTTCCTGAAGATTGATCTCCAACAACAACAATTGTTGGAAGCTGAATTCCTTCTTTGGCAATGTTGAGACGCCTTAGATTCTCAAGGGCGTCGAGAACTGGACGTATTTTTTCATTGTAGGATGAAACAATTGGTGCAACAACAGAAAGAGGTTGAGCTTGCTCAACATGGACTAATGAAAGTGATGTTTCATCTCGTTGGTTAGCACTAACAGAAGCTTTTGTAGTGGTTCTCTTTGAAGTCACAACCATTTTGAGGACACAGCACAAGTTATGACAATGATAGAAGAAAGTGAATATAAAAAGCCTTTTGTGAGGTTTATAAGATGAATTTAGCTGAAATGCATATTTATAGAGAGCCTAGTTAAGGGGAAAATGAAATGAAGGGAAAGAGGGTCGTTTGGTATCTTGTAGTTAATGGAGTTTAGTTGAGGTTTACAGGGGAATTGGAGTTACAATTTGGCAGTTACTTGCTAGGAGTGTCTTCAATGTTTGAGCAATTGAAAGGTTCCTCGCTAAATGCATGCATGGTATGGAAGTGGCAGTAGTAATTCCTCTATGATGATCACACAATACATATCCAATGCAATGCATTAAATAATAATTAAAGTAATGGTTGGACACTCAGTTTCCCTTTGAAACACCTGATTAATCACATGCAAAACTGCGATTAATTCAGTTGAATATATTGTTAATTTAGATCATGGTTAAAAATTGTGGTTTTATTCGGTTTATGCTAAAATAATATTTAATTTTATGCAGTTTTATATATTTTTTAGATCAGTTTAGATATGGAAACCCATACTCGTAACAAATTCTAGGTTGTTTGAATTTTGTTCAAACCCGGATGAATGTATTTGGCTTAGCAATATTGGTATTTTCAGTTGAGCTAGATCATAAGAACAATTGGTTGAAATTTAACTGCTCACACTTCACATTCTTTTTGGTACAGCTCTCACTTCAAATTCTATACAATGTGATTGTGTGGTACCCACCCGTAAAAGTTAACACCAAGATGTTACAATATTGTTATTTGTTAGGTTTTCCATTTCCCCAACATTAAAGTATGTGGCTACTGGCATAGTTTGTGCTACCACATCAATCTAAACATAAATAAATTAAGGGTCATGTTAACTTATGTCCTAAAGACACAAGCTAAAACAGAATTTTTTTTCTTAAAATGATTAAGATTTTAAATTTCTAAAATATGAAATGCACAATTTTCAATAAAATGTTTTTATCTTTAGTTTCTTAATTTGTGCCTTAAAACACAAGTTAGCATTTCCCACAAATTAATTAAGAAATAGAACATGTTAAAATCATTACAACATGTAAAGTAAGAACATAAAACCATTGCATTAAGGTAAGTAAACCATGATCACAAAAAACCAACAACACGACACGATAAGGTGAACAAACAAACAACAAAGGAACAAGATACTATTAAAAGTTCAAACAGACAAACAAAAAGGACATGACAAAGGGACACTTGCATGATAGATTAAAACAAACTAAAAGAAAGACAATTCCAGAATTGACTCCAACCCTTATCAAGCACTGCTGCTAGTTATCCCCATAATTTCCAATTCTGTCCATAATGTTGGCCACGGTCTCTTTGCTTTCTTTCAAAACTGTCACACTCCTGCTCAACTTCTGTCTCTTCCCTGATATTGAAGGAGACTCCTCAAGCAGCCTCTCAACACCACCACCATTTGCTGATAACAGTTCATTACAGATCTCCTTTTGCAGATCAACATTCACAAGTTCATTGATGCTTAACATCAAATGCAAAGCAATCACATCAATTAACCTCCGGAGCACAATTTTCCAATAAGCTATCAATCTGGCCTTCAAATCCATAAGCCTGATTCAACATATGTGGATACTTCATAAGATGGACAACATCAATGTCACCAACACCTTTCAGCTTCACAGTACTTGAAGCTCGTTTAACATTCAAAACTTCATTCAAAAACACTTCTTGATGAGCCATCAGCTTGTTATACTCCTGCAAGTACTCAGGGTTACATGTGTAGTCTGTAAGCTTCTCCATCTCAACAGCTTGAAGCACATGCTGAATGGAATTCTTTTTCTTCTTAGCAATAAGGTGCTCAGCAGCTCTACGAATTGAAACCTGAAGCTGATAATAGTTAGAAGAATGACGATTCAAAACTGAAACAACAACAGTTTCCAGATAATTCCATACACTTTCAACAAAATTAATTGGCATATAAGAAATGCCCCTAACTTTTCTCTGAAGTAAGGTCAGAAAAGCAGTTCTTGGCATGAAATTCGGAAGACCAATAAATTTGGCTTCCTCAAGAACTTTGATCTCCTCCATTAGGAAATCCTTAGTGGCATTACTTTCAGCACAGTTTTGAATCTCACTTGCATATGAATTCAACATATCTACCAATCGAGCTGTGCAATGCATTTTCTTTTCATCAGGATACTCTTCAAACTCTCCTATAAGAAGAATTTTTTTCAGAGAGTCTCTTGACAAAGAAATGATTTGCAGAAAAGCAGACATGGCATCAGCCAGTGAGGATAAATTAGCAGGCAAAGTTTCCAGCTCATGCAAACTAGTAGCCAGTTTCTCATTAATCTTCTTAATGATCTCTGGCAAAGTTTTAGATATAATCATCGCTTGAACGTGAACAAGCTTTTGAGCCAAAACAGGAATTCCAACAATAGATTTGTCTATCCTGGACAGAAGTGTGTGACACTCAAACAGCTTCTCTTCTTCACTCCTTGCATCTTCGTAAGACTCTTCACCAATTCGATTCCTTACACAAACATAACCAAGACCAATGTTAACATCGTCAGCTGTAACCTTCTCCAGCAAACCTTCAGGAGATTTATCAGCCTTTGTCACGACAGCAAGCGTTCTCAAACCAGTTTTATCAACAGTTTGTGACATCCTTATCGACTCACAAGTAGTAAAATCAACAGTAGCAGAGAGAACATTCAAAATAATACTCTCTTCAGGAGTTATATACTCCATGATAATATCCTTAATCAGATCATAAATGTTATCAGGTTGACCATGAACAGGAACACGAGTTATACCTGGAAGATCAACCATAGTAAGATCAGGAACTCCATTCTTCTTTACTATCAAAGTCAGTGGGGTGTTGGAAATCCCTTTGGCAGTGCCAGCAAGCTCCTCAGTGGCTGTGTTTATAGCATCAGATACATTTTCCTCATCAGTTGAAACTTGCTTGCCATTATACTCCAAAACAAGCTCTGGCTGTGGAAGTTGGTGGTTTTGCAGCCTCATAACCAATGGTACCCTTGTGCAAATTCCTTGGCCACGTGGCAAACTTATACCAGCTAATGACTCAAGGACACCTGACTTGCCAGACGATTGATCACTGTAATGTCCTCCTTTTTATTTAATTATTTTTATTAAGTTAGAGTCTATTTATGTGATTTATTTATTTATATGAGGTGTTAGTATTTTATTATGTGGCATTATTCTATTATTTATTAGAATATGAGAATTATTAGAGTAAGTAGATTTGGAGGTAGTTTTGAGATTAGATGTCTTTTTATGATTTAGTCGATTTATTTTGATGAGTGATATATTGTTATGTTATATGTTGGTATTTACTAGAATAATATATATTTGTTATTTGTTAGAGATATATTTGTTATTTGGTGTAGAAATATATTTGTTATTTGTTAGAGATATATTTGTTATTTGGTGTAGAAATATATTTGTTATTTGTGAGAGATATATTTAATTTAGAAATAAATAAGATTATGAGGATTATTAGTGTGAGTGGATTTTGGGGTTAGAATAGAAAGAAGAATAAGTTGTTGGGCCTAAATAGATTTGGGAAGAATGTTTTTGTATTATAAATAGAGAAGCTTAGGTTGGAAAGAGTTTACCTTAAACCGCTTTTTGGAAAAGAGAAGAACAAGAAAGAAGAGAAGAGAAGAGAAAAGTCAAGAGAAGAGGAGAATACCTTAGGAAAGAAGAACGCTGCTGCTGATTTAGGAATTAATCTAAGGTGAGGGTGAGACTATCTTGCATTAATATTAAGTTGTTAAATCATTAGATTGCATCTAACAAGTTGGGGAAAGTTTGTGAGAATTTGAGAATTAGGGTTTTGAGAGAGATTTGATGATTAGATGATGAAAACTTGTTGAATTGATGTAGAAATTGTATACAGTCCTTAGATAACCCATAGGATGATTATTGGATGTAGTTTTGAGGTTAGAACCATGGAATTAGATGAGATGTTGGTGAGTTTAAGAATTAGGGTTTAATAATTGTAATAGGTTGTTAATAGATTTGAGAACCCTTTGAATTTGCATACAGTAAGTTGATGAATAATTAGTGTTCTAATAATAGGGTAATCATAGGGTAATGATTAGGGTCAAGTTTGGAGAGTATTGGATCGAATACGAAGTGGAAAAGATTTCCCCAAAACGAAATCGCAGCCTAACTGCGATTTTGCTGTCAATGTGCAAAATGCGTTTTTATTGTCTCAGTTTGACAAGTTTAAGTTCCAAACTGAGTTTAGGTGTAAACATGAAAGTTGTAGGTATGGATGTTAGCTTTCTAATGCCGTTGGTCTCACGTCAATAGGATATATAGAACTTGAGTTATGGTCAAATTACTGCACGTAGGTCACAGTGAATTTTTATGGACTTTCAGCACAACTTTTCCGAATTTAAAATGAAAACTGGTATTGATCGGTACAGAATTGGTCTTAGGCGTAAACATGAAAGTTTTAGATAATTTTGTTAGCTTTCCAGTGGCTTTGGTTTGACGTGAAAATGATGTTTAGTCTGTGAGTTATGATGAAAATACTACAGGGAGGTCTTAGCAAAATTGTACGGTGACAACATTCTCTGTTTCATGTTTTTGCGTTTTGTTCATATGTTTCTGTTTTGAATTGATCTTTGTTGTAAACATTAAAGTTGTTGATATTTGTGATATCTTTCCAGTAGCTTTGGTTTGACATGAAAATAGGTTGTGGATAATTTATTATGTTTTTACAAAGATACATAGTGAATTATTGTCGATGTTTAAATACGATGTTATATGAAGTTGTTTATGATTGATGAATATGATGTTTTAAGATGTTGTTTATTATCATTTGATATTGTTATATTATGATATGACATGAATTATTTATGTGATCCATATGTTGTCAAGATGCTAAGATGTTAAGATGTTAAGACGTTAAGATGATAAGAGTTGTTAAGTCGTCGAGTCGTTATGAAGTCATCAAGTTGTTAAGATGTTATGTTGTCAAGATGTCAAGATGTTAGGATGTCATAGATGTTCATGATGTTGTTTAAGTTGCCAAGTTGTAGGAAGATTGTGTCGTTGCATAGTCAGTGATGGGGGCTTAATGCCCGACAGGTTCTTTATGACCTTAGCGATGGGGGCTTAATGCCCGACAGGTCCAAATATGACCTTAGCGAGGGGGGCTTAATGCCCTGGTGGTACCACATGCATGTTGAAGTTGTCTAAGTTGTTGTTGAAGTTGTTGTTGCATTGTAGAGTCGTCATAACTTATATTTAATGATGATTTAATGATGATATTCGATGATGGTATTTGATTGCGATTATGATTTAATGATGATGTTGTTTATGAAGTTGATTATTGAACTTGGTTATGAAGTTGTTTCCAATAAATGTTATGTTTTGATAATGCTATTACGTGAATTATATGGTGATGCCTATTATTATTGATGTTAGATGTTGATGGTTATTATTATTATTGATGTTAGATGTTGATGCTTATTATTATTGTTGATGTTAGATGTTATGTGATTTATGATAAGATGTTATATGATTATGATAATGTGTTGCTACTATTATTTGATGATGTTTTATTATTAATAACTGAAGTTATTTGATGAAGCATATGACTAATGTAGGTGATTAATGATGCTAGTTAATGGAGTTTAAGATATGTTAATGATGTTTAAGTTGTTGAATGTACTTTATATGATTTATATGCTTTATATTATTGTTTGAGAAATCTCACCCATCTGCTTGGAAATGTTGCTCTTCGTATGGGTAACTTGCAGGTAATCAAGATTAGAGGCGTCGTGAGTGGACTCCTCACATGTGTGTCTAGGTGCTCTGATACGTAACGGGATGGGACTTGACTTTACTTCTATTCCTTACGTATTGTTTATGAACTTTTATGAATAAATATTGAACTAGGACTTATGAGATTTTCTGATGAGGCCAACGTGCCAAAGACTTTTTATGTTAAATGAACTAATTCCGCTGCGAAGTTTTGAATTACTTATGTTAAATGATTTTGAAGAATAAATTGTTATTTATTCAGTTTATGAATTTTTAAGAAGTGTAGCATTCCGTTTAAAGTTGAATTACTCTGATTTTTAATTAAGAAATTTTTATGTTAGGAAAACGGGGTGTTACAATTGGTATCAGAGCCTGGTTGGTCCGTCCGGCCAAGTAGATGAGTCGTTGTGTCGTGTCGTTATGTTTTCTAGTTAGTAGTTATGTTTTTATGTGATCATGTTTAACTGACTAACTTGATGTGGTTTTTGTGTTTTGTTTGAAGAAGTAATGACTAAATTTATTTTCTATTGTGCTTGAATTTCGAGGACGAAATTCTTTTAAGTTAGGAAGAATTGTAATGCCCTCCTTTTTATTTAATTATTTTTATTAAGTTAGAGTCTATTTATGTGATTTATTTATTTATATGAGGTGTTAGTATTTTATTATGTGGCATTATTCTATTATTTATTAGAATATGAGAATTATTAGAGTAAGTAGATTTGGAGGTAGTTTTGAGATTAGATGTCTTTTTATGATTTAGTCGATTTATTTTGATGAGTGATATATTGTTATGTTATATGTTGGTATTTACTAGAATAATATATATTTGTTATTTGTTAGAGATATATTTGTTATTTGGTGTAGAAATATATTTGTTATTTGTTAGAGATATATTTGTTATTTGGTGTAGAAATATATTTGTTATTTGTGAGAGATATATTTAATTTAGAAATAAATAAGATTATGAGGATTATTAGTGTGAGTGGATTTTGGGGTTAGAATAGAAAGAAGAATAAGTTGTTGGGCCTAAATAGATTTGGGAAGAATGTTTTTGTATTATAAATAGAGAAGCTTAGGTTGGAAAGAGTTTACCTTAAACCGCTTTTTGGAAAAGAGAAGAACAAGAAAGAAGAGAAGAGAAGAGAAAAGTCAAGAGAAGAGGAGAATACCTTAGGAAAGAAGAACGCTGCTGCTGATTTAGGAATTAATCTAAGGTGAGGGTGAGACTATCTTGCATTAATATTAAGTTGTTAAATCATTAGATTGCATCTAACAAGTTGGGGAAAGTTTGTGAGAATTTGAGAATTAGGGTTTTGAGAGAGATTTGATGATTAGATGATGAAAACTTGTTGAATTGATGTAGAAATTGTATACAGTCCTTAGATAACCCATAGGATGATTATTGGATGTAGTTTTGAGGTTAGAACCATGGAATTAGATGAGATGTTGGTGAGTTTAAGAATTAGGGTTTAATAATTGTAATAGGTTGTTAATAGATTTGAGAACCCTTTGAATTTGCATACAGTAAGTTGATGAATAATTAGTGTTCTAATAATAGGGTAATCATAGGGTAATGATTAGGGTCAAGTTTGGAGAGTATTGGATCGAATACGAAGTGGAAAAGATTTCCCCAAAACGAAATCGCAGCCTAACTGCGATTTTGCTGTCAATGTGCAAAATGCGTTTTTATTGTCTCAGTTTGACAAGTTTAAGTTCCAAACTGAGTTTAGGTGTAAACATGAAAGTTGTAGGTATGGATGTTAGCTTTCTAATGCCGTTGGTCTCACGTCAATAGGATATATAGAACTTGAGTTATGGTCAAATTACTGCACGTAGGTCACAGTGAATTTTTATGGACTTTCAGCACAACTTTTCCGAATTTAAAATGAAAACTGGTATTGATCGGTACAGAATTGGTCTTAGGCGTAAACATGAAAGTTTTAGATAATTTTGTTAGCTTTCCAGTGGCTTTGGTTTGACGTGAAAATGATGTTTAGTCTGTGAGTTATGATGAAAATACTACAGGGAGGTCTTAGCAAAATTGTACGGTGACAACATTCTCTGTTTCATGTTTTTGCGTTTTGTTCATATGTTTCTGTTTTGAATTGATCTTTGTTGTAAACATTAAAGTTGTTGATATTTGTGATATCTTTCCAGTAGCTTTGGTTTGACATGAAAATAGGTTGTGGATAATTTATTATGTTTTTACAAAGATACATAGTGAATTATTGTCGATGTTTAAATACGATGTTATATGAAGTTGTTTATGATTGATGAATATGATGTTTTAAGATGTTGTTTATTATCATTTGATATTGTTATATTATGATATGACATGAATTATTTATGTGATCCATATGTTGTCAAGATGCTAAGATGTTAAGATGTTAAGACGTTAAGATGATAAGAGTTGTTAAGTCGTCGAGTCGTTATGAAGTCATCAAGTTGTTAAGATGTTATGTTGTCAAGATGTCAAGATGTTAGGATGTCATAGATGTTCATGATGTTGTTTAAGTTGCCAAGTTGTAGGAAGATTGTGTCGTTGCATAGTCAGTGATGGGGGCTTAATGCCCGACAGGTTCTTTATGACCTTAGCGATGGGGGCTTAATGCCCGACAGGTCCAAATATGACCTTAGCGAGGGGGGCTTAATGCCCTGGTGGTACCACATGCATGTTGAAGTTGTCTAAGTTGTTGTTGAAGTTGTTGTTGCATTGTAGAGTCGTCATAACTTATATTTAATGATGATTTAATGATGATATTCGATGATGGTATTTGATTGCGATTATGATTTAATGATGATGTTGTTTATGAAGTTGATTATTGAACTTGGTTATGAAGTTGTTTCCAATAAATGTTATGTTTTGATAATGCTATTACGTGAATTATATGGTGATGCCTATTATTATTGATGTTAGATGTTGATGGTTATTATTATTATTGATGTTAGATGTTGATGCTTATTATTATTGTTGATGTTAGATGTTATGTGATTTATGATAAGATGTTATATGATTATGATAATGTGTTGCTACTATTATTTGATGATGTTTTATTATTAATAACTGAAGTTATTTGATGAAGCATATGACTAATGTAGGTGATTAATGATGCTAGTTAATGGAGTTTAAGATATGTTAATGATGTTTAAGTTGTTGAATGTACTTTATATGATTTATATGCTTTATATTATTGTTTGAGAAATCTCACCCATCTGCTTGGAAATGTTGCTCTTCGTATGGGTAACTTGCAGGTAATCAAGATTAGAGGCGTCGTGAGTGGACTCCTCACATGTGTGTCTAGGTGCTCTGATACGTAACGGGATGGGACTTGACTTTACTTCTATTCCTTACGTATTGTTTATGAACTTTTATGAATAAATATTGAACTAGGACTTATGAGATTTTCTGATGAGGCCAACGTGCCAAAGACTTTTTATGTTAAATGAACTAATTCCGCTGCGAAGTTTTGAATTACTTATGTTAAATGATTTTGAAGAATAAATTGTTATTTATTCAGTTTATGAATTTTTAAGAAGTGTAGCATTCCGTTTAAAGTTGAATTACTCTGATTTTTAATTAAGAAATTTTTATGTTAGGAAAACGGGGTGTTACAATTGGTATCAGAGCCTGGTTGGTCCGTCCGGCCAAGTAGATGAGTCGTTGTGTCGTGTCGTTATGTTTTCTAGTTAGTAGTTATGTTTTTATGTGATCATGTTTAACTGACTAACTTGATGTGGTTTTTGTGTTTTGTTTGAAGAAGTAATGACTAAATTTATTTTCTATTGTGCTTGAATTTCGAGGACGAAATTCTTTTAAGTTAGGAAGAATTGTAATGCCCTCCTTTTTATTTAATTATTTTTATTAAGTTAGAGTCTATTTATGTGATTTATTTATTTATATGAGGTGTTAGTATTTTATTATGTGGCATTATTCTATTATTTATTAGAATATGAGAATTATTAGAGTAAGTAGATTTGGAGGTAGTTTTGAGATTAGATGTCTTTTTATGATTTAGTCGATTTATTTTGATGAGTGATATATTGTTATGTTATATGTTGGTATTTACTAGAATAATATATATTTGTTATTTGTTAGAGATATATTTGTTATTTGGTGTAGAAATATATTTGTTATTTGTTAGAGATATATTTGTTATTTGGTGTAGAAATATATTTGTTATTTGTGAGAGATATATTTAATTTAGAAATAAATAAGATTATGAGGATTATTAGTGTGAGTGGATTTTGGGGTTAGAATAGAAAGAAGAATAAGTTGTTGGGCCTAAATAGATTTGGGAAGAATGTTTTTGTATTATAAATAGAGAAGCTTAGGTTGGAAAGAGTTTACCTTAAACCGCTTTTTGGAAAAGAGAAGAACAAGAAAGAAGAGAAGAGAAGAGAAAAGTCAAGAGAAGAGGAGAATACCTTAGGAAAGAAGAACGCTGCTGCTGATTTAGGAATTAATCTAAGGTGAGGGTGAGACTATCTTGCATTAATATTAAGTTGTTAAATCATTAGATTGCATCTAACAAGTTGGGGAAAGTTTGTGAGAATTTGAGAATTAGGGTTTTGAGAGAGATTTGATGATTAGATGATGAAAACTTGTTGAATTGATGTAGAAATTGTATACAGTCCTTAGATAACCCATAGGATGATTATTGGATGTAGTTTTGAGGTTAGAACCATGGAATTAGATGAGATGTTGGTGAGTTTAAGAATTAGGGTTTAATAATTGTAATAGGTTGTTAATAGATTTGAGAACCCTTTGAATTTGCATACAGTAAGTTGATGAATAATTAGTGTTCTAATAATAGGGTAATCATAGGGTAATGATTAGGGTCAAGTTTGGAGAGTATTGGATCGAATACGAAGTGGAAAAGATTTCCCCAAAACGAAATCGCAGCCTAACTGCGATTTTGCTGTCAATGTGCAAAATGCGTTTTTATTGTCTCAGTTTGACAAGTTTAAGTTCCAAACTGAGTTTAGGTGTAAACATGAAAGTTGTAGGTATGGATGTTAGCTTTCTAATGCCGTTGGTCTCACGTCAATAGGATATATAGAACTTGAGTTATGGTCAAATTACTGCACGTAGGTCACAGTGAATTTTTATGGACTTTCAGCACAACTTTTCCGAATTTAAAATGAAAACTGGTATTGATCGGTACAGAATTGGTCTTAGGCGTAAACATGAAAGTTTTAGATAATTTTGTTAGCTTTCCAGTGGCTTTGGTTTGACGTGAAAATGATGTTTAGTCTGTGAGTTATGATGAAAATACTACAGGGAGGTCTTAGCAAAATTGTACGGTGACAACATTCTCTGTTTCATGTTTTTGCGTTTTGTTCATATGTTTCTGTTTTGAATTGATCTTTGTTGTAAACATTAAAGTTGTTGATATTTGTGATATCTTTCCAGTAGCTTTGGTTTGACATGAAAATAGGTTGTGGATAATTTATTATGTTTTTACAAAGATACATAGTGAATTATTGTCGATGTTTAAATACGATGTTATATGAAGTTGTTTATGATTGATGAATATGATGTTTTAAGATGTTGTTTATTATCATTTGATATTGTTATATTATGATATGACATGAATTATTTATGTGATCCATATGTTGTCAAGATGCTAAGATGTTAAGATGTTAAGACGTTAAGATGATAAGAGTTGTTAAGTCGTCGAGTCGTTATGAAGTCATCAAGTTGTTAAGATGTTATGTTGTCAAGATGTCAAGATGTTAGGATGTCATAGATGTTCATGATGTTGTTTAAGTTGCCAAGTTGTAGGAAGATTGTGTCGTTGCATAGTCAGTGATGGGGGCTTAATGCCCGACAGGTTCTTTATGACCTTAGCGATGGGGGCTTAATGCCCGACAGGTCCAAATATGACCTTAGCGAGGGGGGCTTAATGCCCTGGTGGTACCACATGCATGTTGAAGTTGTCTAAGTTGTTGTTGAAGTTGTTGTTGCATTGTAGAGTCGTCATAACTTATATTTAATGATGATTTAATGATGATATTCGATGATGGTATTTGATTGCGATTATGATTTAATGATGATGTTGTTTATGAAGTTGATTATTGAACTTGGTTATGAAGTTGTTTCCAATAAATGTTATGTTTTGATAATGCTATTACGTGAATTATATGGTGATGCCTATTATTATTGATGTTAGATGTTGATGGTTATTATTATTATTGATGTTAGATGTTGATGCTTATTATTATTGTTGATGTTAGATGTTATGTGATTTATGATAAGATGTTATATGATTATGATAATGTGTTGCTACTATTATTTGATGATGTTTTATTATTAATAACTGAAGTTATTTGATGAAGCATATGACTAATGTAGGTGATTAATGATGCTAGTTAATGGAGTTTAAGATATGTTAATGATGTTTAAGTTGTTGAATGTACTTTATATGATTTATATGCTTTATATTATTGTTTGAGAAATCTCACCCATCTGCTTGGAAATGTTGCTCTTCGTATGGGTAACTTGCAGGTAATCAAGATTAGAGGCGTCGTGAGTGGACTCCTCACATGTGTGTCTAGGTGCTCTGATACGTAACGGGATGGGACTTGACTTTACTTCTATTCCTTACGTATTGTTTATGAACTTTTATGAATAAATATTGAACTAGGACTTATGAGATTTTCTGATGAGGCCAACATGCCAAAGACTTTTTATGTTAAATGAACTAATTCCGCTGCGAAGTTTTGAATTACTTATGTTAAATGATTTTGAAGAATAAATTGTTATTTATTCAGTTTATGAATTTTTAAGAAGTGTAGCATTCCGTTTAAAGTTGAATTACTCTGATTTTTAATTAAGAAATTTTTATGTTAGGAAAACGGGGTGTTACAATTGGTATCAGAGCCTGGTTGGTCCGTCCGGCCAAGTAGATGAGTCGTTGTGTCGTGTCGTTATGTTTTCTAGTTAGTAGTTATGTTTTTATGTGATCATGTTTAACTGACTAACTTGATGTGGTTTTTGTGTTTTGTTTGAAGAAGTAATGACTAAATTTATTTTCTATTGTGCTTGAATTTCGAGGACGAAATTCTTTTAAGTTAGGAAGAATTGTAATGCCCTCCTTTTTATTTAATTATTTTTATTAAGTTAGAGTCTATTTATGTGATTTATTTATTTATATGAGGTGTTAGTATTTTATTATGTGGCATTATTCTATTATTTATTAGAATATGAGAATTATTAGAGTAAGTAGATTTGGAGGTAGTTTTGAGATTAGATGTCTTTTTATGATTTAGTCGATTTATTTTGATGAGTGATATATTGTTATGTTATATGTTGGTATTTACTAGAATAATATATATTTGTTATTTGTTAGAGATATATTTGTTATTTGGTGTAGAAATATATTTGTTATTTGTTAGAGATATATTTGTTATTTGGTGTAGAAATATATTTGTTATTTGTGAGAGATATATTTAATTTAGAAATAAATAAGATTATGAGGATTATTAGTGTGAGTGGATTTTGGGGTTAGAATAGAAAGAAGAATAAGTTGTTGGGCCTAAATAGATTTGGGAAGAATGTTTTTGTATTATAAATAGAGAAGCTTAGGTTGGAAAGAGTTTACCTTAAACCGCTTTTTGGAAAAGAGAAGAACAAGAAAGAAGAGAAGAGAAGAGAAAAGTCAAGAGAAGAGGAGAATACCTTAGGAAAGAAGAACGCTGCTGCTGATTTAGGAATTAATCTAAGGTGAGGGTGAGACTATCTTGCATTAATATTAAGTTGTTAAATCATTAGATTGCATCTAACAAGTTGGGGAAAGTTTGTGAGAATTTGAGAATTAGGGTTTTGAGAGAGATTTGATGATTAGATGATGAAAACTTGTTGAATTGATGTAGAAATTGTATACAGTCCTTAGATAACCCATAGGATGATTATTGGATGTAGTTTTGAGGTTAGAACCATGGAATTAGATGAGATGTTGGTGAGTTTAAGAATTAGGGTTTAATAATTGTAATAGGTTGTTAATAGATTTGAGAACCCTTTGAATTTGCATACAGTAAGTTGATGAATAATTAGTGTTCTAATAATAGGGTAATCATAGGGTAATGATTAGGGTCAAGTTTGGAGAGTATTGGATCGAATACGAAGTGGAAAAGATTTCCCCAAAACGAAATCGCAGCCTAACTGCGATTTTGCTGTCAATGTGCAAAATGCGTTTTTATTGTCTCAGTTTGACAAGTTTAAGTTCCAAACTGAGTTTAGGTGTAAACATGAAAGTTGTAGGTATGGATGTTAGCTTTCTAATGCCGTTGGTCTCACGTCAATAGGATATATAGAACTTGAGTTATGGTCAAATTACTGCACGTAGGTCACAGTGAATTTTTATGGACTTTCAGCACAACTTTTCCGAATTTAAAATGAAAACTGGTATTGATCGGTACAGAATTGGTCTTAGGCGTAAACATGAAAGTTTTAGATAATTTTGTTAGCTTTCCAGTGGCTTTGGTTTGACGTGAAAATGATGTTTAGTCTGTGAGTTATGATGAAAATACTACAGGGAGGTCTTAGCAAAATTGTACGGTGACAACATTCTCTGTTTCATGTTTTTGCGTTTTGTTCATATGTTTCTGTTTTGAATTGATCTTTGTTGTAAACATTAAAGTTGTTGATATTTGTGATATCTTTCCAGTAGCTTTGGTTTGACATGAAAATAGGTTGTGGATAATTTATTATGTTTTTACAAAGATACATAGTGAATTATTGTCGATGTTTAAATACGATGTTATATGAAGTTGTTTATGATTGATGAATATGATGTTTTAAGATGTTGTTTATTATCATTTGATATTGTTATATTATGATATGACATGAATTATTTATGTGATCCATATGTTGTCAAGATGCTAAGATGTTAAGATGTTAAGACGTTAAGATGATAAGAGTTGTTAAGTCGTCGAGTCGTTATGAAGTCATCAAGTTGTTAAGATGTTATGTTGTCAAGATGTCAAGATGTTAGGATGTCATAGATGTTCATGATGTTGTTTAAGTTGCCAAGTTGTAGGAAGATTGTGTCGTTGCATAGTCAGTGATGGGGGCTTAATGCCCGACAGGTTCTTTATGACCTTAGCGATGGGGGCTTAATGCCCGACAGGTCCAAATATGACCTTAGCGAGGGGGGCTTAATGCCCTGGTGGTACCACATGCATGTTGAAGTTGTCTAAGTTGTTGTTGAAGTTGTTGTTGCATTGTAGAGTCGTCATAACTTATATTTAATGATGATTTAATGATGATATTCGATGATGGTATTTGATTGCGATTATGATTTAATGATGATGTTGTTTATGAAGTTGATTATTGAACTTGGTTATGAAGTTGTTTCCAATAAATGTTATGTTTTGATAATGCTATTACGTGAATTATATGGTGATGCCTATTATTATTGATGTTAGATGTTGATGGTTATTATTATTATTGATGTTAGATGTTGATGCTTATTATTATTGTTGATGTTAGATGTTATGTGATTTATGATAAGATGTTATATGATTATGATAATGTGTTGCTACTATTATTTGATGATGTTTTATTATTAATAACTGAAGTTATTTGATGAAGCATATGACTAATGTAGGTGATTAATGATGCTAGTTAATGGAGTTTAAGATATGTTAATGATGTTTAAGTTGTTGAATGTACTTTATATGATTTATATGCTTTATATTATTGTTTGAGAAATCTCACCCATCTGCTTGGAAATGTTGCTCTTCGTATGGGTAACTTGCAGGTAATCAAGATTAGAGGCGTCGTGAGTGGACTCCTCACATGTGTGTCTAGGTGCTCTGATACGTAACGGGATGGGACTTGACTTTACTTCTATTCCTTACGTATTGTTTATGAACTTTTATGAATAAATATTGAACTAGGACTTATGAGATTTTCTGATGAGGCCAACGTGCCAAAGACTTTTTATGTTAAATGAACTAATTCCGCTGCGAAGTTTTGAATTACTTATGTTAAATGATTTTGAAGAATAAATTGTTATTTATTCAGTTTATGAATTTTTAAGAAGTGTAGCATTCCGTTTAAAGTTGAATTACTCTGATTTTTAATTAAGAAATTTTTATGTTAGGAAAACGGGGTGTTACAATTGGTATCAGAGCCTGGTTGGTCCGTCCGGCCAAGTAGATGAGTCGTTGTGTCGTGTCGTTATGTTTTCTAGTTAGTAGTTATGTTTTTATGTGATCATGTTTAACTGACTAACTTGATGTGGTTTTTGTGTTTTGTTTGAAGAAGTAATGACTAAATTTATTTTCTATTGTGCTTGAATTTCGAGGACGAAATTCTTTTAAGTTAGGAAGAATTGTAATGCCCTCCTTTTTATTTAATTATTTTTATTAAGTTAGAGTCTATTTATGTGATTTATTTATTTATATGAGGTGTTAGTATTTTATTATGTGGCATTATTCTATTATTTATTAGAATATGAGAATTATTAGAGTAAGTAGATTTGGAGGTAGTTTTGAGATTAGATGTCTTTTTATGATTTAGTCGATTTATTTTGATGAGTGATATATTGTTATGTTATATGTTGGTATTTACTAGAATAATATATATTTGTTATTTGTTAGAGATATATTTGTTATTTGGTGTAGAAATATATTTGTTATTTGTTAGAGATATATTTGTTATTTGGTGTAGAAATATATTTGTTATTTGTGAGAGATATATTTAATTTAGAAATAAATAAGATTATGAGGATTATTAGTGTGAGTGGATTTTGGGGTTAGAATAGAAAGAAGAATAAGTTGTTGGGCCTAAATAGATTTGGGAAGAATGTTTTTGTATTATAAATAGAGAAGCTTAGGTTGGAAAGAGTTTACCTTAAACCGCTTTTTGGAAAAGAGAAGAACAAGAAAGAAGAGAAGAGAAGAGAAAAGTCAAGAGAAGAGGAGAATACCTTAGGAAAGAAGAACGCTGCTGCTGATTTAGGAATTAATCTAAGGTGAGGGTGAGACTATCTTGCATTAATATTAAGTTGTTAAATCATTAGATTGCATCTAACAAGTTGGGGAAAGTTTGTGAGAATTTGAGAATTAGGGTTTTGAGAGAGATTTGATGATTAGATGATGAAAACTTGTTGAATTGATGTAGAAATTGTATACAGTCCTTAGATAACCCATAGGATGATTATTGGATGTAGTTTTGAGGTTAGAACCATGGAATTAGATGAGATGTTGGTGAGTTTAAGAATTAGGGTTTAATAATTGTAATAGGTTGTTAATAGATTTGAGAACCCTTTGAATTTGCATACAGTAAGTTGATGAATAATTAGTGTTCTAATAATAGGGTAATCATAGGGTAATGATTAGGGTCAAGTTTGGAGAGTATTGGATCGAATACGAAGTGGAAAAGATTTCCCCAAAACGAAATCGCAGCCTAACTGCGATTTTGCTGTCAATGTGCAAAATGCGTTTTTATTGTCTCAGTTTGACAAGTTTAAGTTCCAAACTGAGTTTAGGTGTAAACATGAAAGTTGTAGGTATGGATGTTAGCTTTCTAATGCCGTTGGTCTCACGTCAATAGGATATATAGAACTTGAGTTATGGTCAAATTACTGCACGTAGGTCACAGTGAATTTTTATGGACTTTCAGCACAACTTTTCCGAATTTAAAATGAAAACTGGTATTGATCGGTACAGAATTGGTCTTAGGCGTAAACATGAAAGTTTTAGATAATTTTGTTAGCTTTCCAGTGGCTTTGGTTTGACGTGAAAATGATGTTTAGTCTGTGAGTTATGATGAAAATACTACAGGGAGGTCTTAGCAAAATTGTACGGTGACAACATTCTCTGTTTCATGTTTTTGCGTTTTGTTCATATGTTTCTGTTTTGAATTGATCTTTGTTGTAAACATTAAAGTTGTTGATATTTGTGATATCTTTCCAGTAGCTTTGGTTTGACATGAAAATAGGTTGTGGATAATTTATTATGTTTTTACAAAGATACATAGTGAATTATTGTCGATGTTTAAATACGATGTTATATGAAGTTGTTTATGATTGATGAATATGATGTTTTAAGATGTTGTTTATTATCATTTGATATTGTTATATTATGATATGACATGAATTATTTATGTGATCCATATGTTGTCAAGATGCTAAGATGTTAAGATGTTAAGACGTTAAGATGATAAGAGTTGTTAAGTCGTCGAGTCGTTATGAAGTCATCAAGTTGTTAAGATGTTATGTTGTCAAGATGTCAAGATGTTAGGATGTCATAGATGTTCATGATGTTGTTTAAGTTGCCAAGTTGTAGGAAGATTGTGTCGTTGCATAGTCAGTGATGGGGGCTTAATGCCCGACAGGTTCTTTATGACCTTAGCGATGGGGGCTTAATGCCCGACAGGTCCAAATATGACCTTAGCGAGGGGGGCTTAATGCCCTGGTGGTACCACATGCATGTTGAAGTTGTCTAAGTTGTTGTTGCATTGTAGAGTCGTCATAACTTATATTTAATGATGATTTAATGATGATATTCGATGATGGTATTTGATTGCGATTATGATTTAATGATGATGTTGTTTATGAAGTTGATTATTGAACTTGGTTATGAAGTTGTTTCCAATAAATGTTATGTTTTGATAATGCTATTACATGAATTATATGGTGATGCCTATTATTATTGATGTTAGATGTTGATGGTTATTATTATTATTGATGTTAGATGTTGATGCTTATTATTATTGTTGATGTTAGATGTTATGTGATTTATGATAAGATGTTATATGATTATGATAATGTGTTGCGACTATTATTTGATGATGTTTTATTATTAATAACTGAAGTTATTTGATGAAGCATATGACTAATGTAGGTGATTAATGATGCTAGTTAATGGAGTTTAAGATATGTTAATGATGTTTAAGTTGTTGAATGTACTTTATATGATTTATATGCTTTATATTATTGTTTGAGAAATCTCACCCCTCTGCTTGGAAATGTTGCTCTTCGTATGGGTAACTTGCAGGTAATCAAGATTAGAGGCGTCGTGAGTGGACTCCTCACATGTGTGTCTAGGTGCTCTGATACGTAACGGGATGGGACTTGACTTTACTTCTATTCCTTACGTATTGTTTATGAACTTTTATGAATAAATATTGAACTAGGACTTATGAGATTTTCTGATGAGGCCAACGTGCCAAAGACTTTTTATGTTAAATGAACTAATTCCGCTGCGAAGTTTTGAATTACTTATATTAAATGATTTTGAAGAATAAATTGTTATTTATTCAGTTTATGAATTTTTAAGAAGTGTAGCATTCCGTTTAAAGTTGAATTACTCTGATTTTTAATTAAGAAATTTTTATGTTGGGAAAACGGGGTGTTACAATCACCAACAACAACAATGGTGGGAAGTTGGATTCCCTCTTTCGCAATATTCAGGCGCCTTAAATTTTCAAGCGCGTCAAGAACTGGACGAATTTTTTCATTGTATGAAGATATAATGGGTGCAACAGTGAGAGATTGAGGTTGATCATCAACATGGACTAGTGCAAGTGATGATGATTCATCACGTTTAGTAGCTTTTGTAGAACTCTTCTTTCCATGAGCCATTTATTGGACAAGTGAAGTGATACTGTGATGCAAAGAAAAGTTATTTAAACCTTTGCTGAGTTTGTGATGAATGGTGATGTAGTTTATGTAAATATTTATAGAGAGATCCTAAAGGGATAAGTGAAATGAAGGGACAGTCATAGTGGGTTGGTTGGCATCTTGCACAGAACATTTCGGGGGAATTGGAGCTACATTTGGGATGTTGGGTTTTTCAATGTTTTGAGAAGTGCATGGTAGTAACTCCTCTGAGATCTTATAATTCCAACACAATAATTCAAGCACTTGCTGGTTTACCATGAAGACAAAACTGCATGATCGTATAGTCATTAGTCATCATTATTTTACTTCCATTACTACACGTGCCTATTAAATTTCTCTATGTAACACTTGAGAAAAATTGAGAGAAGTTCACTGAGAGAATCCATCCATTCATTTATGCTTTCCCATGCTGGACTAGTACTAACAATAACTTAGGTTTTTTTTTTTTTTTTGAGGAAAACAATAACTTAGGCTTTGTTTAGCCAAGAAAAAAAAAATTGAACTTATGGTGGAATAAATTTTAATTTCATATGATAGTCTAGCTAAGGAATGTCCTAAAAAAACACTCTTTTAAAGATTTATAATTAAAAAAAATGTTTATTGAAAAAGATAAATAGTTCAATTTTCAATACATTGAACGCATCGATTTTTATAAAAACTTATTACTACTATTTAAATATTATTAAAGAATTCCCTTAAAACACTCATCGACATTTCACTTTTTTTTTTTTGAAGACATAAAAATGATATATATTAACACTGGCGATGTGAGCTTCTCAGTACAAGGTGTACCAAGAAGACCATCCCGAAAAACAAAAGAGTCATACAAAGTATATACATAAAACAGGTTCAGTCGATACCCAAACAAGACATAGGGTCCGACCACCACCTGTGCAAACCATACACAAACTGGGCATTATTAGCCTTCAGCCACCACAATGAATGAAACTTTAATTTGTCTATAAGCTGAACGATTGGAGTTTCAACATTTTTGAACACTCTGTTATTACGTTCACTCCAAATAAGCCAAACAACAAGAAGCCATAATAATTGAAGAAACGAACGGCGAGCTCTTGAAGAACCTGTACAATGAATAAATTGGGTAAAATGGTCAGGAATATTAAACGGGTCTACTCCCGCCACTCCAATCCAGGCCCTAAGATGCTGCCACAAAGAACCGAAAACACCGCAATGTAGAAATAAGTGTGTTGCGGACTCCTCGTTTCCACAATCTGCAACACACCTATTCCCCGCCACTTGCAATATGCCGCGCCTGACAAGATTGTTTCTGGTTGGAAGCCTATCTTTCAATAAACGCCAAGCAACAATGGAGACCTTTAAGGGAACATGCTTATGCCATATTTGATCGCTATGCATGTCAAGAGCTACTGCCACCGGAGTTGACAAGATATGGTAAGCACCTCTTACTGTATATCCATCTTGAATGTCTGGATCCCATTGCCACCTGTCAAGAATATTATCCTGCAGAAAAACACCATCAAGTAATAACCTACACTCCGCTAACATCTCTTCTTCCCACGTCCACAATCTTCTCCTCCAGCTCCAAACTTCTCCCTCGTCCTCCCCACCATTAACACACATTTCCGCCACCGTAGATAATTTATTTGTCGCTAAATCAAACAAACGACTAAACCTTCTACACAAAGGAACATCCCCTAACCATTTATCTAACCAAAAAAACGTATTTTTTCCATCTCCAACCACCTTCGACAACCTCTCCCCAAACCAACCACCAACAGCGCCATCCACCCCATCCCTTATCTTCACTACCTCCCTCCACCAAGAAGAAGCACTCCTGCCCCCTACCTCCAACCTCCCAGCCACCTCCCCATATCTTGCCACCAACACCCTATACCAAAACCCTCCCCTATCCACCAACATCCTCCAACACCATTTTCCTAACAATGCTATATTAAACTCCCTCAACTGCCTCACCCCCAAACCTCCATACTCCTTACCTAAACAAACAGAGCTCCAAGCAATCCAGGAAATTTTCCTGTTATCCTCACACCCTCCCCAAAATAAATTTTTAAATAAAGTTTCAATGGAAGAGATTATACCTGACGGAGCTTTGAAGAAGGAAAGAGCGTAGACAGGAAGCGAGGTCAGGACAGACTTGAGAAGAATCAAACGGCCCCCAAATGATAGAAAACGACTCTGCCACTTAGACAGTCTAGTTTTAATGGTAGACATCATAGGTTCCCAAAAAGCCAACCTTCGAGGATCCCCACCAATTGAAAGACCAAGATACAGAAACGGGATTTTACCCACTTTACAATTTAAAATAGAAGCTGCCTCAGTCAACCACGAATTCCCAACATTAAGGCCAACCAATAAACTCTTATGAAAATTTACTTTTAAACCTGACATTTCAGCAAACAGAGTCAACACCGCTCTTAACGCTCGAACATTAGCCCAACTCTTAGTACCCAGCAGTAACGTATCATCAGCAAACTGCAAATGGGAAACCACCACCGGGTTTGAAGCGCCAACCTCATACCCCTTGAACAAATTATTTTCCACAACCGACTTCATCATAACATTTAACCCTTCGGCTGCTAAAAGAAAAAGGAAAGGAGAGAGAGGATCCCCTTGTCTAAGACCCCTTTGCAGAGGAAACTCATCTGTAGGGCTTCCATTCACCAAAATTGAAGCAGTTGCAGTTGTCACACATTCTTTAATCCATTTTCTCCAAAGTACCGGGAAAGCCATTTTGTTCATTACCACATCCAAATACCCCCAATCCACCGAATCATAAGCTTTTTCAAAATCCACTTTAAACAGTAACAACTCCTTCTTTGTCTTGCGAGCCTCATCAACCACTTCATTAGCAATCAAAACACCATCCAAAATCTGACGATCCTTGACAAATGCTGACTGAGTCTCTGAAATCAAACCACCAATAACCATACGTAACCTATTAGCTAGCACTTTGGATAAAATTTTATAAATAGACCCCACCAAAGAAATTGGTCTGAAATCATTCAATCTCTGCGGACTATCAACTTTCGGAATAAGGGCGATGAATGTAGAATTGATACCTCGAGTCAACTTGCCATTTCGGTGAAAATCAGCTAAAAAACGCATCACATCACATTTCAAGACCTCCCAAAAATCCTTTATAAAACCAAAAGTGACCCCATCAGGCCCGGGACTCTTAAAGCTATCACAGTCCCACACTGCAACTTTAACCTCTTGTTCAGAAAACGGCTTTATTAGACCACCTCCTTCAGCAAAAGATAAAGTCTTAAAGGATAAATTTTGCGCCCCTGGTCTTGTAACATTTGGATTCGCAAAATGGTTTTTAAAATGAGTAAGAACCGCTTCCCGAATAGGCTGCACACCTTCCACAAAATTACCATTCACCATGAGCGAAACAATTGCATTCCTTCGGCGCCGACTAGACATAGCGGAATGAAAGTACTTAGAATTTGCGTCACCCTCCTTTAACCACTGGATTCTAGACTGTTGCCAACTTATGCTAGCACTGACACGTGATAGAGAATGAATTTCGTGTGTTATTCCCCTCATCTCTTCTACTTCACCTGGCGATAAAACTCTATCTTCTGCAACTTCATCTAATTCGGACAACCGACTTTTCAAAACCTCAATTTTGCCTGGAATATTTCTCACATGTAACGAATGCCATTCCTTCAGAGCTGTCTTTATCAATTTTAATTTCTCCCGAAGCACATAACCACCCCATCCTGTGATTTCAATAGCGTTCCATTTTTCCAACACAAACTGCTTATATCCTGGTAAATCTTGCCAACATCTCAACATTCTATTCGGTCGGGGACCCCAATTTTCCTCATCAACAGACAATTGAAGAGGACAGTGATCAGAAAGACCCCGAAGAAGAGCCACCTGAATGCATTGGGGCCATTGCAGACACCAATCTTCAGAGAGCAAGAACCGATCTATACGACTCATCGAAGTACCATCACCTTTATACCATGTAAACCGCCGGCCACACAAAGGCAAATCAATCAACCCATTACTGTCAATGAAATGATTAAAATCAGAGGACGTCTGCGATACGCCCACAACCCTAGAAGACCGTCTTTCTTCCACATTACGAATTGCGTTAAAATCCCCACAAACACAAACCTTCTCACCCCTCAACAACTGCAATTTTTCTGACAAAGATACCCATAACTGCTGTTTTTCCATATAGTCGCAAGGAGCATAAATATTAAATAAATAGAACACCTCATTTGTCTTTAAAAATTTACCATGAATTATGAGCACATGTTCCTGGCTAACCGACGACCAAACCTCCACTTCCATAGTATCCCATAAAATTAACAATCCACCCGAGGCCCCCCTCGACGGCCGATAAGAATAAGCATGCTTCACATCACCCCACAACGACAAACATAAATTATCATCACAACTTACTAATTTTGTCTCTTGTAAACATAAAATGAAAGGCTTTTTATCCACCACCAATTGCTTCACTTCCTTCCTTTTTTCAAAACTCCCTAAACCCCGTACATTCCATGAAACCAATTTCATCAAAAACTCCCATCACGCACACCCGGACCACCACAACACCTCCCCTACACATCCTCCTCCCCTTCGCCCCTACCAACATCCACCGGAGTCAAAATTGGCCCGACACCCACAACTTTAGGCCAAGACAATATGGTAAATTTATTATGATTATTACCACTAAAAGAAAGTCCGATAGTTTTCCCAATACCCTGAATATCTTCCTCCTTTGCCTCTTCATTCCCCCGTAAAACCACCCAATTTGTCCAGTCATTAGTAACTGAAGCCACTGAAGCTGAATGAGAGCTTGAAATGTCAGTTGATTCTTCTACCGATCGAATAACTTTCTCCCTTAGACGTCTTCGAGCATTGATTTTTTTATTCAAATCTTTCATTGCCTTAAAACCACATAACGCCTTTACCGCCTCTTCTCTATCCTTACTTGGTAACCTTGCAACCTTCTTCAAAGTAACCACCGGATGTCTAAGAGCACCTCCTACCTTTTTCTTCGTAGCTATCTTCCTCCGACTTGTACCCGTCCGGTTTGATTCCTTCCCTACCTTTCGCAATTGTTTATTTTTAGATGATATGAGCCCAACGTCATTTTTTTGAATATTCCGGAGCCACTCAACACTCCACGGTCCAGAGCCTACCGACCTCTGCTCCTTCACATAACTTCTGGAAACAATGTTACCTCCTTTTTGATGAACCACAGCACCGCCAATATTGTTTGAAGCAGCTGCGTGAATTGATAAAACAGCTGCGGAAGTTGAAGCTTCCTTCTCGGCTGTCTCTACAGCACCCTCACCGCCATCATTGTTTGAATCAGCTGCGTGAGGTGATGGAACAGCTGTGTGAGGTGATGCATCCTTCTCGGCTGTCTCTACAGCACCCTTGTCCACTATCGGCCTCTCCATCACCATATGCATAACGGAGCTGCCTGTGTGCACACGCTCCAGCTGTTGTTCGTAGAGAGCTGCCAATTTGTTAACATATATTGGGCTGTCATTTTGTCTCTCCAAAACAGTAGCATTATGTTGTCTGTCAACGGACGCTGCAATGTCCAAATCCTCCAAGACCTTTCCCTCCACCTCCTTACACATAATATCATCAGATTGCACCAATTCGTTCACAATTTTATCCGTCAAACAGTCGACATTATTTTCAATGTTGAACCTATCATCTGCAATATCATTCCTTTGAGAGGAGGTATCTGAATTCTCCTCTTCATCATACAAACAAACGTCGTCACCAATATTGAAACCGTATTCTTCAATAACTTTAATTTCCACCTGCAACCCGTCAACAATAATTATTTCTGACGTATCTATCACCGGTAAAAATGAAGTTGCTATCATGACTCGTGCGTAATCAAAACGTTCTCTATTCAACGAGCAATTGTCTGTTTTCAAAAACCTTCCACTATCCAACACACATAATTTGAAAAAATCCTCATTCCAAGCATGTAATGGAATTCCATACAAACGAACCCACGTTCCACTCTGAAAGGGCAGCACTTCTTTTGACCATCCAACCAAAGAAGAAAAAATCAAATCAAAAAAGGGTTTTGCTGATTGCACAACGTCAGACACATTACTGACGTTCGTCGAATGTACAAACACCTTATCAGCTCCAAGTGGTATGATCTCAACATCTTTAAATCCGGCGTCAACCAATCTATTTTGGATCAAAGGTATTGGCGCCCCCTCTTTCACCGTTCCAATCAAACCACGTGTTGCCCACCTAAGATCCTCTTCACAAGACCTATACTTCCGAACCAACCTTTTCTGACCATTCAACATGCCCGTGCGTGCATTCCTACCCGTTTCACCGATACCCCGAACAGCCGGCTTCTCCACACCCTCTACGCCCCCTCCCTTCTTCTTCGAATTTCCCACCCTCACCAGCACCGACCCCACCCTCACACCACCCTCACCGACCTCCTCCTTCTTCTTCTCACCTTCAACCCTACCAAGAAACCCGTCCTTACTTTTTTTCTCCCTCAGCCTCCTTCTCCCTCTCCTTAACCACCTCCCCTCCGCTCTCACCACCCATCTTACCTCCTACACCCTCACTCTCCCTCACCACAACAGCCTGCCTCTCCCTCTTCCTATCAAACCTAGCAAGCACAACACGTACACGGTATTGCCCAAAGCAAACATTATTTAACGCTTTCAACAACTTGTCAACATCTCGCACCTTAGCAAAACGCACAAAACCATACACCTCACCATTCTTATTTCTATTATTAGCAACAAAATCATCCTCCAAAATTCCACATACTTCAAAACCCTTTCTTAAGAAAAAAGTATTAGCTTGAGGAGGAAACTGAGTTATATAAAAAGTTACGAACCGTTTAAGATTGGTTGATGTGTCAATTCTGCCAGTTGTCTTTTCCCCACCACCTAGCTGCTGTTCACGATCAGACATCACCAATTCCTTACCCCGCACATGCCCCTCAGTACGTCGCATTATATGTTGTTGCTGCCAGCGTGAATGATCAGTAACCGCTCCCCAATCATCATCCAAATCGCAATCTGCCCATCGCCTCACCCCTCTGTCCGAGTACTCCGAATCCGTATCAAAGTCCCCGTCATAGTAGACCCCTCGAGATGAAAACCTAACCCTATCCTGCCGAAGCTTGAGGTCGTTCCCATTCCGAAACCGCTGACCTGCATGAACCCTGTCCTGACCTTGAAAAACCTGTCGCAGTGCTTTCCTCCGTCGCGGTCTCACGTCAATCCAATCTCCCTCAAACCCACCCCTTTGTGGCACCCTGCCTGGAACCCTATCCCCCCCGATGTTTCTCACTTCCGGCAAAGCATACCGGCGCGGTGATCCGTGGCGGAGCCAATGACCATCGCGGTTCTCTCGCACATCCCCTCTCATCACTCGGAGCTCAGTAACATTTCACTTAAAATAATAAACAAGTTTGATAACAATTTTTTCTTATATATAGCGTTTTTTTTTTCTTTCTGAAAGATTATATCTTATTTTATCCGTGTTATCTTAATTGAAAACAAACAATTCTAACAATAAAATTGTTTATTTTCTACTGTTTTGTTAGGATAGACAATCTATATTTTGGACCTTTTCTATTAACGTTTAATTTGTATTGTAAATGCTAAGATGAGGACATTCTATATTAAAAGAGTCATGTTAACTTGTCTCCTTAGGACAAGTTAAAACTTAAAAAAGGAATAATTCAATAAAGACATAAGTTAAAAAGAAAAAAAATTAAAGCTTTTAAAATTAAGAATACACAAGACACAAGTTAAAAAGAAAAAAATTAAAGCTTTTAAAAGTAAGAATACACAATTTTGAAGATTTTAATTTTATTTTTGATTTATGAACTTGTGCCCTTAAGGACAAGTTAACATTCCCCTAATTAAAATTATTAACTTAGGTGAGAGTAACAGGTTGTACAGAAGGTCATTTGCACAGGTCCATCACTGAACCCTTATTTTTTGGGTCCATATTAGGGACTCCGTTTTCTTTCATATCAAAATAAATATTCATGGTACTCGTGGTTGAGTGCTAGTCTTACTTAAACACAAATATAAATAAAATATATTTAAGCACACTCACATGAATAGAGCAAAATAAATGAGAAAGAATTTAGTCAAATCATTCAATTATTTTTCTTTTAATTTTTTTTTTATTCATGTGTGTGTACCTAACCGTTTTTTATTTGTGTTTGTGACTATTTAAGTATTTCTCCGTAGTTGAAATCTATCAAATACGTTTGAAATATATAACTTTACTTGTAGGGGAGTGGTCAGGATTGAGTAAATCCCTATTTTACTCCTTGAAATCGTAAGTGACTGGTGAATTTAGTTCATCAAATTTGTGAATTGCTAGCAATTTAAGCTCTTAAATTTTTAACCGATGAAAATTTACACCACAATTCATGTTTGTCTTGATGAAGCAAGACACTAGATCTTTCAATTATTTTGATTGATAGTATTGATAGAACTACAATTATCTTTACACTTATGATTCGAACTCACTTTCACCCCAGTAAATGACCAGTTAGAGCTCAATGACAACAATATATACCAAACAATTTGAATATACTCCCTCCGTCCCATAATAATTGAGCATTTTGTAAAAAAATATTGTCCTAAAATAACTGATTCATTTCACTTTTCAATCCAATATTAATTATTATTTTTTTCTTCTAATTATAACTCTAATTAATACTACTTTCATCACTCTCAATTCAATATATTCCACTTTGCAGTTATGATAGTGGAGATGCACCAATACATACCAAGAGCACTTAAAACCATTTTTCTCTCTCTTTCTTTTATACTCCCTCCGTTTCAAAATAAGTGTCGTTTTAGGCTTTGACACACATATTAAGAAATAGAATGAAATAATCATTGGATATAACGCTTTTACTAAACTGTCCTTATTTTATTAGAAAAAGACAAACTTAAAGTTGCATTGAAAATTGTGTGAGAGAAAAGTTTGAGAGGGTAAGTTGGAAGAAAAAAATTAAAGTTGTATTGGAAATGTAAAGCGACATTCATTTTGAAACAAATTTTTTTGGATAAAGTGACACTCATTTTGAAACGGAGGGAGTACATTTTTTTTAAGGGTCATGTTAACTTGTGCCCTAAGGGCACAAGTTAAGGAACTTAAAATAGAATTAAGTAATAAATTTTAGGTTGAAAAGATAACTTTTGAAACTTTCAAAATATTAAATGCACAATTTCCAAGAAAAAACTTCTACTTTTGGTTCCTTAACTTATGCCTCAAGGGCACAAGTTAACATTTTCCTTTTTTTAATATGTGTGAAATGAACGAATGACTCCGTTAGGGGCGCAGAGAGTATAAGATATTTTGATGGAGAGACAAAATTGATTGACATCCTTCAATTTAAGAGATCAACTAAAATAAGACTCGTGCAACGCGGCTCCAATTTTTTTTGACATAATATATAAAACGAAAACAATAATCATCAACACTAAAAATACTATGAACAATTTTACCAAGACATAAAAATTGTGTTGGGGAACCCAAGATGTTACTCCCTTCGTCTTTATATCTAAGCATCTTTTTGATTAAAAATTTGTCTTTAAATATAAACCTCTTTTTAAATTACTAGAAGCATTTATTATTATTTTTCCTAAACATACCCTACTACTAACTTGTCTTAAAATATAAAAAGTCAAATTTAATACACATACAAACAAATGACAATTTGATAATATTAACACACAAAATAGACGCATTAATTTGCTTGACAACTTTTCTTAAGAAATGTAAAAAATGCAAAGGATGTTTACATAAAAAGACATAGGAAGTACATTTTAAAAATCCAGGATTTTTAATTAATTTTTTTCCCGGTGATAGCTGGATTTCATATAGGAATTAAGATCACTACAAAGTTAAGAATGTTTTCATGACAATTATTTCATAAACATGCGGTAAATTCAATGCTTGGAAATACATCCTCCGATCACACTATTATAAGTAAAAACTTACATTATAGACCATATAGATCATTTATTGAATGAATTTAAAATGTTGATTTTTTTATAACAATGACCGAAGGAGGGTGTACATAGAAAAAATAAAATTAATTTGGGAGATTATGTAACAATATTAAACTCTATTTACAATCTTCTAGTCGTAGATTGTCGATTAACTCGTATCAAACAAACCAAACCGCAATATTGAAGCTTTCAATCTTTCTATGTTTGACAAGCAAAATTGAATACTCATGATCGACTCCAGCTCTTTTTTTTTTTTGAAAGATCGACTCTAGCTCTTTATTTACTCGCATCCTCAAAGCTAAATATTTGTGGTATTTCATGTGACGACACTTGTTTAACCTATGATCAGATGGTGGAGACACATTTACATTTTTCTTATTGGCTTATATAAGAATAGTACTCATTTGGACACAAGCACAAATAAAAATATTTGGACAAATCTTGTTCAGAAAAAGTATTTGGACAAACACTCAACTAATTTTCTTTTTTAAAAAAAGAATAAAATTAAATGATGTTAATTGATGTGATTAAATTATTTTTTGTTTAATTTATTTTATTTGATGTGAGCATAACAAAATATTTTTTATTTGGGATTTGTTCATAGAAGACTTGCTCTATATATCAAGCCTAAACAAAAATTAATGAATAGATAAAACAAGGCAAAAACAGTCGTACAAAATTGAAAGTAGACCATAATGGTATATACCATTGCCCAATTAGAATGTGCCACGTGGCACACCCTTTAAAAAAATATATCAAATAAAACATTTATAAAGTAACATTTGTATCTTAATGGTACACAAGTGGTATCCGACAATAAAACCATACATTAAGGTAATTAAACTTTGATCACAAAATGCAACGACAGGACAAGATAAACTTGAACAAACAAAAAACATAGGACCTGGTGATACTAATAAAAGTTCCAACTAATTAACAAAAACACATGACAGAGACCACCTGCATGATAGATCCAAACAAAGACCAATCCTTAAGAAACATCAAGCAATTCTTCTAGTTATTACCATAGACTCCAATCCTGTCCATAATGTTGGCCACAGTCTCTTTGCTTTCTCTAAGAACTTTCACACTCCTGCTTAAACTTTGTCTCTTACCAGAAATAGATGGAGACTCCTCAAGCAGCCTCTCAACACTGCCACCAAGTTCATTACAAATCTCCTTCTGCAGATCATTGTTAATCAGTTCATTGATGCTTAGCATCAAATGCAAAGCAATACTATCAATGAGCCTCCTCAGCACAATCTTCCAATAGGCAATTAATCTTGCCTTCAAGTCAAAGGCCTGATTCAACACATTGATCGGATACTCTATCAGATGATTAACTTTAATGTTACCAACTCCTTCAAGCTTCACAGTACTTGAACATCGATCATCATCCAAAACTTTTTTCAAAAATGCTTCTTGATAAGACATCAGCTCGTTATATTCCTGCAAGTACTCCGGATTGCAAGTGTAATCCGTGTGCTTCTCCATATCAACAGCTTGCATCACATGTTGAATGGAATTGCTCTTCTTCTTAGCAATAACGTGCTCCACAGCTCTACGAGTAGCAACCTGCAACTGGTAATAGTTTGCAGAGTGGCGATTCATGACCGAGATAACAACCCTTTCCAAATAGCTCCACACATTGTCAACAAAATTAGTTGGCATATGAGAAATGCCCTTCACTTTTCTCTGAAGTAATGTTAGAAAAGCAGTTCTTGGCATGAAATTTGGAAGACCAATTAACTTAGCTTCCTCAAGGACTACGATCTCTTCCATTAGGAAATCCTTTGTGGAATCACTTTCAGCACAGTTTTGAAGATCACTTGCATATGAATTCAACCTCTCCACTAACCGAGCAGTACAATGCATTTGTTTATCATCAGGGTATTCTTCAAATTCTCCCATTAGAAGAATCTTTCTCAGAGAATCTCTTGACAGAGAAACAATATGCAGAAAAGCAGACATAGCATCAGCCAATGAAGTCAAATTGGCAGGCAAAGTCTTCAACTCATGTACACTATTATAAAGCTTCTCATTGATCTTCTTAATTATCTCAGGCAAAGTTTTTGAAATAATCATAGCTTGCACATGAACAAGCTTCTGAGCCAAAACAGGAATACCAACAATGGATTTGTCAATCTTAGAAAGAAGTGAGTGAGACTCAAACAACTTCTGTTCTTCATTTCTTGCTTCTTCATAGGATTCCTCCCCAATGCGATTTCTCACACAAACATAGCCCAAACCAATGTTAACATCATCAGCAGTTACTTTCTCCAACAAACCTTCAGGTGATTTATCAGCCTTTGTTACAACAGCTAATGTCCTCAAACCAGTTTTATCAACTATCTGTGACATCCTAATAGACTCACAAGTACTAAAATCGACAGTAGCAGAAAGAACATTGAGGATAATGCTCTCTTCAGGAGTTATATACTCCATGATAATATCCTTAATCTGATCATAAATGTTATCAGGTTGACCATGTACAGGAACACGAGTTATACCTGGAAGATCAACCATTGTAAGGTCAGGAACACCATTCTTCTTCACAATCAAAGTCAGTGGAGTGTTTGAAATCCCTTTGGCAGTTCCAGCAAGCACTTCAGTAGCTGTGTTAATAGCATCAGAGACATTTGCTTCATCAGTTAAAACCTGTTTGCCATTATACTCCAATACAAGCTCTGGCTGTGGAAGTAAATGGTTTTGCAGCCTCATAACCAAAGGTACCCTTGTACAAATTCCTTGTCCACGTGGCAAGCTGATACCAGCTAATGATTCAAGGACACTAGACTTTCCAGATGATTGATCTCCAACAACAACAATGGTTGGAAGCTGAATTCCCTCTTTAGCAATGTTGAGACGCCTTAGATTTTCAAGAGCATCAAGCACTGGACGTATCTTCTCATTATAAGAAGATACAATTGGTGCAACAGATAGAGGTTGAGGTTGATCATCAACATCAACATGGACTAATGCAAGTGATGATGATTCATCAAGTTTGTTTGCCTTTGTGGAACTCTTGTTTCCAATTGTCATTTTTAGGACAAGTGATACTGTGATTGGATGCAAATAGTATAGTACGTACTAAACCTTTGGTGAGATTGTGATGAACAAAGACTTAGCTTAAATGCATATTTATAGAAAGGAGAGCCTAAAGGGAAAACGAAATGAAATGATAGATCTGAGGGTAGTTTGGTATCTTGCACAAGGCTTTTCAAAGGGAATCGGAGTTACTTAGCCTTGCAGGTTAGTTGGGACCGACTCTCTTAGTGGGAATGTCACTACTCACTATAATAACTTTCTCTTTACTTTTTTTTCTTTTCTTTTTTGAAAAGCTTACCGCAAAGAAGTGTAGTCTTGGCATATGGGAAAAGGTTTGATGCCAAAGGGAGAAAAAGGAAACTCAGTACAAAATGTGAGAGATTCCTTGTACGTATGATAATTCAATTTGGCAAACAACAAAAGAATATATAAAATAATAATTGTGAGAGATTCCTTGTACGTATGATAACTAGGATTTCCACCCGTGCAACGCACGGGAAAAATGAATATTTTTTGTTATATTGTATATGTTCACTCTAAAAACAATTCATAATACTTATATATAATGTAACTCATGGAAAGTATAAAAATTAGTAGTATGTTTTTTTTTAAGAAAAAAATTAATATGTTGTTACATCAAAATGTCAATCAACAACATATCATTATATCAACTTTCATTCCATTACACAATATTGACGAATAATCATAAAATCACATGGTGAAAACATGATTTGATAAAAAAAAAGTTCTTCTCAAAAATAGATTCAATATCTATTGATGGCTCCAATTGTCACACATGATTTGATCAACTGACAAATTCTAAAGTAGTATGCAATTAACTAATTGTTGACACTATAAAATTTAAAGGGAATAAAGCAAAGCTAAGTAAGAACTATCAAACCATCACACATGATTTGAATTCTCACAAAAATGGGACCTCTTGTCAAAATAATAATAAATAAAATGAATATCATACGAATCAATTCTAGAAGTTTTTTTTCATATTTCCTACAATAGATTACAATGGATAATTAATCAAGAAAAGTCTTTATTTGACATTGCCCTTGAACTTTCTCTCTTATTCACTCTGCTTGTACTTTATCACCCACTTCAATCACCTACACACATAGAATATAGTAAATCAAGTGGAGTGAACCCTAACACACAACAATTTATAGAGATAGGAACATGCCTAGGAAATCAAAAAGCTAGAGAAACCACATTTTGATATTTCAAAATTTCAGGGAAACAAAAATAGATAAGGTATATCATTTCATGAATAAGCTTTTCAATGGTACATGAATATGGTACACTTAAGAGAAAGAGACTACAAAATAGGAATTCAATTGTCGTGAACTTTTCTCAGTATCCACAACCTTATACATTGATGTTACCTTCAATCAAGCAACATGCAGGCAGATATGAGCATTAAAAGAAAACACAAAAATCTGAACAGAGGTCTTCTACTGGAACTCAAACAACCAAACAGACACAAAGTGTGAAAGAAAAAAGTTTTAATGAACAGAGGTCTTCTATAGGAAATACTCGTAAGTTTAGAAATCATTGAAGTTTTAATGACAATGAAAAGAACCAAGTATAAGCAAAATTATATAATATCTCTTTTTGATGTTCGACCAAATTGGATGTGATGCCTTATAAAATCCTTAAAACTACAGCTTGTTAGGACATAAGTTAACTTGTTAGGTGAATAATTTTAGGTGAATAAGTTAGAAAACTGTCATGGGAAAACTAAATTGCCATTTAGCTATGTTTAGACATATACATTATATATCACAAAACCTATAAGCATTAAAACAGTTAAAAAATACAAATGAGTAAAGGTCAAATGATCATGAACGCACCAATGAGTGCAGCCTTTAGCAATTGACATAGAATAGATCAATCATCCCCTTGGTTTTTGATCACAACAATGGTCATAAAGATCGTCTTAAATGCAAGCTCTTAGTATGAAGATCCCTCAATGATCCTATATTCACAAACAAAAGAAAAGCATGAACATCCTTAGTAAAAAGCACCAAGAACAACCATTGATTCCCTTTCTAAGATATCCAAGAATGACCATATTGTGCTTTTCTTTGCAAAAATAAGATAAATTCAACACCAATTCAAAACCAAGTGATCAAAACAACAAAATCTGCATTTCATCAATTGACAAAATCAACAAAATACTAATTACAACAATTTCATCAATTCACAATTTATAGCATACACTAAAAAGTTGCATTTCAAATTTCTAATCAAGAACCGAAACAACATCAATAAACATGAAACAATTATGGTTATTAATAATTATAATCATCAAGATGGTAAAACAATTGAGACTGAGATAAAAGAAGAAGAGAAACTGTAAAACAAATTCAAAAAACTTCACATGAGTTGTAGACGATCCATTCATTTGGAGCTGCCTCATTTTTTCAGTCACACCGATCTGAAAAACAAAATAGGTAAAGTAATTCAATTGACTCTCACTGTTGCTTAATTCTACACTGAATATCCTAATAGATCCTTAATTGCCTCTAACCATCTGACACAATTGTTTCTGAATCCCTTCAGACTGCACAGATAACAGGATGGACAAAATAGCTATTTTAGAACTTACTACATTACACCATGGTGGCAAAAGAATGACCGCTAATCCATCTTATGAACCAATACCATGTTTATAAAACACTAAGACTCTAAGTAGAAAAGATACTAAATAACTAAAACAGAACATGTACCGTAACAATGATAGAAAAAAAATCTTATAACTAATTTTTGTGAGAATCACTTCTAAGACCTACCTATCTTTCTATATGCATTGAAAAGTTATAGTAATTCTCTTTAAGTTGGACTTTTGTTATTTAATAGAGCAGCGTGCACAATGTGCATGCGTGTAACTCAGATGTGTGTACAATTATATTAAATCAAAGAATACCCTTTTATAGAAAAATATCATACAAAGATTATCAAAGAAAAAACCAAAAGAAAGAGTCATATTTAGATTAAATTTGAACTTCAACATTATGCAAATATTTAAATATTTGGCTAAATCTCAATCTCATGAAAATGGTAAAAGATTCTAAACTCAGTGGATTAACTTAATGCAAATCACAAACATTCAAATTAACTTTGTCAGGCCTATAAATACACATGAGTTTCATATAACCAAATTCATATTTGATGGTCTTAATGAGTAAGTTACACATACATGTAAGGTCAGAACATGGTATGTAAATTGTTAATTTTTTTAGGCTTATACCTACTCATCAGTTTCACATGAAAATTTCACATACTCATAATTTTCAAATAGGTTTTAATAAGTCAGTTTCACAGTTGCTAGTAGTCCCGTGAGTTAATGCAGCAAAAACAGCAGAATCAATTTGCAAGGTTTGATCCTTCATTTTTTAAGAAAAACTATGGCAGGGAATAGAGTTTGGCATTATTCATGCAGTGAGGTCAACTTGTTTAGGTCAAATTTAAAAACGCAATTCAAAATAGAGTTAACAATATCCATTATATGCCTTTGAACATTTATAATGCATATTTAGCATAAAGACTTCATTTTTAGAAAACTATAAGCATAGATTTTTTTTTTGGAATCTGAAATAACAAAACTACTCATCGGCCAGAAGTAGCCACACATATATGTAAACTATATAAAATATAGAGTCCAAAAAATTGTTTAACAATAAATTTCAAGCCATGAATAAAAACGATCAGTTTGATACCTTCAGTTTGATTGCATCTCCAATGTCATTTATTTGAACTCTTTCAAACTTGATGCATAAAATCTGTCACCAAACAAAACCAGAGATTAACAATTGAATAAAATCTGTCATCATAATTATTTTACTCAAAATAGCATGCCTTGCATACAGAGAGTAATTGGAACAAAATAATAAACATCTTTAGAAACTAAGAAAGTTGATTTAAAACTCAGTTTCACATGACCGTTTCACATACTCATCAATTTTAAATAGGTTTTAGAAAGTAAGTTTCACAGTGGCTAGTAGTCCCTTGAGTTTGATTAGGGTACTATTCAAACTCAAAAGGATTTAAACTTCGATAGATATAAGATACTTTAGTCATGACAGTCAACTTTAGATAACAATTGATTAATAGTTGAAAAACACTTATAAGCATCCCATCTGCAATCTAATTTACATTAGTTGAAGAAAACAGTTAGCTCCTACCCCATATTCAGTCGTAATAGTACCCTATCAAGGAAACAATACCGATCATTAAAAGTTCAACAATAAGATGCATAGTATGAACTAAAAAAGCTAGACCAAGTAAATTAAGGCACATAGTTTATCAAAAAGCTATTATCTCATGGGAATCTAAACTGAGAAAGTTCAAATGTCAGATAAACAAATGCAAATAGGGTACATCTAAACTTCCACAAATCAATTTTAGAACATGAAAATAGATAAATAGATACATCTTCTGGCTACAAACTTCCACAAATCAATTAAACCACATACCTTTTTATAAGAGAAGGTAAAAACAACTTATATAAGAGAAACAAATTCACATGAAATAGATAAATATATACATACCTCTGGCTTCAGATCATGTCATTATGCTCTCCCAATCTGTTTCACAACAATCCATTAGAACCCTAGTTAATTATGAAAACTTTATAACCAACAAAATTGTAACTTTAAATAGTTTAATACAAATCAAGTGGAAACAAAAGTGAGAAGGAAATGATTCAAACACACATGGAAACTTTATAACCAACAAAATTGTAACTTTTAAATAACAAAATCACTATTATTTCCTCAAACACTTTGTGAGTGCTCAAGTTCACAATAAAAATAAAATAAAATCAAATGATATGTACAAAAATTTGTTAATCTAAACGCTAAAATAAGACAGATTCAACACCAATTCAAGACCAAATGACCAAAACAACAAAATTTGCAGTTCATTAAAATTTTATAAAATCAACAAAATACTAATTATAACAATTTCATCAATTCACAATTTATAGCCTACAATAAAAAAGATGCATTTCAAATTTATAATGATTAAGGTTATTAATGATTATTATCATCACGGAAGTAAAAGTATTGAGACTGAGAAAAAGAAGAAAAGAATCGATGAAACAGATTCAAAAAACATCACCTGAGTTATAGACCATCCATTCATTTGGAGCTGCCTCATTTTTTCAGTGGTATCATTCTGAAAAACAAACCAGAGAGAGTGTAAGAGAATAGTTCTATAGTCTGCAAAAACAAAACCGAAAATGGAATTGGAATTCTTACCTCCGCCGTTGTCGTGTGCTTCTTTGTAAATTCGAATATGTTCTGACTCCGATTGATTTCCTATTCAGAGTTGCATTTGGCTTGTGGTTGATATATGAATCCGAAACAGTTGAAATCAAGGGGGATATTGATTTCTGATTTGAGAATGAAGAAACAAATAAAGAAAAGAGGAGAGAAGATGAAAAAGAGAGTGAGAAATTGAAAGGTGAGGATTTTGAATTTTGAATTGAGTGAAGTTTGTGTTCTAATTGAATTGAATTCTGAACAAAAGTTGTTGTTGTTTGGTTGGGTGGCACAGAGGTGGTGTAATTGGATTTGTCTTGAAGCTGAAAATTTGTTCAGAATGAAGGTTTGCATTCACCTTTTGAGCGAGAGAGATGGAAAGCTTTGCCTTTTCTGTTGTGTTGCATTAAATGATTCTGAAAAGAGGTGGGCCTAACATTGAGTTTGAGTGTTGGACTTAGCAAACATGGGCCTCAACTTAAACTGGATTTTTGTTGTTTTGCTGGAAATAGGCCCGATAGCAACCTTTTTTGCAGGAAAATCTACTTATTCAAATTTGAGTACCATAAATTGAAATTTGATGAATTAAAAAATGTGAAATAATATGGATTACATGCTTTCTGCTCCTAGTTACTATTTTTGATGATAAAATGAGACTTTAAGAAGTGATGATTTGGCATAGGTAGCTTAGAATTGTGACACATTGGATTGGAGGTCTAAAACATGCTTCATGTTTGTATATGATTAAAATTAAGATTAAGATTAAGATTAAGATTAAGATTAAGATTAAGATTAAGATTCAATTTGGCAAACAACAAAAGAATATATAAAATAATAATCAGTACAAAAGTAGAAGAAAAAGAAAGCTATAATATTCTATCAATTCACTAATATATAAATATTTTTTAATGTTTATTTTATAATTCTTTAAATATTCCTCTATCTCTAATTATTTGACCATCCTCGTATGATATATTTTTCTAATTACATATTTCACATGTTTTTTCTATACATGTTCAAATCATTTAAGTTTAGCTTATACCATTTGTAATGATTCTCAAAATTGAGAATGAAATAAAATTGACAAATGTAATTGGATTATTAATTCAATGGTAAAATTGATATTTGAGAACTCAATTAAAATTGATGTTCTTGGTACATAGAAACATTAAAGAAAATATAGAAGAAGATTAAGTCATAAGACTAAACCATTACTCTACTAGAGAGTATCAAAGGGAGAGAGAGGAGAGACTTTCATCATTTTTCTTCCTACCCTTCTTTCTAATTATTGCTCCCTTCTATAGAAGGTTAAGCAGATATTTTCTTGTGAGAATTACCCCTTAATTGTTGAATCAAGTGACACATGTCTCTTTTCTCTAATGAATTGTTGATTACACTTTGATGATTGAGCTTTGTTTATATTTGGATCATAAACACCATCATTAGTATTATAGGTGCTACCACAACTATATCTATAATATTGTCATTTCTAATTCTTTTTCTTTTAGTCTTACTACACATCCAACACAACATCATAATCTTTGTTACATTTGAAGACAGTCTATCATATCATATTTTAAGAGTCTTTATGAGTCATTCTGTGAGTCTTTGTGTGAGTTTTTGGTTGTTTTAGTTGAGAGAAGTACAATTAATATTATTTATTAATATATTATATAATATATGTTATTGATATATTATATACTATATATTATACATAGTATTGGGCCATTGAATAGGAGGACAATTTGACTAAATTAGATGCACGTGATTGTTGGATTTTGTGGAAGAATTGCAATTGAAAATAATTGTGGAGACAAGTGGCACACAACAAGTGGTGGAGGATAATACAATGGGTGTGGTTATCATGCATAAGCCATAACTTATGCACCATGCATAAGTCCTCCATAAGTTCAGCCCATTAACACCTAGCCCAACAAAATTGCTTTCTGCACCTCAGAAAAAACCAAACGCGTAACAACAAAACAAAACAAACTTAACAACTGTCATAGGAGCTTCTCACCGGTCTGACGTACTACCTTGCTAACGAGAGATATGCCACTTTTGGCACCGGTAAGGGAATTTTGTGTTGGCGTGTTTCTGTCCTTCTATACGTTCTCACAGCTGTTTGTCCTTCAGTACATGCTTGATTAACCTTGCACGCATATTATGCAGGTTCTCGACATGGCTTTTGATGAAAAAGCTACCTAGAAACTTTCTTCGAGAAGTGTCTAAAGTTTTTTCATAATTGGAAGCAGATGTTTGGATTATTTGCTTTTGTTGACGAAGAAAGTTTCTAACTAGTAGTCACATCCTTTTGATCAGGCATGACCTAGAGGAGTTGTTGTTCATACTAATCTTAGTGATGAGCTGAGCTAAGGCTATGTTTGGTTGATCAAAGAAAGTAGGAGGAAAGAAAGTGAAAGGAAAGATTGTGAAAGGAAAGATTGAGAGTAGAAAGTGAGATGATTTTATTAGTTGTTTGGTATAAGAGAAAGAGGAAGGAAAGAAAGATAAAAAGTAAAAAATAAAAAAATGGTAGTTTTAGTAAATTACATAACTACCGACATATTAAATTGATATGTATTTACTTATATTAATATATATAATATTATACCAAAAAAAATGTATCAAAGAGAAAATAATGCCAAAAATAAGAACATGGGAATAGTGAATAGCAACAAAAGAATTTATTAAAACCTGACGCCACAAAAACGCAAAAACAAGCGCTGGAAATAAAAAAAAATTGATCAACATATAAAAGTAATAAAGCAAGGGTGTTTGTGACTTTTCATCTTATAAATGGGTTTCTCACCACTTTCTGCCCAAATCTGTGCGGAAACAATTTTAGTGTGGGTCCCATCAATAATGTTTCTTTCCTATGTCTTTCTATGGTGTTCCAAACTATGGAAACATCTCCTTTCCAATTTATTTCTCTCCACACACAACCTTTCCTCCCTCTATCAGTTGAAACAAACACAATGTAAATGATATTGATACTTGGAAAGGTTGTTATTATGAGTCAGTGTTTTCTATTTGTAACATTGTTATAGTAGATTATGTGAAACCAAAATAATTGCCTAATGGTTTTAAATGATAAATTATTATTGGTACATGGTTATGTATATTTGTTAAATTTAATCAAACAATTTATCTTATAGAAAAACAAAACATACTTTTGCCTACGGAAAGTGACACTAATTATCTGCAGTTTGACAGAAAGATAAGTAAAATTTGACCAAGAGTCATTCCACATGACCATATTCAGTTGGTTGTGTCTTTTTATATGTTTCATAGTATAATGTTCATTTTATTTTATTTTTGGCCCAAGAATGTTCAATTTAATTTAATTTTATTAAACTTAGGGGTATGGAATACTAAAACCATAAGTATGGTTTAATGGTTTTGATAATGGACTATGTGAAACCAATATAATTGTGTAATGATTTTAAATGAAATTATTATTGATACATGGTTTTAAATAATCATTAAGATGTTATGCACTAAAATTATTACTGAAACCATACGTATGGTTTAATGGTTTTGATAGTTTTCAATGTGAAACCAAAATAATTGTCTAATGGTTTTGTAATAAAAAAATTGTGATAAACATTTAAATCATTATTAAGTAACCACGTAATAGTACACACTTATAACCTAATGTGAATTAATCAATAAGTAACCACTTTTTTTGTAAAGCCTCGTCATCTCTCTTTTATTTCTTACGTTGTAAACCGAATTTCTGGCTTTGTCTAAATATAATTGCGCTTTAATGGTTTTAATAGACTTGTATGTGAAAGAAAAATAATTTGCAAATGCTAAATAAAATAAAAGAATAGTGAAAATTATTATTGACAAATGGTTTTAAATAAAAACTATTACTGAAACCATAAGTGTGGTTTAATGGTTTTGATAGTGTTCTACACGAAACCAAACTAATTGTCTAATGGTTTTGCTATGGGTATGGTTTCTGTGAGTTGTACTCCATAACCATTTTGCTGTGGAAATGGTTTATGTGAGTTGTACTCTAGAACCATTAGATGTACTTAATGATTTTCTTTGATCCAGCAGGGTGCATATGACAATCAAAAATAAAAACATATGAAATTTTCTAACCATAACAGAACATTTTCAAAACCATCAGATTCAGGCAGCAACTTTGAATTCTTAGCAACAGAATCACAATTCTCAGAAAAATTCCCAATTTGATTTCGACATTTTCTCAAACCAAGTCCATCATCAAGTTTCCCAAATTCAAATCAATCCCTAATCCCTCCAACTCATTACTCCCAATTCTCCTCCTCTTCAACGTTTCACAATCAACGTCGTCCTTTTTCTTCCAAAAATCAAGAATGCAAAGGAACTTGAAAATCTCCAGCAAACTTCATCACCAAACCAATCAAACCCATCATCTATATGTAACCAAAATTGAAAATCATAGCAAGATTCGAATTCAAACACAAAATCATCAATAGTAACAGTTGTTGAGCTTCACAGATCCGTAAACCACATAATCTTCAATCAATCCATAAACTCGTAAACCGTTTTCGTTTTTCATTCAACAACAACACAAAGCTTCAGCTCTTGTACCAACATCAAAGCGCGAGTTCAACTACTGTCAAGAGTATCAGATCGAAATCAACACAACGAGTGAAGATTCGACAACAAACAACACAGAACCGGATCGTTCAAGCAAGAAGAAGAAGAAGTTGAGGCCAGATCATAGTTTCTTTTTCGTCTCTTTGTTTGTTAGATCTAGAACTTGTGAAGCTTTGTTTTGAAAAACTAAGGCCGGATCTGTAATCTACATGAAAAAGGATATCTAAATATGGAAAAAAAATTGGATTCGGAGTTGTTTTGAAACTCCGACACGGTGGTGCACCACCGGCCACCGTGCCGGAAGCGTTTTGCTCGCTGGAGAAGAAGGAGTGGATGGCGCTGTGTTTTAGTGAGAGAAATGGTGAGAGAAGCAAATGAAGTTTAATTGTGGGGTGTGAGCTGAGAAGGCTAGGATTATTACAAGTGTCCAATAAATCTAATGGTTGTGAAGTCTTTATGCATGGTGCATAAGCAAATGGCTTATGCACCATAACTTTTGCCTAGTACAATGATACACATATGTGTATATAAGAAAACGATCACGCTGTGCACAGGGGGAGAACGTTTTGGAGAGAGGAACAGTAGCGGCACATGGAATTGGAAAACAACATCAACATCTATTGAGAAGAATTGAGGAGCAACACCGATACAACGAAACTCCATCGGTTTAATTTCTTTACTATGTTGTTTATTTCTTTTATCATGTGTAGCTAAATTTCTTTTATGGTTAAGACTTAGATGAATCTGATGTAATCCTATGGGAACCCTAATTTGTTTAACTCCTTTGAATATCAATGAAAGTCTAGTTTTTATTCATATTGCTTTATGTTTAATGCTTTTTGTATGTTTATCATCGACTACTAACCCTAGCTTTATGAATATGCAAATTGAACTTAGAGATTGAATGACCACTAACCCTTACTTTTGACTCTGATCTAGGCAATAAGTTTAACCTAAGTAATCAAGTTAGAGATAGATCATTATTAGGTTATGACATAGGGATTAACGTTCTGTTAAATCCTCCAATGGTTTCGAATTCACTTAAAAGATTAAGGGGTTGTTACTTGCGGGGAGAATTCTAGGTCCAGAGATTGGGTAGAATTATTTTGTTAATTTGTCGTTGAACTAGATAATCATTGCTTGAACTAGGAGTGCAAATTACCATAGGAGAACTTCGGAGGATACGAAGGTCTTAACCATATTTCTCTCTAATTTTCTAAAACCTATCTTTTATTGTTTTTAATACATTCACGTTACAAAAATCAACTCAACTGCCTTGGGCACCATTGAATTTAATATATCCTTTATTTTAACGCTTTTGCCGAGTAGAAATTGAAACAGTCCCTGTGGATACGAACTTATAAATTTTATTACTTCGATAAATTTTCAGTACACTTGCTAAAAGTCTATCAACGTTTAATTTATTTTTGTGTTGATTTTTTATCGTATTTGATTCACGTCTTAGTTTAATTTATTTTCGTGTTGATTTTTTATCGTATTCTATTCATGTCTTAGAGATTGGATAAAGTTTTGGGTTTGATGCCTAAATTTAACACAATTATCTCCTTTTACACATATTTGAGACCAACTATGGATATCAAAGCTAACATAAGCAACATTAGACCACCATCCATAATGGAGGGTCTTCCTTTTGAAGACCCGGTACCTAATAAATACTCTCATTGTGAAGTAAAAAAAACTGGGTACTTATAAGAAAGTCTCAAATTTGAAGACCTAGAAGTTTTTTGGGTACTTGTAAGACTCAAGATCTCAAATAAAACCTCAATCTTAATGGGCCCCACAAATTTTTAATATTAAAAATTGAAATGTAATGATATAAAATTATTGATAGTTGATCATGAAATTCCACTTAAGAAATTTATGTGAGATGCTACTACTATTAAAATATTATAAATGAGTGATGTGTACATACGATACCAATTTAGTACCCAAAAATGGGTTTCTTCATTTTGCATGCTCTTAAGCACTCTCTTTTTTATGTGGGACCGGTGTGTTTTTAATATTAGAATATTGAAATGCAATGATGTAGAGTTATTGATAGATGATTAATGAGTTCCGTTTAAGAAATTTGGTTGAGATTATGGGTTGAAGAGATTGATTGCTTATTAGGTACTATAATTAAATAATTATAAATAAATTATGTGTACACATGAGACTCATTTAGGTAACCAATAATGGATGTCTCAATTGCGAACGCATTAGAGAGATAAATTCATATAATAAAATAATATACTTTTTAAAATATTATTATTTTAGTATAAGTGATGATATAATTTAAGTAAGTGCATCAAATCGTACTCAAACAATAAAGTAGCAAGTTATCGTCTCAAAAGGGGTTGACGTTTAATTTAGTAATTAGTGAAATTTATTTTAAAAGCAATAAAGGAAGAGATTTGAGAGTAGTTGCAGAGTGTTTTGCAGGGTTTGTTTCAGGGTTTAGAACTTCTTTCACAAATGATTCTTGTTGAGCTATCAGCCTATTATACTCCAGCAAATACTCAGGATTAGGATTACAAGTGTAATCTGTCAGTTTTTCCATCTCGACAGCTTCCATCACATGTTGGACTGAACTATTCTTCTTCTTAGCAATCAATTTCTCGCCTGCTGAAGCTGATAATAATTTGAAGAATGATGATTTAAAATAGAAATCACAACTGATTCAAGATAGTTCCAAACATTGTCAACAAAGTTAACTGGCATATAAGAAATGCCCTTAACTTTTCTCTGCAGTATTGTCAAAAATGCAGTTCTTGGCATGAAATTTGGTAGACCAATCCATTTGGCCTCTTCCAACACCTTAATCTCTTCCATAAGAAAATTCTTTTTCGCATCACTTTCAGCACAGTTTTCAAGATCGCTTGCATATAAGTTAAGCATCTCAACTAATCGAGCAGTACAATGCATGTGCTTGTCCTCAGGGTACTCTTTGAAATCACCTGTAAGAAGAATCTTTTTGAGAGAATCTCTAGACAAACCAAGAATATGCATAAAAGCTGTCATAGCATCAGCAACAGAAGATAAATTAGCAGGTAAGTTCTCTAACTCATTTGCATTAAAAGCAAGTTTCTCATTAATTTTTTTGATGATCTCCGGCAAAGTTTTTGAGATAATCATAGCTTGAACCTGAACAAGCTTCTGAGCTAAAACAGGAATACCAACAATGGATTTGTCAATCCTAGAAAGAAGTGAGTGAGACTCGAACAGCTTTTCTTCTTCCAATCTAGCATCTTCATAGGTCTCATCTCCAATTCGGTTTCGCACACAGACATAACCTAGACCGATGTTAACATCATCAGCAGTAACCTTCTCCAACAATCCTTCAGGAGATTTATCTGCTTTTGTCACAACAGCTAGTGTCCTTAAACCAGTTTTATCAACCATTTGTGACATCCTGAAAGACTCACAATTAGTAAAATCAACAGTGGCGGAAAGGACATTCAAGATAATACTTTCTTCAGGAGTTATATACTCCATAATAATATCTTTTATCTGATCATAGATATTATCAGGTTGACCATGAACAGGTACACGGGTGATACCTGGAAGATCAACCATAGTAAGATCAGGAACACCATTCTTTTTGACAATCAAAGTCAAAGGAGTGTTGGAAATCCCTTTGGCAGAACCAACAATCTCTTCGGTAGCTATGTTTATTGCATCAGAAACATCTTTTTCATCAGTGAAAACTGTTTTGCCATTGAATTCTAACAAGAGCTCTGGCTTTAAAAGTGGATGATTCTGAAGGCGCATAATTAAGGGTACCCTCGTGCAGATTCCTTGTCCACGTGGCAAGCTGATACCAGCTAAAGATTCAAGGACACTGGACTTTCCTGAAGATTGATCTCCAACAACAACAATTGTTGGAAGCTGAATTCCTTCTTTGGCAATGTTGAGACGCCTTAGATTCTCAAGGGCGTCGAGAACTGGACGTATTTTTTCATTGTAGGATGAAACAATTGGTGCAACAACAGAAAGAGGTTGAGCTTGCTCAACATGGACTAATGAAAGTGATGACTCATCACGTTGGTTAGCACTAACAGAAACTTTTGTAGTGGTTCTCTTTGAAGTCACAACCATTTTGAGGACACAGCACAAGTTATGACAATGTTAGAAGAAAGTGAATATAAAAAGCCTTTTGTGAGGTATATAAGATGAATGTATGGAAGTTTAGCTGAAATGCATATTTATAGAGAGCCTAGTTAAGGGGAAAATGAAATGAAGGGAAAGAGGGTCGTTTGGTATCTTGTAGTTAATGGAGTTTAGTTGAGGTTTACAGGGGAATTGGAGTTACAATTTGGCAGTTACTTCCTAGGAGTGTCTTCAATGTTTGAGCAATTGAAAGGTTCCTCGCTAAATGCATGCATGGTATGGAAGTGGTAGTAGTAATTCCTCTATGATGATCATACAATACATATCCAATGCAATGCATTAAATAATAATTAAAGTAATGGTTGGACACTCAATTTCCCTTTGAAACACCTGATTAATCACATGCAAAATTGCGATTAATTCAGTTGAATAGATTGTTAATTTAGATCATGGTTAAAAATTGTGGTTTTATGCGGTTTACGCTAAAATAATATTTAATTTTATGCAGTTTTATATATTTTTTAGATCAGTTTAGATATGGAAACCCATACTCATAACAAATTCTAGGTTGTTTGAATTTTGTTCAAACCCGGATGAAGGTATTTGGCTTAGCAATATTGGTATTTTCAGTTGAGCTAGATCATAAGAACAATTGGTTGAAATTTAACTGCCGACACTTCACATTCTTTTTGGTACAGCTCTCACTTCAAATCAAATTCTATCAAAAGACATACAATGTGATTGTGTGGTACCCACTCCCAACAGTTAACACCAAGATGTTACAATATTGTTATTTGTTAGGTTTTCCATTTCCCCAAAATTCAAGGATGTGGCTACTCCAATAGTTTGTGCTACCACATCGGTCTAAACATAAATAAATTAAGGGTCATCTTAACTTATGTCCTAAAGACACAAGCTAAAACAGAATTTTTTTTCTTAAAATGATTAAGATTTTAAATTTCTAAAATATGAAATGCACAATTTTTCATAAAATGTTTTTATCTTTAGTTTCTTAATTTGTGCCTTAAAGCACAAGTTAGCATTTCCCACAAATTAATTAAGAAATAGAACATGTTAAAATCATTACAACATGTAAAGTAAGAACATAAAACCATTGCATTAAGGTAAGTAAACCATGATCACAAAAAACCAACAACATGACACGATAAGGTGAACAAACAAACAACAAAGGAACAAGATACTACTAAAAGTTCCAACAGACAAACAAAAAGGACATGACAAAGGGACACTTGCATGATAGATTAAAACAAACTAAAAGAAAGACAATTCCAGAATTAACTCCAACCCTTATCAAGCACTGCTGCTAGTTATCCCCATAATTTCCAATCCTGTCCATAATGTTGGCCACGGTCTCTTTGCTTTCTTTCAAAACTGTCACACTCCTGCTCAACTTCTGTCTCTTCCCTGATATTGAAGGAGACTCCTCAAGCAGCCTCTCAACACCACCACCATTTGCTGATAACAGTTCATTACAGATCTCCTTTTGCAGATCAACATTCACAAGTTCATTGATGCTTAACATCAAATGGTGGTGGAGCACAATCACATCAATTAACCTCCGGAGCACAATTTTCCAATAAGCTGTCAATCTGGCCTTCAAATCATAAGCCTGATTCAACATGTGTGGATATTTCATAAGCTGGACAACATCAACGTCACCAACACCTTTCAGCTTCACAGTACTTGAAGCTCGTTTAACATTCAAAACTTCATTCAAAAACACTTCTTGATGAGCCATCAGCTTGTTATACTCCTCCAAGTACTCAGGGTTACATGTGTAGTCTGTAAGCTTCTCCATCTCAACAGCTTGAAGCACATGCTGAATGGAATTCTTTTTCTTCTTAGCAATAAGGTGCTCAGCAGCTCTACGAATTGAAACCTGAAGCTGATAATAGTTAGAAGAATGACGATTCAAAACTGAAACAACAACAGTTTCCAGATAATTCCATACACTTTCAACAAAATTAATTGGCATATAAGAAATGCCCCTAACTTTTCTCTGAAGTAAGGTCAGAAAAGCAGTTCTTGGCATGAAATTCGGAAGACCAATAAATTTGGCTTCCTCAAGAACTTTGATTTCCTCCATTAGGAAATCCTTAGTGGCATTACTTTCAACACAGTTTTGAAGCTCACTTGCGTATGAATTCAGCATATCTACTAATCGAGCCGTGCAATGCATTTTCTTTTCATCAGAATACTCTTCAAACTCTCCTATAAGAAGAATTTTTTTCAGAGAGTCTCTTGACAAAGAAATGATTTGCAGAAAAGCAGACATGGCATCAGCCAGTGAGGATAAATTAGCAGGCAAAGTTTCCAGCTCATGCAAACTAGTAGCCAGTTTCTCATTAATCTTCTTAATGATCTCTGGCAAAGTTTTAGATATAATCATCGCTTGAACGTGAACAAGCTTTTGAGCCAAAACAGGAATTCCAACAATAGATTTGTCTATCCTGGACAGAAGTGTGTGACACTCGAACAGCTTCTCTTCTTCATTCCTTGCATCTTCGTAAGACTCTTCACCAATTCGATTCCTTACACAAACATAACCAAGACCAATGTTAACATCGTCAGCTGTAACCTTCTCCAGCAAACCTTCAGGAGATTTATCAGCCTTTGTCACGACAGCAAGCGTTCTCAAACCAGTTTTATCAACAGTTTGTGACATCCTTATCGACTCACAAGTAGTAAAATCAACAGTAGCAGAGAGCACATTCAAAATAATACTCTCTTCAGGAGTTATATACTCCATGATAATATCCTTAATCTGATCATAAATGTTATCAGGTTGACCATGAACAGGAACACGAGTTATACCTGGAAGATCAACCATAGTAAGATCAGGAACTCCATTCTTCTTTACTATCAAAGTCAGTGGGGTGTTGGAAATCCCTTTGGCAGTGCCAGCAAGCTCCTCAGTGGCTGCGTTTATAGCATCAGATACATTTTCCTCATCAGTTGAAAGTTGTTTGCCATTATACTCCAAAACAAGCTCTGGCTGTGGAAGTAAATGGTTTTGCAGCCTCATAACCAAAGGTACCCTTGTACAAATTCCTTGTCCACGTGGCAAGCTGATACCAGCTAATGATTCAAGGACACTAGACTTTCCAGATGATTGATCTCCAACAACAACAATGGTTGGAAGCTGAATTCCCTCTTTAGCAATGTTGAGACGCCTTAGATTTTCAAGAGCATCAAGCACTGGACGTATCTTCTCATTATAAGAAGATACAATTGGTGCAACAGATAGAGGTTGAGGTTGATCATCAACATCAACATGGACTAATGCAAGTGATGATGATTCATCAAGTTTGTTTGCCTTTGTGGAACTCTTGTTTCCAATTGTCATTTTTAGGACAAGTGATACTGTGATTGGATGCAAATAGTATAGTACGTACTAAACCTTTGGTGAGATTGTGATGAACAAAGACTTAGCTTAAATGCATATTTATAGAAAGGAGAGCCTAAAGGGAAAACGAAATGAAATGATAGATTTGAGGGTAGTTCGGTATCTTGCACAACAAGGCTGGCTTTTCAAAGGGAATTGGAGTTACTTAGCCTTGCAGGTTAGTTGGGACCGACTCTCTTTTGAGGTGGGAATGACACACTACTCACTATAATAACTTTCTCTTTACTTTTTTTTTTTTTTTTTGAAAAGCTTCTCTTTACCTCTTTACTTATAGTTATTTTCTGAAAAGTTTCTCTTTACTTTCTTACTTAGGCTCTGATTGGTAAAAATAGCGGTTGACTGATAAGCTAGCTGATAGCTGATGACTGATAACTTTTAGCTGATAGCTTATAGCTGATGGCTGATGACTGATAGCTGATAAGTTAATTGAAGTGTTTGGTAAAAGGGAAATGATTGTGACCACGAAAAGTTTAATCACGAGTAATAACGAACCATTGATTTCAATCATCTCCCACCCTGATTTCCGCGAAAAACCAAGTGATTGAATTATCCTTAACTGATATGCATACACCTCAGCATTTTCGTGGATCCCGTGGAAATTTGTTCGTGTTATATAGATGTGCTCTTGGTAAAATTAGCGGTTCAATGAGCTAATAAACCTAAAATGACATAAAAGGACATTCTTAATTCATAATAAAATTTACAAAAAATTATATGTTTTTCACTGAATTAACGGTTCAACTAGCTAATTAATTATTTTTCACTGAATTTTATTTTTTACATTCATTTAAGTTTTATAACGTAAAAAATAATAATATATGTTTCTATCTATCCATTTTAAATTATAAAACTAAGAATAAAATTATAAACTATAAACTAACAAAAAAAATGATAAATTTAACTAACAAATAATATTAAAAACGTAATTTGTTTTACAGTATTGTAACAATTGACTTTCCTTAAAAAAAAAGTTGTAGCAATTGACAGTAACATAACAAAACATTTTTTTGGAAAAAAATAATAACGTAACAATGCTTATATACGTGCCTTAAAAAAAGTGTAACAATATATGTTTTATTAGAGAAAATATATATCAAAACAGCACCAGAAAAACAATATATATAAAAAAAATGTTAGTCAAAAAATATATATAAACGTAACATGTTAGTAAAAAAAACAATATATATAAACGTAACATGTTAGGAAAAAAAAAATTAAAAAGAATGTTAGTCAAAACAAAATATATAACGGTAACATTAAACAAATTATAAAGGGGTAGAATTGGATTTTAGATAAATGAATAAGGATAAAATTGGAAGAAAAGATGATAAGCTATAAGCTATTAGCTCAAACGCTACTTGGAATAGCTTCTGAAAAATAGCTTATAAGCTCATGAAATAAGCTATAAGCTCGTGGTGAAAGACCATTACCAAACGGAGCTTTTTTTGTCAGACGAGCTTATAAGCTATGAGCTATAAGCTATAAGCTCGTTCAGTGGTCTACCAAACAGACCCTTATAGTTATACGGGAATTTTTCTTTTCTTTTTTGAAAAGCTTCTCTTTACATCTTACTTATAGTTATTTTTTGAAAAGTTTCTCTTTACTTTCTTACTTATAGTTATATGGGAATGTTACTCAATGTCCTTATGATGTTTGATAATCTTTATGATATTTGATAAAATATTTAAAGTATATATTTTTTTGAGTTTTATATATTCAACGTATTGAAACATCGAAAAACAATTTTTTTTATATAAAAGTTATCAAATGTTGTCATTGTTGAATTCTTAGCATGTACCCTTAAACACATGTTAATAAGATGCATAGTTATAGTATGTTCTTTCATCTTATCTTTTATCTTTCTTTTAATCTATCTATTTTTCGCAAAACACATTTTTTTTTTGTGGTGACTTTTCGCAAAACACCTTCTTAAAGTACACTAAAATTACCATATTTTTCCCTCTTCGAATCCCAGCATATTAGGTACTTCAAAAGTTTTGATAAATTAAAGGGTTTTGTTAACAAGTATCATAGGGCATTTCCTTAAAAAAAAAATTATCATAAGGGCATTGATTAAAGAATCTATTTATACCTTTTTTTTTATTTTAGAAATACAATTTGTTATTTTTGTTAATAGAAGGATTCTATTATTTTATTCAATGGCAAATACATGGTACTGGTACTATGGTTGCATGATCGTTTAGTCATGACAAATATTTATATTTATATTGTATTATTTATTTATTTTTATTTATTAATTATAAATTTTTGTCGTGTTTTATTTTCTACATCTATCAATAATAAGCATTTGTGTTTTGATTTATGTATAAATGAAAAATATTAATCATATACTCTTATAATCATATACTATTATAATGAGATTTAATTTTTTTTATTTAATGATTTAAATAATATGATACAAAAGATAAATTATAATTATAATAACTTAATTAAAATATATAATTGAAAGATAAAAGTCCGGGCAGAATCTTTTTTTTGAATAATGGTAAAAAAATATTTATTTTATTTATCTTTTTATATTTATTAAAAAGCAATAAAAATTAATCACAAATTGAGTTGAGTTCTTAAACTGCAAAACAAAGAAACATGATATACAAGTAATAAGAGCATTCACAATGGAGATTTTTATTTTTAGATATTTAAACGGGTCTCACGTACACAAATTTCTGAAACAAAATTCTTTAATAATTTATCAATAACTCTATATCGTTACATTTTAATATTTTTTAATAGTAAAAAGATATAAGTCCCAAAAAAAAAAATGTTACATGAAGCAACTTCTACCCAAATCCCAATAAGTATCCTTATTTTTACCTTCACAATGGGAATACGGGACTAGATCTTCAAAATGAAAATCCTTCCACCATTGTTTTTCATTCAGGCTTTCTTAACCCGTAAGAGTGCGTGGGAGAGTGGAGAGTTGATAGAAGTGATTATTTCTGCAAAGAAGTGTAGTCTTGTCATATGGGAAAGGTTTGATGCAAAAGGGCGAAAAAGAAACTCAGGATAAAATGTGAGAGATTCCTTGTACGTATGATAATTCAATTTGTCAAACAACAAGAGAATATATAAAATAATAATTCACATGTTTTCTCTATGCATGTTCAAATCACTTAAGTTTAGCTTCTACCATCATTAGTATTATAGGTGCTACTACAACAATATCTATAATATTGTCATTTCTAATTCTATTTCTTTTAGTCTTACTACACGTCTAACACAACATCATAATCTTTGTTAAATTTAATTTATTTTCGTGTTGATTTTTTATCGTATTCGATTCATGTCTTAGAGATTGGATAAAGTTTTGCGCTTGATGCCTAAATTTAACACAATTATTTCCTGTTTTATCTTGGTTTTCGGGTGTCAAACATTGATTACGTTTGAACCTTTCTAACCGGTGATATCTTATTTTTTCTTGGGAAGGGAAAAAGTAAGCAAAACCCTTGAGAATCGAGGTCCGGGAGTTGTTTTCGCTACGGGAAGGTGTTAGGCACCCATAACGACTATAGTAACCTATAGGAACCGTCTTTAATTTCTACGCGCGCGCTTTATTTTTAAATGCTATTTTGAAAATGTTATTTACACCTAAAAGTTACTAAGTGAAGAATTGGAGGGAGAAGAATGTTTTTGGATTTTTATTTTAGTTGAATTGAAGGAATTTTGTTCCTTGCCTACGTACCCGATTAAGGGATCAAATCCACCGTAGTTCTCTTCCAAAAATGTTTTTGTTTTTGTTGGTTGATTTTAAGTTTGAAAATTGGAATTTGAAGAATAGAAAGAGGCCTCAAGGGCATAAGATTGGGAAATTGTGAGGTTGAATTAGTCATTTGCAAAATGTGGTCCAAGTTTGATTATTTTCATTGAAATTTGATTAAGAAAATGAAAAAGAAAATACAATGGGATTTTGGGTCCCAAGGTTTATTTTGAAAATGATTTGAATGAAGTTTGTTCAAGTTTTTTTTTTTTTTTTGGAAATTGATTTTTCTAAGTATAAGGCCTAAACATACATCTAAACATACAATCCTAAACATACATCTAAACATGCATATTCTAACTATATAGTGATGTGTGTGCATGTGTCGGTGCTTGTGTCGGTGTACATTATTAGAGTCCATTGTCCATATTACATCATGCCCTAGACACATTCTACGGCCTCTTTGCCAAGAAATTAAAAGCATGAAAGTAAAATATTACAAAATTTCCTAGGTGTTACATTCTAAGTATTAATATGGGAATTAAAGTGCAAGAAATGAAACTATAATGGAAGAATGAAGTATGCTTGTGGAGATGCATGAAACATGAAATAAAATGGTTAGTGGCACAAGGAATAATAAGGATTGAAATAGATGCAAGTAAAATGGCATAGGAAAGTAATGAAACTTGACAAAAAAGTAACAAAATCTTAGCACACAAAAGTGGTAAAATATGCCTAAACTTGGTCATAAAATTCCCACAAACATAAGGCCTATAATTTTCATGCCATGACAATCTTTAAAAGAGTTTTATTTCAGCTATGACATGAAAATTATAAGACAATGTTAAACCAAGAATCGTGACACATTTTAAGCATATTTCACACTTTATTTCCACAAACAATTATTTACATGTCTTGTAAAACAAGAAACTAACAAATCAAACCTCAAAACAGTAAAGAATAGCACCAAATCAGAGGCATACACATTGTAAATTCTCATACCAAGGGTCAATATACCATAGCAAGATTTTGGGATCAAGAACATGCAAAATTTTCACAAGAAATTAACAAAAGGTAACATAAAATCACAAGAAAACTCCACATATATTTTTTCCAATTTTAACATGCAACAATTATCACAAAAATACCACAAAACTTTCAAGAAATATGTATGAAAATTTTTGGAGTTTTTTAGAGAATTTTTAGACACAAACACATGTAAAATTTCACAATTTTTAACAAAAAATGGTAAACTTTTAACAAGAAAATACTACATATTTTTTTACCAAGATTTAACACATAAAAACACCAAAAAAATGTCAAGAAAATAATCAAGAACACATAGAAAATTTTTAGGATTTTTTTTAGAAAAGTTTTGGACAGACAGGGGTGTAAACAGCAGAATATAACACACACACGCAGGAAGGGGGGGTGCGCGTAGCAAAACGTCCCATAGGCAGGTTTGGGCTGAAAAGAAGAGCTGGATCAGCTTGGATCCATGGGTTATGGATCATGGATTGCTATAAAAGAGGATTTACTGGTTTTTTCCTCATTTTAAACCCTCCATTCTCTCTCTAAGATTTCAAAACTCCCTCTCCTCTCTCTAAGGTACCAGATCGGAGAAGATGAAGGTGGTGGTGCCGGAGCAGCTCCGGCGCGGTGGTCGGCCGGAGAGCCGCCGCGTCGGAGCTTTTTTTTTTGTTCTTTTCGAAAAAATTTTACATCAAAAGGCTTCACTCCTTCTCCTTTATTCAAATCTGGTACTAGATTTTCGAAACAAACCACATATAAGCCTAGATCTAGAAAAAACCCTCACCAACAAAACTTATTGTAAACACTACTTCATCACCAAGTGTGAACACGATAGCAACATAGATCGAATAAAAGACGAGGGAACACGGTTTACCTCTTATGAGATCGGAGAAAGACGCTAGGGAATGTCGACGGGAAGCTTGAATCTACTTCTCCTCCTTTTCCGGCTTGAATCGCAATTCCGATTTGTCTTGCTTGAACAACCTTCTTGATTCGGTTTTGACACATTCACGTGCTTGAATCCGCGTTTTTTCTGCTTGATATATGTGTTATGGTGTGAATTCGAGTTTAAATTTGCACTGTGATGTTGTTATGAGCTTGGATCTGTTTCGTTGTGTAATTGATGATGATGATTTGGTTATGGAGGTTGGATGAATATTCAAGTGTTCTCGAATGTTCTTGAGTTTTTTTGTGATTTTTGGTGGTTTTGATCTGTGAGAAGAAGAGAGAGAAAAGTGAAATCTGTTTTTTGATGAGTTGTAACAGAATGAATAGTGATTGGTGACTTGGCCTGTGATGACTGGAATTTATAGCTGACACTTGTGACTGCTGGACCAATAAGCCACTGCCATGTGGCGTAACTAACTCTTTTACAAATGAAAAACTGACACGTGGCACTGGACTAAATGACTTGGACAATAATGGACTAAAATGCAATTTTTAGGAATTTTAGGACTTAAAAATGAATTAAAATTGGTAACCGGAAAATAACGTAAAGTGAAACAATTAAAATTGACAAAACGGACTAAAACGAACCAATGGCCTAAATGAGGTACTTTAAAGTAACCTCTCTCTGCCGAAATTTCGTGTGAAATGACCAAAATGCCCCTGGGGCTAAAACGACTAAAAAATGACTCAGATGCAATTTTAAAATGGATTTTTAACAGGGGATTGAAACAAAAGTTTATACAAGCGAATTAAAAGACTCAGAGACAATTTTTAGAATTTAAACAGGGTTTTAACACATGAAAAGACTAAAATGCCCCTAGGGGCAAAACTGACTCAAAATGACTTCAAATGCAATTCTAAAATGGATTTTGACATAGAATTGAAATGAAAACTTATTCACACTATTTGACAAGACTCAAACAAATTTTTAAAGATTGAAAGAAATTTTAACATGAGAAATGACTAAAATGCCCCTAGGGGCTAAATTGACTAAAAAATGACCTAACTGATATTTTTTGAAATGAATTTTGACATGAGATTGAAACAAGGAAAGACCCAAACAATTTTCCGAGATTAAAATGAGTTGAATGCAGGAAATGACTAAAATACCCTTTTACATGAATATTGCAAATAATATTGAAATAAAATGCAGAGAAGGATGCAATTGATCAGAGACATATCAAATGACTTGAAATGCAAGAAAAGAAGAATTGAGTTGGTATTTTTAGGTCCAAAATTAGGGTATAACAGCTGCCCCTATTTAAGTTTCTTTGTCCGGGGAGTCAAGAGACGAAGTCTTAGAGTTGACGGGACGAAGATACTTAAATATTAACATTTGCACTGCTTTTGGACATAAAAATACGTTTTCAGATTTTCAAAAAAAACATGAATGCCATGCAACATTTCATTTATGAATGCAAGACAATCGAACCGGAATCTACGGGCTGTGTCACACCACCAAGGGATTTATAGACATCAAGGTAGAAAGAACGGGCAACAAATAGACAGGTACAAGCTGTTCTTTGGATCGAACTTGCCACTTGACCGAGAGATACAAACAAGAGACGGGTACAAGCTGTTCTTTGGATCGAACTTGCCACTTGACCGGAAATACAAACAAGAAACGGGTACAAGCTGTTCTTTGGATCGAACTTGCCACTTGACCGAGGAAATACAAACAAGACACGGGTACAAGCTGTTCTTTGGATCGAACTTGCCACTTGACCGAGGAAATACAAACAAGAAACGGGTACAAGCTGTTCTTTGGATCGAACTTGCCACTTGACCGAAAACATATACATATATGCAGGTACAAGCTGTTCTTTGGATCGAACTTGCCACTTGACCAGTAACAAGATACAAATTGAAAGTCTGGTTTAACAAGATACCAATTGAGGGTAAATTGTCATTGACTTGATTTGAAAATAGACATGACCATTTTTGTTGGCCCAAAAGTAAATTGACATTGATTTGAACTGAATTGACAGTTGAAATTGACATCAGCATTGACATTGACATTGACATTGGCATTGACATTGACATTGACATTGACATTGACATTGACATTGGCATTGACATTGGCATTGACATTGGCATTTGACATTAACATTGACATTGACATTGACATTGGCATTGGCATTTGACATTAACATTGACATTGACATTGACATTAGCATTTGACATTAACATTGACATTGACATTGACATTGGCATTGGCATTTGACATTAACATTGACATTGACATTGGCATTTGACATTAACATTGACATTCGACATTAACATTGACATTGACATTGGCATTTGACATTAACATTGACATTGACATTGACATTGGCATTGGCATTTGACATTAACATTGACATTGACATTGGCATTTGACATTAACATTGACATTCGACATTAACATTGACATTGATATTGGCATTTGACATTAACATTGACATTGACATTGGCATTTGACATTAACATTGACATTCGACATTATCATTGACATTGACATTGGCATTTGACATTAACATTGACATTGGATATTGACATTGAATTTTGACAGCTGACAGTTGGATATGCAACATGTATGTATGGTATAGCAAGATTATTGGATGTATGAGCACATAAAATGCATGATTATGCATGTATGAATGCTTGAAATGCATGATTGGTTTGTAACTTGACAAGAAAATTTCACAAAGGCAGACAAGACATTGGAAGATTGGGCACGTAGTGGCTCGTGCTGCAACATGTTCCCAGGGGAAAACCTCTCTGGAGAGACCGTCGTTGAGAGACGTATCAAAACCATGGCTGAGGGCAATTAAAACTTGTAAAGGAGGAGCCTTAGAAAGTTCTTAGATACAGGTCGCCGTTGCTAGGCGTATCAGTGCTGGGTAAACATTGGATGTTCGCATCTGTGGTCAATGCTTTTCAATATTTCATTCTTTCATTTTTCATTTTCAAACCCCATTTTTGCCTGAACCGCCCTTTCGGGTTTTCGATTCACCGGGGAATAGATTCTTTTCATTGCCCCATTTTTGCCTGAATTGCCTTCATAGGTTGTCAATCAGCGGGGTGCTCATTTTTGCCTAAGCCGCCCTTTCGGGTTTTCAACTTAGCGAGCTTTTTATTTTCATTTTTTATTTTTCATTTTCATTCTGTTTTTTCATTCTTGCCATTGACCACAGATCATCCTGGGGAGTAACCTGCTTGTAATATGTATTGAAGGAGACATTGACATTCATTTGTTCATGCATGTTTCGTTGAAATGTACCCTATTGCTCAGGTTTGTTTTCAAAATAGACAGGAAAAGAGTTTTCAATTTTCAAAAATGTTTGTTTCAGACATTGACATTATCAATATAGAAAGAAAATATTTTGTACATAGCATTGAAAGTAGAAAGAAAAATAGAGTTTCAAACAAATAGCACAGGCTCAAATTGATGTGGAAGAGTGAAAGTCAGCCAAAGGCATGTCTTCACGGATTTGCAAAGCTTGGAAAATGGTAATTTTATTGGTTGGTGATACATTGAACACGATGACCGCTACATTTCATAGAAATTTTGAATTCACAAATACAGAAGCCTCTGATGAAGACGATCATTGACAGTTGCAGATGCCCCAAGGGGTGATGGTGATTTGCCAGATATAGTTACTTGTCTTTTATTGTCAACCTCATTTTTGCATGAACCGCCCTTTCGGGTTTTCGGCTCATCGAGGCGCTCATTCTTGCCTGAGTTGCGTACAATCTCAGCGAGCTTTTTCATATATTTGTTTTTTTGTCCCTAACTTTTGCCTGGATCGCCCTTTCGGGTTTTCGATCCACCGAGAAGCGCATTTTTGCCTAGGCCGCCCTTTCGGGTTTTCGACCTACCACGCTGTTCTTTTCTTTTTAGACAAAGTATTTCTTGACTATATCGGCATTAACAGGATTTGGGAGTTCAACACCATCCATGTGTGTAAGAATCAAAGCACCACCAGAGAAAGCCTTCTTGACAACATAAGGACCTTCGTAGTTAGGTGTCCACTTGCCCCTTGGATCGGGTTGCTGACTTATCCTTCTTTTCAATACAAGTTCGCCTTCCTTGAATTCTCGAGGTCGGACTTTCTTGTCAAAAGCATTCTTCATTCGTACTTGATACAACTGTCCATGAGTCATAGCATTCATACGTTTCTCTTCAATCAGATTCAATTGATCATACCGACTTTGACACCATTCAGCCTCAGTTAACTTTGCTTCCATGATCACTCGAAGAGATGGAATCTCCACTTCCAGGGGGAGAACTGCTTCCATGCCATATACCAGAGAGAAAGGAGTTGCCCCGGTTGAACTGCGCACTGTAGTACGGTAACCATGCAAGGCAAATGGTAGCATTTCATGCCAGTCTTTGTAAGTGGTGACCATCTTCTGAACAATCTTCTTGATGTTCTTGTTAGCGGCCTCAACTGCACCATTCATCTGAGGTCTATACGGAGAAGAGTTGTGATGTTCAATTTTGAATTCTTCACATAAAGCTTGCATCATGCTATTGTTCAGATTGGAACCATTGTCAGTGATGATCTTGTTGGGAACACCGTATCGACAGATGATGTTATTCTTGATAAACTTGACAACCACTTGCTTGGTCACATTTGCATAGGAAGCAGCTTCAACCCACTTGGTGAAGTAATCAATTGCCACTAGAATGAAACGATGTCCATTGGAAGCCTTCGGTTCAATCCTTCCGATCATGTCAATACCCCACATAGAGAAAGGCCATGGGGAAGATATAACATTGAGAGCATGTGGAGGCACATGAATCTTGTCAGCATAGATTTGACACTTGTGGCATCTTTTAGCATGTTTGTGGCAATCACGCTCCATAGTTATCCAGTAATAGCCGGCTCTTAACAGTTTCCTTGACATGGTGTGACCCGAAGCATGGGTCCCAAAGGTACCATCGTGTACATCATGCATCAACTTCTCAGCTTCTTGTTTGTCAACACATCTCAGCAAGACCATGTCATAGTTCCTCTTGTATAGGATTTCTCCGTCCAGAAAGAATCTACTAGCCCATCGTCTCAAAGTCTTTTTATCCCTGTTGGAAGCACCAGGTGGATATTCACGATTCTGCAAGAATTGTTTGATGTTATAATACCAAGGCTTTTTATCATTCACATCTCTATCAGCTTGATCTGGCATATTTTCAATAGTGAACACTGAGCGGGTCTATCAAGACGCTGTACTTTGATTACAGGCACATCATTCCAGTGATTCACACGAAACATGGAAGACAAAGTAGCGAGAGCATCAGCCATCTGGTTTTCATCCCGAGGGATGTGGTGCAGTTCAACCTTTGTAAAGTATGTCAACAGACGTCTTGCATAGTCACGATAAGGAATCAGCTTCTCATGATGAGTCTCCCATTCACCCTTTATCTGATTAATGACAAGTGCAGAATCTCCATAGATGTCAAGGTGCTTAATTCTCAGATCGAGGGCTTCTTCAATGCCCAAGATGCATGCTTCATATTCAGCTATGTTGTTTGTGCAGTCAAAGGTTATTCGAGCGGTGAAAGGAATGTGGTGCCCCTGCGGAGTTACAATGATGGCCCCAATTCCTTTACCATAAACATTAACAGCACCATCAAACACCAATCCCCACTTGCTATTGGGATCTGGCCCTTCATTGATCAGTGGCTCTTCACAGTCTTTTGCTTTCAGATACATAACTTCCTCATCAGGGAAATCAAACTTAATCGGCTGGTAATCATCAAGAGGTTGACAAGCAAGGTGCTCAGCAAGGACACTTCCTTTGATTGCTTTCTGAGCTTTGTACACAATATCATATTCGGACAATAACATTTGCCAACGTGCGATCTTTCCAGTAACAGCAGGCTTCTCAAAGATGTACTTGATTGGATCCATTCGGGATATCAACCAAGTGGTATGATTCACCATATAATGACGCAGGCGTTTGGCAGCCCAAGCTAAAGCACAACAAGTTTTTTCAAGCATTGTGTACCGAGTCTCACAGTCGGTGAACTTCTTGCTCAGATAGTAGATGGCATGCTCTTTCTTACCAGTCTCATCTTGCTGACCGAGAACACAGCCCACTGAATCATCTAACACTGACAGATACATAATCAAAGGCCTTCCTTCCACTGGTGGGACAAGGATAGGTGGCTCTAACAGGTATTCTTTAATGCTATCAAAAGCTTCCTGACATTCATCATTCCATACAACAGGCTGATTTTTCCTGAGCAATTTGAAAATTGGACCACAAGTAGTAGTCATATGAGATATGAATCTTGAAATGTAATTCAGACGTCCGAGGAAACCTCTGACTTGCTTTTCAGTTTGAGGGGCCGGCATTTCTCTGATGGCTCGGACTTTGTCAGGATCAACTTCAATGCCTCTTTGACTGACAATGAAGCCTAGCAACTTTCCCGATCGTACACCGAATGTACACTTGTTAGGATTCAACCGCAGCTTGTACTTTCTTAGTCTTTCAAACATCTTTTTCAAATACACAACATGCTGCTCTTCATCACTTGACTTCACAATCATGTCATCAACATATACCTCAATCTCTTTGTGAATCATATCATGAAACAGAGTTGTCATACCTCTTTGATAGGTAGCACCAGCATTTATCAAGCCAAACGGCATTACTTTATAACAGAACGTTCCCCACGGAGTGATGAAGGACGTCTTTTCTCTATCTTCAGGAGACATTCGTATCTGATTATAACCAGAGAAACCATCCATGAAAGAGAACACTTTAGATTGAGCAGTACTGTCAACAAGCACATCAATATGAGGCAATGGGAAGTTATCTTTTGGACTAGCTTTATTCAAATCTCTGTAATCCACGCACATTCGAACTTTCCCATCTTTCTTTGGTACTGGTACGATGTTGGCAATCCACTCAGGATATTCAGCTGTCATGAGGAAGCCCGCATCAATTTGCTTTTGCACCTCAGCCTTGATCTTAAGAGCCATGTCTGGACGAGACCTTCTCAATTTTTGTTTGACAGGAGGACATTCAGGTCTTGTCGGTATCCGATGTTCCACAATCTTGGGATCTAGACCCGGCATATCTTCATAGGACCATGCAAAGACATCTGGATAATCATGGAGGAGCTGAATAATCTTCCTTTTCACTTCTGGCTCAAGTGCAGCACCAATCTTGATCTCTTGCTTGTTCTCTTCAGTACCCAGGTTGATGAGTTCAATCTCCTCCTGGTGAGGCTGAATGGCTCTTCTTTCTTGTTCAAGCAGTCGAGTGATCTCATACGGTATCTCTTCATAATCATCATCCTCATCTTCAGCTTCATATACAGGGAATTCAAAATTTGGAGGAACCATAGGGTCACTGTGTTCAACGGGTTTATTGTGGTTCAATCTGCATAATATGATTGGGATGATTTTAGAAAAATGTTTTTTTTTTCATGCAGATTTTTGAAATTAATAAGAAAAATTCAGATGTTTTGGTTTTTTCTGGCATTACCATTATTTCCAAGAAAAAGGCACTAAAAAGTAAAAAACAAAGAGTCGTGGGAAAGACGACAACTTTTTATTGATTAACGGCAATGCCGAAACAAACACGCCCTTACAAAGATATCACTTTCGCCTTGGGCAGAGCGAAAGGATTTTTATTTTGAAAACAAGAAACATGAGCAACAAGACACATTACATGGAAGCATGCATGACTAAAGGAACATCAATGGCTTCCCAATTTCTCACAGTGCCTCCTGGTATAACAAAGGCAGGCACATAACCACCTTCAGCAGCATCTTCAGTAATAGCATTGATGAACCCAGCACTGTAAAAGGTTCCCTTTGAAACAGCAGATGTCGGGGAGAATCCAAGGCCCTCTTTACGCTTGTTTTCCAAGATCTGAATCACCTTGCCCCAGCCAGCAGCTTGCCCTGCTTGAACAGCCTTCTGGGCATCTTTCAGTGAAGCCATGCTAGCACCAGCCCTCCGGGGCTCTGCACCTTCAACAGTCAAGCCTTGAAACGACGTCCCTTCAGTGGACCCTGCTTCAACACAAGAGAACGATGATACCTGGCTAACTAGATATGCTTCCTCCCCATGCACAGTGACAATCTTACCATTCCTCATGAACTTGAGCTTCTGATGCAAAGTGGAAGTTACCGCTCCAGCGTCGTGGATCCACGGTCTTCCAAGGAGACAGCTGTACGAAGCATTGATGTCCATGACTTGGAAGGTAATCTGAAATGTTTCGGGACCAATGGTAATTGGCAAGTCTACTTCCCCAAGAACATCCTTGCGGGATCCATCAAAAGCTTTAACCAGATAGCTGCTACCCCTCAGGGAAATTCCATGACGGCTCAATTGCCTTAGTGTGGATTCAGGCATTACATTCAGAGACGATCCAGTGTCCACCAATACGTTGGATATCATATCAGACCCACAGTGCACTGAGATATGTAGAGCCAAGTTGTGGTGCTTCCCCGCTTCGGGGAGTTCATCGTCACCGAATCCCAAGCTATTGCAAGCGGTAATATTACCCACTATTCCATTGAATTGCTCCACAGAGACTTCGTGATCAACGTAAGCTTGCTCAAGTATCTTCATTAACACTTTCCTATGAGCCTCTGAGCTCATGAGCAGAGACAGGATGGATATCTTTGATGGGGTTTGTAGCAGTTGGTCAACGATCTTGTAGTCACTTTTCTTGATAAGCCTCAGAATTTCGTCCAGATTGGACTCTTCAATAGATTGGCCTGCTGGACCGGTGTTCTTGTCAACAGGAGGAACAACTGGTGGAGTTACCGTGGCAATGGGTGTAACTACCTTCTTTTGAAACAAGGGTGGACGGACCTTTCCGCTTCTCAGAGTTGTAATTTCACTGGCAACATTGTCAACTGCAGCTGGGGATACCAGAGATACTTCTACTCCATTCTCAATCATGGTTGCACTGTACTTGTAAGGAATTGCTTTGGTAGAGGTATAAGATACCGGACCAGGTAGCCTGATCACCAAAGGCTCAACATTTCTCATCTGAGATACACTCTCAACAGGGGAGTCATGGAACACTGGCACAATCACACATACATCACTGGCAATCAAGTGCTTGTCATCCATCAGGCTCTGGATATCACCTTGCACCACACAACAGCCCATGGGATTTTGCAGACATTCTGAACAAGAATCATGATCATGTTTGAACAAAGAGGCCTGGCAGAGCTTGACATGCAATGGCACCAAGGGGGTAACGACATTGCGGACATCCAACATGGGATCCTCTTGAGGAACGGGAATCCCTTCAAAAGCCTCAATCATATTGACAGCAGCATGGTTTGGAAGTGGATTGCCGAGGACATGAGGAGCATTATTCTCAAAAGTCAACCGTCCCTTTTCTATTAGGTCTTTCACAATGTACTTCAGAGCAAGGCAACCCTCAACGTCATGGCCTTGAGCACCCTGATGAAATTCACATGTTAGATCCTGTCGGAACCTGGGAGGCAATGGATTAGGCGGAGGCCTGCCTGGTCTAGTGACACAGTGTCCTTTGGCCAGTAGAGTTGGGAGCAGCTCACCATACCGCATTGGTATTGGTGGGAAGGAAGGTTTGGGTCGGGGACCCTGTTGTTGCTGCTGTTGAGCAGGAGGCTGTTGTTGCACTTGCTGAGCGATGGCATTGACGGGCACTGGTGGTTGGCCCGGTGGCAGAGGATATTGCTGGTAGAATGGCGGGAAGAAAGGATGTTGAGAGTACTGCATGTAATGATAAGGCAGAGGTAATTGTGTGGCAGCTGCAGATGGGTTACCAGACACCATCCCTACATCAGATTCTTTCTTCTTATGATGACCATTACCATACTTCTTTGATGCACTGTTTGAAGATTCACCTTTCTCTAGGACAATAATACCATCTCGGACGGCCTCCTCTAGACGCGTTCCCATTGTAACCATATCAGAGAAGTTGTTTGGGGCAGAGACTATCATTCTCTCCTTATATTCCTTCTTCAGAGTCTTCAGGAATGTCTGTGTTAACTCTTCCTCATCAAGTCGAGGAGAAACACGGGCAGCTGCCCCTCTCCACCTCTGAGCATATTCTCGGAAGGTTTCATCTGATTTCTGAGACAAGGCTTTAAGAGAGTCTCTATTTGGCCTCAGACGAGTGTTGAATTCATATTGACCTTCAAAAGCAGCAGCCAGATCCTCAAAAGTACGAATGTTGTCTTTGCTCAAACTAGTGTACCAATCTGCTGCATCATCTGTCAAGCTACTCTGGAAGCAATGGATCATTAGTGCATCATTGTCTGCGTAGTTAGCCATCTTTCGGACATACCGGATAACATGGTTATGTGGGCAAGAAGTCCCATTGTACTTGTCAAATTCTGGCTCTTTGAATTTCTTTGGAACCTCAAATCGGGATACCAGGCATAGATCACGAGCTTTAGCAGGAACACCATTGCTTCCTCGGCTAGCCTTGACCTCACGGAGTTCTCCAGCCAACTCCATCAACTGTCTTCTCATAGCTTCCATTGCGGGATCTTGTCCACGCGGAGTATCGACATCAATTACCTGTTGCACAGTGTGTACAACAGGGTCGGTAACAACAGTAGTCACCTGAGGCATAGCAGTGGACACAGGAATCTGTCCTTGACCAGCGAAACCAGAGACACCAGCAGCGGTATTAGGAGAATAGTAAGCTGAGAGACCATAAGGACGCCCATTGGGCATAACAAAACGAGCATCAGTAGCCACAGTAGATAGTGGGATAGACGGAATTGCTTCAGTAGAAACTGGGACAGATGTGGCTGGTTGTTCTTGTGCAGCCAGCAAAGTAGACATAGTGTCATGAGCCTTAGCCAAGTCTTCTTTCATAGCAGCCAATTCGGCACGGAGCCGAGCATTCTCTTCTTCAAAGTTAGCCATGATCCTTCTCTTGTGAAATCTTGTTTGGTGAATTCTATCTGGTTGATACACTTTGCGAGCACGAGCCACTTTTCAGACTGCGGCGGACAAAACCAGGAGGCAGTAAGCACGAGAGAAGCTTTTTGTGACCAATGAATGCATATGATGCATGAAATGTGTAAATGCACATGCAAAAAGATTCTTTTTACGTGTTATCGAAGGGTTTTTAGACAAATTAGAAACTTGTAAACATTACTAAACAACGATTAACACGAACCGGAAACAAATAACCAACATATAGTTTTACAAGACGATTCCCTTTGAAATGCTAAGCCAAGGGATAGACTTTGAAATGTAAAACAACATAAACAACTGGAAATAACAACAGGAAAAGAAATCCTCAAGCATAGGAAGTGGAAGCATCATCCTCAGACTCAGACTCATAGCTGCAGTATCGTGCATAGAAGTCACGGGCGCCCCTAGCCCTCTTGGAGTCCCTCATAAGCATCCTATCTTTCTCTTCAATCTCTCTCTTAGCCTTAGCTAACTCTTTCTTCAGTGTCAAGACCTCATGAGTCTGCTGCTCACCCTTTCCATCCAAAGTCATGATCAAGTTCTCAGCCTCATAATATCTAGCTCTCCACTGATGCTTCTCCCGACTCTCCATAGCTAGATGCTCCTGATACATCTCCTGGGTAGGTGGGAGTAGAGGCAAAGGCATGGTAGGAATAGTTGCAGACACATATCTCATAGAGGGGTAAGGCGTACCAGCCTCCTCAGCTCGGTTTATCACCCACTGTGTATAGGCCTCATGAGCGATACCGGACCTCACACCCATATGCTTCACCTCTTTCTTCCGAAGCTTGGTCCAAGCTTGCATGAAATCTTCTCTAATTCCGGTGGGAGCATTGGAGTAGTGAAAGAAGTAAGGAGCTGTAGCAAGATTGATGGGTTTATCTTTCATCGGGAAACCAAATTGTCGCAAAGCAAGCTCCGGGTTATAGTTGATTCCACCCCGGGTACCAAGAAGAGGTACATTAAGAAACTTTCCACCACCAAAGATGATTTCCTTGACCCTAGAAGCGGGAGTGAGCCAAACCACTTCATTAGGAGTGAGGGCCATAATCCTCTGTGAAATAGACCAATTCCTCGGATTATCGTGGAAAGACTGCGGAAGGTGCGAAATAAACCACCTATAGAGGAGAGGCACACAACAAAGAATGTATCCACGACCTTTGCTGGAACGGTCGTGAATAGCATGGTATGTGTCAGCTAGCAAAGTAGGAACCGGATTCTTGGAGTGGAAGATCATAATAGCATTCATGTCCACGAAGCCATCAAGATTCGGAAAGAGAATAAGCCCATAGATGAGAAGTGCAAGAATAGCCTCAAGAGTGTCCTGACAAGTGGTATTGAGGTTGGCCTTCCCAAGAAGATACTCTGAAGTGAACCCTCGGATGTGTGCCTTAGTGACAAGATTCTTGGAGACATCGGTGGTCTTGAGATAGAGATCTTTAGCAATAACCAATGGAGGAAGAGGATTTTCAGGTCCTGAGAAAGGTATCCCCTTAGCAATAGATAAACCCATCAAGGAAGAATAAGCCTCTAGAGTAGGCACCAACTGAAAGTCTGGAAAAGTGAAGCACCGATACCCCGGATCATAGAATTGCACTAGAGTGTGCACAAGCCTCTCATCCACATTAGTATGGAGAATAGGAAGTAAAGCCCCGTAACGGCGTTGGAAACCAGTCGGATCCTCAATCTTGAGTGCCAAATTCCTCAAACTAGCCAAATCCACTTCCTTGAACTTGTAGGATTTAGTCATCTTCATCCCTACAATGTTTACAAATTCAACTTGTCTAAGCCCTTCGATAACAATGCATGACAAAAGTTTATGCATGTATGCATGTATGCATGAATGCATGATTATGTTCAAGTTCGGAGAAAACATGGTGGGTTGAAGTTCAAAGTCGAGGAGTCATGGGTGGACACGGTGTCCGGTGAAACTATGGTTTTAGGATAATAGTAACCGGGTTCTAAAAAGGTTCCCAAGTTGCAACCTCTCCGACGTATCTCACGGTGTCACGAGACAAACACTCGCTCCATGATTATACGTGGAAGGTCTAACTTGAGTGTAGTATCGCGTGACGACTAAAACTCGAGACAACACCCGGTTTAGCCTCCGCACTACATCCTAGAAAATGGCCATGGATGGGTTTGGTTATCTACGGTTCATAGCGTCATAGAACAATTAGAAGCAAAGTGCCTAAACGCGACAACTCGCGCCGACAACATCACCCCCAAAATGCCTCAGCTATGTGGGATTGATCGCATAATCCAAAACACGAGGCAACCCCCGGAATGAATTGTCGATTATATCCCTCCTAAATCCTAAGTTCACTCAGCCCGGGTGCAGGACTTTTGATATTCTCACCCCACACGTTTGCAAGAAATTAAACATTTATTCACATAGGAAAGCAAGTAAAGGAAGCAAGTAAAAATACAAGCGCAAGCGTGGAAATAAAGACTAGGCGTAACTCTCGAATCTCCCCAGTGAAGTCGCCAGCTGTTTTATCTTGGTTTTCGGGTGTCAAACATTGATTACGTTTGAACCTTTCTAACCGGTGATATCTTATTTTTTCTTGGGAAGGGAAAAAGTAAGCAAAACCCTTGAGAATCGAGGTCCGGGAGTTGTTTTCGCTACGGGAAGGTGTTAGGCACCCATAACGACTATAGTAACCTATAGGAACCGTCTTTAATTTCTACGCGCGCGCTTTATTTTTAAATGCTATTTTGAAAATGTTATTTACACCTAAAAGTTACTAAGTGAAGAATTGGAGGGAGAAGAATGTTTTTGGATTTTTATTTTAGTTGAATTGAAGGAATTTTGTTCCTTGCCTACATACCCGATTAAGGGATCAAATCCACCGTAGTTCTCTTCCAAAAATGTTTTTGTTTTTGTTGGTTGATTTTAAGTTTGAAAATTGGAATTTGAAGAATAGAAAGAGGCCTCAAGGGCATAAGATTGGGAAATTGTGAGGTTGAATTAGTCATTTGCAAAATGTGGTCCAAGTTTGATTATTTTCATTGAAATTTGATTAAGAAAATGAAAAAGAAAATACAATGGGATTTTGGGTCCCAAGGTTTATTTTGAAAATGATTTGAATGAAGTTTGTTCAAGTTTTTTTTTTTTTTTGGAAATTGATTTTTCTAAGTATAAGGCCTAAACATACATCTAAACATACAATCCTAAACATACATCTAAACATGCATATTCTAACTATATAGTGATGTGTGTGCATGTGTCGGTGCTTGTGTCGGTGTACATTATTAGAGTCCATTGTCCATATTACATCATGCCCTAGACACATTCTACGGCCTCTTTGCCAAGAAATTAAAAGCATGAAAGTAAAATATTACAAAATTTCCTAGGTGTTACATTCTAAGTATTAATATGGGAATTAAAGTGCAAGAAATGAAACTATAATGGAAGAATGAAGTATGCTTGTGGAGATGCATGAAACATGAAATAAAATGGTTAGTGGCACAAGGAATAATAAGGATTGAAATAGATGCAAGTAAAATGGCATAGGAAAGTAATGAAACTTGACAAAAAAGTAACAAAATCTTAGCACACAAAAGTGGTAAAATATGCCTAAACTTGGTCATAAAATTCCCACAAACATAAGGCCTATAATTTTCATGCCATGACAATCTTTAAAAGAGTTTTATTTCAGCTATGACATGAAAATTATAAGACAATGTTAAACCAAGAATCGTGACACATTTTAAGCATATTTCACACTTTATTTCCACAAACAATTATTTACATGTCTTGTAAAACAAGAAACTAACAAATCAAACCTCAAAACAGTAAAGAATAGCACCAAATCAGAGGCATACACATTGTAAATTCTCATACCAAGGGTCAATATACCATAGCAAGATTTTGGGATCAAGAACATGCAAAATTTTCACAAGAAATTAACAAAAGGTAACATAAAATCACAAGAAAACTCCACATATATTTTTTCCAATTTTAACATGCAACAATTATCACAAAAATACCACAAAACTTTCAAGAAATATGTATGAAAATTTTTGGAGTTTTTTAGAGAATTTTTAGACACAAACACATGTAAAATTTCACAATTTTTAACAAAAAATGGTAAACTTTTAACAAGAAAATACTACATATTTTTTTACCAAGATTTAACACATAAAAACACCAAAAAAATGTCAAGAAAATAATCAAGAACACATAGAAAATTTTTAGGATTTTTTTTAGAAAAGTTTTGGACAGACAGGGGTGTAAACAGCAGAATATAACACACACACGCAGGAAGGGGGGGTGCGCGTAGCAAAACGTCCCATAGGCAGGTTTGGGCTGAAAAGAAGAGCTGGATCAGCTTGGATCCATGGGTTATGGATCATGGATTGCTATAAAAGAGGATTTACTGGTTTTTTCCTCATTTTAAACCCTCCATTCTCTCTCTAAGATTTCAAAACTCCCTCTCCTCTCTCTAAGGTACCAGATCGGAGAAGATGAAGGTGGTGGTGCCGGAGCAGCTCCGGCGCGGTGGTCGGCCGGAGAGCCGCCGCGTCGGAGCTTTTTTTTTTGTTCTTTTCGAAAAAATTTTACATCAAAAGGCTTCACTCCTTCTCCTTTATTCAAATCTGGTACTAGATTTTCGAAACAAACCACATATAAGCCTAGATCTAGAAAAAACCCTCACCAACAAAACTTATTGTAAACACTACTTCATCACCAAGTGTGAACACGATAGCAACATAGATCGAATAAAAGACGAGGGAACACGGTTTACCTCTTATGAGATCGGAGAAAGACGCTAGGGAATGTCGACGGGAAGCTTGAATCTACTTCTCCTCCTTTTCCGGCTTGAATCGCAATTCCGATTTGTCTTGCTTGAACAACCTTCTTGATTCGGTTTTGACACATTCACGTGCTTGAATCCGCGTTTTTTCTGCTTGATATATGTGTTATGGTGTGAATTCGAGTTTAAATTTGCACTGTGATGTTGTTATGAGCTTGGATCTGTTTCGTTGTGTAATTGATGATGATGATTTGGTTATGGAGGTTGGATGAATATTCAAGTGTTCTTGAATGTTCTTGAGTTTTTTTGTGATTTTTGGTGGTTTTGATCTGTGAGAAGAAGAGAGAGAAAAGTGAAATCTGTTTTTTGATGAGTTGTAACAGAATGAATAGTGATTGGTGACTTGGCCTGTGATGACTGGAATTTATAGCTGACACTTGTGACTGCTGGACCAATAAGCCACTGCCATGTGGCGTAACTAACTCTTTTACAAATGAAAAACTGACACGTGGCACTGGACTAAATGACTTGGACAATAATGGACTAAAATGCAATTTTTAGGAATTTTAGGACTTAAAAATGAATTAAAATTGGTAACCGGAAAATAACGTAAAGTGAAACAATTAAAATTGACAAAACGGACTAAAACGAACCAATGGCCTAAATGAGGTACTTTAAAGTAACCTCTCTCTGCCGAAATTTCGTGTGAAATGACCAAAATGCCCCTGGGGCTAAAACGACTAAAAAATGACTCAGATGCAATTTTAAAATGGATTTTTAACAGGGGATTGAAACAAAAGTTTATACAAGCGAATTAAAAGACTCAGAGACAATTTTTAGAATTTAAACAGGGTTTTAACACATGAAAAGACTAAAATGCCCCTAGGGGCAAAACTGACTCAAAATGACTTCAAATGCAATTCTAAAATGGATTTTGACATAGAATTGAAATGAAAACTTATTCACACTATTTGACAAGACTCAAACAAATTTTTAAAGATTGAAAGAAATTTTAACATGAGAAATGACTAAAATGCCCCTAGGGGCTAAATTGACTAAAAAATGACCTAACTGATATTTTTTGAAATGAATTTTGACATGAGATTGAAACAAGGAAAGACCCAAACAATTTTCCGAGATTAAAATGAGTTGAATGCAGGAAATGACTAAAATACCCTTTTACATGAATATTGCAAATAATATTGAAATAAAATGCAGAGAAGGATGCAATTGATCAGAGACATATCAAATGACTTGAAATGCAAGAAAAGAAGAATTGAGTTGGTATTTTTAGGTCCAAAATTAGGGTATAACAGCTGCCCCTATTTAAGTTTCTTTGTCCGGGGAGTCAAGAGACGAAGTCTTAGAGTTGACGGGACGAAGATACTTAAATATTAACATTTGCACTGCTTTTGGACATAAAAATACGTTTTCAGATTTTCAAAAAAAACATGAATGCCATGCAACATTTCATTTATGAATGCAAGACAATCGAACCGGAATCTACGGGCTGTGTCACACCACCAAGGGATTTATAGACATCAAGGTAGAAAGAACGGGCAACAAATAGACAGGTACAAGCTGTTCTTTGGATCGAACTTGCCACTTGACCGAGAGATACAAACAAGAGACGGGTACAAGCTGTTCTTTGGATCGAACTTGCCACTTGACCGGAAATACAAACAAGAAACGGGTACAAGCTGTTCTTTGGATCGAACTTGCCACTTGACCGAGGAAATACAAACAAGACACGGGTACAAGCTGTTCTTTGGATCGAACTTGCCACTTGACCGAGGAAATACAAACAAGAAACGGGTACAAGCTGTTCTTTGGATCGAACTTGCCACTTGACCGAAAACATATACATATATGCAGGTACAAGCTGTTCTTTGGATCGAACTTGCCACTTGACCAGTAACAAGATACAAATTGAAAGTCTGGTTTAACAAGATACCAATTGAGGGTAAATTGTCATTGACTTGATTTGAAAATAGACATGACCATTTTTGTTGGCCCAAAAGTAAATTGACATTGATTTGAACTGAATTGACAGTTGAAATTGACATCAGCATTGACATTGACATTGACATTGGCATTGACATTGACATTGACATTGACATTGACATTGACATTGGCATTGACATTGGCATTTGACATTAACATTGACATTGACATTGACATTGGCATTGGCATTTGACATTAACATTGACATTGACATTGACATTAGCATTTGACATTAACATTGACATTGACATTGACATTGGCATTGGCATTTGACATTAACATTGACATTGACATTGGCATTTGACATTAACATTGACATTCGACATTAACATTGACATTGACATTGGCATTTGACATTAACATTGACATTGACATTGACATTGGCATTGGCATTTGACATTAACATTGACATTGACATTGGCATTTGACATTAACATTGACATTCGACATTAACATTGACATTGATATTGGCATTTGACATTAACATTGACATTGACATTGGCATTTGACATTAACATTGACATTCGACATTATCATTGACATTGACATTGGCATTTGACATTAACATTGACATTGGATATTGACATTGAATTTTGACAGCTGACAGTTGGATATGCAACATGTATGTATGGTATAGCAAGATTATTGGATGTATGAGCACATAAAATGCATGATTATGCATGTATGAATGCTTGAAATGCATGATTGGTTTGTAACTTGACAAGAAAATTTCACAAAGGCAGACAAGACATTGGAAGATTGGGCACGTAGTGGCTCGTGCTGCAACATGTTCCCAGGGGAAAACCTCTCTGGAGAGACCGTCGTTGAGAGACGTATCAAAACCATGGCTGAGGGCAATTAAAACTTGTAAAGGAGGAGCCTTAGAAAGTTCTTAGATACAGGTCGCCGTTGCTAGGCGTATCAGTGCTGGGTAAACATTGGATGTTCGCATCTGTGGTCAATGCTTTTCAATATTTCATTCTTTCATTTTTCATTTTCAAACCCCATTTTTGCCTGAACCGCCCTTTCGGGTTTTCGATTCACCGGGGAATAGATTCTTTTCATTGCCCCATTTTTCGGGGCCCGATTTCGGCAGTTCGGGGCCCGATTTTGGACATTCACAGCTTACGGGAAAGACCAGTTTTCACTCCAAAAACCCAATTTTTGATCCCTCAATCACCTAAAATGAATTAGAACAATGTTTACAGGTTCTATATACAACATAACAACCAAAACCACATAGAAACATGCATCAAACAACACAGTCCATCATATTTTCCTCAATTAACCTAAAACTTCTAAACCTAAACCAAGAACACAACAATTCAGCAAATTTTCAGAATTATACATATTATTAGTGAAAGGAATCCCACCCTTACCTTAATTCAGCAACACCAAACGACAAGCTACCGCAATCGATTCCTTCCTAGCTCTCTCTTTGCCTCTTCTAGGTTTTCTCTCCAAAAGCAGGTTTTCTTCTAATGTTTTCACGTGAAAATGTTTCTCTCCCTTTTTCTTTCTTTTTACTTCAAAAATATCTCTCTTTTCTTTTCTCACCCAACTCCCTTAATTTCTATTAATTTCCACTTAATTCCCATTAACCAAAAATAAATACTATTTCTATAATATTTCTATTTCTCATATTATTTCTATCAAATAATAACAACATTCATTTAAATAATACACAACCCCAATATTCATATAATAAAATTGCATCATAACATATTTCATATAAAAATCATATAAAACATATATTTCACATAAAATCATTTATATAGCAATTAAAGTCATATATAAAATATTCGCACATCTACTAAAATATTAGAATAAAAATGGGGCGTTACAACTCTCCCCAACTTATAGAATTTCGTCCTCGAAATATTACCTCAAGTAAACAACTCAGGATAAGACTCCTGCATCTTACTCTCCAACTCCCAAGTAAGACTTTCACCAGCTGCTCCCCCCCAAACAACTCTCACTAGAGGTATCTCCTTGCCTCTCAACGTCTTCACCTTGCGATCATCAATCCTCAAAGGTAAAGTTTCTACCGTAAGGTTGTCTCTAACTTGCACATCATCTCTAGGAATGACATGTGAAGGATCCGCTACATACTTCCGAAGTTGCGACACATGAAACACATCATGCAAGTTCGAAAGATGTGGTGGCAAACCAACTCTATAAGCCACTGTGCCAATTCTCTCAGATATTTGATAAGGACCAATAAACTTCGGAGTCAACTTCTTGGACTTCAATGCAAGACCCACACCGGTCATAGGAGTGACTCTCAAGAACGCATGGTCACCCTCTTGAAACTCAAGGTCCTTCCTACGCTTGCCATGATAGCTCTTCTGTCGACTCTGCGACGCTTTCATATGCTCTCTTATCATCTTGACCTTTTCCGTAGTCTGCTGAACTATTTCAGGCCCCAACACAATACTTTCACCCGACTCAAACCAACATAAAGGAGTCCTACACCTTCGACCATATAAAGCTTCGAAAGGTGCCATACTAATACTCGAGTGGTAACTATTGTTGTACGTGAACTCTATCAATGGTAGGTGACTGTCCCAAGCTCCACCTTGCTCAAGTACACACACCCTCAACAAGTCTTCTAATGATTGAATCGTTCTTTCTGACTGACCATCTGTTTGCGGATGATACGCTGAACTCAACTTCAACTGAGAGCCCAAAGCTTCTTGCAAGCTCTTCCAAAATCTCGAAGTGAACCTCGGATCCCTATCCGACACAATACTCGATGGAACACCATGCAACTTCACAATATTATGAATATAGATCTCCTCCAACTGAGTTACTGAATAGGTGATATTAATCGGAATGAAGTGTGCCGACTTCGTCAATCTATCGACAATAACCCAAATGGCATCATGCCCTCTTTGTGTGTTTGGTAAACTCGTCACAAAGTCCATGGAGATGCTATCCCATTTCCATTCCGGCACATCTAATGGTGTCAACAAACCAGCAGGCTTCTGATGTTCAACTTTCGATTTCTGACAAGTCAAACATGCATAAACAAATTGCGCGACATCACGCTTCAAGCCAGACCACCAAAACAGTTTCTTCAAGTCATGATACATCTTTGTAGCTCCCGGATGGATACTCAAGCTACTTCTGTGACTTTCTTCTAAAATCAACTTTTTCAATTCATTATTATCAGGGATACAAATCCTGCCTCGGAATCTCAACACTCCTTGATCATCAACCTGAAAATCACCATCTGCATTCTGATTACTAGCAACCATCAAGTCTACAAATTTCACATCAACTTCCTGTGCTTCTTTGATACTCTTCAAGAAATCATTATTAATTTTCAACATACCCAACTGCACACTCTGAGGTGCCAATTCACAAACAAGACTTAAGTCTCTAAACTGTTCCAGCAATTCAAATTCTTTCACCATCATAGCCGACATGTGCAACGTTTTCCTACTCAAGGCATCTGCAACCATATTAGCTTTACCCGGATGGTAATTCAAGCCAAAATCATAATCTTTCAACAACTCTAGCCACCTTCTCTGCCTCATATTCAACTCTTTTTGATCAAATAAATATTTCAGACTTTTATGATCACTAAACACTTCAAATCTGGAACCGTACAAATAGTGCCTCCAAATTTTCGACACAAAAACCACAGCAGCCAACTCTAAATCATGTGTAGGATAATTCTTCTCATGTATTCTCAATTGTCTCGAAGCATAAGCTACTACCTTGCCATCTTGCATAAGCACACCACCTAAGCCCAACTTGGACGCATCACAATATACAACAAAAGGCTTATCTGGTTCTGGTAAAATCAAAATTGGAGCCGTCGTCAATCTTCGCTTCAACTCATTGAAACTACTCTCACACTGAGCATCCCACACAAAAGCTTTACCTTTACAGGTCAACTGAGTCAATGGAAGTGCCAACTTCAAAATCCTTCGATAAATCTTCTGTAATAACCGGCCAAACCAAGAAAACTTCTAATCTCCGTAACTGACTTAGGAGTCTCCCACTGTGATACCGCTTCAACCTTCGACGGGTCAACTGCAATACCACTACCAGAAATAATATGGCCAAGGAAACTTACTTCACTTAACCAGAACTCGCACTTTGACAGTTTTGCATACAACTTCTTTTCTTTCAGCACCTGTAAAACAATCTTCAAATGTTCTGCATGCTCTTCTTCGGTCTTAGAATAAATTAGGATATCATCAATAAACACAACAACAAATTTATCCAGAAAAGCATGAAAAATTATGTTCATATACTCCATAAACACACAAGGCGCATTAGTAACACCGAAAGGCATCACTTTATATTCATAGCGTCCATATCTTGTTCTAAAAGCCGTCTTCTGCATATCTTCATCCTTCACTTTAATCTGATGGTAACCTGACCTCAAATTGATCTTACTAAACACACGAGCACCCACTAATTGATCCATCAAGTCATCAATTCTCGGAAGTGGATACCTATTCTTTATCGTCACCTTATTCAACTGACGGTAATCTATACACAACCTCATGCTACCATCCTTCTTTTTAACCAACAACATCGGCGCTCCCTAAGGTGAAACACTCGGTCTTGCAAACTTCTTATCAAGTAAGTCTTCCAACTGTTTCTTCAACTCTGCCAACTCAACTGCTGACATACGGTAAGGAGCCATCGACACAGGCTTCGTACCCGGTAGAAGATCAATTGAAAATTCAACCTCCCTCTCTGGCGGCACATCTGGAATCTCATCAGGAAAGACTTCAGGAAATTCACTCACAACGGGCAATCTATCAATTATCGACTGATTCTCTACAGACAAATACGCCATCAAAGAAAACATCAAGTCTCCATCATGTTCTAACTGCTTCAGCTGCTTGGTAGATAACAATTTAGCTCCACTTTCTTCTTCGGCAGAAGAAAAACACACCGACTTACTAAAATAATTAATATGAACATGGTTGTACTCAAACCAGTTCATACTAGGGATTGCACAACAACAATAATCAGGACAACAAGGACAATACGAAATTGTCACACAACACTACTAGGCTCGACACGACTCTACTAATTGGCCGGACGGACCGACCTGCTCTGATACCAATTGTAACACCCCGTTCTCCCAACAGCGTAATATTAGCTAATTTAATCAGAGTAACCACACAACGGGTGTCACACTGCTAATCAAAATTTCATAAATAGGAAATATCTATTTATTTAAATACCAACATTTAAATTATCTTACAAACTGCAGCGGAATAATTCTTTAAAATATAAATTTAACCAAATTCAACATCAATAAAAATCTTGGCACAAAGGCCACAACATAATTCAACTTTATTCTAATAGCAAGTCATTTCCAAAATATGTGATACATAAAAGAAATGAGAAGACACTCGCGACGATCCCCATCCTAATATGTATCAGAGCCCTAGACACTTGAGCCAATCAACCTACAAGCCATCATTACCTGCACATTACCCACGGTCGAGGCAACATATACGCAGAAGGGGTGAGAAACTTATCCAATAATAATAATATATAATTCATCGAATTAATGAAAACAACAACATATCACAACATGCATCATTAATAAAGTATATAAATAAATACATAAGCAACAACATAATTAATTTCAGCAACAAGGTACAACAACAACAACAACAACATTATCCACAACGACACCGACAACTCGACAATGCTACAACGACAACAACGACTCAACAATGTTACGACAACAACAACGACTCAACAATGCTACGACAACAACAACTACTCAACAATGCTACGACAACAACAACTATGCATCATGCAGGTGGTACCAATCTACGCGCGTTGAATGCTAAGCATTCCAGGGCATAAGCCCCCAACAATTTGGATGGTTAAAGCATCCCAGGGCATAAGCCCCCAACAGGTGAATGATAAACATTCCAGGGCATAAGCCCCCAACGGTTTGAATGATGAACATTCCAGGACATAAGCCCCCAACGAAACTTGAGTATGCATATGGACTCGACTTGTGTATATCAACATACAACTCCAACAACGACTACAACAACAACATATGTGCCTACAACAATTATGACACACTCCCCAACTTCGACATTAGATGATACAACAACGTCAACAACGGAAAACAACAACATAACATATATATAAAATCAATTACATTCATCTCAAGGTTCAACACATCCTTCAAAAGCAATTAAGTTTGGATCAATAGAACATAAGCCAAATACCCATAAAACATCTCAACTAAATCCCTAACACTTAACTTTGAAGTTGGGAAACCAACCATAAGTTTTGAACCAACTTGGGAATAGTTATGCTAAGTTTTCTTAAATTTTTCTGAAGACCCACCTGGACTATTTTTATCATAACTCAAAATCTACAAATAATTTTCTAGTCACTCCGAAGCCATTAGAAAGCTAACTCAATTATCTACAACTTTCATGTTTACACCGAAAGCTAATTCAAAACAGAAACGGGCGAAAAAGTGAGTGTTTTCCAGTTTTGACTGACAGGAAATCGGGGCCCGATTTCGGCAGTTCGGGGCCCGATTTTTGTCGAACCAAAACTGAAAAATCAGCTCAGAATTCGGGGCCCGATTTCGGCAGTTCGGGGCCCGATTTTGGACATTCACAGCTTACGGGAAAGACCAGTTTTCACTCCAAAAACCCAATTTTTGATCCCTCAATCACCCAAAATGAATTAGAACAATGTTTACAGGTTCTATATACAACATAACAACCAAAACCACATAGAAACATGCATCAAACAACACAGTCCATCATATTTTCCTCAATTAACCTAAAACTTCTAAACCTAAACCAAGAACACAACAATTCAGCAAATTTTCAGAATTATACATATTATTAGTGAAAGGAATCCCACCCTTACCTTAATTCAGCAACACCAAACGACAAGCTACCGCAATCGATTCCTTCCTAGCTCTCTCTTTGCCTCTTCTAGGTTTTCTCTCCAAAAGCAGGTTTTCTTCTAATGTTTTCACGTGAAAATGTTTCTCTCCCTTTTTCTTTCTTTTTACTTCAAAAATATCTCTCTTTTCTTTTCTCACCCAACTCCCTTAATTTCTATTAATTTCCACTTAATTCCCATTAACCAAAAATAAATACTATTTCTATAATATTTCTATTTCTCATATTATTTCTATCAAATAATAACAACATTCATTTAAATAATACACAACCCCAATATTCATATAATAAAATTGCATCATAACATATTTCATATAAAAATCATATAAAACATATATTTCACATAAAATCATTTATATAGCAATTAAAGTCATATATAAAATATTCGCACATCTACTAAAATATTAGAATAAAAATGGGGCGTTACAAAGGTATTGAAGTGTCAAGGAATGGACCTCATTCTTTTGACACTTCAATACCGTCATTTAAACCAAACTAATAAGAATTTAGTCTTTTGAATGGAACCATGGGTATGCCGGACGAACGTTGGAGTCCTGCTGTTTGGCAAGTTTGAATTTGCCCCATTCAAAAGTAAGACAATTGTTGTAGTTGGAAGGTACAAACGTTCGGTATAAACGTCCAACTGCAACAATTGTCTTCCTTTGAGTGGGGTAATTCAAACTTGTTAAACGGCAGGACTCCAGCATTAGATGAGCATTTTGAATGATGGTATTGAAGTGTCAAGGAATGCACCTCATTCTTTTGACACTTGAATACCATCATTTAAAATGCTCATCGAATACTGGAGTCATGTTGTTTAGCAAGTTTGAATTTACCCCATTCAGAGGTAAGATAATTGTTGCAGTTGGAAGGTACATTCCGGAATGGAATGTAATGTAATGTGATAACATATATAGTTGAATATGCATAATACATGTTGTTTTGAATGGAACAATAATTATCTTATTTATTCACTTTTCGAATTTATTTATTCATTACGCAATTTTAATTATTTGAAATCACGTTAGATTTAATTAGTTTTTATTCAAATACACAATTATTCAAAACACGACTTTAATCAAAATAATTCAAAATGCAATTTTAATCGAAATTATTCAAAACGCGACTTTAATCGAAATAATTCAAAATGTAATTTTAATCGAAATTATTCAAAACGCGAATTTATTCACAATACCAATATGTGAAGCAAAATGTACCATAAAAAAAGCATAAAAAAGATCCAAAACAATTAGGCATTACAAGCCATTACATTCATTCATCTTCATCGTCACACAAGTAAATCGGGTTGCCCGCTACAGTCACTGCGGCACCTGCTTTTGGCTGAGGACCAAAGTAGAATGTCCTCCTACTCCTCCTCAACCTCGACTGATTGTACATCGGTACCTTCGAATCCTCCCTTTTGACGGAACCATCACATGTGAATCCGTGCCATGTCATCGGCAATTTTTCTTTCTTCTTGTCATCACCCTCCTTTCTGTTGTTCAACTCAACGTTTCCCTGGTTCTGAGACATATCTACATAACACAAATTGGCGATCAAAACCTACATCATGTCGTAACAATTATACAATAATCGTAACAATTCTATCACAAATTTATACCAACAAATGATAAAAATTCATCAATAAAAATTTCCTAAAAATTCTACAATAATTTCCTAACAATTCTACAATTCTAACAATCTAAACAATTCTAACAATATTGTTTGAAATATCCAACAATTCTAACCTAAACCTAACAAATCTAACAACCTAAACTACCAAAACATCATAAAATCAATAAACCTCTATAATCGCATTTTAACAAAAAAAAAACTCACAAATCAATCACAAAATAGCAATGTATTAGGATGGTAACAACTTACTTGATTTTGTGAGCGTAATTGACGTTGAATCCGCAACAATTGGGAAAAATGGCACCTCTTGAACTTCAATCCGTAACAATGGAGTTTTGGAAACTCCTATGATGTTCTGTTCATATAACAGAAAGAAGCGGCAGTTAACTGCCGCTGGTGCCAGCGGTTGTTAACAGTGGCCGCTTAGTCCAACGGTAGTTAACTGTCGCTGGGGGCTATTTTGACATTTAGTTGTGTCAATAGGAAGTTCTCAATGTCAGAAAAGCAATTTTCTTTGGTTTTATGCCCCCATCTTTTATTGTCCCTCGTTTGGTTAACGATGTTGGCTAATTCCTTTTTCAATAATATGCTTTTGAAAATTGCTTTTCTGACATTGAGAACTTCCTATTGACACAAGTAAATGACGAAATAGCCCCCATCGGCAGTTAACTACCGTTGGGCAAAGCGGCGGCTGTTAACACCCGCTGGCACCAGCGGCAGTTAACTGCCGCTTCTTTCTGTTATATGAACAGAACAACATAGGAGTTTCCAAAACTCCATTGTTACGGATTGAAGTTCAAGAGGTGCCATTTTTCCCAATTGTTGCGGATTCAACGTCAATTACGCTCACAAAATCAAGTAAGTTTTTACCATCCTATTACATTGCTATTTTGTGATTGATTTGTGAGTTTATTTTTGTTAAATTGTGATTATAGAGGTTTATTGATTTTTTGATGTTATGGTAGTAGTTTAGGTTGTTAGATTTGTTAGGTTTAGGTTAGAATTGTTGGATATTTCAAACAATATTGTTAGAATTGTTTAGATTGTTAGAATTGTAGAATTGTTAGGAAATTATGGTAGAATTTTTAGGAAATTTTTATTGATGAATTGTTATCATTAGTTTAGGTCTGTTATGAAATTTTGTTGGTATAAATTTGTGATAGAATTGTTACGATTATTGTATAATTGTTACGACATGATTTAGGTTTTGATCGCCAATTTGTTTATGTAGATATGTCTTAGAACCAGGGAAACGTTGAGTTGAACAATAGAAAGGAGGGTGATGACAAGAAGAAAGAAAAATTGCCGATGGCATGGCACGGATTCACATGTGATGGTTCCGTCAAAAGGGAGGATTCGAAGGTACCGATGTACAATCAGTCGAGGTTGAGGAGGAGTGGGAGGACATTCTACTTTGGTCCTCAGCCAAAAGCAAGTGCCGCAGGGACTGTAGCGGGCAATCCGATTGACTTGTGTGACGATGAAGATGAATGAATGTAATGGCTTGTAATGCCTAATTGTTTTGGATCTTTTTTATGTTTTTTTATGGTACATTTTGAATTATTTCGATTAAAGTCACGTTTTGAATAATTGCGTATTCGAATAAATACTAATTAAATCTAACGTGAATTCAAATAATTAAAATTGCGTAATGAATAAATAAATTCCAAAAGTGAATAAATAAGATAATTATTGTTCCATTCAAAACAACATGTATTATGCATATTCAACTATATATGTTATCACATTACATTACATTCCGGAATGTACCTTCCAACTGCAACAATTATCTTACCTCTGAATGGCGTAAATTCAAACTTGCTAAACAACATGACTCCAGTATTCGATGAGCATTTTAAATGATGGTATTCAAGTGTCAAAAGAATGAGGTGCATTCCTTGACACTTCAATACCATCATTCAAAATGCTCATCGAATGCTGGAGTCCTGCCGTTTAACAAGTTTGAATTACCCCACTCAAAGGAAGACAATTGTTGCAGTTGGACGTTTATACCGAACGTTTGTACCTTCCAACTACAACAATTGTCTTACTTTTGAATGGGGCAAATTCAAACATGCCAAACAGCAGGACTCCAACCTTCGTCCGGCATACCCATGGTTCCATTCAAAAGATTAAATTCTTATTAGTTTGGTTTAAATGACAGTATTGAAGTGTCAAAAGAATGAGGTCCATTCCTTGACACTTCAATACCTTCATTTAAACCTGCCTAACAAGAATTTAATCTTTTGAAAGGAACAATGGGAATGCCGGTCGAATATTGGAGTCCTGCCGTTTGGCAAGTTTGAATTACCCCATCCAAAGGAAGACAATTGTTGTAGCTGGAAGGTGCATTCATTCGGTATCTAATGACGATCTTCTGGCGGAATCAGACTGTTGATAATATCTTCAGTTGATCTCAGCAATGTTACCCGCATATCGATCCACTGGAACATGTTGTGCTCCCAAAACATGCTCTTCACGTTTTCGTCGTTCTTTAATTCCACCCAAGTGAATGATACTCTCCCCTCGTCAAGCGTTGGACGTTTATACCGAACTAATTCCACCATCCTTGTGTCTCTGTGGTTGACTCCTTGGTTGAATTCATTCAGTTGATCCTTGAGACCTCTTAACGTTACACCAAGGCACCGAACCTTCAACCTCTGAGGTTCTCCGCCGTTGAATTCTGCATGAACGTCGATCCACCCGACCATTGTTTCAAATCTACACAATTAGAAATTAAAAATAATCAATGAAAAACTCATTCAAACACTTGTAGTAAAAATTTGACATAAACCCTAAAAATCCTAAACAAACCCTAAAAAATTTATAAAATTCGAAAAAATAAATAAATTCAAGCAATATAACTTCATTATAACAGATATTCATAATATATGTTAATAGCATTTCAGATCTACAACATAACAATATTAAAAACAAAAATTCAAAATTTAATAATTAAACAACAACTAAAATTATAAACATATAAACACATATACTAACTAAAATGTATGACAATAGCATAAAGTGATAACTTACTTGTGATTTTGTGGAAGAAATTTTGGATGATTTGGTAAAGTTTTTTTAGAGAGAGTGAAAATTTGAGAGAAAGATGGTGATGGTGATGATGGAGTGAGTGTCTGGATTATGACTACTGACTTGAATATATCACAAACACAACGGCAGTTAACTGCCGGCGCTTAGACTAACAGTTGTTAACTGCCGTTAGGGGTAAAAACGTCATTTACTTGTGTCAATAGGAAGTATTCATTGTCAAAAAAGCAACTTTCTATGCTTTTTTATCAAATAAAATTCAATTCAGTTTGTTTTCAAACTTCAATATCCAAAAATTCAATTCGTATATCCATATCTCTATCATTTAGCCGGCTAATTGAAATTATAATTTTAATATATAGTTTGGAATTAGAGACGCTGCATTGCCAATTAACAGACTTATAAGTGTAGAAACTAGCAACAAGTGGACCTTCATTTCATCTAAAATCAAATTATTGCTGTTATTATCGCCATCATGGAAGTTTGCTTATATTTTTATATTTATAGTATATATATTATATAGTTTATGATGTGAACCTGATATGTGACATGTTTGTATTATTGTAAATTTTATTTTTATATAATACGTTACTACAAACTTTCTCTTTTCTTTGTGACACTCAGAAAAGAACACTTAGTTTTAATTTATTGCTTAAAAGCACTACTAGCTACTATTGTTTAGCAAATTGCTAATATGAATAAATGTTCTCCGAAACAAGTTGTTTTAGTATACTACTCCCTCCCCCTCCGGTCTCAAATATAAGAAAAGATTCCTTTTTTAGATTCATTAAATAATTAATGTATCTGCTTTACAATGTAGACCAGATACATTAACTACTCAATGAACCTAAAAAAGGAATATTTTCTTATATTTGAGACCGGAGGGAGTATATTTTAGCCCTGCATGTTACGGTTGGCAAATAAGGGTTCAAAGAGAAAAGGTTAAACAAACAGTTAGACATTCAAGTGTTGGCCAGGAAGTGCTTGGACTATCCCCAAGATTTTTTCTCGCTGGAGAGTTGCTTTAATTACATGCATAATGTACAAAGAAATGTTCAAATGCTAATATTTAATAGAATATATCTTCCCATTACTCTGAATCCATGATGATTTTATCTCATGTTAATCATGATTTAGTAAAGACAAGACCGAGGTCTTTGAATTCTTTAACACTTATAAGTCAAACTTTGTTGGAACACTAGTTAATTCTAGTGAAGAAAATTGGAAAGAAAAACACTATGAAAAAAACTAGTGTGTGGGTGTGACTTAAAAATGTCCCACATTGAACGGTCACCCCAACTAGTAAGTGTTTATATATGGGAAAAGTGACCTCCAAGGGTGTGCCCTTGGGGTACCCAATTTTGTGAACGGGTGAACGCTTAAAAAAAATTAATATATATTTTTTTGTCACTTGAAAATGTTAAATTAATTAATTAATTAATTTAATCATTATCCGTAAGCGCTACGCGTAACAAATAAATTTGTTACGACCTGACCCGATCCAAAAGCATATCCAGAAACTTCCGGATATATCCAATTAAGAAACAAAACGCGTTTGCTTAAGGATTATGCAAACTTAATCCCCAAGTCACTCGTTTTTTGTTACAAACTCTCCCTATAAAAGGAGAGCTCGCCCCATTTGATTCTTTACACCGAAAATTCACAGTCGATGCTTCCTGTGTTTTTTCCTCTCTTCTCCCTCCGACTTGTTTTTAACAAGTTTCTTCTGCTTCTACTCCTTTCTGTCCCTTCGGTATTAAGAGTGTTCTTGAGACCATAGTCCCTTGGTCTTAAGTTCATAGTCCCTTCGATAATATATGATTCTTCGGAATATAGAGTACTATTAAGATCATATTAAAGAATGATCTTAACAGTATATATATATATATATATATATATATTACTTTAAAGAGAAATGGTGGTATCACCATATTTGAGTGGTCGTAGTGCCATATTCATGTTTTGGAGAAGTTAGAATGGTGATAACACCATATTTGAGTGGTCTCAGCACCATAATAGAATGGTAATAATACCATATTAATTTGAACGGTTTCGAATAGAGCGGTTACGTACCGTATCGAGTGGCTTCGATCAAACGATTGAGCCATATTTTGAGGGTGTAATTCTCGAACGATTTTTCTACAGTGCAGTAGTTAATCGAACAGTTGTAGCTGGGCTTGTTTTATCCTGGAGGCGGCGTGGTTGATAGTCTACCTTGCACAACTTTGGGTAGTGCCACGAAACGTCTTAAAGAGAGCGACCTGGTCGTGACTCAACCTAGTAACAACTTCGGTAGATAACAGAATTTGGAAATCCAAATTTAACAGTTTGGAAATCCAAAAACAACAATTTTAAGACGTTTCGTTATGCTATGTCTACCGGAGATGTTACTTATTGAGATTAAGTTGTCCCTAAATAAATTATGGATAAATCAAGCTATAAGAATTACATATTTCGACCGAAACGATGAAGTGTTTGTTGTTGATATAACAACAACACTAAAAAGTTTAAGATTATCATTGATAATGATAAAACAGACGAGTTTGTGAAACATAAGAAAATGTTTGGACTGAAAAAGAAAAATAACGTGAGGTTGCGGTTTTGTCTTGATTAACTCAAAAATTTTCAGGATGAAAATTAATAACACATGCTTACGTGTTGTTTTTCCTTATGAATCAGTAACATGAAATTCTTATTATATAATCATCATCATGATAAGAAATAAATTGTTAAAGTTGATCGGTCATGTTCTCAACAGAGCCTCTTTAATGAATAGTTTGGGATGTACCGTCGAACAAGAAGACAATTTAACCATCATAATGTTTCCTGTACAAAATATGAACATTGAAAAATCAATGAATGGATCAAATTGAAAAAGGTTTTGATGAATTAGAAATTATATGAGAAATTTGTTTCAAATATTTCATATAAAAATAAGAAAGAATCTGAATTTCAGATTTCTATTGAATAAGACTGAGTTAACTCAGACTTAAAGAAAGACTTGTGTACCATGCATTCTTGTGGGAAAAGACTGCACTTTGATGGTATGTTAAAAATTAAATTCTCCTTCTATGTTATTAGTTGTGTGATTTTAATATTTGACATATCAAAATTGATCATGAACAAGTTTAATTTTTGAGTAACTTGGACTTAATTCCAACGTTATATAATTAGACAATTTTATTTATTGCAGTCAAGATATATGAACCAAAAGTTCATATAAATCAGAATTTAGAGAATTGAATCTCTAAACATAATAAATTATGATATGTGTTAATTTGAAGACACATAAATTAGAAATGATAAAATGATATTTTTATCATATTTATTGATGACTGTGAATTTTGGAAAATAAAATTGATGAGTTTGAATGTTCAATTTTTATAACGAAAATTGAAATTTATAGAGTTCCCAAGTCTAAGAACAAAAATTCTAATTAAGAAATTTTTGAAGAAAAGACAATCCAACTTGTCTTATTTTTTGAACTTGGGATTGTCTGGACTATATTTAGATCTTGGACCCCAAGAGAGTTGAATTCACTAGTAGAGCCTATGAATATGTATTCATCGGGTATGCGATAAATAACGAAACATCTAGGTTTTATGACCTAAATGTTAAAGTGATCATAGAATTTAAAAGATGTCGAATTCTATGTAAATATTTACCCCTTTAACTAAAGAATAGTGGGGGCACTAGTGGGGGCTCTAATGGGAGCACGACATTAGTGGGGGCAAAATAAATTTCCCTTTAAAAATTAAGAACTAGTGGGGGGCACTATATCTAATCACATTCATGTAATTAGAAATAGTTATGAAAACATCATACAAGATGTTATAGAACCTCAAGGAGGTAAGAAAGCTAAAATTGCTAAAGAGTATGAACTTGGTTTATACAATGGAAGAAGATCCATTAAGCCTTAAAAAGCTATATCCTTAATGGATGCTGAATTATGGCAAGAAACAATAAACGATGAAATGGATTTTCTAGAGTCTAACAAAACATGAAACTTGGTTGACTTGTCTTATAGTTGCAAAAACAATCGTTTGTATTTGGATTTTTGAAAAAAGAACTAAAACCTGATGGTACGGTTGATGAATACAAGGCTTTCCTTGTAGTCAAAGGTTTTAAACAAAGAGAAAAATATAGACTTCTTCGACATTCATTCACCAGTCACGAAAATCATATCCATAAGAGTACTAGTCCCTTTAGCCGCCGTTTATAACTCGATAGTACTCCAAATGGATGTGAAAGTTGCCTTTTTATGGTGAACTAGAAGAACAAGTCTATATGAAACAACCTGAAAAATTTTGCAATTCATGGACAAGAAAACAAGGTCTATAAGTCAGATAATTATTTGAATGGTCTAAAATAAACTCCTGAGGAATGGCATGAAAAATTTGACATTCTAATGTTATCGAATGAGTATAAAGTGAATGAAAGTGACAAATAATATTTGCACGATCATATATCTCTATGAAGACGACTTGCTCATATTGAAAGATTCATGTTATGAATTATGTGAAATCATTGTTTATCAACAACATTGATAAGAAAGACCTAAACAAAAAAATTGAAGTAATTCTTGGTTTCAAGATTACTAGATCAGAAAAGATAACTTTTTTGATAATTCTCACAAAGTTGAGAAGATCTTAAAGAAATGTAAACTTGCAATCACATATTATGATCCAAGTGTAAGAGCACTTGAGATGGAATTAGAAAAACAGAATATACGAGCATCATTGGCAGCACTTAGGTATGCCACTGAATGTATTAGATTCGACATTGTCGATGTCGTGAAACTCTTGTGTAAGTTTACTAGTAGACGGATGAGAAGCATTGCCATGCTATAGAAAGAGTCATGAGGTGCCTTAAGAAGAATATGACTCTAAGATTACTTCACTAGGAGTAACATATTGTACTTAAATGGTACAAGATATAAAATAGAACATCTTTCAGATGAATATTTAGCGACTAGTGTTTGCACATTGAGCATCACTAGAGGAGTTGTTTGTTAAAACAAATGATATTGACTCAGTCCACTATGGAATGAATCTGAGATGAGAACACTAGAGAAAACTAGTGAAGAAGCAAGTTGGCTAAGATCCTTGCTAGCTGAAATCCCTTTATGGGAGAAACCGTTACCAGCTGTGTTAATTCATTGTGATAGTACCGCGGCTATTGCAAAGATTAAGAATCGTTATTACAATGGTAAGAGACGACAGATAAGGCGAAAACATAGCATGATTAGAGAGTGTATCTCTAAATGGAGCGGTTGGAGTTGATTTTGTACGTACGAATGAAAACTTAGCTAATCCTTTGACGAAAGGACTTAATAGAGAGAAAGTCCAAGAAACATCCAGTAGGATGGGACTAATGCCTATAGCCCACAAGTGATGGTAACCCGACCTACATGACTGGAGATCCCAAGAAATAGGTTCAATGGGTAAAAACAAGTCATGAAGTGGTAGAACATGCTATGAGAGAAAGAATATAGAAAGCATGATCCTGCAGCGAAAGAAGGATGAGGTAATAGTAACTCTTAATGAGATCTATACTCTATGTTGAGTGGGGTACACAGCTACAGGAGTACCCTTGATAGACTCACCTATACGAATGTGGAACTTAGGCCAGTCCTATGGAATTTCAAGGCAGAATTCCTAGAGCATTCGTTAAAACCGGGATACACGTGCAGGGCCTTAAAACGCACGGGCTTTTAGAATACACCTATGAAAAGGTTTGTGTGTGGATTCTATGTCTGAGATAGAGTTCAATGCTGTAAGCAACTCTTGTTAAATCAGAATACCTTCCACTATGCAAAGGTTCAAGTTGTTGGCGACACCTTTGTATATTAGCAAATCTTATGGAAACGTTTTACGTTATTTCTCGAAACCATTTTGAAGTCAAGTGGGGGATTGTTGGAACACTAGTTAATTCTAGTGAAGAAAATTGCAAAGAAAAACACTATGAAAAAAACTAGTGTGTGGGTGTGACTTAAAAATGTCCCACATTGAACGGTCACCCCAACTAGTAAGTGTTTATATATGGGAAAAGTGACCTCCAAGGGTGTGCCCTTGGGGTACCCAATTTTGTGAACGGGTGAACGCTTAAAAAAAATTAATATATATTTTTTTGTCACTTGAAAATGTTAAATTAATTAATTAATTAATTTAATCATTATCCGTAAGCGCTACGCGTAACAAATAAATTTGTTACGACCTGACCCGATCCAAAAGCATATCCAGAAACTTCCGGATATATCCAATTAAGAAACAAAACGCGTTTGCTTAAGGATTAAGCAAACTTAATCCCCAAGTCACTCGTTTTTTGTTACAAACTCTCCCTATAAAAGGAGAGCTCGCCCCATTTGATTCTTTACACCGAAAATTCACAGTCGATGCTTCCTGTGTTTTTTCCTCTCTTCTCCCTCCGACTTGTTTTTAACAAGTTTCTTCTGCTTCTACTCCTTTCTGTCCCTTCGGTATTAAGAGTGTTCTTGAGACCATAGTCCCTTGGTCTTAAGTTCATAGTCCCTTCGATAATATATGATTCTTCGGAATATAGAGTACTATTAAGATCATATTAAAGAATGATCTTAACAGTATATATATATATATATATATATATATATATATATATATATTACTTTAAAGAGAAATGGTGGTATCACCATATTTGAGTGGTCGTAGTGCCATATTCATGTTTTGGAGAAGTTAGAATGGTGATAACACCATATTTGAGTGGTCTCAGCACCATAATAGAATGGTAATAATACCATATTAATTTGAACGGTTTCGAATAGAGCGGTTACGTACCGTATCGAGTGGCTTCGATCAAACGATTGAGCCATATTTTGAGGGTGTAATTCTCGAACGATTTTTCTACAGTGCAGTAGTTAATCGAACAGTTGTAGCTGGGCTTGTTTTATCCTGGAGGCGGCGTGGTTGATAGTCTACCTTGCACAACTTTGGGTAGTGCCACGAAACGTCTTAAAGAGAGCGACCTGGTCGTGACTCAACCTAGTAACAACTTCGGTAGATAACAGAATTTGGAAATCCAAATTTAACAGTTTGGAAATCCAAAAACAACAAACTTACTACAAGATAATTGTTCACTTCAAACTCAATCTGTGAACAAAATTAGTTAAGAGAGTTTTAATTACGTCATCATTCTACTGCTACTTCAAATACTTATAAATACTTACTTAGTCACAAGTCTAAATAAAATGGATTTGGGTATATAGTGCTAGTGGTAAAAATCGCTTAAAAGAAAGTAGAAAAAATTAAAAGAAGAATGGATCACATAATGCGTTTTTGAGACAATCAAATAACATGTCTTGATATGCGTGTGCCCAATTATTTTTTTTATTTAGACTTGTGTCCAAACAAGTGTTTCTCATAATTGATGTCCTATAAAAGTAGTGTACTTTGTCTTCACAGAGAAATGATCATAGTATGTTTTTGGGTTAAATAAAATTTTGGTCCCTATAATTATCTTTTTAAATTCTCTAAAAAAATTTATCAAGTTTTAGTTCTTCAAATTTTTTTCGTCATTACTTTCGGTCTTTACTTTTAAGAAAAATCACGTGTATCCTTCAAATTTTTGAATTATTATTTAAAGTTATGTTTGGTACATTGTATAATTATCTCTTGCAAAATTTTAAATTCTTTAACGAGGGATGAATTAAATATAAATATTTAAGTTATTAACGCTTAAAAATTCATATTTAATTTATATTTCATTAAAAAGTTCTAAATTTTGTTGTGAGAGATTGTTATAATTTTTATCCATCTCTATAAAAAATCATTCAAAAAATGTGAAAGGTGCATATGAGTTGACTTAAAAATAAAGATCAAAAGTCGTGACGGAAAACGTTTGAGAAACCAAAACTTGCTGAAATTTTTTAAAGTGACTAAAAGCGTAATTTAAGATATATATAGGGACCAAAAATTTATTTTTTATAAAACAAAAATATAGTATTGAATTCCCTCAAAAAAAAAATAGTATTAAAATGGAAGATATTTATCAGCATATACTGCATATGGTTGAGAAAATGTATATATAGAGAGGTCACAGACTCATTTTCATATTGCCATTGTTGTTTACTCATCATTCTTCTCTTTCTTTTGAATTGGCTACTCAATACATTTTTCTCAAGAACAATGGTACTTTTCATTGTTTATGTACATGCACCCCATACATCTAACGTTTTTGAATGATCAATGAAAATCAGAGATAGAAAAAAAAAACGGAAATTGGTTTCTAATTTTGGTATTTCAAACACTTAACGGAAAATTTATTTTAATTTTTTACATGCTGCTTAATCATTAATATTATGTTGTCCATGCATGCAGGAAGAAGAGCTGGTTGATGGAAAAGTTGATTGGAAAGAAAGAAGAGCTATGAGACATAAGCATGGGGGAATGAAAGTTTCTTTGGTCATACTAGGTACTTTATTTATTTATTTATTTATTTTAATGGCTCATACTAGGTAATAATTAAGACCAAGAATTTCATGGATAATTTTTCCTTTCCTTGTAAGTAATATAATTACATGAAAAATAACCAATATGGATTATTGGGATTATTAATTGCAATTATTTTTGGTAATAATTGTGGAATTTGGGTACGTGTGAGGTGCAGGGGCGTTTGCGCTTGAGAACATGGCAACTTTTGCACTAGCAGTGAACTTTGTGTCATACTTCGTTGGTTTCATGCATTATGAACTAGCAGATGCAGCTAACATGGTAACCAACTTCATGGGGGTTTGTTACATACTCTCCATTGTCGTAGCCGTTTTTGCTGATACATGGATTGGAAGACACAAATCCGTTCTTATTTCTGGCTGCTTTGAGTTTTTGGTAAGTTTCATAATTATATTATGAGCAATGCTATTTATCCGGATACATGTTGTCTCGAATTGCTAGCGAAAATCTATTTTCCAATCAAGGGAGGTGGTGGGGCATATATTTGTCGTGATACATAGCAATTTCCTTATATTATACTCCCTCCAGTCCTTATTATAAGAAACAATTAATTTTTTTGGTTCATTGTGCAAGTGATGTATCTAGTCTATATTTACAATAAGATACATTAATTATTCTATGAACCTAAAAAGTCAACTTTTTCTTATAATAAGGACCGGAGGGAGTATAGATTATGTGACAAACGTTTGACACCATTATATTGGTGGTGGTTGATGATGGTCGCCCGGCGGCGGAGCTCCCATCAGGATCGATGGTTGAGCTCATTTTAAGCTTAGGAGAAGGTAGACCTCCCCAAAAAAGGACCCTTAGGAGAAGCAACATGGACAAACATTGTTGGTCAAAATAACACGACATCCTTATAACAAAAACAAAATTCATGTATGTATGTTCATGTGTGTATGTGTAGCTAAAGATTAATGACAAACCTCGGTGAAAACATGCATATCATTTTCATAATTTGTTATATGAATATGTGTGTTAAATTTTCAATGAATTAGCATACACAGTATGTGTAAATTTTTTCTAAAGATGGAGCGATTGTAGTTAACTAATGATTCTGTAAATGCATATGAATAAATCTTTCCTCAAATACGTCACCACAAATGAGGAAAATATTTTAACCTATTTAAAACTTATCAATTACAAGTAATGTAATGAAGTCTATATATTGTGAATTATGTTGCAGGGACTGGCGTTACTCACAGCACAAGCACATTACCCTAACCTGAAACCAGCCATATGCAACCTCTATGACAAAAATGCAGTGTGTGAAAAAATTAGTGGCAACCATGAAGCTTTACTCTTAATTGGTCTCTACTTGTTGGCCTTTGGTAGTGCAGGCTTGAAAGCTTCTCTGCCAGCACATGGTGCGGACCAGTTTGATGAAAGAGATCCCAAAGAAGCAAGACAAATGTCCAGCTTCTTTAATGGTCTCTTGCTTGCAATTTGCGTTGGTGGTTCTGTCAGCTTAACTTTTAATGTATGGATACAAGACAACAAAGGATGGGATTTGGGATTGGGAATCTCCACCATTGCTATTGTCTTTGCTATGATCACCTTTGCCTTTGGATTGCCACTATACCGAATTCATGTTGCACAAAGAACTAATCCAATTATTGAGATACTGCAGGTATACTATATTAAACTAGCTAGCGTGCAGACGGCTGCTAACATATGGTCGTATCGTATGTATTTTTTCAATAAAAATATATTGAAAGTTACAAAGTTTTACGTGATTATTTAAAAAGTTCAGCTGTTTAATTCGATAAAAAAAAGAACAAATTTTATATCAACAACGAATTGGTACATGTTTTAAGAGGTTTGAGTTGATAAAAAAATGGTTGGAAAGGGAACCCACTTTATGTGTTGAACAGGTTCTCCGGTGGAGATTTGTCACCACTAAAGCGGTGGAAACTTTGTATATATAACAAAACAAAAATACATCAGATCACTTTCGCAAGACATAATTTTGTTTTGTTACATTCATAAATATATTTTGATGAATGATATTGTATATTTATTTATTTTTTATTAATGAGAGAATCATGGAAACAAATTTACATATATTATTTGAAAAAAAATTATTACTAGAAATATATCATTGATCAAGCTGTTGATTTTCCAGGTGTATATATTGCTGCAATTCGCAACAGAAATATGTCCCTTCCTGCAGACTCTGGAGAACTATATGAAATTGAACAGGACAAAGAAGCTATAATGGAAATAGAGTATCTACCTCATAGAGACATTTACAGGTGCACTCTCACTACTATCCAAAATTAACTATATATATCACTTGATGTTGATCATAGCTTAAGCACTAAAAAGTAACAAGTAAAACTAAATCATATATTTTGATTGCGTCAAGTTCGAAACTGATGGATCCATTTGCACAGGTTCTTGGACAAAGCAGCCATAGAAAGAAAATCTGATGTACAACTTGAAAAGCAAGAAACTCCAAGCCCATGGAAACTATGCAGAGTTACACAAGTAGAAAATGCCAAAATATTTCTAAGCATGATCCCAGTATTCTTCTGTACAATCATAATGACTCTTTGCTTAGCACAGCTTCAAACTTTTTCAGTCCAACAAGGCTTCACAATGGACACAAGAATCACCAAACATTTCAACATCCCACCAGCATCCTTACCAATCATCCCAGTTGTTTTCTTAATCATTATAATCCCTTTCTACGACCGAATCTGTGTGCCACTTCTCCGTAAATTCACTGGCATACCAACCGGCATTACTCACTTGCAGCGAATAGGCGTTGGCCTAATACTATCCTGCATCTCGATGGCAATCGCGGCAATCATAGAAGTGAAAAGAAAAAATGTAGCTAGAGACAATAACATGCTTGATGCTGTTCCAGGAGTTCAACCATTACCTTTGAGTATATTTTGGCTTTCTTTTCAGTACTTTGTGTTTGGTATAGCTGATATGTTTACCTACGTGGGACTTCTTGAGTTCTTCTATTCAGAGGCACCAAAAGGGCTTAAATCTACATCAACATGCTTCCTTTGGAGCTCTATGGCACTTGGCTATTTTCTAAGCAGCATTATGGTGCAAATTGTGAATAGTGCTACCAAGAATGTTACTGCAAGTGGTGGATGGTTGGCAGGGAACAATATTAACAGAAACCATTTGAACCTTTTCTACTTGTTGCTTTCTGTACTGAGCTTGATCAATTTCTTTGTCTATTTGGTAGTTTCAAAGAGGTACAAGTATAGGCCTCAAGGTCCTACAATTAAAGGTGTGGATTCTCAATAGAGAATATATGGTTAACAAGTAGTAAGTGTAAAATTTGTGTGCTATGCTTTTTTTATTTGTAAAATGTACGTTTCTTTTCTTTGTAAGTTTGTGAAGTTTTTTTGTTTTGTTTTGACAAATGTAAGTTTGTTAAGTTAGAGGCTATTGTGTTTGTTTACACTTAAAAATACTTATCATGTTAAGAGAAATTGAAAGATAGACGTTGTAAGCATATACTAATTTCCTTCAGCAGAATACAAATTAAGCGAGTGATATTACAGCCGAACTAGGGTCAGTCGATTCTTTCTCAAGTCTAATGAATAATATGTGCCCGTTTGTTTTGGAATTTTTTAAACAAAAAATCACTTATATCATTTTAATATTGTTTATTTTAGATTTAAAAAAAAAGCATTTTTAACCTTGAAATGAAAAGCTATTCCTAGTAATTTTTTCAAAATATTTATTTTCTTTCTAAAAACGAGGAACTTAAGTCTAAGAGTTTCAACTTAACAAAAATGATTTTTACGATATATAGTAAATAATTTTTTTTAGCTTTTTTCAAAAATCTAGATTTTTTTTAAGCCAAAACAAACACCACAAATGTGGGTCTTGAGGACATCCGACTTGGTCAAAGCTTTATAGAACTAGACATTGAGACAACCAACTCATGTTCTATGTTGTTGGGTTCACTAACCAAAAAGAGTGATAAGAACACAGGCACGTTTCAAAGGAGGCTTCGCACATTGGAAAACTATCAGCTGAACGTGGGGCACTACTTACCCCTCAACGAGGGAAAACAAACACACTACTACACATATAGTGAGCAGTGCTAAGTGTTGTACGTCATGTCGTTTGATCAATATAAAATGTTTTACATATAAATACTCATCTCGTACGATTGCATGACACATAAAAACAATCAAACTCAAGCAATTTACACATTTTTATCTTTTTACCTTTTTGCATTTCTTAGTTCAATAGCTAAAACCCCAAAAACCACCTTACTTAATGCTCTACCGAAGTCATGGTTATTAAACTCACATGTCAACTCGTAAACTCGCACTCAGACTCAATGTCATGGTAAACTCTCTCAGACTCTCGGCAAACTCGGGTAGACTCGCGAGTCTGATGTGCGAGTTTACGAGTTCAGTATAATTCCATGGAAAAAGCCCAAAACATGTTGGGTCTAACAATTTCAATCGAAAAGACCCTAAAAGGAAGTTAACAGACCTCTCACATCTCGTCCTTTTGGTTTTAGAAGTTATAAAACTCAGAAAAAAACAACAAACCTTTATCTTTGTCTCAGGTTCTCGCTACATGTCTCTTGTCGTATATGGTTTGCCTATAGATATTCTAGTACTCCCTCCGGTCTCAAATATAAGAAAATATTCCTTTTTTAGATTCATTGAGTAGTTAATGTATGTGGTCTACATTGTAAAGCAGATACATTAATTATTTAATGAACCTAAAAAAGGAATCTTTTCTTATATTTGAGACCGGAAGGAGTAGAATGACTGCGAAGATGGATTCACTTTGTAAAATGTAATGATATTTCATTTTACTTTTTGTATTAAATTATGATTTTTTTTAAAAGGTGAAAAGAATTACAAAAAGAGAATTCAAACGTGCATGTATGATGGCATGACTATGAGGCACAATAAAACTTCACACTACTTTCTTTAAAATTGTTGTCGAGAGATTTAGCAGAGGTATTGGTTGATGTTTTTTCAACTGTTATTTACTTTCTTCAAGCGATTACACTGAAGAATGAACTATGTTCCTCGACTAAGTTAAGTACGGTGTATTTTTTTTTTTTTTTGGGGGGGGGGGGGGGGGGGGGGTGGTGGTGGTGGTTTAGCTGCTGAACTAAGAAAATGATAAAATAAAGATAAAATTGTCAAGGTAAAGAGATAAAAATGCGTAAATAGCTTGAGTTTGATTGATAATTGATAATTTTGATTTTAATTGATTGGAATTAGAGACGCTGCATTGCCAGTTAACATTCTTTTATAAGTGTTTCCAAAAAAATAAAAATTCTTTTCTAAGTGTAGAAGCTAGCAACAAGTGGACTTCCCTCAAAAAAAGCAACAAGTGGACTTCTACTACCAAATTATTCCTTTTTTTTTGAAAGGACTACCAAATTATTCCTATCATCGTCATCATCGAAATTTATTTATATTATAGTAAGTATATGTTGTGAACCTGATATGTCATATATCTTTTTTTTTTTTTTTTTGAAGAATGATATGTCATATATCTATCTGTAGTATTGTAATTTTTTTTATGTGTATATATAAAACGTTACAACAGATTTTCTCTTTTTTCTTTAAAAAAAAAAAAAACAGAATTTGTCTTTTCTTTGTGACACTCAGAACTGAACACTTAAATTTTAATTTATGGCTTCTACTAACTAATATTATTTAGCACATTCCCAATATTTTATTGCTTACAAGATGTTTCAGTATACGATATTTTAGCCCTGGTTGTTTCAGTTTAAGAGACAGTTATACACTCAAGTGTTGGCCAGTATGCAGTTGGACTATCCCCAAGATTTTTTCTCGCTGGAGTAATGTACAAAGAAAACTTCATATGCTAATATTTAATAAAACATCTTACAATCTGAATCCATGATGATTTTGTCTCATGTTAATCATGATTACGAGAAGAAAAGAAAAGAAATGTATGTGTGTTTGGTTATGCCGTGAAATGAATTGATCTTATAATTAAAAGTAACGTGCAGTTTTTTACATTCCGTAATAGTTTGTTGAATAATAAAATTAAATGTAGAAATTATGATTGGGATCGAAAACTGCAAATTTTATTATTAAGTTAAAATCAGTTTAAAGATAAATTTATTTTCAATTGACCTCATCAAAACATGTCTAAATTTTAGTAGCCAATTTCATGTGTATGAAATCAATTTTGGGCCACGACCCCTGCCGTGAAACCAGAACACACACCATGTGTTGAGTTGAAAATTTTACATCATTTTTATATCAAACTTACTTTTAAGAATAAATCATAGAATTACAATATAAGTGGTATTTAATCATATAAGTGGCTTATTTGGAAAAAATGACAACAAAAAAAACTCATGGGATACAGCCACTTGGTACACATGTACGTACTCATTCTACTGATGCTCCGAATCTTCTCTTATAAAGTCGGCAAATTCCATATATGCTTGATTTTTCTATGGAACAATAACAGTGCACTATGCCTCCACATTACATGTTATTTTATATATATAACCAAAAATATATTAATGGAAGATATATATATAGTTGAGAAAAAGTGTATATATATATATATATATATATATATATATATATATATATATATATATATATATATATAGGGAGGGCAAAGATTAGTTTTCATATTGGCATTGTAGTTTACTTGTTTGTTCCTCTCTTTCTTTTGATTTGGCTAATAAAAGAGTTTTCTCAAGAAAAATGGTACTCTTCGTTGTTTATGTACATTCTTGAGTTAAACTATTAGAAAAAGTTGAATCATCAACAAAAATTAGAGACAGACAAATATATAATTGGTTTCTAATTTTGTCGTTTCGAACACTTAAAAGACAAAGTAATTAGAAATGAATTTCATATTTTTCCGTTGCTAATTCAACTTTTTGTACTGGTGTTAATTTCTTACATGCTACTTAATCATTCAATATGTAAGACATTGTCAATGAATGCAGGAAGAAGAGCTAGTTGATGGAAAAGTTGATTGGAGAGGAAGAAGAGCTGTGAGACACAAACATGGGGGAATGAAAGTTTCTTTGCTCGTCCTAGGTAATTAAGACCAAGAATTTCATCTTTTTCAACAAAAGAAAAGACCAAGAATTTTATGACAATATATTTTCCTTGATAGTAATAGTAACATATGAGGGTATGGGGGTGCAGGGGCGTTTGCTTTTGAGAGCATGGCAACTCTAGCACTAGCAGTGAACTTTGTGTCATACTTCATTGGGATTATGCATTATGAACTAGCAGATGCAGCTAACATGGTAACCAATTTCATGGGAGTTAGTAACTTGCTCTCCATTGTCGTCGCCGTTCTTGCTGATACATTGATCGGAAGATATAAAACCGTTCTTATTTCTGGCTTCTTTGAGTGTTTGGTAAGTTTTCATATTATATATACACATTTTATTATTGCTAATATACACCTTTCATTGACAACATTCTATATATTTATCCCAACAGTTAAATAATTTGGAAATAACTTTCACAACAGATTTTTGCTAAAAAAACTTTCAGAGATAGATTTATGTGTTATTAATTAAATTAATGATTGGATAGATAACGTGTGGTAGGAAAAAAAATGTTATTTTGAGGGGAAAAGTTAATTTACATGGAGGTGGCGTGTAGTAGAACAAAGGGTGGCAAATAGCGACCCCTTTACCATACGAGAAACAGTATAAACCCATCAAGGATAACAGATAATAAGTCCATGACCCTAGGAAAAGCAGCATGGGCAGACCAAAATTAAATTCTAACGAATCTAACAAGTTCGATCTAATTGTTGTGAGATAATTCATGTTTAGGAATAATTACTTGTAATTCAAGTAAGCACGGAATCAATTCGTGAATAGATTCATCATGAAGTTCACCATTATCATGGTGAAATCAGAGAAAACCAGAAGCTTGAAGAAGATAGAGAAAATTGTAACTGTATTATTGAATCAATGAATGAGTTTGTTACAAAGAAGCTTTATATAGTAACTTGAGTTTCTAACTAACTCACATACCTTCTAACAAACTAACAGCTATTACAAGAGATTAGCTACTCTAGGCGTGGTGTACAATAGTAAAGATGAGCCTACAATATGTAAGAAGCTTAAGAAGCAAGTTAACTTGCAGAGCAAGTTAATTGATGCAGTGCTAATGTATAATAAGTACTTTAACACCCTCCCTCAAGCTTAGCATGGTACAAATCAAGCATGTTAAGCTTGGATATGAAGGAATGAAAAGTCTTAGGTGGTAGTGGCTTGGTGAAGAAATCTGCAAGTTGGGACTGTGATTTGACATTACTTAGTTTGTTGAGGTAGTTAGTTGGTTTTTCAGTTTTTTTTTAATCGGTGTGCAGTTTTGATTTGAATTAGATTGAATATGAACGCTCCTACCTTAAATGAGAAAAATCTTTGCATGTTTTGCTCTAATTACAACCTATAAATTTCAAGTAATGGAGTCTTATTGTGAACTATGCTGCAGGGACTAGCGTTACTCACAGTACAAGCACATTACCCTAATCTGAAACCAGCCATATGCAACTTACTTGACCAAAATGCAGTGTGTGAAAAAATTAATGGCAACCATGAAGCTTTTCTCTTCATTAGTCTATACTTGTTAGCCTTTGGTAGTGCAGGCTTGAAAGCTTCTCTGCCAGCACATGGTGCTGACCAGTTTGATGAAAAAGATCCCAAAGAAACAAGACAAATGTCTAGCTTCTTTAATGCTCTCTTACTTGCTGTTTGCATTGGTGGTTCTGTCAGCTTAACTTTTAATGTATGGATACAAAACAGCAAAGGATGGGATTGGGGATTTGGAATATCCACCATTGCTATTGTCTTTGCTATGATCATCTTTGCATTTGGATTGCCACTATACAGAATTCATGCTGCGCAAAGAACTAATTGCATTATTGAGATCTTGCAGGTATATTACATTAAACTAGCGTGCAACAGCCACTAACACGGTGGTATATCCTTAAAGTTACAAAATTATATGCGATTATTCAGTTATTTGATTAAATAAATTAATAAAAACAAGTTATATATAAAATAGTTAGATTGGAAGAAAAAAAGTTGCACCAAAACTTAATATCGTTTTATATATAGAAGATATAATACGGAGATTTAATCAAATAACTGACACATTTGAAGAACCATGTTTTGTTAAATAGCTTCATGGTTTTGTTACATTCATATATAATTTTGATGAACAATGTTTTAGTTGACATTGTATATTTGATTTTAATATCTCATGGAAGCAAATTTACATATATTAAACTTTTATATTAAATTAATAGAAATGTAGAATTATTCAAGTTGTTCACTTTCCTATTCATTTTCCAGGTTTATATTGCTGCAATTCGCAACAGAAATTTGCCCCTTCCTGCAGACTCTGAAGAACTATATGAAATTGAACATGACAAAGAAGCTGCGGTGGAAATAGAGTATCTGCCACATAGAAACATTTTCAGGTTCACTCCAACTACTATCCAAAACTAACACTATATGTCACTTGATCATAGCTTAAGCACTAAAACTTATGAAATACTTTGACACCGAATGTGGCATTAACCCTGGCACGTCGATATTAGTAATAATTTGAAAAAATGAATAATTTATATAGTTAATATACACACTTTCAATCTGAAATCTCGATGCTGCAGACTGCACGACTAAAAGTGATGAGTAGAAACGCTCAAGTTTGATATTTGATTTTTTTGCATCATAAAATTGTCTTGTTGCACAGGTTTTTGGACAAAGCAGCCATTGAAAGAAAATCTGATGACTTGCAATCTGAAAAACAAGATATTCCAAATCCATGGAAACTATGCAGAGTTACACAAGTAGAAAATGCCAAAATAATCCTAAGCATGATTCCAATATTCTGCTGCACAATCATTATGACTCTTTGCTTAGCACAACTTCAAACCTTCTCAGTCCAACAAGGCTTTACAATGGACACAAGAATTACCAAACATTTCAACATCCCACCACCATCCTTACCAATCATCCCAATTGGTTTCTTAGTCATTATCATCCCTGTCTATGACCGAATCTGCGTGCCAGTTCTTCGTAAATTCACCGGCATACCAACCGGAGTCACACACCTGCAGCGCATAGGTGTCGGCCTAATACTATCCTGCTTCTCGATGGCAATTGCAGCCATCGTAGAAGTGAAAAGAAAAAATGTTGCTAGAGACAATAACATGCTTGATGCTGTTCCAGGAGTTCAACCATTACCTTTGAGTATATTTTGGCTTTCTTTTCAATACTTTGTGTTTGGTATAGCTGATATGTTTACCTATGTGGGACTTCTTGAGTTTTTCTATTCAGAGGCACCAAAAGGGCTTAAATCTACATCAACATGCTTCCTTTGGAGCTCTATGGCACTTGGCTATTTTCTAAGCAGCATTATGGTGCAAATTGTGAATAGTGCTACCAAGAATGTTACTGCAAGTGGTGGATGGTTGGCAGGGAACAATATTAACAGAAACCATTTGAACCTTTTCTACTTGTTGCTTTCTTTGATCAGCTTGATCAATTTCTTTGTCTATTTGGTAATTTCAAAGAGGTACAAGTATAGGCCTCAAGGTCCTGCTGTTAAAGGTGTGGATTCTCAATAGGGAATAGGCCTCAAGGTCCTGCTGTTAAAGGTGTGGATTCTCAATAGGGAATATATGATTAACCAATAGTAAGTTAAAAATTTATGACTTATGTTATGCTTTCTTTATTTGTCAAATGTAAGTGAAGAAATAGAGGTTTGCACGTTTGTTTTCCTTGTACGTCTGTTAAGTTAGAGGCTTTTGTTTTAAAGAAATTAATTTGAAGTTTTATTGCACCTCTTGTTTTTTTTAATTCCTAAATAGAATCATTCAAGCAATTCACTTTATTGCACCTCTTTTTTTATTTTATTTTTTATTTTTTAAATTTCAAAATAGAACCATTCAAGTAATTCACCTTAAAATATGCTTCTTACATATTTGGTTTCTGTTTTTGCACTTTTTTTTGTCAAGTAGTCTAGTTGTTAGAAATTCACCTTATATGTGTGATGTCTAGGGTTCGAACCCCAGCCTCTACATATATAATGCAACGTCTACCAACCGAACTAAGCTCACTGAGACTCCGTTTTTGCACTTATATCCACCTTTGTTTTACATTCTTGTATTCAAAAATACATTGCTGAGAGATTTCCGAAATAAGGGAATAAAGACAGGTATGTCTCTTCATGGTTTGAAGATTCAAATTACAACGATTTTTTTTCCGACAGAAATTCAACTTACAACGATGATACATGGATATCTTTAAATTTTATGTACTCATTCAACACCCCTTTTCATATTTATCTCATTTTGTACGTTACCAACTTATTGCATATATCGCCTCATTCTTTTTTTCTCTACTCCCGCCATCTCAAAATAATCGTCGTTTAAGGTTTGTGCACAATTTTTTAGGAAATGTTTAATTGTATAGATTTCAATGATAAAAAAAAGTTCATATATATTAAATTAAATTAAATTAAATGAAGAGGTATAGATCATTTGTTTAGATATTTTAGAAACTACTTATGGAAATAATATTATATTATGATATGATATGACTTGTTTGGATTAGTCTCTTAGGCTCTGTTTGGATAACTTAAAACTAACGGAGCGGAGCGGAACAGAATGGAATGGAACGGGAGGGAATGGAATGGAACGGAATAAAAATTCCATTCCATTGTTTGGATACTTTATGATGGAATGGAACTAATTTTCCATTCCATTGCTTGGAAAGTTGATGGAACGGAATGAGTTATAAAAATTTTATTCCAATTTTACCCCTTATTTAAAAAACATCAATAGGTTGCATTCTCTCCCTCAAAAAAAATAAATAGGTTGCATTCTCAACTCAGTTCAATCAATATGTTTTTATTTTGGCATCGCATGTGCAGTTCCGATAGAGGTGCCAAATGAAATTGGAAATGAAAAGTAGGGACAAAATAGTAATTATAATATTATTGTGTTCCATTCCATTGGATACACCCCAAATTGGAGGGAATGGAAAATTGGGGGAATGAGTGGTATTGGATGGAATGGGTTCCATCACATTCCATTCCATTTATTTTTCACAATACCAAACAATAGAATGTGGATATATCCCACTCCATTCCATTCCATCACTCTCCATCAATCCAAACATAGCCTTAGAAAAATATAAATTTGATGTAAGTGGGGGTGAGTGAAGACCGAAGAGGGAATATGGAAATATGCGGAGCATGTGGCACATGGACAATTGACATATTTTAAGGGAAAGAAAACCCTTGTGATTGTGACAACAACAAGGAGAGGTGATTGATACTCCGAATGGCAACATCAACAACAAAGAAGGAGGTTTATTCGGTGTGGGCGATCCCACCGGAAGACGTATGCGACCGCCTCACCAAGCTCATGACCGCCCTCCGATCCGAATTCGGTGGACCCCAGTTCGAACCCCACATGACCGTCGTGGGAGCAATAGAGTTAACCCCAGACGATGCACTCAACAAACTCCGATCAGCTTCTGAAGGTGTTAAGTCTTTCCAAGTCACCGTTGACCGTGTTGCCGCCGGCACCTTCTTTTATCAGTGTGTTTATCTCCTTCTTCATCCCACCCCTCAGATTCTGGAAACCAATGCACACTGCTGCACCCATTTCGGTTATAACAATTCAACTCGTAAGTTGTTATAACTTTTACTCTCATACTCATTTTTTACATAGAATAGACTTATAGAAAACGTATATTTTGATGGGTGGGTGGAATCAAATAGATTGTTATCATGCGCTCTATATATTCATTTTCCGATCACAATATACCTGAATGAGACTCTTTCGTCTAATTCAGATCACATTTAATAATCAAGTAGCAAAGAGTTTGGTTCCCTTCGGGCAAAGTCTTGAATTAGAGTATTGTAGTCAAATAGATGCCGAGAGAGTTTTCCCTCCTTCATATCCTTGGATTAGTTGGGTTGGGGCCTAATGAGATTTTCAAATCTCAAGGGTTTTGAGCAGAAAATTACCTTAAAGAACAAGTTGCAGATTCAAGCGCAATATGGTACGACACTTTAGTAAATCAGTCAGTTTTCATTGCGATTGAATTCATATGGCAACCCTGGTGAATCAATCAAAAAAACTTTCGTTGAAGGAAAGTATTTACTATTGTTAATCTGTTTAAGAAAAGTACTGAGGTAAAACTTCGTACTCCAATGGCGAACACTTGTCACTTCACTTGGAAGATACATCTTTGTAATTTTTAAATTTGTTTCCCTTGAGTTCAATTCAATCTACTTTCTCTTGGACCATAAATTGTTATCGGAGTGTTAGCTAATCCAATGAAGGAAGATAGATATATTGCATATTCCATAAGTGATGTAGTCACCTCTGAAGACTCTGCGGACTTGGTGCTCTAAAATCAAAGAGCATCTTTAGTTCACAAGAGTTAATGAATTATGTAGCAATAGCATTAGGGTAAAACCATACAACTTTGAGTTGTAGTAGACGAAAGAGTCTCACTAATACTACAGTGAGTGAGTTTTTTTTATACTTTTTGGCTCATCTTTTTACCAGTGTCTGTGTGTGTGTGTATTTTGAGGGTTCCACTTTGGTGCCATTAATGGCACCAATGTCACCATCCAATTCCATCTCCACCACACACACACACATCACACACATATCCCCATGCGGACCCACACACATCAACGGCCAAGATCTCCCCAATGGCACCAATGGCACACAAGCTAAGTCACTGAAGTATTTCCCGTATTTTGATAGGCTGCCAAGTACCAATGTGTACATTGTTTTAATGTGCAGCTTACATGCCACACGTGAGCCTTCTGTATGGAGATTTGAGTGATGAAGAGAAGCAAAAGGCTCAAGAAAGAGCTAATATTCTTGACGACAGTCTCAGTGGCCTGAGCTTTCAGATAAGTAAGCTTGCATTATACAAAACAGACACTGAAGACAAATCTCTTAAATCTTGGGAGAAAATTGCTGAATGCACTCTTACTCCAAACTAGCTTGCCAACACCACTTATACCATCACAACTTCACAAGTGTTGTGTACATCATAAATAAATAAAAACTTTTTTTACCTCTAATATTGTCTGTATGTCTTATAAACTGTCTGTTTTCTGCCACTGCCTTGTGTTCTATTTATATTCTGTACTCTGTAGTTTTATTCTCAGTCTTTGTACTGTGTGTAATGTACTCCAAGTAATGTTTTTATGTGACTACTAGAAGTTGAGATGTGCCATAGATGACATGACGCGGAAAACAGTTAAAAAATTTGAAATTACTCCAATTTGATAAACTATTTCTGCAACCATTATGGAGCAGTAACATAGACATGATAATGACACTAACACATCGACACTGATAAATTTGAGAAAATTAGTTAATTGAACGTAATTGTATCCGTATGCGTCGGTGTTAGACACCAACACATGTCGGACGTTGAACGCACATTTAACCAAAACAAAAGTGTTGGTGCTACACAAAGCCCCAAGAGATTTGCATTATACACTAGAGCTGTTATTCTTATATACGTTAAAAAATAAATTTCCTTCCAAGTATAATGCGATGTATAAAATGATTGGCACTCGCAATACAGATTATATATTTTTACAGTGCAATAAGAAAACACTTCTGCTACTCTAAAAAAAAAACACTTTTGTTAACCCCTTTTGTGAAATTTTTATTTTACATTACAGAAAAGCATCATATGATATATTACAATATCGAACTTCTGCCCATTCTGTCATCCAACTAAGGAGTGGTCTGAGAGGACCCTAGCAATTTTTGCACACATCATTGTGTGTCATTAAATTTGGACCCATCAACATATTATATATAGGCTTAAAGGAAAAGGTAGTAAAGAAATTTGTGGTGTAAAATGGACTGCAGAATTGTACTTCAATTGTGAATTACAAGCTTCTACCGGTAACCATTGCAATGATTTTCTTTAGAAAAAAGATGGGCTGTCAAAACTCAAGTCACCTAAAGGTGAGTGGGATAAAGACGGAGATATTACACTGTATAGGTTGAGTTCTTATGTGGTGTTCAATATTGTCAGGCTTTGATCTAGTAGGGGAAAAAATGAGGGTATGGAGGATTTTCAAGTTCTTCTAAACTGTCTAAATTTCACTCACCATCAACTTAATTCCTCGAGGCTTAGAGTTGTATAATTTGCGAACACTAGAAACTTAACTAGTAGGATGTCAATGAAGCGAGAGCGAGGAGTATTCTCTTGGTCCCCAAAATGTCATTTACCCCGTCCCCATTCCTTGTCCTGGGAAGTTCTTTCACTATCCCTACAGACCCCATGGTTCTGGTGGGAACCCTGTCGCATAAAGAAAATTCTGTAATTTTCAATCAAATGGGGAGTGAAAAAAAATTAAACATAAAACAAATAAAATATTAAGACATTATTGTGAGTCTTGTGAAAACAAATCAATTAGTGCCTTAGTATGGGAAATCAACGAACTAGTTATTGATATTTAAAACACAATTAGTGCCGAAGAAGAGCTTAACAATTTGCTGGTTTTTAAAAACATTTTGCAAAACAATGTCTAATTTGTTGAATTTTTGTATAGGCTCATAATTGTATGCTTCAATGATTTTAGGAGCAGCATGAAATGCTCAATAAGTTATCAAGTCGATTTGTTAATATCGAATAGTTCACGTGTCTTAGTTCCGATAGAGAGTGCTTAAACAAGAACAAGTTTCTTGAAGTCTCCTTTCATTCTTTGAATTCAATTCAGTTACCATTTGAGCTAAACTTTCTATTTAAGCATTTTGGTGAGAAAGGCCACTATAGGTGGTGGTGAGAGTATGACAACCTTTATGTTTGATGCATTTATGATATTAGGTCTTGCATTGAAGAACTGCAACATGTAGCATCAGTGGAAATCGTGATATAGAATCATGTTGTAATTGTTTAGTGGTCCCCTGTGGGGGGGGGGGGTTATAGTTTTCATTTTTGAAAGGAACTATAGTTTGTATTTGTACTATGCTTCTTCAAAACTCGTTGCATCAATATACATTCTTTACTTCCAATGGAGTTGGTAAATATTTTGATTTCTACTTACATCTCTTTGTAGTTATACAATATAATCAAAGGAATATGATTTTTTTCCCTTTTAACCTTGACCATTTACATAAAAGTGGTCCTAGCACTTGCATAAAACTAGTCCTTTAGCTGGATATACATATACATATTCCTTAGATCACATCACATTGAAAACCATGTGTAATTGAATCATTAATGGTTCTATTACTAAGATGATACATATACGCACTCAATAATAGAGAACATAAGAATTTCTCATTGAAAGGTTGCATATATATACATATATGCTGTCTGATGATGACACTATTCTTAACTTTAGCATTTGGACGGCTGAAGCAGGAGGCATGTGGAACCTACCACTCACCCCCAATTCCTGTGGTCCTGTCTTGGCAGATATGGGCAATTCTTCCTGGTATACAAAAATTCTTTCTTATGTAGACATAAACATAAGCATGATATTTAGATGAGGTAATTAGATGAATTAAGCCAGCTAGCTAACTAACTAAGCTAACTCCACTTGGGTTTTTTTATTGTCGGGTGAATTCTTCCGTCAAAAGTCAGAGACTAATCCCTCAAAGTATGAATATCGATTTAGGGGATTGATCTCTTCCAACAAGTAATTTTGTATATATATTGGTTATGATCACTTGAGTTTTGCAAATTTCCAATTATACTCGGATTTGTTATAAAAAATATAATGTTGATTTTTTAACACTCCATACTATACCAAATTTTAGATGTAATGTCACATATTAGATAGCATTTTTTTTTAAAATATATGTAAAAAGACGTAAACAACAACTTTTCAAGGATGCACTATCTAATGTTTTAGATAAAATACAACTGAAAATTGTCATTCTTTCCAAGTCTCCTCTCCCTCCTCACCCTGGCTCACTTGCACTTGAATCCTTTGCGGTTGGATTACAAGCTGTTGGACTAAAGAGAGAGAAGAATTTCTCTCTTTTAATCTAACATCATGCAACCGACTACATGATAAAGTAGGTTCCACTTCTCTTAGCACCTATCTTTTAGTTCTACTTTGTATTGCTTGCTTTTTCTGTTTTTATATGAGATCAATAAGACATAGGTATCACTCTCATCAATTCTTAATGACTTTGAAACAGAAAAATAAGGTTCACTTTGATGTTGGTTTGCCACGATTTTATTGTATGAAAAGTTGCATTTTATTCTTGTCAAGTGTTAAACTACTTACTCCTTGCATCATTAAGTAACTTGCAGAGCAAGTTACTAACATTAGAAAACTTGGAGAGCAAGTTTCCTTGTGATTCCATAGAACTTTATTGTACACTAGCTTTACTTGATCCAAAAGTTAGTTACAAGTTTGTTAGGTTTATGAATTACTATAAATAAGCACTGTTGTAATAACTCATTATTCAATTGAATAGAATCAGATTTTTCTCACTTTTCTCTCTTTCTTCATCTTCAAGATTCAGTTTTCACCATGGATATGGTGAAGTTTAAGATGGTATCAGAGCTCCTCTGAGCTCTGTTGCGCATCGTTTCCTTCATTCTTCTCTTTCTTCCGGTTATTTTTCGTTTCTTCTCCGATGGTGCGTAACGCCGGTAACGCCGCCGTGAACGGTGGTGTTCTTGGAGGTGGTGTTATTCCTCCGATTCTCGATCCGTCTCAACAACCTGGTAATGTGTATTACGTTCACGCTTCCGATGGTCCTTCCTCTGTTGCTATCACTCCGGTATTGAACAATTCCAATTATCATTCTTGGGCGCGTTCAATGCGAAGAGCCTTAGGAGGAAAGAACAAATTTGATTTCGTTGATGGATCAATTCCAGTTCCTACGGATTTTGATCCAAGTTTCAAGGCATGGAACCGTTGCAACATGCTTGTTCATTCATGGATCATGAACTCTGTTGAGGATTCCATCGCACAGAGTATCGTTTTCCTTGAGAATGCTGTAGATGTTTGGAACGAGCTCAAAGAAAGATTCTCTCAAGGGGACTACATTCGAATCTCTGAATTACAGTGTGAAATCTTTGGATTGAAACAAGATTCACGCTCTGTTTCTGAATTTTTCACTGCTTTGAAGGTTCTATGGGAAGAACTTGAAGCTTATCTCCCAACTCCAGTTTGTGCATGTCCTCATCGTTGTACTTGCAATACTGGTGTCCTTAATGCTAAACATCAACATGAAATTACACGTTCTATTCGCTTTCTCACTGGTCTTAATGATCAATTTGATCTTGTGCGTTCTCAAATTTTGTTGATGAATCCTTTACCAACTCTCAACAAGATTTTCTCAATGGTTTTACAGCATGAAAGGCAGTTTAGGGTTTCTATTCCTGCTGATGAATCTAAGATACTCATCAATGCAGTGAATTTTCCTAAGTCCCAAGGAAGAGGACGTGGCTATGGAGGCTCTTCATCCACTTCTGGTGCTAAACGTGTTTGTTCTTTTTGTGGAAGAAGCAACCATACTATTGACACTTGCTATAGGAAACATGGATTTCCTCCAAACTTTGGGAAGAACTCTGCTACTGCTAACAATTCATTTCTTGAAGTGCATGAAGAAAGGGAGGAGTTAGATGATTCAAAAAGCTGCAAAGGGAATGATTCTTTTGGTATCACAAAGGAGCAGTATGAACAGCTAGTTAATCTTCTTCAAACTCAGCAGCAGAGTGCATCTAGCAAGGTTAATCATGTCACTAATCATGTGACCTCAGGTATATCTAGACTTTCGTATGCCTTGAATCATTCCAGTTTTGGTTCATGGATAGTTGATTCAGGTGCAAGTGATCACATATGTTCATCTATTAAGTCTTTTGATTCCTATCAGTCAATTAAACCTGTGCATATCAAGCTACCAAATGGTAATATAGCTATAGCAAAATTTTCTGGCACAGTTCAATTTTCTCCAGGATTGATTGCTAAGAATGTATTATATGTTGCTGAATTCAAGTTGAATCTGTTATCTGTACCTAAACTATGTATGGATAGTGACTACATAGTAACTTTTGATAATGATAAATGTTTAATACAGGAAAGGAGGAACTTGAGGATGATTGGTTTGGCTGAATTAATAGAGGGATTGTACTTCCTTGCCACACAAGTTTCCTCATCAACCAAGCTTCAGCCTGTCATAGCCTCATCTCAAACCAGTTTACAAAGCTCTTCTTTTCTGCCTCAAGAAGCCCTATGGCACTTCAAATTAGGTCATTTGTCCAATTATAGGTTACTTAGTTTGAAACAATCTTTTCCTTGTATTAAGATTGATGAGAATTCTGTCTGTGATATATGCCATTACTCCAGGCATAGAAAATTACCTTTTCAGCTCAGTGTAAATAAAGCAAACAAATGTTATGAAGTTTTTCATTTTGATATATGGGGTCCTGTTTCCACCCAATCTGTACATGGCTATAAATATTTCATTACTGCTCTTGATGATTATAGTCGTTTTACTTGGATTATTCTTTGTAAGTCAAAATCTGAAGTACAAAATCATGTTAAAAACTTCATTGTCATGATAGAAAATCAGTTCAATTGTAAAGTCAAAACTATAAGGACAGACAATGGTCCTGAATTCCTCATGCCTGATTTTTATTCCTCTAAAGGCATTGAACATCAAACAAGCTGTGTTGAGACTCCCCAACAAAATGGGAGAGTAGAAAGAAAACATCAACACATCTTGAATGTTGCAAGAGCTTTACTTTTTCAATCAAAATTACCTAAACAGTTTTGGTCTTATTCAGTTTTGCATGCAGTTTTCATAATCAATAGAATTCCCACTCCTTTGCTGCAAAACAAATCTCCTTATTTTCTTAGATTTGGTCAAAATCCTGACCCAAATGATTTTAAAGTTTTTGGCTGTCTATGTTATGCCTCTACTCTTAAAGATCACAGAACTAAATTTGATTCTAGAGCCAAAAAGTCTCTTTTCTTAGGTTACAAGCAAGGTGTTAAAGGAGCTGTTCTTTTTGATCTTAACACCAAATCTATTTTTTTGTCTAGACATGTAACCTACCATGAACATATTCTTCCTTACACTAACCACAATCAACCTTTTCAATGGCAATATTATTCAAGCAATCCTGCTACTTCTGTCATTGAACCTGAACATACTGAACCAATCACCAATACAAATATTAACCACCAACAACCTAACACAACCCATGATGTTAACCCTGACATTTATGAACCTGAAGTAACCCCTAACATAGAAGTTGACAATCAGGATCCACATATCTTACCTAACCCTGATCCATCATCACTGAGAAGGTCAACCAGAACCACACAAAAACCTATTCATTTATCAGACTATGTGTGCAATTCCTCTAAAGAGACAGCTGATTCATCATCTTCAGGTATACTTTATCCTATTAACCATTTTCATTCACTCAATAGTTTGTCTCCCTCTCATCAGAAGTTTGCATTAGCCATTACAAATACTTCTGAGCCTGCCAGTTATAATGAGGCCAGCAAATGTGACTGTTGGGTTAAGGCTATGGACTCTGAACTCAATGCTTTGGAACACAACAAAACATGGATTTTTGTGGATCCTCCACCCAATGTTAAACCTATTGGAAGTAAATGGGTGTATAAAGTGAAGCATAAGGCAGATGGGAGTATAGAAAGGTACAAAGCAAGATTGGTAGCAAAGGGTTATAATCAAGTTGAGGGGCTTGATTTCTTTGACACTTTCTCACCTGTAGCCAAGATCACCACTGTCAGAACTCTTCTTGCTATAGCATCCATTAACTCATGGCATCTACATCAATTGGATGTAAATAATGCTTTTCTACATGGAGATTTATCTGAGGATGTTTATATGTCTGTACCTCAAGGTGTTATCAGTCCTAAACCAAATCAAGTGTGTAAATTGTTAAAATCCCTCTATGGTTTGAAACAAGCAAGCAGGAAGTGGTATGAAAAACTGACTGGTTTTTTACTTAGTCAAGGGTATACACAGTCTGCTTCTGATCATTCTCTCTTCACTCTGCACTCAGATTCTATGTTCACTGCATTGTTGGTTTATGTAGATGATGTCATAGTAGCAGGGAACTCTTTGACTGAGATTCATAAAATCAAACACACACTTGACACAGAGTTTAAGATCAAGGACCTTGGTCAGCTTAAATATTTCCTTGGCATAGAGGTGGCACATTCTAAGACTGGAATCAGCATCTGCCAAAGGAAATATTGTCTTGATCTTATTCATGACACTGGATTACTTGGCTCAAAACCAGTATCAACACCACTTGAGCCATCCATCAAACTACATCAGGACACTTCAAAAGCATATGATGATATCCTCAGTTACAGAAGACTTGTGGGAAAACTCTTGTACCTTACCACAACCAGACCAGATATAGCTTTTGTAACTCAACAATTAAGTCAATTCCTATCTGCACCAACAATTACTCATTATGAAACAGCTTGTAGGGTTGTCAAATATCTTAAGGGAACTCCTGGTCAAGGGTTGCTATTCAGAAGAGATTCCACCTTACAACTGCTTGGTTTTACAGATGCAGATTGGGCAGGGTGTCCTGATACAAGAAGATCAACTTCTGGGTATTGCTTCTTCATTGGATCTTCACTCATTTCATGGAGAGCTAAGAAGCAACAAACTGTTTCCAGAAGTTCATCAGAGGCTGAATACAGAGCTCTTTCATTTGCCAGTTGTGAATTACAGTGGCTTCTTTATCTACTGAAGGATTTGGGAGTATCTTGTATCAAATCACCAGTGCTGTATTGTGACAATCAAAGTGCTATTCATATAGCTGGGAATCCTGTGTTTCATGAAAGGACAAAACACTTGGAAATAGACTGTCATTTTGTTAGAGAAAGAATACAGCAGGGTCTCTTCAAATTGCTTCCTATCAAGTCCCAATTACAACTTGCAGACTTCTTCACAAAGCCATTGCCACCTAAGAGCTTCCAGTCTTTCATTCCCAAGCTCAACATGCTAGATATTTACCATGCTAAGCTTGAGGGAGGGTGTTAAACTACTTACTCCTTGCATCATTAAGTAACTTGCAGAGCAAGTTACTAACATTAGAAAACTTGGAGAGCAAGTTTCCTTGTGATTCCATAGAACTTTATTGTACACTAGCTTTACTTGATCCAAAAGTTAGTTACAAGTTTGTTAGGTTTATGAATTACTATAAATAAGCACTGTTGTAATAACTCATTATTCAATTGAATAGAATCAGATTTTTCTCACTTTTCTCTCTTTCTTCATCTTCAAGATTCAGTTTTCACCATGGATATGGTGAAGTTTAAGATCAAGTAACATTAGTCATTAGTGGTTAGAAAAATTTATCTTTTAAGATGAATAAATAGAGTGTCTCAAGTTCAAACATCGATCTTTGCAAATATTATACATTATCACTTATTAAATGAACTAAGTTCACGGAACAAAAAGTTACTGTTGTGAAAGTGACTCAAAATTGGAGTTTGGAGGCCAAAATTGATGTTTGCTGAAAGTACAAATCGGTGGCCGATTTGGAAAATCGGTGGCCGATTTTGGCTGCCTTTTGGGAGGTTTTCTGTTCGGGAAAAATCGGTGGCCGATTTGGAAAATCGGTGGCCGATTTCGCGTACTGTTATTTTTCAGAAACGTATTTTTGGGCCAGATTTGTTACAATTTTATGGGAGTTTCTTTTACTATAAATATAGGCCTTGTATCAGACTATTTTGAGAGAGATAGAGGGGGCTGAAACAAGGGTTTAGAAATCAAACTAGGGTTTGTATAGAGTTTGTCTCTTGGCAACAAACTAGGGTTTGAAGGTTGATTCACCTTGGGAAACACTATTAGGATTGAGTCTCTTGGTTACGGGAAGAGGCTGGGATTTGGGTAGAATTAGGCGGGAGACTTATTCTTGTAACCCATTGAATTCTCTTTTGTAACGTTACTCATCATATAGTGGAACGGAGGGCTGCTCTCTCCCCCAGACTAGGTCAATTTGGACCGAACTGGGTCAACAAATTATTTGTGTTCTCTCTTCTTCTTCTCTCTCGCTGTTTTCTACTTTTGCTTGTGATTATAACTGTTATTCACTTTGATATTGGTTGCTTAATTATCCCTTGCTCCACACATCAAGTTTGTTATTGGTGTGTTTTCTCATCGAATCCGCAACAATTGGCGCCCACCGTGGGGCAAAGGTCAAAGGATAATCAAGTATCATGGGTTCAAAGTGGGATATTGAGAAGTTTACCGGCGATAACGATTTTGGGTTATGGAAGGTAAAGATGGAAGCGGTGTTGATACAGCAAAAGTGTGAGAAAGCTTTGAAGGGTGAAGGTTCGTTACCGGTCACCATGACACGAGCGGAGAAGACCGAGATGGTGGACAAGGCCAGGAGTGCCATTGTCTTGTGCCTCGGAGATAAAGTTTTGAGAGAAGTATCAAAGGAACCAACCGCGGCATCGATGTGGGCAAAGTTGGAATCTTTGTATATGACAAAGTCTTTGGCTCATCGGCAATTCCTAAAGCAACAACTCTACTCATTCAAGATGGTGGAGTCAAAGGCCATCATGGAGCAACTTACGGAGTTCAACAAAATCCTTGATGACTTGGAGAATATTGAGGTGAATCTTGAGGATGAAGATAAAGCTATACTCTTGTTGTGTGCTCTACCTAGATCTTTTGAATCGTTTAAAGATACCATGCTCTATGGAAAAGAAGGCACTGTTACCTTGGAAGAAGTTCAAGCAGCTTTGAGAACCAAGGAGTTGACTAAGTCGAAGGACTTGAGAGTTGATGAAAACGGGGAAGGCCTAAGTGTTTCAAGAGGGAATGGTGGAGGTAGAGGTAACCGGGGAAAGAGTAGTAACAAGACAAAGTTTAAATGCTTTAAGTGTAACAAGATGGGTCACTTCAAGAAGGATTGTCCGGAGATTGGTAATTCCGTACAAATTGTCTCTAAGGGTTATGAGGATGCAGGTGCTTTGATGGTGTGCTGTTTAGAGGATGAAGGTGATGTTTCTCACCTTGGGGGTGATGCCTGGTAGAGCGGTGATCGTCTGGAGAGACGTTAAACACTCAACATCAGCCTGGAGAGGCGGTGGTAAGAATACTCATGATCTACCGGTTGAGGTGGAGGTTCAAGGAAGACATAGTGGGATGTACTCATTTGCTAGTTGAGAGGTTGGAAGCTCAGCTTTAGGTGGAGTTGAACACACCGGGAGTGGTACGACTATGGAGGACCTTGGGTGCTATGCTCTAGTGGTGAGCAAGGGTTTTCTTCATGAAGACGGAAGGCATTCCGGAGGTTGAAGAATGTATAGCACGGCTTGTGGAATTACCCTAAAAGTCCAAGGGTGATTGGATGCAAGGTGATCTTCAAGGAAGCGGGAGATGTCTCGTATTGAAGAGGTATGGTGTAGTCTTGTAGAACTACCTGAAATTCCTAGTGTAGTTTGGATACAAGGATCTTCGAGAAGGCGGAAGACATTCCGATGGCTGAAGAGGTTAAGGTGTGTACTTGTGGAACTACCTAAAATTCCTTGAGTAGTTTGGACACAAGGATCTTCAAAGGGGCGGAAGGCATTCCGATGATTGAAGAGATTAAGGTGCAAACTTGTGGAGCTACTTGGTGTAGTGGGAAGCAAGGGAAAGAGCAGCAAGGTGTTGATGTTAAATGGGCATCATCACTAATTTGGAGTCAAGGTGGAGATTGTTGTGAAAGTGACTCAAAATTGGAGTTTGGAGGCCAAAATTGATGTTTGCTGAAAGTACAAATCGGTGGCCGATTTGGAAAATCGGTGGCCGATTTTGGCTGCCTTTTGGGAGGTTTTCTGTTCGGGAAAAATCGGTGGCCGATTTGGAAAATCGGTGGCCGATTTCGCGTACTGTTATTTTTCAGAAACGTATTTTTGGGCCAGATTTGTTACAATTTTATGGGAGTTTCTTTTACTATAAATATAGGCCTTGTATCAGACTATTTTGAGAGAGATAGAGGGGGCTGAAACAAGGGTTTAGAAATCAAACTAGGGTTTGTATAGAGTTTGTCTCTTGGCAACAAACTAGGGTTTGAAGGTTGATTCACCTTGGGAAACACTATTAGGATTGAGTCTCTTGGTTACGGGAAGAGGCTGGGATTTGGGTAGAATTAGGCGGGAGACTTATTCTTGTAACCCATTGAATTCTCTTTTGTAACGTTACTCATCATATAGTGGAACGGAGGGCTGCTCTCTCCCCCAGACTAGGTCAATTTGGACCGAACTGGGTCAACAAATTATTTGTGTTCTCTCTTCTTCTTCTCTCTCGCTGTTTTCTACTTTTGCTTGTGATTATAACTGTTATTCACTTTGATATTGGTTGCTTAATTATCCCTTGCTCCACACATCAAGTTTGTTATTGGTGTGTTTTCTCATCGAATCCGCAACAGTTACAATTTTACTGGAGGGAGAAATTCAATTTCTTATTCATGTAATTTCAATTTTCCTATTTATTTTAAATAATGTGCCTGTATTTACTTGTTGGCAACATATTGATGGATATAGGTGACATGTCATGTGCCACATGGATTTATGGGGCAGAACCTACGAATAGACCAAATACTACCCACTACACAATGAATTTCCCTTCCTACTGCGTCGTTTGGGATATGGATGGTAAACTTGGGTTGAAGTAAGTAAGGAAAATCTATAACTATGCAACAAAAGGTAACTAATCAAGTAGCTGATATTAAATCAACTTTTGTTAGAAATAGCTCCATTTTGCAATGTTTCTCATGTTCAGCTCCCACATTACAAATAGTGATTATTCCATTGAATAAAAATCCATTGGACTGACACCAAAAACAAATCCATTGGAATTAATGATCAAATCCAAATTTACTATGATAACTTTTTTCATTAAGGGTTAAAACAAAAGTTATTGTGCCAAAATGTTACTCGTCATTACAAGAAATTCGACAGTGACAGAAAATATCCGTAGATAAAGGATATGAAAGATAGTAAGTGTAACACATCTATATACGAACAAATTTTTTTTCTTTGGTCAACAATTCGCAATATTCACATATTTTTTGTTACAATAGAGTACAAGACGGTGTTTTGACCTACGTTGGACACAATTTCAATGTTATGCCAAGTGTGGATGTTCAAAACCGAACCAATTTAATAGAAAAATCACAAATCGAATTAACTCAAACTAAAAACCGCAAAAATCGTATTTGGTTCAGATGTATTCGGATCATATTTTTCTCAAACGTATGGTTCGATTCGGTTTGTGGTTTTTATTTTAGCAACCGAACCAAACCACGATATAAGAAAAACACTAATTAAACTTAGGACACAAACCTAGCACTCATAGAAATTCAATGAGAAATTTTATAGAATGACATGTTTTTTCTCTATTTTTTTTTGACTAAGACATATTGTTCGTCTTGTTAAGTTTTTTCTATGCTTTTGATTTTAAAATTGTATTTATATGCTTTAATTTAATAATACTTGCACTTTTGCATATATGTTTATGTTAAATACATCATGAATAGAAATTCAACGTGAACTTTTAGAGAATAATAAAATCTTAAACTTTTGCATTTCTTACTGAAAATAATTGTTTTTTAGTCCATGTTTTTAATTTGGTCTATGTTGATAGGAGGATGAAAATAAAATTATCATGTTGGATCAAATTTGAAACATTGTTGAAAATAAGTTGTTTTTAACTTGATTTTAAAGTTGAAAACAAAAAATTGTATTATCTCGCAAAAAACCGCAACAATTGAACCAATTCAAACTGCATTGATTTGGTTTTGTTCAGTTTTCATTTTAAAAGTCAACCGATCCAAACCAAATCACATGTTTTTTATCTTGCGGTTCGGATAACTTTTGACCTTAAAACCAAACCGCACCGCGAACACCCATAATGTCAATGGTAAATCCATTGTCTATTCTTTTACTTGAGCAAGTAGTCTAGTATTAAAAATTCATCTTTTAAAATAAATAAGTGAAAAATTTGATGTTTGAACTTCGACTCCTACATATGTGTCAATTGGACTTGCATCTACTTTTTATGACATCTATTAATATGCTATACCCAAGCACAATCACCATCGTTATAGGTTTTACGGGCGACACATCTTAATTGTAGCTGAAGTAATAAAATATTTTATTTTAAGTTGGCTTTTGTTTCTGTTTATTTTATTTGCTTCTTGTTGTGTAGATACAACTCACGGAAAAACAAAAATTACCAAGACTACAGTTTTGCGGTCAAAAAGTAAAATTGATGATTCAGCTTCACCCTATGGGTACGTACAACGAATTTTGTAGTGAAGGATACAGCCACAATAATGTACGTAACTTCGTACAACTTCAGGATTAAACAGCAAGGACTTGTTGGTTTAATGGTCTTTGATCGTTGGAAATGTATCAACAAACAAGGACTAAAAAGAACAAATCCATACTGTTAATTGTCACTTTGCTGCAAAAGTTCATACAATTACACTCTGGACAATGGGACTTCTTTTATGCACTTACTGAAAATGGAAAAATTTGGAACGAGTTAAATTAAATACTTACAATCCTTCTAGTTTCATGCGAAGAAAATAAAAACCTAATACGAAGAAAATAAAAACCTAACCATTTTAAAACATAGTTTTTTTTTTTTTAGGAAAGCATTTAAAACATAGTTAATAAATCGACAAAAGCCAAAATTTTATGCTCAGTGTGAGTTTATGATGGTGTTTGACACTTCATTGACAAACCAAAAAAAGTTAATGTAATCATTATTAAATAGAAAGCCCGCCATATTCTAGGAGCCCAAACGTTGTGATTGAGGGTGCGTTTGTTTCAGCTTTAAAAAAAATAGATTTTGTGTCAAAAGAATCTAGAGATTTTTCTTTAGAGATTTTCAAAAAAATCTGAAGTTATTTGTGTTTGTCTACTATCCATAAAAATCCATTTTTTTTAAAAAAGTGAGTTCTAACATGTACATGTGTTATCTCCTTGTTGTTAAACAAAATAGATTTTGAGAAAAGCTAATCCTAATAGCTTTTCATTTTAGGGTCAAAATAGATTTTTTTGATAAAATGATTTTTCTAAAAATCCTAAACAAACACTTAAAAATGAAAAAAGTGATTTTTTTAAGGGAAAAAATAGATTTTTTTTGAAAAAAATCTGAAACAAACGCACCCTGAATAAATCCTCCTTTAGCAATTGCAGGTCGAGGACCCCTTTCCCTTCTTCGAACTCCAATTCATATTTTTCATAAAGAAATATATGATCAAAGATAAAATGATATCCATTTAAATCATATTTAAGGGATTCTTTGGTTCGGCCTAAGAAGGAATGTCACTCCAACATTATCAAACAAACTTCCTACTTACTCTGAATTGGTTAATATGTACTTATATTTTAAATTATCAAATAGAATTTTTTGTTGTTTTTCCGGAAGTAACTATCGTGACATTTGATATGTTGAGGTGCGAGTTCAAATCGGCAATTCTCAATTTTTTTAACACTTTATGTGTGTAAATTTTGCCGTTAGACTATTTAGAATAAAAAAAAAGATTTTGTTATTAATATTCGAGACAGGAGGAAGTAGATATTTAGAAAACTTCTTTTATATACTTTTCCCTTTTGAACTGAAAATCCGTCTCATTTCTTCCGTCTCATATCAGATGACCTAGTTAACAATGTACATTATTGATCTAACATATAAAGATAAATAATAACATATAAGATGTTGTTGGATTTTGATAGTCTAAAATGAAGTAAAAGATGTAAACTAATATTGTTACTCTATATAATACTGTCTTTTCTAAAATATTTTTAAAATAACTTAGATTTAATTTTCAAAAACGTATTTTAGCTTATGACACAAATTTTAATGAAGGTTATTTAAGATATTATATTCTAATTATTATTTTGATTACAATAAGAAAATTAAATGAAATCAAACAACCGAGCTCCAATGACGAATTGTTCGTCAAATAGAACAAAAGACGGAAATAAATAAATAAATTAAATCATTGGAGCTCGGTTGTTTGATTTCATTTAATTTTTGAAGGACGGTCTGTGTTTTCTTTTTTTTGAAGGACGGTCTGTGTTTTCTTATTATTTATATTCAAAATTGGATGGAATATATCTTTATTTCTTAAAATTGAATAATTTGTTCTTGTGAACTTAACTCAGTTAGTAAAGACAATGCATAATATATGCAATGTCCGAGTTCAAACCCCGACCACCAAAAAAATAACAATTTTATTTTCATAGAGGTATATCACCCATGTATTTTTCGATTGTTTGTAAATTCATCATTTTGTTAATTATCTGAGTTTTTTAGTCAAACTGAACCCGGCAAAATTATTCATGCATTTAAAAATTAGTCAAACTGAACCCCACAAAATTATTCACGCATTTATAAAAAAAATGGTTAGTCACAGCAAAGTGCATTTCCAATTGACATAAAAATAAAAATATAATTGTTAACAATATAAGGGAATTAACTGAACTTGATTGAAAAATTAAAGATATAAAAAAATGAAACTTTAAATAAAACCGATATAAATTTATACTTTTGTTCAAGAGCTTAGTACGATGCACTACCAAAAAAAGAGCTTAGTATGATTAGGGAATTTATTCTTGTTATGTCCCTCAATTCGACACCTATGTAAATGACTGCTTCTTTACTTAGAGAAATGATATTTGAACATCCATTTATTGACAACTTTTGCAACAACTTTCTCTCTCATATTCACATTACTTTTTATTTTATCTCTCTATTGCTATGGTTTCCGTGTCAATACCACTTTTTTCATTGTAAAATATGGTTGTCAAATAAGTTGTCCCCAAATTGGTTGTTCAAATAACACTCCTCAAAAAATGAGTCGTCTTTATACAAATATAGATAGATTGTGAATAACCTTTAAGATAATTATTTAAATGATTAAATTCGTTTTTCTTTAAAAAAATGGTAAGTGGGAAATCGATTTGTTAAATACCGATTTCCCTCTGGAATAAAATAAATAGAATGAAAATTAGGGTGAGAAGTCGGTTTCGAAGAGTCCCATTTCTATCTTTTGTTCTAAAAGAATTGTATTTTGGTACATAAAATAAAAAGGAAGCTAGTTTGGTAATTAATGTTTTTTTTTATGGAACATAACGATAAATACCACCGAGAATCAATAAAAAAATCTAACTTAAAGCGTGCAGAGGGAGGACTCCACACTCCACTCATAAAAAGTAGAAAAACACTCTGATGATGATGATTTTTTTTGTGCTTGACGAGGTTTAAACCTCAGACCTTGTATATATTTTGCATTGTCCTTATCAACTGAGTTAAGCTCATGAGAACACTCTGATGATGATTTGAAAGGAAAACTTCGTGCAAAGTATTTTATTCAGTCACATTCAAAAATAAATTTTACTTTTTCAAATTCATTAAATAAATAATAAATCTGAAAAAGCCAAATTTACTTATAAATATAATCAGAGAGTACTTTCTGTCAAAAAATAAATAATCAGAGAGTACTTTATTATGAATTGAAAATCTAATGTCCATTTAAAAAATTTAAAAACTAATGTTGCGATTCTCAGATGATCTTGGCTTTAGTTTTAGAAAAACTTAAAAAAAATATATATAAAAAAACCTAAGGAGGCTCGTGGAAGTATAATGACTTTATACATTTTTCCCTTTATTACCATCTTAAATTTTTATTTTTAGGTATAATAGCCGTTTTTATCTCTAAATGTGTGACATATAGTCACGATAATTATTGAATGTATCGAAATTCTAAAATAATATCTGATTGTGAACTTTAATCAAAATAGTCCATCGTGTTAAAGTGTTTTATTAATATTGTCATGTCAGTCCTCAATATATTTATTTATTGTCATATCAATTCCTATAAATACTTACTTATTATCATATGAGTCCTTATAAGTCCTCGTGAGCTTAGCTTAGTTGGTATGGACAATGCATAAAATATGCAAGGTCCGAGGTTCGAATCCCGGCCACCACAAAAAAAATATTAGTCCTTATAAGAAAAGAGTTATTGTCAACATTGATGATGTACTACCATCAATGTTGAATGTTGTGCGGTTTTACTACCAATTGTTTTGTAGGATAATGTGAATGACAGGTGGACTTGGCAACTTCATGCCTCTTCAAAATATGTTTCTTGATGATGTACTACCATCAATGTTGAATGTTGTGCGGTTTTACTACCAATTGTTTTGTAGGATAATGTGAATGACAGGTGGACTTGGCAACTTCATGCCTCTTCAAAATATGTTTCTAGTGTTTATAACTTCCTAACATCAAGAGATCAAACTTTCAACAACGGTCATACTTCAACTATTTAGCACAAGGAGGTCCCTATAAACGGTCATACTTCAACTATTTAGCACAAGGAGGTCCCTATAAAAGTCAACATTTTCTCCTGGCATTTATTGCGTAACCGAATTCCAACAACAGACAACTTAATCAGGCGAATGGTTATGCAATCGAATACATCTCTTTGTTAGGTGGTTGTGGGTTTGAAGAGAATATTGATCACATTTTCTTGCATTGTGATTTTTTCGGACAAATTTGGTACCATATTTATCCTTGGTTAGGATTGGCTTCAGTCAAGCCAGCTACTGTTCATGAACATATTCTTCAATTCCGTTCACTGGATGACTTCTCAAAAACCATTTCTTCTACTTTCTACTTTATTTGGCTCTCTTGTACTTGGATTGTTTGGCATGATAGGAACTTCAGAGTCTTCCAACAAAAATGAATTTCTATTCATCAGCTTATAGATAAAATTAAGCTACAATCCTTCTGGTGGTTGAAGGCAAACCATCCTAATTTTGCTTTTAATTACCACACATGGTGGCTTAATCCTCTTTTGTGCTTGGGAGTAGCTACTTAGCTTCTTTTTGTTTTAGTTTTTTGGTGTTCTTTGGCGAGCTCGTTGTGGCTTTAGCGCTAGCTTTCTTTATTTTGGAATATTGATGTGTTTTATCTTGGTTTTCGGGTGTCAAACATTGATTACGTTTGAACCTTTTAAACCGGTGATATCTTATTTTTTTCTTGGGAAGGGAAAAAGTAAGCAAAACCCTTGAGAATCGAGGTCCGGGAGTTGTTTTCGCTACGGGAAGGTGTTAGGCACCCATAACGACTATAGTATCCTATAGGAACCGTCTTTAATTTCTATGCGCGCGCCTTATTTTTTAAATGCTATTTTGAAATGATATTTACACCTAAGGTATTCTAAGTGAAGAATTGGAGGGAGAAGAATGTGTTTGAATTTTTATTTTATTTGAATTGAAGGAATTTTGTTCCTTGCCTACGTACCCGTTTAAGGGATCAAATCCACCGTAGTTCTCTTCCAAAAATGTTTTTGTTTTTGTTGATTGATTTTAAGTTTGAAAATGGGGTTTTGAAGAATAGAAAGAGGCCTCAAGGGCATGAGAATATGAAATTGTGAGGTTGAATTAGTCATTTGCAAAATGGGGTCTAAGTATTATTAAGATTCATTAAGATTTTGATTAAGAAAATAAAAGGAAAATTCAGTGGGGTTTTGGACCCCAAGGTTTATTATGAAAAAAAAAGTTTGAGTGAAGTTTGTTCATATTTTTTTTTGGAAAATTGATTTTTCTAAGTATAAAGCCTAAACATTCATCTAAACATACAATCCTAAACATACATCTAAACATGCATATTCTAACTATATAGTGATGTGTGTGCATGTGTCGGTGTTTGTGTCGGTGTACATTATTAGAGTCCATTGTCCATATTACATCATGCCCTAGATACATTCTATGGTCTTGCAAGAATTAAAAAATGGCATAAAAGTAAAGTACAAGAATTCCTAGGCTTTTACATTCTAACTTTGCATGAAAATTAAAGTGCAAGAAACAAAGTGGAAATGGAGGATAGGATGCTTTAAGAAACATGAAACAAAAAGATTAGCAATACAAGATATAATATGGAAAATAAAGCAAGTAGAAATTGCATAACAAAATGAGCAAAACTTAACCAAAAAGTAACAAAAACTTTAGCCAAAAAAATGGGAAAATGGACTTGAAGAATTACCATAACATCAAAGCAAATTTAAGACTTAAAATTCTCATATCAATGGTAATTTTCAAACGGTTCATTTCAGCCACATCATGAGAATCATAAGGACAAATATGTGCCAAGACCTATAGTGCATCTTTGAATCCATTTTACACATTATTTCTCATGGTAACAATACACATTACTTATGAAACAAGAAATTCACAATTTGCACTTTCAAAACAGCCAAACAAACACAATTTTCAGAGGTAAACACATTACACATTTGCATATTAAGTATTAACGCAATGTGGCAAAATGTTGGTATCAAAAACATACAAAGACTTCACAAAAATTGGCAAGAAGTGACACAAAATCACAAGAGAATTCTACATAAACTCTTATCATTTTTTAACATGCAAGAAGAAAACACAAGAATCAAGTCTCATGTATCAATATCGGCCACGAGGATGTTCATGCAATTTTTGAAAGTTTTTCCAAGATTTTACCAAAGTTAACACTAAACTAAACAAGCAATCAATATTTTCACCTATATTTTTCTAAGCAATTTTAACATGTAAAACACATCAAGAGTTAACAAAAATATCAAGAAAAACAACTAGAAAAGCTTTAGAATTTTTATCAAGCAATTTTGAGGCAAACAGGGGTCTACCTGGCAAGAAGTAGCGTGCGGATAGCAAAAATGCAGCAAAGAGCAAGAATAAGGCCCAGGCCCTTGGGAATTGAAGGTGGATCCACCAAGTTTGGTACCACTAGCATAATCTTAGCGGCTTCACTCTTCATCTGGATTATTCTTTGGTAGAGTTTCAATGTTCCATGTTTCAAGAGAAGCAAGTTCTCCCATAAGGGCATTATAGGACTTCCATCCAATTGTAGTTGTAGTATCATGCTCCTACTGATCAAATCAATTCCAGCGGCAAGCCTAGGGAGCAAATCAATTGCATCGGCAATGTGCTGTTGTTGATTTTCAACATAGCCTGCATCTTTGTTATTCACGTTACCACTTGAATCACGCAATCGCATCAACAACCAATGAAAGCAATTTCTCATGTGAGACTTCACCAATATCTGAGCTGAATCGGAGAATCGAAGAACTTGATACGAAAAACTTCCGTAAAAACTCGATCTGGACAAATACCTCTTTCTATTCTCCTCGGTTTCCGATCTGTCGCTGCTTCTTTTCACTCCATCTGGTTCCGTTTGTTTCTTCACGCTTCTGATCAGTTCGACTCGAACTTTGTACGACTTATTTTCTTCTGTTTTCACATTCGATTGCAGCACTTCCTTCACGGCCTCATTCCCTTGAGCTTGCGCGTTACGATTGCGACGTTATCGAATCTTTGCGGTTTCTTGATGAATTGTTGAGGACTGGTTTGGTGAAGGTCCACTGAGATTGATTTTCGTTGGAATTGAAGCTTTCACTGCTATTGATTTACGTTGGAATTGAAGCTCTCTTGCTGATTTGATGACTGATTGTTGATATGAAACGTTTGGGTGTGAATTTGAGTGTTGTTGATCGTTTTTGGGATTAATTTGTGAATTGGTGATGAATTTGTGGAGGTTGAAGGTGGTGGTTGAAGGTGGTTATGGTGGAGATGTGGTGGTTATGGAGGTTGTTGAAGCTTTTGGTTATGGTGGAAGTTAGTTAGAGGAGAGAGAAAGTTGTTAGAGGAGAAAAAAAATAGAGAGAAAATAAATTATGAATTTTTGTGATTTTTGTGGAGTTTTTTTGTGAAATGATTTTGTTAATGAGACTTTGACTTGGACCTTTGACTTATATAGGTGATGAAAGGAATGCTTGGACCAATGAGGAAATGCCACATGGACTTGACTTGTAACAAACTTTTAAGAACCAATAACATTTGGACACGTGGCACTTGGACTCTAACAAATTAAAAAAGGATTAAAATGCTAATAACAAAAGTACGAGGACTAAAATGAAAATTAAACTAAAATTGAATTGAAAAAGTAAAAATGAAAATTAACGTAAAGCGAGACGATTAAACACAACAAAGCAGATTAAAATGAAACAGAGATATTATGTGAAATGACCAAAACGCCCCTAGGGACTAAAATGACTAAAAACGACTCAAATGCAATTTTAAAATGATTTTTTAACAAGGGATTAAAGCAAGAGTTTATACAAGCGAATTAAAAGACTCAGAGACAATTTTTTTAGAATTTAAACAGGGTTTTGACACATGAAAAGACCAAAATGCCCCTAGGGGCAAAACTGACTCAAAATGACTTCAAATGCAATTTTAAAATGGATTTTGACATGGAATGAAACAGAGACTTATTCTAATCAAATGAAAAGACTCAAACAAATTTTTAAAGGACCGAAAGAAATTTTAACATAGGAAATGACTAAAATGCCCCTAGGGGCTAAACTGACTAAAAAATGACTCAACTGATATTTTTGAAATGAATTTTGACATGAGATTGAAACAAGGACTTATACAAACCAATTTAAAAGACTCAAACAATTTTCAAAGATAAAAATGAGTTAAATGCAGGAAATGACTAAAATACCCTTTTATGTGGATTTTGCAAATAACATTGAAATAAAATGCAGAGAAAGATGCAATTGATCAAAGACATATCAAATGACTTATAATGCAAGAAAAGAAGAATTAAACAAGTATTTTTAGGTCCAAAATTAGGGTATAACAGCTGCCCCTATTTAAGTTTCTTTGTCCGGAGAGTCAAGAGACGAAGTCTTAGAATCGACGGGACGAAGATACTTAAATATTAACATTTGCACTGCTTTTGGACATAAAAATACGCTTTCAGATTTTCAAAAACATGAATGCCATGCAACATTTTGATTATGAATGCAAGACAATCGAACCGGAATCTACGGGCTGTGTCACACCACCAAGGGATTTATAGACATCAAGGTAGAAAGAACGGGCAACAAATAGACAGGTACAAGCTGTTCTTTGGATCGAACTTGCCACTTGACCGAGAGATACAAACAAGAGATGGGTACAAGCTGTTCTTTGGATCGAACTTGCCACTTGACCGGAAACATAAACATATAGGCAGATACAAGCTGTTCTTTGGATCGAACTTGACACTTGATCGGAAACATAGACATATAGGCAGATACAAGCTGTTCTTTGGATCGAACTTGACACTTGATTGAAAATACAAACAGATAGACAGACACAAACTGTTCTTCGGATCGAACTGGCCGTTTGGCTGGAGACATAGACAAAAGGGTTGATACAAGCTGTTTCTTTGGATCGAACTTGCTTGTTGGATTATCACCACATCATGTGGGAGAGTGCAGACTGTTCTCTTAGATCGAACTTGTCGTTTGACCGATAACAAAGCATAAGCTGGGTACAAACTATTCTTCAGATTGAACTTGCCGTCTGACTGGTAACAAAACATAGACTGGGTACAAACTGTTCTATCGAACTTGCCGTTTGACCGATAACAAAGCATAGGCTGGGTACAAACTGTTCTATCGAACTTGCCGTTTGACCGATAACAAAGCATAGGCTGGGTACAAACTGTTCTATCGAACTTGCCGTTTGACCGATAACAAAGCATAGGCTGGGTACAAACTGTTCTATCGAACTTGCCGTTTGTCCGGAAGCATAGGTATACAAGCAGGTACAAGTGGTTCTTTTTTGGATCGAACCTGGCACTTGACCAGTGACAAGATACCAATTGAAAGTCTGGCTTAACAAGATACCAATTGAGGGTAAATTGTCATTGACTTGATTTGAAAATAGACATGACCATTTTTTGTTGGCCCAAGAGTAAACTGAGAGTTAATTGACATTGATTTGAATTGAAAATTGACATTGACATTGACATTGAAATTGGAATTGAATTTGACATTGGATATTGGAAAGTTGCAATTGACATTGAGATTGGATTGAAATTGGAATTTGACATTGGAATTGGATTGGAATTGGAATTTGACATTGGAATTGGATTGAAATTGGAATTTGACATTGGAATTGGATTGAAATTGGAATTGGAGATTGACATTGACATTGTCATTGGATGTCAACATTGGAATTGGAGATTGACATTGACATTGTCATTGGATGTCAATATTGGAATTGGAAATTGACATTGACATTGTCATTGGATGTCAATATTGGAATTGGAAATTGACATTGACATTGTCATTGGATGTCAACATTGGAATTGGAAATTGACATTGACATTGTCATTGGATGTCAACATTGGAATTGTTATTGAAGTTGAGATTGCTTTGAATTTTGACAATTGAAATTGAATTGGATTTGACAGTTGAATTTGAAATTGGAATTGACAGTTGGAATTGAGTTTGACAGTTGAAACTTTGATTGAATTTGGCAGTTGAAAGTTGGATATGCAACATGTATGTATGATATAGCAAGATTATTGGATGCATGAGCACGTAAAATGCATGATTATGCATGTATGAATGCTTGAAATGCATGATTGGCTTGGCAATTTGACAGAGAAGTTTCTCAAAGGCAGATGAGACATTGGAAGATTGGGCACGTAGTGGCTCGTGCTGCAACATATTCACAGGGGAAAAACCTCTTTTGGAGAGACCGTCGTTTGAGAGACGTATCCAACCCATGGCTGAGGGCAATAAAATATGTAAAGGAGGGACCCTTGGAAGGTTCTTGGATACAGGTCGCCGTTGCTAGGCGTGTCAGTGCTGGGTAAACATTGGATGTTCGCATCTGTGGTCAATGCTTTCATATTTTTTCATTCTTTTCATTTTTCAACCCCACTTTTGCCTGAACCGCCCTTTCGGGTTTTCGATTCACCGGGGAATAAGTATTCTTTTCACTGCCCCATTTTTGCCTGAATTTCCTTCATAGGTTGTCAATCAGCGGGGTGCTCATTTTTGCCTAAGCCGCCCTTTCGGGTTTTCAACTTAGCGAGCTTTTCATTTTCATTTTTTCATTTTCCATCTTCATTCTGTTTTTCATTCTTGCCATTGACCACAGATCATCCTGGGGAGTAACCTGTTTGTAATATGTATTGAAATAGACATTGATATTCATTCATTCATGCATGTTTCATTGAAATGTACCCTATTGCTCAGGTTTGCTTTCAAAATAGACAGAAAAAGATTTTTCAATTTTCAAAAATGTTTGTTTCAGACATTGACATTATCAAAATAGAAAGAAAATGTTTTGTATATAGCATTGAAAGTAGGAAGAAGAATAGAGTTTCAAACAGTAGAAAGGCTCAAATTGATGTAGAAGAGTGAAAGTCAGCCAAGGGCATGACTTCACGGATTTACAAAGCTTGGAAAATGGTAATTTTATTGGTTGGTGATACATTGAACACGATGACCGCTACATTTCATAGAAATTTTGAATTCACAAGTACAGAAGCCCCTGATGAAGACGCCTATTGACAGTTGCAGATGCCCCAAGGGGTGATGGTGACTTGCCAGATATAGTTACTTGTCTTTTATTGTCAACCTCATTCTTGCATGAACCGCCCTTTCGGGTTTTCGGCTCATCGAGGCGCTCATTCTTGCCTGAGTTGCGTACAATCTCAGCGAGCTCTTTCATATTTATTTTTTTTTTGTCCCTAACTTTTGCCTGGATCGCCCTTTCGGGTTTTCGATCCACCGGGAAGCGCATTTTTGCCTAGGCCGCCCTTTCGGGTTTTCGACCTACCACGCTGTTCTTTTCTTTCTAGACAAAGTATTTCTTGACTATATCGGCATTAACAGGATTTGGAAGCTCAACACCATCCATGTGTGTAAGAATCAAAGCACCACCAGAGAAAGCCTTCTTGACAACATAAGGACCTTCATAGTTAGGTGTCCACTTGCCCCTTGGGTCGGGTTGCTGACTTATCCTTCTTTTCAATACAAGTTCGCCTTCCTTGAATTCTCGAGGTCGGACTTTCTTGTCGAAAGCATTCTTCATTCGCATTTGATACAACTGTCCATGAGTCATGGCATCCATACGCTTCTCTTCAATCAGATTCAATTGATCATACCGACTTTGACACCATTCAGCCTCAGTTAACTTTGCTTCCATGATCACTCGAAGAGATGGAATCTCCACTTCTAGAGGGAGAACTGCTTCCATGCCATATACCAGAGAGAAAGGGGTTGCCCCGGTTGAACTGCGCACTGTAGTACGGTAACCATGCAAGGCAAAAGGTAGCATTTCATGCCAGTCTTTGTAAGTAGTGACCATCTTCTGAACAATCTTCTTGATGTTCTTGTTAGCGGCCTCAACTGCACCATTCATCTGAGGTCTATAAGGAGAAGAGTTGTGATGTTCAATTTTGAATTCTTCACATAAAGCTTGCATCATGCTATTGTTCAGATTGGAACCGTTGTCAGTGATGATCTTATTGGTAACACCATATCGACAGATGATGTTATTCTTGATAAACTTGACAACCACTTCCTTGGTCACATTTGCATAGGAAGCAGCTTCAACCCACTTGGTGAAATAATCAATTGCCACTAGAATGAAACGATGTCCATTGGAAGCTTTTGGTTCAATCCTTCCGATCATATCAATGCCCCACATAGAGAAAGGCCATGGGGAAGATATAACATTGAGAGCATGTGGAGGCACATGAATCTTGTCAGCATAAATTTGACATTTGTGGCATCTTTTAGCATGTTTGTGGCAGTCACACTCCATACACCCTTTATCTGGTTAATAACAAGTGCAGAATCTCCATAGATGTCAAGGTGCTTAATTCTCAGATCGAGGGCTTCTTCAATGCCCAAGATGCATGCTTCATATTCAGCTATGTTGTTTGTGCAGTCAAAGGTTATTCGAGCGGTGAAAGGAATGTGGTGCCCCTGCGGAGTTACAATGATGGCCCCGATTCCTTTACCATAAGCATTAACAGCACCATCAAACACCAATCCCCACTTGCTATTGGGATCTGGCCCTTCATTGATCAGTGGTTCTTCACAGTCTTTTGCTTTCAGATACATAACTTCTTCATCAGGGAAATCAAACTTAATCGGCTGGTAATCATCAAGAGGTTGGCAAGCAAGATGCTCAGCAAGGACACTTCCTTTGATTGCTTTCTGAGCTTTGTACACAATATCATATTCAGACAACAATATTTGCCAACGTGCGATCTTTCCAATAACAGCAGGCTTTTCAAAGATGTACTTGATTGGATCCATTCGGGATATCAACCAAGTTGTATGATTCACCATATGATGACGCAGGCGTTTGGCAGCCCAGGCTAAAGCACAACAAGTCTTTTCAAGCATTGTATACCGAGTCTCACAGTCGGTGAACTTCTTGCTCAGATAGTAGATAGCATGCTCTTTCTTGCCAGTCTCATCTTGTTGACCGAGAACACAACCAACTGAATCATCTAACACTGACAGATACATGATCAAAGGCCTTCCTTCCACCGGCGGGACAAGGATAGGTGGTTCCAACAGGTATTCTTTAATGCTATCGAAAGCTTCCTGACATTCATCATTCCATACAACAGGCTGATTCTTTCTGAGCAATTTGAAAATTGGTCCACAAGTAGTAGTTATGTGAGATATAAATCTTGAAATATAGTTCAGACGTCCGAGAAAACCTCGGACTTGCTTCTCAGTTTGAGGGGCCGGCATCTCTCTGATGGCTCGGACTTTGTCAGGGTCAACTTCAATGCCTCTTTGACTGACAATGAAGCCTAGCAACTTTCCAGATCTTACACCAAATGTGCACTTGTTAGGATTCAACCGTAGCTTGTACTTTCTCAACCTTTCAAACATCTTTCTCAAATACACAACATGCTGCTCTTCATCACTTGACTTCACAATCATATCATCAACATACACTTCAATCTCTTTGTGAATCATATCATGAAACAGAGTTGTCATACCTCTTTGATAGGTAGCACCAGCATTTATCAAGCCAAACGGCATCACTTTATAACAGAATGTTCCCCACGGAGTAATGAAGGACGTCTTTTCTCTATCTTCAGGAGACATCCGTATCTGGTTATAACCGGAGAAACCATCCATGAAAGAGAACACTTTGGATTGAGCGGTACTGTCAACAAGCACATCAATATGAGGCAATGGGAAGTTATCTTTTGGACTGGCTTTGTTCAGATCTCTGTAATCAACACACATTCGAACTTTCCCATCTTTCTTTGGTACTGGTACGATGTTGGCAATCCACTCGGGATATTCAGCTGTCATGAGGAAGCCCGCATCAATTTGCTTTTGTACTTCAGCCTTGATCTTAAGGGCCATGTCTGGACGAGACCTTCTCAATTTCTGTTTGACAGGAGGACATTCAGGTCTTGTCGGTATCCGATGTTCCACAATCTTGGGATCTAGACCCGGCATATCTTCATAGGACCATGCAAAGACATCTGGATAATCATGGAGAAGCTGAATAATCTTCTTTTTCACCTCTGGCTCAAGTGCTGCACCAATCTTGATCTCTCGCTTATTCTCTTCAGTACCCAGGTTGATAAGCTCAATCTCTTCCTGGTGAGGCTGAATGGCTCTTCTTTCTTGCTCAAGCAGTCGAGTGATCTCATGCGGTATCTCTTCATAATCATCATCCTCATCTTCAGCTTCATATACAGGGAATTCAAAATTTGGAGGAACCATAGGGTCACTGTGTTCAACGGGTTTATTATGGTTCAATCTGCATAATATGATTGGGATGATTTTAGAAAAAAGTTTTTCTATGCAGATTTTTAAAATTAATAAGAAAAATACAGATGTTTTGGTTTTTTCTGGCATTACCATTATTTCCAAGAAAAAGGCACTAAAAAGTAAAAAACAAAGAGTCGTGAGAAAAGACGACAACTTTTTATTGATTAACGGCAATGCCGAAACAAACAAGCCCTTACAAAGATATCACTTTCGCCTTGGGCAGAGCGAAAGGATTGTTATTTTGAAAACAAGAAACACATGAGCAACAAAACACATTACATGGAAGCATGCATGAGTAAAGGAACATCAATGGCTTCCCAATTTCTCGCAGTGCCTCCTGGTATAACAAATGTTGGCACGTGACTACTTCCAGCAGCGTCTTCAGCGATAGCATTGATGAACCCAGCACTGTAGAAGGTTCCCTTTGAAACAGCAGATGTCGGGGAGAATCCAAGGCCTTCTTTACGCTTGTTTTCCAAGATCTGAATCACTTTGCCCCAGCCAGCAGCTTGCCCTGCCTGGACAGCCTTCTGAGCATCCTTCAGTGAAGCCATGCTAGCACCAGCCCTCCGGGGCTCTGCACCCTCAACAGTCAAGCCTTGAAACGACGTCCCTTCAGCGGACCCTGCTTCAACACAAGAGAAAGATGATATTTGGCTAACCAGAAATGCCTCCTCACCATATACGGTGACAACCTTACCGTTTCTCATGAACTTGAGCTTCTGATGCAAAGTGGATGTGACTGCTCCAGCGTCATGGATCCATGGTCTACCGAGGAGACAACTGTAGGAAGCATTGATGTCCATGACTTGGAAGGTAATCTGAAAGGTCTCAGGACCAATAGTAATTGGTAAGTCTACTTCCCCAAGAACATCTTTGCGGGATCCATCGAAAGCCTTAACCAGATAACTACTACCCCTCAGAGAAATTCCGTGATGACTTAATTGCCTTAGTGTGGACTCAGGCATTACATTCAACGATGATCCAGTGTCCACCAAAACGTTGGATATCATGTCAGACCCACAGTGCACCGAGATATGTAGAGCCAAGTTGTGATACTTCCCTGCTTCGGGGAGTTCATCGTCACCAAACCTCAAGTTATTGCAGGCAGTAATATTACTCACTATCCCATCAAATTGATTCACAGAGACTTCATGATCGACATAAGCTTGCTCTAGTACTTTCATCAACACTTTCCTGTGGGCTTCTGAGCTCAAGAGCAGAGACAAGATGGATATCTTCGATGGAGTTTGCAGCAGCTGGTCAACAATTTTGTAACCGCTCTTTTTGATGAGCCTCAGAATTTCGTCCAGGTTAGACTCTTCAATGGGCTGGCCCGAGGGGCTGGCATTCTCTTCCTCAAGGTTAGCCATGTTTCTTCTCTTGTTCAATCTTGTCTGATGAACTCTATCTGGTTGGTAAACTTTACGAGCACGAGCCACTTTTCAGACTGCGGCGGACAAAACCAGGAGACAATGAGCACGGGAAGCCATTTGTGACCGATGAATGATGCATATGATGCATGATATGCAAATGCAAAAAGACTCTTTTTTGTTAGAGGACTTTGTCAAAGTGGTTGTGAACATCACGGAGAAACACGGTTTTATTTGAAGATCTTGAGCAAAACTAGAAGTTTAGTGGAGATGGTATCACTTGGTGGTCACATCCGTGATGTTCAAAAGATGACTTGTCTAAGTCCTCCGATAAATGCATGGAAAAAAGTTTATGCATGTATGCATGTATGCATGAATGCATGATTATGTTCAAGTTCAGAGAAAACATGGTGGGTTGAAGTTCAAAGTCGAGGAGTCATGGGTGGACACGGTGTCCGGTGAAACTATGGTTTTAGGATAATAGTAACCGGGTTCTAAAAAGGTTCCCAAGTTGCAACCTCTCCGACGTATCTCACGGTGTCACGAGACAAACACTCGCTCCATGATTATACGTGGAAGGTCTAACTTGAGTGTAGTATCGCGTGACGACTAAAACTCGAGACAACACCCGGTTTAGCCTCCGCACTACATCCTAGAAAATGGCCATGGATGGGTTTGGTTATCTACGGTTCATAGCGTCATAGAACAATTAGAAGCAAAGTGCCTAAACGCGACAACTCGCGCCGACAACATCACCCCCAAAATGCCTCAGCTATGTGGGATTGATCGCATAATCCAAAACACGAGGCAACCCCCGGAATGAATTGTCGATTATATCCCCCCTAAATCCTAAGTTCACTCAGCCCGGGTGCAGGACTTTTGATATTCTCACCCCACACGTTTGCAAGAAATTAAACATTTATTCACATAAGGAAGCAAGTAAAAGAAGCAAGTAAAAATACAAGCGCAAACGTGGAAATAAAAACTAGGCGTAACTCTCGAATCTCCCCAGTGAAGTCGCCAGCTGTTTTATCTTGGTTTTCGGGTGTCAAACATTGATTACGTTTGAACCTTTTAAACCGGTGATATCTTATTTTTTTCTTGGGAAGGGAAAAAGTAAGCAAAACCCTTGAGAATCGAGGTCCGGGAGTTGTTTTCGCTACGGGAAGGTGTTAGGCACCCATAACGACTATAGTATCCTATAGGAACCGTCTTTAATTTCTATGCGCGCGCCTTATTTTTTAAATGCTATTTTGAAATGATATTTACACCTAAGGTATTCTAAGTGAAGAATTGGAGGGAGAAGAATGTGTTTGAATTTTTATTTTATTTGAATTGAAGGAATTTTGTTCCTTGCCTACGTACCCGTTTAAGGGATCAAATCCACCGTAGTTCTCTTCCAAAAATGTTTTTGTTTTTGTTGATTGATTTTAAGTTTGAAAATGGGGTTTTGAAGAATAGAAAGAGGCCTCAAGGGCATGAGAATATGAAATTGTGAGGTTGAATTAGTCATTTGCAAAATGGGGTCTAAGTATTATTAAGATTCATTAAGATTTTGATTAAGAAAATAAAAGGAAAATTCAGTGGGGTTTTGGACCCCAAGGTTTATTATGAAAAAAAAAGTTTGAGTGAAGTTTGTTCATATTTTTTTTTGGAAAATTGATTTTTCTAAGTATAAAGCCTAAACATTCATCTAAACATACAATCCTAAACATACATCTAAACATGCATATTCTAACTATATAGTGATGTGTGTGCATGTGTCGGTGTTTGTGTCGGTGTACATTATTAGAGTCCATTGTCCATATTACATCATGCCCTAGATACATTCTATGGTCTTGCAAGAATTAAAAAATGGCATAAAAGTAAAGTACAAGAATTCCTAGGCTTTTACATTCTAACTTTGCATGAAAATTAAAGTGCAAGAAACAAAGTGGAAATGGAGGATAGGATGCTTTAAGAAACATGAAACAAAAAGATTAGCAATACAAGATATAATATGGAAAATAAAGCAAGTAGAAATTGCATAACAAAATGAGCAAAACTTAACCAAAAAGTAACAAAAACTTTAGCCAAAAAAATGGGAAAATGGACTTGAAGAATTACCATAACATCAAAGCAAATTTAAGACTTAAAATTCTCATATCAATGGTAATTTTCAAACGGTTCATTTCAGCCACATCATGAGAATCATAAGGACAAATATGTGCCAAGACCTATAGTGCATCTTTGAATCCATTTTACACATTATTTCTCATGGTAACAATACACATTACTTATGAAACAAGAAATTCACAATTTGCACTTTCAAAACAGCCAAACAAACACAATTTTCAGAGGTAAACACATTACACATTTGCATATTAAGTATTAACGCAATGTGGCAAAATGTTGGTATCAAAAACATACAAAGACTTCACAAAAATTGGCAAGAAGTGACACAAAATCACAAGAGAATTCTACATAAACTCTTATCATTTTTTAACATGCAAGAAGAAAACACAAGAATCAAGTCTCATGTATCAATATCGGCCACGAGGATGTTCATGCAATTTTTGAAAGTTTTTCCAAGATTTTACCAAAGTTAACACTAAACTAAACAAGCAATCAATATTTTCACCTATATTTTTCTAAGCAATTTTAACATGTAAAACACATCAAGAGTTAACAAAAATATCAAGAAAAACAACTAGAAAAGCTTTAGAATTTTTATCAAGCAATTTTGAGGCAAACAGGGGTCTACCTGGCAAGAAGTAGCGTGCGGATAGCAAAAATGCAGCAAAGAGCAAGAATAAGGCCCAGGCCCTTGGGAATTGAAGGTGGATCCACCAAGTTTGGTACCACTAGCATAATCTTAGCGGCTTCACTCTTCATCTGGATTATTCTTTGGTAGAGTTTCAATGTTCCATGTTTCAAGAGAAGCAAGTTCTCCCATAAGGGCATTATAGGACTTCCATCCAATTGTAGTTGTAGTATCATGCTCCTACTGATCAAATCAATTCCAGCGGCAAGCCTAGGGAGCAAATCAATTGCATCGGCAATGTGCTGTTGTTGATTTTCAACATAGCCTGCATCTTTGTTATTCACGTTACCACTTGAATCACGCAATCGCATCAACAACCAATGAAAGCAATTTCTCATGTGAGACTTCACCAATATCTGAGCTGAATCGGAGAATCGAAGAACTTGATACGAAAAACTTCCGTAAAAACTCGATCTGGACAAATACCTCTTTCTATTCTCCTCGGTTTCCGATCTGTCGCTGCTTCTTTTCACTCCATCTGGTTCCGTTTGTTTCTTCACGCTTCTGATCAGTTCGACTCGAACTTTGTACGACTTATTTTCTTCTGTTTTCACATTCGATTGCAGCACTTCCTTCACGGCCTCATTCCCTTGAGCTTGCGCGTTACGATTGCGACGTTATCGAATCTTTGCGGTTTCTTGATGAATTGTTGAGGACTGGTTTGGTGAAGGTCCACTGAGATTGATTTTCGTTGGAATTGAAGCTTTCACTGCTATTGATTTACGTTGGAATTGAAGCTCTCTTGCTGATTTGATGGCTGATTGTTGATATGAAACGTTTGGGTGTGAATTTGAGTGTTGTTGATCGTTTTTGGGATTAATTTGTGAATTGGTGATGAATTTGTGGAGGTTGAAGGTGGTGGTTGAAGGTGGTTATGGTGGAGATGTGGTGGTTATGGAGGTTGTTGAAGCTTTTGGTTATGGTGGAAGTTAGTTAGAGGAGAGAGAAAGTTGTTAGAGGAGAAAAAAAATAGAGAGAAAATAAATTATGAATTTTTGTGATTTTTGTGGAGTTTTTTTGTGAAATGATTTTGTTAATGAGACTTTGACTTGGACCTTTGACTTATATAGGTGATGAAAGGAATGCTTGGACCAATGAGGAAATGCCACATGGACTTGACTTGTAACAAACTTTTAAGAACCAATAACATTTGGACACGTGGCACTTGGACTCTAACAAATTAAAAAAGGATTAAAATGCTAATAACAAAAGTACGAGGACTAAAATGAAAATTAAACTAAAATTGAATTGAAAAAGTAAAAATGAAAATTAACGTAAAGCGAGACGATTAAACACAACAAAGCAGATTAAAATGAAACAGAGATATTATGTGAAATGACCAAAACGCCCCTAGGGACTAAAATGACTAAAAACGACTCAAATGCAATTTTAAAATGATTTTTTAACAAGGGATTAAAGCAAGAGTTTATACAAGCGAATTAAAAGACTCAGAGACAATTTTTTTAGAATTTAAACAGGGTTTTGACACATGAAAAGACCAAAATGCCCCTAGGGGCAAAACTGACTCAAAATGACTTCAAATGCAATTTTAAAATGGATTTTGACATGGAATGAAACAGAGACTTATTCTAATCAAATGAAAAGACTCAAACAAATTTTTAAAGGACCGAAAGAAATTTTAACATAGGAAATGACTAAAATGCCCCTAGGGGCTAAACTGACTAAAAAATGACTCAACTGATATTTTTGAAATGAATTTTGACATGAGATTGAAACAAGGACTTATACAAACCAATTTAAAAGACTCAAACAATTTTCAAAGATAAAAATGAGTTAAATGCAGGAAATGACTAAAATACCCTTTTATGTGGATTTTGCAAATAACATTGAAATAAAATGCAGAGAAAGATGCAATTGATCAAAGACATATCAAATGACTTATAATGCAAGAAAAGAAGAATTAAACAAGTATTTTTAGGTCCAAAATTAGGGTATAACATGATGTAACAGATACTTTATCTTCTTAGTTTTCCTCTGGCAATCCTTGTGCTTGAGAGACTAAGTTTTTTTATTTTTTAATCCATTTTAGCTTCTTAAAAAAAACATTGATGGTGTAATTTTTTGTGAGAAAAACTCCAACTTTACTTTAAGCTATCTTTCATTCATCGAGAATGAGTGATTTTAGGTCATTTTTTGACTTAGAATCACCTCTTGCATCTCTTCTTTTTTCATTTCTTTTGATCCAAATAAGTGATTTCCACATATATCAAGTTTTTTCTTGTGTTTTGTCGTCTAAGTGCAACATTGAGGGACTATTGTAGCTAGTTGTTACACATCTAGAGACCAGAGTAACTATTAGCCCAAATTTTTATCTAACCAATATCGCAAAATTGACTTAAAAATTAATAAGCTCTATTTAATTGTTATAATATCTAGCCAAGGTGAAACTTTTTCTAACAAAACAATTTCAAAATTCTCTAGTCTATTAAAATGATTTTAACTTTTTTTAGAAAAAGTTCTTATGGTTTGGTTTTACTTTTTAACTCAAAAGTCTACAAATACCAAATTTACACACAATATGTATATAGATTTAATTAGCATTTATGCATTAGCCCTAAATTGAACACTACTAAAAAAACAGTGTTTTCGGACGGAATTTTCGGACGGATAAGTTTTCGTCTTAACTTTTCGGACAGATTTGGGACGGTTTTTAAGGAGCGGAATTTTCGTCCCAAATCCGTCCCAAAATCGTGTGAATCTTTTTAGACCTATTCAAACAAGATACTTTCCCACAGATTTCGCACGAATTTCGTTAAAAAAACAAATTTGTCCCAAAACCGTGGGAAATATTGAGACAGATTTCGGACGGCCAATATTTGATGGTTTTTATTTTATTTTTAATTGGGAAATTGTTTTCATATCCCGCCTGTGTTATAAAATTTTCCCTCTCTCTCCAATTTCTTTCTTAACCCTAAAATCAATTTCACAAAAAGTTCTTTTCAAACAACAGTTTCAGATCTCTTCAATCAGCAGCTACTTTCAAAGCTTTTCGATCAATTTCTCTACTTTTCTTCACCAAATTCGCAGAGATCTACTTATTCTCAAACAGTTCCCCCACAGACCCCATCGTGTGATGTTTGGACATAGAATCAAGTCATTGTGAATGGACGATTCACAATGAAGATGAGCTCAAGGAAGAGAAGAACTCGCCCCCTTGATGAAGATGATATCGCTCTCCTCAAACCTACGTAATCCTCTCTCTCTGTCTCTCTCTAAAACCCTAATTTCCATTTTCTCTGTTTTAGCTTCACCGATCTCGTTTTTTGTAACAATCGCTTAATGTTTCACTAGCGTTTACTCTATTTTATGCTTTATAACATTGAATTCCAACTATGCTTTAACCCCTTTAGTGTTCATTGAAAAATTTGATGATTATGGATCTAGGGTTAGTTAAAAATCTGTTTTTTTTGTGGGTTTTAAAATTCTATAACGTTGAAGGTATACTCAAAACAAAGAAATTAGTTTCCTTTTAATTTACCCTCTTTTCAGATTTTGATTGGGTTTGTATAAATTGGTGCTTGTAGTAGCTGTGAACTAATGGGGGATCAAGTTAAGGTATTATCGGGGAATTGGAGTTTGGCGAGATTGAAAATTGCGACATGTTTGTTCTACGAATGGTGTTGGAATCCCCGTTACTGTCTTGGTGGTTGATTCGGTAGGATGCTGCACTGCCTATTTGTCCAAGGTTTGTATTTTGGTTGCTGGTTCCTGTTTGTTTCTGCGCTAGTTTTCTCTTTCTTGCTGCTAGCCTACTGTTTGGTCTTGCTGATCAGTTTGGCCTGTGTGTTTTATTTTGCTGTGCGAGTGGTTTGCTGTGGTTAGCAGAAAGGGTGGAGTGTTGCGAGCAGCTGGTGTAGCATGGTTCCTGATGTGTTTTGCAGTTCAGTGGCAGCTGCTGCTGTTGGTGTGTTATCAGTTTTTTTTTCCTGTTTTTGTTGTTGATTTTGGCTTATAGGGGGTTTTTTGTTGACTGGTTGTTAGGTGGAGAGGTGCTGTCATTGTTATGACCCTCTTTCTTGTATTCTTTTTCCTCCTTCGCGGGATAGTACTCCTTGTGCTAGCCTTGCTTAATATATATGATGTTTCAAAAAAAAAATTGTTAATATATCATGTTAGTATGATGTAGATGCATAGATTGTGTCATGATGTTAGGTAAAGTTTAAACTTTTATATGGTTTGACAAAATTTGAGTGTACCCAATCAATATCTTTCACCAAGAATTACTGAGGTGAGGTGCTACTAGTTTGTGTAACTATGCATTTAGGGTTGATGATGTGATTTTGGAGTCTATTTGCTCTGTAATATAGAAAGCAAGTGATATTTTTGGAGATGATTTGCTCATTTGTTGATCCATGACTTTCACTGCTAGGTTTCTTAGTTGTTAGCTTGATAACTTTTTTCGGATATGTGATTTTGTTTTACTTTATGTAGGGTTTGGGACCTTAATCCACAAGCATAAAAAAAGTGGAGAAGGAGATAAAAGATATGGCGAAGAAAGTGAATGACTTATGTGGTATGTGAACAACAGTTAGTTTGTTTCTTTTTTCTTGAATGCTTTAGTAGATGGTCTAACTTGTAATGGTCTAACTTGTAATTGTTTAAAATAAAGAAAATTACTTCTTTTTATTTTATTTTCTTGGTATTGTGGTGTATTATATTCTACGCTCCTTTTCTGTCTATAGTCACTGTGATGGTTACAATTAGTCCCCTAATTGGGTATATTTCTATGTCCAAATTTCTTCTTAAACCGAAGAAATGACTCGATAGTTGACATTATGTTGGCGTTTTATTTTGTTGCATTCATAGCGGTTTGTCTTGGCTGTTAACATATGCACACTTCCTTAGATTTTAACTTCCTGTTGTACACAATGCTTATGTATGTGTTTCAATGTTTATGATTTTTCTCTTGACAATCAAGTTGCTTAGGAAAGAAGTTTGGGGACGGAATAGACTACGGACACCTGACACTGAAATAGCAATAGGAAATTAAACTAGTGGAGTCAATACAAAACATTTTTTTTTATATTAGCAGACAAGTATGCCGAAATAAAAATATATATGTAGTGGTGTTAGTGTCCTATGTTTTTTTTATATTAGCAGTGTTGAGTTATTTTTTTAATTTGTATCGTGTCCAGTGTCTGTTCAAGTCCCTGCTTCATTAGCTAAAAACTGTTCAAAACTTTTTTTTTTTTGGATGTGTTGGAATATCAGCCGTTCATTTTCTCATCAACAATTGTTATTACTTTACTCTATTACATGAATTGTCAACTTTTGAAGAGCTAAATCCATTTCAAATGAACTTTTAATGCACATTTGTTGATTGAGAGTTTGTTTATGCTAAGCTTTGAATTTGGTTCTGCATAGTTCATGGTTATTAATATTGTTACTATTTTGAGAATGGGAAAGATCACTATTTTCTTAAATCTAGCCTCTTTCTGCTTTTTGTGCAGAGACATCGCAATGGGAACTTGTATACCTGCTGGAAGGGGTACATTGCATTACAAAGTGACAGACTACAAGAGATTGAGTGCTGGAGGGAGGTCATTCACATAACAGAATCGTTCACGCTGCTGATATGACAGGAAAAGAGATTGAGCGCGCTCTATTGAAGGCAGTTATCAACAATCCTAATATTGATGGCATAAAGTGCTTTGACATCTCAGAAAAATTTGATGAATGTTTTTAATGTTTCAATGCATTTGGTAACTGAAACATGCTGCTGGTGTTGCAGGATGGATCTGATACAACCTGTGTTACTTTCCCCTATCCCTGCTAGTGCAATTGATTGTGTTACTTTTATTGTTGAGCACTGACTAATGAACAATTTAGTCATGTTATTGTGTTAGAACATTGAGCACTTGTATGAATCTAGTTTATATAATTTTGTTTCAGGCAATGGCCATTTGTTTACTCTTGAGTTACTATTTATTTTTATTTGATTTAGTATGTATTATTGAATATAAATTGTGGCAATTCTGTAAAATAAAAAAAAATTATAACCACGTCCGAAAAGCATGGAAATTTTGTAAAGCAAATTAAATCCGTCCGAAATTCGTTGGAAATTTTTTAAATTAAATCCGTCCGAAATCCGTAGGAAATTTAATTAAATTCCGTCCCAAATCCGTTTGAAGTTTAGTCCAACGTGTTTGTGTGAAAACCGTCCGAAATCCGTCTGAAATATATTTCGGACGGAATTTGGGACGAAAATACAATTTGCGACGCGGTTGTTTCGGACAGCGCCCTATCCGTCCGAATTCCGTCCGAAAACGGATTTTCGTCCGAAATCCGTGGGAAGTTTCCGTAAATTCCGTCCCAAAACCGTCTGAAATTCCGTCCGAAAACGACCTTTTTTTAGTAGTGGAAATACGCTAGTCTACACAAAAGGAAAAGAGCTTCATATGCACTATATATTTTGAAATACCACTAGTGCTAAGTTTTGCAACTTAGCTCAATGTCCTTTTCACCCCATTAATAATCCTTTTCAGACCCCTCCCTCTGGTGCCCTACTTCATTCATTCATAATTCATTTTTCAAAACCAAGAAGAAGAAGAAAATAAACTAAGGTTGGTTAACTCTAAAGACTTATTCCATCTTTATCCTTACCTTTTTGATTATCTTCAAACACACACCACTCAACAGTGGGGATAGAGAGGGAAGAAAATAAAAAAATAATAATAAAATATTAAATTTATATCAATAAAATATCTGCAAATGTAATTGAGTATATATGTTGTTTCATATGCATAAAACCATCATGGATGAAAAGTGGTTTTTCACTTTATAAATACCCTTTCTTTATCCCCTTTACTTTACTTTCATTTTCTTATATCTCTTTGTCCTTAATATTAATTTTCTCTCCATTTTGTTTCATCACCAAAAAGGTTAGTGTTATTCAGCAAAATATTGAAACATCACTTTAAATCCTTTCACAATGATATCTCTCTTTTAGGAAAAATCAAACCATTTTTCACCTGAAAACCATGAAATTTTTTGTAGCTAAATAGCCACTGATTTAAAGGGTGAAGATGGGTTGTATCAAGTTTTAATCTTTTTCCTTTCCTTTTCCAATGAAGATTCTTCCCCATCAAACAAAACAATAGAACTAATTTAACAATCAATTTTGTTAAGATATAGACACTTTTTTTGTGAGGAAAAAATGTGTTGATGATGTTTTATACTTGATACAGGTTGAAACTATGAGTTTTCCAAACGAATCCATGCCAGATTCTCCACAGAGAGGAAAGATTGGAAGAGGGAAGATTGAGATCAAGAGGATTGAGAACACAACGAATCGCCAAGTTACGTTCTGCAAGCGTAGAAATGGCTTGCTTAAGAAGGCATATGAATTATCTGTGCTTTGTGATGCTGAAGTTGCTCTTATAGTCTTCTCGACTCGCGGCCGCCTCTATGAATATGCAAATAACAGGTAACTACTTAAGAAATTTACAAGCTTTTTGTGTTGGTGGTGTTCTTTTTCTATTTGTTTGCAGTTTTTGATAAGTCAAAGAAATGTCTCTGTTGCTTCTTTTTAAGGAACATTGAGTTTATGTTTATGTTCATGTTAATAGATCTTTTGAAGGAGTACATTAGTTAACTTAACCAAAAGAGACTAATCATTTTTGTGTTAGATTTTCCTCTTTGTATGTCTGTTTTCTGCAACCAAGATTCACTTGTGTTTGTTTCTTCTATTTTGGCCTTTATATATGTTTCTTCTATCAACTTTTTAAGTTCATTTTCTTAACCTCTTTTCTTTGTGTCCATCAAAATTTTCCTAGTATTTTTTGGTATGGTGGACACATAGATCTGGTATAACAGAAATGTATAGAAGCACTATGGTTGTTATTTGTTAGTAGCATCATTCAGGTAAGGATTTGGGAAGATTTGAAGAAGGGTTGTGAGATCAGCCAATCCCTTACTTCCTTCTTCATTTTGTTATTAGACTTTCCATTTCTTTTTTTTCTTCTTTCCCTTTCTAATGTTATTCCTCCTAATAAGGCCTAAAGCATGTGGAAAAAGCTAGTTGTCAATGAGTTAAATTGATGTTATTAATAAAATAATAAAATAGTTAAGAAAAGGCAAGGGTTATTTAGGGTTTGTGAAAAGCCTAAAACTATAGTTCCTTACTTTTTATACAAAAAATTTCTTAATGAAGAAATTATGCAGGAAAATTTCTTTTTTTATTCAACAGAATTAAATCTGATTAAGAACACTAACATCCAGATGAAGATTTTCAATTCTTAATTTCAACAAAGGGTTTCACTCAAATCTCAGCTTGGATAAACAATAGCCCTAGAAATTAGGGTTTCATTAACATCTAATTAATGAGATGGATAATAACTAATCAAGGGGATACAAATGAAAGAAAGACAGAAACTTTACAAAATTATAGTCAAAAGGGTATATTGGAAATCTCATTGTGTTGTTTAATTTCCCCAATTTAGGAAATGGGGCTTCTTGTTATTTCTGGTTAGGGCTTAAAGGACTCACTAGCTCTAGACACTGATTTCAATTTTGTCTTGGATGAAAAGAATCTTTAGTTATGTCACAAGTGATTTTTAACAAGTGAATCCTCTTTAAAGATGAATCCTAACGTTAATCATGTATAGCTTTAATTAATCTTACAGTTATCATAAGGTAAAAATCCAAATATTCTGTTCTTTTTTTTATCAATGTAAATATATTCTTTTACATAGTTAGAAAAGAACAATACAATAGAGAGTGATGATGTAATGAATAGGGTGGTTATCATAATTTCATTGTTGCTAAAGATCTTTCAAATAATAGATCAAATCTGTGAAAGTTATAGACTGAGGAAGAAAAAGGAAAGGGTTTTCTTTCTAAGCTAAATGAATGAGGTAAATGGGGGCAGAGACAACGTACGACAATTTGAGACAGCCAATGAGATTGTTATCAACATTTTTGTCTTCTTCCATGCAACGGGAAACGTACTACTGTTCCTTCTGCTACATCTATAGCAGTGTCTGCCCCTCAACCTATTTGAACGGCTGTGATTTTATCACATTCAGACAGAAAAGACTGAAAACAAAATAAAGAGAAATTTAATATTATTTTAATATTTTACTAATAAGTTTGGTAAAAAAACAAGGTAGGTAATAAATTGTATTTGAGAGTATTATCCAATGTGTATGAGATGGTTCCTTCATATGGCAGTGGAAATTATTAAAAAAAACACTAAAAATGGTTGAACCAATCATATTTAGGAACCTGAGCCAGCGTGGCAGGTGCAGCCAATCAATGGCTCGACGAAATTAAGGTATCATTGGCCAAATATGCTGAAAATGAAACAAAAATAAAAAGGGTTTTTTACCATTTCTTTTTATGTTATTATTTATTATATTTTATTTTCAACACATCCAATCAACTTGGTTTCTGATAAATACACATCTAATCAATATTGACGTCAAGGTTTTGAGGAATGATATCTTTAGATGTGTTTTTCAAGATTGTGTTTTAAGGTTCAGTTTACTCAACCAGCTGGATGATTTGACTGCAAATTATATCATTATTTTGAAACTGATTTATTACTTTACTTTGTTCAACGAGTAACTGAAATATTTGGATGAAGATTCATAAAAAAAATGGATAAAGAAGATATGTAGAATATAGTCTACTTTTTATGATAACAGTATATTGATTGATTCAGCTTCAAAGGTAGCGGTTTCTGGTATCTAGAATAGAAGTAATGTATAGTTGATAAGTTTATAAATTACATGTTTCTTAATAATTTTATACACTTATGTTTGGTTACTCTCTGGACAAGTTAGTCCATGACGCTTTTGTGATTTTGCAAAAGTTCAACGTTAGAACTTCAATAAATAATGTCACCGTGATTTTGCCAAAACCAACTTAATACCAAATATGTGTGTCAATTTCAAAACATACTTTGTGCATGTTTGGTTGTGTGTGGCATCAATATTTCTCGTGTTTGTGACTTCACCGAAGCAACAAATCCAAGCTTTGGTCCATCGCACGGTGGCATCATGAGTTTTCAAACTTGCACTTTGACAAATTGAGAATAAGTAATTTAGTGTACATGTGATTTTATGCTAACCTTTACATTAAACTTTTTTTTTTGACAAAACCTTTACATTAAACTTGTTTTCAAATAGAAATATACGAATATAAATTTATTCACTTTAAACTCAATTTTACGAAATCAAATTCCTTCAAATATATATTTACCAAACACTAAACATACACTACTTACAACATGAGTTGGCACAACATTATGATTCCAGCCCCTCTCTTTCTCAAAATCAAAAATTTGGAAATGAGCCTTCTATTGGTATGGGCGTTGTGCCTGGGTATATGGACTATGGAGAATGAGTGTACTGATATGATGTATCTGATGTGATATTAGCTATAGTTTGTTCCTGTTTTAATTTTCCTGCATAATATATTTCTCCCTTGACTAATGTCCTAAAAATTTCAAACGGTTTGAATTCTAGATTTTATTAATTTGTGGCCAGGAATGTGACAGTCATTTTTTTTGGTTAGCAATTGATAATATTTCATGATGATAATTAAGAATTCAGAAATATTATCAATTGTCCTTTATTATATGCCATTGCCAAGCCATACTTAGCATAATTGATGAACATGATTTGTAAATGATACTATATATACTACTTTTCAGTGTCAAAGCATCAATTGAGAGGTACAAGAAAGCATGTTCAGATTCTTCTGGTGCTAAATCAGCTTCTGAGTCTAATGTTCAGGTATTCATTATTTCTTCACTACAATTACACAGCCACAAACACAAGCACAAGCACAATGTAAAGTAATGTAATAAATAAACTAACCCCTTTAAACATGATTGCTTAATTTCAGTATTACCAGCAAGAAGCTGCCAAACTGCGTGTGCAAATCAGTAACTTGCAGAATCATAACAGGTAAATTGAACAAGTGTCTTATACTTTCATGTATTAGGAGTTAGGACAAGCAAAGAGATCTTTAGCATTTTAAATGTTTCTAAATAGTGATGAAAATATTTTAATTATGCAGGCAAATGATGGGTGAATCTTTGAGCAATATGAATGGTAAGGATCTCAGAAACCTTGAGAGTAAATTAGAAAAAGGAATTAGCAGAATTCGTTCCAAGAAGGTACTTATAATCACAAGACAAGATTCTTAATTTCTGTATCAATTAAATTAATAGATGATGCAATATTCTGCTGATAAATACTAATGTTTTCCTTCTAACTTTGTTTGTGCTACATCAGAATGAAATGCTGTTTGCAGAACTTGAGTACATGCAGAAGAGGGTAAATATTTTCTTTGTATTCATTTTTCAATAAACTTTTCAACTTACATTTTCCTTTGTTTTTGTCAACATTAATTGGTTAGTCATTGGTTCAAAAAGGCGATAATACAAAATATTCATAACACCTTATCTATTGATTATACATTAGTCATTTCAACTAATAATTTGATTAGCTTGCAGGCTAGCTTGTGTGACCAAAATAAATTTGTTTCATAATGAAATAACCTCCATATTTGAAGACATGTATTGTATGATAACAAACAAGATTTTGTATAATAACATTTTTCAAAGTATGATAACTAAAATGTACATATATATTACATACAGGAGGTAGAGTTGCATAATAGTAACCAAGTTCTTAGAGCAAAGGTTTGTTGTTGTCTCTCTGTCCTAATATATGTAATGTTTGAAATCATCATATCAATTACTAACTATGGCATTTTATTTTTGTTTATTGCTATGTAGATATCAGAAAGTGAGCAGAGGAACAACCATAATGTTAATGTGTTGCCTGGAGGCACAAGCTTTGAATGCATGCAACCTCAGCCGCAGTTTGACTCTCGCGGCTACTTTCAAGTGAACGAATTACAACCCAATGATCAGTATGCCAGGCAAGATCAGATGTCTCTTCAATTTGTGTAAGGTAATTAGCTCTTCACATTCATTCTATATATAACTTTACGATAATTATTTTCAATATTAGTTAACTTTAAATGAACTAATTATCTTGTTTATAGTGTTCAATCCGTGCTGCTTGCATTTTTCCTTAACTAGTTGATCACTGATATTTGTCTATCAAAAGAAGAATAAAAAACTTAATAGTGTTCATATATTCATAACAAATGCAGGTGTAGAATGAAGTCAATGGTTTTATGCATAGAAACTAACAAGTCATTACCTCTTTAACAGTTTCATACAAATTGATATTTTGTTAAATAACTTTATTTTAGCCTATAGTTTTTATTTAATAATATGAGTAAAACTTGCTTATATTATTATGTTATCTGTAAATAATTAGCAACTTATTTAAATTTTGGTATGCATGATACATCATACAACCGTTGAATTTGTTAATTATAGTGTTAAGAAGACTTACTATTAGAGTAACTGAGTCTTAGATCATATACACACCTGAATCTATGGACACTTGACTCATTTTATATATTCAGAATAATCAAACATGAAATCTAATAAGTACTCATTTATTTTTTACTCTTGTGCAGTTGATCGATGTGTTCGTGGTTGAGAAGAGCAAAGACTTAGATTTTCTGTTATTATTGTAATATGGGAATCTTATGATAGCAGATGGCTAAATGAAATATAAGCAGAACTATGTGGAGGGGATTTATTTAACAACTTCCCTTCAAAACTTTGTAGTGGCTTTGTAGACTTTCATAAGCTTAATTACTCATGTATAATCTATCTATTGTGAAAGCTTCTATGACCTATTTAGCTTATCTACTAAGACATTAAGTATGGAGATTACACATTGGCATGTGTCAACCTTATTCTACTTTCCATATTTCCAAATTTACAATATCAATTTTACTAATTAATTGCAATCTAGTATATGATTATCAGAGGCTTCCATCTTCTTACATGAGTAGATAAATATAGACAAGAGAGATCCATCTTGTTTACAATTTAACAAGACGACAGATATCCATTGGATATGCAAAGGATGGAGCAGGAGCATTATAAGCTAAGTTTGCAGACAATTTGTTGACCACCTCAGTTGGATGAAATGCATCAAAAAATGGATGTAGGTTTCTTGCTTTGCACGGTTTCGTATTAGGGATACACTGTCCGTTTGACCCCACTTTGCAACATTTCACAAGATCTGAAATCAACATGTTATTGTTATTACAGCAACCATAGTTAATATTATACAATCAATGTTTCTATCTACTTTAGGGTATGTTTGTACAACTTTTTTCTTAGAAATTTTATTGCTATTTTTTTTAAAAAAATATATAAATATAACTTTTGGAAGTTTTCATCTATCTGTTACAACTTTAAAAAAAAAAAAATAGAATCTGAAAAAAAATCTATAAAACACTTCAAATTATTTGGTTACGGATTATGAAAATAAATGATTTTGATATTCAATAATTTATAGATTAATTTAAGAGATTTCTTTTTAAAAAAAACATAAGCTATTTTGTGTTTGTTTTTTGTAATAAAAATTACTTTATTTTATATGGAGTGACAAATACCACATGAAACTCAAACATACAAATGGAGATTCCAAGTTCAAACTCAAAAACACCTTGAATATTAGAACTTACAATTTCATTATGTGTCAGTTGAGCTATGACTTACACATTGAAAATTATAAAAAAGTTGACTTTTTGCGGAGAAACTACTCTTTTCAGATTCTCATTTCTTAAAAAAGTGTACATCAGACGGATGAAAACTTATAAAAGCCACCTTTTTGGAAGAAAATCTATAATAAACTATTGAATGTTCATGTTCTAAAGGCATTATTTTTGGTATTAAGTTTAACTTTATATAACTTAAACCCTGTCAAATGATTTGGTATATTTGTTATGGGAAGAAAAAATGTTTCAAATACCTGGTAGCTTTAACTGACTATGTCTTATGACAGCACTGTTAATGAAGATGAATTTGGAATCAGTTAATTCTTTATTCAAACGATCAACGAGGGCTTTAAGTTTGTCATTGAAAAGTAGTGCTGCATTATTCTCCTCTTGAATACACCTTGAATCATTTTTCCCATGGGTAGAAATTTCATGTGGAACGCAACCTAGAAGGCCTAATCCAACTAAGGAAAACTTTCTTGCTCCAAGCCCATGTATACCCTGCACATGCACTCACACAAATCAGATAAACATTAACTGCTGCAAATAAATCATGTGATTGTTAAGCAACTTCCTACAAGTGATGTTCAAATATTAAACTCCCACATGTGATAATTCATTCATGGACAAAGTGAGTGTACACTATAAAGTGGCGACGATTTCTTATCTCATCCTACTAGTTTCTCAAGCGCTCTACAACACGTTAAAAAATGTAAAAACACGTAAAAACACCCTTGAACACCTTACATTTTTTTGGATTTCATAATCCGACCTAAATGTAATGGGTGCGAAAAGAAATTGTCTAAAATAACCGCATTACTCCACTAACTGGGTTCTACAGAAAGTCCAGCATGGTATTAGAGACCAATATGATCTAATGGCATATACCAATCCCCAAAACATTATAAAAAAAAACAAAAAGGAGCTTCCTACACCCGATTATTCTTAAAATCTACTCCCACCCAGATTTATTCATCCGGATGTGCGAAGAAACGATGATTTTTCCCTACAGGGGTGTGATTTTTAAGAACTCATTAGAGTTAAAAGTAGCTCTAAAAAATTAAACTAAGTCTAAACAAATTAAAAAATTAAATAAACTAGCCTCTAACTCAACAAATTAAAGTATACTACCCAAGCTTCCAAAGTAATTTTAGGGGGTTTGAAACGAAACTCCTAATATACTATTGTACCAGAGCCCAATATAACATAATAGTCCATACCAATCCCAAAAAAAAAACTAAAAATAAATAAATTAAACCGAGCCTAAACAAAAAGAAAATCAACAAAATAGAAAGGTAAAAAATGGTACACTATCAGAACTTAACCAATAAAAATTTAAGAATTACGCTAACAAGTGCTCTTTTTAACACACTTTTTTATTGGTTAAATTTGTAAATCCCGCTAAGTTTATTTGGGATCTACATGATTAGTAGAATCAATTTGAATTTCAACTGGAAAAAAAAAAAAAGTGTTCTTAGCACCCTCAAAAACTAATTTGGTTGGGGTGAAGTCCAAATTGTTCGAACTAAACTTTTGAAACATATGTATCCATAAGTTTAAACATTTAAGCCTAGTCAACAACACTTTGTTAATTGGGTCTATGCTAAAAATGCAACTAGTAAACACCTTTAAATAAGTTGATAATTCTTGGACAAGAGCTGCAGCATACTGATCAGTAGTGTACTTTCCTTTAGTTGGATAATGTTGTGGCAGGAGGTAATTGTTAAGGTAATCGTTGCTGCCTATATTCACATAATACAAACACTTATTAAGGTGTTGTTGCACTTTGTCATATCCAAGTTTCTTAGCAATTTGGGAAACAATGTCTGTGTGATGTTGTAACTGCAATCCCATGCTGATATCTGGACCCTGGAATCAACATTGCCAAAGTGACTAATAAATTTGTGATATAATCTTACAAGTTACAAAGACATGTATAAGGTAGGATGACAAATCACTCACACACAAATCATGACACATAAATACTTGAAGAATTACATAAACTTCAATGTGACATTTATATTGTACCAAAATTTAAGATAAATATAATTGAATTAAAAGAGCTTGACTTATACCAAGTGTGTTCCAGTCTCATTGCGGATCCCTGCTGCACCGGATGCATAATTAACACCTTGAACTATGTCTGCACCATGGGTATTTGCATAAGGTGGGATAAAGTGGTCAAATCCCAAAAGTTCAGCTGCAATAGTAGAATTCTTGGATCAATATAAATGCACCAAATAATTTGATTAAAGAATGACACAAAAATAAAATGCAAAAATACGTGTATGTGAATTTATAGTTTTCCTTGTTATCAAAATTTAGGAGACACTATATAACACAATTCAAAACCATGTCCTAAATTTGAATCTAAGATTGCCAAAGGTGCTTAATTAATCTTAGAATTTAGACCGAACTTAATTCAAATATTACAAAACGTAAGATGAGAACTGTCCGCAACTTATAAACATATTTTCAAACTATATCTCGCCCAATATAAAAATTTGTCGGCATGAATATATTCAAATATGAGAAAATATTACTGATTATGTCAACTGAAGTACGGCCATTGGTAAATCTTCCCGTAGGACCAGCAGGAAAATCAATCCCATAAGGCCTGTAATTAACTTTGGCATCGGTAGCTAGGTTATTGTTGTTTCCACTGTCCGATAAAGAATCTCCAAAAATGAAAAGACATGGAACTTGGGGCTTCCCAACAACACAATATGTTGCACTTGAGAAGAAGAAAAGCACCATCCATAACTTAGTCTTATGATCCATATTAAAGAGAAAAAATGTCAAAAGTTTGTTCTGATCCAAAATATTTGGAATCTAAGCATGAGATTTGCAAGTGTGTAGCTAAATATATATATATATATATATATATATATAGAGAGAGAGAGAGAGAGAGAGAGAGAGATGAAAGACAAAAATTTGTATGACCTTGTTTTGTGGTGTGAAATTTGTTGAAACAATTTATCTTACACGCCTCATATATAGTGAAGTGAAATAATGCCATGCATGCACTATTGGATAAATGACTAGTGGAGCCTACAAAAGAGAAGACTAGTTCAACGGTTTGTCATGAATATAACGACCATAAAATTCTCAAAGTTTTGAAAAAACGACAAATGTACAATTTAGAGAGGAAACTTGCTCTCCGTTGAAATGTCCTATTTACCGCGTAGTATTAGATGAAACTTAATCAAGTGAAGAGATTAGAGGAAACTTCACCAAGGAAAGACTAGTACGTACAAGTGTACAAGTTTAGATGAAACTTACTCAAAAAAATGAAGTAAAGACTCATGCAATTACAAGTTTAAAGGAAACTTAATCAAAAAAGTGAAGTAAAGACACCTACGAATAAGGTGGGAATAGGCTGAGCCGAGTTAAACTTTGTCGAACACAAGTCTAACCTTATAAAAAAATTAAGACTTAAGTCTGACCTATTATCTATTACGGACTTATTTTTAGTCTAGGACTAGGATCTAGACTTTTTGAAAGTATAGTATGACTTGGTTAGCCTAATTAAAGACATTGTATTTCATATTGACATCATTAAATAAATAAAATGTCATATCGTTAAAACGAATTAATAGACCAATGAAATTAAACTTCATTTTGATATTTAATATAACACTTTAGAAAATATGATTTTATATGATACATATTGCCAATTCTATTTTATAATAATATATTAAATATGCAAAAAAAAATAATGTAGGCTGGTATAATTAAATTATTGAAAAGATTATCAAATTTATTTATAATTTAAACAAAGTACATAATCTAATATAATAGTAGTGAAGTAAAGACACCTACAATTACAAGTTTAAAGGAAGCTTAATTAATAAGTAAAGTAAAAACACCTAAAAATAGGATGAGAATAGGTTGGGTCGAATTAAACTTTATCAGACTCAAGTCTAATCTTATATATAAAAAAATTCAAGACTTAGGTCTTACCTATTATCTATCATAGACTTATTTTTAGTCGAGGACTAGGATCTAGAATTTTTGAAAGTATGGTATTACTTTTTTTTAAGGGGAAAGTATATTATGACTTGTTACCCTAATTAAAGACATAGTATTTCGTATTGACATCTTTAAATAAATAAAATGTCATATCTTTAAAAAGAATTAATAGACCAATAAAATTAAACGTCGTTTTGATATTTAATATAACATTTTAGAAAATATGATTTTATATGATATCATATTGCCAATTCTATTTTATAATAATATATTAAATATGGAAAAAAATTGTAGGCTAATATAATTAAATTATTGAAAAAATTATCAAATTTATTTTTCATTTAAACAATGTAGATAATCTAATATAATAATAGTTATAAAAAGTTTTCTAATGCAAAGTACAAAATTAATACTTAAGAGCCCATAAAAAATCTAATACTTCTAAGTAGACTTGTCTAATAGGCCTAAAATGTTTAATGTGACATACAACATGTCTTTTTAGTTATAGTAGATTAGGTTTTTGGTTTTATAGTAAGCAAACTATGAGTTTATGTGGCTTAAATAGATTGGTTTTTGGTTTCAAATGATAGGGGTTTGGTTGGGTTCAGATTCTAATCTGTTTAAAATGATGAAGGAAAAAAATTATTTCTGAATCATATAGCGGGAAAAACTGTCTTACAAACATCATACCACCTGATTCAAGATATTTTATTAGCTTTCAAACCTTAACATGCATCATCAAAAAGAAAAGGTAAAATATTGGGATGCTATTTAATTAGAATCTAGTATAGAACGACAATCCTTCCTCCTAAGCTCACATACTTGTTAGTCGAAGACCCAAGTTTACTTCGTAACGACACATAAATAGAGGTTTCCACGTAGTCACAATGCATGCGGTAAGCCCCCACTCGGAGGCCAAAATATTTTAACAGAGTCGAGCCAACCTTACAATTTACTAAGCGCACCCCTGTCTGTGTGAACGACTCATCTACATCCATCTTAATTACAATACTCATAGAAAAAAAATCACACAAGTAATAAAATATCTTGAGTTCAATGGTTTGATGTTCGTAAGTCGAAAGAGAGGAGATATTTTAGAGAGATGAGATTTTTCAAATTGACTATTTTAAGAAAAGTGGAGAAGAGAGATTTTAGAGAGTTGAGATCTTGAATACCTCCTTTATTTCATTTCACCGAAACGGTGTATGTTTCAACTTTCAATTGCTTATTGTTGCTTTGTTATTTGTCTTCTTAAAACACATATGTACACTTTTATGAGAATGATTCGAGCTCTCTATGTTAATAAAATAATCTTCTTTTTTTGTTTTTAATAAAATAATCATCTACTTTCTCAGTTCAATATATGTAATTTTTCTGTTTTTTAAGCTTTGAATTACTTATACATACATACATATATGTATAAAAATAGTTGTATTAGACATATCTTCTTTATAGAGAATTGAAAGCAAAAGTTTAAAATGTTCATAGTCGATTGTGAAGACACTTATGAACACTTAGCATATGAATATATATAGTATGTGACAATAAAGAAAAGAAAATTTAAAACTCTTAATGCTCCAAAAGAAATAACACATTCCAAGAACATTAACTATGGTAGTGACACAATTTAATATGCCACTAGCAAGACCATGCTGATAGATCAGAGCTGAGCTAAGTGGCTAATATCAATAGGATAAGCATCCTCTGGAGATTGAGCACTGTAAGCTCTCTGAGCAACAACTACATTTCCAGCTTCAGTTGGATGAAAAGCATCCCAAAACAAATACTCTCTTCTGTTCTCACATGGTGTTTGCAATGGTAGACATGTAAATTGACCATTGTTCCTTCCTACTCCACAGCATCCAGCATTTGTAACACTAAAACCTGAAAATTAAATTTGATGTCAATAAGGTGACATGTTCATATGTTATTTGATTTTAAAGAAATGTGACTAGAAAAATGTTTAGGATAGAAATTAAATTACCATAAGCTGAAGGGTTGCTTATAATATCTTGAAAAATACCATAAGAATTTACATAGATAACTTTTGAATCTGGAAGCTGGTTGTTAAACTGATCAACAAGACCTTTCAATTTGCTGTTAAATATTTGGTTTGCTGAATTGATTTCTTCCACACATGTTACGCCATCCGGGCTCCTTGTAGCCAATTCATTTGGGCTGCACCCTATTTGACCAATCCCAAATAGTACCATTTTCCTTGCTCCATTATTATAAAGAGTTCTAAGTTGTTCAGTATATGCTTGAATAAGATCATCAGCATACTCATCTGGTGTATACTGAGTGCCTGTGCTATAGAATTGAGGCATGAAATAGTTGTTCAAGTAATCATTGCTACCCAATCCAATTGAGTAAATACACTTGCTCAAGTGACTTGCAGCTTGATCCTCAGTTCCTAGTATATTCACTACTTGTGACACAGTGCTTTGGTAATTCTGCACTTGGGCACTAAAACTAAGGCGAGCTCCCTACAAATATTTAGAACATATTCAAAAAATTAATAATGTTCTATTAAGCAAACAAAATGAAACTATATACTATAAATGCATACTAGTTGCCGTCCAGTTTCCTCTCTAATTCCAGCTGCTGCAGAAGCATAATTGACTCCTTTGAGTATGGCATCATCACTAGCAGATGCATAGGGTGGAATATAATCATCGAATCCCAATAGCTCAGCTGTTAAATTTCCACAGTTAGTTAGACAACAGTAAAAGAAGTTTACTGTGCATTTACAAGATGTGAAACAATCAATACTATATGCATTCCTCAAAAAAAAAAAAAAAAAATCAATATTATATGCAAGAATATGTCCCACTTAAATCTTGTGTTTGTTTTTTTACCGAATCAGTACTTCTGGTAATTTTGGATCTCTTTGGCAGTTAATTTATGTCTCATGATGCACTTTACCTTTGTCAAAACTGTATTAAATTGCATATTTAATGCTACCAAACAGAACCATGTGAATGGAATGGAATGGAATTTAAAGCCCGGTCACAAGATTCACACTCATCAAGAGGTGTAGTAGAGTACTAGCATCATGGTTCTGTTTTAGTTCTGTGCATGCTATATTATGATTTCACTATTAAGGACCATGCTTCTAGGTGTTTTTGTTTTTTTATAAAAAATTGGGGAATTGGGAAATATTATAAGGCTTTACTAGTTTTTTGGTCCCTATTTTGACTAAATGGCAATTTGGATCTTTCTATATTTAATTATTTTAATTGATCTTATTTTAATTTTCTATGATTAGTCACGACTTAATTTAACACCCCATAAGACATCATTTTGATCTAATTTATTGTCACATCATCAATTGAATGGTCAAAATTATAGAAATGGATAATCAAAATTGCCAATTAGAAATAGAGTGGCCAAAATTGAAGATTTGGCTAAAATAGGGAATCAAAACTTCAATTAAGCCTATTACTATCAATTAAAGTGGTATTAAGCATTACTATAGTAGTACTATTTAACCACCATCCTAAAAAAGATTTGAATTTCATCCCTGTTACAAATTCAAACGCTTGCTATGGAGCTGCTGACATTTCATGGATCATGTTTCTAGGTAGTTAAAATAACTGGAGGGAATTTATTTTCTGAATTTATCATAATAAATTGACATTCATTTGAACATTAAAATAAGTGCATAATATTTAGATTTAGATGCTTATCTGATCAACTGAAAGCCAGTGAAATATAACAAATTTAAGATAAAAACAAAATACTACCACTCTACCAGTATAATTTATGCCAACTTAATTATCAACAAAACCCAAATTTTAGACGGTTAGATAAATGATTTTGACAATTATGATTATTTCATGTGCATGCAAGTGCAACTAGTTTAAGAATTAAGACCATATAATATACAAGTGCATGCATATATATTTAATGTTTAAGAAAATAAAAGAAAAGCAAAGGGTCTTACCAATTGCATCAACAGTGGTTTTTCCATTGGAAAACCTTCCAGTAGGTCCACCAAAGTCAATTCCATAAGGAAAGTAATCAGCTCTAGCCAAAGATTGAAGACCATTGTTGTTACCATTATCCACCAAAGAATCACCAAATATGAAGTAACAAGGAACTTGTGGATCAGCTCCAACCCCACTCAACAAACCAAGCACAACAACCAACAATGCAAACATGTTTATGACATCCTCAAATGCCATTGAAGCAAAAATTGGTGGTGAAGAGTGGCTAGAAGGGTAGATAGATAGGGTTGTGAGTGAGTGAGTGAATGAATGAAGTGTGTGAGAAGAGTGTAAATATATATAGTGGAGAAAGTAAAGATAAAAAATAAGGACATTTTAGTAGTATATAGTATTTTGTACATAGCCTTTTACAGTTGGGAGTGTAGCTAGGTGCATTAAATTGACGCGGATATAACGTGAGATTCAATTTCATAGCCCCCCACTACCACCAGAGTAATACAAATACTGTTACTACCACCACCTCATTCATATCCAATCACTGATTACTCTGACTTTAATGTTCAAATTGCATATTGCAGGGATGGAACGAATTGTTTAACATTTCTTCATTATTTAAATGTCGAGGTTATTAATAGTAGGATTAATAGATGCTAATTAAATAGTACATAATTAATGACTAATCAAGTACTGTTTCTTTCGAAAATACATAACTAATGACTAATCAACTTGGCTTTTGAGCAAACTATACAATTGAAATTTGATATCTATATTCACCAAAACAATTTATTTGGAGTATATTATTCAACATCCATTTTTCCATCAAACTTATGTTGTTACTGACTGAGTCAATTCCTTTGTTGCCATATACAATCAACCTAAAGGGGGATATGCCGCCTGAACACCAAGTTGTCAATTAGTTGGTCACCAATTCCATTGTTGAGTCTTAACGTACAGATGCATGAGGATCATCACGTTGAATTAAGAACGGTCATACAAGTGATTTAGATCCAAATCACCACTCAAAATCTTAATTCATTATGTGTATGAATTTCTTTACTTATATGTTAGTTTAACATCTGCTTTTGAGACTTCAACTCACACTTAACACACAATAATATACCCCATCTGAGTCCATACATATCATTTCGTAATGTTTTAGCTCGCGAGTTGAAGTTTTTTCATCCACATTCCACACACTTGTGTACTGTCGTTGCTCACATACATCAACATGTCACGTTTCTAACCATAATTGTCGATAAGACTTTCAATACAAGAAGTTGTTCAGATTTAATCAAACAATATGGGCTCTCAAAAAATTGTTTAGCATCCAATTTTTCAATGTAATACTCTTATTCACAGGCCAACATTTATGCATCACGTTTTTTTAACTCATAGTATCACTTTTTTTTTAAAGAAGCATAGTATCATATTAATATTAGAATTTCAATAAAGCACCTATTACTCCTATTTCTGATATTACCTTTATGTAAGACAATTGGAAGTACTATGCTACAAGTGATCGATGATAAAAAATGAGAACACAAGGATATTATAGTTCTGACACATCATTATTTACATTGAAAGTTAGTATTTTTTTTTTTTTTTGTTGAATAGAAGGGGGAGTATTTGCTTATGTACCCGAAACGACATGTATAAAATAGTTTGGATCAATGGTCTCAATGAAAGGAACTTCGAGGATTGTTTCTTCAGCTTAATTACTACTTCAAGGATTGTCAATCTATGTGTCGCTTTACATTTAATTGTTATTTTTGATAGAATACTTGTCTCATATATTATCACAATCCACATATTTCTCTATACAATAAATACTCAAATGTATCATTGCATTCAACTTTAAAAATAGAAATAATTTTTTTTTACATTGGATAAAAAAAGTTTCACATTGGATAAGGGATTGTTTAAACAAGTGTTTGTAAGTGTGGCTACTGTCGCACCTAGCTCACAAACCGGTTATATAGAATTGTGTTACACCGAACCATAAATTTTTAGATGGTATCAAAGTCTCCTAAGATTCGTTAGACCACCTGCTATCAGGTCTCCACTATTGACCATCCACCATTTATATTCATGCGTCAAACCTAATAGTGACGGACGTTAGGGTGTATGTTAAAGTGTCATGCATTAGATAAGAGATAGTATGAACAAATGTTTATTAGTGGTGACAATTCTTACCTCACACGCCGTTTTTGTGGAGTTGAGTTATGTTCGACCACAAATTATAAGAATAATTTACTATTTTATTAGAATTTATATAAAGAATCATATAAAATGTCATTTTTTTCATAAACTAATATATCTTCCACAAGTAACTATAGAGATTAATCGATCAAGGTAGCTAAAAATGATTTAAAGTAGTAACATCTATGGGTCGGGGGTATCAAACCATTGACAAAATGCTTAAGGGAACAATATTAATTTTACATCATTTAATATTTATTGGGCTGTGTAACTATCTAGTAGTAGTATACTCCTAGCTAGTATATCAAGTACTAGTAAGCATAATTTTTAATTCAAGGGTTATCATTTCAAAAATATGAGTTACAGATAATATATAAAATGTTCAAGAAATTAAGGATATTTTTTTTTTAAGGTAAGAAATTAAGGATCATTGTCAACGCCGTTTGAGACTGTACAAGACCTTGTTCTGCATTTAATTTCTCTCCTACAATGTCAGAGCTGAAGCATACTAAAAAAAATTGAAAACGGCGGTGAGAGCAATGTGGGCTTGATTTGGGAATGTAAACTGCTGGTTTGACAAGAAAATTGAAATGATAAATTGGATTTTCCAGCAATGGACACCTTCACCCTCAACTGGCCTAAAACAGAACAAGTGCTATTGAGACTTAATTTGGCATATCGAAGCCATGCAATGTAACTAGTACCAACTACCATGTCATAAATATTAGTTGGTAGAAGAATTTAATGACTTAGGTTATATCATACCGAGTAACGTGCTTTGTTTGAGCAATCCCATTGTTATGCATTTAAAGCATAAAGTCTATACTCATCCATTTTTAATGGTTTTGTGCAACAATACATGTCTCCCTCACTCATCTCTCATGAATTTATGCAACAATATTGATGCCTTGTGAAACTTTCCTTCGTCGCTAGGTATTTTACCAAGAGTATGGTGCAGTACTAAATTGGAATAAATAAATTATAAGCAAATTTAAGTATTTATACATATTAAAAGGATCAAATAAATTAATTTTAAGGTTTTTAATAAATTCATATAGAAAACAAAGTACATTTTCTCAACTAATTAACATGAATGATATTATAGCTACTAGCCTACTAGATAGTCTTCAAATTTCACTTGTCTTAAATTAAGTGAACTGTACTTAAGATGGTAAAGTTTAGTGAAAGAGATTGGTCTTCCAATCTTAACTTAAAAATGTGTCTATATTGTGTTTAACAATGTTTCAAATAAAATTATCTCTATTAAACGGAAATTATGGGAAATAAAAAAATAAATGAAATGAATTTTAAAAATAATGATATTAAATAAGATAGGTTAGCAATTTGTAAGGGTGCAAAATAGATAGAATGGATGGATGTACAATAAATTGTTTAATGGATATATATCAAAACAACACTTTAATCTATTTATAATCCACTAACAATTTTCATCCATCCATAAAATTATTTAATTTTTATATTTCAAAAATGTTCAAATATAATAAATGATTATATTTTTCACTGGACTTCCAATATGTATAAACTCAAAAAATGCATTGGAAAATGCCTTCTCAAAAAATTGAAAAATAAAATAAAATAATTTTTTAAGTCCATTATTTCTCATTATAATACTTTTTTAAGAAAAATATTACTCGTAAATATTTTCATCTCACTTTTTAAAAGAATACTCTCTCAACAAAACTGAAAGACATCTTATCTTTGCCTTGGTGTCTTTCTCTCCAAAGTCCTCCCACATCTTTTCCTCGTATGTATTATGTACATCATCGTTGTAAAAAAAATTTACGATATCAATTAATCCTAATAGTAAAATTGTTAAAAATATTTCCATTTAATCACGACAAAATGTCACACATGTATTGATTTGTGATTAACAAACTATGTATAAAAATTAAACTCTTTTTATGATTAGTTTTAAAAAAAAATTGTTCCAGTGGTTATAAAAAAAATTGTTCAAGTCAAGAGGACCAAAACAAAGTTAATTATCAACCAATGTTCAATACAAGAAGGATAAGAATCAAAAATACGGTGACTAGCCCAAGAACAGGCCGCCCTAGCTAAACTATGAGCAGCCATGTTCGCTTGTCTCCTAACGAACTTCACCTCGAAGTTGGAATGCAAAGATAACTGATAAATAATACTAGAAACAATAGCATAGAATTCCGAATCACCATGGCCCGGAGACGATAGAGCTTGCACTAGAGTAGATGAGTCAGACTCGAAGATAACCCAGTCCCATCTGTTCGCATCAGCAAAGTGAAGAGACTCGAGTAAAGCTACTGCCTCCCATTCCAAAACTGTCATATTTGCCCGCTGCCATTTCGTTTGAGCCCGAATAAATTGCCCGCAGGAGTCTCTAACACAACACGCAAAAGATGTAATATGGTTACGGTCATGGAACGCGGCATCCACATTGCACTTCAACCAAGTCTCACGTGGTTTCTCCCAAACTGAGCTGTTACCTTGCACTCTATTCTGCCCGTTCCCGTGTTGCACAACCGGATGTGGGGGATGTTTATGAACCTCCTGCCATTGTTGCCATGCATCTAGTGTTGTCCTCCCAATGCTTGTTGAAGTATGATGAGCGGCATTCCAAATGACATCATTACGTGCAGCCCAAATTTGCCAAAGAAGTGAAGCCACCCGACCAGCAATGTCTCGGCTTTCGGAACAACATATATCAAAAACAAAATCTGCCAAACTGCTCACAGTTCCAACTCGCGATTGCAACACAGTCGAAAGCCCTGCCAAATACCAACTCTCACGCGCCACCGTACAACCCACAAAAGCATGTCAGTCATCCTCAACAGTCGTATCACACCAAGGACATATCACCTCACATTGTACATGCCGTGATTGTAGTCGGAGACGCGTCGGTACACACCCTCTGCAAATCCTCCATAACAAATTACGTGCTTTGTGAGGGGAATTCACCTTCCAAATTCTATTCCACTCTCCTTCAACATGGAACCGATCAGTATGTAACAACTCCATCATAGCAAGTTTATAACCAGTCTTAACAGTATACCTCCTGTTACGTTCCATCGTCCACATTATTTTATCATTATGAACTTCTGCAAAGAGTGGTGTGTCGAGAATAGCTTGCACCATATCATCTAGAAACATAGATTCAAGCTTATCAATATTGTAATGCCCACTTTTTCATAATTAATATTTAAGTGATTTATGGCTTTTTATTAGAATATTATGTGAATTATTATATATATTTATAATGGTAGAAGATATGTTAATAATATAAGTATTTTCTTAAGTGGGGGAGAAATATTGTTATTAGTAGAAATAATTAATTATTAGGGGAAAGAGTAAGCTGTGGTGAGAAGAGCAATTAGGGAAAGAATAAAAGTCTGTAATTGGGAGAGAAAATTAGAACGCGTACAACTGAGAAAAGAGGAGAGAAAGAAGAGAAGTCAGAGAGAACCCTAAAGAACGAAGAACGCGGCTGTTGGATTTCAGAAACATAATCTAAGGTAAGAGTGAGACTAACTCTCATTATTAACAAGTTTTGATTCATAGGAAGTGGTCAATTGTTGTAGGTTTAAGGGATTGGGATTAGGTCCAAAAGTCATTAAAATTGGAAGATTTAAGTGAATTGTTGTGTAATTTGATGTAGAATGATGTTAATCAATCATAGAAAACGTTTAGATGTTGATTCCTAACGAATTTGGGGCCTGGGTAGTGAAATTGGATGACTGAGATGAGAGAACAGAGCTGTGACAGAACCCAGTTCTGTCATCGCTCGCCATTGCGAGCGATTCAGCTCGTCGTTGCGAGCAAACCCCAACTCGCAATTGCGAGTAACCTTGCTCGCCGTTGCGAGTTTCCCTGTTTAGCTCGCCGTTGCGAGTAGAATAGCTCGCCGTTGCGAGCAAGTGCAGTACAGACCTGTTGTTGTGCGAAATTGTGCCTTTTCGCCCGTTTCTTTGATGAATTAGTTTCTGATGTTTATATTAATGATGATGCTGCTAATTATGATGTTCCAGTGATGCTGTTTTGATGTAATGAGTTTTTGTGAATTATTTGTTAGTTAATTTTAACATTTTTTTAAGAAAAGTTAATTTTAACATTAAAAATGAAGATTGTTGCATTTAGAGTCGAGTTGTTGCATAGTCGGCGATGGGGGCTTAATGCCTGACAGGTTCTTATGACCTTAGCGATGGGGGCTTAATGCCCGACGGTCCAAATATGACCTTAGCGATGGGGGCTTAATGCCCTGGTGGTACCACATGCATGTTGATGTTGTCTAAGTTGTTGTTGATGTTGTTGTTGCATTGTAGAGTCATCATAACTTAAAATAAATGATCAATGTTGTGATGATGTTGCTGCCTTGTTGTTGTTGTTGATGTCCCAATAATTATAATGATGTAAATGAAGTGAATTAAGATGAATATGTTACTTCGAATAACTATGAAGTTGTTGATTACTTAACCTTGTTAAATGATGATAAGATGATGCTATTAATGTTAGATATATGATGTTGGTTATCTTTTTAAGAATTATTATTTGTTTTTAATGATTGTGAAATCTCACCCCTTCTGCTTGAAAATGTTGCCCTTCGTATGGGTAACTTGCAGGTAACCAGGACTAGCTGTGTTCGTGAGTAGACTCCTCACATCGTGTCTAGGATGCTCTGATACGTAACGGGATGGGGGTGTCTGATGATTGTTTTTCCTTGTTACGTATTTTATTTAATAAATGTTGAACATTTTATGAAGACTGTTTGAGATGTTAAGTTGTGGCCTTTTAATGCCAAAGATTTTATGAGACGTTGCAAACTAAATTTCCGCTGTTTTTGATTATTGAATTTTATAAGGACATGTTGCTTAAATAAATGGTATTTCCTATTATTATATTTGTTGGAATTGATGTATTGATGTATGTGATGCTCCGTTATGTCGATAAACTCTGATAATTTGTATGAAATTTTTAAGTTGGGAAAAACGGGGTGTTACAAATATCCCAAACTCGTTCCTTGTCAACTATCAAATCAGACACACGCAAACTATGCACACCCTAACTTTGTGGGGATTGAATATAGCTACCATGAACACCTCGAACCCATGGATCATTCATCACGCTGACTTGCTGCCCATTTCCAATTGTCCACCTACATCTATATAAAAGTAATTGACGCGAATTCCAAATACTCCGCCAAGCAAAGCTCGGATTATGTCCGAGTTTAGCACCCAAAAACGACGAATGTGGAAAGTACCTCGATTTAAAGACTCTAGCAACCAGAGATTCAGGTTTAGACAAAAAGCTCCATCCTTGTTTGGCTACCATAGCGAGATTAAAAGCTTTGAAATTCCGAAACCCCATTCCACCAAATTCTTTGGGGCATGCCACACGTTCCCGTGCCATCCATTTAATCCCTCTGTTGTTACTCCTTCCTCCCCACCAAAACGCATTGATCATTTTTCAATATCATCTATAATTGAATTCGGCAAAAGATAAATACTCATTATGTGTGAAGGAATAGATTGTAACACAGATTTGATCATAAATTCCTTTCCCGCCTTCGATAATGCTCGTCCCCTCCATGCATTTATTCGTTTCCAAATACGATCCTTGATAAAAGAAAAAACAGACCTCTTATCTCTACCAATCATCGAAGGTAACCCCAAATACTTTCCGGTACCCATCACATGTCGGACACCAATAATGTGTGACAAATCCTTCTGCGCTGCCTCACTTATATTGCGACTGAAAAACACCTCAGACTTTGATAAGTTAATTTCTTGTCCAGATGCTACCTCGTAAGTTTTAAGAATAGTGAGTAAATGTTGTGCTTCCACCGCATTGGCCCTGCAAAACAAGAAACAATCATCTGCAAACAACAGATGGGACACCACTGGTGCACTGCGACATACTTGATCCAAAATTGATTCATAAATGATCCATCTGCCTTTACATGACCATTTCTTTTTCCTTCAATTGCAAAGGAGTGAGACCATTCGAACAGAGCATGTTCTTTCTAGGTTTATAGATGTGAAATAGACATGTTCGGGATGTCTTACAAGTGATGTGTTTTGGTGATTACTTTCTAGAGAAGGGATTGTATATATAGTTCTCATGCTATTAAAAAAAAATGAGTTTACATTCATTGCATATCAATCCAATCATTCATAAGTGCCATATTTTTTTAATGAATAAAACCAGGTATCCACACACAAAATTATTAAGTGTGTTGAATAAATTTGACGAAATCACACTGATACCATAATTTTATGGAAGTTACCACAACTTCTTTATATTCATTGTCAATTTCAACATGCATTTGGACTATTCTCTCATACTAAATAAGATTACATATACAATTACATATATCTTTTTTAAAAAACTTAAAGTTGGTAGCGTGTGTTTGGTTTGGTATTTAATCCAAACTCACGTCCAATTGTGTTATTGTCGTGGTTTCATGAAGCTAATAAAACTACAAACTTCTACATGAACATGAAAATGTTGCCGTGGTTTAAAAATGTGCAGTGATTTTTAGCTAACGCGGAAAACTTGCCTCAGAACCAACCAAAAGCTTTCAAGTGATGTTTGCATAACATAATTCAATTCCCATTTTTTTCTTGCCACATAAATATATTTGAACATCATACTAAGAATTACAAAAAGTTCAAAGCTATCAATTTGTAGCATTTAATCACCCACCACATGGTCATAATTATGAGCATTGTACAGGGGAAATGTGCTGCGACTTACAACCATGCTTGGTTGTTATGTTTACGCAGTTAGGCCCGCTAATGGTACGTCCTAATCATTTCCTTCTTTTTGTTTCATATATATTATATTTTAGAAAGAATTTTGTAGCGAATCAATCAGGAGCGTTTGCAAAACAGAATTTGTCTAAAATAATTGTCACAATAAATCAGTTCAAAAAAAATTGTCCCGGTAATTCACTCGCCGCTTAATAAAGTATGAACAACCATATACACCAACTTGTTAATCACTCTCAAAAACTACGTTTTGATATCCCAAATTACTAACCCACTTGATTGTGTAAGTGTTTGACACCTTAAGGAAATAAACACAAGCACAATTCACATAAAATTGGGATTTCTTTGTATTAAAACCAATGCAACAATACAAAGAAATATTCAAGAGATCAACAAGGGAAATATGGACTAAGCCATTTCTAAGAGAACAGTAAAATACTTAGAAAGGAAAGAAGAAGAGCCTAAGCACAAGTACTTAGGTCGTTACTCCCCTATCAAAGGGAGAAAGTGACTTTTCTTCACATCCATTATTGGTAATCATTTTCTTATTTATGCACAAACCAAGCTTCCTTGATTTAAGTATCATTATCTACATATCCAATTGCCTCAACCAAATTATGTTATGTCAAGTGTATTTCCTAAAATGCTATTTTGAATCGTAATAGATTGCATCACGCACTGCAGCTGCCACGCCCTGAGCAGTGGGTATTTCGGCCCTGCACCAGCTGGTGCAGACTGTAATAAACCCGATCAAAACCGGAATTAAGATTTAAGTAATGTTGGTTGAGACATGAGACAAATTAGCATAAAGATCAAAAGCTTCCTTCATTTTCCTCATTCTTTTGTGGTTCAACAATGCTGGTTGCTGTGATAAAATATTCTATGAAGTAAACAACAGGTGTATGTGAGAGAAAGGATGGAACCTTGTCTGATTGATTATATTATATATGAATCTCATATGGATCCAGATACGTCCCCCTATATATTGATGAGAGGTTTATTTCTAAGTTTTCACCTTATACACTAAACTGCTTCGTTTGAATTTTATTTTGTACCTGCTTCCACAAGTGTTGTTTACTGTATAACTGATTATTTTGATGTACCCAGTTAACATAATTCATATCTAGGCCAAGCACAAAACGAGAATAACCCTCTAATAAGTGGCGGAGCTAGAAAATATTTTGGGGGTGGGTCAAATTATTTTTTATCCATTCAAGTGACCAATTATTTCATGTGCAAATTTACCGCGTAAAGGAGTTTTATTGTTGGATCAACCAAAACCTAAAACCCACATAAAATTGTATAAAATCTCGCAAAATAGACCTATAATTGAATTATTTAAATTTTTTGGGTGAGCCACTACACCACTTTACAGAAATTTGGATCAACCGAAACCTAAAACCGACACAAAATTGTATAAAATCTCGCAAAGTTGACATATAATCGTTGATTTTTTAATTTTTGGGGGTGGGCCGTGGTCCACCTCAGCCCATGAAGGGCTCCGCCACTGCCTCTAATAATAAGGAAATGATGAGAGCTTCTTTTATTAATCAGTCGCATTGAAACTTGAAGCGAATGAAAATTAGCGGTACCTATGTACGCACAATAAGAGTTCCACATCGGAGAAACATGGTAGCAGCAGCACGGATGTAAGATATAAAACCAACAGTGAGCACATCATGAAACTCGTACCTTTCTCTTCCTTTTGGTTAAGATGAAGTGTGGTGTTTGTTCTTGTTAGTTTGGATCAATAATTCACACGATATTAAATTTGCTTTTTTTAAGGTGGAGGCTAGCACGATAGTTTCCTTTTGAGCTTCTCATGTGTCTGCTTTGCGTTGCATCATTGCATTGGCGACACACGAGAGACTTAATGTTTGCATTGGCGACACATGAGATGCTCAATGTAAGCTATTGTGTGGCCTAATTATAGCTCAAAAAATTTCAATTGGGCCTCTAGCCGTTTTATTTGATTATTTGTTTTGGATTTGCTATTTGTTTTAGAGAATTTTTTGGACGGCAAGTAAGGTGACCAAAATCAAAGAAACACACATTTTGTTTTTTTTTTTTAAAAAAAATTCTTAAAATCTCAATTTTGAATATTCCTTCATCAAATCTTTAATCTTACTCTTTCTTTGTCATCTTAGATTTCATCCAATCTTCCTTAAACGAAGCACATGATGATGGATGGTGGCACAAACTCGTCGCAACGGAGCGGTGCTCATTCGACAAGAGTTAGGTAGAGCAATTCAAGTAAAGAGGAACTAGATAGAATTTATACAATGAAATTTGAGAATTGAGACTCAACTTTTTCTGTTTTTCATTGATGATATCTTCACTATATATCCGTAAGTTAATTTCCTACAATCCCGGATCAGCAACCACTTATACATATATAGTCTCTAAGCTGATACATGAACGGAAATATGATTGCGATGTCAAATGTAAGAGAGAACTCTATGAAGTATTAAATATGATTGTAAAAATAAAATATCGGAAATTTCAAATGATACACATGAAAAATATAGATGAAAAGTGATGATGTAAAACTTTTTAAGGACCAAAAGACACTGAAAAATTTAGGGAAACTAAAACAAAAAGTTTAAATATTTATAGGGATCAAAAATGTATTTAACACTTTTATCTATTGCCATAAAATCGTTTAAATTTTCAAAAGAAATAGTAAGAAATCATTATTATAAGTGGGTTTGTGTAACATATGTAGTATTTCAAATGTTAAAGCAACCAAAAGTAACAACTTTTGATTGAAAACAACAATTATTTTATTTAAAAAGTTATATATTTAATTTTTTTAAAGAAAGTTATATATTTAATATAAAATACACAAGTTACAATACAAATTTATCATTAGAATGTGCAAGTTTTCGCACGATAAAAAAGTCATTAGAAATAATTAGTAATTATAAATGTCATTGTCTTTTTCCTGCTTCAAACTTTTGAATTGACCAAAGTGGTCTATTTTTTATTTCTAAGAAAACTAATGCAGATTTATATTCGATGCTTTACGATTCATCAACACTCCCTTCCGTTAGGCCAAGAAAATAGGAAAAATAGAATCAAATCTTAACGGGGTCCATGCCTTTAATTCATGGAGAATGCTAACTAGTGCCCCAAGGGCACTAGGTAAGCATCCAAAACAAATGAGTTTTTATGAAAAAGTTATGTAATAATTACTTGATCAAAAGTAATATCTTATATTTTGAAGACAAAATTTTTATTTGTAAATTTTTTAACCATTGCCCTAAGGGCACCGGTTAGCAAGACCTTTAATTTATAATGTCTATTTTTTTTTTAAGGAAACATTGTCTTCTCTTTTTACATGAAAAAACAAGCAAAAGTTATATTATAAGGGGCATATTCCAATTTCCAACTCATTAGTATAAAAAGGAAAAAATCAAGGAGTTAAATAACAATACAATCCTTTCCAAAAAAAAATTGCAATCGTTTCAAATAAAAAAAATTAACAAAACAACTCCGTGTTCTTAAAAAAAAAAACTCGGTGTTATCTCCTAAAAAATAAACAAAAATGCTAAATACAGCGAACAAAAAACTCAAGAAAAGATCACGATCATGTGATTGGTTGTTTATCACCACTAGCGGGGTGAATTCCACCAATTCCGGAATTTAGTTAATAAATGTGATTTGCATTTTGCTTTTTAACTCACAAATTAACAATCGTGAAATTTCCCAAAAAGAAAAATCGGGACATATAGCATCGCTGAAAAATAAAACTCGTTACCGTGTTGTCGAAAAGGACGGACTCTAGTAATAGTCACACACATTTGATACAACTTTATTACTACAACAACTTTTCTTAATATCCGTGATTTTTAAAATACTCCTATAAAAAGGATTAATGATATTTTGACATTCATTTGATGACAACTTTGTTGACAACCTTGTTTTTCTCACTTCTTATTGGCCAAAAACAATGGAGATAGAAAAAGGAAGAGAGAGGATAACAACATCATGTGAGTATGTGAGAGAAAGTTGTCCAAAAGTTGTCAAAAAGTGGTTGTCAAAATATCATTTCTCTATAAAAAGAGACGGGTGGAGTAATAAATATGAAAATCACAAGTTGTCATATTCATTAATTAATGTTACAACACATCATTAAATGTATGTGTAAAATAACTTGGGAAATGTTAACAAGGCCCCCGACACTTGTTAAGGAATTACTATAAAAGGAAATATTCTCTTGGAAATTGTGCATTCTACTTTTTCAAAGTTGAAAAGTGTTATTTTTAATGTAAAAGTTGACATTTCTTTCTACTTTTAATTTGTTAACTAGTGTCCCAGAGGCACCGGTTAACAAAACCCGAATAACTTTACCAAAACACTGCATAGTAACTCAATTCATTGTTTTCCTTCTTTAAAAAAAAACTAAATTCATTATTAATGCACCGTCTTAATCTTAATCAAATCCTAATAATTCATTATTACAAATATTAGCATTTTTTTTTGACAAAATTACAAATATTAGCATGTAAAATGTTGTTTGATTTATCTCAATAAATATTTTTAAATATTAAATTTTTATAATTTTTTACTTTAAATAATTGAATATATTAACGGTCAAAGTTGGGCATTGACATGTGTGAAATGGTTAACTGCGACATGTATTTTGAAACAGTGAAATGGTTGACTGCGACATATATTTTAAAACGGTGAAATGGTTGACTGCGACATGTATTTTGAAACGGATCAAGTATACTTTATGCTTAAATTGGCATGGATATTAAATATATTAACAAAATATAATACTAATGAGTAATAATGATAAAAAAATTGAAGAAAACAAAAGTTTCCATTTCTCATCAAAAAAAGTGAAGATTAAGCATATGTTTGGTTCGTTATCAACCGTAATCAGCAAGTAGCTACAAAAGCACTTAAACTAATTCATGACTTTTGATCTCAATAATTAATTAACATAAATATTTACATATATGGATAATTTTTCCTACTCCACCATTATCACTGCCTTGTTTTACCACTCTTGTACAAAACCATGCTACACATTGCGAACAACACTTTAACGTAACGTGAAAGCTTGAAATCTTCTCATCAAACGATCTGCATTCTGCTAATCATCATCAAGGTACGTGTTTCTCATCAAATTTTAATTTACATTTCAATAATTCTTTGTTCACGATTCAAATTCTGTTATCAAGTATAGCCTAATTTCTCTAATGTGTTACAAACGTTACGATTTTGCCTAATCTAATGTCACGTTCAATTTTTACTATGATGATCGTAAAATTCAACAAGAATTTTCAATATACGTGGATCATTGAATTCTTGATAGTTTCTTGTTTTTTCAGTGGCAATTTGAACGTGACAGCAGAAACTTATGAAAAAAATGTAGCAAACTTATTTTTAGTTTTAGAGTGGTGCAATGCAACTATTCATGTGTTTCTTTGAGAATATGATTGAACACTCTGGAGCACGGACACGACACGTGTGATTACTTCAATTTGTTCAATTTTTCAAAATTTGTAGCAGTGTCCGACGTCTGTGTCAGTCCTTCATAGATTGAACATTATCGACTGTTACTTTGTTCTGGACTATAAAATAAGTTCAAATAATGGAAAATTTCAGGTCAGGCGTATGCAGGGGAACAATCACAGTCTTCCTTTAACACCGAGGTCGAGATTGGAAAGGCTTTTGAGAGAAAGAGAGCTAAGGAAATCGAGCCGGTATACTCAATCGGCCGAGGACGGAAGAGATGGTGGCAAAGAGGGAGAGCAACTTTACAGTGATTCATTCATAAATGAGAATGATAATGAGGAAGAGGTCGCGGAAACGTTGTTTGCGGATGATAGGCCTCGCAAACAACGTTTGTTGGTGGTAGCTAACAGGTTGCCTGTCTCTGCTGTTAGGGAGGGTGTGGAATCGTATCACCTTGAGATCAGTGTTGGTGGTCTTGTCAGTGCACTTTTAGGCAAGAAAAAAGTTTGTCACCTTGCATCAAATTGGTTTTATTCTTTTTGCTAATTTGTTTTTTATCCATATCATGTCTATTGTATTTAATTCAGGTATGTTATTTATTATCTAATTATCAGTGTCGGCGATCTTATAGATTACGACAGTGTTATTAAATAGCGGTTATATCGATGCTATAACACTATTATTGCGTAGCAGAATTTGAAAAAACCGCTATTTTCCGTGATTTGCGGTTGACAACACTGGATTACAAGAATGATAATTATTATTTTTTGAAACAGCCAATGCTAGTATGTTAATTGTTAATTTGTTAGTATTTGCTGAAGGTGGGAAGCAAACCCGAGACCACTCTCATCACTCCACCCCTTAACTCACCCACTCTAGACACCAAGCCAACCTCATATGCCCTACAAGGATTATAATTATTTATCTTCAGAACTTTCTAATGATACTGATTATTTGGAGAAATAGATAGTATTTTTCTATCTGTAGAGTGAAGTGTTGTATGAATTTTGTTGTTTCTGTTGAAGGTGTAAAGGAGTTTGACACAAGATGGATTGGGTGGGCTGGTTTGAATGTGCCTGATGAAGTTGGGCAGAAAGCTTTGACTAAAGCTTTATCTGACATGGTATTCAATATTGTTTATTTCCTGGTTAACGTTTGTGAAAATTTAGTAATTCAGAAGCATGAAGATTCTTATCATTTGTAGCAGTAATGAAGCTTTTAGTTATGCATTTGTTAACTGCAGCGATGCATCCCAGTGTTTCTTGACGAGGAAGTAGTTAATGAGTACTATAATGGCTATTGCAACAACATCTTGTGGCCACTATTTCATTATCTTGGACTTCCACAAGAGGATAGACTTGCTACAACTCGAAGTTTCCAAACTCAATTTGATGCGTATAAGAAGGCGAACCAAATGTTTGCTGATGTAGTGAATCAGCATTATGAGGATGGAGATGTTGTCTGGTGCCATGATTATCACCTAATGTTTCTTCCAAGATGTTTGAAAGAATACAATGACAAAATGAAAGTTGGATGGTTTCTCCATACACCTTTTCCTTCTTCAGAAATACATAGGACTCTGCCATCAAGATCAGAGCTGTTGAGATCTGTACTTGCCGCTGACCTTGTCGGGTACGTGCTACTTTATATGAAAGAGATATGTTTTCTATGCTATTTGTATAATCAGCTATTGAACAAGTTTCATATTTGATGTTAAGTATAGAATTACATCTACTTGATACATTACTTTGGTAAATAGGCATCAAAAGCATACACTTAGAACAAGTAAATTATGTTCAACAAAGTAAGGTGTTATGGTTTTGATACATACATTTGTCTGGTGAAATTTACTATTATTGCTTTCTGTGTGAACTTCAAAAGTATCAAGTGGTTAGTCTGATGAAATTATTTTTAGGAACTGAAATATTTTGTCTGATGTTATGGTTTTGATACATTCATTTACCTGCTTCCCAGATTCCATACTTACGATTATGCACGGCATTTTGTAAGTGCTTGTACTCGAATTCTTGGGATTGAAGGTACGCCTGAAGGAGTAGAAGATCAAGGGAAGCTAACTCGTGTGGCTGCGGTATATCTGCGCATATTCTCTATCTTTTCTAATTCTGTACTCTTAACAGTGGAGTTAGCTGCATTAAATACCTTCATCAATGAATATGAATTCTCTGATTTCCTTCTCATGATGTCAATGTTTTATTTTTGGGAGTGTGAAACTTCAGTTTCCTATTGGAATTGACTCTGAAAGATTTATTCGAGCCCTTGCACTTCCTGAAGTCCAGACTCACATGAAAGACTTGAAGGAAAGATTTGCAGGCCGAAAGGTATGCCAAAGTCCTAAGCTCAACAGTTTGAGAAATTTGAGACCCTTCCTTGGCTTCTTACTTCTGATCTGCATCTGCATGTTTCTGATGAATGTGCATCATTTGAATTTGAATCACTTCGTTCTTATAATCAAATGGACAGGTAATAATGGGTGTTGATCGTCTTGATATGATAAAAGGAATTCCCCAGAAAATCTTGGCATTCGAGAAGTTCCTTGAGGAGAATTCTCATTGGCGTGATAAAGTTGTCTTGCTGCAAATTGCTGTACCTACTAGGACAGATGTTCCTGAATGTATGTTACTTCTTTAGGAGCATGTTTTTTCCATTGATTTAGGAGCATTGCTAGTGTCAAACTCTCAGTCACACGCCAAAGAACACGCTCTATTTAGTGCCACGTCCCCCTTTTCATTAAACCTATATCAGGCAACCGGCTCTGCAACTAACAACGTGTTTCTTCATGTCCTTCTCTCTCGCCAAGCAAAAACCTTTGTAAGTTGGGACTAGCCACCGGCACCCTCGCCTCCACCCACACTGCCAATCCCGATGCAACCATCCTGGTTCTTATTACTATCACCATTGTTTTTGTTTCTACTCCACCACGTCGGCATTCTAAAACGGATATTATTTCTTCTTTTTTTGGAGAAGAAAAACCGAAACAATGGTTATAGCAGAAGCAGTATCTTTGTGAATGAGAGGGGGGGGGGGGGGGGGCTTTATATTATTAAAACGCACTCAACATTTTTTTTTGAGAGAAGCACACTCAATATTTAGATTGGTCTCGTATTGCAAAAATCAAATTATTAAAAGAAGGGAATTTGTTTTGAAAGAGATACAAGCTTTAATTACGAATTACTGGATCCTATAAAGGGCTGATTTGTCAATGGAGTTATATTTCCAATTTTCCATTACAAGTGGTACTAAGGGAAGAGGTGGAGAAAAAGTGTGCGTTTGTGTTTTTCAGTTTTAGAAAGAAATTGTTAAAATTTCTAAACTGGGAGAGCCGGTTATCTGGTATAGAGTTTTAAAAGTAAGCTGGTGTGGCACTAATAATAGAGTGTGTGTTCTTTAGCGAGTGAATGAGCGTTTGACGCGCACTCCTCTTGATTTAGACTCTTGTATCCTATTTTACTTATTGGCATTGCTTTCATGGCTGAGTCACTTTTTTTTCCATATTAGTTGTGATATTTTTCGCTTAATGTTTTGACAGATCAAAAGCTTACGAGCCAGGTGCATGAAATTGTAGGACGCATCAATGGAAGATTCGGAACACTTACTGCTGTCCCAATACACCATCTGGTTAGTGTTCTAAACATTTAATTATGGTTGTAGGCATAGATTTCTCGCTTGATACTTGACAATCCTGTGCAAGTATAATGATTCAGAGTTAGGATGAACTTTTCTCTAATTTGGAATCTCATTGAAAACACAGAACTTGTCATATTGTTGACCTTCTAGGAATATGTGACAAATGCAGTGAAATCATAGATTTATTTCAGATAATGCTGAAAACCTTTGATACTGTTACTTAGCTGATAATGTGATGATTTCTGAACCATCTTTTTTTATGGTTGCAGGACCGATCACTTGACTTTCATGCATTATGTGCACTCTATGCTGTTACTGGTACTAATTTTTCTAATGTATTATATAAGATATAGTTCATGTTGTCCTTCTAGTTAATAATAATATTTTTATATCCTAGCAGTGTGATATTGATCTGATGACTGATTAAAGGCCATATCTATAAACTGTAGGACATTCTTTTATGTTTTATTTGAAAATTTCATAATCTTTCCAAACTTTCCACTTGTTTAGATGTAGCACTTGTAACATCATTAAGGGATGGAATGAATCTTGTCAGCTATGAATTTGTTGCGTGTCAAGCTTCCAAGAAGGGGGTTCTCATTTTAAGTGAGGTAATTGGCTTTCTTTTATGTATCTTTTTAACAGGATCAGATTGTCGAAAAAATCTGTTATCGATTCATGATTCATGTCTGCGTAATAATATTGTTTTAAAAAAGATAACTAAATTTTGATATCTCCAATTATATTATTATAAAAATTACTTGGTGGTTGAGATTCAAAAATATTGAACTATTTAAATGTCATCAGTTTGCAGGTGCAGCACAGTCTCTTGGTGCTGGTGCTATCTTGGTAAATCCATGGAATATCACAGAGGTTGCTGCTTCTATTGGTTATGCTTTGGACATGCCAGCTGATGAAAGGGAAAAACGGCATCAGTTTAATTTCAAGCATGTGACAACTCACACATCACAAGAATGGGCTGCAACTTTTGTTAGGTTTTAATCCTGCAACTATGCTTGCCTTTAGTTTTTCTTGAATAAGTTTTGTTCCTTGCCTTTTTTCCCTTGTAAACCCACAGTGATGTGAAACAGTTTTAAATGACTTTTAGACTGCTGAAAACCGACTTTCAATTACATTGTTTTTTAAGTACATTGTTTTGACAAGGAGTGTGACCTGCTATAGCTAACATGACATTACAGTGGAAGCCGAGGAAATTATTTTATGAGATGCATAAGAAATATCATTCGATATGTTTAACGTAAAAATAGATAGAACAAAAGTTTTAGCAGTTTCTTTCTTTTATTTTTTTCAATATTTCAATTTGAGATGAGTAGTTAGTTAACGATATAGTTGAGCACATAGTGTCAATGTAATGATGGATATTATGTCTTTGAGAACTGAAATAACTATTATAAACACACTGATAATCTGTTTATACAGTGAACTGAATGATACCATTGTTGAAGCTCAGCTTAGGACAAGACAAGTTCCTCCATTACTTCCCAATAAAGTGGCAGTTGATTGTTACTCAAAATCCAATAACCGATTAATCATACTGGTAAGCTCTAAGAATAGATCACCAAACACTTAACTATGGTATGTCAGTAATAAATTATCCAGCCTATTTTGTGTACAATGATGTGGTAAATTATTCTTCTTGGGAAGATGATTGTTTAAAGAAAAAGAGATGATGTTTTTTGAAGTGGACTTAATTTTCATAATGATGATGACTTGTTTCACTCTCTTGGTGTTGTTATAGTTCCTTTTCACTAGCATTATACCATTTTGCCGCTACTTTGGACTGCAGGGTTTCAATGCCACTCTGACTGAACCAGTGGATCCTTTTGGAAGGGGTGGTCAGATTAAAGAACTAGAACTAAAAGTGCACCCAGATATGAAGGAACCTTTAAAGAAGTTATCTGATGACCCAAAGACAACAGTGGTTGTTCTGAGTGGGAGTGGTAGAGCTGTCCTAGACAAAGTATTCTATAGAAAAGTTTATTTGTTTTTCAATGTTCAGCAACATTTGCTTTTGTAATAAATAACAACTATTTTATGCAGAACTTTGGTGAATACAATATGTGGTTGGCAGCAGAAAATGGGATGTTTTTGCGACTTACTTCAAGTGAATGGATGACAACCATGCCTGAAAATTTAAACATGGATTGGGTTGATAGCGTAAAGGTAGTTTGGCTACACGAACACAACTGTTTCTCATATTAAATTTCTTGGATTACAAGTCTGAACTGTTCATATTTCTATGAAACTTCAGCATGTTTTTGAGTATTTTACTGAAAGAACCCCACGGTCTCATTTTGAGCTGCGCGAGACCTCAGTAATATGGAATTATAAATATGCAGGTATGTGACAATATATTCTGAGACGATATTCCCCTTTCCTTTAAAACTTACTCATTTTCTTCTAGTAAGAGCTTTGTGCTAATACATGTCATCAAAAGTTGAGTCTTTTTTATGGTTAGTTGCCAACTTATTTAGACTAAATAAAAATATTAGATGTTGAGTTTGGAAGGCTTCAAGCAAGAGACCTTCTTCAGCATCTTTGGACAGGGCCAATATCAAATGCATCTCTTGATGTTGTCCAAGGTGGTCGGTCTGTCGAGGTCCGTGCAGTTGGTGTGTCAAAGGTATACAAAATTCCAGTTGGCTAGCACACATTCTCCATTAGGCTTTTTTATTCGGAAAATTTTCTTCTATATACTATATGACCAGACACTCGTTTTTTGGCGTTCGTACTATGTATTTTGATGTAGGGAGCAGCTATTGATCGTATCCTGGGAGAGATAGTTCATAGCAAAGGCATGAAGGAACCAATTGATTACGTCCTATGCATTGGCCACTTTCTAGCAAAGGTTTTGATTTGTTTGTTTGATTTGATTTTATATTCTTTGTTGTGGCTTTGTGTTGTCAGAAAACTTATTAATAAAGGGGCAATCTAGTGCTATAAGGGTCTATTATAGGCAATTTTACCTTGTATTTGCAAGGGTTTAATTCCATAACTTGAACTTGTTACCTCCTAATCACACAACATCTACTACTATATCTGTTAAATATTGGCTGTACACATTAAAGTGTTGTTCTTTAATAGTAATATTAGCTTTGATCAAAATCAGAACAAAATGACATGTGATAGCTAAGCCTTTGCATAGCCTTTTATAATTATTATGGCAAACTGTTTCAGGATGAAGATGTCTATAAATTTTTTGAGCCAGAGCTCCCCTCTGAGGTATCTCCAATGGCAAAAGCTATGCGATCCAATTCTTGCAGGCCATCATCTCTGCCAAGATTTCCATCCGGCAAAAGTGGTCCAAAAGCATCCCAGTATAAGAAGCAACGTTCACTGTCAAATATAGAAAGGAGAGAGGTCGACCGTGCAAGTGGTGATCCTTGGAGACCAACAGGTCGTGATAGAACATCACTACATGAAGGTTCTTCTGTTCTTGATCTTAAAGGTGACAATTACTTCTCCTGTTCTGTTGCACGAAAGAGATCAAGTGCCCGCTACCTTCTAAAAACTTCACAAGATATTGTCAATCTCTTAAGTGACCTGGCGGATCGTTCTTCATCACCATCAACTTGACTGATACACCCTCCTTCAATATATGTGAACGTCAAAATATTTTGGAAGGTCTTATGTTGTCTAATTGACTTGTTTTCTCAATGATTGGTTTATTGAATACTGATAAAAGTGCACACTGGTACATTTTTGTTTTTTAAAATGGCGAATGTTAATATGTTAGCTGTTATGTTAGTATTTTTCTCCTTTGCCAGGATTCAAACCATGAACTTTTTGCCCGTCAACTCCTTTAATCCCTTAGCACACTTGTACCTGCTGATGTACCATTTAGTTCCGAAACGCACTAGTTATCCCATTGGCAGGCTTAACCTTACTAATATTGGTTCCAGTATGCACTGTCTTGACAGTTGCAAGATCTAATGATGGTGATGAGCAAACATTTGGAGAAACCTCTCTTAAAACTAGCTGTCAAAAGAGAAAACCCAAACCATTAATACTCCATTGATCGGCATTCTTTTAAATGTATCCCCGTGAATGGAATGAATCCCTACTTGACGCTTTTAAAATCCCATGGGGCATGTATACACAAAAAACAAGTTCTGCATGCAAAATCTATTTCCGCACTGTTTATGAATTGCAAAGCCACGCCAATGAGTTATAGCTTCTTGATTGGTTTAAGGCGCATGATCATCAATGACATTTAACCTGCTATCTCAACCTTCCTCCCTATCAAAAGGAGGAAAGGTACTAATGAATCTGAAGGTAAATACCATGTTGCATAATTTGTAAATGACAAAAAAACTAGCTGAACACCAAAAATGAAACTGAGAAAATTAATATTTCTATTTTTTCAATTAGCATCAATACTGAAAAATACTAAGCATGGTGACATACAACATGATATACAACTAATACCAAAAATGACAGCCTGACCAAAGCATCCACTGTTTAATAATGAAATTCAACCAAGTTTGCCGCAGGTGCGGTATTACATGAAGATCACATCAAGACAACAAATTCCCAAATCCCAAGTAAATTAGTGGTTGGATTAAGAATACAGTTTACAGCTTCCAAATAAGAATTAACTCAGTACAGGTCCTGGCTAGGGCACAATGGCATCCGAAGGAAGATGTAAACCTGAATCAAATCTGGAAAGTTCTTCTTAAACAATTTGAACTAATTCCCATGAGCTATTCATCTAGTCTTTGTTTTGGTACATATGCAAATTGGTTCAAGTCCACAGCTTTTGGCCTGTGATAAACAGGTATATCAATGGTCATAAATCGTGCTATTTGTTATGAAACTCCTATGGAAAATGAATATCAGGATTATGTCAGAAATACATTACCTAGTATTGCGAGTGTTGCGAATATCAGGAGCTACTCTTCTAGTCTTTGTTGGTTTTGGCACGTATGCATATTGGCTCAAGTCCACAGCTGCAGGCCTATGATTTGTTGGTTTTGGCACGTATGCATATTGGCTCAAGTCCACAGCTGCAGGCCTATGATAAGCATGTGTTTATACGGTCACAAATCATGATATTGATATGAACTCCAAGGTACAACCAATCCAGCATCCCGGCAGAAAATACATTACCTCTTATTATGAGTGTTGCGAACATCTTTCAGAGGAGCACGAAGACCGCTGACACGAGAGCCGGAGGTATATTTAAAAGCCGATATTACAGAGGCAAATCTTTCCAAAGACTTCTCAGATATTTGTGAATAATGGCCTAAATGGGAAATGTTTGTTCCAAATTTTTCTTCTTCAGCACTATTCTCTTTGAATGGCCCGCCAACATTGTGATCAGAGCAACCTAAATTTAAGAAATATCAGAATTCAGAGATGCTTCCTTTCATGATCATAACTATATTTATCTATTTAAATATGACTCATTCCTCCCTCCACTATAGCATTTTGTCACCTGGTTTGTTTAAGACATTGCCATATCACGCATAAAAGTACCGAACTTTGTGGTTTGCTAAATGCAGGAAAAGTTATCATTAATATGCCAAAAGGTTTATAATATACAAAATAACTGTCCAATGATAGTAATGTTCATATTAAAGTAACTTCATTTTCTTGCAAATTAAATAAAACAGGCTTTGTGTGTTTCCTCAACCGCAAAAGATACAAATAATGCAGTATTCAATCTTTTTTTTGAAACGAGTATTCAATCTGACTTTGCATTATCAGTAAAAGTCCAATTGCCATTAAAGAAGAATCTGAAAGTGAAATTTAAAATTGAAGTAGTCAATCAATATACAAGAAAAGCTTGTGTTGAAGTTGTAAAATCTCTGTCATAAAAGATGATGATGCAATAACAACAATAGCAGCCACCACATAGAACAACAAATAAAATGACAACAAAAGCAAAGATCATAATAGCTGGAATAGCAAGATAATCAATATTGGCTATTTATGTGAAGGTGAAAAACCATATGATCTAAGCTAACAAATAAGTTTCACTTAGGGTGAAACCTACTAATATCGCTTGCAAAGTTTCTATTCTAATAAATATATACCATTATCATGAGTAGATGAAGTAGGATTCATTTTCCTGGCCTGCAAATTTTCCTGCAGAAATTCAAACTATCACTACTTGAATATAATAGGAGGAAGTGTTAAAAAAACAAAAAGGTTCAAAGCAATAAAAAAATCTTACACTTTGAATAGTGTCATTAGGGGAGACCTTCCTTTTCGGGTCTTTATTCATCAAATGGTTGTTACATAAATCACCGCCTGATATGCCATTTTTTCTCTCATCAATGACGATGCAAGAGGACAGCTGCTCTTGTTTCTCGTCACAAGCATTCTTTTCTACTTGTTTCGGCTGAAAATAACGACTCCTTACAATTACCTTTCTTTTTGTCTCCTTGGTTTTCTCTTCGGCTTTGTCTTCGACATTTGTGAGCTCAAGCTCCTTGTGCAACCCCAAACAAGGTTTATGAATTGGCTGCCTCGGCTGTCTCAATATTGTATGATCAGGACTTCCTTTCTTTTCTCCTGCCATAGATACTCAATTCACATAGACAGCGAAATGAATATCAGCCAACACATGCAAAGGAATAATGGAGTATATAGTTTTCCGCCCGAAGCAACTCATTGGCAGACTGGCTTATATTCTTACCATGATTTGGTGATTCCGTATGCTCCAAAGTTTTGGTGGGAAAACTGTTTTCAATCTAATGAAAGAAGGACATAGTATGTTAGAAAATAACTAAGAGTTTAACTAGCAACAATGAACAGCATTTTCACTATTAAAGTTCTCTAGTTCAGGCAACTTACATAGCTATTAGGAGGAAGGCTGCTGTCACAATTCTCAGTGTCAACTGTGGATGCACCAGAGTTCACTGTTTCTCTAGCAGCAGCTTCTAATGTCTGATGTTCTAGGGAATTGAAAGAAGAGGAAATCAGTGTACTTTGATTAGCAGTGGTAGGTGACGTCCGAGGCGCTTTGAATTCCCTTTTTGCTTCAAGAGATGCAAAACCTTTCGTGGCTAAGGAAAATTTACTTTAATGAATAGAAAAGGAAAATTTACTTTAAGGAATGGAAAAAGGAAGCTTCCTAAAAGCAGCAGTATGTTATATGAAGAAACTATCAAGATTCAGTGCATGTGCCTTCATACATTGTTTTATCTTAAATAAGTTATTGCCTTTTCTTGACCTACTTGGATGCTATACAATCTAGAATCTAAATTTTTAGAAAATGGTAGCTAATGCATCAACAGCGTCAGGAAGTATTCATGTGAACCATGGAATTCAACCCCACATTCCTCCCTTTTAAACATGCTAAACTGATAAAATTCAATAAAAGTATAATGCTTCAGAGGATACAAAAATACTTGGTCAAGAGATTCTTCTGCACAGGCAGATCAATCCTTTTCTTCACCCTTTCAGAATTAAGTGTTTTGAACTGACTAGTTCCTGCAATTTCTAATCTGGCGGCAAATTTGTCTCCCTGCCATTTCAAAAGAAATAGACATCAATAGAGAATACCTTTAAACAAGTAGGCTGTAAAAAATTGAAGAACATACATCTGTGTTTATTGCTTAACTTGTGATAAAGTGTAGTACTGTGTGTATGACAGAGGGAATGGTTAGAAGGGATGGAGTATGAAATGAGGTGAGGTGGTTATAAAGGTGTGAGGGCGACATAGGAGGGTTTGGAAGATTTTGGGGGAAAGAGGTTTAGACAAAGCTTGGCAGGTTGGAGGAAGAGTTATCTATTTAAACCGTTGTCTCACTAAAAGCATGTATTCAAATTCCCAAGAAAACCTTGTATAGGACATTATACGAATGAAAACATCATCCAAGTTATATGCAAAAATCGCACACTCATTTACACCCATGCAAAAAGGGAATTCAACAGTTATAGATTTTTCTTTTAAATTGTTGTCAATCACATTTATACCATCATCAAAATCCGCTTTCTTTTGAAGTCATTTGAATTGACCATCATAATCCAAAACTGAACAAATAAAACAAGTCAAATTATTTCGACCAAAAATAAAGAAATTTATATATTGATTCAATTAAGCACGCGACACAAGCAAAATATCCATCAAGAAAAGTAACAATTTGAAGGTTTACCTCAAATGGCATTTTGGTAATTGGATCAAGATCTCCTTCTGCTATTCCTTGTCCTATATCTTTTGGCAATGGTGTGCATCAGGTTAAGGTATTATTTTGAGTAAGATCTCAGATAATTAACAAATTTATATCAAATATTCAATAAAAAATGGTAACAAAATCTTTAAAGGATATGGGCCTAAAAAGTCTAACTCGTCGCCAATATCCTCAGGTATATTAGCCAAATGGACAATATTTTCACTAACTGGATCATAAACTCGTTGATATTGGAAAGTAAGAATAGCCTTCCTGAACGACTCTTCGTAAAAGGGAGGTACAGAAACACCATTGTATTTCAAGTGCTTAATAACCTGTACATTACAATTGGCATCAGAATTACATCAAATTTCATATATATAAAGTACCTGAAAGATGTTTGTGTGTGTGTGTGTGTTTATATGTACAGATATGTTCATGTTTTTTTGGTCTTGAATAATCATGCATGTCAACTCTATCCGCCATTCTTACCTTGTCATAGCTTTTAAATCTTTTAATGCTTGCATGAGCCTTTTTGAGACCCATACCTGGCAAGGACTGAAGGTAGTCGCAGCCACTTAGAATACACATTTCAAGAAGCATTTGTCTGTTGAACCCTTCAAAATTAAGCTCCTTATTCTTTTGCAGCATGGAATACTGAAACTGAACACCTTGACCAAACTTGTCCATTTTAAAGATAATCTAAATTTGAATGGAAAAAAACAAATCAGTCAAAAGTCAGCGAGTCTATCAAATTAAGCAATAATGTAAACTACAATACAGATGATACAAGACATTTGCATGTTAATTTAAGCTTAGTCAAAACTCAAAACTCACTCTTGGACAACCAAATGGTATAAGATCAGAGTCTTCGGTTATAACTGCATCAACCTGTTTGCTAATTGCCAAAAATGTCATCTGGGCATCTGCCTCATATGGGGCAACAACATACTGCACATTCTCTTGCTTCAATACCTTCCGAAAAAACAAGGTTTCAACATTTAGGAGAGAGCATAATTATTAATTACATTTATATAACATATTCAAATGAAATACAATTATACAAAATTACAAACATGTGTGAATGTGTTTATAACAGGCTATAATGATCATCAACAATCAGACCAACTCTGATAAATCAAATCCATTTCTACCTGAATAAGTTCTCGCGCAATCTGAGGCGAAATATCAACAGCTTTCTGATAGCACTCGTAAGCAGCAGTAGAATTTCCATATGATTCATGTTCAACCGCACGTTCCAAATTTTCTTTTCTAGACCTACACACATAGCAAAGAAAATACTTGTTTCATAAGCAAAAATACAACAACTATAAGAATGATGATAATATAAGATTTCAAAACAAGCTAATAAACCAGAGATCATATAAGAGTATGTACCGGGCACGCTTGTTCTCTTGATCACCCTTCATTGGTAAAAGCCCACCATCAAATACAAGAATAGGCTTAACACCATAATGTCTCAGCAAATTCACTCTATGCATACAATACTCAATGTGCCTGTAACGCAATATACAAAGTTAACCCCTTTTCTGACCCAATTGAACCCATAAATAAAAATCAAATTTTTACTGCTGATTTAGAGTTAAATAACAAATTAAAGAAATACCCAACAAAATAATCATAAAGGGTACACTAAAAACAAGCCAGTTGAAGAAAGATGAAAGAGAGGAAGTGAGGAAAAGAGGGTAACCTAGAAGTGGGTATGCCTTTGCAGAGGTCGGTGCTGCAAGAAAGGGCACCTTTGTGAAGCCAAGAATAAGTGTCGATGGCAACAGAACAGCCGTGAAGGTCTTTGATGTGAATTGGAATCATAATTGATTTGAGTAGCGGTAACAGACCATGGATTCCCATTTCACTTCTTCGCAGTTTTCAGCAGATACACACACACTGTACTCTGTTAATCTTCTACTTCATGGTACGCGACTCTTCGCTTTCTATAGAGTTGAAGAGAGAGACGCGCGCACGAAAATGTCTGGCGGGAAAGTTTTCATTATTGGGATTTGATCCTCCCTCCACTCACATATAGTCGCTTCTCTCTCTTTCCTTTTTTGTTTTTTTTTAAAACAAAATTAGAAAAATACAATGAAAACATTTTTTCTGCTCTTAATTGAAATTTTACCTTGTTCAGATTTTATAGTCTAGAACCTATTTGTTGTTTTTAAAATTTTATAATCCAAACTAATCAAATACAAAAAAAAAAAAAAATTATGGTCCACTTTATAATGACAGTTTTTGTGGTCTACGACGCACATAAATTGATGTTTTTGTTCATTTGCAAACATCACCACAAAATCATGAACATTTATCCCGTAGTTATAGTCATCAAGGTTGTAGTTTACTATGACGGGAGAAACCTAACATGATTAAGGTCCACATTATTTGGCGTGAATGATCATCTGGACCAAATGAACGACTGACTCAACCTAGAGACACAAGTTGGGTAGATAGCGTTGAGGATCATCGTTTGTTGATCAACTCATATGAAAGCATCTGGTTCACCCAGACGAAGCTTTGGAACAACGACAATGTGAGAACCATGTGCTGGATGGTTTGTGTCATATTTTATACGGTTGAATGACAAGTACTTTCCCAAAAAAATATGATTTTTTTTTATTTTTCCGGTATTGAAAAAATCTGGAAATATGAATTTTTCGAAATTTATTAATTTTTTCCAGAATGTTTTCATTTTTTTAATTTTTTCAGATTTTACTTTTTATTTTTAAAATTTTCCAGATTTTTGTTTTCTTTTTAAATTTTTTCGGTATTTTTTTATTTGTTAAGAATTTTTTTTGTTTTTTTATTTTTTTTAAAAAAAAAATAAATATTTTTTTAATTAAAAAAAATCAGAAATGCCACGTGTCTCTATAAAAAAATAAAAAAAAAACTATACAATCAGCGTGCCACGTCATCATAAAAGGGTGACGTGGCGCGCCATGTCAGCACCTGGAGTGTGTCAGATGGGATCAGGGGTGTTTCCGAAAGAATATTCATATTTCAGGGTTGAAATCGAAAGAATCTTTTTTACAGGGGGGAAAACCAGAACTCGCCCATATTACAGGAGGTAAAAACGTATTAACCCTATAATCTATCACGGGATGAGCTGTAAAAAACTTCAAAAATTTGACCCTGTCTTTTTTAGCTAAAGGCCCGTTTGTTACGGATTAAAATAAAAGTGATTTTGACATAAAATAATTTAGAGATTATATTTTATAGATTTTATGAAAAATCAGAATCTATTTTGTGTTTGTTTACCGTAGGAAAAATCACTTTTTTTAAGCAAATAATCTAGTTTGTTTTGATACAGCTATATAAAAGCGATTTTTTGTTACAAAATTAGTTCAATCTTTAGATCCATATTTTCTCTCTCCTCTAAAAAAAATCTATTTTTTGAGAAGCTGCTCTCAACAGCTTCTCATTTGAAGCTGTTTTTAGATTTTTTTTAGATTCTGATTTTTTTTAAATCTGTAACAAACGGATGCAATATTCGTAAAAGTGATTATTTTCTTAAAAAAAGTGATTTTTTTCCTAAAAAAAGCTATAACAAACGGGCTCTAACTCATTGAGTTTGTATTTTACATGGACTGCCCTGAGTTATTTCCATAGGCTTTTGGACCATCCGTTTAAAAATATACAAAAATAATTATTTGTTTAGAGAGAGAGATTGTCCACCCTTCCAGGGCGAGATAACATATGTGTGTAGGGACAACAAAATGGATGTGCATTTAATGCATGTTTTTATTTTTATTTTTATAAAAGAACAATGTTGTTGTTGTTTTTTTTTTTTTAAAGGAAGAACAATGTTGTTATTTTTAAAAATCCGACATCAACTAATTTGTGGTAAAAACATACTTATGAGGCATATCGACAGCATCAACATAATTAACAAACTCACATCATAATTAATAAATAGATATAAAAATAAAAGAACTCCGCTAACATAAATTGATCTCAAAATAAAACAAATCCGTCAACATAAACCAAACCTCGGAATAAACCCAAAAACTAAAATAGACTAAAAAAACATAAAATAAGTCTCACAACATAAACCCAACACATATTTTCTAGTAAGTTTTTATTTTACGGTAATATTTTTTTTTTTGAAATATACGGTAATATTTTCTAGTAAGTTAATCAATTCTAAATCTACCTAAAAATTGCATTTTATTGGTTTGAACTATGATGAGTTATTGGACCGATTCACTTTAAATTTTGTCTATTGTATGTACAGAACGAAGAAAAATAGCAAGCTGGTTTTGTCAAAAAAATTAAAAAAAATAGCAAGTTGGAGTCAACCATGGTTAAAAAAGACAAACGCAATATTTTTAAAAGTGTTTTTTAAAGACAATAATTCTTTTAAAAAGATTATAACATTTAGATTCTAAATTTGTTTAAGGATTATATTAGATATTTTTAAAATTTTAGCTGTCATTCCTTTAAAAAAAATTGCCATTAGATCAAATTTTAAATTCAAACTGAATCCAACAACTCAATTTTTTTTTGGTAGTGATCCAACAATTGAATTAAATACAAATAAAACTCTTTCAAAAAAAATTAAATACAAGTAAAAGAAATAATATGTAGAAAGAAAAGTAATAAAAATAATTAAATAAAGATAAAATTGCAAATAAAAAAGTTTAATTGATAAAAGAAAATACACAAAATTATATTTTCTCCTTAATTGATTTTTTGTTTTATAGCAATCGGAAAGATGGAAGACAAATCTAAAGTACAAATGGTTTTGGTTGGATTAGAAGTTAGAAGAAACTCGTAGTAGGGATGGCAATGTCTGTGATTCTTCCGATCATACTTGTTTAACTCCAACCCTAATATTCGCTTCCCGATTCAGATTTAATTAACCAATCAAACCCCACCTTCTTCTCATCTTTTCAATTCAATTATACATTCAGTTTAGACTAAAGTCTCAAAATTAATCCATAGACCAATTAGGTTTTACCCAAGACTCTGTTAACTGCTTATACCAAACTCATTCGACGGAAAATCATGCCGCGTAAAGTAAACTATGGAATCGATTACTACGACGATGACTATGAGGATTATGATGACTATGATTATGAAGTTGAATCTGAAAATTATGGTCACTTTCTTTTTCTTAGTTTTTAATTACTACTCGTTTTTACTTAGCTTTTTACAATTCTCATAGCATAGCATTTTTGTTGTTTGTGTTATTAAATAAGCAGGAGTAGAACAACCTGATACAAAGAAAGAGACCATTAAGCCACCTGGAGTTTGGAGTTGCTCTATTTGCACCTATGACAATGACGAGAGCATGACTTGCTGTGATATTTGTGGCGTTCTACGTCACCCCTTGGTTATCAATGGAACCACCTCCAACATCAACAAAACAGGTAAATCCATTTATTCATTAATAGTTGTAATTTAGTTTAGTACTAGGTCTAAGGAGGGAATGAAGTAATCAAATACTGTTTGTTTGAACTTCCTGTTGCTCTTATGGAGAAACTGTCCGAGTTCTATGTCCATGTGGCCGGGGTGCATGGTGGAATGTTCACCCGTTAAAGTTGTTATTGAACGAATCCATCCTGCCAGTTTGTAGTTGAAGTTCTTGTCGTGGTACATAACGTACTTGTGGAGTTTCTCGAGGTGGGGGCCCAAATATGGGAAGTAGAGGAACTTTGCAGTGGAGCAGAATTCGGTAGGCGCATGTAGAGTGATCGCTGGCGCTGCTGTGTCCATTACACATAATGTTGATGTTTTCTCCAGCAAGAACAATGGCTTTAGACATCCGTTGCAGATCTCTTTTTCTCAATACCAAATCACAAATGCCTTCGGTGAATGGTTTACAAACCGTCAAATTAGTAAATTGTGTTATTAATTATTCTATTGAAATCCTCTAATTACAGGGAACTGTAAAAAGCAACGGAAGAGGGCTTTGTAGAGTTTTTAAAAATTCCCAAACCCTTCTCCTGTTTTTTAAAAACTCCCAAACTAGTGGAGAGCCTGCTTATCATAACCCTCTGCCCTCGAAAACCCTTCCGAGACAAAGCTTTATTGTCTTAGGTAAGGAGTAAAGATGCCTCATTGATTGGCTTGTTTGATATGGAATATCAAACTCTTTGATCATGCTATTATTTCTGATATGGGAAGATGGGATTTGGAATCTCTTGAAATTTGAAGTTTCTAAACTCAATCAACTCCATTACTATGAAAAACAAGTTATTAATGTGTAAAATGATATAAAATTCGTGGGATTCGTTACTTTCCATGTCACATCTTTTAGAAGGTATTGCAGTGGTTGCTATTGAATTCTGATATTTTTTCCCTTCGCGACAAATGCTTCCATCGAATAAAGTTGTAGTTTCAGACTTTCAGTGTAAATAGTTGACTATCATGATTCATGACTCTACAGCTCAGTGCTGGTCACTATGACGCTACTGCCTTAGTTGAGTGTGCTATTATCATGATCCTGTATCCCAACTTCATGGTGCACCCTTAAGTGGATCTGAGTGACAATTTCGTTTATAGGGCTATTAGAGAAAGGCAAGCCAAACCAAACTGTACCTCATAGGTTTTTCTGCAAGAGCAGAAGGATGACCGATGAATTAAAATAACCAAGCAAAATTGATAATTAACTGGTCTTGGATTTCGTGATAGTCGTTGTCCTGGTTTTGACAACTTAAAGGGAATTTGACTATAGGCAAATTTCAAAAGAATAGCTGAGATCTTAAACTTCGGCTCTCTGTATATCCCACATTGTATAGTGCTAGGTTTACAACAATGGACATGATATGCCTATAACCCGCTGAAAAATCTCTTTGATGCAGTTGAAGATACAAACAAAACTCCTGGAGCATCCAAGTTGGCCCAGTCTCTTTTTCAATCATTGCCACAACAGAGTCCCAAAGAGGTTGTGATATTTCCAATGCAAGACGTTGGTTTTTGGACAGATGGCAGTAACATCTACAAGCTTGAGAATGTCCAAGGAGAATTTCATGAAATTCATAAGGCTTTTAATGCTCAAAGCCATCCCTCTTTAAATATAGGTCTTCACAAGTTTTAAAATACATTTGTAGAATTAGTGTAGTTTCTACGATATTTGACTTTTATGCAATACTTCCTCCATCTCATATTAAATGTCTTTTAAGGTTATAAAGCGTACTAATTTCCATGATAAAACCAGCTTCATTGACTAAAATATCCTTATTAATAAAATAGTTAGGTGGACTGTGATAGAATAAATAAGGGTAGTATTAGTAGAAATAGGTAAGTAATGCTTCGTTTGTATTCTAAAATGATAAACAATATGAAACAAGCAAATATTCCAAGCATTACACTTAATATGAGACGGAAGGAGTACTAATTAGAATAAAAGATCTTATTAGGTGAAGTTTTGAGTTTGTTTTAATGATGTGCTATGTTTTAGTTTTTGGAACTCCTTGTACATGAGAGCAAACCTTACATAACCATTTATTTTTAAACAATAGTGATCAAATCTTTTTTATTGGAGTGGACAGATCCTTTCAAGTTTGACGTTCCATCCCCAGATGATGTGGTTCATACTGGCCTACATTCTTCAAAATTGGGTTTGAAAGGTAGCCCTCCCTCAACCTATCTGTCTTCAGGCTGTAACTTTGACACCCTAGCTTTAACCAAAAAAAAAAGTAGATTTTCCCCCATATTTAGTTTTTTCATGTTTTAGTTCCTTTTGGATAAATATTGATGTATCTTATTTCACTATGCTTTCAGACAAAGTTAAAAACTCTAAAGATTCTCGGCTTTCATCAAGCAGCAGAGAGAAGAATGAACTAGAATCCAATACTGAAAGTGCAGACAACTTATCGTCTTTAATGCAAAAGAACAAGCTTTCCAAAAATGTAGAAATTGATCTCGAAACAATTGGTAAAACTTCAAACAGCTTATCAGCATCTTTGCCAAAGGACAAAGGAAACTATGCGAATAAAATAAATTCTTCAAAAATTGGTACAAATGGCATTCAATCAAGCAAAGAAAAGTCCGGTAGTTTGTCTGCACTACCAAAAGTTGAAGAGAGTGATAAACTTAGTTTGTCTTCTAACAAAGACGGAAAGTCTGAAAGTGCTTCCAGCAGTTTTAACCACACAGTTCCTGATGCAAGATCTCAAAGTTCTGATAATACTAATGCTAAGGGACCTCATCAACAAGTTTCTTACCAGCCAGAAAAGTGGATGCTTCCTCAACAATCTGAAGATACGTTGACTCAGTTGAATCTTGCAATTGTACGCAAATGACCTATTCTTTCATATATCCCAGGACTATATTTCAAGGAAGAAATGTCTCACAGTGCTTAATCTGTTAATTGTAGGTTGGTCATGTTGATTCTGGAAAATCAACACTATCTGGTAGGTTATTACACCTATTGGGACGAATTTCCAAGAAAGAAATGCACAAAAGTGAAAAGGAGGCCAAGTTACAGGTAATTTCACCGTGGAGTCATTTTTATTTTTTGGTGCTTGATGCTTATGAATTCATGTGTCTATTTCTGCTTCCTCGTCTCTTTTAATCAGGGCAAAGGATCCTTTGCTTATGCTTGGGCACTTGATGAAAGTTCCGAAGAAAGGGAAAGGGGAATAACCATGACAGTGGCTGTGGCATATTTTGACACTAAGAAATATCACGTTGTTGTGCTTGACTCTCCTGGTCATAAAGATTTTATCCCAAACATGATTTCTGGAGCTACACAAGCTGATGCTGCAGTTCTTGTTATAGATGCCTCACTTGGTGCATTTGAAGCTGGTATGGATGGCGGCAAAGGACAAACAAGAGAGCATGCACAACTTATTAGAAGTTTCGGTGTAGACCATGTTATAGTTGCAGTAAATAAGATGGATGCTGTGTCATACTCCAAAGACCGATTTGATTTTATAAGACATCAGCTGGGAATGTTTCTCCGCTCATGTGGGTTCAAAGATTCTTCTCTCTCATGGATTCCCTTGAGTGCCATGGAAAATCAAAATTTGGTAGCATCCCCTTCTGATGCTCATTTCAAAAACTGGTATGTCACTGATTACTCTAGATGTGATCTTAACTTCCCTTGGTGGGCATTAGACTATAATTTTTTAAAAATGTTTTTGAATTGTTGGCTATTGCATATAACCAAGACATTTGTTGAGTTTTTCAATCATGCTTTTGTTTATTAGGTTTTTAGTCCTATAGGGTTAATTAAGTTTTTGGCTATTGCATAAGACCATTTACTTAATTAACCCTACTTAATTAACCCTATAGGGTTAATTAAGTTTTTAATCCCTATAAATATTCACAGTTTTGTTTTTAGTCCCTACAAAATAAAACCCTATAGGGTTAATATATTATGATTTAGACTAAAATTCTATAATTTGTGTTTACAATTTTTTTTTTTTTTTTGTAAATTGTGATTATTATAGTTATAAATTATTGAAGAATGATCAATGTCTCTTTCTTTACAAGTATTCTATATTTGTGTGTGTGTGTGTATTTTAATTTTGTTAACGTATCTTAGGCCATATCGTATTCTGAGTTAAAAAAATCCGTATCCTCGTATCTGTATCATATTATACCCATAGCCGTACTATGTATCCGGGCTTCATAGATGGTGACATAAAAGTAGTTTGACAACTCTCGAAGCTAGTATAGAACTTCTTCTAAACAACTCATAAATTCATATTATTTTGTAATTAGATTTAACTCAAACTTAGCATGCTAATGGACTTACCCCAATAATCATTCTAAATCTAATGGTAAAATTGGATAGTTTGACAACTCTCAAAAACTTACTCAGAACTATTTTAAATAAACTATTCATATAAGTTCAGATTATTATGTAGTTAGTTTTAACTTAATCTTAATTTAGTGGAACCCAACTTAAATGGTTTCCCAAGGAGCCGGTTTATCTCTAAATTGGCTGCCACAAGTAGCATATGCAGCCATTTTGTTAATTGTGTTAGTTCCAGAAAGACTGGCTTCACACATTTTCTTGCATATATAATTTATTTTGCTTTACTTTAATATCTCACCTTGGTAGAAATAGCTATGTGCGTACCTTGTAATGAATTTGTAAATCCCACCTCAGAAAGGCTGAACTTCCTCTATTTCTGAAGCATAAAACAGCTATGTAGAAAGTTTAACGGTCTCACAGAAGGCATCTTATTTTCTGTAAACCCTATTTGATCCGTTTAGCTTAGTCGCCTAGTGCTTGCCTGTTGTTGCTGCTTTGAAATCCCAATTGAGAAAATAGATTTTGGCCATATTGATTTATTAGTATGTTTTCCTTCTCACCTTGATTTATGGTTCTCATATTTTAATTGCAAAAAAGTCCAATTTATACCCTCCAACTGAACCTACTTTGGTCCTAAAACCTAACTTAATATGTGCAGCGCGAGTCCTAATCTTTCTGACATGCAGTACATATTTGTCCATCTGTTTTATTCAGTCAAACTCTAAAGGATATTGTTACACTCTAATCATGTTACTGTACTAATTTTTTTGTAGAAATGTCAAATTTACCCAAATCAAAATTAGGGTCACATGCACTTTGGTCTTGAAACTTAAGAAAATCAAACCAAAGAATGATTATTTGATAGGAAATCAAACTGAGTGCATCTATGCATTTTATAGTATGCTAAAACTTGATGGTTGTTTCATTGTGAAACAGGTATACTGGACCTTATCTGTTAGGTGCAGTTGACTCACTACAACCTCCTACTAGAGAATTCGCAAAACCTCTGCTAATGCCAATATGTGATGTTATCAAATCAACTGCACAAGGACAGGTGTCTGCTTGTGGGAAACTGGAAGCAGGAGCTCTTCGAAGTGGAACAAAGGTATAAAACTGGATTGTGCTGTGACTAATTTACTATAACTGAAAAACCAAATGAAAGATTCACACTAATAATTAAAATTAGAAGTGTTTTGTACTGATCTAAAACCAAGTTTCTTCTGATAGGAATTAATAACTTCCCGTTAAAGTTAGTCCCTCACACCCAATGCTTTCATTGTGTTTATTTAGTTTTTTCTTTATCAACATGTTCATTTTCGTCCATTAATTTACAAATTACATCAAATCACCTGTTTATTTGTTTCCGTCATCGTGATTTTCCATTCAAATTTTTATTTTAAAATTTTTGGCATGACAGTCACAAAAACTATTTTTTCATGCAAGACTACCACATGAATAGCCATAGGGACTTCTTTATTTTTTATTTTTTAAAATTATGTCACAATTTAAATATTTAACAAAATAATTTGGATGAAGAATTACTATATAGACAATTTTGTATATAGTTCTTAAATTGAGAGACTAAAGTAAATTATAAAATTTGGAAAAGGACAACTGAAAATACAAGGACAGCAAGTTTCATCAGGATGATGAAACAAAAGTACTTGATGAACTCATTTTATGTAGTTCTTCGCAAATGTGCCTTTTTCCCAGGTCCATAAATGTTTTTCCAGCTATTCCTTGTTCTGAAGCATAAATGTTTGCTTGCCCGATCATTTTTTTGTATCAATTCCATGTTCAATCATGGGCCTATGGCCTACCTCTTGGATCAGGATCCCATCATATTTAAAAATAAACATGGCAAACTATTTCTTGTAATATGTGGTCAGTTATGCTCAAGTTCTTCTTAACATGGCTTGAAATGAAATATTTCTTGCCTAACTGTACACCTTAATAATTATAGGTGCTAGTTATGCCTTCAGATGTTGTTGGAACAGTGCGTACATTGGAGCGTGACTCTAACGCCTGCTCTGTTGCAAGAGCTGGAGATAATGTAGCTGTAACGTTGCATGGTGTCGATGGAAGTCATGTATTGGCTGGAGGCGTATTATGCCATCCTGACTTTCCTGTTGCAGTTGCAAAGCATTTGGAGTTGAAATTGCTTGTCTTGGATGGTACAAGTCCCATATTGATCGGCGCTCAGGTGTGCTTTATTCCCTGCACTTTATTTTTTAATATTGCTTATTGGGATAAATGTCAATTTTCTTTTTTCTATATTGGCAGTTAGAGTTTCACATACATCATGCAAAAGAGCCTGCTAGAGTTTCAAGAATATTGTCAGTACTTGATCCCAAGACTGGTAAGGTGACCAAAAAGAACCCTCGTTGTCTCACGTCAAAACAAAGTGCAGTAATTGAGGTGAATAACATAGCTAAACTTGTAATTTCGATGTGAACACATGAATATCTTTTCGTCTACAGTGCAACTCACTCAAAGCTGGCTTCTATTGTTTCTAATATTCAGGTGATTTTGCACGAGCCAGTCTGTGTGGTAGAGTTTTCTAGATGTAAAGCTCTTGGAAGAGTATCCCTTAGATCTTTAGGAAGAACAATAGCTGTTGGACTTGTGTCAAGAATAATCGAAGAACAAGATTAGTTTATGCCGACAGTGATGACATTGGAGAGGTTCCCTGTATACCATGTATATTGTTCCAGTAAACATCTGTTTTCCATCTACTTTAGCTAGAATAGACAATGGCGGCTATGTAATTCTTGTTGAGCTTCTCTGGTCAACATGTGAATTATGTAAAGATGGTTAAATGTTGAGTTTTTTTTCCTTTCTTTTTGGAAATGCTTTAACCATATATGTATCATAGATAGCTCATAAGAGAGCTCTTCTCATCAATAGTCTAGACTTGTTGAACAGAGGAATGACTTGTTTTGAGGTTACTTCTTAATGCTTCACTTGATGGGATTCAATTCCATCCTTTATTGGTTAGGATTTTTCTGCCAACGGTTTTGTTTATTTTTCTTAAATTTTGCTTCTTGTTTTTGTTCTTGGTCATGTACTCATGTTTATATCCCTCAAGTTTTTTTTTTCCTTTAATAATTTTTTCTTGTAGTTTGTCAATTAGGATGACTAATAATTTTTTATGGTGTTTACTTTGAAATAAATTATAGATTTTTAACGTATAATTTATGTGGAATTGAAAGTTTTTGATTTGCTTTCTGATGAAAAATTAATCTTATAGTCTGGTGGATAATAGCTCCTATGAATGGCTTTTGATGATCCATGCAATAAAGATTGAATAAGCCTTACATTGGCTATAAACAGCTGAAACATTCCACTATTTTATCTTACGTATACCTCAAATATGTTTACACAACCTCAGTTTATGTATATCTAAAAATTAGCTCATGTACCCTATGTATATTATGTGTTTTTAGATCCTTCAAAAAAGATCTTTCATAAACATAGTTCTAAGTACGTTTACTAAACTTAGTATACATACCACGTGTAGATTGAGGTTTTTAATTTTTAAAAAAAAAGCTAAATTAGCCCATCCGAATTTGCTCCAGAGAGAATTGAACTTGAGATAGCCCATCCGAATTTGCTCCAGAGAGAATCGAACTTGAGATCTTGATCTCAAGGAGCACTTGAGATCTTGATCTCAAGGAGCAAGCTCTCAGGTTTCAAGCTAATACCACTAGATCAACTCAAGTGGGTTTGAGTTTTTTAATCTTACATAAATTTAATTCAAATACGTTTACGCAAACTCAATTTAAGCACAATACGATTATGTAAACTCTGTTTAAATGCATTTATATAAATATAAATGTAATTCACGTACTATTTGTAAATTCCAAGTTTCATATTTTACACAAAGCCAATTATGTTTATGCAAACTATAACATTAATTTCATTAGCAGGCAAGCAAACTGTATTGCTCATACCCTTGCAATATATTAAAGTTATGACATTCTCACGCACCTTGTAAAATTTTTAAAAATGTCCTCGGGTTTTCGGATTATAAAATCTTATGTGAGTTCGGATTTTATAATCCTAAATATGCTTATGTATAACCAGCAATCAGAATTTCTCCCATTTCAGCAGTTTTGAATTTTGTCTTTAAAAACAACCAAAAAAACAAAGTAAAATATGATAAAAACCTGTCAAATAAAATCATAAAAATATCACCAAAAAATTCTAAAGGAGTCATGATCCTTGATTTTTGTTCCCTTATTTTATGCCCAAGGCAAAGTTTCGGAGCAATCTGATCAAGTAGCTTGAAAACCGGATTTTTGACTAAGAACAACTAACAATGACCTAAAATGACTATCCATGAGAGTTAGGAAGATTAATATTGTTCTTAAAATGAATATCCATGTTACACACTTGTTCAAAATTTGTGCTGATACAGTTCGAATTATATAATCATACCTGTTTTTTCCCTTGAAAAAGGGTGTTTAGGGGGTGTTCGGACTATAATCCGAAAAAATCAAGGAGTGGACCCTATTTTTTGAGGTTTTCGGATTATAAAATCCGAATTAATGAAAAACTCATTTTTTTTCACCTCATAACAAAGGAAAAACTCCGTTTGGATTCTAAAATTCGAAAATCTCAAGGGCATTTTCGGAAAAAATAGGGCGCGCGAGAAATGAATAGGGTGGAAAAAGTAATAATCTAAAGTTATATGCTAGTCCGAAAATCTTTGATTTGAGTCAAACATGTATTACAAATATTTAAAGCTTCGAAATGAAATAAATTTATTAGTGTAAAAAAAATAATCTCAATGGAGTGTATTTTGTAACTATGGGATGAAACAAGAAATTTTCCATTTTATATTAGAAGACTAATTGGACTTGGAGAAGTTGAAGGCTCTTTCCCAATAACAAAAGTTAAAACAAGGGTTTTCTTTACCTCTAATTATTCAACCTTCTCGGCCGATTTCCTCTTCAACCCGAATAGATCCACTGTTCTCCAAAAAAATTCATTTGATGGAAAAAGAAAATACATCTATTAAGAGGAAAAAATTGCCACCGTCACAGTCGACGGCGACAGTAGAAAATATCAACGACTTCTCTGACGATATATTAAGTCACATTCTTGCTTTTCTTCCATTCAAAGAAGCATTTAGAACCATTGTTCTTTCAAAGAGGTGGGTCCCAGTATGCCACTCGCTCACCATTCCCAACATCGACGATGAAGATGTGAACAATTCAAGTGCATTGATTCACTTCAGTCAAATGTTGAATACAATTATGTTCTCCCCACACGTGCAACATCTAACCCTAAAATATTTTCATCTCAAGTGTCATTCCAAACATTGGGAGAGTACTAATTGTTTCAGTTTCAACGAATGGGTTGAAGCAGCAAAACGACGTGGTGTTGAGGATCTCTATCTAAACTTGTTAGACACCGTCCCTTTGAAGCCTACCATTTTTCGTTGTGAAACACTCGTGGTTCTAAAATTAAAGAATTTACGTGTAACCAATATGTTTCGTTGTTCTGTTCATCTTCCTTTGCTCAAAACCCTAACTTTGTGTTTTGTGTGTTTTGCTCATATGAATGATTTAATGAAACTTCTGTCTGGATGTCTCGAATTGGAGAATCTGAAAACTAAATATGTTCAAGTAACAACTGCAGCTGGTCTTATGACGAGAGGGTGTTTTAAATCCTCATCCAAGTTGATCAAGGCCAAAATCCATTTATTCGATATTCCGTTCAGAGCAGTTGATAATGTCAAGTTTCTAACTGTATTTGAGGTATCATATATGAGATTATGCATCATCTTTTATCATCAGTATTATATTATATGCGATCTTTGATGTTCTTTGTAATTATTATATGCATTTTGTGTTGTGCAGATGGGGCGATGTTTTCACATTGAAGAAGTCAATTCATATTACAAAGGTTTTCCCGTGTTTGAAAACTTAATTCACCTTCAACTAGTCTGGTTTTATGATGCCAAATATGATTGGGACGAGATAGTGAAAATGCTCCAGAATTGTCCCAAACTTCAAACTCTTTACATTTCAAAGGTTTGTAAGCGAAATCCATGGATAGTTATTAGTTTTTGTTTGTTCTTCTCTTCAATTATTTTAACAAATCATGTTCTATCTCTAATGAACAGTGGACGAAGTTTTCAAAAACCAACAAGAATTGGAAATACCCATATCATGTTCCTCAATGTGTTTCCTCTCATCTTACAACATGTCGTATTATACACTATCAAGCTTTGGAAGCTGATTTTCGATTTGCAAAGTATATATTGCAGAATGCTAAACTTCTACAGGTTATGGAAATTCTCCATAGTAGCTACTCATATCCAGTGGAGAGCCCCCAATTTTTAGAAGATCTATCATCTTGTCCTAGGATCTCTCCTGCTTGTAAGCTGTCATTGATATGAATGTTTCCTAGATGTATACCTTGTGTTTTCTTAAGTTTATATTCATGCTACTATTGGGTTTGTTGGTTTGAACAATATATGTTTGGTCTCCTTATATAAACTACATTGTTTAGCATTTTTATCGTAACCACATATTGCTTGAATTGAACAATTTATGGTCCGGCCAAGAGGGTGGCAAGTGAGACAATCGCCATGGTCTCACATGTTTTGAGGCCTCAAATCTGTAAATCTAATTTAGTTAATACTATTAAATTGATTAAAATGAATTATTTTATGTTTCATATGATAAATTTTACTGCTAATTGATTAACTAAAAAATTAATCAATCTGCTGAATGAATTTAATATTTATTTTTGTATTGCTTAACATTGTAAAAATTAATAAGGATTAAAAATATCGCTAACTTTATTGGTGTTAGTTTTAAAAAGGCATAATTTCAAATCTTACTTTAGGGCAGGCCTTTAGATTTGTTGGATCGGTCCTGATATATATTATGTTCAGATACTTCTTGCATTTACGACATTGATTTATTTTGCAAAGAGTCATTACCTCTCGTTCCATTGCTTGAGTTAGTTCGTAAACCTTTCTCTACCTTTGAAGTTTTGCGGTCTTCATTCCTTTGCACAAATCCCTCGTTTGTCAAATTTGTTGGAGCTTTAAATGCTTGATTGATTGTTGTCACTTGACTTTTGATTTTCTTTTTGAAAAATGTTATTTCAATTCAACAACCATTTTGACAACTATTGTGACAACTTTCTCTCTTCATTGCTTTGGTTTTCGTGCTAATACCTCATTTTCTTTGTAAAATTTTGGCTGTATAAAAAGTTGTCGCATAAAAGGAAGTTCAAATAACACAACTCTTTATTTTCTTAAACAAGAGTGCATATGCGTCATAAGGTAAGAAAGACATATCAACTATGTTGACACCCATATTCATCACTTATTATATGCAACACTCTTAATAATATTAATAAAAATTAAGATGAAAAAAGAGTACAAATTAGGGTACTAGACCAATACCTAAAGGCAATAACAATAGGATACAAGTTCATTAAAAACCTTACATGAAAGAAGGTTGCTTTTCTGACATAGAATACTTCCAATTGACACATGGAAATGACCATTTTCCCCAGCGGCAGTTAACAGCCGCTGGTTAATGCGCCGGCAGTTAACAACCGCTGGAGTCTTCTAGCGGCAGTTAACAGCCGCTACGTGCGTTCTAGGATGCACCGTCCTTTTCACCATTCAACCTCTTTTCCTTCATTCATTCAACACATATTTTCCACATTTTTTCCACATTCAACCTATTTTCTTTCAACATTCAACCTATTTTTTCTAAATTCAACCTCTTTTTCCATCATTCAACCTCTTTTTCCATCATTCATTCAACCTATTTTTTCTACATTTTTCCCCTATAAAAACCCTCACATTCTCACATTTCCTCACATTCTCTCCTCCTTACTCTCATTTCCTCTTTACTTCTTTACTCTTTCTTCTAAAAAATGTTTGTTTGTCATAGTCCAGTACTCAAAGAAACTCAACCAGAACTTGTTCATTGGTTATATATTCAAGTGAGGAACAGCACGAATTGCAGCATGAACCTTCTTGTAAAGCTCCTCAAGGCCATCTGCCTCAATTCCTTTCTTAATGTACTCACTAAAGTGAGTCTGGTATTTCTCAGGCTCATCCTCAGTCAATACTAAAGTGAGTCTGTTATTTCTCAGGCTCATCCTCAGTCAATAAATTGAGTCTGGTATTTCTCAGACTCATCCTCAGTCAATAAATTGAGGTCTGGTATTTCTCAGGTTCATCCTCACTCAATAAATGTACGACGAAGATGACTTCACCTATTAAGGAATAAATGTACGACGAAGATGTTATTTTTAATGTTATTGGTACGACGAAGCAGATTTAGTTTTACCCCATTGTAAATGTATTATTATATTAATAAAATGTGATTTTATATATATTACTTGTGTTCCTTTATTTTAGTTTTTATTTTCATTTATTTATATAAAATCCGAATAAAATTCGAATAAAATCTAACGTGAATTCAAATAATTAAAATTCGAATAAAATCTAACGTGAATTCGAATAAATATTGCGTATCGAATAAGTAAATTATAATAAGTACACAACATTAATGCAAATAAAAATGGCGTATTGAATAAATAAATTCGATAAGTACACAACATTAATTCTTAGACAATTTTATTTACATATAATTACATTACGTAAAAGACATGTACGTCAACTATCATTACATTACATTCGGAAATGTACCTTCCAACTACAACAATTATCTTACCTTTGAATGGGGTCAATTCAAACTATCTAAACAGCAGGACTCCAGCATTCGTCCAGAAGTGCTTTTGTTCCATTCCAAATGTTAAATTCTTGTTGGTCTTGGTTTAAAATGATAGTATCTAAGTGCCAACGGAATGAGGTCCAGACCTTGACACTTCGATACCATCATTTAAACGAAGCCAACAAGAAATTAACACTTAGAATGGAACAAAAACACTCCCGGACGAATGCCGGTGTCCTGCCATTTAACTAGTTTGAATGACCCCATCCAAAGGAAGACAATTGTTGTAGTTGGAATGTGCATTCCAACTACAACAATTGTCTTACCTCTGAAATGGGGTAAATTCAAACTTGCCAAACAACAGGACTCAAGCATTTTGCTGGGCATTCATGCTTTCCTTTGAAAAGAATAAATTTTTGTCAGGCTTGATTTAGATGATGGTATTCAAGTGCCAACGAAATGAGGTCCATTCCTTGACACTTAATACCATCATCTAAGCAAGTCTAACAAAAATTTAATCTTTTCAAAGGAAAAACATTAATGCCCAGCGAAATGCTTGAGTCCTTGCCGTTTGGCAAGTTTGAATCACCCCATTTCATAGGTAAGACAAATGTTGTAGTTGAAATGCACCTTACCCTAACTAATGACGATCTTCTGGTGGAATCAAGCTGTTGATGATATCTTCAGTTGATCTCAGCAACGTCACCCGCATATCGATCCACTGGAACTTGGTGTGCTCCCAAAACATACTCGTCACGTTTTCGTCGTTCTTTAACTCCACCCAAGTGAATGATACGCTCCCCTCGTCGAGCTTTGGACGTTTATACCGAACATTTTGCACCCTCCTTGTGTCTCTTGGGTTGACTCCTTGGTTGAATTCATTCAGTTGATCCTTGAGATCTCTTAACGTTACAAGGCACCGAACCTTCAACCTCTGAGGTTCTCCGCCGTTGAATGTTGCATGAACGTCGATCCACCCGGCCATTGTTTCAAATCTACACACATAGAAATTAAAAATAATCAATGAAAAACTCATTCAAACACTTGTAGTGAAAATTTGACATAAACCCTAAAAATCCTAAACAAACCCTAAAAAATTTATAAAATTCGAAAATAAATTATAAATTCAATCAATATAACTTCATTATAACAGGTATTCATAATATATGTCAATAGCATTTCAGATCTACAACATAACTATATTAACAACAAATATTCAAACCCTAAAAAATTTATAAAATTCGAAAAAAAAATTAAAATTCGAAAAAAAATTATACATTTAAGCAATATAAGTTCATTATAACAGATATTCATAATATATGTTAATAGCATTTCAGATCTACAACCATAACTATATTAAAAACAAATATTCAAAATTTAATAATTAAACAACAACTAAAATTATAAACATATAAACACATATACTAACTAAAATGTATGACAATAGCATAAGTGATAACTTACTTGTAATTTAGTGGAAGAAATTTTGGATGATTTGGTACAGTTTTTTTAGAGAGAGAGTGAAATTTTGAGAGACTGTGGAATATGGTGATAGTGATGATGGAGGGACTGTCTGGAATATGGGCACTGGCGTGAATATATCACAAACACAGCGGTAGTTAACAACCGCCGGCACTAAGCGGTAGTTAACGACCGGCGTGTTTCCCAGTGGTTGTTAACTACCACAGGGGTATTAAGGTCATTTCCATGTGTCAATTGGAAGTATTCTTTGTCAAAAAAGCAATCTTCTACATGAAAATCCCAATCAACAAGTAACATGGGATAAGTGAGAGTTAAAAAGTGCAACAATAAACAATCAAAAACATTAACAAAAATGATAATATGGGAGACCTATTTTATTACAAATAAAAAGGTCCCGATACAAGAAGAAATTTCCCAACAAACAAAACCATAAGTACAAACACCCAAGGAAGCAATCTTGTTAGCACATTTGTTCCCTTCTCTAAAAATATGAGTAACAGCAAAGTTCATCCCCTTAACAAGCTCCAGGCAGTTCAACGTCAACCACCTGTTTCTTAATTTCTAAGGAACGACGGCAAAGGAACATCGCAAAGTTGCAGTTGACTTTGATTTTGAATAAAAAAGCAAAACAGATTGAGCTTTGATTTTGAATAACCACGAGACATGGTTATCAAGTTCAGATTATTTAAATTTGTTTAGGTAGTTAATGTTATTCTGAGAATATGTGACCTTAGAGAAACTTAAATATTTAGTTGAGTACGAATTTTCGAAAGCCAATTGTCAAACCAAGGATTGGTGTGTACATACATAACACTCTTTTGGGGGGGGGGGGGGGGGGGGGGGGGGATAGTCCTCAAAACTAGCCATTTGCACTTACTTATTGTAGAAACTACTCATGTTAGCATCATGTTGTGAAGAAAACAGATCCATGTGCAGAAAAATTGGAAAAAGATGCAAGATGGCTTCTGCAGGGATCAGGTGCTAGTTGCACTGTAGCAATCTACCTTTGTGATTCAAAAAGCATTGAAACTAAAAGAAAAATGAAACTGAAAGCATGTAAACAAGACATGTTAAAGAGGTCACTATTTATATAGCAAATTGATGTACAATAAATGATTGATCCAGAAGACTACATCAATAATGTACAAAAATTTCAATATAAATACATAATAATAAATAAACTCTATCTGGACCGATGGCTTCATTCCCAATACCAAACTTTAGGTATATTAACATTATTATGGGATGGAGGGACTATACTAGATGTCTAGCTTATTAATCATGTTTAGGGTTTTACGTGATTAACCTTGACAAGGTGAGAATAAAATTGGCTTCGACGTCTTGTTATACATGAATTTATCGTTGCTCGCATATCTTGGATTGCTAGTATGTATGTATTCGGTACGATATGGTGAAGCTCAAGCCATACTACAATCTCTCGAGCTAGCTCAGTCCTTAGGTTTCACACATGTAAACTTTGAATCAGATAGCAAGCTTGACACATTTTTCTTCTTTTCATTCTGTGATAACAGACAAGAGGTACCATCTCCATCAATTCCACCATCCTCTACATTCCTTTTGTTCATCTTCTTTGAATGATGCAATGCAAAACCAAAAACAGGAGACAAAGCAAAGAATGAACAGCACAACGAGGAGAACCTAGTAAACTTCTCCAGCCATGTGCTAGATGGGATTCTTTGCCGTTTTTCCACGTAGCCAGAAGGAAACCACCCTCCTTTACCATTGCATTCTCCTTCTGACCACCCTGTTTGGCTCACCTGTGTAACATTTAGAATTTTGGTAAACATAGAGACTCGAAGAGAATGTAACATCAAATCCAATTCATCAACCAAATTTCATTATGACAGTGGCAGATGAATTGGTTCCCTAAAAAAAAATATAACAGGATGATGAGATGAAAATACACCTTCCGCACGACAATAAAGTCACCCTTTGAAAAGCTAAGTTCCTTTTCCATTTCAGCATCGTAAGGATGCGATGCCTGCAGGAGATGTACCAGCCACCAAAGATAAGTTCATGAAGTAATAAATTACACAGGTTATTGTTCATAAGGCCTCACTCACATCGTCAGAACCATGTGATTCCAAAAAACAATTTTTTAAGATCATACAGAAATGCAAAAGACGGTTTCCCAAAATTTGAAAAGTCACTTCCTGGATATTACTCGCCCTTTGAAGCTTAAGAACTAGACTTAAGAAATCTTGTGCATAAATCCTAACTAACAAGTAACAGCAAGCTAAATATCTAATGAGTAAACAACAAGAAAGAATTCACATGGAACCCGTAATTTCTTGAAAGGAAAGGTTGTTATAGACTAAACACCAATTTTAGTCCTCAAGATTTTTGAAAAATCAATTTGGTACTCAAAATATTAGTGAAATCAACGAATCCAAAACAATAATTTTCGGTTATTGCATGACATCAGTTACACTTTGTTTTATGATATGATATTCTAAAAAATTGTTATCAATATTAAACTATTTAATTTCCACTAAGTAACAACCATAAGTCAAACCCCTCAAACTGATAAATAAGAGTTTCATTTTTATTAGAGTAATTAATCAGTTGTACCTAACCAAACTAAGCAAGTAAAAATACAATGAAGAAATTAAGAAAATAGATTTTTATAAGGCTAAAATATGGTTTTAGTCCCTGCAAATATGCCTTGTTTTGGTTTTAGTCCCTGTAAAAAAAAAATTTGTTTTTGGTCCCTGCAAAATTTTTTGTTTTTTTAAATAATCCCTGGAGGGACTATTTTCAAAAACAAAATATTTTGCAGGGACCTTTTTAAAAAACAAAATATTTTGCAGGGACCAAAAACTACAAAATGGGTTCAGTCATATGTGTCACGTATGCAAATCATCACAAAAATGGGGTCAGGGACTATTTTAAAAAACAAAATTTTGCAGGGACCAAAAACAATTTTTTTTTATAGGGACTAAAACCAAAACGAGGCATATTTGCAGGGACTAAAACCATATTTTAGCCTTTTTATAATGATGATGAGGATGATCATAATCATAATCATAATCATCATCAACAACAATAATAATCACAACAACAACAATAACAGCAGCAACCACATAACAATAACAATAGTAACCATCATCTTAGGTTTAGAGAAATGTGGCATACCTCAGCCAAGAAGTACATTGTTTTCTCTGAGCCATTCTGGGAGATAACGACTGGAGGGGCCGATTCTTTCTTCTGTCTGTCAGAGACAATCTGTGAGAGAAAGCTCCAACTGTTAGCAATCATAGAAATAAAACAATAAAATCAAACAAGAAGAAAAATATTTAATAGATAATTATAATAATAATCAATCTCAGGATGGTCAGTTCTCACCTCAGTTTCAATTTCACCAAAAAGAGCTGCAACTCTTAAAATTCCACAACTGCATCAGCTAAATCCAGAAGGCAGTGAAACAGCAACATCATGACATTTTATCTGGAAGCAATGAAACGAAAGCCACGTCTTCAATATCAGTAAACACATCATCAACAGAACTGCAGTGTATCAAGAAGCGATATGTTTCTAGACTCTATCATAGAACAGATGTAGCCGAATAGTGCCACCAAGACTAAGGAAAATACTTGTTAGGCTTGATTCCAGATTTGACGAACAGGATTGCTATAACATTTTCCTCATTTTCAATACTTTTTTGTTTGTTTGGGGCAAACAAACAAGGATTTCACTTCAGCCATCTTTACAGACGAAATAATGACACCTTCAACGCATAGATGTAAAGAGAAGAGTCCTGCTAAAAATAAAGCTTTCACTTACCTTGAAAATGTATCAATGTCAACTAGCACATGCTGAATTATTACTAATTTGATAATATCTAACCCTGCAAATTGCTTTCATTTACCTTGAAAATGTGTCAATGTACATATGTACATATAAAATTCATTTACAGATTCTTTACCCATCAAGTTATTGATTCAAATTGCAAATAAAAAAAGCATCCTTGTCTCCTGAAAATTCCTCAACTTTCTTTCCCAGGCGGCTTAAAACTTCATAAATTTCTCTTGAATACAAACAACATTTATCATCAGCAAAAAACTTGTGTATGGTTTGATCGATTTCAATGAAACTCCAACCAGAAACAATCATCACTCCCCTATCTTTCATCAGTTTTCTTACCTCGGAAACACCTTCCCACTTGCCCATATTGGCATACATGTTCGCCAAAAGGACGTACCTACCGCTATGTTTAGGCTCAAACTCTATCAAATACTTGCCAACTTTCTGCCCCAATTCATAATGACCATGCATCAAACATCCATTGAGCAAAGACCCCCATATGGCTCCATCTGGTTCAATATGCATACTATTAATAAAAGTTAAGGCCTTTTTCACTTGTCCGCTTCGAGCCAAAACATCAACAACACATCCATAGTGTTCAATAGATGGTGTGATGTTATATTTTTCACTCATAATTCCAAATAACCGAGCTGACTCCCCAAACAAACTTTTATGATTGCAAGCGGTAAGAACCCCAACGAAAGTAACCTCATTAGGTTTTGGTCCAACCTTCTCCATCTTCTCAAACAGTTCCAGTGCCATTTTATTATTCCCATTAATAGCCAAACCCAAAATCATAGCACTCCATGTAGCAACATCTTTAACAGGCATTTTATCAAAAACTTTCTCTGCACCCTTCACCCATCCACATTTCACGTAGAAATCAATCAGCGCGGTTCCAAGCTCAAGATCATATTCCAAACCATTTTCCTTAACATAAGAATGAATCCATTTCCCTTCTTCAAAAGCACCCACCATTGTACACGCGTTGAGAACACTCACCAAAAGAGCCCCATTGAACTTCACACATGCACAACCCTTGTCCTTCTTCTTCAACTCCCGGAATAGTTGAACTCCCTCACTGAAAAAACCGTTCCTAACATACCCAGAAACCATAGCACTATACGACGCTTCATTTCTCTGTGGCATTTTGTCAAACACATCCCTCGCTTCATTAACCAAACCGCAACTACAATATCCACTGACGAGACTTGTCCAACAAACAACATTTCTGTTAGAACTTTCGTCAAACACTTGACGTGCAAGGTGTATGGCACTGTGTTTAGAAAACGCATTGATAACAGAACTTACGAAATACACGTCAGATGAATTCCCCAACTTCATTGATAGAGTGAAAACTTGTTCGAGAGAAGAAAGAGAAACGCATGCTTTTAGCAGCGTGGTGAAGGTATGAGAATTGGGGCGAATGTTCGTGCTAAGCATTTTGGTGAAAACGAAGAATAATTTGTGGAATTGTGAGTTTGTTGCGTAAGAAGTGATTATGGAGTTGTAATCGAAGATATTTGGATTGAGCATGTGTTTGAAAAGAGTTTGTGCATAGCGAAAATCGCCGCGCGGTGAGAGAGCGAAGAATGCTAGGATTCTGCTGGAGATGTAGGAGAAACGAGTGAGGTTGTTGGTGATGGCGTGAGCGTGGATTTGTTTTGTTTGTTTCATGGTTAGGTTTTGCCATTGTTGTAAGAGATGAAGACATGAATTGTTTCTGATTGAGCTCATTAGCTGATGTTGCTTGATACATAAGTTTCACTTATGAAACCAAGTTTATCTGTTCGGCAAGGTCTTTCATCACAACACAAACCGAAAAAATCAAATCAACATCCCACTTCAACACAAAAAACTTTGTCAGCAACACCAAACATAAAAATATCATCTTATTCAATAGCAACAATTACAAAAATCATGACAATGATTTAATCTATGTCTCTGTAAGAACAAATGGTAATAATCCAAGCTAAGCCTAATAATGAAAAAACGCTAAATATAATTATTCGTACGTAACTCATTCCTAATTCTTCAATATTGATAATACTTATAACGAACAGAACAATGACAAGTAAAGTGATGCATATAAGAAAACATTTAACCATTTTGAAAGTATTTATACATATTATGAATGAAGATAGGGTATTTATAGAATGGATTTTGTAAAGTGTTTGTTACTATTGCCATTATTGTTACTGTTTTTTTATCATTAATGTTACTGTTGATTTTACTATTCATGGTCAGTTGGTCAATGGGTAAAAAACTTTGAGAAATGATATTTTGACAACCACTTTTTGACAATTTTTGGACAACTTTCTCTCTCATACTCACATGATGTTGTTATTCTCTCTCTTCCTTTTTCTCTCTCCATTGTTTTTGACCAATAAAAAGTGAGAAAAACAAGATTGTCAAGAAAATTGTCATCAAATGGATGTCAAAATATCATTACTCAAAAACTTTAACCATCTAAGGTTATTGTTCATCACCGTTGGATAATGGGAAAAATCATTTAAAAAAATAATTAACCTGCCTTTTATTTCATTGGATGTTTGCCAAAACATATGACTAACCAATTATTTAATTGGCTTAACGGTATTCAAAAAATTAAAAAACCACAAATTAATAGCAAATCAAATTAAATGTATATTAACGAGAGAGTTTAACAACTAAGATAATATAGCAAACTTTTAATTGAAAATCACAAATATATTACAACAATCAAGATTGTCATCAACGATCAATATTTTATTAGAAGTAAATGATTCAACATTATCATCGGCAATCAATATTTTATAATATTGGATGGGTAATGAAGCATATGTGATTTATGACTTTCCATATGATTTGTTATATTTCTATTTGGTTATTTCAAGTTTTTTTTTAAGATTCTTAGAATCAACTCAATTTGATTTTATTGTGCTTGGTTTGCTTTTGATTTCGGTTTGATGCATGTTGTGCTTATTGCGTACCGTGTTTGTTTTGATGTCGATGTGATGTTGTGTACTCGACAATATAGTAATCTGTGCGAACGCACATGTGAGACATTAGTTAAGATACAAAAGAGGCTACTAAAGAATTCATTCCTCTTTTTGTTCGTGTATTGGAAAGTTAATATAATCTTTTCATTAAAAGAAAAAAAATACATTTCTTAAAAGGTATATATCCTAAAATTGAAATACAAAGCAAAACAGATTGACTTGAGTGGTTTGATCACATGCACAAAACCTTCCTCTAAAATGAAGATAAAAATGAGATCATTTGCAATTCTTGTCACCCTAATGTGGATTCCCAAATCTTAACTTTTACCTAGTGAGTGACCATTGATAAAGTTTGAAGCTGTTAGTTTTCTGACCTACAAAGTCCTCTATGTCATCCTAGCGAGAATGAAGCCAAGTAAACTAACATCCTCTATGTCACACCAATCCTTTTGTTTTCTATATAGAAAACAAAAGGGACAACAACATGAGACTGTAAATAGTAGCTATAAGTTATTTTTTTTCCTTAGAGACACTTAAATATTTACCTATTGAGTAGGATTATTCGAAATGCAATAGTCAAACCAAGGATTGGTGTGTACATACATCAACACTCTTGGGGGGAAAAAGGATAGTCCACAAAACTTGCCATTTGCACATACTTATTGTAGAAAATATCTAGTACACTTGGAAAATATGTCAAGGAAGACGAGGAAAGCTTGACCAGAAAGTTCCCTATTGTCATCACTTTCCACCCACCATCATCCAGTCTGAATTCACACGAAATGTTAGAAAAAAGCCCAACAAATTAAATAACACCACACGAGTGAAGAATGGGAAAATTTTGCTCACAGAGGCTTCTGAACTTTGTAATAAAAGTTGTATGAGACACTAGAAACTACACATGCAGATCATTGCAGATATTAAGCATATGTCTCAATTTAGCTTGTGAATTCAAAGGGACTTGGAAGTTTTTTAGCATATTGGACAACACCAAGTGTGTTTGGAAAGCTTTGGTCTGCATTGAGAAATGTTTTCAAGCACAAGAAGATTCTTTGGAGACGATAGCAATTAGCAAGGTTACTATTGGCTTTTAAAGTGCCATAGAAACTACTAATGTTAGCATCATCATGTTGTGAAGAAAAGAGATCCAAGTGCAGAAAAATTGCAAAAGGATGCAAGATGGCTTCTGCTGGGATTAGGTGCTAGTAGCAATCTACCTTTGTGATTCAAAAAACATTGAAACTAAAAGCATGTAAACAAGGCATGTTAAAGAGGTCACTATTTATATAGCAAATTGATGTACAACAAATGATTGATCCAGAAGACTACATCAATAATGTACAAAAATTTCAATATAAATACATCATAATAAATAAACTCTATCTGGACCGATGGCTTCATTCCCAATACCAAACTTTAGGTATATTAATGCATAACTTCATTACTGTCAAATGACAATAAATTTTTCATGTGTTGCACGCGAGGATTGAAACTTTGCGGCATGCGCCATTAGTTTTGGCGAACCTAAAATTCATTAGAAGTTGTTAAGATAAATATTAAAAGATTAAGCAAAACTGCAAGCAAATCAAACAGTAATATATATAAAAAAGAGACAAAACACACGAAAGAAGGAACAGAAGTCCATGAAAGCAGAGTGAACAAAGGACATAAGGATGAAAACAAAGATAAAAGTAAAGAACATCAGCGATAGTCCATAACACAATCCTACCTATCCTAATTATTTTGAAGGGGAAAAGAGATACTCTAAACATTTGTACACATTTTCTGCCTCTTTAATATTACTAGAATGTTAAACCAATAGTAGAAAATTGTTTTAGTGTAGGAGGGAAAAATCAAAGGCTAACTACAAGACCTAAACAAAATGATCCATTCCATATGAAAATAACAGCTTCGCAATGCAAAAACAAGTGCCTAACTGATTCTGAAAGCAGTTACTAACGACTGAGTAGCTGCTGCTATTATGTTACCAAAATGCAAAACAAAACCTCAACCTCTACTCTCTTAAATGCGTATGGTGCAGCTTTTTATTATTGTGGCACAGAGCACTCTAATAGCAACCTGTACGCTGTCACGAATTGAATTGAATTGTGGCCACTGCATCATAGCATCGCCATATTATTGCGGCATGAGAAACCAGCAACACCATAGCCATAAAATCGAGTTTGGCTCGGAATCCACTACATCACAGCACCAAGGCAGCTACTTAACAACATTGCTGTGATCTAAACAAAAAGACTTGACTTAACTTCTGAATCACTTTATTTAAAGTATATCTCAGAATGAGTAACAAAAGGACATGTGTATTTACAAGAAAACAGTCCAAATGAATCTGTGGTCGAATTTCTCATACCCAGATTGACAGAAAACTGAAAAGAATATAATGTAAAACCAAAAGGTATTTTTGCTTGATAGTTTTCCTATCATTTATGACCGCAAAAGAAATTATGCAAAGATCTCGCGGCAAAGGAGAATCTTGAAAAGAAAGCTTTCAATCAGTAAGTTATGGAACAAGAGAAAGCCTACAAAAAAAAAAAAAAAAAAGCAACCCAACAAACTCAAAAGGACCCTCTTCAAGACTAAAAATATTAAACACTTTCGGCACAAAAGGACTCTCTTCACTTGTCCAATCAACTATCTCTTCTTACACATCACAAACAATTCTACAAGCAAGTGACATCTCCTAAATGCAACATAATGGAATGACTATCATTAACAATATTAACCAACAAAAGAATATTGTTGGACACAACACAACAATATATAACCAAAATTTCCTTCACCACCTTCCATCAATTATATAGCAAAAATAAAGAGGACTTATTATCCCATTTCCTAAGATCCATTTATGTGAATTTCTTAAATCACATAAAGTTGATTTAATCTAACCCCTCCAACCCATTTCACTAATAAAAGAAACACAATCAATCCTTAAGCAAAAAGACACATACTTTATCAATAAGAATGACTACATAAAGAAACCCACATGAGAACTACTATCAGAAAATAGAATGCACACAGATACACCCACATCAGAAAATGAAGCCCACTTAAGGGTTTTAGTATACACATTACACACACAACAAGCTCAAAATCAAAGAAGAGAGTTCATAATATAGATAAATAGTACTATTTTAACCAAGCAAAACCCTATGAAAATGGAAAATGAGTGAGAAAGAGGAGGGTAAAAAATATACCTTTAAAGCAGAAAACATGAGTTGGGGAAGTGGGTATGGAAAATGCCATGGCAGGAGTGTGAAGCCCTCTGATTGGTAAATTTGTATTGTGCAGAGAGAACAAAACAACACAACACAGGGAGAAGGAGAGAAATGTGAAACCTGAGACTAGTGTTATATTACTGTCATAGCCACTTTGTCTGTATGTGAGAGAGAAAAGTGGTTGTTTTTTCTTTTGTTTTTTTTGCGTATTACGAGGTAATTAAATTTGATGTTTTTGAAAATGAAAAGCCAAACAAACAAACCTTTCTTTTCTGTTCTGTTCTGTTGTTGACATGTTGTGTGCTGACATGATGGCACACACGGACTTTGTCTGTGAAAGGCTAATTGAAAATAGGGAAATGTTAACAAGTGCCCCGGGCACTAGTTAAGGCCTTTAAAAGGTAACTTATCATGAAAATACGTGTAATTAATGCATTGGAAATCGAAATGTTTGACCTTTTTATAAAATAATTTCTTCTTTTAGGATCCTTAAAAAGTGCCCCGGGGACACTCGTTAACAAGACCCTTGAAAATAACAATAAAATTAGAGATGTTAATGCAATTCACATACATTTGGTTAATAAAAAGCTGTTTATATCTGGTTACACTAAATAAAGTGTTTAGATCTGGTTAATAGACACTTCCACCCACAATAGCTGTCATAGTAGAAAACAAGTTTGTTAAAATTTGGTATTTGGTCTAAAGTCGACTAAATTAAGAGGTTTAATTCTACCGTTAATTTGTGTGGGTGGTCAAAATAATGTTTTGTATTGACTAACCCATCAAAATTAATATCGGAGAAAAAACATGAGAATTTAAGAAAAATACACTCTATAGTCTTAAGCCAACGTCAGAAAGCGAACCCAATTGGGTTGCTATCGTAGTAAATGATTAAGGTAAAAACATAAATTGAGTTAACCCAAGTGGAGTATACGAAAGAGTAGTGCGAGCAACATTTTCTTTTACACACTTTAATACTACTTTCTTATTGAGTTAAATTAATGCGTTCTTACACTTTGAAAATGAAACTCATATAAAGTGGTGAATCGACGTTGATTTCACCCGATAAGAGAGTGGGTGTTAAAAAAAAGAGTTACTAACATTCTTCATATATGAATTGAAATGATAATTGTACGAAATCAACCTTTTTTTGTTAACGAGATAGTAATCTGTAATTCAACCAAAAGATAAACAAAGTCCAATCATCTGAAATTAACCTCATTAGTAATTATTAGTATACTTAGAGCATCTTCAATGGGATGTCCTTTACTTAACAAAGACCTCAACATGTGAAGGACCACCATCGGAGAAAGAAAAAATAAATGGGTATATTAGTCACCGACAACTATATAAGATTTCTCTCTCTTCAGCAACTATCGAGTCCCATGATTAAAATAGGAAATAAAGTAGATAAAAGTTGGTCTCACAATCTCAAGTTGATTTTTTTTTTGTTTTGAAATATCCATCTCAAGTTGATGCGATTCTTTCTTTTATCAATTTCTTTTTATTTATTTGCTGATATCTGAATCTCGCATTAGTCAGTCATACAAATTATCCCATTAGAAATCCAGTCCACATGATAGGGATAATTTGTCGGATTTACATATATTGAAAATCTGGATCGTAAAAATTTGTAGCTACAATTAATGATGATGTTTCAAAAAAAAAAAAATACCATTAAAATCAATATAACTAATATTTTTTTTAAACCGTGCACAACTTTAAAAGACTCTTTTTAGTTTAATTAATATCATTCGAGCCATTGAATCCTTAATATGTATTTTATTTAAAAATTATAAACAAATGATGTGTACACGTGAGACCCATTTAAAGGCTAATATTATTTAAAATAAAAATAATAACTTGGTGATCAGGTGACTTAACTATCAATTAGATGATACATTTAAATCAAAAGTGACGTGTTTTTGGGACAGAAGGTCTTTGAAAATGTAACTACTCTCTTCAACAATCTAATTCCTTTTTTCTTTTCCTTCAAATTTATATTTTTTTTTTTGTGTTCGGGGTTTAAACCCCGGACCTTGCGCATATACTATGCATTGTCTTTACCAACTGAACTAAACTCACAGGAACCTTCAAATTTATATACTATGCATTGTTTTTACTAACTGAACTAAGCTCACAGGGATCTTCAAATTTATATCTAAATTTGAAAATTTGAAAATTAATTATTTTTATTATTAAAATAAATAAATAATTATTTTAGTTTTTTTAAGGAAAAAATTAATTATTTTAGTTGTATATATTTCTGTGGAAAATTTGCTCATAACGATCTAATAATTTTTTAAAGTTTCTTTCTGAAAGAATCTAATAATTATTTAAAACTAAAAATACATAAAATAAAATAATATGGGATAGAGGGGCTAAACTAGATGTCTTGCTTATTAATCATCTATTGAGTTTTACTAACCACGAATTTCACCGTGATTAACCTTGACAAGGTGAGAATAAAATTGGCGTCAACGTCTCACGTTTGTTATAAAGGGTCAGCGAGAGAATTTATCGTTGCTCACATATCTTGGATTGGGTGAAGCTCAAGCTAGCTCAGTCCTTAGGTTTGAACTTGAACGGATTTTGAAATAATGTCGTGAAGTTCTTCCTTCACATGATGATTAGCATCTTATTTTTTCAGAAGAAATGTTGAGTGTCCCGGTGAGCATAGCTCAGTTGGTAATGACAATGCATAATATATGTAAGGTCTAGGGTTCGATCCCTGGATACCACCAACAAAAAGAAGAAATGTTGAGTTGTTCGTTCATAGTCTAGAGCATAATATTAGTTAGAATCTAGCCCCGTGTTTACTAATTAGTTAGAATCTAGCCCCGTGTTTACTAAGAAATGAAGTAATTTACTAAGTCTAGCCCCGTGTTTACTAAGAAATGAAGTAATTTACTAAGAAATGAAGTAATTTTGCCTTGCATCAAAAAAATCTATATGTAGTTGAAACGTCTAAAATTGTGTGTAATAATGTTAAAAAGAAATTGATTGTGTAATAATGTTAAAAAGAAATTGATAATTGTGTACATTTGAAATGAAGGGAAAAAAAACTAATTAAATTTACATTTGAAAATTGTGTGTAATAATGTTAAAAAGAAATTGATAATTGTGTACATTTGAAATGAAGGGAAAAAAAACTAATTAAATTTACATTTGAAATTAAAGGTACGTTCTTTTTTGGACAATTTATATTTCTGTAAATGTGACAATTATTATGATAAGGCGGAAGACCGAAGACTTATATTGACAAATCATGTACATTTGACAGGTATCACATTGCAGAGGGTTTGATAAAGATCACAGACACGGCTAACATTTTCAATGTCTAGAGTAGAAATGTATAATTGGAATTTGAGCTAGTGCAGGTCTATGTCAAATGCAAGATTTTCTTAACTGAAAAGAATTTTGATCCGACATGGTCCTCACTCACCCTACTCCACTCTTGCAGATTACAGCCCTCAGTTACTTCAAAATCCTATCATTCTTCATTCAACCAATAGACATTACCATAAGCACAAAAAAAGACACATGTATTTCAAATCAATCAATTACAAAGGATAACGTAAAATAATAGTGAATGTGACATTGTGACCCAAAAGTAAAACATTGAAAAACTGTTTGAACAACTTGATACAACAGCCACCGTATGTAAGTTACCCCACAGCTGGACACATTTTTCTTCTTTTCATTCTGTGATAACAGACAAGAGGTAACATCTCCATCAATTCCACCATCCTCTACATTCCTTTTGTTCATCTTCTTTGAATGATGCAATGCAAAACCAAAAAAGGGAGACAAAGCAAAGAATGAACAGCACAAAGTGGAGAACCTAGTAAACTTCTCCAGCCATGTTGCTAGATGGGATTCTCTGCCGTTTTTCCACGTAGCCAGAAGGAAACCACCCTCCTTTACCATTGCATTCTCCTTCTGACCACCCTGTTTGGCTCACCTGTGTAACATTTAGAATTTTGGTAAGCATAGAGACTCGGAGAGAATGTAAGATCAAATCCAATTCATTATAACAGGATGAATCGGTTGCCTAGAAAAAATAGATAACAGGATGATGAGATGAAAATACACCTTCCGCACGACAATAAAGTCACCCTTTGAAAAGCTAAGTTCCTTTTCCGTTTCAGCATCGTAAGGATGCATTGCCTGCAAGAGATGCACCAGCCACCAAAGATCAGTTCATGAAGAAATAAATTACACAGGTTATTGTTCATAAGGCCTCACTCACATCGTCAGAACCGAGTGATTCCAAAAAAACAATTTTTTAAGATCATACTGAAATGCAAAAGACGGTTTCCCAAATTTTGAAAAGTCACTTCCTGGATACTACTCGCCCTTTGAAGCTTCCTCTCATAGATTTCAAAGAACTAGACTTATGAAATCTTGTGCATAAATTCTAACTAAACAAGTAACAACAATCTAAATATCTAATGAGTAAACAACAAGAAAGAATTCACATGGAACCCATGATATCTTGAAAGGAAAAGTCCTTGAAAGATTTTTGAAAAATCAATTTGGCACCCAAAATATTAGCGAAATCAAAGAAGTCAAAACAATAATTTTCGGTTATTGCATGACATCAATTACGCTTTGTTTTCTGATATGATATTCTAAGAAATTGTTATCAATATTAAACAATTTAATTTTCCCTAAGTAAAACCTAACCATAAGTCAAATCCCTCAAACTGATATATGAGAGTTTTATTTTTATTAGAGTAATTAATCAGTTACCTAACAAAACTAAGCAAGTAAAAATACAATGGAGTGAAGTATAGAAATATATTTTTATAATGATAATGAGGATGATCATAATCATAATAATGTGATAATGAGCATCATCATCAACAACAATAATAATCACAACAGCAACAATAACAGCAGCAACCACATAACAATAACAATAGCAACCATCATCTTAGGTTTAGATAAATGCGGCATACCTCAGCCAAGAAGTACATTGTTTTCTCTGAGCCATTCTGGGACATAACGACTGGAGGGGCCGATTCTTTCTTCTGTCTGTCGGAGACAATCTGAGAGAAAGCTCCAAGTGTTAACAATCATAGAAATAAAACAATAAAATCAAACAAGAAGAAAAATATTCAATAGATAATAATAACAACAACAACAACAACAACAACAACAACAACAACAATAACAATAACAATAAATCTCAGGATGGTCAGTTCTCACCTCAGTTTCAATTTCACCAAAAATGGCTGCAACTCTTGAATGAAAAGTCTTCTCTGATTCCACCTATAAAATCATAAGCATGATCTTTGAAATAAAAATCCAAAACACTTACAAGTTTGGCATAAGCTGATATAAGAACAATCATATGTATTATCATACCATAGCAACAAGCCTTTGAAAAGTCAGTCTTTGCTGTTGTGCATCAACAGCAGCCAATGCAGCCGAAGCTTCTTTACCTAGAACTGCCATATTGGCTTTCAGCTCCTGCATCTTTGCCTCTGCAGCATGCAGTTTGGCAACCTGCTCAGCAGTTTGAGATTCCCTAACCCGTGCTTGTCTCCTAGAAATCTCCTCTTTCTGATTGAATTTCGAAAACCAATGAGTAAATAAGGTTAAGAAATAAGTACAAATTACAAATTATGAAATGAATTTTGTTGAGCAGAACCATGATCTAAATAAAGTATTAGAATATTATAATTTTAATTATTTCGGGGGTCTTTGATGATCCATGCAATAAAGATTCAAGATGCCTTCATATTGGCTATCAAAAGTTGAAAACAATCCTCCTTTTTCCCTCAACTTTGGGACAGCTATGTAATGCACACAGGTGTAATACTGATAGGCGGGGTTAGAAGTGTCATTGAACTCATACCAGTTGCATTACACTATTACTTGATCTAGGCCCATTTAGATTTCATTCTAGCTTATTGGAGCTTCTCAACTGAGATAAATATTTGTTTTCTTACTCATGAAAAAACCCTTTTATAGATGCTTATAGAATAGTTAGATGAGGGAGTTTCTAAAAAAGTTGAAGTGCAGCAGTTGATTTTAACTTATGCAGGAAGCGCTATTGTTTAATAGATTTATAGTCGTTGTAAGACTGAACCTTTTTTTCTCGTTAAATGCTTGTAGAAGTACTCCCCATGTACTTGACCAAGAATATCAGAACAAATAGTATTAGTTTACTGTTTCGTATCTCACATATGACATAACGCATCCTATCACTTCAGAGTATTTCCTCGTCTCTTTTCCTCTATTTACAAAGCATATTTGTGTCTGCTTTACTAGTTTTGTAATGCAACAAACATAATAAACATATGAATCCAAACTTTCACTGTTTATTACATTCCGTACATGAGATATGAAGTTAAAACTACATCAGATTATTACTGGTTGAATCCAAGCTTTTGACTTACATGTGTCTCTGCTTCTTGTCTCATCCGACTATACCGTTGAGCAAGATGGCGAGCATCCTCCAAAGGTGGGCCATTGATCATTTGTCTCAAAGGATCCAAAACCTGGAAACTGAAACCATTTGATTCATATTTCTCTCAAAAATTGACAATTATATGAATAGTAGATTACCTCCCTGAAAAATTTCAAGTATCAAATAGACCTCCTCTATAGTATCAAAAGTCAAAACAAATAAATAGTCATGTTATTATATTTGAATCTGTGCAGAAGGGTGTCGAAAATGGCATGTGTGTTCGATAAGAGTGTAAAAAAGGGAGCACAGTAAGAGGTCAGTACGATATTTTGAAACCTTAACATATTTTGTTATAACTTACAATTCTAATTGTAATATCAAAACTAGCTGCTATGTAGTGTGATCTATTTGATACTCTAAACTAACAAGAGATCCATAACAGAGTATTTTAAAAATTAGTGCTTCGTTCATAAAAATATAAAACTACATTTCACACTGAAAAGTTAATACAAAGAAATACTGAAATGATGACCCCCCCCCCCCCCCCCCCCCCCCCCCCCCAATGCATGTCATGCAGACAGCAAGGGAATATGTCTATTTATGAGTACCTAAATGCAGCCACGTGATAAGGTAAGGTAACACTGTAAACTTAAAAAGATAGTCAAAAGAGTAACATGTGAAATCTACAGTCTTCTTTAACTTATTGAAAGGATTTTTCCAGAGCTTCATATTTTAAGCATTAACTCCTTATCATCTTTGTAAAATATTACTTAGTCAGCTGGCCAATTGTTTGACAATTGGCACATGAAATCTGGTCATTCTGGGACTTCATCTCTTGTAATGTTCCACTAGAAACTTCAGCATAAGTTACTTAGTCTACAAACTGTATGACAGTTATTGTAAATTTGTATCCACAAAAAAAAAAAAAAAAAAACTATAATTTGTAGTATTTTATGGTTATTAACAACTGACATGACAATCTTGAAAACAAGGCATTCTGTATCTAGAAAATAATTTTTTCTGAAATAACAAGTTTAACTTTTAAAGACTATAGTGAGTAAGACATCTGAAAGAATGGTGAAAAGTCATACAGAGAGTGATATATAGCACGGCACTATTACACAGCTAGCCATGCATACTCACATAAATGAAGATATGACAACGAGTTAAAACTGACAGATCACATGTTAAACTTCCACTAAAACTTATACAACTAGACAACATATGAAAAGTTTACCTGGGAAGATAAAAGCCGATTCAATTCTTCGTGCTCCTTTTCTACATGTTTGCGAGCATCGCCATATACTGATGCGGCCTTAGCTAATATGTTGTCACTGTTGTTCTCTGCTCCATATCTACAGCACTCCTCAGAAAGTTTTGTTCCTGTCTACCATGACTATTGTTTATGAGGATTTACTCACAAGTGAATAAACAAAATTGTGTGGTGCTTCTAAGTCCACCACAAATCACAGGAAAAAGAAACAAAAACTAATTTTCACCTGTTTCAATATGCTTATAAGATATAGCTGTAAATGTTTCTGCTGCTTTAACAATTTCTTTTTGGAAGTCCTGCATCAGATGACAGTTTTGTGTATATCAATAAACAGAATAGACACAAAAAGGTAACTCAATGAAAAAAACAATTCATATGCATATATATTATTATAACTTCTACTACAAAAGTATGATTCAGAAGGCATGTCTTAAAACCCCCCATCAATTTATATGGTCTCTCCCTCTCTCACTACCTCACTTAAGATTAAGCTCATTGATTAAATATAGATCTCACATAACTTAGATGTATTTGAAAGAAATAAGGCCAAATCCAGGATATCAATATATGGGGGTATTGAGGGAACCAATAAGGAAATCTAATGGGCCCGCAACAATTTGGCCTCCAATCAAAGTCTACAGAAGAAAGAAAAAAGGGAATAGAGGCGTAATTGGGAATAGGAATTCTGCTAGAGAGGAAGTGAATGGACCTAACAGAATGGACAGCTATCATGAAGAAATTGGCGATGAAGATGCAATGAGTTATGCAAGTGAATGTGAATATGAAGAAGATCAGGGGTGGTAGACCGTCTTTTCGGAAAGTTTGGGTGTGGCTGTTGTCACAAAGAAGCCACGCTTTTCTGATATATTAATATTTCCATTCTATTTTAACAGATTTTCTATACTTTGTAGTCAGATTCTCTACGGATTACTAGAGCGAATCTGGCTCCTCTAATGTGAGCAACTCACTTTAGAGTGTAAAGCAAGTGTTAGTAACCATTGATTGACAAATCAAAGCTGGATAGTAAAAGTATATTAAAACAAATCATTGAGTTCATTGAAACAATAACTCTTGATTTTCTCACTTTACATTTAAGTCACTTCTGAGGATCTAATTCCACTAGACTCTGTTTGCTTTCTATATATGCACACATATAGATATAGATATGAGTTCATAAACCTAATCTGACAGCCACAATAATGTCACTCACAATCCATTAATACTGAATAGACTTTCCTAATACACATACAACCTACAATTATGAGCTTACAAGGAAACACTTTGCAGTTCAAAAATAGCAAGCTAATGATTAAAATCTAAAACCAAGAAAAAAATATCTACCCTCCCGGCACGAGTGGCCCTGTACAGCTTCTCCATATGTTGATGTCTCTGCATTTCAACTTCATCAATAACCACAACATCTGAGCTCTCATAACCGCTGCCGCTGAATTGTTTTATTACAGCCTGCAAACAAGTATTTAAACTTAGATCACAAACTGTAAAACACTATTATAGTAACTAAATCTAAACCATCAAGACAATACAATTATACAGCATTCATTCACATCAAGGTCTGAAGCAACAAAGATACAATAATTGAGTTAAAGAATGCATCTTGATTGAGCTAAATTCAACTGAGACAGCACATGTCAAGAAAACCCATTTTGAAATGCATTTGAGAAGAATGAATCACAATGTTTCAAAAACCATTTTCAATTTTGAATTTTTTTGAGAACCCAGATTCGGATTTGAAGTTAGAAGAGAGAAAAAAAGTAAAGTTGTGAAATGGGTCGGTAAAAAGCGAAACCTGTTGTTGTTTGACAACTTGCTCTCTGAGCTTGCTAGCTTGTTTCCTAAAAGCGTCCATGGCGGTACAGTGACAGTGAGAGTAGAAAAATCAGATCCAATCAAATGTTATGTTGTTATCTGAGAAAAGAAAGTTCAAAATTAATGATTGCTAATTTAGTTTCACAAGAACACGCTCGCAACACACTGTGAACTGTGAAGTCAGCTTCTTTTGACAAAGCGATTTCTAAAATTGATTTTTAGGATTAAAAAAAAAATTGAATTTTAGGAGAATTTTTAGAAATTATTGCAAAAAAAGATTAATCATAGATAAATACCTTTAATTTCTTTCTTCAAAAAATTCTTGTCCCTTATTAAACCACAACACATCTTTTTGTCTCACATACATGTTGTCTAAAATACCAAAATAGCATTTTGTCCACAACAAAATCATATAAAACCAAATATTATTCAATATCATAAATTTTTTTCATGTGTTGTTCTGTCTTGTGTCATGTTGTTCTTTCTTGTACTGTTCTATTCAGTACTTATTGTTTTGCAAATCAAATACACTGTAAGATGCTCTAGTTAAATTGAAAGAAATTCAATTATTCAATATTAATTTATTTGAAAATAAAAATTAATTTTAAATGAATTTTGCCTATGAAGTATTGGTACCCAATCAAAACTTCATGATACCTAAGAATTTACCTTCGTTATATGAGTAATAATTTAGAAATTTTGTCTAAATCATTTATTATAAATTATAAGAGTAATAATCGATGATTTGGATATTCAACGTTTAAGATTTTAACATAATAAAAATAACATAATTTTATAAAAAAAAATCTTTTTTTGACTAATAAATACTCCCTCCATTTCAAAATACATGTCCAAGTCAACCAATTCACACATGCCAATGCACAATTTTGACTGGTAATATCTTTAATTATCTAAAGTAAAAAATTATAAAAATTTAATATTTTGAAAATATTTGTCGAGACAAATCAAACAACATCTTACATGCTAATATTTGTATTCGTGGATTAGTTAAAAAATATGGTCAAAGTAAGTCAAATGAATAGTGCACATTGCAAAAAATGGACATGTATTTTGAAACAGAGGGAGTAAATGATAATCGATTGATGGATCACATTAATACAGCACAATTCTCTTTTTAACTAAAATGCAAAAACTAACTAAAATACAAAATGTTTATATTTTTTTTTTGTAAACAATTTATTCTCGCATATTTTTTATCTATTGCATTCATGTATAATATTTGTTCCTTTAAAAAAATGTATAGTATTCGTTTTCATGTATTATGTTTAGTAATATATATTGATCAATTTATTTATTGATGTTAATTAGTAAAAGAAAATTGAAATATATTCAAATTAAACATAAACTTAAATAGATCAATATAGTGAGTAAAAATAAGAAAAGAACCACGATTTGTCTAAAGATCATTTCAAGTTCAAATTTGCATATAAAATTTATTAAAATCAAATACGGTTAATTATAAAATAATTCAGGTAGGCACAAAACTGAAATTATAATGATACAAATCTGCGAAAGCATCTCATGATTTGTTCAACATTTTTCATACTCAAATTGAATTGAGAACAAAAATTCAATAATTAAAAGCTTCAGGGTTATTAAGCAAATTCTCTAAATAGTAAGAGTTAAACCATTGGATTCCATATCAAGAAGAAAGGGGAAAATGAGAAAACTTAAGCTCAAATGACAGTGAATGTGATTTACGGCAAACTCAAGTAAAGGTTTATGCAAATTTGTAGTTCAAGAACACTGAATGCAACTTCTAAAGATCAATGAAAACTTCAGTGTGTATCAGTGTATAATGGAAGAGTTTGCAATAAAAGAAGGGCAAAATCTTTAGCACGTTTACAACTATTCATAACATTACTTTCATTAGGCTAAAAGTGTGATCAATATTCACACAGTGTATTATTCATAAATTCATAAATTAACTTCCTTTTCTTGGCATGTAAGAAACAGAAGTACATTGTTATGGTAATAATATTCTAGCACTCTTGATCAATATTAGATTAAGAGAAGTGTGAACAACATTCACACATTGTATTATTCATAAATTAACTTCTATTTCTTGGTATACAAGAAACAGAAGGAAATCCTTCAAAAAAAACGAAACAGAAGCAAATTTTCTTGGTATACAAGAAACAGAAACAAATCCTTCAAAAAAAAAACGAAACAGAAGCAAAGCAAATTGTTATTGTAGTAAAATTCTAGTACTCTAGAAGAAAATTGCCAAATCAGACACACCACTAGCCTCTTCAATCCAAGGAACATTGAGAGACAGTTTTCCATCACCCAGCCACTCAAAAGCCACTTCAGAACCATTCAATTGAAACTTCTTTGGTGATTCACTTGAATAAGCAAGGAAATTTCCACCACCTTTAACCTTAATCTTAGCACCACTCTCAGCATATTCCAAATCTAGAATTGTTCCACCACTGTTGAACATGTTTGTCAATCCAATTGGTGCAAATTTGATGTTGCCCCCTAGCTTTGTAACTGGAACAAAACTGTATAACTCAAAGGTGGATGGCTCAATGGTAAACTTGATTGGTTCAGATTTTGGGGTCATCAAACGAAGTTCTTCGGCTTGATTGAAGTAGACTACATACTCTTCTGCCTTACCCAAATGAGATGCCTCTTTCTTTTGAGCCCATTCAACTTCAGTCACATGCACAGTTCCAGTTATTGGCTTGTAGCATTCGGGGAAGCCCCTAAACTTGTGCTCTTTTGGATCCCACCCGGCCCCTTGACAGTTGAAAGCCCCAATCACTCCTCCATACTGTGGAATATATGAGCAAATTTTGGTTATTGCATAAATAATAAAATATAGTAACCTATAAAAAACTTGCTCAAACATCGGGGTCGACATTGATACTTAGATATTGATAGAAATTTAAGAAAATAAAAATAGTTGAACGTGACTATTTGTGTCAGTGTCACTATCATGTCGGTCAGTGTCAAGCATGTATCAAACACCAAACACGCCATCGATTCGAGGTGTCGGCACTACATAAATAGTATTTAAAAGCGAGTGAGAGAAAGGTACCTTGTTGAAGTTCCAGATTTTGAGGACAGTGGTTTGGTCAAACAGAGGGTTCTTGAAAAGGCAATCTCTTGTTGGAAGGGGAAAATGTATGCACTTAGGAATTGTTCCATCAGGGAAAACAAGCTTCTTAATCAGATCAAAGTCATGGGAGCCAACATTATCACTCAAATAAACTGGACCACCACAGATAGCTCTTGAACCTGCATGAAATTTGGCACAAATATGGTCTGATTGGAACATGTCCCAATCAGGTTGAATCATTTGTCCCATCCATAAGCTGTTGTAGGAACAATGAATCATGTGTACCCCTTGTAGCCAGAAAACTCCCATTGGATCACCATTGGGATCTTGGAACCAAAAGTCATCCCCTACAAAAAACAAAAATTGGAATATTTTTTGTTTAATAAAATTGTTTTTGCTTGCATATGTGTGAATGAATAAATAAAAATAACAAAGTTCATTGATACTGTCTTTGTACATTGCTTAAGGGCTTAATGCTTACCAACTCTCCCCATGGAAACTTGCTTTGTTCCAAGGAAGAAAAAGTCATTGCATTGTTGCATGCTAGCAATAATTCCACTTCCATTGAAATTCTTAGCAATGGATTTTGTCAAACCTTCATAATAAGCTTTAGCAAGGTTAACTCTGCCTCCATATTCATCACACACATATTCAAGAGTCTGCATAATAAACAAAACTATTGATGATTATTTGGTCATATAACAAACACTACAATAATAGTCCTCAAGCAAAGGGTGCTGCAATACGATCTAAATTTTGTAAGTAATCCCATATGATTTTAATCTGAAAATAAAAATTGAAAAAAGACCCCTTTTCATGTTTTCAGCAACCTGGTTTTATTGAACTAACTAAAATATGACGATTCATCATTGATTATATATTTTTCATTATGTTTCGTATCACGACACAGGTATATCCAAAGAATTCATCATGCACATATTCAAGAGTTTACAATAACAATAAAAGACTAATGATTATTATTTCTCCATAAAAAATACTACAATAATTATCATAGTCAATAATAGCAAAGTAAAGGAAAATTCAAATTAGAGAACTCACATGGATGACATCAACTTTGACTCCTGTGACACCAGATTCAGCAAGATAAGAGTGCATGGAGTCATAAAAGTCAGCGACATGATCAGGATGAACTAGCCCTATTGAACCTTTGACAATGTTAACAACAGCAAGATCATGCATTGTCCCATCAAGGCCAGGTGAAAGTTTGCAAGGGATGATTTTGGCATCAAGGTGTGTGGTTCCTGGTCTCACACCACCCCAAGCACCACAAAGTGCATGCCAAACATAAACATCATCCAAACCTTTGAACTTAGTCCTCAAATCCCTTGTGAAAGCCTTCAATCCATAGGCCTTCAATCCACTTTTTGGAACACCGCTACTTTCTTCTCCACCAAAGAGATCATCAATTTCTTTGACTAATTGCTTGATCTTTGACTCAATCTCGGCCAAATGAGAACTCTTAGATAAAATTGCCTCCTCTCTTTGCCTCTCCAAATGCTCATGTTCAATCCCCTTTGAAATCAACTCCTTAATCGTTTTCGGATTAAAAGGAGGTGAATCAGGACCTAACAACAATCCACTTTCATATTTTTTGAACTTGTCACCTTCATCAAGCCTGTGAAGCCTACCAGTCATCTGTTCACCGCCAAGAACGAGATTCTTTGCATCCACATTAGGATCATTACCATCCAAGTTAATACTTTGCCATCCATCATCGATGACAACAAATCTCGGTTCAACACCGCCTTTTGAGAAATCATCAAGACCATGAAAAACACCAACAGGATTCACAGTTAAATAAAAAGCATCCCACGTACACCAACCAAATTTATCAACCAAATTTGGAAGTGTTTTCTCTTCCAATAGCCTAAAAGTGTTGAAATGAACCCTCAAAACACTATAAGCTTCTTTCATCAAATCATAAGGATTTTCAGAAAAATGAACATAAGCAATAGCATTGAAACTCAATGCTTTCACTTCTGTTGAACCACTCTCAGCACAAATCATAACCTGGTCATCAGAACCAGGATGAAGTGCAGACCTAAAACCATTTTCAATGATAGGAATGATCACAGCATAGGATCTGATTTCAGGAATCTCAAAAAGAATCCATTGAGTTTCCATTTGCAAATCAGAACCAGATCTTCCTATCCATTGAGTAGACCACCAAGTTTTGAACCTAAAAATACTGACAAAGTTTCTACCATTGAAACTACCTAATGAGTTCATTAATCTATCAGATGGGGTTTCATTGGAGAATCCAAAGAAACCACCTTTGTGAGAAAAAGCAAGAACACGGTCAACGAGTGAAGGTGGTGCATTTGATTCAGAGGGTTTACATATAGAAGAGAATGAACTGAAAGAAACATTCTCAGGAACATCATGAAACAAAGGAACACCTCTAAGAGTGAATTTTCCCTCAGATAAATCAAACAATGACTCAGGTTTGACAAGATCAAGGGTTGTATTGGGAGGAGCCATGGAAAACAAAAACAAAGCCAAATGGACAAGAACAGAGAATAAGAAAAAGCAGAGAGTGAAGTGTGAAAAAACCCTACTCTGTGATGGGGTATTTATAGTAAAATTCTCAAAAAAATTCGGAAAAGAAATGAATGCAATTTATTACCAAAAATCCCGAGAGTTGAGGTATATTGAAGGAAATAATAATTAGCGAGGGAGATAGATAATAGGGAGTAGTAGATAAATGGTGATACGGATATGCATGATCAGTGGCTTGTTTTGCAAGAAATGATTTTTGGTGTTACAAGCAGTGGCGGAGCCAGAAAGTTTGAGTAGTGGGGACAATATTTACATATAAATTTATAATTTTTTAATGTAAAATGTAAATGTTATAATTATTTTTTGGTGTTTTTTTTATTAGATGCCCCAAAATTAAGAAAATATAGTAAGTGTTTCAAAAAATACATTACCTAGAATTTTAGGAAAACGTATATTTTTTTGGGGAGGAAAACATATATTATTTATGGTCTTGATAAAAAAAAATATTGTTTATGATATGTTTCTCTATAAGTAAAATAAAACAAAAAAAAAAGGGAGAAATGAATGGATTTTTTTAGTGAATGAAACTAATGCTTTAATGGGTGATATATGTTGTTATTATACTTTATGAAGTTATAATATTATATACTCCTATATGCCAGAAAAGAATGAGGGACCGAATAAGTAAGAAGAAGCATATATATATATATATATATATATATATATATATATATATATATATATATATATATATATATATATATATATATATATATTTGTGTGTGTATGAGCAACTCATGCCTATGTATAATGAGAAATGATATTTTGACAACCACTTTTTAACAACTTTTGGACAACTTTCTCTCTCATACTCACATGATGTTGTTATCCTCTCTCTTCCTTTTTCTCTCTCCATTGTTTTTGACCAATAAGAAGTGAGAAAAACAAGGTTGTCAACAAAGTTATCAATCAAATGGATGTCAAAATATCATTACTCATGTATGTAATATATGTGGTGCAGCGAAAATAAAAATGGAAGTGGGGGCACGTGCCTGCAGAGTTGCAAACGTAGCTCCGCCACTGGTTACAAGTATGTTTGGTGCATGAAACACGTGTTATTATGTAGACAGTGTATACTCAATACTCAATCAGAGTACAAATAGGGGACTCACTTGTTGAAATTAATCCTCTGGTTTTAGTAAATCAAACACACCTATAAAAAAGTTTAAACTTTTTTATGTGGTTTCCTAGTACTACTACTATTGATATTCTCTTATTTTCTTCTCTCAAAAAAAAATATTCTCTTATTTTGTATTTTTGGAACAAATTGATGTTATTTTGTACTACTACGAAAGAACCGTACCTGACTTACTGTAATTAATAATTAGTGGTAATTACTAGTAATTGCAAAAGAGGAATAATTTAATTCAATGATTGTATCAAAGAATCACGTCACAAAAAAGATTGTACCAAAAAAATGAATTTTCTCACGAATATTTTGGAGATTATTACTATTATTATTTTTTCATCACACCACAGTGCCACTTTTTTTTTTTTTGAAGAACCACTGTGCCACTTTATTAGGTTGATTCTTAAAATACCTTCAGAAATATTTACATGACATTAATTTCTATTTTGTGATAGTTTAGGTTTTTTTTTAAAAATATACATCAAATTAATGATGTCAAATAGTCATTTGTAAGGATATTTTATGAACTAACCGAAAACAGTGACATAATGAAGCGATTTGATTGGATGTACGTGTGTAATTTATTTATTTTTTGCATTATTGGTATATGAAACTTTCCTTCGATTTCCTTCAATATAAAAAACACTATAAATCACTCCTTTGAAAAAAAAAATCTTTATTCTGTCAAAAAATCATAACTAATCAACATTCTGTCATAAAAAAACCTGAAATCACTCGTTTGAAAAGATTCGTTATTCGTTCTTTTTTTTATACATTTACTCCGTTTAGAAATTATCGGGATTTTTGGTAATAAATTGTATTAATTTCGTTCCTTTTTTTTTGTAGACACCAGCATTTTTCAGCAAAAAAAACAAGTGAGAATTTTACTATACTATATTATAATTTTACTATCCTAATATTATATTATATATATATATATATATATATATATATATATATATATATGTATGTATGTATATGTGTGTGTGTGTATGTATTTATGTATGTGTATTTTTTTTTAATTATATTAATGTATGTATGTATCCCATGACAAAGTAACTTAAAAGATTGGACGTATATATTTTTTCAAAGAAAAAAAGGATTGCACGTATATATAAAAAAAAAAATTACATTTTTTACGGGATAAAAAAGTTTTACATTGTCACGTATACAAAATAAATAATATCTATAGAGTGTCATCTGATTAAATATATGTATAATGAAAATTACACTGTCAACGTATGCAAAATAATTTAATATTTTAATTAAATTATAATTCACATATTATACTCCGTCCTATATTTTCTTCTTTATAGTCTAGAAGTCCTAGATCAATTGGTAAATACGAAATTGCAAGGCCGGACGTCGTGACCTCGGGACCTCACGGTTGTGTGTCAGTTTAATTTCAGTGGTTTACCACTTCATCTAAAAAAAAAAAAGTTACATCTTTTAATATAGAGTAAATTACACTCCTCTCCCATCAAAGATGCTTGAATTACACTCCTCTCCCCTCTTATGTTAAAATATACACTATCCTCCCCTCTTATGTTAAAATCTAGAGTAAATTACATTCCACTCCCCTCAAAGATGCTTGAATTACATTCCCCTCCCCTCTCTTATGTTAAAATCTAGAGTAAATTACACTCCTCTATTAAGGGAGGGAGTTGTAATTCAAGCATCTTATAAAGGGGGAAGTATAAATTTTACTTTTCAAGGGAGGGGAGTGTATATTTTAGAGTAGATTACACTCCCCTCCCCTCAAAGATGCTTGAATTACACTCTCCTCCCCTCTTATGTTAAAATATACACTCCCCTCCCTTGCAAAGTAAAATTTATACTCCACTCCCTTATAAGATGCTTGAATTACAACCCTCTCCCTCAATAATTAAATATGCACACTTTAATCTATTTTAACATAAATAAATATTTTTATGATATATATTAATTATAAACCACCATGTAAGAAAAATTAATTAATTTCTTTAAAATTTAAATGTATAATTAAATTAAAATATTTTGCTATTGATTTTATAATTTAGAGTATAAAATTAACTTTTAAATAACCATGTTTTATTGTCTTTAGTAATTTTTCACATTTTTTATTATATTTTCGATTGTTTCATATTTTATAATAGGGTTTAAAATTATACGTTAATGAAATTGTGAATGAAAAATAGCGAAAAATATGTATTTGATTTTTTATTATATTAAAATAGACTCGTAATACTATTTTTTTTAAGTGTGTTTAATTTTTTTTTCTAGATTATTAAAAATAAAAAAAATATTGAGGGAGTAAAGTGTAGATTTTAACATAAGAGGGGAGGGGAATGTAATTCAAGCTTCTCTTAGGGGAGGGGAGTGAAAAGTTTTCTAATATGTTTTGAATAAGAGAGGAGGGGAATGCATATTTTAACATAAGAGGGGAGGGGAGTGTAATTCAAGCATCTTTGAGGGGAGAAGAGTGTAATTTACTCTATATTTTAACATAAGAGGGGAGGGGAGTGTAATTTAAGCATCTTTGAGAGGAGGGGAGTGTAATTTACTCTTTAATGTATATTTATTGCTTAGATTACTATTTTACACTAATTTTTTTTGAAGGATATTTTACACTAATTTAAAAAGCAGCATAAAAAAAATATCAACATTGGTGTATTTTTTCAAGAGTAGTGGTATATTTAATGTCTCGCAATTTTCCTTAAATAAGCATATAATTAAATAAAAAAATTCCTCAAAAGAAAAAGAGTATATTTCAATAACTTTTGAGCCGTCAACCTTGCAGATTTGGAAAAGTATTTTTGTGGCTAAATCTTTATATAATACAAAAGCATACTTCTATGGGCAAAAGTACATGTGGCATCTTCACATTCTTCATCACATTTAATGTTTTCTTATCACCCAATCAAATTAAATTATGACTCATTTGTTTTTTTATTAGCCAATCAAGATGGACAATGACTCATTAAGTTTTCATCAACCAATCAAAATTGATCAAGCCATGATTTTTTCCCTATATATAGACAATTTTTTTTTTTATATTCATGTGTCTCTTCCCCCATCAACAAAACATTATTTTTTTCATTATTTTTTATGTGTTTTGAAATCATAGAAGTTTAATCACTTGGTCGTAGACTATGGGGTTGATTTTCTTTTTTATTTGTATCTAATTGTTAATGGATAATGTTACTTTCCCAGGATCTCATTGGAGAGCATGTGTCTACATTCTATGACTTCAAGATGTTCAACATCAACAATATAATTTTTAGTCAAGACAATGTTTTGTATTTGATATAGAATCAAGATGTTAGAGTTTAGATACCTTAGGTTTATTGAATATTATTTAATGAATTTATATGTCGATAAACTAATCTCAATAAATTGATTTAGCCTTTATCTATATCTATTTTATGAATTTTTGTCTTACACAAAAACGTATATTACACATGAACTCTTATTTGATGAATCCTAATTGATGATTTTAAATACATCTCCGGACATGTTAAACATCATCATAAAGGTTGGATACAATTGGTTCACATCATCTAATTTGGACAAACCTTTTCTAATAAGAAGACATCTTAAATCATCATGTTTTACTATGACGGCTTTTCACTTATCATAGTTTCTTCAATAGAATGTATCAAAAGCTTCAATCAACCATTGAGCAATATACATGGTTTCTTTTTTATTTCTTTTGACCATATATGAGATAATACACAATCCTTTAAGTGTCATTTCATCTTATTTATTTGACAATCAATATATGACTTTTTCTCCTTTAATTTGTCAATTAGATAGTTACTATTAAATAATTTTTTTGTGGGGACTATTAAATAATATTGTTAATTTTGTTATCTACCCTTTATTATAAATATCATCCATTTGCAAGCAATTCCACCCACCATTTCAATTAAAAATTGTATTATTTTCAATCTTTTGTCTCAATGTCATGCCTTTTTTCTTTTTGTTTTTTTTCCTTTCTAAGTTTCACGTATTTGGTATTTTTAACAAGCCAAAATGATTTTTTTTTTGAGAAAAAAAATCCATTTAATATAATTCTCAAATATAACACAAAATGAATTATATTAACACAAAATTTTCATGTATTTTTGTATACTTAATAATTTAATATAGTTCTCAAATATAATTATTTTCGCATTTATTAAGGATAATATAATGATAAAGCAATTTAAGAGTAATTAATATGTCATTTAAATTAGAATGATTATATAAAGGTTAAAATGTGTCATTTAATTATTTAGAATGAAAATGCCTCATTTGTTGGATCAGACAGGAAACAGAAAAAAAATTAAATGATAGCGTTAATTATAACCCTTAATTAAAGGAAACAACTAAACACTACAAAAAAAAAAAAAGGAAACAACTAAATCAAAAAAAAAAGGAAACAAACAAATATTGAAGTAGTATATTATAACAAATAAATGGAAGACATTTAAAATTCAAATAGTTCGATTTTCCTATCTGTATAAAAAAAATGAATTATTTGAATCTTTTAACCTTTTAATTAATGTTTTATATTCATTTGTTTTAAGAGAATATTTAATTTACATAAAAAAGTTTTTGACAAATTCACAAAAAAAAATTCATTAAATTTTGATTTTTTTTTGAATGGATTAAATTTTGAAATTTATATTTTTATAATTTAAAATAATTATATTTTATGTGTCATTTTAGTTGGGTTGATCCAATAAATATTAAACTTTGTCGTTTAATAGGTCAAACAAATAATAGACTAAAAAATAAAAGGTTCTTTAAATAATAGTCATTAATGTGGTAATTTAAATTGAAATGATTCTGTTAAATGTCTCATTTATTTAGTCAGATGAAAAAATGTTATTTAAATGATACCATTATATGATATCATGTTTTGATTCACTATTTTTGCTACTAATACTTAGGGGTGTTCAAAACCGAACCAATCCAAAAGAAAAACCGCTAATCAAATCAATCCAAACAGAAACCGCAAAAAACCGCATTTGGTTCGGATGTATTCGGATCATTTTTTTTACCTAACCGCATGGTTTGGTTTGGTTTGCGGTTTTGATTTTACCAACCAAACCAAACCAAACCAAACCACAATATAAGAAGAAAAAAAACTAATTAAATATATATCATCTAGATCAATACTCATAGAAATTCAATGGAAACTTTAATAAAAGAACATATTTTTTCTCTTATTAAGTTTCTACTTTGCTGCTTTTTCTATCAAAAATGTATTTATGTGCTACTTGAACTCTTAGAGAATGATTAAAATTTTAGTCTTTTGTATTTCTTACAAAATAGGATTACTATTTGTCCACGTTTTAATTTGGTCTACGTAGTTGAAAACATTGTTGGATGAAAATAAAATTATAATGTTGGATGAAATTTAAAACATTCCTGAAAATATGTTGTGTTTTAGCTTTTTAATTTGATTTTAAAGTTGAAAACAAAAAAATATATTATTGTCTAAAAAAACCGCACCAACCGATCCAATCCAAACCGGATTGGTTTGGTTTGGTTTGGTTTGGATTTTATTTTAAAAGTCAACCGAACCAAACCAAACCACGTACTTATTTATCTTGCGGTTCAGATGACTTTTACCCTTAAAACTGAACCAAACCGCACCGTGAACACCCCTACTAATACTAATAATAGCATTCCTAATCAAGATTGGTTTTGCTAATAATGAGTTGACTCAATTTCAAGGGCGTGGATTCAATCTCCGCTATTAGTGTGAAGATCTCTTTGACAAGGGATGTCTAAAAATTTTGTAAGTGCTTATTGAGTCATGAGACATGTCCTCACCTTGATGTGTCCTAAATTTTTTTTATGTAAAATTAAAGTCTATTTGCCAGATTCTAAAGGATTTTTTTTGTCAAATAATAATAACAAAGATAATTTAAAAGGAGAATCGAATGATATCTAAAATTAAATTTTACCAATAACTCGGTAATTTTTCAAATTTCAATTTTACGAATTTCCTACAATGTTTATCTTGATTTTTTTTTTAAATTATGTCATATGTTTTAATAACAAATGCACGTAATTGTCAAAAAAAATAACAAATGCACGTAAATGTGTTTTAATATATAAAAAAAACTTTCTCTATTATAAAGATTTGGCTTCAGAGAATGCAAAAGTACACGTGTACATATATGGTGCTTAAGCTCACTAAATGTTATCAAACTAATCCACATCAGCGTGTACATTTTCAGTTTTTAGTGAGAAAGGAATGCATTAATATGATATTTAAGATTAGACATTTATCATATCATTAGTCAACTATGCATTTATCCTATAAGATATCCATACATTGATGATATCACAAAATTAAAGGGGTAATTGATGTTTTTCTTTTTTGAGGGGAAGGGGGTAATTGAGGTTATTTAATTGATTTTTATTTTATAAAATATTGTTTATAACTTTCAACATTTTCACACTGTTTCAAAATTCAACGTTCATTCTAAAATTTGAAATTCTTCTCGAATTCTCAAATCCCTTTTTCGTTGAGTGGAGAGTTTGGTTTCGATTGTGTCCTACTTCAATATACGTTGACATCTAAAAGTAAATTTTACATATCATATTTGTAATTTTTTTTCTAAATTAAAAGCACAATTTAAAGAGAATATATGACGTCTCAACTAGACTTTATTCATTTTTGCTTATATATATTATATTATCAAAAAAAGGGGGAGATACAAATACAAATTAGAGGGACATAAACCTACCCCAGTAAATCCACGCAAAAGTGTAGGTCGACCCTAAACGGATAATACAAAAAATTAAAACAACACAAGTGGGTCAGCTTCTAATTAATCCTAAAACTAATCAAAGGTTTTGCGTATATATGTAACTCATCAAATTATTTCCCTAATTTATCTATCATATATTTTTTTAATAAGCATGTATTTTGTCAACTCAACATATCACATTAGCGTTTTTCCATTTTTAGAGTCCTCCAAAGACCAAAAATGAAGGAATTTAAAATAACGCAAAAAAATAAAATGATTTTTTTTATATTTAATATAAAAAATTAAGCTAATGATATTAAAAAACTAACAAAATATTTCATCATAATGTTTGAAGTTATGAGGGAGTCTTCAATGGGTTGAATCTTCATATTTGCCTAAGAGAAACCCACAAATGAGCTTGACACACCCCTAAAAAAAATGATATTGACACCACATCTCACTTATATGTTACTCAATATGTACTTTTGCATCTAATGTGTAGAAGTTTAACTCACACACGACACATTAACATCTCTCCCTTAAGCGTAGACTCTTTGTATCTATGATATGGTGAAATAACCAAATAAGGCCATTTCGTAGAGAGATGTTTTCACTCATTTATTTCATGAGAAGAGAAAAAATAAAGTAGAAAAAGAAATCAGATGAAAAAAGAATTTGAACATGAGAGAAAAAGTAAGGGAGAATAGTGAGTTATTGATAATTTTATGGGTTTGTTACGTTGAAGAAAATTGAGATAATTTAGTAATTATGCTATCAAAGTATCAAACTCATTAAAAAGTCAACATCAATTTAAAATGTCTAATAAATATCTACAATTTTCCTTTTTCAGATTCCACCAAAGACCAATAGTGAAGGAATTTGAAATAATAGATGTTGAATAAAAATATATATTGCCTTGACAAAAAAAATTGCATGAAAATGAATGATGTCCAACATCTAAATGTTAAGATTAAAAATATTAAAAAAAATAACACGCAAAACTAACAAAACAAATTATCATAATGTTGTAATTCCCGGTGTAGCCTACATTAGGTTATATCGTAACATTATGCTAAGAGAAACCACAAAAATTAGATTGATACCACATTTTCGTACAATTTTTTTAGTTCATATCACTTATATGTTATTCAACATCTTCTCTTTTATCCATTATAATTTTAACTCACATTTGACACATTAACATCTCTCTCTCAAGTGTGCGAGTCTCCACGTCTGTAATTATGTGACATAGGCAAATAAGGTCAAATGAAGGCACAACATGGTCATAAAGATGGGATGGTAGTAATTAAATAGAAGGAGGTTTATATTTCTTACTTTTATGAGAAGAGAGAAAGGAAATTGAAAAAGAAAGAAGATGAAAAATAAATTTGAGATTGAGATAAATGATACAGGTAGAAAAAAAAAGAATTGTGTATTTGTCGATGAGGTTATAAGAAATAAAGTGAGTTGTTGGTAATTTTATAGGTCTATCGAAGAAGTTTGATATTTTTGGGTAATTAATTTGCCAAAAAATTATACCTAATTAAAAAACACTACAACATTTAAATCTTTTTAATAAGAACGAATTATGTCAACTCAACATTCTACGTGAGAATTTTTCTATAGTTAAATCCAACCAATGATCAAAAGTGAAGAAATTTGAAATAATATAGATTGATTAAAAAATAGTGCATGAAAATGAATAACATCCAAAAAATTATATTTAATATAAAAATGAAATAAATGACATCTAAAAACTAACAAAATAATTAATCATAATGTTCGGAGTTTTGAAGAAGACTAAAATAGGTTAGAACAACACATTAAGCTAAGTGCGACTATAAAAGTGAGATTGACACCACATCATCACCAAAATCTTAACACATTAGTTATATTGATCATCTCGCGTATCTATTTCTTAACAATTGACACATTAACATATCTTCGTTAAATGTGAGACTCTCTTCGTTTGAGATCTGGTGACATAGCCAAATAAAGCTAGACGAAGGCAAAACATAGTAAAAAAGGTTGGTTGATGGTGGTTTCATGGAAGGAGATTTATGTTTGCACATTTAATGAAAAAGAGAGAAAGAAAAATAGAAAAAGAAATAATATGAAAAAGAAATTTGAACATGAGAGAAATGATAACGGAAAAAAAGTAGTGTGTGTTTTGTCCGTGGAAATATTAAGAAAAGAGTGTGTTAGTGATAATTTGATGGGTTATTTGAAGGAGTACGAGATTTATGAGTAATTATTTCACCAAAAAATAGACTCAATAAAAAAACTCCACATCAATTTAAAATGTCTAATAAACATGTACACATGTACTTTATCAACTCATCATAACGTATATGTAGTTTTCTATTGTTCAATCTCATCAAAGATCAAAAGTGAAGATATTTGAAATATAGAGGTTGGATAAAAAATTGAATGAAATCGAACAACATCCAAAAATATATATTGAATATTAAAAAATTAAGATATTATATTAAAAAAATAAAAAAATTAAATAATTCATCATAATATTTGTAGTTATAAGGGAGCCTATAATGAATTGAATCATCACATTTGACTAATAAAACTCCAGAAGTGAGATTGACGCCACATCTTCACCTAAAACCTCAAGACATTAGGCATATTATCAATTCATTCATATGTTGCTCAATATATATTATTGCATCCAAAAGAGAAGTTTAACTCACATGACACATTAACATATCTCCCTTAAGGTTAGGAATCTCTGTGTATGTGATATAGTGACATAGCGAAATCAGATCAAAGATACAACATCGTAAAAAAATTTGGTTGGTGGTGGTTTCATAGAGGAGTGTTTTATGCGAAGAAAGAAAGTAAATTAAAAAAAGAAAGAAGATGAACAAGGAATTTGAACATGAGAGAAATTACGAGGGAACAAACTAAGGAAAGTATGTTTTACCCATGAGAGTATAGGTAATATAGTGAGTTACTGATAGTTTATGGATTTGTTGAAGGCGTTGGCGATTGCTGGTAATTATGCTACCAAAATATTAGACTCATTAAAAAAATACCACATCAATTTAAACTGTCTAATAAACATGTATTTTGTGACCTAACACATCTATATTTTCCACTATGATTCCACCAAACACCAAAAGTAAAGAAATTTATAGTAACAAAGGTTGAATAAAAAAATTGCATGAAAGTGAATGACATCTAAAAATTAAAATTTAAGGCTAAAAATTCAACAAATGACAGCCAAAAACTGAAACAAAAAAATCATCATAATATTATGTCTTCTGTGGAAGCCTACAATGGGTTGTATCATCACATTAGACTAAGACCAATCATATAAGTGAAATTGATATTGCACCAATCGTAAGATATTAGATATATGAGTCACCATACTTATATGTTGCTCAACATCTATTCTTGCATATAATGTGAAATTGTTACTCACAATTGACAAATTAACATCTCTCCACTAAGTATCATAGTCTCTGTATACGTGATCCACTACGAAGAACCGCTCCCCCACAATGTTGAACCGGGATATGATACCGTCGTTGGACCTTCAAGGGGAGACATCACTGGTGTGGATCGGCACATTGGAGAAAGAACAACCACACATGTGAGAATGATACCACATCTTCATTCAAAACTTTAAGGTTTAAGTATGTGTTTTTTTTCCATTTGTTTGTTGTTCAACCTCCACTATTTTATCAAATCTTTAGCTTTAATCAATACATGATACATAATAATATTCTCTATGTTAAGTAAAGCAAATTCTAGCCCGTGCTTTGCACGGGTGTCCAAACTAGTTATAATCATATTTGTAGGCATATTCAGTCGATTTATGATATTAACATGAATGTTGTGGGTTTGTTCACAGATTCATCCTTTTTGTTTTTAACGACTTTGAATTTATATTGTATCAATATACTCTATCAATTTGAATGAATGAATATCATTTATTTTTGTCAAAAAAATTTATAAAAAATAAAGGTTGGTTGATTTTTTATTTATGTTTTCTTTTTTATGACATTTTTTTCCTTATTATTAGGATAAAAGAAAAAATGAGTAGAATCACAATTCAATTCACGTGCAGAAGAAAATAAAAACTAACTAAATAAACAACAAAATTATTTTTGAGAAGCACGAAAACAACAAAAATGTCATGTACATTTACAGGGGAATATTAATGGAAGATATAGAAAAAGTTTTAAAAATTTCACAACTAAAAATTTTAAATGATGCAGTTTAAGTGGTTAATGAGTTCAAATCTACCTTATTTTAGATGGTTATTTGGCTGGACGGTCCTTCTCTTGAAGTTAGATTTAGAAGGCTTTATGAATTTTCAGAGAATAAATTAGCAAATGTATCTTTTGTGATGGGGTGTGAATGGCGAGGCTTGTAAGTGGTGTAGGACGTTGTTTGCATGGGATGAGGAGATGATGGGGGAGTTGGTGGAGTGGTTAACTTCTATTGTTGTGCAAGTTGATGCGACAGACCGTTTGATTTGGAGCTTCATTCTTCTAAACGTTGTATGGCTAAAAGTGCTTATAATAAATTGAATTCAACAGAAAACAATGTTTCATCGGTCAAAAATCAGGATTTTTGGCTAAAAGCGGTTCTGCTAAAAGTAAACTTTTTTGCCTGGCGGTTGTTTCTTGATCGTGTTCCGACAAAGAACAACTTGGTAAGGCGTCATATCATTGCTCTAACTAATCAAATTTGTTCAGCGGTATATGGTTTCTTAGAAGACAGAGACCATTTATTTGTAAAATGCATATTTTTTGGTCGGCTTTCGAATTTTGTTTCTGGTTGGTTATGATTCTCAAAAGCAGCACATGGTAGTTTAATGGATCTTTTTTAACAATTTGGTGGGTTAGAGGGATATTCGAAAAGTAGTCAGGTGGCTCTCAATATTATTTGGTTATCAGCAGTTTGAGTCATTTGAAAAGTGTGAGATAGGAAAATTTTCCAACGCAAGGAGGATCATTTAGAAACCTTAAGGGTGTGTTTGAATTGAAGGTTTAAGAGGGAAGTGAGGGGGAGTATTTACTTTTCTTTTTTAAACTATGGACAATTTAAAAAAAAAAAATTAAGTGTGATTGAAGTATTATATGATCATTTATCATCTTGTTGTTTCAATTGTTTTAAAAACATTTTATAGTGTCCGTAATTTAAAAAAGAAAAGTAAATTATCTCATCCTCTTCTCTCATAAACCCTTCATCCAAACACACCATAAGTGAGAAGGTTAAGCTCCAGGCCCTTTGGTGGTTAAAATCGACTTATGTTGCTTTCGATTTTGATTATCTTTACTGGAGGTTTAATCTTATCACATGCTTAAGGGTTGTTTCCTAGACTGTTTCCTTTGTTTCGTCTTTGGGGTTTCTAGAATGTAACTTTGACCTTTTGTTAAGTCGTTCTGGCTCATCTTATACCTGAGAGACTTATTCTCATTTTAATATGTGTGTGTGTGGCCATTTCATCATTTGTACAACTCAAACGAGAATAACAAATCTTATTCCTATACTTGTATGATACTTAAATCACCAAATAACTCTGATCGTTTAAGATAAAGGTTTACCACAAAGAATAAATGAATAAACTTTTGATAGATATGCAGACCTACGAGGTTTACACTCTTTAACCTTAAAATCTTTATGGAATTTTAACTTTTAAAATCTTTATGCAATAAAAAAGTTTTCCCAAAATTTAGTCTTGAGCCTCCTTTATTTTGCTCTTTTTTTCCCCATAGAAACTCTCTCTTCTCCTTCTACGACTACCACCTTCTTTTTCTTTTTCTTTTTCTTTCCTTTTCTTCTCTCCTCTCCCTGATTCTCGATTTTACCCTGTGTTCCAAAGTTTGTGTGAAATCATATCATAATATTATTAAAGGAATACCATGCTGCAAGTTTGCCCTAGAATTCACTATGCAAGGAATACCATTTTGTACTGATGGCATTGAAGCGGGAAAATACTAGGGATTCAGTTTTTGAAATGATTTTACTCTGCTACCCTTATGTTTGTATCATGTAAAGATCTGCACATATAGGTTGAAAAATTGGTTGATTGCCAAAAAAGTCTTTGTTTCACATGTGTAAGTGTAGCAGAACATCCTTCAATGACCACCGGTGCATGTGGTTATTTTTCTTCTATCCCTTCCTTCTTTATAAGTGCCTAATGGGAACAAGTAGCTCAAGCCATTTCAAAAACTTCTAAACTTGCATTCATACGGTTTGGTAAGAGTTTTGTGGAAGAAATGTTCCTTTCCATCATCTTAGGTATGGCTCGTCTGGAGATATAATATTGATAACAAAATCTCTTTCCATCATAGGATTTGTGCTGTTTTTTTCCTGCTGCAAGTGGCTGTGTTATAAGATCAGCTGCTGCTGTTTTCCTGTCCTTCATGGTGCGGTAGTCGGTTTTGGATGATTGGGTGTGCAGGCTGTTCCGGCAAGGCTATGGGTGGAGTCATAACTATTGTCTTTTGGTGGGTTTTTCTTTTTGAATTAATCTGCCTTTGCTTTGGTGGTTTGTTGCGCAGGTAATCTGGGATCGGATGGTAGCAGTAGAGTAGCAGCAGGGGACTTTACTGTGACGTGCTTCGGTTATGTGCAGTGCAGCGGTTGTAATAGGATTTGTGCTTATTTTGTTATCAATTAAATGTAAACAAAATTGAAGCTGCCAAGAATGTTTTCGAAGAATTTCTACAATGTAATCCAAAATCATAATTATAAAAGTTATCTACTTATCTGATCAAAGTAGAAATGAGTTTGAGGTTAGTGTGGAGAAGAGAAAAAATAAAGTACATTTCACTCAAAGTTGTGATCAGCTTGGAGCTCACTATAAACTCATTTTACCATGGCTTTTTTAAGTTCCAACATGTTAATTATAAAAGTTAGCTAGGGATAGATTTGGAGTTGAAAGTATGTATAAACTCATTTTTGATGTTTAGGATGAAAGCAAAAATAAACATGTAAAAAGAATCTTTCTTCATTGTTAATTTGTTCATAGACACTGACTGCTATTGATATATTATCAGACTTTCTGGTACTACATTTTCTTATAGCATTTTCATTCTGTTTTTGTTTTTATTTATCTAGCATAATATGTATCATGCATAATGTTTTAATTGTTTGATCATTGTTTTAACAAAAAAAATAAGCGCTTAATTTCCCTAAGCCCATAAAAACAGTTCAGTTTATTTCTGTCAGGTGAATTTTATTTCTGTCATTGGATGTTGTCACCATGTGGTAGCTGCTAGCGTTCAGTTTGGCATTTTGAAAAAAGGATGTCTGCTCATTAATAGATAAATATAATTCAGTCGGTGTTCCTATCCAATTCTGCACTATTCTAGCTCATGTAATGCATATGAGTTTGTTGTAGCATATGCTATTCTTTAGGACAGAGCTCCTCTTCTGTTAAGCATAATTTCTCCTAAATTATTGTAACAAATTAAAGAGCTGACTTTTTTTTTTTTGAAACGGCAAATTTTATTCACGTCGAGAAGTTGCAAAGAGCAACCAACCTCGCGGATAGAAGACCAATTACAAAAGGCGCCGCATATATACGGTACACCAAAGATGAAAAGAATCCCAAAAGTGGTAACAACAATCGATGAGGCCGACCTATACTTACTAACACTAAGCATATTCCTGCCTCATCAATGTACTTACCGAAACACATCAAAACTCAGGCTCCAGCCTGCTAACCACACCAGAACAGAGGACCGGACCATAGCAGGCCCACTTGGCACAACAGAACCCACACTACCGCTCAGCTCATAATTAAAGAGCTGACTCAATCAATTTGTATCTGAATTTAGTTAATACCACAAAAGCATTTTTTTTTTCTTTCTCATGTCCCATATCTTTCTCATGTCCCATGTCTACTACAATCAATTTTCTCTCATGGACAACTATATGCGCTTCAAGGAAAGGCTTGAAGATACCGGTAATTGACGAAAAAAATTGAAGATGTAGATGTAATGTAAAAAAAAATTAAAGATGTAGATGTAATGTCAAACTTAGTTTACAAAGACGTATTTCATAATGTTCGGTAGCTACTTACAAAAATGTATTGAATTTCCATTACGATAGTGAAAATTGTGATAAAAATGTATTTAATTTTTATCATGAAGTTTTTTTTAAGAGGTGTGTATATAAAAATATTTTTAAAAAAGTTTGTTGGTAAATGTCCTTGAAAGACATTTTAGAATGATTTTCATCTCATTATATAACTATTAATTTCTTTTGTGATTTTTAATATGCATAGGTCAATTGATAACTATAATTGACGAAAAAAATTAAAGCAGTAGATGTAATGTCAAATGTAGTTTACCGATGTGATATTGGAATGAAGTTTCAATTATAATATATTTCACATTATTTTAATTTATATATTCATGTGATATTGTAGTCCTAAATTGCTAATATATTATGCTCATCATTGACCCGTGCGATAGCACGGGTCGCGCGATCTAGTTAGCTTTTCATGAAGTTTCTCGATGGACCTTCTAATTCCCTTATATTTTTATTTTTAGGGGCCCGTTATATATTATTATTAGATTATAAGAATAATAGTAATAACTTGTCAAAAAAAGAATAATAGTAATAATGATAGCACAAAATACATTTCTTTTCCTTCAATAATTTAATGAAATAGAACTTTCTAGCTTCCTCTATATTCAGCCGAAAAAGAAATGCATCTCCATTATTTTATCCAATATCATTTTACTTATCTAATAATAGTTTAATAATATAATGTTAGGTTTTGGTAACTCCTTCAGGCATTATTTAAGGTCTTTAAACAGTAAATTTTTAAGAAATATTGAAAATTGAAGCGTTTATCTTTTAACTCTTTATCGAACTTATCCTTTAAATTTTTTAGGATACTAGACATATTAGAATTTGGGTCGTGATTAGCTCATTCTTACATGATCATATTTTAAAATGAATATTGCACTTACTAATAAACACATGTCCAAATCTTATCTCTTTAGAGGTGAACTCTTTCACACTCCTCTTCTGTCCAAGAGAGAACCTCCGGAGGGTGTCGCAAGTGGTCCATTGCAGTGACTTGATAGTTGATGACCCAACATATCATATATCATCCAATGTGAGACTTTTTAACACATCATCTCACATACATAACTGAATATCTAAAAGGTGCCTTGAGTGACCTGATAGTTGACGGCCAAACAGATCTTGATAGTCTCTAAATACCATATTAAAATTGGTTGAATCTAACTCATCCTTACAAAATTAACTTTTAAAATTAGGACTCTTTAACATAACTAACAAAAACTTTTTAACTGAGAATCAACCTCAAGATCACCCTTGTCACTCCGCTCTATAACCCTCGCAACTCAACCGCCAAGTTCGACTTAATCCCCTAAACATTTGGTTTAGTTTATTTTTTTTGGGAAACATTTGGTTTAGTATTGTTGTCCTCGATGAATGAAAACCATATCCAACCCTACGAATTGCCATTCATATATGGTTGAATTTTTGTCCTCGTATAGCTTATATGATATGGAGAAATGATATTTGTACAACCATTTTGTGACAACTTTTATACAACTTTCTCTCTCATACTCATATTATGTTCTTTTCCTCTCTCATCCTTTTTCTCTCTCCATTGTTTTTGACCAATAAAAAGAGAGAAAAACAAGGTTGTCATCAAAGTTGTCTCCAAATGGATGTACATATATCACTACTCTATGATATGTTATAATTCCATGGATTTAAAGGAATGTCATACATATATACATACGTGCCATTCTTTTTTTTTTTTTATCTTTCCATTCCCTACTCTAGCCGGTTATTCTGAAGCATTCATTATCTCATATATCATCTCAGCTAAAATATAATTTATGGTATTATTCTCTAACCTCTACTATACAAACCTTATCCAACGGACATGCATTTAAGGAACTATATACACTACAAGATAGCTCGTATGAGTTTGGGGTGGACGAGGTAACGGTAACCCAGTCTTTATCAACACTCTCAATAAAGGAATTTGTCTTGGCGGTTGCATCAAATCGAAGTTTGTAGCTCTGCTTCGTTAGCTTCTTTACAAATTCCATCGACAATATCATGTCCAAATTTTCATCTGGATCAGCTATTGTAGATGTAATCTGTATCCCAATTTTGGCTTCCCGCGAATCAACCAACCCAACAAGTAGTGAATTTCCACCAACACTTCTTTCACATGGACAACATAACTGGAAGAATGCACAACACAAATGAATCAGGTGCAGTACATACCAATATATCACAGAAATGCAATTAGTAGTTTTTTATTGAAAAGAAAAGATCCATGTGCAAATCCAGAGGAGAACGAATATGCCAACTTTTGAATCACGGAAATTCCAGAATATAATGGTAAAATGTTTGAGTTTAATTCAGTATCTTACTTAACACAGTATTTCAGATTAGCAACTACGTCTACAACTTAACATGCAAACAATGATGGAATCTCTTGAGCCTCAAATTTTCCTACTTTTGAAATATTCAAAAGAAGCGTGTTTATATATCTGGCAGTGAAACTTGCTTTAGCTCTCATAGGCTGACTTACATAATGTATATAAGAGGCAATCATGTTGTGTCCACAAGTATTACCTTCATGTATATTACTTATATTATTATTAATAAAATGAAGGGTCCTGAAAAAAATTTGTGCGCGTGAAAAAACCTACATAAAATAAATTGACATAAAACACACTACACCAAAAGCAACAATTCAATCGGAACTTGGGCAAAGGAAAAAACAGAGTCCATCATTCAGCTATTTGGCTATAGACATGAAGCCAAATAGACTTCAACAATGACTCGACCATTAGCAACTAAAAAATTTAAGGATGTCTCCATTGCTTTGGTTATAGTTGTGTATTGAAACTTGACGAATAAATATAAAATCAGCATCAATCTCAATGTATAGCAAAAGATAATCTTACCTCAAGGTACTCAACACCCATGTTAATCAGATTATCTGTAATGCCATGTTTTGAAAACAAGCTAATAAATCCTCCTGATCCAACAGGAGATTGGAGTATTTCCCAAGGCGACTTCATTAAAATCTTGTATTTGTTTTGTCCTTCTAGTGAACTGCTGACAACTGGAAGCTTCTCTTCTTCCAAAAACCATACCTGCAAGAGGATTAAAAGCAAGAAGCTAATAAGCAAGAGAAGAACTTGACACATTCCATTTTAAATTGAAAAAAATTGTTTATGTACAGATTTGCGGTTAATGTCTACAGATGGAGCACCACTTCACATGCCTCACGTGACATGTATTGTTTACAGTTTATCATCTTCAAAGGAAAATAGCATACTACTCCCTCCGTCCCTCTATATAAGCTCTCTTTGCCTTTTCCACATTTTTTAAGAAAAGTTGTTAGTGCAATTAATGTGTCTATTTTGTGTGTTAACATTACCAAATTGTCCTTTGTTTGTATGTGTATTAAATTTGACTTTTCATATTTCAAGACAAGGTAGTAGTATTAGTTAGGGGTATGTTTAGGGAAAAAAAATAATAAATGCATCTAGTAATTTGAAAATGGGTTTATATTTAGGGACAAAGTTTTAGTCAAATGAGTGCTTATATATAGGGATGGAGGGAGTAGTTAAAAGTTACAGAAAAGCTGAAATTTTCAATTTCTGAGAAATGAGGAAACAATATTCCATCCCTTACAATTCTTCAGACTAAAAACCACCATGGTTATATGGTTAGGTCTAATACTCATATTCCAACACTGACAGACGACACATTTTTTTAACAAGGTAAAGTAGAAACTCAAGATTAAGGGTAGTTTGGAAACTCAAGATTAAGGGTAATTTGGAAACTCAAGTTTATGATTTTTTCCTTTTAACCAAAATCTTTGAACTTTAAGAATATGTAATTTTGGACACAGCAAGAGATATGTGCCACTAACAAATTTTAATACATATCTAACCAAGATAATTCAAAATGCAAAAGGAAAGGTGCTTGAAATTATGTGAACCTTTTCAGAGTCGAACGCGAAGTGATTGTTCCTTGTAAAGAGATTTCTTAAAGACTGGATTTGTTGGGCCGAGGAAACCAAAATTAAAGGAACAGATACACGATCGTTAACCTGTAAAAATGGAAATTCATTAGATGATCATAAGCTTTTTAGTGTACCTTGTAGTCTAGTCACTCCCAAAAGACACTTAGCCAGATAAACATCACAGATCAGCTTAACTTATATCATCTTATTTCACCTAGTATGAATTAAAACAAACATCATCCAAGTAGAAAAGGAAGAATCAAAAGATAGAAGATAGGACATCCTCCTTTAAAATAGTGGAAATGAGATGAACAAGAAGAACAGAACATTAAGATGGTTGTTTTTGACGATCTCTTTGAATATTTTTTTAACAGATTATTGTTTAGTTAAAATTAATTTATAATACAACATCTATCTAAAGAAACAAGTAAATTTTTGCAGCAAAGAAGTTTCATGCGAAAGATGTGTACCAAAAACACACAAAAAATCACAATTAAACAACCTTTACAAACTTTTCATGATCAGAGAGTAAGTTTTGAAGCATGCGTAGTGTTGAAGTTTCAGTTGCTTCATTTTCAACAACTTCAGGATCATAAATGCATCCTTCATTCTCTTTTTCTTTCAATAGCAAGACAATAGCCATTTTGCCATTAGAAATTAGCTCAACTCCCTTCTCTTTCATATTGATGATATTCCTAACCAACTTGGTTTTACTTCCAGTTAGGAGAGACTTTTCAGATATTTGTACAGTACGTATACGCTTTTCTTCCATGGCACTGACCAACTCAGCTGCATTCCATCTGATTTAAAGAAGTTAAAACACAAATAAAAATTCACACCAATTCGAAAGAAATTTTTCCTTTTGTAATAGTGACACAAAAGCCAAGAAAATAATGATGAAAAGGTGAAGTTTAGCAAGGAAACAAAGTGAATAGTTTAAGTTAAAATAAGTTAGCATGACCTATCATTTCGTATCGGCAGAGATGAATACCTTTGTCCTAAGCCTAGTATTTCAACAACCTTTCAATACAAATAGAATAAAAATGTACAAAATGGTAACAGGTTATTTATGGACTACAATAATAATATCTCTGTTTTTTTTTGGTTTGCATATGGGGGGCCTCTATTGGGGAGTTTTTTTTATTTGCATATGGGGCCTCTAATGGGGAGAAGTCTGTAGAATTGTGCCTGAGATGGTTTGGACATGTGAGGAAAAGACTAATAGAACCTCCGGTTAGAAAGAATTGATTAAATGTAGGATAACTCAATAATAAGAAGTATATAAGGAAGACCTACAAAGACTGTAAGTGAAACCAATAGAAAGAGTCTAAAATTAAATGGCTTTACTGAAAATTTTGTTTTGTATAGAGCACAACAACATTGGTTTAATTCATGTTCCCAAGCCTGCTTAGTGGAAAAAATAAACTTTGGATTGGTACATTAACTTGCCTGTTGGCTGGTTGTTCAAGACTTTGTAAGGCATCCTGAAGTAATCTGGAGTTTACACCAACAATCTGATCGCTAAGCAAGCTCCATTGTTCTTTCTCTCCGCATTGAAATCCATGAAAGACATGTTGTTGATCCATTTCACAGAGTTTCTTTTTTGCTGCTATGAGACGCTTTTGGAACTTTTTCCTTTCTTTCCATTCCTGAAAATCATCAAAAAATAATTATTCATAATTTGAATCAATTGTACATGGTGGAAAACACCCAGTCAAACATAGATATCACAACAGGAGAATCAATTCATGAAAGGAAATTTAGAATACAAATGATACAGGTGAAGATATTGGGATGAATGGCACTAGCATAATGCCACAGTATGGAAATCTAATTGGGATGGATAGCACAGGTAGAATGCCAAGTGAAAATGAAACTTCATTCGGATTGCAGCAAGTATGTCAGTGTGACTACCTTGTAAACGGAAGAAAAAGTAAGTAATAGAAACCATTACTAAATGCTAGATAATTGTGTTTTAGTTTTAGGGTTGATTCTTGGGTACATGGTGTTTTACTGTAAAAGAGAAGTAGGCAACATACACAGAAATATTTTAAAACAGATGCTCAATCACAAAACACCGGTCAACTCTCAATTTGCCTTAAAAAGTTTAAGACAGATAAAGGAAACATGGAATCAGCAGGAATAAGCATAAAACTTCAAACATACTAACAATGAAAATTTCTGATAGTAACAAAGTATCGGGAGAATATGGCTCACAAGTTGGCGTCTTTCTTTTTTGGACCTATCATCAAATCGTAAGTTTAACTCCAAAAGTCCCTTGGGCGGAGTAATATGCATTTCTCTTCTATTCATATCAACATCTGGAACAATTGCTTCAACAAAAGGTACCAAAACAAGCTGACCAGATGCTTCTATTTCTTCTGGCTTTGGCTTGCCATTTTTATCAAGCACATCAAAGGATGAATCAAGTGAAATTTGAAGTAGATCATTTGCTCCATTGTTGAAAACATTAATAACTGTTCCCAAAAGTTTTCCATTTTCCTGATAAGAGGTATGGTCAACAACTTCAAATATTGCATTTTAAGGATTAAAACTAACAAGAAGGTGACAAAATACCAAGGTAGAAAAATAAAAACTTATATAAAATAACAAATATTAAGGTTATTGATAATAGCCACTTTTAGTTTTTATCAAATATTAGCACTTAACATTTAGCATGCTGAATCATTGGTACAAATGAATGCTAGCATTCAGATATGTATCTACAAAGAGCTCCATAGAAAAAGGATTAGTCATGTTCCATGAGAGACTCTAAATTAACATGGCAAACAATTGGCCTTTTTGTTACAATAGTTCACCAGGGAGAATTACCAAATTAATAAAAGACCACAAAAATATAAAAGAAAAACAGTAGGCAAAGAAAATTAATTTTGTTTAATTTTAAGGTGATGCTTGAACAAAAGTTAAAATGGCAAATAAGAGAAGAGAAAGTAGTTTGTCTTTTCACATGCATGTACACACACGATTCATGATTAGCACAAACCTTCATAAAAACTCGCATCCCATTGAGATCATGTGTGTAAAATTCACCCTCTTCGAGTTCAGGCTTGTCTTCTTCCGTCACAAGCAAGGTAGCACCAATAAGCATCTTAGCCTGCATGATGTGTTGATTAGTCAAGGCCAAAAGGATGCACAAGCACATCATATGATCAAACAGACAATGGCAAAATAACTAAAGTTGAATTCTCCATTTGCAACTATGAATGCTAGATTCCTTGAGTCCCAACTGAGGAACAACAAAATCGTGTGACAATTACTTTGACAAAAAGTAACATCTATGTTTGGCATCACAACATCAAACTGTCTTTGAAACATGATTGGACCAAAGATAATTCACAAAAATGCTCCCTCTTTCTCGAATTAACGTATGCCGGACAGACTAGTAATAATTAACACATTTAGTACTGTATGGAGCTATTCATTATGATTTCAGGTTCACAAAATATGGGGAAAACCAAAAAAGGGTAAAAAAAAAAGTTGCTCCATTTTCGATTCCACAGTGGTAGTACTTTTTTATTTAACAATTAAATATAACCATCAAACAATACTATATTCTTTTTTATTTTGCACACATCAAAGGACCTTCCAACACCTTAATGCCCCCACTTAAGTCACAAGCTTGCGTTACCAAACTCGGAAAACGGCATTGTGCTAGAACAAAAATGACAATAAAATCTTATAATTTTAATGAGAAATCAGCAAAACAGTCTCTAAAGTCTAAACAAAATCACATTTTGTAAGTAAATTTTTTTTTTTTTTTTTATTGTTAGTTGAAATTGTCATGTTTCACAAAGATTAAGTCCCAGTTTGTATTGACTACTTTGAGTTTATCTACAGGTATAGCACCTGTTAGACTGGTTTAGAGAGTTCACGAAAACAACTTATGACATGACCATCCATAAGGTATTTTTCAACTTGCTTTCATAAGCAGTACAGGTTAGCTTATGAAAACAATTTGACTATATTACAAGCAAGTGGTTAATTAATCCAAACAATGCCTAATATCCACTAGTGTATTCCTCTTGAAAATGATTATTAATTACCTCCTCCGCAGAATCAATTCCTGTGAATTTGAGTATCCAACAATTTTGTCCAGAGTGTTCCCTACCTTCTTCAAGCTCAATTTCCTGAACGCTTTCTCCACCCATAACCATCTGCTTCAACCATCTTCTCCCAGGCGTGGAAAATCTGAGTTCAGGAAAATCAGTGTTAGGCTTAACACGAACATCGCCTTGAAAACCGTGAACACCGGATACATAACCAATATCAACGAATCGCGGTTCATTGTCAACAACAACAACAACAGGTTCGCGGTGGGTAGTTGTAGCTGCTTTAAGGGGGTGGAAATGAATAGGGAAGTGTTTGGTTGGAGAAAAAGGTTTGAAACGGTGGAAAGTGCCTCCAAGCGAAGTAGGGATAAGAGTGAGAAATGGGCGTTGAGAGATTGTTGTGAAAGTGTTTGGTATCTGCATTTTCAATTTCTGCTTCTTGCTCACTTCAGCGTTTGCCAACCATAAAACACGTAAATTATCCCCCTCCCTTCATAATTAAGAAGAAATCTCATTTTCCATTCAAAAAAGAAATCCCATTTTATATTTAATTTTTTTTGAGGACTCATTTATTTGAGTAATTATTTTCAAACCAATTTAACTTTTATTTACGTAATAATTATTTTCAAACCAATTTAACTTTTATTTACGTCTGTCCAACTAGGAGTGCTTCTTTTTTTGGTGGTGGTCGGGATTCGAACCCCAAACCTTGCATATATTATGCATTGTCCATACCAACTGAGTTAAACTCACGATGACAATTAGGAGTGCTTCTAAAAAAACAAAAATAGAAGTGAGAATAGATTGCATTAAATTATTAGAAGAAAAAAACTAAGGTATAAATAAATTTAAATTCTCGGCTCAGTTGGAGTATGCCCTCTTAAAAGTATCACGTTAAATTCTCTCCGATGCCAATTTGGATGAGCTAATTTATCTTAAAAAAAGACAATTAACAATGAATGTTATCATTTATATATTAATAAAAAATATGCTTAAAAATAAATAACCATATTATTTTATGTCATTTAAATTTTAGCAAATATTTGTCAATTTATAGTTTAAATTTAACAAATGAAACCTCTATATAAAATAAAAGGTTAATTACTAACATAGATGAGAATCAAGCCTTGCATGGTGATTGGCTGGTTGTTACTGGGAGAAAGAAAACACCCAATCAATTCTCCTTAAATGTCTCTAAAACCGTTACTTCCAAAGGCAACAGATTCAATGTGCTAACATCTTTGACCCAACAACAAGTCAAACTTGCATCATCCAATCACAAACTCCCTTCTTGGCCGAAAACTCATGAGCCCACACGTGCAACAAACAGAAACCCTGACTCTAAAAGGCGTAGGCAGGAAGACATATATGTGCCAATTCAAAAAAATGCAACCTCCAAAAATCCTATGCCCTTGACTTTACTCGAGCCGGTCCACAACCAAACACCTAAGGACACGTTACCCTCCCAAATTTCCATACCAGACACCCACAAGCATGACAACGTGACTTTCCCTCCTTACACCATCACTGACCAAATTACCCTCAACTCCAAAAACATTCCCAACACTGAAATCAATTCACCTTCGCCCCAACAAACAATCACGATGTCTAATGAAACAAATATGTTGGCTCCAAATGATCAATTTACAATGAAGGACGACACTGGTGGCAGCCTTGTGTACAGAGAAGATTTTCAAGAAAATCCCAGCTCCAGGGAAGAGGACATGGTTTCGTAGCACCTCACTTCTGCCCTCTTTCAATACCATTTTTTTAATGGAAGCTCTCCTAGACACAACTATCCTCTCTTGGAATATAAGAGGGGGCCCAAAAACAGTAAAGCTAAAAGACAATTGAAAGAGATGATCAGAAAATACAGACCTTCTTTTCTTGTCATTCTTGAAACCCATGTTCCTTTTGCAAGACTCTCCACTTTTTGGACTAATAACGGCTACACTCCTGAACATATCATTGAAGCTAATGGTCACTCAGGAGGTATCTGACTTCTTAAACACCTAGCTGATAACACTACTACCCTCATTACCGGTTCCAATCAATATTCCATAACTTTCACAATAAGCCTTGGAAATGCAACCACTACATGCACCTGTGTCTATGCTAGCCCTAATGCAACCATGCGAACTCCCTTTTGGAACTACCTTATTAACCTCAACCACACCATAACCAGCCCCTGGATTTTGATTGGTGATTTCAACGAAACTATTCTTCCTAGTGAACAAAGAGGAGGGACTTTCAATCATTCAAGAGCTGCTCTCTTTTCTAATTTTATGAATGACTGCAACCTCTTGGACCCCACTACCATTGGTGGGCGTTACACCTGGCACCGCAATCACAACGGTCTTCGCATTCTCTCTAAAAAACTTGATAGAGGTATTGCTAATATTAATTGGAGGTTTTCCTTCCCAGAAGCTTTTGTTGAAGTTCTCTACAGAATTCATTCTGACCATAATCCTCTCCTCCTCCGTTTTGGTGGCCTCCCCCTTGCTAGGGGTCCTAGACCCTTTCGTTTTGAGGCGGCATGGATTGACCATGAAGACTATGCTGATTTGGTTACTAGAGCTTGGAATTCCTCAAACCATAATACTATTGTTGCTCTCAATAAAGTTAGAGAAGATTCCATAACTTTTAATCATGATGTCTTCGGAAACATCTTCCAAAAGAAAAGGCACATTGAAAACCGTCTTAGAGGCATTCATAGATATTTGGAACGAGTTAACTCCATCAGACACACCCTCCTTGAAAAGCAGCTTCAACAAGAATACAATCATATCCTCTTTCAAGAAGAAATGCTTTGGTACCAAAAATCAAGGGAGAAGAAACATAATTCATAGACTATTGCTTCCTAATGGTATATGGTCCTCTGACACCTCCATTCTCCAGGAAGAAGCTCAAAGATTCTTCAAGAACCTTTTTTGCGGTAACAATCACCACCATAACCGCCATTTCAGTGTTGGCCCTCACCCTACAATCGATGATGATGGTAAGATTGCACTCACCAAACCGATCACAAAAGATGAGGTTTCAGCAGCCCTCAATTCCATGAAGCCTTATAAATCACCTGGCCCAGATGGTTTCCATTGCATCTTCTTTAAACAATATTGGCATATTGTTGGAGATGACATTCACCACCTTGTTGCCTCAGCCTTCCAAACTGGTACTTTCGATCCTAGCATCTCAGATACTCCCATTGCTCTTATTCCCAAAATTGACCCACCCCAAACATACAAAGATTTTCGACCCATAAGCCTTTGCAACATCACCTACAAAATTATCACCAAAGTCCTTGTCCACCGCCTCAGGCCGATCCTTGATAATATTATTGGTCCCTACCAAAGCAGTTTTCTACCTGGTAGGGGCACTTCTGACAACTCTATTGTTTTGCAGGAAATTGTGCATTTTATGCGGAGAACCAAAAGAAAGAAAGGCTATGTTGCTTTCAAACTTGATCTTGAGAAGGCATTTGATAATGTCAACTGGGAGTTTCTTAGCTCTTGTCTATACGACTTTGGCTTCCCAGATGCCACCATCAAGCTTATCATGCATTGTGTCACTTCATCAACTTTTTCTGTTCTTTGGAATGGGAATAAATTGCCTCCGTTCAAACCCACTCATGGTCTCAGACAAGGTGATCCGTTGTCTCCTTACCTCTTCATTCTTTGTATGGAAAAACTTTCTCTTGCTATCAATAATGCCGTCCTCCAAGGGCATTGGGACCCTATCCGGATGTCCGCTACCAGTCCTCAAATTTCCCACCTTCTCTTTGCGGATGATGTCCTCCTTTTCACTAGAGCAAGGAAGGCGCAATTCAGGTTTATCAAGGACCTCTTTGATCGCTTCAATCAAGCTTCGGGCCTTAAAATAAATCTCTCCAATTCAAGAGCTTTCTACTCCTCAAGTGTTCCTCATCAAAAAATCAACAACCTAACTTCCATATCAGGTATTCGTAACATTTCTTCTCTTGATAAGTATTTGGGTTTTCCGATCCTTAAAGGGAGACCAAAGAGGAGCGATTTCCATTTTATTATTGAGAAGATGCAGACTAGGCTTGCCTCTTGGAAGAATAAACTTCTTAATAAACCCGGAAGACTAGCTCTTGCTTCATCGGTCCTTGCTTCTATTCCAACTTATTATATGCAAATAAATTGGCTTCCTCAAAGCATTTGTGATGATATTGACAAAACAACTCGTAACTTTATATGGAAGGGCATCAATGACAAAGGAATTCATTTAGTGGGATGGAATAAATTGCCAAACCAAAACATCTTGGAGGGTTGGGCCTCAGAAAAGCAAGGGAAGCCAATACTTGTCTTTTGGGTAAGTTGATTTGGGATTTATTACATAATAATAACAAGCTTTGGGTGTCTATTTTTGCTACCAACAATTTAACAGGGCCGAACCCCCTCAACGCCTCCACCAAAACCAGCAGCAGACCTCCCACTTGGTCTTCTATCATCCGGGCTAAAAATATTCTTATCAAAGGTTTTTCGTGGCGCCCCGGATCCGGAGGTTCTTCCTTTTGGTTCAACCCTTGTAGTGATTTCGGCCCCCTCGGATCTCTTGTCCCCATCATCGACATCCATGATCTTCACCTTACGGTCAAAGATGTTATTACTAATGATCAGAAGACTCACATGTTGTATACTTCTCTCCCTCAAGATGTGTCAGTTTCCATCAACAATTCTCACTACATTTTCAACGACGCCATTGATGATACATTCATTTGGCTTCATAACAAAAATGGAGTCTATTCCACCAAAAGTGGCTATAGATGGCTGCTCTCTCTCACTGATACAACTATTGTCACCCATTCTTGGTCTTGGATTTGGAGGCAAAAAATTCCTGAAAAATACAAGTTCCTCATATGGCTGATGTGTCACAACTCTATTCCCACTTTGTCGCTACTACATCACAGAAATATTTCACCTTCAGCAACATGTCCTCGTTGTGGAGATTTTGAAGAAACTACATTCCACTGCATCCGTGATTGTAGATTCTCCAAAGCAATATGGCAGCACATTGGTTTTGCTGATCCTTCTTTCTATCTGTCTAACAGTATTGAAGAATGACTTAAAGATGGTTTAAAGAGCAATCTCGCAAGTCTCTTTTCAGCCGGGTTATGGTGGACTTGGAGAAGCCGTAATGCGTCGTGTTTGAGCAGCGAATCTATAACAATCCAAAGGTTAGCTTCGAATATAAATGCTGCAGCGGAAGACATTAAAAACTGCTTCTATCAATCTACGCCTGTAGCAGGTTCGGACAGACATGTTCGTTGGAACAATAGCAACTTCAATTGTGCCATTCTCAACGTTGATGGGAGCTGTATTGGCTCTCCGGCTAGAGCAGGTTTTGGTGGACAAATTCGAAATGGAGGTGGCTTGTATTTGACAGGTTTTTCAGGCTTTATTCCTTCTACTTCGGACATTCTTCTTGCGGAATTGACCGCCATTCAGCATGGAGTTTCGCTTGCCCAGGACATGGGCATCACGGACATGGCTGTATACTCGGATTCTCTCCTATCCATCAACCTCATTTCAGGCAGCTTTTCAATGTATCATGTGTACGCGGTTCTTATTCAAAATATCAAAGATTTGCTTTCCACGGTGAATTATTCGCTCCATCATACTCTCCGCGAGGGAAACCAGTGTGCTGACTATTTTGCTAAGCTAGGAGCAAGCTCAGACGATGGTCTTTTGATTCACTCTGCGCCCCCAGATGATCTTCGGCCTCTCCTGAAGACGGATGCATCCGGGACTTTGTATCTGAGAGCTTAGCTCTCTGTTTTTTTCTCTGTTTTGTTTCCCTTCTTTTTCTGTTTGTTTCCCACATTTGTAACCAAAAACTAAAAATAAAAGGTTAATTAAGTAAATGGTTAATTATGTTTCTAGTCCCTATAAAATAGCGACCTTGTAAATTTAGTCCTTACTTAATTTTAATAGCATTTTTAGTCCCTATAAAAAAAATTTACTTATAATTTTAGTCCCTGCTAAAACAAAGTTTGATTAATTATCATTAAACTCTTAAATTTTTGAACGATTTTTTTAAGACAAGATTAGAACACTATGAAAGGTTCGTTTACTAAAATTTAGAATTTTCTGACATGAAATGAATTAAATATGAATTTTTTAAAACGACAAAAGTTAAAGATAAAAAGTAATAAAATCTGGATGTAGAAATCAAATTTTGCGATAATTTTTTGCGGAGAAACTTTTAGTAATGTTCTAAACATGTCTGCAAAAAATTGTTCAAAAAATTAAGAGTTTAAGCATAAATTAAACAAATTTGAATTGAGTAGGGACTAATACTCAGTGCAGAAAAACAAAATTATGGACTAAAAATGCTATTAAAATTAAGTAAGGACTAAACTCACAAGGTCGCTATTTTATAGGGACTAGAAACATAATTAACCCTTAAGTAAATGATTCATGTTTTTAAATTTATTTTTAGTTTTTATAAAATAAAATCGCATTTTTCAGTCATCTACAATTTTCTGTCGATGTTTTAAAGACAAAATCTTGAATATTTTTAGAGACCATTTAAACTTTTTTATTTTTTTTAGACCATTTAAACTTAGGGGGCGTTTGTTTCATGGAATCAAAATATATTCCCAGGATTAACTTTCCCTGGATAATAACATTGGAAACTTTATTCCTAGGAAAGTTTGAGAAAAGTGTTTGGTTGTTAATTTGGAACCCAGGAATTCATTTTTAAGAAAAATGATGTAATTATTAAAATACCCTTACTCTATAAAATAGACTAGACTAGACATGAGCTCATTTTTCTAAATTATTGTTGGTCATTGTAGCAACAATATAAACTAATTTGTTAGACAATTTTAGTTAATCATACATTAATTTATCCATGTCCACTTTTATTAATGCTATCAAAATAACATGAGTGTTTTATTGTTCTAACACCTTTCGGTTAATAAATAAATAAATGCACCACCTACATTCAATCAATAAAAGCAAGTGATAAAAATTGATTAAGCTTATGAAGGAGAAAAAGTGTTTAACCGCATAAATGGAAAATGTGGCACATAAATTGTGTGTAGAGACGTGCATGTAGTGGGTCTGCATTGCCGTTATTTAAAGGGTATAAATGAACTTTTAAGAAATAACTTGTGTCAACCGCCAGGAATACATCATTCCCATCCATTTACGCCGGGAATAAAAAGAGAGTAACATAGTTGAAAGAAAATTACTGGGAATGTTTTATTCCTTGGAACATTTTTGTGTGCATGTATACCAAACATGGGAATAAATGATTTCCATCTTAGATTCCTTGGAATCTAATTTATAGAGGTGAAACAAACACCCCCTTAAAATGTATTTAGGATATCAGCGCTGAATAAATTGTGTGAAACGGGTGTATTTAGGAAGTATGGAGGCGTAACGAGCAAAAATGTTAACAAAGAAGCAGGAAAGAAAAAGATAGATTCGAAGCGAAACCTGAACGACGGTGCAGACGTGCAGTTTAGCGTCTCTCTCTCTCTCTCTCTCTCTCTCTCTCTCTCTCTCTCTCATCGCCTTATAGTTCTAATGGTATCGCAGTGTCTCACAGAATCACCCGGTAAGCAACCCTTCCCAGTTCCTGTTACTTTTTTATTTGTTTATTTGTTCATCATCATCATCATTGTTATTTGCACATTCCTCACTGTAACGATTGCTATGCTTTGAATGTTTTGTACTCATATTGTTTGTTTGTCTAGAGCATGGTGAGTGAGTAAAATGCAACTTATTTAAACTGAAAACACATGTAAGCAATATAACTGATCAGAACCTTTCTTCAAAAAAAACTGATCAGAACCTGATACCCAGGTAATGGCAATCCAATTAGTTTCATCTGGTGTCACATGTTCTAAGTTATACTATTTTATTTTGGAGTGTCAAAAATTCGATTTTAAATGATTTGATTTTATAAAATTGATTCCAACTAAATGCGAGTTGAATATAAAATGATTTGTGTTTAGATACATTTATGTATAACTGAGTTGAATAATAAATTTGATTCTAAAACTCAATTTTAGAGACAAAAGCTCCAAGTTCTAGCTTTAAGTTAGAATAAATTATGCAGAATAAATGAGTTGGAGAAAGACACTTTTTTGTTTTTTTTTTTTGAGAAAGACATGGTTTTTGATAGGGGACTATGTCGTCGTTTGATTCATGTAGCCGACATCACTTAGTGGGATAAGGCTTGGTTGTTGTTGTTGTAAACTATGTAGGCAAAATCAGTTCCACCTGAGTGAGAACATCCAAACATGTCCAATTGTGTATGTTTGGTTCCACTTTTTGAGAAGTCTAAATTGATTCTAAATGTGTAGAATTCATTTTGACATGTTTGATTGTTCTCAAATGGAAATTAGTGTGTGTTTGGTTCTATAGTGGGAAAGACGGTAAAGGCTCGTTGCCAGTGATTTCCGAGTCCATCACAGATTTAGAGAAGCTGCCAATTTTATGACTTGAACAAATATCATACGGAACATTGTAGCATTTTAAGCTTTTTGTCTGTTACTTAGTTTTGGTTTTAGGTTAAATTGCTATCAAATCAAACAACCTTAAGGTTAATGTGTTTAACAAAATGAAGTTCTCTAGTTGGCTGCATTCCATACATAAATGATGGCTCTGTCCTGCATGTATCCGCAGTATAATTACATGTACATGAAAACAATCAAGGAAATGAAAAAGTTTGACTTCATTATAGACTATTGGGAAATTGTTCACACCCACTTCACCCCCCCCCCCCCCCCCCCCCCCCCCCCCCACACACACACACACATTTCCAGGAGCACTTGTTAGTTTAGGGAAGCATTTTCAGTAGTTATTTAAAATGGCTATAAGCTTGTTGCAAATTATTTCAACTGTTCTGTAAAGGTTATTTCTTCATTGAATCAATTTTTCGCAACATAGCAACAAACTAAATGAGTTGCTTGTCTTCTTCAATCAAAAACTAAACGAGTTGCTTGCTATCCATTTTATTTTATCTTTGCAGCTAGCAATGACAATCTTGAACTTGAAGAAGTTATTTCTAAGGGTTCGTTAGATTTTGATGAATGGGTCTCACTGATTGCAGACATTGAGAACATATATCCTGTAAGTTGGATACCAAAATGGCAATTTATTTTGTTATTTTCCCCCAGTTATACATGAGATCAACATAACAAATTTGTGTTTGATATATAATGTACAGCCATGTTTTAATTTCAGTTAAATATCATTATCTGAATAAATTGAAAAATCTTGGATTTTAATTAAGGCTTTAAATATGCAAATGGTCCGGGTAAGTATCAAGAGATTTGGTTTTAGTCCCTGTATAAATATTTTTTTTGTTTTTAGTCCTTGCAAAGATACAAATTTTTACTTTTGGTCCCTAATGTTTGGTTTTTGTCTCTACCAAATTTATTCGTATTGGAATTGGTCCTTGTAAAATATAGAACATTTGATTTTAGTCCCACAAAATAAGGACTAAAATGAATATTGTTGGGACCAATTTCAGTGCTAACATATTTTGTCGGGACTAAAATAAAACACCAAGCAACAAAAGCATAAAGTGGTATATTTGCAAGGACCAAAAAGAAAAAAAAATATTTTTACAGGGACTAAAAGTAAAAAACGGTATATCTTTAGGGACTAAAAGTACATTTAAATCTTTATAAACTATTGCCTCTGTTGATAGTCTAAAGTTTAACAATTTCCTCTCTCTTGTATCTACTTTGTTCGATATTTTCAACTTTCCTGATTCATTGGTGAAAAGAAAACCTGGATTTCATTGAACTAATACAGCAGCCAGTAGATCTGTAGATGATTTCATTAAGGAAGGTCTGAAGTTAGATAATTTTTACTCTCTCTGACCTTTCTTTTTTATTTTGTTTGATAAAATAAAAGACTTTATACATTGAAAAGAGAAGTACAAAATCAGAAGAAGTTGTCCTAAAGTTGCTAGAATACCTTCGGAAACCAACAATAATAATTCTGATACCCCTTCATGTGTGTGTTTGTGCGTGGATGTCTTACTTTTTTATCAATATTTCTTGTTTGAATTTTAGAATGAGCTCATAGCTATTGTGGGATTTACTAGTTTGATAAAGCTTGAACTATTTCTGCAGGATAATGTGGAGAAAATATGTGTGGTTTACAAACATTTCTTGTCCGAGTTCCCTTTGTGTCATGGGTATTGGAGGAAGTATGCTGCACACATGACACAGTTAAGCACCATGGATAAGGTTGTTGAAGTCTTTGAACAAGCTGTGTCGGCTGCAACATATTCGGTTGGCATGTGGGTTGACTATTGTAGCTTTGGTATGTCTTCATTTGAGGATGCATCTGATATTCGGAGGTAAATATAGTTAAAGCAGACATACACATACTTTAGTTGTAGGGACTGTTTAGATAAATGATTTAAGTGGAATTCTTTTATTATCCATAAGTTTCCACATTCTTTGAAAGTTTTTCCTATTGAAAGTAAATGAGATTTTGTTGATATATTTTTGCCAGGTTGTTCAAGAGAGCCATTTCCTTTGTTGGGAAGGATTACTTATGTCATACCTTGTGGGACAGGTATATCCATTTTGAGTTTTCCCAGCAGCAGTGGACTTCTCTTGCACACATTTATATCCAGACTCTTAAATTTCCAACCAAAAAGTTACACCAGTATTATGACAGGTATATTTTGCATTCCGTAACTTCTGTGTCTTTAACGCAGTTCTGAAATGCTGATGAAAATTTGACGTTAAAGCAGTGACTTTTTACATGGCTATGACGTCATAGCTTTTAATAAATTTTAAGCCCATTACCGTGCACGCCCCCCCCCCCCCCCCCCCCCCCCCCCCGTTTTTTGTACCAATAACATGTATTGCTATGAGGTCTAAAATGCACTGGGTAGCTGCGCTGCACTCGGTTTTTTAAGAGATCAGTCTAAAATATACTGTTTTATGTTTACAAATTCAAGGACAGCTCATATATCATCGGGCAACAGAAGAGTGGGGGGGGGGGGGGGGGGGGGGGGGGGGATAGTAATATGATGACAGCTACCAATTTTACTCCTCCAGTTTGTACGAGGGAGTTTGTGGCAAACTTCTGTAATTATTGAATGAGGGAGTTTGTGGCAAACTTGTGTAGTTATTTGCTTTTGATACAAACTTGTTTGAAAGCCTTATAGTGCAGTGCCTTTTGATATGCTTGTTTATCTTTACAAGGGAGCAGTTAGTTAGTAAGAGGGAATTGGTTAGATAAACAGATGGGATGCAAGATTAGAATGGGAAATTCTTGGAGGAGAGTTCTCTCTCGTGCGCTCAACCATTCATTCAATTAAGTTGTTGTTCTTTTGATTCTTCCTACCACTTTCATTTCAATTTGTCTGGGTTCCTAACATAACCCTTGTTTAATTTGCTTCTGAATTTTGACATGACATGTGGATATGGACAATCATTCTGGTTATCGAACATACAAAGAGTGCTTATTTAATAACATGTGTATGGGTCATATTGGTGTATGTGTTGTGATGTTTTACAAACATATATGAAGTACATTTGAATAATACACTTACCATATGTTAGTGCAATATTTCTTCAGCTTTAAAAAGTTGCTAACCTTTTTGGAAGAGGGCATAACAAGCCTGGAAAGTTCTCCAAAGGAATCGCAATCTGAACCATGCTTTGATGGTGAAATTCCCATGACTATGTGTCGCGATGATGACGAGACTTATTTTGTTATCAAAGATATGGTGGATTCGCCCGTTGGATTGACCAGTTCAACAGCCCTAAAAAAGTACAGGATCATTGGAGAACAGCTTTATCATAATGCTTGTGAGTTGTATTCGAAGATTAGTTCTTTTGAGGCAAATATTCAAAGATATTACTTTGATGTCCGGCCACTTGATGCGAACCAGTTGCAGAATTGGCATGCTTATCTGGATTTTATTGAACTTCACGGGGATTTTGACTGGGTACATCTCGGCACAGCATTCCAAAGTTTTCAAGTTGCTTATCATTATTTTGTAGTTGAACACTATTAACTAATTCTTCCATTTCTCCCATTGTGCATAGGCTGTGAAACTATATGAGAGATGCTTGATTGTGTGCGCTAATTATCCTGATTACTGGATGCGTTATGCGGACTTCATGGAAGCCAAGGGAGGAAGAGAAATAGCAAATCATTCTCTAAATCGAGCAACCGAAATTTATTTGAAGGTATCTAGTTACCTGTTATATTGATTGAATATCTTGAATGTCATGTTAATGGCCAGCTTCTGCATATGCTTATTTTTCACCTTCCAAGTATATCTACAACGATCAAACAAACACTTGCAGAAGTTAAGCGATTTCAAAGAACACAAGTATGAAGCGTTAATATCAATGTCATATGGCTACAGATGTCCCATATACAAAAACTAATTTGTAATAGCACTTCACAAATGAAAAGGGATACGTGAAATGTGATGGTTTGGAAGTGGATGTGTGTTCACATGCATTACATTAGAAAAGGAAAGATCAAAATATATTTATTAGATACATCATAATAAGAATGGTCCTGTAATATTTCTAAGGTATCTGTTTGCTCTTACATTTGTTACGACTTTGGAACGTGTTGATGTCATTGACTTCTGTGTGATGCTATGCTCATTTTTGTAAAGAAACTGTCTTATACTTAAGAACACATAATTGTTTGTAAAAGATCTTATAATTAGGGTCGGAGGAAATATAAAATAAAATCCAAGTCAAAACATGTCCGCTATTCGTTATTCGGAGTTGAGTGGTTTCACTGCATTTATTAATTAATGCTTTCCACACACATTATTTTTCTGAACTACATGACTATGTTATGCCCTGCTGAAACTTTTTTAATTCCTTTCTTATCTTGGCTATAACTTCATAGCTTTATGCTTGACTGGAGCTCCACTATATGTTTATTACAGAGTGTGCCAGCGATCCATTTATTCAACGCTAGGTTTAAGGAGCAAATAGGAGATGTTTTAGCTGCTCGTGCTGCATATATTCATCGTTGTAAAGAGACAGATTCAGACTTTGTGGAGAATGTTATATCAAAAGCTAATATGGAAAAACGTTTGGTATGCAAATTAGCCTGTACTACTACTGAAGAAAAATTAACTCTGCATTGCCCAGATGCAGTAATAAAGTTACTGCATGTGCTGCTTTATATATTTAATGTAGGGAAATATGGAGTTTGCTTTCAGTATATACAAAGAAGCACTTGAAATAGCTGCAGCAGAGGAAAAACAACTTGCCCTCCCCATTTTATATGTTCATTTCTCTCGGCTAAAATTTATGGTAGGTAGTCTATGCTTGTCTGCAATAAACATCAGGTCTTAGCGATTTTCTTCATTGACATGATTCTAATTAGGAAAATGTTAACTAGTGCCCCCGGGGCACTGGTTAAGGACTTTAAATAGTAACTTTTTATAAAAGTTTGTGTAATCAGTGCATTGAAAATTGAAAACTTTTAAATTTTAAAAGAATAATTACTTTATTTAGTATGCTTAAAGAGTGCCCCAGGGGCACTCGTTAACAAGACCCTTCTAATTATTATGATGAAAATCAGCCTATCAAGTGATTGAGACATTCATTGGAGGGAATAACCTATACTTACTCAGAAACTAAAGTTTAATATACATAGGTACATCATTTAGCTCCTTAATTTAATGTAAAAAGCAGTATATAATTGAAAAGATTGTTTTGTCAAGTCCTAATTTCTGTGTCCAATTTAGTGGAGCCATTAGGAAAAGAGAATATATAATTGAAAAACCACCACCACCACCACCACCACCGTAAGATCTCGTGCATTTGGTCCAAACTCCAAAGGTAGAGCATTTACTTTTAAATCTCTCTTAATGGTTCAGCTTATGGTTTTTCTGTCACCCTCTATCTCTAACTATATCTGGTCCACACTCCTTACTGGTGTTTTAATATGACTTCTCCATACATGCCCAAACCACCCAAAGCGAGATTCTACTACCTTCTCTACAGTGAGGACTGCCCTAATTTTCTCTAATAATTGCATTTTTAATCCTATCTTGTCTGTAATATTCCCATATCTACAATACGACTTTTACTGTTTTGTTGATTTTATACCGCCCAACATTCAGTTCCGTACAAAATTGTGGGCCTTATTGTTCTGCGATATAATTTTCCTTTAAGCTCTCGAGAGGTATTTTTCTATCGCATATCACACTCAAAGCATCCCTCCATTTCGTTTACCCTGCTCATATAGTTGACATCTCCCTCTATCTCCCTATTATTTTGTATGATGGATCCAAGGTACTTAAAGTACGAGATTTGTTGTATTGTATGTTCTCCAATCAATTTTTTATTTTTCTGGTATCTCTGTATCAATCTTTGTAGTAAATACAAGGCTTCCATGGTCGATTTCCCAATATAAAACTAAATGGATTTTCTGATACTTGCCTGTTACACTAGTTCTTTCAACTGGTTCTAGCAAGTATATCAGAATTATACAAAGAAGAGTTCTTTAAAATCAAAAGCAAGGAAAACAAATATGTCACTTTATACATGCTGATGTCAGGTGTAGTTAACTAATTTTTGTCATTTATTCCATTCTTGGTTTCAAGAGTACAAACGATGTGGATGCTGCTAGAGTTGTCTTAATTGATGGCATCAGAACTTTGCCTCAAAACAAATTGCTCCTGGAGGTATGTCCGTCTTTTCCCATATATTATTAGACATCTAATCTGGAATTCAGTAAGTATGCATACAAATACACCCGTCTTGGTTATCAACTAGTTGGTTGAAGGCCTACCGACACATCAGACAACAGATCAATGCTTTTTTTCCACTATAGGTGGAGTTTGTTAAGTTTGATCAATTGACGTCATAATACCCAATGTCCCAATCACACCAGATAAGATAGCGTTTTTTTACTAGTCTTTAGATAGACACAGGCCAATTCATACTGACAGCACAAGTCAAACCATCTAGTTGCTAGTGCTACTGACCTTGATGTGCAGGGAGCTTTTTCCTTTACTCCCCCACCCCCAAAACAAACCCCATGGATTAACAAGTGTTCAGGAAGAAATTTTGGGTTTAAAGGTTTGTAAGTGTTAAAATTTTCAGCCAAACTGTAGTTAGGAACTAGAAAAGGGCAGTTCATATTCTATCCAGATTGCAGCATTGTCAAAAACCAATTCACCTACGCCCATCAAGGAAAACCGCTTTTGAGCTGGTTTAGCATAAATGACTCACCATTAACAAGTGCTCAATTGGAGAAATACAAGTTTTGGTCACATGAGAGTGGTTCTGTAAATTTTGAGCTGTCACGGGCATGCCTAGGAATGATTTTATTATAACAACAAGCATCACTTTTGTTGTTTGGAAGATAAAATCATCATATGTGAATTTAAATTATAATAAAATTTATTCACTTGTTTTGATGTACCTTTACAGGAATTGATGAAGTTCTCTATGATGCATGGAGGGGCAAAACACATTGATGAATTAGATTCAATTATTGCAGGTGCAATATCTCCAAGGGCTGATGGATCTCAAGGTCTGAGTGCAGAAGATGCAGAGGATATATCAAACTTATACCTTGAGGTTATACTTTTTGTATGTACTGAATTATTATACTGTAGTCCATCATTATCATCTAGGAATGAAGTAATATAAGGTGTTTGATCTGTTTTTTGTCAGTTATTTTTCTTATGATTCAACATGTTTGCATTAGCAAATTTTGTAACATTTTGCATGTGCAGTTTATTACTTTTTTTTTTTGGTAACAAGGGATACGCAGGTTATTACTGTTTATTTATGCTATAGAGCTGCCGTCTTTAGAAAAAATAAAAATAAAAACAGATGGCTCTCACTCTTTATTATCTCAATTTTTTTAGCCCAAGAAAATGCTTAATAACTTGTTGTCATTGTCTCTAAAAGAAACTTGCATTGGTTCTATTCAATAGATAAAAGCAAAGTATTCTAAATAGTTTGTTTGTTTAGTTTACTAGGTATTGACCCTTGTTATACCGACATTTCTGTACTAAACTTTTGTGGGATAGCTCAAATATCTTGAAATTTTGATACTAACAACTGTATTATATACCAGTTTGTTGACTATTGTGGAACCATACATGATGTGAGGAGAGCATTGAATCGGCACACAAGATTATTTCCAGGCTCTGCGCGGATAGATTTACGTCAGCAATCAATTAAAAGTAAAAGACCACTGAATTTGATGAAGGACAAGATAGAAGAGATTTCAGTTGCCATGCCTAATCAAGCACCTAGAGATCCTAGTTCTAATTTGGAAAATCACATAATTCGGTCTTATGATACAGATACAGCCCGTCTTCAAACCGTGGAGTCAGATGACAAAGTAGAAGACGATGCAAGGGAATTACCTCTCTCAGTTTCAGAGGAGCCAAGAGACACAGATACAGCCGGTCTTCAAACCATGGAGTCAGATGACAAAGCAGAAGACAATGCAAGGGAATTATCTCTCTCAGTTTCAGAGGAGCCAAGAAACAATGATCGTGAAAGGAATTTGTCATCCACAGATTTAGTTGGTGCGAAAGAGGAACCTACCGAAGTTAAGAATTTTAAAAAAGATTGTTCTGAATCTGACATTTCTTCAGAAAATTTATTACATCAAACAGCCATCGTAAATCAACCCTCACAAGCTTTGCAAGCATCGTCAAATGAAAAATCTGTTTCTTCTCAGGGAAAGTGTGAGCTGGAGACTGAAGAATTGAAGCCACTTTCTGTGACAAGTGCGCCACTGAACACCCTGGTAAACACATGCCCTGATTCAGGACTAGTGGCATCTCAGGTTGAGTGTGAGACAATTCCAGAAAGCTGCAACTCAAATAGTAGAGCAGTAGTGGGTGGTTATACTGCAAATCGATACAATTCTTCAAGAAGCACTCAAGATTCCGATTATGCCCGAACTCATGTTGAGAGAAACAGGCCGTATTCATCATCTCATCGAGACCATAATATGAAAAGACCACTTTTACCACCCCGTTTTTCTAGAAATGGTGGTGGAAATAGGGATCCAATGAAAAATGATAATAAATTCCGTAGAGCTCCCAAACATGGTAACCGTGGACGTGGAGGATATGGTAATCGTGAGTATCCACGTAGAAATGAGCACCAGCACCGGAGTTTATCTCCACAACAAATCCATCTAGCTGAAAGGGGAGCACAATTTCCCGTAACCCCTGGGTGTTCTCAATCTGCATTGCAAGTTCAGCAATGCAATCAGAGACAAGACCAATTTCAAGCCACTGCTACTACTGCTGGTTTTGTGACACCTCAAAGTTGGCCGATACAAAATGTTCAAATGCAAAACTCTTTACCTCAGTCCCAATTACCAGTTAGTACCACATCAAACGTATTACAACATGGCCATGCAATGCAAGGCAGTGAGCAATATGGATATATGCAGAAGGGCCAAAATTATAGTCAGATGTGGCAACACTATTACTACCAGCAGCAGCAGTTGCAACTACAGCAGCATTATATTCAATTGAACCAACAACCATTCCAACAGGAATTGTCACAACAACATATTCAGCCAGAACCTCTTCAACCACAACAGGATCTGCAGCAGCATCAATACTTTCAACAGCAGCAACCCCAGCAACCAGAGCATCCTGTTTACCTTCAGCAGGTACAGCCGTCGATGCAGGTATTGAACAGTTTTGTTACAGTGAGACTGTGGTTCATTTTTCATTGAATTCGTTCCTTCCAAAATTCTAAATCTATTTTTTTTTTTGCAATGCCAGAGCAACATCAATCCCGTAGAAGATCAAGCACAGGCAATAGTGATGTCGCAGGTCAGTTAAATTGAATTTTACTGAAAAAATGGTTTTATAGCTGGAGACCTGGTCGCTTTTTTGTTGGTTAATTTTCCCATGTCCTTTCAAACCTAACTGATTTTTGTATTACTACCAGCAGCAGCAGCAGTTGCAACTACAGCAGCATTATATTCAATTGAAACAACAATCATTCCAACCAGAATTGTCACAACAATTTCAACAACATAGTCAGCCAGAATCTCTTCAACCACAACAGCTGCAACAATTGCAGTTACAACAACAGGTTCTGCGACAAGAGCATACTGTTCACCTTCAGCAGGTACAACTGGCAACACAGGTATTGAACAGTTTTGTTCAATGAAATTGTGGTTCATTTTTTTTATTGAACTCATTCCTTCTGAAGTTCTAATTTCTTTGCAATGACAGAGCAGCAGCAATCCCCTAGAAGACCAAGCACAGGCAATACTGACGCCGCAGGTCAGTTCAATTGAATTCTTACTGAAAAAAAAATTGGTTTTGTAGCTGGAGGCCTGGTTGCTTTTTTGTTGGTTAATTTCCTCTGGGTCTTAATTGGCTGAAGCTTATCCCCATGTCCTGTGAAATCTAACTAATATTTTTATTTTGATCATGTAGGGTCAGGAAGCAATATCATCACAACAATCAGGCGACCCAAGGTTGATTTCTTCTCCTGTTCTGCACCATCCTCAGGAGAAACCTACCCAAGAAGACTGACGTTTCCTTGTAGATTTGATAGATTTTTAGCTGTAGAATTCAGAATTCACTTCCTTATGAACATAATTTTATTAGCAGTTTCCAACTAATAAAAGGAAAAATGTTCACGGCGAGTTGTTGAGTTATGATGATAGTGTGATTCAATATTTTCCAGCGTAGTTATGCCTCTTATCGATTTGAAATCTTAACACACTCCCTCATACCACTGGCTTAACATTTGGAGATTGGACAAATATTGAGTAGTTTGATATCAACACTCCACCACACGCCTAGGGATGAACATCGAGAACATGAACAATACAAATGACCTGATAACAAATATTAGATTCAGACATCGTCTGATAATTTGAGCTTTAATTTTAACTCAACCTTAAAGCTAGCTCAAAGAGTAAGAATTATTCAAACTTTAGGCACTACTTTGAACATATCTCTAATCGGTGTTACCGACATAAACCATAAGTTGGACAAATACGTGCTTTGCCTTTTATATCAACTGTACATATTAGAGTTCCAATCCCCACCATTTGACTGGTATGTTAGAGATTTGAAGCATGATTTACCTGTTTGGGAAGTATAAGATTGCTATTCAGAGCTTACATAGAAGAGAAGATGCAAGTACAATGACCACGCATGCAACCTTACCATAAAATGGCGTTCAAACATGCATTGAATAATATGTAGCTATCGGTGAACTTGTCTAAGATTTTTTTTTTCTTCCCCCATTTATCATTATAAAGCAGCACATTGATCACATTGTTTAGGACCCATCCCTTGCTAACTGCTCTAAAGTTTGATGAATATCCCACCGGTTAGTGAAATGTCTAACTAGTAGCTACATTCACCAAAAACTTAATCAAATCATGGTTTGTGGAATCCGCTTACTTTCATTTTTTTTTTTTTTTTTAAGGAAATCCACTTACTTTCATGTGAGGTTATTGCGATAATTACTTTATCAATTGGTCAAATAAAAAAGTTCGTAGTATTTAGTTAATTTCAAATCCCTACAGAAACAATTGTAAAATGAATATTAGTGCCACTTTAATTAGTATTTTTTTTCTCTTTCCCAATTATTTAAATTTAAATAAACAAACAAAAAATGCTGAATTGATTTTTTTTTTTTTTAATTCTTAAACAAAAGATTTATGATAAAAATGAATGAGGGACTTATCTTGCTCAATTTCCTAACAAAATAAATTGAGAAAAATATATAATATAATTCATGACCGATGAGGAATAAAATATAAAATGGTAATAGTGTAAAAAAATAATATGAAATGGTAATGTTTTTTTATTAATTTTTTTTGTTTATTAGTAGTTTATTAGGAGTTTGAAATGGATGGAGTGAAATGTGGGTTTAGAGGCCCAAAAACGAAGCCCAATATCCGAAACCCTAGAAGATAAATTCTCAGAAACCCTAATCGCCTTCATTCCCAAACCATTCGTTTGTGAGAGTTGCAGCAACCAACGAAGCAAGATGCAGATCTTCGTGAAAACCCTAACAGGGAAGACGATAACCCTTGAGGTTGAGTCTTCTGACACAATCGACAACGTCAAAGCCAAGATCCAGGATAAGGAAGGAATTCCACCTGACCAGCAACGTCTCATCTTCGCCGGTAAGCAGTTGGAAGACGGCCGCACTCTCGCCGATTACAACATCCAGAAGGAATCCACTCTTCACCTTGTTCTCCGTCTTCGTGGTGGCGCTAAGAAGCGTAAGAAGAAGACTTACACCAAGCCTAAGAAGATCAAGCACAAGCATAGGAAGGTGAAGCTTGCTGTTCTTCAGTTTTATAAGGTTGATGATTCTGGTAAGGTGCAGAGGTTGAGGAAGGAGTGTCCTAATGCTGAGTGTGGTGCTGGAACTTTTATGGCGAATCATTTTGATCGTCATTATTGTGGTAAGTGTGGTCTTACCTATGTTTACCAGAAGGCTGAAGCTTAGATTCAATGTTTCGATGATGATGTTCTAGTGTTTATGTTTTGTTATTGTTATTGAACTTTCTAATGTTTCATTTTCGGTTTAATTAGCTTCTTTTGGAAAACAATTATTATTATATGTTCTAGTTGAATATTCAATACAATTTTGTGCGTTTTGAATTATGATTGTTATGTTGTTTTGTGCTGTTGGTTTTATGTTGATGATTCCCTGAATGTATTAGTTAATCGTCTTTAGTGGGTGTTTAGCTGTTTTATCGACAATTGTTTCCAATCATGTGAGAGGCTGCGATTAATTTATTTGGTTGTGTCTTGTGAGTGAGTATCTTTCTGAGGATTTATAATCTGGAGTGGAAATATTTTGTTAAAAAACCTGATTTCAACTTATTCTCATAAGCTCATTCATTTAGCTTATTGTCATAAGCTGATTTTGCTCAAATTCAATTTTCAATTGTACTGAAAACAACTTGTACAAAACTCTTTCACAATAGTAATGACTGGGAATCTTTTCTTCATATAGCTTATGAACACAAGTTGTTTTATCTCATCAGTATAGCTTATTATCATAAACTTTTTGTTCTCGATCAATTTTCATTTGTTAAAACAACTTGTGTACAGCCTCTTTCACAACAATGAAGATTTGAAATATTTTGTACATAACCTGGTTTTGACTCATCCGTATGGCTTTATTGTCTCAAACTTATTTTTCCCTCGTTAAATCTTAAATTGTAAAAACTTGTACACAATCTCTTATGCACCAAAGGCAAACACTATTAAGTTATATATCCAAATGTCTTTTAGATTTGTTTCACAGAAAAATTTAAACTGCGATGAATCTATTTTTCTTATAAAAAAGAAAAAAGGTTCGTTTTCTACATCTTAGTCTTAGAGCGGTGGATATGCGATTACTTACATTTTAGTCGGGGTCGGTGGATTGAATAGATTGTCCATGATCCAAAACTTTTATTTTTGCACTGCATACCCATGTTCTGTTTCCTCGAGGTAATTTGTTATTGGGGGAGTTAAGTTTTGTTGGAACAAAAAATGTAGTAGCCATGCTGTTTTGATGGGAATTAAGAGAGTTGGCCGGCCTGTTTGTGGCTGTTATTGTTTGTTAATGTTTGATTTGTTAATCTTTCCAGCTCTTTTAAGAGCATTGTACTCATTTCGGCATATCTTGAGATTCTCTCTCAATCCCCAGATTCTCTGCCTAAGGCTGCCTTGCATTTTTCCTCACTTCTGATTCCTAACAATAGAGTGATTATGCATAAGCGACTTTTTCTTAATACAGATTTTTTTTTATAAAAAGAATCATCAATCATCCACTCATTTTGTTGTAATTTTTGAGCAACTGAAACTTGCCCAAATGGTTTGATGAATAATTAATATGGCTATATTTAGGTGCTGGTCAAGGCGTCTTCCTCTGAAATTATATTCTAGCTTTTCAAATTAAAGTTTTTTGGTCCCTGGTATTTTGAGCTCTCAAATCCATTTTGCACAAAGTTTGCGATACTCCCACTTGCAAACAGCCAACTGTAACCTTCACAACTCACAACTTGTGTATTCACGTATCATACAATTCAACCATTCCATGTAAGAAAAATTCGATTGCTAAGATAAGATGAATCTCATTATCAAACAGTTCTAAAATACTAAGCCGTTGATGCAGCTAGGGTCCCATTCCATCAAAAGTACTTGTATGCACCTATATCAGTTGCCACAAAAGCGTCCTAAAACGGTGCTTGTAATTTATAATTTCACATTCCGAGTTGGTTTATATAATAAAGTGTATATTTGTTTGTCGAAATAAAAAAGATATGTTTGGAAAACTCGAACCAAGATTAGTTTGCATTCAAACACGTCTTTAAGGGATGATTTATACTATCCCAACCTCACAAAACTCTTGCGAAGTAAAAATACATGTACTCGTTTTACATATTGAACTTTAATTCCTAACACGGTACGCACATAGGCTTCCAAATCCCATGTACTCCTTGTTTTCAGCCCTTTTAATCAGATTTGCTATGCCTGTTCCACCTGTAATTTGAAGGAAGGAAAAAAGGTTAAGTAATCTATAACTGAATACTTATGTAAAAACAATAATTCCTAAAATAATTTGTGACATTAAACTGATAGTGGTGAATCAAACAAGATATATTGTAATGAAACAAGATATATTTTACTAGTCATCATTTCTAAGAGGATTAATACCCTCACAAAATAACGAAAGCAAATTCCTTTCAAAAAATAATGAAAGCAAATTCCTCACACTTACCTAGTGATATACCACTCACAAAAACTGTGAGGGCTAAGATGAAAATGATAATTGAAGCTCTCCCTAATATGGCAATAAGCTTTCTCACCAAATGTTGCCCAACAAGTGCAGCAATAGTGGCTACAGCTACAAAGTAAAGAGCTGCAAGAATAATCAAACGTTGAATATTAAATAATCAACCAATTATTGCCTTCTTTTAGTGTAGCAATCCCTTTTTCCTACCCTTTTAGTTGAATCACCATTGTATAATTTGATATTTAGTGTTTTAGAGAAAAAAAAATTCAAATATTAAATTTATCCATACACGTACCATAAGGAATGGGAAAACGTTTTAGAAGGTAATATTCTACCACAGACATAGATGCAGAAAATGTCATTGCAAAAGTGGATGTAGCACTTGATACCTTCAAAGAAAATTCTCAAATCAGAATGCAAACATACTCACATAAATCTCATTTAATTAGTATATATGTGTATATTATGGAAAAGAGAAGAAATGAAAATAAAGGTACCTGAGGAGGGATTCCAAGTCCAAGGAATAGTGGCGCTAAGATAAATCCTCCACCAAGACCAAGCAAGCCACCAATTAAGCCAGCAATTATTCCACATGAACAATATAGAATTAACTGCTTCACACTCCAATTTATTCCTTGATCTCCCTTGGAAGCTATAACTCTTTTCCTTTTGTATAAAAGCACAGCCTCATATGAACTTACTCCTACAGCTATAGGTACCTAAAAAAACAAGGAAATAAAAAAAGGAAGTAATAATAACCATGATATATTGATATATACCTCATTGGTTCTTAAACTATATTTAAATTTGAGACCAACTCAACGTCTTAGGTGCTCAACACTTAACTTTGAGGCCATATTATTGGCTTGGTAGATTAAGCTCTATGAAACGCTGATACATACATGAACACTAGACACAACATTGACACATATCGGTAGAAATTTGAGAAAAGAGAAGTAATAGAAATAAATCAGATGTGTCGGTTGTGTCATTGTTTGACACCGAACACACGTTCAGTTTGGAGTGTTAGTTCTCTACATAAATTAAGTTGCATAAACTTTGAGTTCTAGCTAGTTTATTCTTCAATATTGGTTTATTACCTGAAGTAGATTCAATATCCAATATGCCACAGAGCAAGTTGTTGTATAACTCTGTTCAAAACAAAAGCATACATAGTCACCAATCTTTGTTTTACTTCATGTTTTTTTTGGTTGAAAACGCCAAATTAGTCCACCAAAATTGGCACCAGAAAAAATTAAACCTGAGACCTTTAGAGGAGCACACTTCAAGGTCTCAAGCCAACACCACCGGGCCAATTCAAGTGACTTTTTAACTTCATGTATATGTATACAAGAATGTGAAAAGGTTCAATTAATTGTGAGTTGAGTTATAGCTCATTAGATATATACTAACTTTTCCTATCTGTAATGCAAGTATCATGATCCAAACAAAGAAGAGAAGTCCAAGTTCCTTCCAAGAAACATTCTCAATAACAGAAACCTGCATTCATGCATGACAGTTTCAGATTTCATAAGAAAGAATACATACATACATATGTGTGTGTGTTGGATATGGAATAATTAAGCATGATATAAAGTATTTTTTTTCCTACTATACCTTTTTCCTTTGTATATTCGTATTAGTATGATTATCATTGACTGATTCCCCTGCTTGAAGGTCAAGTTCAACATCTTCAATCCTTCTAATATCTGAGAAAGAATTTTAGCATGACATGTATATATGGTTACAATGGTCTGTATTAGTTGACATGTAGCTAGGAAAAATTAATTAAATTTGCGATAGAAATTTAGAGAGAAAATAAATATGAAATTCATCCACAATTTTGCACTAAATTTATTGACTAGTGATTAGAGATGAATTTCATTTCCCCCCTCTAGTTTTGTAGTAACAGAAATGATGCCAGATTAATCACCATTTAATTGTGAATTGTCTCTAGCTTCCTGAAATTGTATAGGGATATGCATTAAACAAAGCATAAAAATACAAACAAATTAAAAAAATATATATATATAAAACATAAAGAATGAATTATGTTTAAGTAACCTTCTTAGCAAGAGTTTCATTTTTCCAGGTGTTAACACCTTTTAAAAAAGCTTTAACTGAAATGCCTGTTCCATATATCCAAAACTACGTCAATGGATAAGCAGTATCAAAGAAAATAAATGAGTAAATTAGTAATTACTTTGGTGATTGGTACTTTACTAGAGAAATAATATTTGTACAATCATTCGTTAAACAACTTTTGGGATAACATTTTTTTTCTTTTTCATTTGGGATAAAAACAATGGAGAGAGACAGAGAGAGGGTGAGAATGAATAAAAAAAAAACACATTCAAGACCATAGTGACTTAAGAGAGACACATTTGATAATGATTTTTGTAATTTTGGTTAATTTAGGACTACAACATTTAGGGTCCGGTACATTCAAAAATCAAAATGACCATTTAAAGAAAAAGCAATTGAGACTCAGTTTTGAAGGAACCCTTACCTGTGAAAATTATTAGTATCAAAGATGTTATCATCCAGTCAGGAAAAATGACATTGAAAGCAACACCAAGACTGATTCCAAGCATCAACATTGGTTGGAAAAGAAGTGCTAGGTCATAGTCAATCACGGGAAGGTCAAGGGTTGGGTGTCTTTGCTTCAAGTTGTATAAAACAGTTGCTCCTGCTCCACCTGTAATCATGACTTCACCAAACAAACACAAATCCATATTGGGTATTTTAATATAGAAATGATACTTGGACAACGATTATAGGACACACTAAGATAACATGCAGCACGCGTTATATTGGTTAGAAAGTGAGGTTTTGATATTCAGCATATATATACAATGAGGTGGGAAGCATAAAACTCCTTGATGATGATCAAATCAATCCTTTTCAAGAAAGATTTTATTTGTGTATTTGACTAAACACCAAATGTATCTTGGTGATTTTCAAAATAATGAAATTATATGAGATACATTGGATGACATAAGATCGATTATACTGTTATGATCCAAATATAAGCAAAGTCCAATCATCAAAGTTTAATCAACAATTGGTTAGAGAAAAGGGACATGTGTCACTTGATCCAACAATTAAGGGATAATTCTAACAAGAAAATATCCTCTTAACCCTCTATAAAAGGAAGAATGGATTAGCAAGAAAGGTGTGGAGAAAAATGATTGGAATCACTCTCTTCTCTTTGTGACCTTAGGCTCTTCTGGTTGCTATTAGTCTTGTACTTAGGCTATAGCATTATTATCCTTCTTCACCTTTTCTTTATCATTCTAACAATTATTTTCATTGTACTGTTTTGTTCCAAAGTTTATTGAATACAACTTGAGTATTTCATTTCTTCATTTGTGTTGAATTACTGAGTTGTTACACTATATATGCACAATGTAAAGGAACAACGCAAGAGAAAAATGACTGTGCATGGCACTGGGTGCCTGACATTGAGATTGTTCATGTTAGGAGCCAATGCGTTAGTCTAGGAACTAGTTTAGGTGCATACTCTTTACATCAAGAATTTTCTGACAATAGAGGGAGATTGGAAACACTTTGGAAATGGCATGGACCACATCACATTCAAACTTTTTTATTTGGTTGCCAGCGCATGTGCGCATTCTTACCAATTTTTGAAGGAGTAAATGGGGTGTTGAGATCTCTCCCACTTGTTTGTGTTGTGGTAATGGGGATGAAATTGTTCTTCATATACTTCGGGATTGCATTCACGCAATCCAAGTATAGCTTCATATGGTTTCCTATGATTTTATAACTAATTTCTTGTTTTTTTTAATTGAAAGGATTGGTTTTTCATCCAGGTGACAAGCAACTTTCATGAGATGTGCTGGTATTTGTGGAGGTGGAGAAATAATGTTATCTTAGAAGAAAATTTTCAAAGACTGTTTAACCCACTTTTAATGATCCAGATATTAGTTGCAGACATAGAAGATTCAATTTGGAGCCTCATCGTAAAGGTATGGCTTCAATTTTGGGCCTGTTTGGTTTGGCTTCTGAGAAGCAATTCTAGCCCAAAATCAATTCTCTACAGTGCCAAAAGCAATTCTAGCCAAAAACAACGTGTTTGGTTCAGCTTTTCAGAATTGCTTTTATCCTCCAAAAGCAATTCTCCATGAAGCTACAAATCCTAGCTTCTAGCTTTTCTAGAATCAATTCTCCTTGAACAACGTGTATAAGTTTGTATATTTTATTATTACAACATGTTATTTTACTTTATTGCCCTTTATCAATTATCATTCTTTATCAATTCTCCTTTAGCTATGTCTATTTTAGCAATTATACATTCAAAAGCAATTCTACATAATTGCATCCAAACATAAATCATTTTGTTTAATCAATTCTACATAATTGTATCCAAACATAAATCAATTCTCTCAGAATCAATTCTGTCAGAATCAATTCTCTCATAATCAATTATATTCAAAGCTGAACCAAACGGGCACTTTGTAGCTATATTTTTTTCTTTTAATTGAAAGGATTGATTTTTCAACAACCTCAACAGGAAAATGGTTGAAACAAACACATCCATGTGACAAACCATTTTCATGACTACATGCTGATATTTGTGGAGGTGGAGAAATAATGTTATCTCTGAAGATAATTTTCAAAGACAGTTTAATCCAATTTTAATGATCCAGATATTAGCTAGAGACATTGAAAATTGCAATTTGAAGCGTCTTCATAAAGGGCCTCACCTAAAGGAGAGATTGTCTACATATATAGGTTGGAAGTTGTCGCAGTTGGAGTGGATCAAGCTCAATAGTGAGTGTGTTTGCAAAGATAAGGGAGCATTGCCAAGTGAGGTGGTTTCTTTCGCGATACAAATGGGAGATGGATAAAAGGATATGGTAAGAAGGTTGGAGCATGTGTTGCATCACATGCTGAGATGTGGGGATTGTATATGGGCTTGGGCATGGCTTGAATTGAAGGCAACCATTGTATATGGCTTGAAGGCAACCATTGGGCATGGATTGCATATAGTATAAGTTCACCGAATTTAAAAGCTATTGAAAATGAGGTAGCTATGAGGCAAAATTCAACCACACATGACATGAAGGGAATAGGAGTGTTGATTCACTTGTTAACTCTAGCATTTCTATAGATCATCTGGATATTTATGAGACTTGTATGCTTATGAATATTGTCTTAGTTTCATAGTTGTTTTTTTTTCTTTGGTTTTGTCCTCTTTTATACAAAAAATAACCTTAACCTAAACTAATCTAAATGCATTGTTCACATTAAATATCTAATTTATTAAGGGAAATGCTATTGAGTACATCTAAGATACTCTTTAAAATCTTAAATGGTACTCCCTCCGTCCCATAATACATGACACGGTTGACTCTATTACGCATGCCAATGCATAATTTTGAGCTTAAATATCTTGAATAGTATGTTAGAAAAAATTATGAAAATTTGATATTTTGAAAATACTCATCGAGACGAATCTAACGACATCTTATATGATACACCCTCCGGTCACTATTATAAGCAAAATTTCATTTTTTAGATTTATTCAATAAATGATGTATGTGGTCTATTTAATGTACCATATACATCATTTATTGAATGAACCTAAAAAATAGATTTTTGCTTATAATAGTGACCGGAGGGTGTATTATTTATCTTTGAACTCCCTCCGGTCCTATATATAAGAGAAAGTTAGGTCAACAAAAATTAATGTATTTGGACTGAATTTTTAGCTAGATACATCAACTTTTGTTGACTCAAGTTTCTCTTATAAATAGGACCGGAGGGAGTATATTAGTAGAGAAATATGGTCAAAGTAAGTTAGGTCAAAATTGCAAATTTTTAAATGGGTCATCTATTGCGGGACGGAGAGAGTAAGTTGTTAAATTGAAGTATTTAACTCTTTAAAAGGATACTCTTTAACTTTCTTAATTTAAAATCTTTAAAGAATAGTCTAAAGACACGTTAACCAGACTTATATATTACTCAACACATATTCTTACATTTTGATATCGCTGTTGCTGATTTTGCATCGAATCCAATAATAAGGGTAAGCATGGGAACAATGCCACCCCCACCAACACCTCCCACCGTCCCAAATGAAGATCCAAGAAATGCAAGTATGGTGCCAACTATTATTCTCCAACCAAATTTCATCCCCTACATGCACCACAAAGATTAATTATCAATTCAATATACACATGCTTAATTAAATGCTTAAAAAGTAAATAGTCAAATGTATCCGGTCTAATTTTGAGTCAAATACATATGACTCAAGTCATATATATATACTCTATTTTATTTTTAAAAAAACTTTAAAGAATTTAATTAACACATAGTGCTTACTTACTTTATAATTGACTCAAGTTATATATATTTTTTAAAACTCGTATCTAATCCAATGATCAATAGTAATTTATGGGGATCGATTCCACCGTCCATTTACAGAAGTCTAAAATGGATTAGTATGCAAAAAATGATATAGGAGATTCGAACTAAAACTTGGAGAAGAACATACTCCAAAGTCTTAAGACTACCCCACCAAACCGAGTCATGTGGGTTGACACAAGTTATACTATTATATTCTCTGTGTTCCAAATTATAATTAGTCATTTTGATTATTTCACACGTATTAAAAAATATAATTAATTTTATATGAAAAATATATATTATAAGTTGTTTTACAAAATTGTCTTTAATAAATGGTATGAGAAAGATAAATTAAATAATCGAAAGAAAAAGTAACAAATAATTAATGGTATGAAAGAAAAAATAAACTAATGTTTCATTGATATTGTAAAACTATTTATAATTTGAGACACACATTTTACAAAACGATTTATAATTTAGGACGGATGGAGTATATAATACACACATAAAATTATAAAATTTGATGAAATTAAACTATGTGATCATATAAAACTGTGAATATTGAACACTCTTACCGGCCAAGTGTGTTTATAAAAAACTTCAGCATGATCCCCTTTGGTCTCATTGGACGGTGGTGTTGTTTTTTGGTCGGTGTTTTGATGAGAAGAAGTAACATAAGATGAAAGAAGAAGAAGAAGAGAAATTATCGGAACTCTTGATCTTCCGGGAATCACCCATTTCACGTTCCTCCTTTTTGATCCACACACAGCCACCATCATCATGTAAATGTAGACACTGCTAGCTCAAGAGTGGTTTTCGAGGGATTGGGATTCTCTCCTGTGAAAACTACACAGGAGGAGGTCCAGTTTCAATCATGACCATTCAATTGGTCTTTATTGCTTTTTAATGAACACTAGTCAACCAAATCAATAGCTTGGATTTCACTGGACCCTCCAGTGACTGGAGAGGATCCCTGCCCGTTTTGGAGATAGGACTATGACAATCACACCAATGCATGTAGAGATTTTTAAAACTTTGACATCAAATAGTATATAACCGCTTGGTAAATGTTTTGAGTAAGAAAACAAAAAATCTCAGTAAATGTTTTGTCTCTATGCTTTGTATGTCTTTCGCATGGCATGCCTTATAATTATAAATAAATGACTCAAATTAACCAAGGGGGTTAGGTATAGAGGAATGAGTCATGACTTTCACAACTTAGTGAACTAATATTCAAATTTCAATTGAAATATTTAATGTCTGACGTGTCTTGAACAATATCACCTCTAATAAAGGTAATCTATGAGAAACCCCCAAAAAATGACATAAATTATTTTTTATTTTTTATAAGTTTAATTTTTGTTACTTGTACATTCAATTACAAGTTACTATCTTAATCTTATCGTAATTTCCCTAATCCCCTTAGTAAACACACGTAAAACCGCTTTCAGGCATTTTTGTTTCTTGTTTAAATTAGAAAATCTACTACAAGACAAAAAATTTCTTTCAAATCTTCTCACGTCACGCGCGAAAAAAATGCTAGTTGTATCACACTTATTCTTCCTTCTTCAACACAATTCATTCTTAATTTTGAATTTCAAATTCAATATCCAAAACTCCCTCCACTCTTCCATTCTCTTTCCCATTACTCATCACACATATTGTGTATAGCGCACACACTCCATTTATTTTTATTTTTATTCATTTTGTCTCCTTCTTCTACATCTCACCATAAACTCCACCGACCACAACTCCCTAACGTAAACAAAAAACAACCATTATTATATTATTATATTTCTTGCTTAAATTAATAAATCTATTACTTACAAGACAAAAAATTCCTTCCCAATTGCATAGAAGAGCAATTTTTCTTTCAAATCTTCTCAGTCAAGACAAAAGATGCTAGTTGTTCACTTATTCTTCCTTCTTCAACATACTTCATTCTTAACTTTCAAATTGAATACCCAAAACTCCCTCCACTCTTTTATTACTCATCACACAAACTCTGCACATCACACACACTCCATTTATTTTTCTTTTAATTCATTTTGTCTCCTTCTTCTACATCTCACCATAAACTCCACCGACCACATCTCCCTAACGTAAATAAAAAACAACCATTATTATATTATTATATTTCTTGCTTAAATTAATAAATCTATTACTTACAAGACAAAAAATTCATTCCCAATAGCATAGAAGAGCAATTTTTCTTTCAAATCTTCTCAGTCAAGACATAAGATACTAGTTGTTCGCTTATTCTCCTTCTTCAACATGAGATATTCTTGGGTGGTCACAGGTCCAAGAAATTGGATTTGGTCACTCTCTCTTATGTTTTTCTTCTTCTTTCACACTTTCCATTTCCTCTCTATCCTCTCTTTAAATGTGATGAAGTGTCAGTTATTGGTTGGTTGTGACCATATGGTCATGTGACCAACTAAGAATTACTCCTTCAACATACTTCATTCTTAACTTTCAAATTGAATACCCAAAACTCCCTCCACTCTTTTATTACTCATCACACAAACTCTGCACATCACACACACTTCATTTATTTTTCTTTTAATTCATTTTGTCTCCTTCTTCTACATCTCACCATAAACTCCACCGACCACATCTCCCTAACGTAAATAAAAAACAACCATTATTATATTATTATATTTCTTGCTTAAATTAATAAATCTATTACTTACAAGATAAAAAATTCATTCCCAATAGCATAGAAGAGCAATTTTTCTTTCAAATCTTCTCAGTCAAGACAAAAGATGCTAGTTGTTCACTTATTCTTCCTTCTTCAACATACTTCATTCTTAACTTTCAAATTGAATAGCTAAAACTCCCTCCAATCTTTTATTACTCATCACACAAACTCTGCACATCACACACACTCCATTTATTTTTCTTTTAATTCGTTTTTTTTTCCTTCTTCTTCTTCTACATCTCACCATGACCACTAACGACCACACCTCCTTTGGGCTATACCACCTCCACCTGGCCTCCAGTAACACACCACCACCATCATCACGCTCCTCTTCTTCTCCTCTTAGAATTCCACCCCTCCATTTCCAAGATCTAACATTCTAACTCCCCTAATATACACACGAAAAACCAAAAACCCTTCTCTATCTTCAATTTTTTAATATAAACAACTTGTGCAACTCTTTCACGATAGAAATGAATTAGAAATATTTTGTTTTGTTTTCATTCAATCTTCAATTGTTAAAAACAACTTGTGCACAAATTAAATTCTTTATCTATAAAAAAAAAGAAAGGAAATATACCTTTCTCGCTCATCCAACTTTTTAAATAAGAGCGTCATTTACACATTTTAGCATCTTAACATTTTCCTCTCAATCCTCAATCCTGTCCTTATCATTTTCCCTCCCCTTATCTGATTTCTAATAATAAATAGTGCTTATGTACTCACAATTGTGCATTCACCTTTCATATATCCATTCCATATAGATTAAATTCGACACTTCATTTTCATGAATCCGTCTTTAATAGTACTATTTTGTTGCACTTACGACTCCCAATTCCACCAAGCATTCGACATATGAACCTATACGTATTGAATATCAATTACTCATAGCGTGATAAAGCTGCACATGTGCTGTTAGGCTTCATATTGAGAAAGTAAACTATTTCCCACTCTAAATCCAAAACTATATGTGAGATTATTTGATGTAAATGATTGATTTGCAAATAGAATTTGGATAGGAAATTGTTTGCTATTGATTCACAAGTAGAACACTTCAAATGTTGTTCATCTTAATGATTTATAAGTAATTTTTATTTTTACAAGCAAACACAAACCAACCTTTTCTTGTATAAAAAACTCTACAAATTGTTTTTGTAATGTTTTGTTCTTGCAATCTTGGGCTTTGGTTATGTGTGTAATGTGTAGTTTTACATCGTGAGAAATGATATAATATGCATGTTTATTTGTCAAAATAAAAAGATATATTACATGTTAGAAAATTGGAACTAAGTTGGTTTGCATTCAAACACACGTTTAAGGCATAGCTTTACACTTACCGTATGTCCTAAATGCTGATTTCCAACCACACATGTAGTACTTTTGATACCAACTTGACAACACAAAACTATTGTGAAGTACAAATCTTTGTCCTCAAGTTTTACACATATTGATTGAACTTTAATTCCTAACCCCGTACGCACATAAGTTACCAAATCCCATGTACTCTTTGTTTTCAAGCCTTTTAATTAGATTTGATATGCCTGTTCCACCTGTAATTTGAAGGGAAAAAAAGAAGTTAAGTCATCTTAAGCTATATATATGAATGCAAAACACACAACTTCCAAAAAATAATTACTTACATTTGAAGTAAACAAACAAGGATTTAATCATTATTGATTTAATTTAAATTGTATCATTATTTAAATTACCAGTCAAATTAAGATGAGCACCAAAACTTTTTTCTCTCACTATTTTATTTTAATAAAAAAAATATCACATTAAGATGATCACTTAATTTTTTTTTCCACTTAAACAAATTCATTTTAGATAAACTAGTAGTGATTAGTACGTCGTATTTATTTTTCTATAACCTTTGTATCTCCATTTTAACAAAACAAGACATATGTTGCTAGTCATAATTACAAAGAGGAATAAATTAAAGACACTTACCTAGTGATATACCACTCACAAAAACTGTGAGGGCTAAGATGAAAATGATAATTGAAGCTCTCCCTAATATGGCAATAAGCTTTCTCACCAAATGTTGCCCAACAAGTGCAGCAATAGTGGCTACAGCTACAAAGTAAAGAGCTGCAAGAATAATCAAATTAACGTTGAATATTAAATAATCAACCAATTATTGCCCTCTTTTAGTGTAACAATCCCTTTTTCCTACCCTTACCATATGGAATGGGAAAACGTTTCAGAAGGTAATATTCCACCACAGACATAGATGCAGAAAATGTCATTGCAAAAGTGGATGTAGCACTTGCCACCTTAATAGAAAATTCTTCAATCAAAACACAAACATATATACTAACATAGTAACATATATTTTAATTTCAGTAATCAGTAGTTCAAAAATACATCTATATATAGATTTTATGAAAAAGAAAAGGGTACGTAGAATTAAGGTACCTGAGGAGGGATTCCAAGTCCAATGAATAGTGGCCCTAAGATAAACCCTCCACCAAGACCAAGCAAGCCACCGATTATTCCAGCAATTATGCCACATGAACAATATAGAATTAACTGCTTCACACTCCAATTTGTTTGTTGATCTCCTTTGGAAGCTATAACTCTTTTTCCTTTGTATAAAAGTATAGCCTCATATCCACTCACTCCTACAGCTATAGGTACCTGAAAAAACAAGGGAAAAAGAAGAAAGTCATACTCATCAACATATTATTATAAACATTTCATTGATTCTTAAGACCCAACTTTGAGGCCATATATATACCTGAAGTAGATTCAATATCCAATATATCACAGAGCAAGTTGTTGTGTAATTCTGTTTCAAAACAAAAGCATAAATAATCATCATTCCTTGTTTACTCATGCATACAAGAATATGGAAGAAAGATATCAACTAATAATTTTGAGTTAAATATATAGCTCATGAGATATATACTAACTTTTCCTATCTGTAATGCAAGTATCATGATCCAAACAGAGAAAAGAAGTCCAAGTTCCTTCCAATAAACATTCTCAATAACAGAAACCTACACATTCATGGCATCTTTTAATATTTCATTAGAAAAAATATATATATGTTGGACATGGAATAATTAAGCAGCATTTATTTCCTACTACCTTTTTTCTTGGTAGATTAGTATTGGTTTGACTTTCATTAACTGATTCCCCTTCTTGAAGATCATGTGTAGCATCTTCTGTCCTAATATCTGAGGCACAAATTTAGCATGACTTGTTGTCTCTATTAATGTACTAGTAACTAACATAATGTATAGAAAATGCAGGATTACTAGGGTAAATATAATTAAATTAGCGACAGAAGCTATAAAGAGAAAAAGAAATATGAAATTCATTTTCAATTTTGTCCCTAAATTTAGTGACAAGTGAATTAAAATCAATTTCATTTTTTTTACCAGAACTAAATTTTGGTGGCTAATTTTTTTTTCTTCTACTAACAGAAATGATATCATACAAATTACCATTTAATTGTGAATTGTCCTTAGCTTCCTGGAATTGTAGCAGGGATGTATTAAACCAAATCATCAAAATGCACAGTTAAAAAAAAAATATAAAAGAAATTTAATATATAAAGAATGAGTTATGTTTAAGCAACCTTCTTAATTAGGGTTTCTTTTTTCCAAGTGTTAACACCCTTTAAGAAAGCGTTAACTGAAATACCTGTTCCCATATATCGAAAACTACATCAATATGGATAAGCAGTGTAATTAAAGAAAAGAAAATTAAGATTCAATTTTGTAGGAATCAAGTCTCAATCACCAGTGAAAAATATGATTAGCAAAGTTGTTATCATCCAGTCAGGAAAAATGAGATTGAAAGCAACACCAAGACTGATTCCAAGCATTAACATTGGTTGGAAAAGAAGTGCTAAATCATAGTCAATCACAGGAAGGTCAAGGGTTGGGTGTCTTTTCTTCAAGTTGTATAAAACAGTTGCTCCTGCTCCACCTGTAATCATGACTTCACACCAAACAAACAAACAAACAAACAAACACATATGCATTCAATCCATATTAGGTAATTTAATAGAGAAATGAATTATACGACGCACACTAAGACAACGTGTTGTAGCACATGTTATATTGGTTAGAAAGAGGAATTTTGTCCTTTTTGGTTGATCTTGATATTCAACATATACCATGAGGTGGAAGTATGAGAGTCCTCGGTAATCATGAAACACATTGGATGACACAACTCACAAGATCGATTATACGATGCGCAACGCAAGATAAAAATGACTATGTAGGGCGCTGGGTGCCTGGACAGGCCGTCAAACACGGGGATTCTGCCTGCCAAGAGCCAAGGCAATGGGCTAGACACATGGTTCATTGTCCTTCTTGCGTCGCGGTATTGGGCACCCACTTAGGCGCAATGGCTTCTAGGGTAGCATTTTTCTTGTGCAGATGCGGTTTTAAGATATTTTTGGAGTTCTCTATCTTACTTTGAACTAGATGGGAGTGGAATGTATATCTTAACATAAAAAAGGAGAATAGTGTAATTTAAACATCTCTTAAAAGAGAGAAATCTAATTTCCTCTACTAATTAACATTTTCCGATAAAAAAGCATGCACTGGTCCAAGAAAATAAGATAGGAATTGGAAAGTATTTGGCTTTACAGTATGCCACATTGAGTGACGGCCATCTAGGCCACTGGCCCAATTTTCACATATATACACCAGCAAAGAGAAAGAAGTAGACGTAAGGCATGGTTGTAATAATTTGTAAAAGTATTTGTTTTCCTGCATTCCAATGAGAGTCGAGGGTTGGGAAAAAGATGATAGTAAAGAGGAAGATGATTGGAAGGGAAGAGCAAGAAACCCTAAATTATTTTTATTTTTGTCCAAGTATATTATTAAAAAAGTTGACTAGGATATATACATAAACAAATACTTTAAAAAATGTTGACTCGGTTTGCCATATCACAATTTTTTATGATGCGATGATATAAATAACTAAAAGTAAAAGAGTAAAGTTATTTAGTGCGAATGGTACGTTTTGTGCGAAAATCGACTAACGTGTATAACTAAGACACTTTTGACTTGCCCTTCATGATAGACAGGTAAAAATATCACACCTCCATTTGAGGAATACATGAAGAGGTTGCAGTTAACACTAATTTTTAATAAGAAATAATAATATTGTAGCCTCATTTACATGAAACATGGATGGTTGGTATTAAAATAAGTTAATTTGGCTATTCATCAGTTTTCGTTTCAGGGTACTTCGCAGTAACAAGCATTATCCAAAGTAAAAATATGAAATTATAGGGATTTCTTTTTTTAGAGATCAAAACCATATTTGACTTATATTCCAGAGACAAATAACACTAATACACCTAATTTATCATCTTAATATTGTTTTACAACATTTTTTTAGAGATCTTAATAGTGTTTTATAATAGTGTTTAATATCTTAAATTTAATTTTATGTGTGTTGAATTTAGACCTTGACATTTCATTTTAAAATTAGCATTAGTATTTTGTTTCAATATATTAAAAGCATATGAACTTATACATATAAAGGAATAATCGGATTAGGTAAAAATAATCGGATTAGGTAAATTTCCTCTTAAGCATATAAGATGATATATTTGATAGGGGTACACTGATCCAAATACAACAAAGAAGATCTATAAAATAAAAAAGGAACAACAACTTCAATTGAGACCTATTGAGTTGTAAAAAAAAAAATCTACGATCATATATGTTTGTTCAGTTTATTCTTTTTTTATAAAAATAAATAAAAATAAGATACGTTTTTTTTAGGGAAATAAAAATAAGATACGTGATTCCTGATTTAGAGATAACTCAATAAATTTAGAGGTCTGAAGTGAAATTTAAAGTGAGACCTGATAAAAACTAACAACAAAATTAAAAGCATTCAAGTCTAGCTAGTTTTTACAATAGTAAAACAACACAAAAAAATCAATTAGTAGCAAAATTAATTAATAAAATTTATACTATGAGACCAAAAATAATTGATGTTAATACTTTTTTTTTTTTGGTTTGGTTATTGATGTTAATAATATTAATTAAAAAATAATTTTGAATCGGTACCCGTGAGCATAGCTCAGTTGGCAGGGGCATGCATCGTTATATGCAGGGGTCGGGGTTCGAACCCCGGAATCCCCACTTATTCACTTAATTCTAACCCATTAGACTACCTTACAAAGTTGGCAGGGGCATGCATCGTTATATGCAGGGGTCGGGGTTCGAACCCCGGAATCCCCACTTATTCACTTAATTCTAACCCATTAGACTACCTTACAAAACCATTAGACTACCTTACAGACTACCTTACAAAACCATTAGACTACCTTACAAAAAATGTAATGATTACCATTAGACTACCTTACAAAAAATAAAAAATAATAATTTTGAAGCCTTAAAAAGTTTGAAGCCTAAGGCATCTGCCTTACTTGCAACCTCTTTGGGTCGACCCTGTCATAATCAAACCTAGCTTAATTAGAGAGAAAGTCTGCCCACATTGAGTTTCGGATGAGTTGGGTGTTCAAGGAATGTTATATTTTTGGGTCCTGCTAACCGGTGCTCCCGGGGCACAGGTTAAGCATATCATAAAAGGGTATTGTTACCATAAAAGGAAACTGTTTTTGACTTTATTATAAATTAATTAAACAATTTTAATACATTAACTACTATATAATTTCCTTTTTCATATCCTTAACCAATGCCCCGGGGGCACCAGTTAGCATTTCCCTATATTTTTTTCACGGGAGAAGAAATGTTATATTATTAATTGTTATATTTATTTATAAATATTATTAATGACAATCATTGTTGTTGTTTATTTTATAAAGTAGTAAAATTTAGGGGGAAAAGGATCAATAAGTCTGCACCAAATAAAATGAAAACTAACTAAGGAAAAGAAGGATACTTAAGAATGTTGTATTTCATGCTAGTACAAGATAAAGTACGTAATTACTTAAGATGTTCCAATATTCCAGAAAAAACAAGGAATAAAGAATATATACCAAATATTTACTTGCACGCATACACACTCGAGGAAATAAAAACAATTTGTTCCTCCTTAAAAAAAAAAAAAACAATTTGTTCTTACCGATAAAAAAAGCTAATAATAATTTCTTCAATCCCTCAAAAAAAAATCTTCAAGAAAAAAAAAGCTAATAATTTATTTTATTTACACCTCTCAAAAAATTAATTTTATTTACTGAAACCAGTGAAAAGATAGATATTTTTTTTTAAAGAAGATAGATAGTTAAATACTAACCTTTGTCCGCTTTTCTCTTATTCTTAATTATATCTAATTTTATGGCATCTAGTTATAATTTTTTTGACATATATCACAATTAAATAATTTTGGTAAGCATGGTTTAGCCCCGTTTTTTCACAAAGAAAAAAAAAACAAAATCACCAAATAAGATCTCTCAACTAACAAAAGATCAAAATGATATCTATATTATTTTTATATTGCTTTGGAATTGTTTAAATCACAAGGAGATTTGATTGATTTTTTAATTACAGATTTAAATAATATTATTATTTTTTAAGCAGATTTAAATAATATTATAAAAATGATAAAATTAGAAATACATTAGTTTAAATAAAATGATATCTATATTATTGTGCAAAAACTAAGTATATATTTTTATATATAAGTATTGATAGCATTCTGAATGTTATGAGGCAATGGAGGCAACCTATGTATCATCCACAGCACACATGCATTTTATTACTGAATTGTTGAAAATTTAACCTAACATAATTTAAATGCATTTTTCTAAAGGATAATTCAAATGCATAGTTCAAATCAAAGAATAAGGAACACTACCCAAAAAAAAAAAAATCAAAGAATAAGGAGATAAATCATTACAAATTAATTAGTTGTTCTTACATTTTGATATTGCTGTTGCTGATCTTGCATCAAATCCAACAATTAGGGTAAGCATGGGCACAAATATGCCACCCCCGCCAACACCTCCTACAGTGCCAAATGATGATCCTAGAAATCCAATTATGGTGCCTACTATAATTCTCCAACCAAATTTCATCCCCTGGATACACCACAAAGATCATCAGTTCAAAATCCACATAATCATATATAATCCTAAAAGATCTCAATACTACTTACTTATTTTTCTTTTAACAAATTGTGCATACTCACTTATATCAACAAAAAATTGTGCATATATATACTTAGTTGAAAATTGACTCAAATTATATTATATGTATGCACAAACACGTACAGTTTGATGAAATTAAACTATGTGACCATATATATATATATATATATATATATATATATATATATATATATATATATATATATATATATATATATATATATATATATATATATATATAGTATTTGTGAATATTGAAAACACTTACCGGCCAAGTGTGTTTATAAAATACTTTAGCATGAATATCAACCCCTTTGGTCTCATTGGAAGCTGGTGTTGCTTTTTGGTCAGGGTATTGATGAGAAGAAGTAACATAAGATGAAAGAAGAAGAAGAAAACAAATTAACAGAAACCTTGATCTTCCGAGAATTACCCATTTCATGTCCCTTCTTTTTGATCCATGCATAGCCATCATCATGTATATAAATATATAGATATACGGCTAGCTCTAGATCGCTAGATAAAGGGTAGTTTTCTAAATCCGAATAAATATACGTCCAAGTCCCTTTGTACCCTATATTTTGCTTCAAGATAAGACTATACATGTGGGGATTTTCAAAACGTTCACATCAAATGGTGGCATTTAGGATGGGAATGAGAAAGAGTTTCCCACCATGGGAAAGTTGTTCTTGACCATTAGATTAAAAAGGAACACAGATTTTATGATGGTCTGTCCACGCTATATTTTTTTCATTGTCTTCAGCCTCATCCAACTGAAAATCTCAGACCCACACCACCTCTCAACGTCTCCTTCCTCGACCTCGTCGTTGATTCCTTCGCAACTGTCACCTCGTCGTCATTCACTTCCACCCGTTTCCCAGTCCCCTCAACGAACTTGCCGCTAACAACCTCCTCTTCCGCTGACGACAAATTCCCCCTTTCCGCCGCAAACGACGTTGCCGTCAATAAATATTTTATATTTTCTGTTTTCAATTTCAATTTCTTCATCTTTCTTATTAATCTGCTTTGAATCACCGTGTTCATCAATGATTCTTCAATTCGTGCTTTGAATCTTAATATACCTATGTTCATAACGATCAATTCAAGTTTTGTTTATACAATATATATATGGCTTAATTTCGTTATTATTAGCTTAATTTGTGAGAGTACATTGCTTGGGTGTGAACATTAATTAGTACATCTAGTTTATGGGGTTTGAATTTGCTTAATCACATTATTTTTAGTTTAATTTCATGGAGCATGATTGTTGTTGTAGTTGCTGGTGATGGTGAGTGGGTGGTATAGTTTGTGATGGAGGTTGAAGAAAATGGTGAAAGAGAAAGCAAAATAATAAAGTGTGGGTAGACCATGATAAAATCAATACTCTTCTTTAATCTAATGGTCAAGAACAGCTTTCCCATAGTGGGAAACTCTTTCCTATTCCCACCCTAAATGCCACCCAAATATTATATAACTGCTCGGTAAATGTTGAGTAAGAAAAAGAAATTTGAGGCGAACCTACATGATGAATGATTTATAAGTGTTTAGTTGTTGACTCTTGTGAGCTCTACTCACTTAAACTTTATTTCGTCGAAAAAAAATCCAAGGTACTAGTAATATCAAATGTCAATTTTTTTTAACTAAAAACTGATATTCATTCATTCAAACTCGTAGAATTCATAAGATACAAATTCAATTTCAACATCATTAGCTAAAAACGTAAATCATGAACATGCGAACAAGCTCGTAACATCTAAGTTAATAGCATAAAACGAAAACATGCCTACAACTAATGTGACAAAACCAAAGCAACCAAAATACTATACTTCCAAATCTGCACATTGACGACCTTGCTTTTGATTGAATATATATTATGATAGGCATCAAAATAATGCAATTAAAAGAGATACACTCATGTACGTACTCCCTTTGTGAAATAAAAAATAAACCCAATCCACTCATGTCCTTCTCTATCTCAATGACACAACCGACTGTCCATTTTTTCAAGTAAATTCGGTATTTTCATAGCTGATTTTCTTCTCTCCTCATCTCTCAATATATCCTCCATCTTCCATAAATATTTATTGTCAAAATCTAATCTCCCTTTTCTCCCATTCTATGGTGGAGACACAGATCTGTCCATTTTTTCATCAATTAGATCTGTCCATTTTATGGGTAATTTGGTAAAGTGTACCAATCACTGAAAATTAAAACCCAAACATGATTTTGATTTGCCGTGGAAGCTAGGAATTTCAGCTTCTCCCGTACTGGTGTTTTGAAGGCAAACGTACGATTCCAGAATTGCTTTTTCTGTCAGTGTCACCCAAACAACACAAAAAGAAAAGAAACGGCGTTTTGGTGTGTAAACGCAGGTTTGGAGGAGAAAAACGCCTCCCCAAACATACACCAAGAGATAATAAAGTGTAGTCGAGAATGGTTTTACTTCTTGACAAAACAAAAAAAAAGTTTTACTTAAAATATCAAATTTGAGTTTTTTATTTAAGGATTTTTCCTAACTAAACCGCATTAACCATTTGAACTTCAACATTCTATTTTCTTCCATGTATTTAGTCCTCACTTGTTTGAGTTCATCTTTGCTCCATTTAGATGTGCTTCATTTATCCCATTGCAAGGCATAGATGTATAACACGTGGCAAAAACAATTTCAAGGGTTGAGATTAAAATGTTAAAATAGAGACTGATCCATGGTATTCTTCTTCCTCAAACCAACTCCATCGTTACCTTTCCTCTTTCTCTCGTCGCCGATGCCGCCACTTACCTTCCATCCCAACGATGATCCCAACCACCACGCCCAGACAAAAAAAAATCTCCCTAACATAAAATCAAAGTCCCACAACAACAGACCCTCCCAAAATCAAATAAAAAATTTAGACAAACCTATGTAACTATAACAAGCAGATAATTACTGAACATACAAAGTTTCCATTGATGTTAAAAATGAGTAATGAATTACATAAGGAGTGAATACGTGTGTGTATAAGGATTTAGTTAATAAGAAAATAAAAAACAATCACTTAGTTTCTCTATGCGACAGACGCGTTCCTTCCTCCTCCATCATCATCGTGTCGCCTCCCCCTCATCCGCTCCCCAGCGACGCTGCGGCCTCTCTCTTACTCAGAAATGTGCCGACGCCGTCTCTCTCTTACTCTGATAATTAAAAGTTAAGTTGTCCGATTTACATTTTACAATTTTGAAATGATGTGTAACCAATGATTTCCATGGAAATTAAATTTGAAAGTCGTAGATCAGGATTCTGGAAATTGGAACCTTGATTAAAAACAGTGGCGGCGGTGTTGGGATTGTCTGAGATGGCAGTGGCGGGTTGGTTAGTGTTGGTGGTGCGACGGTGGGGTTCGTTCATGACGCTGATGACGACTAAGAATTGTGTGAGGCAAGGGAAGAGATACGCCGCTGGTATGGGCGGAGAGTGGCTCTGTCAGCGGCAGCGGTGATGATAATGGGAGGAAGATGGAAAGCTATCTGAGAAGGACAGAACACGTGATTTTTTTTTAGGGATTGTTTTCTATTTTTTATTACATAAATCCTTAATATTATTGATCTTTTAAGCATAACCGTTAGATTTCATTTTACCATATGTCACACATCTATGACATGAAATGGGGTAAATTGAGGAAACTTAAATGGAGCAAAGATAATATTACACCCTCCGGTCACTAATATAAGCAAAAATCCACTTTTTAGATACATTCAATTAATGATGTATATGATCTTCATTATATGTCACATACATCATTAATTGAATGTATCTAAAAAGTGGATTGTTGTTTATATTAGTGATCGAAGGGTGTACATATTAGGTACACACATTAAATTAAAAAAAAATGATTAAAGTGATATTGATTAATGTGACCATTTATTTTATCTTTTAATTTTTTTGATTTATGTGTGTGCTTAAATACTTGTGTCTAGGTAAGACTATCTTGGCTGCAGACTGCAGTCCCTATTGCATGTGACTAAGACTTTAGAATCACTTGATCTTGATAGGACAATTTAATTTTTAAAATTTAATTTTAATTATTGTTTTATATAACATTTCAATAATTAAATTTTTAAGGATCGTTCACTGTGTGTAGTCACCGACTTGTGACAGCACACAAGCCCTGAACCCAAACCACACATCCAATGTTTATGTAATCTATTGGATTATTCATGTCAAGATGTTTCTGCAATCTGATATAACATCATAGATCATGGGACTAATTAGCCAATATAATTTGTAAGAAGAATTTATATATGATGGTCTTCTAAATTCATTTTTTGAGTAATAATTTTAGCAATAAAGAGCACTATATGAAAATATCATGCACAATTGATACATTCTAGAATTAAAAAACATGACCAAGTTTCTTAAGCTAGTATGTTCATCAACTCTTGTATTGAAAAAAAAATCTGTCCATTGGAGTTGGTGGAAAATTGAGAGGTACTTCGTCCGTTCCGTATTACTTGCTCCTTAAATTCCCTTGATAGTATCATTTTTTAATTGTTTTCACTTTTCACAAACTAATAAGACTAGTAACTTTAACTTTTTTTTTTTAAATCATTTATCTTTTCCATTTAATATTCTTGACACTTTCCCTTTTAGAAAAAAAACAATTTGTTTGACACTTTATAAGTCTCAAGATATTCTTTATCTTAGACGGAGGCACCATCATTTTACGTTAAATATTCTTTATAAAATAATATTTTTAACGGTTTATTTTTTAATTCGACTTATTTCTTTATCAGTAATAAATATTTCATATTATTATTAATTAATGTTACATTGAACTTAATTTGTTAGTATTTGTTCAGGGTTAAAGTGAAACCCGATATCATCTTTGTCATGCACATTTTATTTGAAATTTGTTAAGGTGTTTGAATTTAGGCAATAGGAGTTGACAACATAAGAATTTAGGCAAAAAGGAGTTGACAACATAAATTACAGTATGGTCTTTAAAGCTTTAGATTTGTGTGTTCCGTCAAATATCCTTAAGACGAGTAGGTAATGTTCATTGTCATGAACAGTTACCCCACAATTTCTTTACTTAGCGATTAATATGTACTTTATTTCAAGGGGATTAATATGTACTTTTTTTTTACAAAAGGGGATTAATATGTACTCCCTCCGGTCACATTTATAAGCAAAAAACAACTTTTTAGGTTCATTGAATAAGTAATGTATCTAGTCACGTTTATATGTTAGATACATTAGTTATTCAATGTACCTAAAAAGTTGTTTTTTTCTTATAAATGTGACCGGAGGGAGTACTTGATAACATCTCTCAAAAATGTACACCCTCCAGTCATTATTATAAGCAAAAAATCACATTTTAGATTCATTCATTAAATGATGTATGTAGTCTTTATTATATACCACATACATCATTTAATGAATGAATCTCAAATATAGTTTTTTGCTTATAATAGTGACCGGAGGGTGTACTTGATAACATGAATCTTCTTTAGAAAAATATAATTGCAGAATGTAAAATTATTATTATTAATTAAAATTGTGTTAACGCTATCCTATAGATATATATGGCTTAGATCGTGAAATGCCACATATATATTTGATATGTTGTTGCGGCACAAGTTCAATCCATAATTATTTAAAAATTCATACATATAAATGGAGGAATTAATCTAGGTTTGAACCCGATCCTAATGTGTGACTTAACAATTTTAACATTTTGCAGTGTTTGAGGGGATCTCAGTTACAATTTCACGGACTTCATGGCATGAATCTAAGCGAGGATTTCATCTTTGGCATAGTCATGGATTCATGAAGTGGCCAGTTGTATCGGTAAGGATGTCGAATATGGATTGAACTGCATCCAACAACCGTTGAGCTTGAAATTGAAGATTTATCTCTGAGATACCTATCAACATCAAATGTTTGTTTCGTTATTGATCATCAGTTACGTCTTCTTTGCATCACCGGACCTACACATTTTGTTGTTTCATGTATTATTATTGAACGAACGGTCCACAAGCACATAGTATAGAACCAATTTGTCCATGTGTTCGAATAGATTGATGGGGAGGTTAAAGAAATATTGACAAGCTCCAAAAGGGGCCATAATTAAGCACTAACGAAAGAAAGGAAATGACTGCTACCGACATAATTACATTGTGAAATTTTTTTTTATATAATTTATACTAAAGACATATTTTAGTGTTTGAGATAGAAATGTGAGATCCAATTCTTCGGTTTAAGTGAGAATGATTTTGTCTCGTGTGAATTATAAATAAGATAAATATTGATCATATAAGAAAGAAAGATGACTCCTATATTTATTATCTTACTGTTTTGGATGAAGTTGCAGCGTTTCTTTTATGATCATGAAGCATTACTCTCCAACAATTGATCGTAGATTTTAGTAGAATTACACAAAGTGATGATTAGTACTTGGTTATTGATTTACTTCGATGCAAGGTACGATGTGAGATTATGTCGGTGGTTGAAAAATTTCCTACCAACATGAAAATTTCACCCTAAATTGTCAACCTAATTTTTGACATGTGATAATTCTTTGAGTGGTTTATTTTCAAGTGAAGTGTACTATATATGATGGAGTATGACAACTCTTTTGAACTATGATGGTCAATGAAGACAATGTAAAAATTCTTTGAGTGGTTTAACCTCAAGTGAAATATACTCTTTATGTTGGAGTATGATAGTTCTTTTGAATTATGATTGTCTATGTATACAATGGAAGCAAGTGTATAATCTTGAATCAATGTAGAGATTGTTATTGTTGATTGAAATAATACATGTTGAAAACGTCTCACATTGCTTAGTCTTAAGAAATATGCATGAAGACCGACCAATGTTATATATATATATATATATGTATATATATATATATGTATATATATATATATATATGTATATATATATATATGTATATATATATATATGTATATATATATATATGTATATATATATATATATGTATATATATATGTATATATATATATGTATATCTATATATATATGTATATATGCACTCTAGTTCTTCGTTATAACGTGCACCAGTCGGAAGCACCTTAAGCTTGTATTTGACTTTTTATTTCCTCCTATAATATTATCTTCGAGTGTTGCAAGGTATAGTTTGATATTTATTTTAGAGAGTGTGGGTGTATTAGGGTCATGACCAAGTTGTGGAAAAGAATGATTTGTGGAAAAGAAAACGCTGGTTAAGAAGATTAACTTTTGATACTACCATTGGTGGGATAAGCTTTTATTTTACTATTATTTTTCACTAACAAGTTTGTTCCTTGAGGACAAGTAACGATACAAGTTTGGGGTTGTGATGACACTCTATCTTACTATGTTATTTTACTCATTTTCATGTCATTTAGTGAGTTTTAGACTGTTTAGATATTGAAATAGGTCAAGACAAGTAACAATCCTTTTGACACATTTTTTGTGCTACGAAACATCATTGGAAAATATTGTGCCATAATCTAGGAGAATCATCACACGATCAGAAGAGCGCCAAAAGACGAATTTAAAAATACACGACAATTGTGCCACGATCTAGGAGCATCGTGCCACAATTTCTACACAATGTGGCACGATTTGCACGTTACAAAACTAGATCTATAAAAGTCAAACTTCATTTCTAAAGGAAGGTTTGAGTGCTTTGAAGATTCAGAGGCATATTCGAAGCATATGATCAAAGGTTTTCATGGTGACTTTGTCATCCAACTCATGGTTGGTCCTTATTACATGTAATATCTTCTTTTGATTTAGTTTTTGTGCTTTAACCATGAGTAGCTAATTTACTTCCGATGAGGTCTGAGATGAATCTATTCTTTTGGTTGATAGACGAAATGGCAAAGCCATTATAAACTCACACACACAAGTGGAGGTGTCGGGGTTCGAACCCTGGTCATGACGTCCGGCCTAACAATTTCGGCATTTTGCTAGATGAATCTATTCTAGTTGTCTGAACCATGTAATTGTGAAATTCTATTCAATGCAATTATAATTCTAGTCTTTACTCAATGTAATTTGTTTTTAATGCTTTTTATATCTTGGTCACATATGAAATTAAATCAAATATCAATTGACTATTAGCACTAGTTGTTGAATTCGATCTAATTATAATGTTCAATCAAACATGTCACTTTAGAGATAACAAATTGTTAGGTTGCGATAGGAAGTTAATGTTCAGTAAAACCTTCAAAGATTACTGACTCACATAAGAGATTAGGAGGTTCTAACCTTAGAAGAGGACTCTCAGTCAAGATATTCATGAGAGCTATTTTGTTAATTATCGGAAAACTAAAATAATAATTGTAGAGAATATGTGCAAATTATCAAACAATAAAGAATAAAGGATTGGAAAGACTTGATCATTTTTTTTCTAAAACTATTTACCAGTTTATTTACATTTTGCAATTAATTTTATGATTGTGAAACTGACTATTTGCCCTGTGCAAACCACCCACCCCTCCCCCCATACATCCGACATGATAATTATATTGGGGAGTAGGAATTAAAGTAGTCACTATGAAGATGAATTTATAATTTATTTACTCTTACGTATCTTTAATACATTTGCTAAAAGTTCATCACATACACATGAATATTATTGAGAAAACAACGACTAATGTTGTATATTCTTTCAAAAAACAACTAATGTAGTATATTCTTTCAAAAAACAACTAATATTATATTGAAATTAAAAAATGATAGGTATATAAAAAATAGGGTTAAATATGTTTTTGGTCCCTATAAATATGTCAACTTTTCGTTTTAGTCCCTCTAAAATTTTCCTTCGACTTTTAGTCCCTATAAAATTTTCAATCTTCACTTTTGGTCCCTCTTTTAAAGTAAACTCATATGTAGAATTTATATTATTTAATAAAAATTTTCAGAAAAATTCAAAATATTATAAGAATCACTCCAAAAAAAATTCAGAATTTTTTAACAAAACATGAATTTAATATGAATTTTTATATTTTTTACGGTTAAAAATTCATATTTAATTTGTGTTTTGTTAAAAAAAATCTAATTTTTTTAGAATACTTTACACATTTCTGCACAATTTCATTAAAAAATACAAAAATTAAATTAAAAATAGGGACCAAAAGTTGTGATTGAAAATTTTATAGGGACTAAAAGTCGAAGAAATTTTTTAGAGGGACTAAAACGAAAAGTTGACATATTTATAGGGACTAAAAACATATTTAATCCTAAAAAATATCTATAAAAATAACAAGTAAACAGAAGGAAAAAAAAGGATAATTCTTTTTAAGTTAACCCTCATATTCCTACAAGAAGGGAACCCTAACAATCTAAAGTTTGTATAAGAGGTAAGTCAATTCTGTCAAATAATTATTCAGCCAAAAATTTAAACTCGAGAGATAAGTTTTTAGTCGTAAGAAATTATACCATTCATTTAAGTTATCCATATAGTTAACTATTTGGGCCTTTATATAGTTTTGGATTAACGGTGGACATTCAACTCAGCTGCTACATTTTTTATATATGCATCTAACCATGTTCTTGTATAATAAGGGTGACAATTGAGATCAGGATTTTCGCCATTGATTTGAAGAAAAAAAAACTTGAGGAAATGATTCGGAGATTTTGATCATTGATCTCCATTATCAATAGTTAAAATATTCACATCATCTCTTTTGAGTTTTTTTCAATATAGAGAATTCATTTCCGTGACAATTGAATCTAATAATGTTGAGTGGTGATACACATACCACCATAGGTGGCATACCACTCATACACCCCCTTGTGTGGCACATTTTATTAATAAAAAATTGTGGGAAAAATTTTACCAAGTCCATGTCACAACATTATTCTCTTTTCTAAAGAAAAAGAAAAACACAGAGCCACCCTCTCTTTTCCTCTCGTCTTTAATTTCTCTACCATGCCTCCGCCGGCTACCACTTCCTTCAACACCACTTCCGTCACCGCCACCATCGCCGTGTCCGTTATTGCCCTCAGATTTCAACCCCACCTCTGTCGCTTGCTCCCTCGTCCACAACCACCATTGTCCCTGTCGTCGTCATCCTAAATCCGTCGAGATCCATGTTCGTATAATTGAACTTTGTCTCTCTCTCTCTCTCTCTCTCTCTCTCTCTCTCTCTCAAGTCTCTCTAAGTTGTCACTCACTCACTCTAAGGTAGGCCTATCAATTCTCCAATTTCTCTTTCCTTCTCCAATTGTTTGTTTTAGGGTTTTAGAATTGGGAATTGTTAACGGGTTAGGAGCAAACTTATGAAAATTGCTTATTATTGTTCAAAATTGGGAATTGTTAATGGGTTGAAATTGAATGTTGATGTTTGTTAATGAAAATTGGCTATTGTTTGAAATTGGTAATTGTTCAGATTTGGGAATTGTTAATGGGTTGAAAATGAAATTGAATGTTGATGTTTGTTTATGAAAACTGCTTATTGTGTAGAGAACTTTTTATTGGCTAATTTGGTGGTTGCATAGAAATATAAATGTACAATATGCTACCTTTTTAATTTGAATATTCTTATGTTCTGGATCAGTTTTCCTTTGAAGTTATTGATTTTGAAAATTCTAGTCTTGATGGCTGCTGTTATGAGCTGCTGTTGCTGCCATGAGATTTATCTGCGGGTGCTGCTGATTTTGGTTTTAGCTACATTCTATCTTTACAATTCTACACCATTTACTTTTCATATAATATAACTTATTCCCTGTTTAAATATTGTTGAGCACAAGACTTATATAACACAAATTAAAGATTGTTGAGCACAAGATTTGTGTAGTTCCATTATCAGCAGCAAAACACATACTATGTTATAGTTCCATTCTCATATTCATTAGTGGCAGTTAATTATGTTATGTTGTTTGTTGTCCTATACTAATCTGTTATTGCCGAATGTGTCAATTATACATCATTTGGATTGGACTATAATTTTGTTGTCGATTGTACTGTGTATTTGTTGGTTGCGGCAAGAAACCTAGATGAAATTGAAGAGTCGGTTCATTAATTATTTCACATATTCAAAAACTCCAAATCTGAAGGTGTTCTTCTACCTTGTACTTTGTTCTCTATTTTCATTCTCCTAGTGGGTAATAAGCTGGCATGTCATCTGATAATATGGGGTTTAAGATGCTATTTACCTCCATATGCTTTAGTATCATGCTTTCGTAACTTGGAGCTTACTACTTATAGCATGCTTACTACTATGTTGCCGGTTAAATTTTTCTATTTTTCATCTGACATAGTGTTCAATTGCAGGTTCTTGGGAAACATGGTATCATTTGCATTGAAGATCTCATCCACGAGATCCTGACTGTTGGATCTCACTTCAGAGAGGCAAACAACTTCCTATGGCCTTTCAAGCTCAAAGCTCCTTTCGGTGGCATGAAGAAGAAGAGAAATCACTATGTTGAAGGTGGTGATGCTGGTAACAGGGAGGATTACATCAATGAACTCATTAGAAGGATGAATTAGGTTTTGGCATGTGTCGTTTAAGATTGATTATGAAAGTTGAGATATCTGTTTTATTTAATTCCAGTTTTGTTTTTAAAGATTTTGATATGTTTTCAATGTTGCTTAAGGAGATCGAGATATTTAGTTCATTGCCTGCAAGTGCAGTGAAAGTTTTTACTTAAAAAAAGTTAGTTTTCTAGATTGTATGAATATTATTTAAATATTATGATATATCAATTAATTAATTTGTGTCTTATTAAAATAAAATTTTATTTCTTTTATTTATTTGTGTTGAATTAATTTTATTTCTTTAATTAGAATTAAAAAGTAGGAAGGGATCACCAAAAAAAAAAGAAGTCCAATTTTGCCAATTTTGAATGCATGAAAGAATTATGGTTACGACATTGGTAATAAAAAAAATAGTGGTCACGCATATGTAAAAATGTGGTCATACAGACCATATATTTGGCTAGTTTTTCTTTCTCAGCTGTAAATAATATCGTTTTAGGCGAATCGAACGCATGATCTCATTTGATCACTACACTAACAGTCTTTCCAACCATAAATAACCTGTTTTACAATCGGCGAGTTTATCACGCTTAAAGACGGACAAGTTCTAATTTATGAAAAAATAGTGGTAACGTATTTGTAAAAATGTGGTCATACAAACCATATATTTGGTTAGTTTATATTTCCCATATGTAAATAATCTCGTTTTAGGTGAATCGAACGCATGATCTCATTTGATCACTGCACTAAAAGCCTTTCCAACCATAAATAACCTGATTTACAATCGGCGAGTTTATCACACCTAAAGACGGACAAGTTCTAATTTATGAAAAAATAGTGGTCACGTATTTGTAAAAATGTGGTCATACAAACCATATATTTGGCTAGTTTATATTTCCCATATGTAAATAATCTCGTTTTAGGTGAATCGAACGCATGATCTCATTTGATCACTGCACTAAAAGCCTTTCCAACCATAAATAACCTGATTTACAATCGGCGAGTTTATCACGCCTAAAGACGGACAAGTTCTAATTTATGAAAAAATAGTGGTCACATATTTGTAAAAATGTGGTCATACAGACCATATATTTGGCTAGTTTATATTTTCCAGATGTAAATAATTTCATTTTAGGCGAATCGAACGCATAATCTCATTTGATCACTGCACTAAAAGCATTTCCAACCATAAATAACATGTTTTACAATCGGCAAGTTTATCACGCTTAAAGACGGACAAGTTCAAATTTATGAAAAAATAGTGGTCACGTATTTGTAAAAATGTGGTCATACAGACCATATATTTGGCTAGTTTATATTTCCCAGATGTAAATAATTTCGTTTTAGGCTAATCAAACGCATAATCTCATTTGATCACTGCACTAAAAGCATTTCCAACCATAAATAACCTGTTTTACAATCGGCAAGTTTATCACGCTTAAAGACGGACAAGTTCAAATTTATGAAAAAATAGTGGTCACGTATTTGTAAAAATGTGGTCATACAGACCATATATTTGGCTAGTTTATATTTCCCAGATGTAAATAATTTCGTTTTAGGCGAATTCATTGATATAAAAACATAGTACTTATACCACAGCAACAGAACTGAGACTAATCTTCTACTCCAAGACACATGATCCTCAATAAACAATATAATTAAGCATATGGTCCAATAACATATATAAGCATATATATAAACTGACAGTTGAGTTAACACTCCATCATCAAGATTGAATCAAATAGACAATAGGAAACCCAAATCCAAAGTAAATAAACTAGGAATTAATTAATTAATTCTCTTCATCCAATTCCAGCATTTGCTTGAGGACCTCAGCACAGCCAGAAGCAACCTCCTCTGCCATGTACAACATAGCATTGGCAAACCTGTCATTGGAGGCAATGCCGTTGTAACGGGTGAGAATAACGCGTGCTTGGTCACGCCCAGGTGCTCTTTCGCTACAACTACGCTCAGGAGTGTTTATTAGCTTCACATCTCACACTTCATCTGCGCGATCTTGATCCACATAGATTGTATATTCTCCAGTTGCATCAGTCTTCCCTGGTTTTGAGAAAAACAACTTCGTTGCTGTTCCTTTGCTTGCATTCCAGCATAACCTCGACACCTAAACAGATTCATTAATCAAACATAATATTGTGTTAACAAACAACAATTTTCTTTGGCATGTTAGCCTGTTAAAAATCCAGCCATAAAAGGCCATCGTACTCTGGCCAAATAGATGAATCACAACACCAACCATATACTCTAGAGATGATGTTGTTGTAACTTGTGGAGTGTGGACAATAGTGGTCAAAAACCAAACTTAAGTCTTGTTTGGATACAAAAACTAAATTAAGTACTTATAGCACAATCACTTATGATATAAGTGCTTATGTATACACATAAACTATTTCCATGACAAAACAAAAAATTTAGTCAAAACCATTTTCATGTAAACACACATCAATAAACACACATAACATAAAATTCAACCCATTCTTAACTTCAGTACTGCCAAAATCTCAGACATAAGTCCATCTATTTCTCGAAATCGTCTATTTTTCACATAACCAATTTAATTGATAATACAAAATGTATAGGTTCCTGCGTATATAAATATTGATCACATGCTTTGAAGCAACAATACGAGCACTGTATATTATATCCCAATATTGGAAAGCCAATAGTAGAACGTATAATCATGAAGCAAAATTTGATAATTAGCACAAAACAGAAGAAATTAAACTGAGAAATTGGAACTGAGACACAGAGAGGAGAAGAAATTAAACTGAGAAATGAAAGTGAAAGTGAGAGAGAGAGAGAGGGTGTGTAAGGTTTGATTTGTATTTTGCTTTTTTAAATAAAAAAATAACTTAATTTCCACCCGGCAAAGGATGCCACATCAGCGGGTGTACTAAAAGGGTGTACCAAAAGAGTGGTACATGAATCTTTTTCCATAAAGTATGTTATTTTTTTAACATCAAAAATAGATTAAAGTCAAATATATTTTCAATCTCTGTAATCATCTACTCATTTTTAAGTAAAATAAGTTCTTATAAATTACAAAAATTTAGGAACTCCTAGAGATTAAAAAAGCATGCAGTAACATAGTTTGGAGTACTAAAAAGAGAAATAGATTCCCTAATGTAAGTGTGTGATATACTAGTACTTAGCACCTAGCAGATATTGACCTTATTAACATTCATTTACTAATTGTTTAATTTCAGTTGTTTAATCTCAAGTCAATAGTTGAAATTAATTAATGTATGGTACTTTTACAATAGGGAATCCAAGTCCACTAAAGTATGTGCAAAGACTAAACAATATTACTTGGACTAAACATATTTAATTCATAGATTAATCAATAATTAATTATTAATCAAATAGAGATTGAGAATAGACCTGAGCAATTCTGATTGTGGGGCTATCTGCTGGAGTTTTGATTCTATAGAAAGGCTTACCAAGAGCAAGTGTGACAAAGCCAATAGAAGAAGCTATAGTTATTATGAAAAATCCCCAATGCCAAGCTCTTTGTGTACTAACCCAAACAACACCAGTAACACCTGTAATTGCTCCAAGTGTTGAACTAAGAAAAAGCCAATTGAAAAAACTTGCAAGTGCTTTTGCCTCATTTGGATCCTTTTCTTCAAATTGGTCAGCACCAAATGCAGTCATAGATCCTCTTACCCCTCCTATTCCCAATGCCAACAATGTAAATGATCTAAAGCAGCTTGAAAAGTAACCAATGCCAAAGCCTACAAATGTTAAGATACTAATTATTATATTGTTTAGAATCTCTATAACATCGAAACTTCTGATTGAATGTGTGTATGGTGTCAATATGATCCATAGTTTAGAACTTACCAGAACTTCTAGAGATCCAAAAAGCAAGCAAGTGGTGAATCTATTCAAGTAAGTATCTGAGATGAAGCCACCAACAAGGGAAAGCAAGAAAGTTGAACCCATGAAGTTTGTGAGAGTATTGGCAGAACTTGGTAGATCAAAGTGCATCACTCCATAAAAATATAGAACTAAGCTAACCATGTTTGCCACAAAACCCATGTTGTCCAATGCTGACAACACTACATCAAAAAACAAGAACATAGTTTGCATCAAATTCAAATCAGAAAAAAACAGAACCAACAAAGAGTTTAGTTTTTTCTTTTGCTTACCAAAAATAAACATAGAAGCCCTGAATCCACCTTTCTTTCTCTTCCATTCAGTGAGAAGCTTGAGTTCTTCTGTTTCCTCTTGATCTGCCTGTATTACAAGATTTGAAATTCATCAAATATATGTGTATAGAAACAAGGTTAGAAAAATGAGTGAGATGAATGAGTAGAACCTTACCATTGTAGAGATAATGAGAGTTTAAGTTTTAGACAAGAATAGTAAGTTCAAATGAAATGGTGTCTGTGAATAAATAGCTCAAAATTGTTTGCCTCTGTGGTTCACTATTTGTCCTCTCCATGCTACTTATCACTTTATATATTCCATATTAGTACTCTGGATTAACCAAATTGAGATTTACAATTTTCACAAAAATGTTTAAATTTAAATCAAATTAAATTGATAAATTAACCAAATTGAGATTTACATTTTTCATAAAAAATGTTTAAATTTAATTCAAATTAAACTGATATGAGGAACAAGAGAATTGAATCACAAAAAAAAAAGAACAAACAAAAATCGCAAGATGGAACAAGTGAATCGAACAAAAAGACCAGAGATGAATATACCTGAGTTGAAGATGGGAGAGGGAGAAAACAGGAGGAACAAGGTAGGAATTCCTGAGCGCAGAGAAATCAACAGCTACGACAAGGATGTGGTTGGAGATCAACCTTCCAAAAAATCTATCAAGATGTAACGGCGACGGCATCAACGAGAATGGTGGTGGAAATCATCTTCCATGGAGAAGAAAATGGAACAAGAGTGGGAGAGAGAGAGGACCGACTGAATGAGATGAGAGAGAGAGAATGTACAACTTTTTTTTTCCTTTTCTTTTTATCTTCTGGTATGACATGGATTATCAAGGCATTTCTATTTTTAATCATTTTTTTATTGCCATGTCATGGGGTGTACCAAAAGGGTGTACCAAAAGAGTGGTTCACCAATCTTTTTCCAATAATGTTCTATCATCCATCCAATCACTTAGATAATATTCAACTCATCTACCACGCTATCAAATTATAAAGAGATTGGGTATATCCGTCCATTTAACAATAAAGATTTTAGTGTTTATATTTTTCGAAGTCTGAAATTTTTTAGAGTGATAAGCTCAAAATTCTCTATAAGTGTTGTCTTCTTCAATCGTTAGAAATGGGTGGTTTTGGATTATTTTTTTTTACCTAGAATCACCATTCTACATCGTTTTTCCTATTTTAATTTAAATTTTTAAAGTAGACTTGATCATTTTAGTATTTTAACGAATACTAATAACACTCTTTAGCATTTTTCTAAATTAAAATTGAAATGTGGTGGAGGGACATTTGTATTTTGCGTGAGGAGGGGTGGTTTAATAGCCATGTTAGTCGCTTTGTTGGCGACGGTAAAAATGCGCTCTTTTGGACTGATGTTTGGGTGGGTGGAGTGTCGTTACGGGATATGTTTAATAGATTATATGATTTGTCGATGTTGAAGGGGGAGTCAGTGTCTGCGATGTGCACTTTAGGGTGGGGGATTGATGGCGGAGCTTGGTCTTGGAGACGTAGGTTGTTTGCTTGGGAGGAGGAGTTGGTAGGGGAACTTAGGCTTTTACTGGAAAATGTTACTTTGCAGGTTACTAGGGAAGATAAATGGTTGTGGAGTTTGGATTCATCTTCCATTTATACTGTTCGTAGTGCCTACAACTTTTTGAATGACAGTTTCCTCTTGATATTGCGGTCCAGCTACCTTCCTTTTGGCATAAGGATGTTCCTTTGAAGATGGTGTTGTTTGCGTGGCGTTTGTTTCATGATAGACTCTCCACCAAGGACAACCTTTTTCGACGATGAGTTATTGACATTGACTCTCAATTATGTGTAGGAGGGTGTGAGTTGGTGGAAACATCTTCTCACTTACTTTTACATTGTAATTTATTTGGCTCTGTTTGGAACCATATTTATCGGTGGGTAGGTGTATCTGCGGTCATGCCTGCTACTGTGATAGATCATTTGGTTATTCAATTTAGTCATATTGGTGGTGCTACTAAGACGAGGCGATCGATCTTACAGGTTATTTGGTTTGCAACAACGTGAGAAATACGGAAAGAAAGAAATAACAGAATTTTTAATGCTAAACTCTATTTTGCAGGTGGTGGACAAGATCAAGTCAGTAACCTTTAGGTGGTTGAAGGTGAAACTCGCTTCACTTCCCTTCAATTATCATGGTTGGTGGCTCAGTCTGTTTACCATCCTCAGTAGGCTAATTTTTGTTTCTTTCTTTTTTGCTTTTGTTTTGGCACAAGTTGTTGCCTTGTAAATATTACTGAGACTCTCTTTGTGATTTTTGGTGTTTCTTCCTAAGCACATCTTGTGCTAGGAGGACCTTTTGTCGTGGTAATATATTTCATTTTAGCCTCTTAAAAAAAATTTGAAATATATATTATTTTTAATTACTAACTTTTTAGTAAAATTATTTGTATAACTATCTGATGATAACTTTTGTGAGAATCTTCTTTCTCTTTTTCTTTATGATAAAAAAAAAACAGAGAGAAGATAGGATAAAACATCATCTTATACATATAAGAGTAAAAAATTATCACAAAATAGCTGTAACTAATTTTTTGTGCCAGCTCCAAAATTGAGAAGTGGCCGTGACCAGCACAGTACACCAGTTGGCACAAAGGGCCACGTAATATAGTGGTAACATTAATTGAGTGACGCGTGTGCGATCGTAGGTGTTTTGATTACAGTGTTAATCTTAGGAGTTTGAGAGTGGGTCCTCCTGTCCTGAGTTTAACTGGGGTAGATCAAAATTTGTTTGTTTCTTGTCAAAATTGAAAGAAAGAGCAGTGAGTGAAGAAACAGAGTGTCGCGAGCAGAAAAAGAAGAAGAAGAAGAAGAAATGATATCATCATCATCATCATCATCGTTAGGGCGCTGTGTGTTATCAACCTCAACTTCAACTGTAAATGCACGAACTACTACTTTCTCTCTCCTCAACCGCACCCGAACAACAGATCCATCATCATCATCGCTCTCCTTCTCTCACCCTCGCACTCGCACCTTCAATCCCCTATGCCTCAGGTACCTGGTACCTACATTCTCATCTACTCTTTTCTTTCCTTTTTATTTCCTCTCTCTGATCGTGTTTCTGTTGTTTGGTTCATTTCAGATCCTTCACTCGTCATTACGGAATAAAAATCGCCGACAAGTCCAAAACTACCACCAACGGATTTCGTGTGTTTTCCTCTTGCGCTCCCTATCCTTTCACTACTCCTAATATTCAGTGGATCTCTACTGTCTCTGCTCTGTTAGTACCTCTCTCTCAATTTAATTATTATGGAAAACTCAATCACTGTAGTTATTTTGTATTCTTTTTGTTTGTTTAATCTACCGTCTTTCGTTCTTCATTTATGCCAAATCTGTTATGTGCTGATGAATATTCAAAATCTTGTAGGGTTTTAATACTGGCAAAGGGCACTGCTGTACCAAAATCATTTATTGTTCCATTATTTGCTTTGCAAGCCCCTGCAGCTGTTTTTTCCTGGATAAAGTACGTCATTGATCCTTGTATTTTGTTTTCTTGTTCAGATTATATAGCAAACTGATTTTCTTATGTTTGCTCAACAAATTTTGTTGATTATTATTCTATACTTACACCAAGAATAAGTGTTATTCTCTTTTATCAAAAGTGCTGTTTTACCTTTTATTGATCTAATTATTTTACACAAATTGGACATACAGAGGTAGATATGGTGTGTGGTCAGCATTCTTGGCACTTCTGGTCCGTCTCTTCTTTCATATTCCAGGTATATATTCTCTTATACATCATATGCGCATGAGCGCATGAAATTTAGGAATCTTGAGGGGGTAACAATGGACACAATAAATCTCAACAACACCATATGGCCTTTATTAAAAGTGGTGAAAACCAACATTTTGTTTTAGGAACCTCAGGGCACATACTGATTCTATTTCTTCTCTTTTAGTGAAAAGTAAAAACTGCAAAGTGGTAATAGCATAAGCCTTTTATGCTAGGCAGGGATTAATCAAACTTTTTCAATCATTTATAAAGACAAACCATTTAAAATCTAAATCTTCTCAATGGTTTCATCTATTGTTTACTTCTAACTATTGGATTCCATCTGATGCACTCTTTTCACTAGAGCCTGTACAAGTTTTCTCATTACATGTCTAAACTAACTATCTAAGACAAAATTCTACTCTCTTTTCCACAATAGGTGCGTCACCCTACATTTCTTTCTAAAAAATTATTTTTAATCGTATTAAGTCTTGTGAGTCCAATAATCCATAATTATATTCTCATGTTTACAAGATTAAGCTTCTTTTCGTGTTTGTTCTTTACAACCAAACATTTTTTCTCATACAAAAATTCGGAGCTGTAAACAAATTCTTAAAATTGGATGTTTTTTGTATCACCTAAAACACTTGAAACACTCCTGGTTCATCCATCTCACTTGATTCCCATGGTTTGCACCTCCGTTTATTTTCTTTTCATTTTGTACAATGGATCCAAAATACCCAAACTATGTGTTACTATTGACTGCAAGCCAACTGTGGAGTGTATTAATATAAGGGCAACCCGGTGCACTAAAGCTCCCACATACGCAGGGTCCGGGAAGAGGTCCCACCATATGTGGAGTGTATTAATATAACAAAAATAAATTGTGTATTCCGTTCTTTATTCTTTTTGAATATTAATTGGAAAAAAGATAAAATTTCTTCCGGATATTCTTTGATTCCAGGTGAACTTGAGTTGCCATTTATAGCGTTACTCTTGGTGATTGTAGCTCCTCATGAGGCTGTGAGATTAAGGTAAGCAAATTCATGTTTTTGGGGCCTTTGAACCGTTGTCAACTTACCCTATTTATTAAAATAAAAAACTTATACATCGTTATTCTCTTTGCCAGGGACACAAAAGAAGGTGCCGTGATTTCTTTATTGATTGCGGTGTATTTGGCTTTTCAACATTTCTCAAGAACAAGCTTGGAGAAATCATTTGACCAAGGTTCAATTGTTTCCACCTTAGCGGTCATCGGTATCACTGTTGCATCCTTGTTGCTTCTCATCTGAGTTGGCTTCAAAATGATTTACGCTAATAGTATATTGTAAATAAAAATAATACATGTTGGAATGTTGATATTATTTGGTCTTGTACTAATAGTATTATGTTTGATACTCAATTGGTTACTTTTTACTTACTTAAATAATGGAGTTAGAATCGGTATTTGTATTTGAAATATGTATTTAGTTTATGATATTCTGTATATATTAAACAGTGAGTGATTGTTATGATAAAGAACTCCACCTCTGACATGAGGGTTCTTTGCTTTTGTTGTGTAGTAGATTGCAATGAACATAATTATAAAATGCTGTTCTTAAATTTTGTTTCAGTTAGATATGTTCCACAAAGTATTCATTTTTGCCGTGTATTACAAAGTGAGTAAAATGCTATCATTTCCCAACACCATGTTTGTTTGTTTATTCAAGTTTTGGTTTTTGGTTTGGTTTATGTAAGCTGTGTTAGTCAGTTTAGTGTTATCTTTGTTTAAAGTTGTTTTTTTTTTTTGTCCATTTCAATATTACTATCGGATTCGTATTATTCAAAACAATATTAATATAGGCTGGATCATCTTTTTATAAAAAAAATAAAAAAAAAGGGAGTTAACCTTTTACTTTTAAATATCTTTTTAGTGTCCCTGTGAGCTTAGCTCAGTTGGTAAGGACAATGCATGATATAATATATGAAGAAAAAAAAAAGATCTTTTAGTGCTTGTAGTCTTGTAGACTGTAATTTATTAGTTTTATCAATGTCAACTTGATATTATATCATTTCACAATTGAAATTGTGTGTTCTGATCATAGTCACAGAATTCGCACTGTAGTTGGAGAACCGCGATCCGGTTCGCACGAACCGGTTCGCGGTACTTTTACGAACCGGTTCGTCAGAATTCGTTTAGAATTCTTCGAAAACCAAGTACCCAGCGAACCAAGACAAAAAAGACTGGAAAAAAAGAAAAAAATTGAACTAATTAACAAAGAGTCTAGGAAAGCGACATCAGCCTTAGAAAGCTGACGAATCACTGGTCCCACCCATTAAAAGTATGGGAAGCTCTCTGTTACTCAATGAAATTTGAAAGTAGGAAGATGCTTTATTTATAATATAGCTTTCCCTTCAATGTTTGTGGAGTAACCGATGTGGGACTAGTTCAAGTAATATATCTCCATGTTTTCATATCAGTGAGGTTCAACTAGTATGCCACTAAATTTTTGCAAAATTTTTATTATTTCTATTGATAGTATTAATATTTTCATTCTCTTTTTATATTTTTAATTAGTTTTTTTTATTATCTATAATGTATTGATTATTATATTTAAAGTGCCACGAACCCAAGCGTACCGACTATGTATACCCCCCACGTACCGAATTCTTTAAGAGTTGCGAACCGCGTACCCGAACCCGTACCACGTACCGAAGCGAATTGCGAACTATGTGACTATGGTTCTGATTCTACCTACAAGAGTGGTTTCCTGAAGAGTATAAAAAGTTTGTAGACTTATACTCTTTGATGTATATAATTAGAATGTATTGATTACATCTTCATATTAACTTTTTTGTTTATAAAATGAAAAAAAATGAGATATATGTTGTAGCCACTAAATTCAGTCCTTGTTCTGATACACTAATAAATGAATAAAATGAGAAATAGACTTGTAGGTGTTTCAAATTCTTACCCTGTACCGGATGATGCATATTGGCAGTTCCCATTACCTACAATGATGTTAGATGTTAGTTTATTTAGAAGGTAGAGAAATTTCTGCTAATTAAAGTGGCGCTAATGACCATTTTACAACAATCTTCAAAGAAATTTAAACTACGACTCTTGAAATTAAAAGATCAAACTCTCATCAATGAGGTGGCACCTCATGGGCAGAAAATTTGTTGATAGTCTAATGAATCTCATTCAATTAAGCTTTTACGTTTCATGAAATGCTTACTTGGATTATTGGTTGTAAGTGTTGCTGCTCCTCTGAACACACAACTGGTAGGTATTGGATGCTTCTGGTAGTAGTCATTGAAGGCATAAGAAGCATGGTCAGGGAGAGTGTTTGGTTCATAACAGCTTGCTCCAGGTTGAATTTATGAGCAATCTGCACCTCCTTGTCCACAAGCATAATTTAGAGCTACTTGTAGATCAGATTTTGAAGCTCCTTTATTAGCCACACACCATTGACCACCACCTGATGATGCAGATATTCCTGGAAAACCAAAAACATCATTTAACTTTTCATTAGGACAAATGAGAATAGTTTGCTGAATTTTTTTATGCATTTATAAGATCAAACTCTCACAAGTAAAAGCCTGAACCTGACTGTTAGTATTACCGGAGCTTGAAAAAACGGTCATTAACACAATTTGGACGAGACACTAGAGTTTTTGATGATGTCTACATTACCACAAATGAGGTTGCGTTGAACCACTATTCTCAAAGGATTGCGACATGACCGTGATGTAAATGTAAAACCATCGTGACAAATTGCATGGTTTTGTTATATATAAATGTATGGAAAGGTTTAACTAATCACATTGCTAAGGGAAATATTGAAATTATAAGATCAAACTCTGAAAACTAGCATAACCAAATAACCAACTAACAGTTGTATACAAAAACAAAATTGGTACTCCTTGTTACGTACCTGAACCAAATAAAATGTACAGAGAGAAGATTTATCAAACAAGGACAACTCTGTCGAATAATTTTATTCGTTTAATCTACATTGTTGTTTAGATATTTTATATGCATATAAAATCTTCAGTTAAGAATTACAGAAAACTTGCGAAATAAGACAATGAATAGTTGAAATTAGCAGGCAAGAGAAGGGTGCAAACATAGGGGGGAAAGGCAAGGGTGACATATTTGATAGTTAGATATATAATTAATATGAAGGTGATATCTCTGCAATGTTCTTTCTCTCTGTGCTACACTTTTCTACGGTTTTATGGGACTGAACATTAAAAATATATTAGCTCCTTGATCATCAAGATACTGTGAGAATTTTATGTAAATAAAAAGTTAATAACACATTATGAGATAAGTTGTGACTTGTGATCCAAGTCACAATGGAATAAAATTACTGAACACAAGAAGGATGCACATACGTTGATTTTCAAACTTACCTTCAACAGGCAATGGAGTTTCTTTGTGTGTTCTGTCTGCATTTCTTTCTTCCTTCCTTCATGCAATTTATAACCTACTCACACATGATTTTTCAATTAATTTGTATCACTAACTATTAATACAAAATCACAAGGATCTATTTCTTTGAACTCATTAATATCCGAATGTTTAACTTAATTATAATGCTTTATCATGCTTCCATAATTAGAGTCAGTTTTTCCTTAAATAATAAATGAGAATCACATGAATGTATTCATAAGGAGATTGCAGACACATGCTCGTCTGATAAAGCCATACAAGCAGGATTGATTCTCCTAAACATTGTTGCAATGATTTGAGACGCACGTTTGGCTTATGCACCGCTAAACCAAACAGGCCACTAGTCCAAATTACACTTTAAGCATTCACACTATTTTACTTTTTCCTCCATGGCAGCATTTTCCATTTTACCATTTACATATCATCCTCCTAGTTTTCTTTTATAAAATTGATACTCAAGATACTCCCAATCCAATTCAATCCTACCCTATAGTCAAGCCCGCATACTCTAAGAACCAACATAGCCTAACTTCATTCTACTAAAAAAATCAGCATGTCTTTCAAACCATCTTTTCCATTACACTGACCGAACTTACTATCACATTATCTTCAAATTTTAACATATAGATACATGTTCTCAACCATAAAATTTCAGCATATTGGCCACATTAGCAAATTCAAATATTCATCCAATGCCTAATCTAACATATCATCTTATCTTAGTACTATATATTATAGTCATGAGTGACTGAAGCTAGTTTTTCACCCTGGATTGTTATGATAAAGATCTCCGTCTCTGACATGAGGGTTCCTTACTTTTGTTGTGTAGACTGCAAAGAACATTTATATAAAAATGCTGTTCTAAATATTCATTTGTGCAGTGTATTACAAAGTGAGTGACATGCTATTATCTCCCAACACCATAGTTGTCTATTTGTTGAAGTTTTGGTTTGGTTTACCTTTATCTTGTATGTGTAATGCTTCTCATTGGTTAATCAATACATGAAAGCTATTTTAAATAAAAAAAAGTTTTTTAATAAAACATTGATTCACTTGTGGCATGTCTTAAAGATCGACACACGTAAATTTTTGTCATTAGAGTGAGTTCTGTTTGTGTAATATAAAGATAAAGATTATGTTCATGACTAAATAACATGTTTACACACAAATATATACTATTGTGAATAAGAAAAGGTTGACTTTCTGAATAGATTTTCTAAGTGTTCTAGTTCTCAAGCAAAACCTGTGTTAGACCAAAAATGATAATTTCAGCGGTTTTGCAATTGTAATCTATTATATTCACTTAATAAAATGGCATAGTAGCTGATATTACTTACATGGATTCTCTGTAAAAGAAAAGCTAATACTGTAAAAAGAAAAACTGTCCACAAGAACCTCTGTTTCCTTTTGGCATTATGACTTTTATGCGCTTTATTATCAACTAACAGCTATACATACATAGATGATATGTATAAGTAATTTTATTTTAATTACAAGACTTATTTGACTCTTGACTCCTAGAAATTTTACAAAAACTGCTTGAAAACTGAGAGAATTCTGGCTTATCCCTTAAAGAATCACCAGAATTTGTTTATTTATCGTCTATATATAATTTCCAAGTTGAAGTGAAACCAGAAGCCACATGCGAACAACGATGACAAAGAAAGGAAAGCAGATGTGGATGCGCCGGATCTTCGAGGTGGGATTGCAAAACCTGGTGGACTTGGTGGGCTGCCGCCAAATGAACTCGGTGGACTTGGTGGGCTGCTGCCATGTGATGGTGGTGAACTCTTACTGCATTGACTATTTAATTAGAATGTATTGATTGCATCTTCATGTTAACTTCTTTGTTTATAAAATGAAAAAGAATGAGATATATTGCAGCAACGACCTACTCAATTCAGCCCTTGTTTTGACACATTAATAAAGAAAAAAAGAAAAAGATATAAACTTATAGCTGCTTCAAATTCTTACCCTGTATGGGGTGATGCATAGTGGAAGTTCCCATTACCTACAGTGATGTTAAATGTAGTTTATAAATAAGACAGAGAAGCAAAAAAATATTGTAAAATTGGGTAAGAGAAATCATCATTAATTAAAGTGACACCAATGTCAATTTTACAACAGTCTTCAAAGAAATTTGAACTATGCCTCTTGAAATTATAAGACGAAACTCTCATCAGTGAGCTGACATCTAATGGACATAAAATTTGTTGATAGTCTAATGAATCTCATTAAATTAAGCTTTTATGTTTAGTGAAATGCTTACTTGGATCATTGCTTGTAAGTGTTGCAGTTCCTCCAAATAAACAGTTGGAAGGTATTGGATTCTTTTGGTAGATGTTGTTGAAGGCATAAGAAGCATGATGACGGAGAGTGTTTTGGTTGAATTTGTGAGCAATCTGCACCTCCTTCTCCGCAAGCATGATTAAGATCTGCTTGTATATCATACTTTGAAGTTCCTTTTTTAACTACACACCATCGACGACCACCTGATGTTGTAGAGATTCCTGGAAAACCAAAGATATCATTTTAACTTTTCATTAGGGCAAATTAGACTAGTCTGCTGAAAGTCTGAACCTGACTTTTAGTATTACTAGAGTTTTAAAAAACGCTCATGAACACAGTATGGACGAGACACCAGAGTTTTTGATGTCTTCATTAACATGAATGAGGTTGCGTTGAGCCGCAATTCTCAAAGGATTGCGGTGTGACAGTGATGTAAAACCATGGTGAAAGATTGCATGGTTTTGTTATAAATGTATGGAAAGCTGGTATAACTAATCACATCTTTGAGGGATATTGAATGAGTATTAATCAGGAGGTTCAGAATTCAACCCTTGAAAACTAACATAACCAAGTAACCATCCAACATTTGTATACAAAATCAAAATTGGTACTCCTTGTTACTTAACGGAACCAAAGAAACTGCACAAACAGAATAGAGCAAACTGCAAAATTCTGAAGTCCATCTTTGCAGGTTAACTTTTTTTTTTTTTTTTTTGGTTACATGAGAAAAAGTCAAAGCAAAGCAAAATAAAAATAAAATAAAAGAGACTAATGGCCACGAGGATAAGCAACACCCATACGATCTGCCGTAAGCAATAAACGAAGCTCAGCTGCAGGATTAAGCACGATCAATAGATCACTCGTAGACCTTGTTCCAAGCTTGGCTAAGAAGTCAGCACACATATTACCCTCTCTGAGAGTGTGACATAAATGAAAAGTCCAATCTTTAGCCATGTACTTTCTAATAATAGCTATCTCATTTCCATAATGGTGAGTGGAAACATCAGCATACCGCACTAGGTGAATAGTATGCATGGAATCAGTGTAGCAAATAATGTCTCTCAGGCCTACTATTAATACAAAATCACAAGGATCTATTTCTTTGAACTCATTAAAATCCGAATGTTTAACTTAATTATAATGCTTTATCATGCTTCAATAATTAGAGTCAGTTTTTCCTTAAATAATAAATGAGAATCACATGAATGTATTCATAAGGAGATTGCAGATACAACTCGTCTGATTGGGCCCGTTTGTTTCAGATTTTTTCCAAAAAAAATCTATTTTTTCCCTTAAAAAAATCACTTTTTTCATTTTTAAGTGTTTGTTTAGGATTTTTAGAAAAACCATTTTATCAAAAAAATCTATTTTGACCCTAAAATGAAAAGCTATTAGGATTAGCTTATCTCAAAATCTATTTTGTTCAACAACAAGGAGATAACACATGTGCATGTTAGAAGTCATTTTTTTTAAAAATGGATTTTTATGGATAGTAGACAAACAGAAATAACTTCAGATTTTTTTAAAAATCTCTAAAAAAAATCTCTAGATTCTTTTGACACAAAATCTATTTTTTTTAAAGCTGAAAGCAGGATTGATTCTCCTAAACATTGTTGCAAAGCTAATATTTTGATTAGATTGGAATGTAAATGATGTTATTTATTGCTAAGATTTTAAAGCAATTTTGTTTTGCTTGTTTTGATTTTCATATTGAAATTTGGCTTGATTTAAAATATATGATTTTGCTTTGGTAAATAAAGGTATTATCCGCGCGCAACTGCATAGATTACTTCCGATTTCATTGATCAATTTCAAGTGATTATTGTTTTAAGGTATTTAAACCCTTACAATGGTGCTTCCATCCTTGAACTCTCCCTTGTTCATGGCTTGCTAAGCATCACATCAACCATTCATATTTCATGGAATCACTTTGCAGAATGCAAGACCAAATGGTGATTGTATCTCGGTTGCAAAAATTATCGTTGAATCAGAATCAAACGATGTTGCCCATACAGATTCAAAATTGTCTGATGATGTTGTTTCAGAGTCCGAGGAGTAAAATCCATCTAAAGAACAAATGGAACAGTGGACGCCATAGTTTTTCCTTCTTGTGTGGCAATAGCAGTTTGTCCACCATCTGTTTAGGAAAATGTCCATGTGAATAGTAAATTTGCATTGGGTTGTCAAGCATTTCTGTTTATCCCAAACATTAGTACTGCCCAACCAAAACACAAGCTAAGATCATCTCCATTTTCTATGCTTTCAATTTAGAAATAGCATAAAATGAGTTCCAATCTTTTTTATACATCCACTAACATTTACAAACTTTACTAATTGAGAGAATAAATTATTATGAGAGAAATGAGAGGATCCCATAGATTTCTTCTGATATATATAAGGACAAAACCCACATAAACCCATTTCGCTCCAAAATCCTTTCTCAATTGCATCCCCAAAACCTCTCTCACACACACCATGGGAATGCTGCTATCTTTAGCAGAAGAAGGTTGGTTCGTAATCCCATTTTTCTTCACCTTCCTTTCTCTTTACCTTCTCGGTTACTTCATCTTCTTCCAAGACCTAACCCCGCAGATTCGAGTCACATACTCCAGCGTCTTGATTTGCGTCTTTCACTTCTTAACCGCCACCATTCTCGGCGTAATCGCCTTCTTCTCCGACACCAACCCCAATCGTGGCTTATCAGCCGCCAATACTACCTTGCAGAACATCGTTCTTGACTTCAGCATCGCCTACTTCATCACCGATCTGTTACATTTCGTCGTTTTCCTCCCAAGCTACGTTCTCTGCTTCGCTCGCCAGTTAGCCATGCTTTTCTTCGTCTTTACTTGCCGTTTCATGATCGGTAACGGTGCTGTCTCCGTCTTCGTTTTGCTTGCTCTTCCCTGAGTTTTTTGTTCGATATGGAGCCGTGATTCAAATTACTTTGGAATGGAATTATTGATAAGTCTAGTTATGGAATTAGAGTTAGACCGTAAATAATAGAAATGTACTCCATATGATATGATAGGGAGTACCTACATTCAAGAAATGTGATAGAATTGATGACTAATTAGGGTTGGGAACATGAAAACCCTCACATATTTGCATTTTGTTCTAGAAATTAAAGGTGTACAAATATTATTGTTGATAATAGCACATTACTTTTTGAAAAGAGAAATTAAACTGTAAAAAAAAAAAAGAGGAATTAATCAAAGGTTAATACATGTTTATCCCCTCTAAAAAAATTTGTTCAAATTCCAACTATGATTTGAAGATTATTTGGTTTTAGACCTTCATGACATCAAATTACAAAATTTAAGGTACTTTCGCCTCCTGTAATTTGCGAGAATTTCGGTTTACCCCCCTGTCATATTATCGATTTTGTACGGTCAAAATTCAGGTCTAAACCCAAAGAATCTTCAAATTACATAGTTGGAATCTAAACAAATTATTTTACAAGGGGTAAACCGGAAATTGCTAATATTACAGGAGGTAAATATGTATTAACCCATTAATTAACACAAGTGTTTGTGTTTATTAGTTATGTTCAAATTAACATAGTACCTCAGTTTGACAATGTGTATTATTTACCTAATTTACTTTGATAATATATTTTAATCAATATATAAATACAAATGTTAGTATATAAGTTGTTATTTGATTTTCTAAGAAAAATAAAGATGTTATTTGATTTGTGTCAACATATATTTTCAATATATCAATTTTTTTTTTGTCATAGCTAATTAAAGATATTTTTGTAAAAGACCAAAAAATGATATATTAACAAAAAAGGAAAAGTTGATTCAGCACAAGGTGTACTAATTAAATATATTAATAGTCAAAATTGTATATTGACGTGTCTGAAGTGATTGACTGCGACATGATTTAGGAACAGAGCGAGTATTGATTTTGTTCATGTAATGACCAAATCATGTGTTTAGACACAGCACATACTATGTGTTCGCGATGTGATTTAGATCGGTATTAAGACAAAAATGAAGAATTAGATCATTTTTTTATTAAATTATAAGTGTTCGCGATGTGATTTAGATTGACATTAAGACAAAAACTCATATAATCAAAATATATAATTACACGCGGGTTAGTTTTGAATGAATAAATTTAAAAAGTCCAATTTGATCTAATTTAATGTGCTTTCATTTGAATATGTTTTTGGATTTCCAATGTACAAATTGTATATATTTTTTTTGTTGATAAGATCGACTGTCAGGTTGAGATCCAACATTTGTATTTCTGGAGGTCATACATTTACTGTGGTGATTTTGGAGACCTTGTTGGTTTTGAACTTGATTATGACTTGATTAATGTGATGAGATTGTGATTGTCAAATGATAAAAATCTCAACACAATTATCATGCAAGAGGCAAGTTTTGATTGAAGAAATTTTTAAAATAACTTTGATACAACGAATAAGCAACGAACAAGTTATCAATGATGATAAATATGATATGTTATCGATGATAAAAAAAAAAAATCAACAGACTTGTCTTGCACGAGAATAAGTCCATCTAGAATGAGGGATACTTCTCCTATTTAGCATCATCCTAAATAGACACTTCTATTGTAACATCAAATGATTATTAGATGTCTATAGAGATGAGTGATTTTACAAACACCTCTTTCTCATCTTTATTTGTGGATCCCACATGCACAATTAAGTGTAAAAAAAATTCTCTTATTTCAGTATTTATATTATTTAAAAAATAAAAAGTGAATGTAAATGTTTTTTTATTTGATGAACTATGAATTTTTCATTTTCAATCAAACAATTTTTTGTGACAACATTTTTATTTAGCCATTAAACTATTCGTAAGCTTTGTGGAAAATTTCAAGTCATGAATTTTTGTGTGTGTTTGGGGCTCATTTAATAATTTTTTTAAGATACTAGTAATTTGGAGAGATTGAATGCTTTTTAAGGATTATTTTAATTATAAAATCAGTGACATATACAAATTCAACTAGACATAAATGCAAACTATTTATAATGTGTAACACGACTTGAAACCGAGCAGAAGCACGAATATTTTGCTAGTTAAAACAATAAATAGATTTTTATATACTCCTAATTTTGGGAAACAGTCAAGATAATTATTTTTAAAAAATTTGATTAATTAAAAAAGATTAAACAAATACAATAGAAAATAAAAATAAAAAAAGGAAACAAACAATCTATAATCTACTTTTTAGCCTGAGTTATTTTCTTCTAGATCAATTTGTACTATGGTAGTTTCTACTCCATAGTACTCCCTCCGTTTCAAAATGAGTGTCGCTTTAGCCAAAAAATATTATTTCAAAATGAATGTCACTTTCAGTTTCCAATGTAATAATAACTTTTTCTTTTCAATTGTACCCTCCAATTAATACTCTACACATTACTTCCAAAGTATTACTTTTAAAACTAACCAATAGTTAATAAGGATAATTTGGTAAAATAATCATTCTCTTTCTTTTAATCATTGCATTTCTTAATATATGTGCAAACACCTAAAACGACACTCATTTTGAAACGGAGTGAGTATAATGATTAATCTACCATAGTTAAAGATGATATAGAAGGAAATAACTCAAGCCAAAAAGAAGAACATAATATGTAAAAGATTGAAATTTTCATTTTATTCATCATTGCCAATACTATAATGATTAATCTATGAAACAAGTCTCTTCTAGTTTTAACCAATGTCTTGGGTTCGAACTCAAGTTTGGACATGCAACAACGGCTCCATTTAGGGTGCATGACCTTAATAGGTCTCTCACCATAGGAGACCATAAAAAAGACTTTTTTTTTTAAAAAAAACTAAAATAACTTGTGGTTGCATGTGGTTGTACCATGTTACCTACTATTGGAAGTAAATTGTATTTAAGTATTTCATTTAATCACAGGGTCAATATTGGAAATTCAAACTAATTAAAATATTGTTATCTCACGTAGATTTAGATCTGGATTAACACCATTACAGCAAAAATATTGCATGCAAAGACACAAAATGTATCGGATTTTTTAGATCAAACCCTCTTCTTCTTCCATTCGTAATTCATCACCCTTTTGTTCTTCTTCTTCACTTCCCAAAGTCGTTTCCAACTTAAAAGTTTACGAGTTTGAGCAATTCGTGATTTAGATAAATTGAGGAGATGAAATGATTGAGAATTTCATGATTTAGGGATTTATGGGTTTGAAGATTAGATTTGGAGATGGACTATGGGTTTAGGGATGAATATGTGAATGAATATTTGGTTTGTTGTGGATGAGTTTCTGGGTTTAGGAAAGATAAAGCTATTTCAATTATCAAACCCAGAAAATTGAAACTCAATAAATTACAACTTTCTATCATAATTGGATCAAAAAAAAAAAAAAACTTTCTATCATAATAAAATAAATCACAGTTGTGAGATTATTTTGCCTAGTTATTTGTTGTAAATACTTTTGCTATCTTATAAATTGTTAGGATATATATACGTTTCTGATTTTGTGATTTTTTTTGGGTGATGAAAAGTTTAGGTGGGTTCGGCTCCGGTCACCACCAGGGTCAGGGCACGCCTCCGGGCCCAAAGGGCACTTATAGAGGTACTTACAGATCACCCACCAACACTGCCCTCACATCGGCAGAGGGAATCGAACACACAACCTTCTGCAAGGAAGTGACCCGTTCCTTACCAACTGAGCCAACGTGTGTTGGTAGGATATGCGTTCCATATATATAACACCAACCTTTTTTCTTTTAAAAAAATAAATAAAAAACCAACACTGCTACATGTAGAACCCAGAAATTACAGATATTGATTTATTGCTTTTATTTTGTGATAATTTCCAAGATCATGAGCTTCTATGAGCTTGGTGGGAATTTTTCCAGTTTTACTACCAACAATACCAAAAACACCCTTTTCAAAATGAATAAAGATGTTTAGTCATTTAACAAGTGAATCTCAGCCATTCAAAAAATTTCAATTTCATCCAATGGTTGACAACTATTTTGTAAACAAACAAAAAAAAATTCAAGTCTCCTACGGTAGGAGACCTAAAGAGGTCTCCCACCGTAGCCTTTGCCATGCAACAACATTAAAACTCTTAGGGAAAGAGTTTGCCACTCATTAGGTTTCACAAAAGCTCGATGAATTAGTCTCTCCAGTTGCACGCGGAGAATACCCAGCTTAAACCAAAAATAATGTAATGATTTGTTTACCAATAATTTTTTTTTTTTTTTAGGAATGTTTACCAATAATTTGACAATGTCATGTATTCATATATCAATAGGTATTGATACACATACACTTTAATTTAAAAAAAAAATGAAAAAAATAAAAGAGGAAGGAAATAGTATCAAAATCTACATAAAAATGTAAAACAAGGTTTCCTTTCCTATATTAGTTAAGTATTACTACAGTCCAAGTTGCTTCAGTTATGCTCTGGTTCCTTAAATACGAACTCCTGCATGCTTTCTTAGATTACTTCTTCCTACCAATCTTGTGTTATGTGTCTATTAATAAACTGAAATTTTTGAGATATATACATGGCAGCTTCCAGCATGCGGATTCTTTACCCTTGCTGGAAGACCAGAAGCAAAAGATTGCATTTGAATATGCCGTAGAAACTGTTTTATCCTTGCTGAAGCATACTGCATTTTGAAAGATGTTGGCTGACATCATCCCAAGCTGCAAATACAGGGAGGGCTCAAATCATGAAAACCATATTACAATTTGACTGTGAAAGAGAAAAAGAGAGAGAGAAAATGACAATCTAACTATGTAGCGTTAATATTTCAGATTGAGTGTGTTTGATGTCCGACATTGACACTCGATTACATTCAATCACTTCCATTTTTTCAAATTATTGTCGTTGTCTCTGCGTTAGTGTGTGTATGTAATTTGTGCTTCACAACAATCTAGTGCTAGTCCCATGGTAGCAACTCCAATGCTTGCCCCGAGACAAGGAGAGAAAGAAAGAGAAGATAAAAAAACACAATTATACCTGGAAGTTTCTGGAAGTCAGGCTCTATTCCGTTGCCATTTATGTCCTTGTGCTTTGGTGTTACATACTTCCCAACAGTTATAACCACACCAGACCCATCTTGAAGCTCAAATACAGATTGGATTAAGCCCTGAAAGAAAATAATCAATCAGTACAGCTTGGAACAATTTAGATACAATGTTTAAACCATTTTACAAAGAGAAAAATTATGAACCTTGCCATACGTGCGTTTTCCAACGAGAACAGCTCGACAATTATCGTGAAGTGCAGAAGCAACCTGAAATAAGTATAACATGAACAATAGTGTCATGAAGAAATATGAGATGAAAAATCAAACAATATAACAAGAAATTAGCTCCTCACTATTTCACTAGCACTGGCAGTCTTGTCATTCACTAAAACCTGCATGATACAGATCAAAAAGATTTAAAAGCTTAGTCTAGAAAATGAAAATTCCACTAAACAACGACATACTGTACTTATCATCTATAAATATCACAATAAAACATAATAATTCATTCAAATAAGAAAAAGAGAGGAGATTAGGAAATCGGGAAGCAAAATAATTCATTGACGTAAACTTAATTGTAAAAAAAATTCAGATGTAGGAAAAACTTTTACAACAAGAGGAGCACGGATCAATGGTGAAGTATCCGAAACAACAGCTTGCTGGAACTGGGGGTCTCTTCCAGCAGTGTAGATGACCTATCATGATGACATTAGAAACAGACAAGTCTGTGTTAAGAAACCAAAATCCATTGAAAACAACAGTTGAAGAAGCATCACCAAGATAGCAGTCAATTTTAACATCAATATATCCTATAGTAAAAAAGAAATCAACCAACATTTAATCGAATATATCATCATCCTAACTGGTTATCTACTAAACAGTGTATTAACTAAACCATTTTATCGATTAGCTCACACTCAGAATTAATATACTCTATTATCTTAAAATCTTCACTCTGTACAGAAAAGGGGGAGGAATCATATGTTAAGTAAACAACCAGTAAATGTCTAACATAAATACATAATTGTAACGTGATTTGCACATGAGACCAATATTATTAGTGGAGAAATGTGAAATCACAAATCATTGAAGACAATAAAATTCAAGGAAAAAAAATGTTTTAACCTCCAACATCACATTTTAAGGAAAAATAACATTCAAGTGAATAGCTAACATAATTAAGATCTCTTTTTTAACCTCTCCAATAATGTTTTACACAATGTATGCTTTGGTTCATCACATTCAGCAACAGACACAAAGTTAGCATGATTACCGTGTCTCCTTCGTTTAGGAAAAGCTTTGCAATTTCAATTCCGGCCTGCAAAAATTAAAAGGGCAAACAAAACTGAATTAGGAAATTTGAAAAAACAGAGAAAAGTTACATTCAATACAACACATGGATATCTTGTGATCTTATCAACCAAAGCATGTTTGAGCACAACTCAATAGAGCAATCAAATTCACTTAAAATATAATTGAAGAAATACTGACTATGGTAACACGCTAACACATGAGCCACATTCACTTTGAGCATTTGTCTGATATTATACTTCGTTATATGAAAAAGAAAAGGAAAAAGAAAAGATGGGAAAACAAAAACAATCTTGGCATTTCCTCTCAGCCATAATCTGCACGAACACACATGACACATCTCATAGAAGCCTTATGCGTTTATCTTCATTTTCAAGATGTAAACAACATAAAAAAACTCACTATTCTAGTTGATTTCAAAGCAGAAACTAAGAATGGTATAGGTAGACAGGGTTAATGAAATGCAACCTGCACTAGCCCACCAAGATTATCTCTAAGATCCAATACAAAATATGAGGCACCCATGTCTTGAAGTCGCTTCATTGCTGCAAAATTCAATTCATTCTAGTGTCACCGTAAGAAAGCAAAAACAAAGAGATTAAGCTGTGAAAAGCTTACCGATGACTAAATCTTTTCGAGCCAATGCATTGAACTCTTTGAGGCGGATGTACCCAATATGAGCAGCACCACTTTCAGTTTGTTCCATACGGTAAGAGACTGGTGTGCGAGCCACAAATTGCCGCTGAACTTCAATTGATTCAACAGGCCCACAGTTTCCATGCTTGAGCTGACAACAACGATACCAATATTAAACATGAACGTTAAAAAACTAAAAGCAAAGGCTAGAGCAGGTGCCAAACTAACTTGGAATCAGAATCCAAAACCTGAATAGTCACAGATGTTCCGTTAGGGCCTTGCAACAGGGATGATACTTCAAATGCTGATTTTCCATTTACCTCTGTGTTATTAACTGCCAATATTTCATCCCCCTAACCAAGAAACAAATAAAAGCAAGAGATGTATATGAAGATTTTTGAAAATGAGCAGGAAACAGCATTTCTAAAGAAGAAATATGATAACATCCTATACCGAAAATGTTAAAACATATAGTTATGTACATAATAATACAATTATATTAACATCAGGGATCAACTGAAAACAAAAAATTATTAGGGCAAAGCATGATTTTTGAAAGACATTAGCCGAGTGAATTGGTAGAGTTGTCTTTGTCTACCTGTCTGACACCAGCAGAATGAGCAGGACCGTCCAATATTAATCCCAATACCTTCAGCCTATGGTCTCCATTTTCATCCGTAACTTCCCTAAGGTTTATTCCAATACCAGTCATGTCATACCTCGCCATCTTGGAGAACTTTTAAAAGTGAAAAAAAGTCCATATACCATTAAGTAAGAAACACGAGAAGCACAATGGTAGACAGTACATAAATTTATGCAGTACATCATCACATTATGTATAAGCAAAACAAGCAATAGTAAATGGTACGATAATACAAGAATGCATCACGAGTTTCTTATTTACTTTAATAGATGTCTCATGATAATATAGGCACACCAATTTCCAACTCAGACGACACGGTAAAACAATCATAAATTGCCAATTTACGCCATGTTTTAGGGGCACAGACAGACAATTTAAAAAAAAAAAAAAAAAAAACTGTTCCGCAGCTGCAGTATTAGATCAACATCAAGTTTTTTTTTTTATCTTTGTGACCGCAATGCAGATGAATTTTTTTTTTTTCTGCCTTAGTTGTATATGACAGTGTTCTTTGCAATATCAAGAATCGCGATCGGGGTTGGCAAGGCAAGGGCCCATAAGGCATAAACATCTAATGATAAAAAGAAAAACCTCCACAGAGCAACACTATTGAAAATTGAAGAATGGATTACCTCCTCAGGTGAAAGAAAACGTGTATAAGGATCGCCCAAACTGGTCAGCATTCGCTTGATGATATTGTGTGCCTTTGACCTTGTCTGAATGGAATTGCTCAAAATATCATTCTTCTTTAGCTGCAGACAATAAACAACCATTAGCACCAACTAACCACCACACAAAAACAACATCAATGAAGCAACGCTAGCATCCTATGAAGAAGCACCGACACAGACACAAACACCAAACTCAGACACCAACACCGACACATAGACATAATCACATAAATAATAAAATGAGAAAATAAAAGTGATTGTATGTAATCACAAAGTGCGAGTAAATGTCAGAGACTTAGGCACGCCTTCAATATGAATTATAAAGTGATGATGCTACATAGTTCCTAAGCTACTTAGCTAGCAATACATGATAAAGCAGCAAACTTTAAGTTGGTAAAGTAATGGGTCCAACTCCAAGCTACAAACCAAAACCCACGTAATAAAAATTCATAAACTGGTCTAAAATGAAAGAAAAAAAATGCAAAATTTTGATGTAGGTGAACATTGATGATACCTGCCAGGTATCCTGAGACCAACGGTTGCGACCAGTATCAAGAAAGTCATCATTGACAATCTGCCAAGCTTCCTGAACAAGTCCTTCATTGGTAACAACCTCAGGAGCAGTTGGAACTGTGATATCTCGAAGCTCAACATCACGGCATGTTTCGGAGGAAGTAGAGAGAGGGATTGGAAGAGGAGGTGATTGAAGAGCAGATGCAGAAGAAGGGAAGGGGGAGAAGAATAAGCCAAAGGAGAGTGTAGTTGCAAGGAGGGTGTTGTGAAGGGAAAGCTTAGTGGGAATAATTGGAAGATGAAGATTATGATGATGATGATGGGGTGTTGAAAGTATTGTTGGAGTGGTGGAGAGTGATGAAGGTGTTAGCCACACATTCATCTTCTTTCTGCAATTCAAACTGAAACACAACAGTGTTGTGTTTGTGTTTTTTATTATTAAATTATTATTATTATTATTATATACTTATAATAAATATTAAATAAAAAAACCGAGTTTAATTTAATCTAGTTATCAACAAAAAATGCTGGTTACGTGGCTAAATCTAATTCGTAGACATTTTAACCATAGCCTCTCATTCATCTCATTACTGCACTTACTCAAAAAGAAGAAGTATAGAGAGAGTTGAATTGATGATGTCAGGTGGAGGAGGAGTTCCTGTCTTCAACCTTGCTCCTAATCTCAATGTTTCAAGGCTGTGTTTGGGAACCATGACATTTGGGGAACAGAACACGTTGTCTCAGTCATTTCAGCTTCTCGATGAAGCATACCAAGCTGGAATCAACTTCTTTGACTCCGCTGAAATGTAGTAACTGATAATAACAATGCAGTTGCACTACCTTCCCTTTTTTTATTGTTTTAATTTATTTATTTATCAATTCTTCATCTTCTTTTTGTGTTGTGTTATGTAGGTATCCAGTGCCTCAACGTGCTCAGACTTGGGGATTGAGTGAGGAGTATCTTGGCCGTTGGATTAAACACCGGAATATCCCCAGGGACCGTCTTGTTATTGCAACTAAGGTTTTCTTTCCATCAAACTACTACTATCTCTTTTAACTAGTTAGTTAGTCTAAAGGGATTATGTTGAGTATAGCACATATTTTATTCATAAGTGGACAGGTTGGTTACTCGAGTCCAACCAGGTATTTAAATACAAGTAATATGAGATAGGAAAGTGGATTTTCAGGGACTAACCGAGAAATTGCGTACTCAAATACAGGGGACTTGAGGATTGAATAAGTAAGTTCTGGTGCTTAAGAATAAATGTAGAAATGCTAGAGAGAATTTTAATATAGAAAAGGATAAATTTTGTGAAATATGAGTTACCTTCATTCATGATGGTTTGCCAAGCTATATAGCTCAGGCAGTTACAAAGTGTGGTTTATTGGAATATTCTAGAATTCTTTCACTCACAAATGACACCTCACCAAAACAAATAACAACCAAAAGTGAAATTATGCTTATAGAGCAGACTAAGAAGGTGTGACTAATCCTTCAATTAGGGAAATGAACTTGTAAAATAGAGCAAATTTACCACAACATAAATTCCTGTAGCATTGTAATATGCAACCCTAAGTTTGAATAATAGAGAGGCACTGCAACCATTATACGGTTGGAGATGTATGCAAAATTGACCGAACTTCATGATCAAATCCAGTGTGTTCTCTGTTTGCGTTTTTTGGGTATCTAATCTGTTTTCTTTTGAAAAAGGTCGATGTTCCAACAGATTATAAGTTACTCCTTGTTTTGCCTTATTGAATTCATTAGCTATATCTTTTCTTTTGAAAAAGGTCGATGTTCCAACAGATTATAAGTTACTCCTTGTTTTGCCTTATTGAATTCATTAGCTATATCAATTTTGTCCCTTAGTCATCCCTGAAGTTGTAAATCCCCACCACATATTTATTTTGGATTGTTCAATTTAGCCTCAAAAACTGTCACAAGAGAACTGTGCCACTCGGGATTTTCAATTTTAAGGGTTCATTTTGAAATTTCATTAATTTCAGGACTGTACTGTTTGGCCCTTACAAAGTCACGGATTAAATTGGTGATTCACTCAATATTGGATAAGATTTTCCTTGTGATGTAACACTTCCATTTGGGACTAATAGTAGATTCCAGTTGATGTTTACATGGATATTTATCACTACTACCTTCTAGCTTATTGTTAATTTTATTTCGATCCATGTTGCATTTTTCAGTTAAGTCTTGTTTAAACCAAATTATTATTCTTGGAGCATTGAAGTTAATCACAGTACTACTATGGACAGGTTGCTGGACCATCTGGGCAGATGACTTGGATTAGAGGGGGTCCTAAATCTTTGGATGCCACCAATATTAGTCAAGCTATAGATAACAGGTTACTTACTCCTCCAATTCACGCTTACATTACATCTTCTAGCTAGTAGAATTCAATACTCATAATAGCTTTGCTTATTCAATTTATTTATGCAGTTTGCTGCGGATGCAATTGGATTATATTGATCTTTATCAAATTCATTGGCCTGATCGGTTTGTACCATTTTCATATTTTCATATTTTTTATATTGCATGTTTGCCAGCTTTCTAACTTTTGTCCTCTTAATGATCCTTGTAGGTATGTTCCAATGTTTGGAGAAACCGAATATGATCCAGTCCAACAATACTCTTCAATTAGTATAGATGAACAACTTGAAGCTCTTAGCAGAGCAGTGAATGACGGGAAGGTACAGTACTGTTAAATAGTTTCAATCATCGACCTATAAATAATATGATTATTTGATTCCTGAACCAAGAGTATGAAAATATCTTTGCAGATCAGATACATTGGTCTTAGTAATGAAACACCATATGGCTTGATGAAGTTTATTCAGGTTGCAGAAAAAAATTCTTCCTACCCAAAGATAGTTTCTTTGCAGGTTTTTTCACTTACTGCCATTTCGACTCCTGCAATTGTCTTTGTGAATGTTTGCTTCAGGCATTAATTTTCTTCTGTTTAGTGACAGAATTCATATAGCTTGCTATGTAGGACTTTTGATTCTGCAATGGCTGAGTGCTGTCATCAGGAAAGGTAAACAAGATTTTGTTATAAACTATCATCTTTGATTCTAAATCCAATGCATTATTAAAATCAATTTTGCTTCTAAAACACATCTGATCTGACTAGAAGTGAAAAATTGTAGCTTTTGTGGTAAGTTGAGAATTTCATATTAAGATCTATTATAAGTTTTCGTTTGAGATAACGATTTCCAAATACAAATCAATTTATATCACACTTAATTTTAACCAAAATCAACTTTGCAAAATGAAGATCATCTAACATCAAGTTTGCAAATGCCTACCCAAACATATGCCAAGTGGTCGACACTTTGATCATTTTCGCCTCCATTCTTCTAAATATGATTTGACTTTCAGCATAAGATAGGGTGTACCGGTTCTTTGTCCATGAAGGGACATTTAGATACCAAATTTCTATGATTTCAACCAACAACTTAAGCTTTTGGCGTAATTGGTTCACAACAATTATTAAAATATTACTTGGGACAGTAAGGAGGCTAAAAAAGTTCATTGGATCAAATGGGATAAGGCGGTGTATTTAGCGAGGGATAGATGGAGGGCGGATAGAAATGGTTTGTGGTTCGATAAAAAAAAGTATGGAGTGCTTGATGGCAGCGATATAGGTAGTCCAAAACGGGGTTCAATCTAGTGTATAGATACTTAGGTTAACTGGTTTGCCAGAATAAGGTAGTTGTGGGAGAGGTTTAGTAGGTTGTATGGTTTTGCTCTTAACAAACAGATTACAGTTGCCGAAATGGTGAACGGTGGTGTTGAGGTTGGGGGGAAGGAGTGGCTTTGGAGGAGAAATATGTTTCAGTCGGAGAGGCTAGTACTGTTTTGGATGGCTTGTATTTGGTCTATTTGGAGTTAAGGAACGATGCGATCTTTAATTAAAAGTTTTTAGGCATCTAATTAGATGCCTATATCATGTAAAAGTATATTATGAGTGGTTAGTACGCTGATTAATATGAAATGCCGTGGGTTATTCTTGGAGACATTATTGAGGCATTAAAGATTGAATTTGCTATCAGATTTATATTATTCTGCAGAGTGGTGAAATCTGTTTTCTTTGGATGCATGAACAATGAAAGCATAGTGCATGAAAATTCCATTATGACTTTTAAGTGCATTTGAAATATGATTCTCAAGAACAAAATAATTTTCCTGTGTCTTCAGTGAAAGCATCATTCTTGGATTATTGATTGATTTCTCTTTTTCAGTATTAGCCTGTTGGCCTACAGTCCTCTAGCAATGGGTATTCTTTCAGGGAAATATTTTTCCCCTGGTAATGGTCCAGCAGATGCTCGATTAAATCTTTTCAAAGGTTTGTTGACACACTGTAACATACTTTGCTTTTATGTGTTTTCACCCCCTCCCAGCATAAAAGGAGAAAATATAGAACACTACTATGTTCCTAGTAGATCTAAATTTATCTAAATACGCCATCACAGGAAAGTATTCAGAAGGAGAATCCAGATACAACTTGTCCAATAAAGCTATACAAGCAGCTGCTAGGGTAAGTAGAATTTCCAAAACATTGTTGATGATAATATTTTGATTATAGCTTATTGGTATGTAATGTCACGTGTTGCTAAGTTTTGATTATCATATTGAAATTTGGCCTGACTAGTTTTTCACTGTAAAATGCCTCATACACGGACCGGTGACTAGAGAGAAATGATATTTGAACATCCATTTGGTGACAACTTTTGTGACAACTTTCTATCTCATACTCACATTATTTTTTACTTTATCTCTTTATTGCTTTGGTTTCCGTGCAAGTATCTACTTTTTCTTTGTAAATGATGGTTGTCAAATAAGTTGTCAACCAAATTGATTGTTTAAATAACAATCCTCGTGACTAGAAGTGGTATGGCACAAAATTTCCACTCAATAAAAGAGTAGTGTTACTATCAAAACTATTTTTTTTTATAGTTCCTTCTACCCGTGATAATTATGTGTGAGACGTATCGAATATTAAATATAAGACGTCTTTCTCAACTGAAATTTGAACATTGATACGTCATATTGTGGAAATCTAATACATTTCTCTAGACTCGGTTATGCTCCTCTTAAAATTGTTATATATGTTGCAATACAAAGAATAAAATTAGTTATATTCCATTTAATATAAGCAATTCCTCACTTTTTTTCCTCACCATCCACCAACCCTGACTTTATTCTCACCAAAACACACTCCACCATTCAATCTCAAAAATTCCTCACCCAAACATATTTCCCTCTTTCCCAAATTCAAAAATAAAATAAAATAAAAAATAACCCAACTTATATTTCTCATAAATCTAACAAAAAGGCCAAAACTAGACGCAAATAATTTCAGCTGAAATTCATAACAACCACTCACTCACTCACCCACCCAAACCCTCACACAAACACAAAAATCAGAATAAAAAATCGAGAATATTCCATCATTTCCCAAAAAACCCTTTTTCATCCATAAACTTTCTCAATCACATTCCCAAACCCAACACACGAAAAATGGGAATGCTATTCTTCTTCCACCAAGATTGGTTAGTTTTCCCATTTTTCTTCTTCTTCCTTTCAATTTACCTAATCGGTTACTCCATTCTCTTCCGTAACAAAAACCCTAAAATCCGATCCGAATTCTCCAGCTGTTTAATCTCCCTCTTTCACGGCACACCCGCCGCAATCTTCGGCGCCATCTCCATCTTCTCCGACCCCAACAGCGGCTTCGCTTCCCTCAACACCGCTTTCCAGAAAACCGTTCTTGATTACAGCATCGCTTACTTCGTAACCGATCTATTACACTACGTCGTTTTCTTCCCAAGCGACGTTCTCTTCATCGCTCATCATTTAGCCACGCTTTTCGTTATCGTCACGTGCCGTCACGTCGTTTCTCATGGCGCTTTCTCCGTCGTCGTTTTGCTTGTTCTCGCTGAAGTCACCAGCGCTTGTCAGAATACATGGACGCTCACCGGTGCTTGCCGGAAGGAAAATCGCTTCGCCGCTAGGGTTTACGATGTTCTGTCGCCGCCGTTTTACGTGTTGTATTCTATTGTGAGGGGATTTGTGGGCCCATACTTTGTGTTTAGAATGGTTTTGTTCTATGCTAGCGGGCTTGCTTATGGGCTTGTGCCTACGTGGATTTGGGTTTCTTGGGCTGTGGTGGTTATTTCAGCTATTGGTGTTAGTATTTTGTGGGTATACACTCGTTGGGTTGAACTCATTAGTGAAAGAAGAACTGGTGCAAAATTAGAGGAAAAAATTAGATAGGGTTTGTTTTTGTATTTGTAACCCATTTATAGTTAGCATTGATAATTTTTTTTCCCTGTACTGTTGTAACCATTGATAGTTAACATTGTTCATTGCTTCCACTCAAGAATTGATATGGTTTTGTTGGAAAGTAAATGTCATGTGTTGCTGAGCTTTTAACACAATCTTTTTTGCATGTTTTGGTTATCATATTGATTGCAATTTGGCTTGATTATTAGTTGATTTAAATAATCTGATTTGATTTGAATGTGGAAAATTGTTTACTTTTGACTAATAGAGACCATTGTATCTGATGTTGAAATCTTGAAAATGTACAATAGTGGGGTAGCATTCACCTACATGTGAAATTTGAGTGAGAAATTTTGTGCACTCTTGATGGCAAATGTTTGGATGTGTCTTAGTTTATGCTAGCTTAAGAATATCTTAAATCTTTTTTATGTCTTTTGTTTATTGTATGTTGATCTTTCATAGATGAAATGTTTAGAGAAGAAACTAATAGAATCTTGTGTTCCAAGTTGTTATTTTAATGTGAATACCCCTATCACATCTTTTCCATTTTGCAGGAATACCTTGATATAGCAAAAACATACGGTCTTCATCCTGTATCGCTCGCTATAGGTTTGAATGCCCCTCCCTCTTTTGATTGAATTTGGATGGGTATTTGTCGTGTGATTATTTTGTAGCTCGGTTATCTGCAAAGTTTGCACTTGCATTGTTTGTTTAGGCCTTATATTCGTTAAGTTTATAGATAATCAATACTTGACTAATCTAGTAGTATCAGCATTGCTGAAGGACTGCGTTATTATCGTAGGTCATTTGTTGTTACATGAGTTCAATTGGAGCACTTTTAGCGTTTTTTTTTTTAATTTGCTATTAGCTCAGGATTTTACATTTGTGTCCATGCGCTGCTGAGTTTGTCCTTTAGCTGCTGCTGGTCAATAGTTTATTTAGCTTTTGTATATCAGATTTCCTGTTTTATTATATCCTTATTTTCTTTGCTGCTGTTCTGTGTTTTGAGCAGCTTTTGTTCTGCAACACCCTCTTGTTGCTGGTGTTGTTTTTGGGGCTACCAAATCATGGCAGCTCCGGGAAGTTCTAAATGCATGCAAGATCAAGCTTACATCTGAAGTTATTGAAGAAATTAACAAGGTTCATTCAAGGTTTCCAAATCCATGTCCCTGAGGAATGAAAATAATTGTGGCGATAAAAGACTAACACACATTTACACTGAATTTTTTTTTCTTTTCTAAATCCATGTCCTATGTTAAAGTAACTTTTAATTCAACAAAATAATTTTTTTGAGCTACGTAAAGTCTGCATATGAGACTCACGCCTGAACAGGCCATGAGGTGATTTGTCTCCGGTGAACTTATGTGATGTAAGACTTAGAAGCATAGTCTTCTCTTATATATGGTGTATGTTGGAATGATTTGGTATTGTATAATGGTGGTTCAATTTGAAGCATTAGGCAGTATAATCTGTTATTTATTTCTTTATTTCATGTGTTGTTGATTGGATGATTATTAGTATTTACTATTTTCTTCAAAAAAAATAATTAGTATTTACTATTAAAATTTATTGTATTGTATCTGTGTTTTGTGCATATATCAGAAAATATAGAAAGAAAGGAAAGGAGGCTTGAGAGCTTGAAGATTGGAAGTTAAATTCATAAGAAATCATGTAGAAAAAATTGATTGAATTGAGTATACAATGCTGTATACATAGAGCATATGGAAATTTAACAAACTAACCTAATTCCTAGTTAATTGCAAACATCCTAACATAAAATGGTTGGGTAGCTCAACTGATATGAGCTAAGGGACAAGGAGCTAGAGATATTAGGTTTAAACCTGAACAAAAAAGTAAATTAATCTTACACCTGATTACTAATATTTGTCATTAAAAAGATGTGCCTGAGTAAACTATGCAGTAACATTTAAATTTCTGTTGAGTTTTCACTTATATCATAGCATTTGTTCTAGAGGTTCATATTACACTTGAATATTTGTTGGCTAGAGTAAACAAGTTTTAAAATGAGGAATACCAGAAGAGGTAGAAGAATGATTATAAAAATTACAAGAGAAGCTATTAGAAATTTAGAGGTTAATGAGATAGATCTAAATATGGTTTATGGTCGAATATTATGTCGTAATTTAATCTATTTATCCGATCTCACTTGTTGGATAAAACATTGTTGTTGTAGATTAGTTTTCAAAACATTCGATTCACAACAAGAATAATTTCGGTACTATAAATATAAATATATATAGAAGGAAATTAATCTTGATCCATAGCAAAAATCTTAATACAGATAACATGCTCACTTTCCCTGACTCATTATCATAAAAGAGACAGATCATATCAGTGATCAAAATATATGACTCAAAATTGCTTCTCAAAAAATATAAACATACTTCTCAAAACTTCCTACCTGAAATTGGATAGAGGTCCCTGTCAAGAAAAATGAATAGAGGTCGAAGTAGGGAAAAACAGCCTTGGATGCATGAAGTATCAGTTTTTTTTTTTTACTGTCAATCATTTGTTTTTTTGAGGGGCTATTAATCGTAGAATATATCATTATATTTTTTTAGGATCGTAGATTCCTGTTTCACTTTTATAATGGATATAATATAATCGTATAATTGTATTGTATGATTTTTTTTAATTAAAAAAACAATTATATCCATTATTCTATGATTGATGTTTGACTGCTGTGAGTCTGTGACTATTAAAAACCAACACACACTTGATTGGTTCAACAACCATATTTTCGTAGATTCTTTTTTGTTCTTTTGTTATTTGCACTCATACGCTACTATATTTCTTTGTGCGTTTATTTAATTTTGAAAAGGAGAGTAATAATACAAATTCTTTTAAGAAGACAGGAGGCATTGTTCCATCAAATAAAAAATGTAACACAACTTGTTTCATTAAGCAAGAGGTTTTACGAGGTGTTCAATTGAAGTTTAAATATTCTTAACTCACCTAATTGTATGTTTAGTGGTCGGGACATGCTATTGAGATGGATTAAGATGTGATATAGAATGAACAATATAAAAGATGTGATAATGGTAAGAAAATGTACCTGGAATTGTAAAAAAAAATTGGTTGCCTTACAGTGGGTTTGAGGCATGTGATAATGGTGATCTTGACATCTTTAACCATTAGAACCCTTCTTTCACCTATTGAATTGTGGAGTAACGCTTCCTTGTCTATTTGATACAAGTCTCCCTATCTTCTCCGTTTAAACCTAAATGGTGATGAGGATGTGACTAATCATGAGAATTTAACTTGTGGAGGTGTGGTCTTAAGACCATAACAAGAAAATTATTGTTTAGTTTTCCTTGTTATCATGATGCGTGCACACAATTACTATGAAGCTTGCATATTTATATTGATTACGACTCTAAGGTTGATGTGAAATTCGTTTTAAATGCTTCAACAATAAATATCACTACTTCAAATGTGTTTTGTGAAGCTAATACATTTGACTTATTTCGAATAAACATTTGATATTATTCTTTTTTTTGGTTACAATGAAAAATGAGACAACAAGAAAAGAAAAAGTCTATCAGAAGCTAGCTAATCTCTAAAAAGAAGGTTCCATTAGCGTCACTTCCAAGAAGGCTGAGCAGCCCAGCTGGGGGAGAAGCATGAATGAGGAGATCAACATCCGAAGAAACTCGTATATTTACAAAAAGTCGGCGTATTGGTTCCATTCTTTGAGAGTGTGACAAATTGTGACATTAATTTGATGAAGTAGTTCTTTTATGTCTTGTATAAGAACCGTATAGACGTGATATTTCTCTTTGCGTCCGTTCATGATATATTAATACAAACAAGAGAATCCAAGTAGCAAACTAACTCCACAAACCCCAAATCTTTAGCTATAATCAATCCATGGTAAATAGCAGAAAGTTCAGCAAGAATAATATCATATGAGCCCGGAATGAAACCTGAAAAGGCAGACAAGAAGAAGCCAACATTGTTTCTTAAAATTTCTTCAAACCCTGATCTGATGGGAGAGCCGTGACAACTACCATCCACGTTAAGAATAGCACAAGTGTGATTATCGTTGTTCCATTTAACCAAACGATCAACTGGTGCAACAAGACAGTGGTTCAAAAGCTGGATTTAATTACCTCAACCGAGTTATATATGTTGGCAGCAAGTTGTCGTAAAGGCCAAGTGTCGTTGCTTAAACACATAGAATTTCTATGGCGCAAATACCACCAAACTCCAATTGAGAAAATGAGGGATTTAGGACCCATGGACCCACCTTTGAGCCAATCACGCGTGATTGTAATAGCGAAAAAATCAGCACTGATGAAACCTAGCTGCTGCTACATATTTATAGACAACATACAATCCTTAATACAGCGAACAAAGGTTTTATTTTGGAGGCCGCAACGGCTACAAACGACCGAAGGCACCATGTTTATGTGATTAAGTAAAGATAAAGTAGGTACCGCATTGTGGCAGGCCGACGAAAAGAGAAACTTCTATTCATGATTTTGTCTTTTTGTACTATTTGAAAATGGTTTTGCTAACGAGTATCCTAAAGACATTGTTTAAGGATTCAATTAAAAGAAATTTTATCGTGAAAATACAAATTGTTCTTTTAGCATTCCCCATTTTAAAAATATGATAGAAACGTTGTTATATTTCTAAATTCTAACAATTTATAGGGTTTTTGTTATGTCTCGATTTTTTTGGATGAGCCATTTTAATTTTTGCAATAAAAAATATGGCCATTAATTGGTTTTTTGAGGTTACCCAATTTGACCTTGAATCTAACCGACTTTTAGTAGTTGTACTTTCTTTTTTTGAATAAAAATGTAAGCAGAAAGTACCTTCAGTTAGATTCGGTGAACTTAACTTGTGTCGGATTAAATCACTTTTTATTTTCCCTTTCTATCAATTTTTTTTTTTTTTATTACTGGATTTAAATAGACTTAGACTTAACCTCTATAAAAAGATAAATAAAGAGATAAACACTGGACAACACAACACATATAACATAGCTATCAAAAAGGAGAGAGAAAGAAATTTATGAATGATTAAGTTTGATGACTCATGAAGATTTTAATAAATAAATTAGTATTAATTAATTAATTAAGAATTATATAAAATAAAACCGAGAGAGAGAGAGATAGAAAACACGAAGAGGGAGTTACGATTGTTTCTTTTTTGGTTTATGCTGCAAATCGAGTTAGAGAGAAGAGAGAGAAAGTTAGAGAGAGAAAGTAGAGATAAGTATTGTGATCGGAGTGCGGCTGAACCCTAACTCGAGGGGATCGGAGTAAGGATGAGCGGCAAAGTAGGGGGACAGAAAGGTACATCATCATCGTTGTCGGGTATACCGGCGGCGAGTCGGAAAATGGTACAAAGCTTGAAAGAGATAGTTTCGAATATACCTGATAACGAGATCTATGCCACTCTCAAAGACTGTAACATGGACCCTAACGAAGCTGTTAGTCGTCTTCTTTCTCAAGGTTTCTCTCTCTCCCTTTCTCTCTCATCACTAACTAGTCAGGGTTTTTCAATTTCTTTAATTAATCTAACAATTTACTCTTTTTCTTCTTGTAGATCCTTTTCATGAGGTTAAGAGCAAACGAGAAAAGAAAAAAGAGGTTTTTTTTTTTTTACTTGTTCTTGTTCTTTTAACTTTTTATTATTTTTATTATTATGTATTGTGAAGAGTTAGTTACATGTTTTTTTTTTGTATTTGTTTAGGGTAAGGATACAACAGAACCAAGGTCACGTGGGAGTAATTATAATATACCGAGTCGCGGCGGCGGTGGTGGTAGGACTGGTAGTGACCGATATGCTGGCCGTGGTGGCGGTGGTGCAAGTTCGAACCAATTCAGTAACAATGGTATGTATTTCGAATCTGGATGATGTTTGTTTCTATTTTTGGTATATTTCTTAATTTGTGTTTTTTTTACTGTATAAGTTGATAACTGTATCCACTTTAGTGTAAAAAAGTCTTACACTTTCAGAGATTTCTAAATTTTATGTTGATGTTTTAAGAAATAATATCATTCATGACCAAGAAACGATTTGATGACTTTGTAAATGTTGTTGCTATTGCTATTATTATTTTAATTTTCGCCGTTGTTTTTGGAAATCAGACTATGGTGTCCAGCAGAGTAAACCCGTGTTTAAGAAAGAAAATGGAACGCCTGCTTATGGAGGCTCCTCCACGTCTTATGCATCTAGTGTGATGGACAATAATGTAAACAGGCAGCCACCATCTTGGAGGTATTTATCTTTTTCTTCATATTTATACTAAAATAACTGTACATGGTTGGAGTGGATAAAAACTAAATTCTTGTGGTTATGATGTGTTTGGAATTAAGTTCTTGATGCTATAAAGTGAAACTAAATCTAGCCGTTTCTATATGGCTTGAAAATCCGATGCTATTGAAAAGGGTTCCTCCAATTTATCCCAAAAGCAAGTTGGCTGTCAAAGTATCCTCTTTTTGAAAACTTAATTTCAATATAGATTCACTTTTATTCTTATCTAAAACAGCTGGTTCACTCTGTGCTGATTAATTCTGTGGATTAGTTATGGTTCCAATGTATCTCGCTATGGCATCAGTTTTATAAATCAATAAATGCCCATTTTGGTCCCCTGAAGATAAATGAGATGTAAAAAATGATCACATCCCTCTTCCATATGTAGAAGTATTATAAAGTAATTGAAGACTAAACAGTATTGATATGAAGGCCAAGATGGCTGTTTCACCATTATTCAATTCTGTTGCAGTGATTCTGTTGGTGTCCATGACGGACTGTCTTCATCATCACATCATGGTGGATTGCAATCTGCATGGTCGGCGAGCCCAGGTCAAGTGTCAATGGCTGACATTGTCAAGATGGGTAGGCCACAGGCCAAGGCATCCGTGCCTAAATCTTCTGTCCACAGTGGGAATCATCAGAATGCTTTTTCAACTCCAGCAGCCTCGCATCACAACTTGAATGTTACTGAAGCAAATAATGAATGGCCTTCTATTGAACCCAATGTTCAACAGAGTGATGAATGGCCTTCTATTGACCCCAATGTTCAACAGAGTGATGAATGGCCTTCTGTTGAGCACCCACCAACAGTTGTTGTTGATGCCCATCCAAATTCTGAGTATTATACAAATACATCTAACTTGGGTGAAGCTAATAGACAACTGCAGAACCACGGAAATGAATTTGTAGCTGAAGACAGTTCTGTTGAGGATGAGAATCCTGTTGATGTTGGATCTGCTTCTATACCTGCTAAAATTATATCTGATGATAATCCAGGAACTGCTTCTGGATATGATGATAATTTGTACAAGGACATAAATTCTTACCAGTCTCATCGACATCCTTTTGATGACAACGAAGGTGAATCAGATACTTCTTTTTATTGCATTGTTGTCCATGTTTTCCATAAAATTTGCTTTAAATGATCATGTAATTGAAGTGATGGTACCATTATGTGAATTAAATTCGCTTTGAAATTCATCAGTTTGTACATTATTATTTTATGGTTGTTCCATGTGTAGTTGGTTTTAAAAATAAACATGTTAGATTTTTGCCAGAAATATCTAAGTTATAGAAATAGCATAAGGAAACATGCATCCATTTGTTGAGTCAATCTGGTGATATTATTATTTCTATTGGTTTATTTCTGTTACTAATTATCTAACTCCGTATGTGTGAATGGTTTAAAAGGCTTGCATTGCTAATATAGCCATGTACCTGTGTGTATGCTTTCTAATTGTGTAAAAAATATTACATTAAATTGTAATGCTATTATTTGATATTTGATTATTCGACATGTGCCTTACATACATGTGGTCTCTGAGTCTTAATTTCTGGAAATATTCCTTTCAGCTGAAAATGATGTTTCATCAGTGGCTACAAACTTAGAGCAGCTAAATTTACACACAGATGAGCAAGGGACAGAACCAGAGGAGGACAATTCTGATGTACTTATTCCAAATCACCTACAACTCCATACTCCAGAGTGTTTTAGTCTGAGCTTTGGAAGTTTTGGACCAAAACAAAATGCCACTGTTTCTGGAGCCGGGACACATTCATCTAGGCCCTTACAAAGTAACTTGGAGGAGACTTCTGGAGCTACTGATGTTTCAGCAATTGGGTCCTCAGATGCCAAGTATGTGGTTATAAAATAGGATGCTTTACTGCATATTCTTGTCTCATTCATAGTTACTTAAGCACATGTGTAATTTTTCTTGCAGAAATCCCGACTATTATGGGGATGAGCATATTGCTACTACCTCAGATGGCAATATATCCCACATAACTGGTGTGGATGCTAGGACTTATGAACATTCTTCCATTTCACAACCAGAGGCTTTAAAGTCTGAACCCTCTGAAACTGCTCAGGAAAATCAATATTCATTTCCTTCATCTTCGCATGAGTTTACATATGAAAATGCCCAACAACCAGAAGTTGCATATCCTCATTCACAAGCAAGCTCACAGATCCAGAACCTATCTCCCTTCTCCAGTGTAATGGTAATGCATTGATCTGTTAGATTTTGGATGTGCAACAATATATATTTTAAAGCTGGTGTCTAGTTTGGCTCTTTAATTAACTAAAATTGGTTCATAAATGATATAACTAGAGTTTGGAGATCCTGTTTGTTAAAAACCAGGTCATCGTTGGTGCTATATTACTTACCCATTCTTAAGAGAGTAAAATGGCGTTTATTCTCTGCAAAAAATCTTTTTGATAGTAGAAAACTGGCTTACTGTAAGAAATATAATTTTCAAGACTGTCTTGTTTTGTATCTTTAATTAATTATAATCAGTTCTGGAATGAACCAATGTGAAACCGCGTAATAAGCTAGGGGATGGTTATGTGATATATATGATTGGATTGAGAATTTGTTAAAATTTCTTTCTCCGAGATGTTTCATTCTTTTGGATTGGGTGATGTGGGTTTTCTACTAATTAAAATTTTGCTGCTCAGTTGCTTTACTAATTAAACCTGTATACAAACCCTTTCCTTAATATAATACATAATACTTTTGTCCCATTACATTATATTATGGTGCAGAGATCACAACTGTCGTGTGGTAATAACATAGGATATTACTTTAGTTTCTTCTTTTATCTGCAAATGTTGATATTATCTGTTGATATTACTATCTACATCTAACTTATATTGCTTTATAGGCATATACAAATTCTTTGCCCAATGCTCTGTTGGCTTCAACGGTTCAAACACCAAGGGAGGATATCCCATACTCACCCTTCCCTGTTACACAAGCAATGCCTGCAAAATATAGCAACATGGCTTCTTCAATTGGTGGTTCCACGATAAACATGTCAGAGGTATACTTCTTGCTGACTTATATAAGCTCATCTATTAACAAGCTATTGAAAGAGGCTGAGTTATAAATAGTTTTAATATAACGGCTTGCAGTATTTTTCTATTCTTACCCAAATAATGTTATGGAGTTCATGTGTACATTAAAGGGCTGCAGTTACACGCCGATAATTCTGGTTAACAATTGCTAAAAACTAATGACAACCACATCCGCTAAGGGAATGCAAATTTCTCCCTAGATTTTGTGTAGCTCAGTGTTGGTGTTCTATGTGTGTTACCTATGATGCACAAATACGATACGGGGATGCGTCGTTTATTGGAGAATATAAGTTATGATATGTTCTGGATACATGTATAAAAAATATGAATAATTTATTAACTGATATATTTTTTTAAAAAGATCAAATGTTTGTCTATGTTTATGTAGTTTCATATATAAAATATCAAATATCACATATAAACTAAATCAGTTATAATATTATAATTAAAAATCATTTATAAATATAATTAATTAATAAGATCTGTGCTCAAAATGTGTTATAATAGTTTGATTTATTACTAAATGAGATAAAATATCAAAATCACATATAAACTAAATCAGTTATAATATTATAATTAAAAATCATTTATAAATATAACTAATTAATAAGATCTGTGTTCACAATGTGGTATAATAGTTTGATTTATTACTAAATGAGAAATCATATATACAATCAAAATAATTAAAATAGAATTACCAGGATAGCACCTCCAGGGGAAATGAAACTTTTTTTTAAGGGGAAATGAAACTCGATATGAGGAAATGACGAACGAAAGCTGAAGGATAGAGTGGTCTAGGCAAAAAGTTTCTCTTGTTCGGTTTAACCCAACTATATTTTTGCAGTACTATGTTGTTTAATTGCCTGATAAATGCTAGTCATCTACGAGGGACAAGTCTTACATTGTTCTATGCCTATAAAATAGTAACCAATTTTGGAAGTATCAATATAGAGTCTGTGTCTGTGTAAAATCATATTATCTTTTATCCCAAATTTTGTTACGGGTATTCGAAATAGCAAAGTGAATCAAAGGAATGTTCTTAGAGGGGAGGTTATGGATACATGTGTACCAACATTGTTTGTGTATATGTAGAATTATATCAGTTTTAACCCCCTTTTTTTAAGGGTACGCCAAACTAACTCTAATAAATCTTGTCCAGTAAAGATGATTATAATTGACATAGATTAGTTTTAAGTTGGTGTCTTGATTTTATTGGTTCAGGGAGAGGGAGAACACATGAATTCAGTCTTTTGATGATTTTTTTTTGTCAAGATGCAGGCTTTAAGGGCAAACAGCATTTCGACGCCTCAAGCTCAACCTAATCAACAATCTTTGCCTGGTGCTGGTGTTGCCACTGGACCTTCACTTCCTCAACACCTTGCTGTGCATCCGTACTCACAGCTGGGACCTTTTGCTAATATGATAAGTTATCCGTTCATGCCTCAGAGCTATACCTACATGCCATCGGCATTTCAGCAGGCTTTTGCTGGAAATAGCACCTACCACCAATCTCTGGCAGCGGTGCTTCCACAATATAAAAATAGCATTTCTGTCAGCAGCTTGCCTCAGTCTGCTGCTATACCATCTGGATATGGTTTTGGAAGTTCCACCAGCATTCCTGGTGGAAACTATCCTTTGAATCCATCAGCTGCCCCTACTAGTACAACCATTGGATATGATGACGTGATAAACTCCCAGTATAAGGATAACAATCATATGATTTCACTTCAGCAGGTAGATTTTTTTTTTCCTTCCAAAATGCTTGATTAAAGTTGATTGTCTTCCCTGTTAATCTTTCTTCTCTAAGTAGTTGAGTCAGTTTAGCATCACTAGTTCCATGCAGCCATTGTAATGTAAACAGACGGGTTGACATGTGGACCATGTGCTTCATTTAGTTGTCTTTATGTCATGTTCTTTTTGGCAAGGAGATGCAAGGCCAGTGGTGGTTAGGAAAAGAAAATAAATAATAATCATATGACTTGTTATATTTTGGCTTATTATATGGAAGGAATTTACTGATTGTGATTTCTTATGTCAGAATGAGAACAATCCTATGTGGGTTCAAGGGCCTGGTTCTCGAACAATGTCAGTTCCTCCCAGCACGTATTACAGCTTCCAGGGACAGAATCAACAACAACAACCAGGTGCATTTCGACAAAGCCAGCAGCCATCGCAGCAGCATTTTGCACCGCATGGGTACCCTAATAATTTCTACCATTCTCAGAGTGGGATTTCTCTAGAACATCAGCAGCAGAACCCTAGGGATGCTTCCCTTGCCGGCGCCCAAAGCCAACCACCTAAGCAGTCCCAACAACAATTGTGGCAAAACAGCTACTAATCCTAATCACCTCCCGGTTTTTAAGGGTCTTGATGTGATGTGAGTTCGAGAAAATGACCAATCAATACGAGGCGTTCCCACGGTCTAATGTTAAATGTACCATTGTTTGGTCCGAAGAGACCCAATATGGCCGGTGCCCCCATGTGACAGTAGTTGTATTCTACATAATTATTACGCTCGTGATGTTAACTTAGGTTTTAAGTGTGTGCTAATTTCCTGTATTACAACAATACTCTTTTTCCCATTTTACATTTTTCTCATCTTGTTATAGTGAAAAGTTCCGTGTTCTGTCTCATATATGGCTCCTTTTATTCTTGGTCATCATTATGCGTAGTTCAGAAGTCTTGCAACTTAGCATTCACCATCGTCCGTATGTTATTAACCATCGTCCGTATGTTATTAACAGCTTTTTTATGTATTATGAGTTGAAAGTTGCATTACACGTTAGTGTTGCTTTTTGAGTTTGTTTTATTAACATCGTTTTGACTGGTCTGGCAAAACTGAGATTAAGGAATATCAAATGTGTTTAGGCCTGGCCTAATTCCAATATGTTTTTCTCTCGATTCTGTATTTTTGTTTATATTTTTATACAGTTATATTTTACTACAGTCACTGTTCTATGGAAATCTGAACGCGCACTATTTCAGCTCTGGCTCTCAATGGTGTCCCAAGATTTGTCATGTTTATTCAACAGAAAAAAAGAATATAAATAATGTGGACTGGATGTTTTTTCAGTCTGTCTGTCACTTTTGAGTTAATCTTTTTCTCATCTGATATCGAAGAAAAAAATTGTAGTAACATGTTTTGAAGAATGCCAACAAGTGTTCTTTACTTTATGATTAAAATAAGATTATGACCATACATCAGGTTGTAAACTTACATTATGTGAGTGTAAACTATATATATATATATATATTTAGCAGGTGATTAAAAATAAGCCAATAAAAAGATGAAAAGTAATCTTTGAAAACAATACGGACATACTCATTTTTTGACCTTAAAAAGTTAAGCTAGGCCAGTAATTATAATTTTAATTTCGGATAGAACTCTGGGTTAGACAACTTATTCTAGGAAAAAATTGATTGATACATTTAGGCGTTCTCATGTAGATTGACAACTTGTTCTAGCAAAAAATTGATTCAAGGCCAGTTTGTTTTAGACTCTATAAATCATCTTTGATATAAATAATTTGAAGATTATTCTTTATAAAATTTGAGAAAAGGTATAAACCATTTAATTTGAAAATTTGAAGATTAGTAAATCAATAAATAATAAAATGTACTAATTTGAAATATTTGTATTTTCCGACATCACCCTTGTATGGTAAGTTTATAGTATACAACTATCGTCAAATTGTGAGTCGGTGGTGTACTATAGCATAGGCTCATTGATCAAGTAGGTATATTATTTGCACGATTTTTTTAATAATGAAGAAAGCAGTGGTAAAAAAAATAACGAGAAAGCAAATCACTACTACGTGTTAGCATTTTAAACAACTGAGAAGAAAAAAAAATGTCAGTTGGTGTTTACGGAAAACACGGTGAGGTGACCAAGAGAAAAGTTCTACTTGGCTTTGTGAAACATTACATTAAATCAGAATATAATACTTTTCTTAACGATCAAAAGCCATCATGAATTCATGGCCAGATCACGTCGATTCCCTCCGTTTAGAGGCCGGAAGAGTTTCCTCAGTTAGTAACATCCATGCATCCAAGGTTTGTATATTGGATTTATGATTTTTTACTCCATTCAAAGTGTCTTGTTTTATTGATACAATGAATGTCAATTTGCATTTGTAAGTGGTATTTTATCAAAGGGTGTTGCTAACCGGTGCCTCCGGGCACTGGTTAAGCATACCATAAAAGGGAATTATTACCATAAAAGGAAACTGTTTTTGACTTTATTATAAATTAGTTACACAATTCCAATGGATTAACTACTATATAATTTCCTTTTTCATAACCTTAACCGGTGCCTCGGGGGCACCGGTTAGCATTTCCTTTATCAAATTAGTACTATAAAAGCATCCATGTATTCACTATTATCATAAATATAAATTAGAATGTAATGACTTGATATCGACGAACTTTCCAATAATTAAATAAATTTTTATTTTTCAGATTCATTGAATAAGTGTGATATATCTGTTTTTGTAGCAGACAAGCTGGTTGGGGACATTGAGTCTAGCATTTCAAAGTTTGGGGATCATTTATGGGGACATTGGAACTTCTCCATTATACGTTTATGATACCACCTTCCCTGATGGTATCTCCAACAGACAAGACCTTCTTGGATGCTTGTCTCTCATCATCTATACTATTTCACTTATTGTCTTTGTCAAGTACATCCTTGTTGTCTTATGGGCTAATGACAACGGTAACGGTAAGTATATATATATGATTTTGTCTAATGTTCACAATCAAATAAGTATTGCACCACCCTAGAAGAATAACTATATATTTTTGAATGGATATTATTAGGTGGCACATGTGCATTGTATTCTTTGATTTGCCGGTACTCAAAGGTGAGCTTAATTCCAAATCAGCAACCAGAGGATAGTGAAATTTCTCATTACCAACCAGAAACACCTTCCAGCCAATTAAAGAGGGCACAAAAGATTAAGCACAAGTTAGAGAATAGTAAATTTGCTAAACTTTTTCTATTCATTGTAACAATCATGGCAACCGCTATGGTCATTGGAGATGGAATTCTCACACCATCCATTTCAGGTGAAATAGTACTTCTGCTTAATCAAAGATGATTAGGAAGTTTATTATTATTATTTATATCTACATTTATAACTATATCTATATCTAATCTAATATAATTGTGTGCTATATGCAGTGCTTTCAGCAGTTAGCGGGATAAGAACCAGGAGCCCATCACTTGGCCAAGGTTTAGTGCATATTTGAAAACTGTGCTTAGTTTAGGGAAAAATTAAATGATACAATTGTATTTTTGTGAAACAATTTAAGAAAATATGATTTGGGGAATTTTCAAATATTACCTTTTCCTTGTTATAAAACCACGATGGTGGTGATGTGTAAGTGTGAGTTAAAGGTCTGACATTGGATAAAAAATGAATGTTGAGACCCGTATAATTAATATAAAGTTTTGGGTAAAGATGTGGTGTCAAGACAAAGCCTTTAAAAAAGGTCGAGTGATAATATAAGTTAAGAACAAGAACCTTAATAATCATAATCTAATGATTTGTTAATTATTAGAAGTTCAGGTGCTGTTCTTGGGATCTCAATAGGAATTCTGATCATTCTCTTTGCTGCCCAACGATTTGGCACTGATAAAGTGGCCTATGCATTTGCCCCAATTCTCTTGGTGTGGTTTTTACTCATCGGAGGCATAGGTCTTTACAACTTGATCAAATATGATGTAAGTGTTTTGCGGGCCTTCAATCCAAAGTACATTGTAGATTACATGAAAAGGAATGGTAAAGAAGGGTGGATTTCTTTTGGTGGAATCTTTATGTGCATTACAGGTGACTGGCATCAACAACTGTTTTATTCTGTGCGATTCTAATATAGACCTTAAGAAAAGAGTTTAAAGTGGATACTTGTTATTTTTAATAAAATTATGAATTTTACAAATGCAGAGAGAGAGAGAGAGAGAGAGAGAGAGAGAGAGAGAGAGAGAGAGAGAGAGAGAGAGAGAGAGAGAGAGAGAGAGAGAGAGAGAGAGAGAGAGAGAGAGAGAGAGAGAGAGAGAGAGAGAGAGAGAGAGAGAGAGAGAGAGAGAGAGAGAGAGAGAGAGAGAGAGAAGGGAGAAAAGAGAGGAGGGAGGGAGAGAGAGAGAGAGAGAGAGAGAGAGAGAGAGAGAGAGAGAAGATGTGTTTTTAAGGGTCAACTTCTAGACATTTTTTAGGTCCATATTAGAAGCGCAATAAAAATACGACGCTTGCTTTTCTGACTTCTAGAAGTTCCTGATAACACGTGGAAAAGACCAAAAAACCCAGCGGTAGTTAACTACCGCCGGTTTTCTAGTTATAAGTCAGCAGTTTTTAACTATCGCTGGGGGTATTTTAGACATTTTCATGTGTTATTAGGAACTTCTGGAAATCAGAAAAGCAATTTTCTAAAAATACATTCACATACATATTTTCTTCTATAACAACCCTCTTCATGAACCAGGGGCTGAGGCCATGTTTGCGGACTTGGGTCACTTCAATGTGAGAGCAATTCAAGTAAGTAAATAAATGAAGTGTGATTGCTCTAAGCCACATACTTCTAAATGGATTTGGATTCATTGTGACAACGTTGTTGCGGATCTAAACTATCAGATCAAGATCGAACGGTTCAATTCTGATTTTGTATTTTCGGCTATTTACCAAAGTTGGAATGTATGCTGTTCGATCAAGTTCAAACGGTCTAAATCGTATGATTGCATCAATGTGTGATTCCATGCCAAGAAACTCAGAACCCTCACAAATAATTTTTTTTGAAATTGAACTAACGACTTTCATATTGCAATTGCAGATTAGTTTCACTTTCATCACATTTCCTACCCTAGTATGTGCATACAGTGGACAAGCAGCATATCTCAGAAAGTTTCCTGAACAAATTGGGAGTACCTTTTATAGCTCAGTACCTGGTGAGTTTCTTACTGATGCTAGCTCTAGATTAATCTTGGTTAAATGACAAATCAGCATTTCCTAATCTTGGTTAATTTTTTCAATCACCTGCAGATCCACTATTTTGGCCAACATTTATTGTGTCTGTCAGTGCTGCTATCATTGCAAGTCAGGCTATGATTTCAGGAGCATATGCTGTTATCCAACAGTCACAAAGTTTAGGATGCTTCCCTAGTGTTAAGGTCGTACATACCTCTGCACAGTATGTAGGTCAAGTGTACATACCTAAAGTCAACTACGTTCTTATGATCTCTTGTATCATAGTATGTGCAGCCTTTAGAACCACAGATAATATTGGTCATGCTTATGGTATGCATCTAACAACTTCAACATCTCTATATTATTTTATGTTTTGCGTCAATTTTTTTATTTTTTTATTTTTTTTATGTTTCTCGAGACTACGTAGTACTAAAAATCAACCTAGCATGGATGTTACTAATACATAATTACTATTCATTACACAGGAATTGCTGTGTGCTTTGTAATGCTAATCACAACATGCATGGTTGCTCTCATAATGCTTGTAATATGGAAGACAAACATATTTTGGATAGCTCTTTTCGTTCTGATATTTGGTTTCATAGAGATTGTGTATTTATCATCCATGCTAACTAAATTCATTCAAGGAGGCTTTCTTCCTTTGGCACTTGCTTTGTTCTTAATGACCATTATGGGCATTTGGCATTACACACACAGAAAAAGGTACTTATTTGAGCTCAAGAACAAGGTTTCTATTGAATATGTAAGTGAACTAGTAAGCACAAGGGTTGTATCTAGAATTCCAGGAGTATCACTGATATACTCAGGACTAGTTGAAGAAGTTCCACCAATATTTGCTCATGTTATTGCCAACATACCCCACATTCATTCTGTAGTAGTGTTTGTTTCCATGAAGTCTATCCCAATTAGCAAAGTTGCATTAGATGAGAGATTCCTTTTCAGACAAATCCAACCAAAGGAGTATAGAATATTCCGATGTGTTGTTAGGTATGGCTATAACGACGTGATTGGAGAACCAAACGAATTTGAGCAACAACTAGTAGAACAACTAAAACAATTTATTCGCGTTCAAAATGTTACTTATTTAGGGGGAGTAGGAGAAGCTGATGCTGAACAAACTAATAACAATTTGTTAGTGAGTAGCCAACAACAATCTAACAATGATTGTTTCGTAAAGGATGGACAAGGTTCTTTCAGTAAACCAGCATCAACTTCTTCATATCAAGGGGTGGATGTGTCTCGTGCTTCATCAGATTCTATTCATTCACTTGGAATGGATAGTAGAAACTCTAGTCAAAATCTGCAGGGAGTGGAAGAGGAGATATCTTTTGTGCAGAGAGCAATGGAGATAAATGTGGTGTATATGCTGGGAGAAGTAGAAGTAGTAGCAGAGCCCAACTCAACCATACTTAAGAAGATAGTTATCAATCATATTTACAATTTCTTGAGGAAAAACTTCAGACAAGGAGAAAATTTAATGGCAATTCCACGTTCTAGGCTTCTAAGGATTGGAATGACATATGAGATATGACAACACACTTTGTGAGATGCTCAATGGATAATACCATAGAAAATACAAGTCAGTGTGATATGTGTTCTTGAGTTTATGTCTGGATCGAATCTAGAATTCTCCCATCAGTGTGTGATGTGTGATCTTGTTGTAATTAGGAGATTCCGTCGCCCTAAGCTTTTGTTTACTAGTACATAAATAAATGTTGTACTTTAAATGGAGTGATTTTAAAGTGTGTAATTTGGTGATAATTTTCTTTTATGTATATTTTGTTACGACCATGAAATATTAAAGATAGTTATTGTCCTGTGCTGCATAGTTAAAAAAAAAAAAAAAAAATTAAAACTGTTTGCTTGTGTGTTGCAATGGTTAGAACACTAGTAGTTTGCCAAAAGAAGGAGGATAGCAAAGCCAATTCATGGAAAATATAAACTAAGATACTTTTGAGAAGCAATTTTACATGATATATTATCATACGCTTTTGTAGAGTATGATGACAATGGTTGTAGTAAGAGTAGTAGCTCCCAATGGACATATTTTGTTTCTTTGGACAGCAAATTCAAATCTTAAGTATAATTCAGAGATGAGAAGAGTTGTCTAGAAGAAACTTCCCTAGGAGTAATTTGAGATTCTAAAAGAGTTGTATGGTTATTGGCAGAGTTGAACAATCCTTGATCTGTAAAGGTTCATAGGCTCAAATCTAGATGGAAGGTTTGTATGATCAAATCTAGATGAATTTATGAAAATACTTCACCTTTCCTTCTTCGTAAAAAGGAGCATATCATAAAGCTAAGTTTGGCTATAAACCGCCTATATTACAATAGACCATGAAATCTCAAGACCATGAGTGTCCTTGAACTCGGAAAACATCATCATAAAACTTTTTGGATAAGTGTCAATATTTATTTCTTCACCAGAGTTTGAAGTCCTTTAACTCGTTCAACTCCTTTAACCCTTAGCTGAGACCAATTGAGCTACCCAACCCCGGACAACTAAAAGCAATTTTCCATCATATAATCAAAAGCAAAAGAATTGATGGAAAAAAAAGTTCGCACAATTGTTTAAGTTCTCTAACTAACGCTAGTATAGTAAAATTTCAAAGAATAGTAATCAACCAATAGAATAGGATATCATAACACCAAACAAAAAAATAAATGTTGTAAGTAACAGGTGGGCTTTCTTTTCCTATCCTATCCATACAGAAAAAGGATATATTAGCCTTTTTGAAGTGAAACAGGACCCCATTTTTTGTTTGATCACACAAAACAGTTACAAATTCAACTTATAAGCATAGGACTAAAATGCCACTCAACATAAATGAGGCATAAATCACAAATCATGAGATATTACGACCATATTACACAAACTAGAAGTTTTCATAAAAGTAACAAAGCATTAGGGGGCTCACCCCAGCAGAAAAGGAAGCCACTGTTGGAGATCATTTAGTTGGCACGGCTTTTGAACACATCAAGACCAATCTCAGTAGGATCAGTTGCTTGCAACTCAATTTGAATACCATCAAGCTCTCTCTTGAATCTATCTTTGGAGCTTGCATAAATCATCTTGCTTCGAACCCTTGATGTGTCAGGAGACCTTCAAAAGAAACTATCATGTTTAGATAAAAATTTAATACCGATGCTACAACAGTAACTGGCAAACCAAAACAGAACATCACCATGCTATGAAAAAAATCCTGCTTTTGGGAACATTGCCTTCAGTCATAAACTCATAATCAAAAACAGCATAGCGGCACTCATCAGCAGGAAGGCAGGCAGCAAATTGTTCGTAACCTTCGACGGGCTCGCCAAGCTTCTCCACAATGACTTGTTTCTGTTTCTCCTCAATCTTGTAAATGATGAACCTGTGTGTCCTTTTCGCCTTGAGCTCCATAAACCTCAACTTGCAGTCATCATGGACCGCCATACCGGATGCCGCATTTGCCTGTAAAATTACAGACACATAATCGACATCCCAAATAGTTCGATTGAAACTGGATAATTTCTAGTAAGACTACACAAGCAGACATAATTTAAACGGTTCCTCAAATAAATAAATGATTGTAAACAAAAACAAAAATACAGAGAAAACACGATAAAACTTGGAGTTAATTTGATATCTTCTCCCCTTCAAAATAGTGAGGTTTTCATACAAACGTTACCACATAAGTTTCCCTTATTTTTGAAGTATACTTCAATCTAGGGGATTAAAAAGAGCTTGTTTCAGCATAATTACATCATTACACAAGATTTATAAAAGCGTTAGATATCATAAAAATAACCGATGACAGATCCATAAGTTTTGATCAACTTATTTCTCCCCAAAATAGCTAAAAAAATAAGTGTTTAACTAAACTCAATAGAATATTTTATCGACCAAGTGCTTAGTTAAATTATTAATCCAAACAAGCCCTAATTAGGTTTTTAAGATTTAAAAAATGAAAAGATCTTATTTGCATATATATGTTCTATTTGGATTGGCTTATTTGAACTAATCCAGCGGCAAAGGAACTATTTGAGAGAGCTTATGAAAATAGCTTATAGTTTATAGAAAAATAATTGAATTAAATTTTATGTTGTGGTATAAAAATGGTTTATACATAAGAATCGCTTATGCTACAAGCTGAAAATCACGCATAATATTGACCTGAATGATGGAATTACGAAAACCTATGATTTTGAGTGGTTAATTAAAGTTAATAACAGTAATCAAATAATCATTAGGTTTGCTTAAAAAATGGGTTCATCTTCAACGCATAACTAATCAATTTGAGTAGAGAGAAGATCAAAGATAATTATGTGATGCTACAAAGTAAAGTGAAATTGAGATCAAAATCAGATCTGCAGGTAAATGATAAAGTAAACAGAACGGAACTAAAAAAAAATAAAAAATGAAAATTGTTAGCGTAATTTGAATCAGCATTTAAGAAAGATGAAGGAAAAGAAACAGACCATAATTGAAAGAGAAGAATGATCGGTGGAAGCGGAGGAGAAGGAGAAGGAATCTTTCTTTTCTTCAATCAAAACAACTCAGATATGTTTGCTTTGCTTTGAAATGGGTTGCGTTGAGTTGAGTCAATCAAATAGACCATCAAGAGAAAAAGGCAAAAAGATTTTTATCAATTAATTATTTAAAATATTCCTTTAAATTCAATTCAAAATTAGTACTTTTTATTCTTTCAAAATAAAATATTACTTTTTTTTTTATATTTTATTTGTACAAGAGGGTATTCAATGCAGTAAGTATATTTTCTACTTTATTAAAAAAAGTACATTTTCTAATCTGTCAAAAAAAAGAGAGTAGATTTTCTATTAATTTTGATCAATATTTTTAAAAATATATTTTAATGTGAGACTGATTTTGTTTTTTGGTAGAATAGGAGACTAAATTTAATTCAAGGACTAACTTATTTTTTTAAAATATTTAAGGACTAAATTATTATTAGTCAAAAAAAGACTAAATTATTATTTCACATATTTAGTAAAATATTCACACAATTCCAAATATCAAAATATTATTAAAAAGATTGATATTGTGCATCCCAATTCTTCATTATTTTCTCATACAAGACGTAACAAGGACTGAAGGACAGCCTATGACGTCTGCAAAAGTCCCCTTTGGCCCCTCCTCCCTGAATTTTAAAGTTCAAAGGCATATTTACCTGATTGTTATAACTAAAATAATTGTATCAGATTGGTTCAAGTGGTAAGAGATTTAAGTCCTTTAAACTTATAATTAGGTGTATATCTTAAGTATGTGATTCGATTTCGGCTTTATACATATGAAAAAAATCTAGTTGGAAAAGGGAAGATCCACCATATGAATTCTCCGATTAAAATTAGTCACTATTAATTGACGATGAAAATGCGTATTAATATCATAACAATAAAAAAAAACTAAAATAATTGTCAATGTCTTAAGCAGTAATTTATAAAGTTGTTTGATTAGAGTGAAGATTAAGAAGTTAAAGGCACAATTAGAGCAACAAATCGTTAACTTTCTTGGTCATAATGCCTATGACAAGATCAGTCTATATCATATTAATCTCCTGGTCATAGAATTAGCTTAGAGTTTACATTTAATTTTGGAACTAATAATCATACTTTTTTTTTTTTACATTAGAGTGGGATTAAACTTAGCCTTTTTTTTAAACTTGTACAATATACTTAGCCTTTCTCCACTTATATATATGAGTTTTAATGGTTATTTGTCATTTAGTTTATTAAAAAAAAACTAATCAATAATCAATTTATTGAGTGGTTAATACAAGTTTTATTAAACATTCTTATTATTATAACAATAACAACAACATAATTACAAGAGAAAATTGACTTTAGAAAAGAAGTGGTTAATACAAGTTTTATTAAACATTCTTATTATTATAACAATAACAACAACATAATTACAAGAGAAAATTGACTTTAGAAAAGAATTTTGAGAGACATGATATGTATGGTGGAATTTAGCCTGGGAAAGAGGAGTTCTTTCCCACCATGGGAAAGTCCCTTTTCCCAGGACAGCTGTGGGTTTTAACAGGCAGAACCAAAAATAAATAAAAATACTCAGTTTATTTTTTTTAATGTTGTTTAACATTACTACTGCACCTCCCCATTTAGTCATAATAGCGCAAAAGCCACTTTTGGGAAATGGATCTTCGTCCACATCTGAAGAAATTTGTCTAGTTGAACATATTCTCAGACAAAGAACCTTCTTCGCATGAACTCTCACTCCAAGACCTCCTAACTCACATCTACGTTTTGAATTTGATTTACTCACCTCAAATCATTTAACCCAAGTAATCTTCTTCTCTTCTTGATCTCTCATAGAAACACATTCTGGATTTTAACCACCGTTTCCAAGAATTCAACAGCATTTCGAGAGGAAAAAGAAATAGAAATACTACTAAGGACCAAAAAGTAGTTTAGCTGTTATTTGTGCAGCTAAAGGTTTGGTCGATAATTCGTTGCTCTTCACATTCAAACAAAAAAAATGGATGTTCCTCTTCCATCTGTTCATCTTCTCCCACCTCCTCTGTACATCCTATCATACGACTTACAATATTCTTCTTCCTATTGTATAGACTTATGCCTATTTCAATGATATAGTTAAATATAAGCTTAATTCTTTTCTGCCATAATTGATGTATTTTTGACTGAAGATTAATTGAAAATTATCAATGGGTTTCATGCTGAATCAGTCTTACTCCCAAATACTGTGTAATTTTGTTGCGTTTCATTGTCTAAATCGCGAGATCAAGTCAGGCCAAATTGCGGGTCAAAGCGACCCGTTTTCTGTTATATGGGTGAAGAAGAAGCAGTTTCAGCCAACTACACCCAGTTGGAGCTCATGGCGTGCAGGCCCAAAAATAATTGCAAAAGCCCACTACTAAATACAAAAGACAAAAGGTTATTTAATTTTGAGGTGGGGTCACAGTTTTTTTTTATATAACCCATCAAAAAGTTAACAGGTCACACATCTCAGCCATCCAAATTAAAAAGTATTATATCAATGGCCATGCTTTAACTTTCCCATCATGGGAAACAACTCTCCTTTCCCATACTAAATTCCACCGATATGTATTGCTATATAAGCACACAAATAGAGGTAAAAATAGGGTGTCATTTGACCGAGTCTTGAGGAAGGTGTGTTTCAACGTAGCATAAAAAGAAACCCAATCTAAACATAGTAGTGTATAAAAACAAAACAAAACTGTGAATCACAAAAGTAAAACAAACAATTTATATGAGTTGTTGTTGTGGTATGGAAATAGCGTACTCTTCAAAATAATCACCAATCACACAAAAAATGAACATTGTTTCATATTCATATTTTTCCCATTTTCTGCTGTGGTGCATAGTGCATGGTTAATTAATTAATGGCAAGTGGTAATGGTAGTAATAGGAACCCACAAGCAATAAATCAATCACGTAAGGTAATGGTGGTGGCTGATCCAACACGTGAATCAGCTGGGGCACTTCAATATGCACTTTGTCACGCTGTAATGGAACAAGATGAATTGATTCTGTTACATGTTATTGAGAACACAAGTTCATGGCGCAATACTCTTTCAACGTTTCTTAAAATGCCTTCATTGGGAACCTCAACAACCGCGTCGTTAAATGACATTGGTGCTGGAGGGGGAGGAGCAGGAGCAGGAGGAGGAGGAGCAGGAGGAGGTTCAGCTGCAGAGGGGGAGACGGTGGTTGATTTTCTTGAAGAAATGAAGAATGCTTGTAAAGCTTCTCAACCTAAATTGAAAGTTCGTGCAATGAAGGTTGAAATAGATAATGGAAAAGATAGGGCTAATACTATTCTTTTACATACCTTAGATCAACGGGTTGATGTTGTAGTTATAGGCCAAAAACGCACTCTTTCTTCCACATTATTAGGGTAAGTATATATATAATAAATCATATAGTCCCTTCAATTTTATATAAACAAAAAAGTTTGTGTATTTGGTCAAATTGAACCACATGCATGCACATTTTTGTTTCAATTTCAAAATAGACGAAGTATAAAAACGGAGGAAGTTTATACGTATATAAATATACTTGATCTTAAAATTTTAAATTTGAATGTGCAGATATAAACGACCTACGGGAGGATCATTGAAAGGGGTAAAAATGTTTGACACGGCGGAGTATTTGATCCAAAACACTCCGGGCACATGCACCTGTGTCGCAGTTCAAAGAAAAGCACAAAATGGAGGATATGTTCTCAATACTAAAACTCATAGAAACTTTTGGCTTTTAGCCTAATTATTCAGGTTTTATTTCATGCATTCACAAGTATACATATGGGATTGTATATGGTTGTTTTGTTTGCCATTTTCATTAACATGGCAGAAACAAATTATGAGTTTCACTTCTTATAGAGATTTAAGAATTTTGTTGTAAATAGGCAGAGTCCACATTTTTCAGATACTCAAATTATTGTTTAATGAAATAATATTAAGTAGATGTATATAGTTTTATCATAATTTCCAAAACTTTATATATATGAATTATGAAGTGAATTTAGACTAGGAGCAGTCGCTACTTCACGCAGTCAGCACTTCATAATTTTAAGACAGACGCGCTTGAACATGTTGACCGCGAACGACCACCGACTTGTGATTACACACAAGCGGGATCCATATGAAATTGGTAAGCTTTCCCATGTTACTGCTTTGTATTGTAAAATATGGGTTTTATATTATCCTGAACTTCAAATGAACAAGACCTGTACATTGATAGGTGTGACAATTTTAAGAAAGTTAATAAAACACCAATTTTCTGCCAAAAAGAAAACAAAAATGTCTACGGTCCTTCAACTGCATATCACATTTCAGAAATGTGTACAAACTTTGTTCAAAATTTGGCCTCATATACACTTGCATTTACAAGTTCTTGTAAAGGTTCAATATCACTCTATATAAGTATTAATTAATTAGCAAATCCCTTGAGTCAATCAAGTCTCCAAGCCAAAACTGACTTTCATTAGAAGTAGAATAACAATTCAAGTTTGATATATGTAGATCTTTTTTCCTAATAGTTATGAAAAAAGAGATAGTGGAAAGAACTAATACAGTCGAATGGCCACGAATTCGCAGAAGTACACGCAGTCAATAAGCAATCTTAATCGTTCAATGCTTAAATCGGCTTGAATTACATTTTAAAGCATAAATCAAATCAGACGGCTAAATGCGTCATGTAGTAACAGGAGGAATACATTTCCTAATCAAACAAGCATTCTTTCCAACGTTCTTGGTCTACAATGTTCTGTGAACAAGCAAATACAGAGAACTTACACAATCATTGTCGGAGGATTCACACATAATAAACTAAACAAGAAAGTGTGATTCAATCTTAAACCGTCAGCTCCAACCATAATCCTTTTGTTACAGTTGATGCTTAATATGTTGATATTGCTATTAACAAGCATAGTATCATATCAGCAAGAATCCTCCGCTTTCAAAATAATCAATTTCCTCCACATCATGTAAAGGAAAGAACCTTTCTTCATAATTTATAATGTTATAGGAAAACTCAGCTCCAATATCGTCTTCAGGAAGCCAAGCAACAACTCCACCAACACTATGTATCATTTTATCTGTAGCCATAAGAACTTCATTTTTCCAGACACCGACCGGACGCTCTAATCTCGTAAGCATACCAAGAGTTTGTACCTTAATCCAACACTCAACACCTTCATATTCATCAGACAAAACCCACAAATCTAACCATTGTTCCATACTTTTACTTTTTAAATAAGTAATCAATGAAACGGAATCCTTATAAATTACAAGTTTCTTATAAACTTCATCACAATCTTTAAAAGAATTAATCGGCAACTCAATCTTGCTAATAACATTGTCAATTGAATTAAAAGATATAGTCACTTCATGACTAACCTTTTCAGTTACCTCCATAGCAATCCAAAACAAGGTTCCTTCCATTGTCACAGTGTTCTCAGTCCAAAACAAATTTCCCTTCAAAATCAAATTTTGATCACAACCCTTTATTTCTCTCCATAACCTTTTACTCAATGAGTACTTTTCACCTCCAACAGCATAAGTTCTTCTACTAGAACCCCTCTTTGTGTTTTCAAAAGAGTGAAACCTTACCACATAAAAATCATTATTACTTTCACAAAAACCTATAAGACAATTTGGTGGCATAAGCAAAGGTTGTTGACGATGTGGTGGTTCAATGATTCTTTTGGTTTGTTTTCTGGTTAAGGAATAATGAGCAATACAAAATAAACCATTGCATGAAGCTATGATCTTATAACCCATGTCAGAATTTGTAACTCTTGGAATATGAAGCTCTTTGAGATGTTTTGTTTTGGTATCTAGAAGAAATAGGTGTTGGCCACATACATTGTTATCTTTGTAGTAAAAACGGTCAAGGATTAGAAGTGAGTTTGTTTTGGTGGAGAAAAGAAAGTGTTTTGGAGCTTCAACTACTTTTTTGATCAATGACTTGAAACGGCTTTGAAATGACTTCATGGATGATTCTTTTTCCTTTGTCAATCTTTACAAGAGGTGGTGTAGTTATAAATTTATGTGATAATCCTTCATGAATATGGTTAGGAGAGTTTTATATATTGAATTTGAATAGTTTTGGTAGTCTTGGAACTTGAGTAGTCGTTCTAGTAAATGGAATGAGCTGATTGGTGGAAGTAGAACGGTTTCTAAGAAATATTCATCCGTGGAAAATTGGAAACAATGAACATAACTGAACTTTAGTGTGCTCCCAATGAATGGAGTGATTCTCATTCACCATTGTTAATCCAAATTACTCCCTCCGAGTATTAAGAAAAGTTGTTAAGTAATAAATTTGTCTTAAAAATGTGTAACTAGTACTCCCTCCCTCCGATCCTTATTATAAGAAAAAATTAAAAAAACATCAAAACCAATACACTCATTAAATAATGTAACTTTTTGTGTGTCAAAAAAAATAATGTAACTTTTTGAATATTTTTACAAATATACTCTCATAAAAAATTGTGAAGTATTAAATACATCCACTAATATTAAAAAGATAAATATTAAACAAGGGTAGAAAAATCTTTTAAACAATAACTACACCTTAAAAGTTGTGATATTTTCTTATAAATAGGACCAAAAAAAAAATTTGAAAATTTTCTTATATATAAAACCGGAAGGAGTACTAATTTTGAATTGAATTATATAAAGGCATTCAATAATGATTTCTCATATTCTAAAACAACTGGTAGTATTAATAAGGAGTATAATTGAAAAAAGAGTATGAAATACATCTAGAAATTTGTAAATGGTCTTATATTGTAAATGGTCTTATATTTAGGAACAAATATTTTTTTGTAGGGTCTTGCTAACTTGTGTCTTAAGGGCACAAGATAAGAAACTAAATGTAGAAATTTAATTTTGAAAATTGTGCATTCATAATCTTAAAAGCTTACAGACTTATCTTTTTAATGCAGCATTTATTTTTCAATTATATTTTTAGGTCTTTATCTGGGCACAAATTAACATTTTCCTTTTTTGTAACTGATCATATAATTAGGAACGAAGAAAGTATAAGGTGAAAAGGTGAAGCAATACTACTCAAATCTATCTAGTTAATGAAAAATACTTAATTGGGCACAAGGGTTTGAGCACACATACATAATTGAAAAAATTTAGAGAGAGAAAATAATTAAATAATATTTCTATTTTAAATAATTAAATGAAATACTCCCTCCGGTCTCAAATATAAGAAAAGATTCCTTTTTTAGGTTCATTGAATAATTAATGTATTTGCTTTACAATGTAGACCAGATACATTAACTACTCAATGAACCTAAAAAATGAATCTTTTCTTATATTTGACACCGGAGGGAGTATACTTTTGTGTGTGTGTCTGCCTAAGTGATATGTTTAAAAGTTTGTGCTCAAGCGAGTCTTTCTCGACTAACTAGTAACCTCTTGGTACTTGTTATGAACACTAACATTCTTTATAGTCAATCTCTTAGGGCAATAATTTTTCACAAGTTTTTTGAAATCACTTGTTTAGAGAGATGGTTGTAACAATTACAACGATCTCTCTTGTGATTGACCCCTCCATTTATCACTTTTAAGAAATGAAAAGAATTTCAAAGCTCACTAGCTCAAAAGAATCTATCTATAGGAATAAAAGCATTGATCACGGTTAATAAGCATATTTCAACGGGTAATTTATTAATAAAAAATTGAACCAATAAAACTTATGGTCACTTGTTTAAGAGTTCAAATCTCTTACCATAACCATTTAGACCCAATTTGATAGAATATGCACACAGTTTTAAACGTGTAAGGAACAATATGCTTTTTAGAGGGAAGTTGTTAATTTATCAAAACCGGTGGTAAACAAAGTTTATATCTAGACTAGATTCTCTTACTTCTGAATGGTAGAATAATCCTTAAATATGTCTCCAAAACATATAAGAACAGCAATGTAGATTTTTAAGGGCTGGAGTACCTTGTACTCCTATTACTGCTATTTTTGCTTATAAAAAACGATTCGGAGATACTTGAGTGAAAAAGATATATACTGAATAAGCACGAATACTAAAAATTTCATTCTATTATCGTATCCAATCTGATCAATACAATGTCCAACTCAATGTTGCCCTAAAAAAAAGGTCCAACTCAAGTTCCAAAATTGAACTAAAGAGGATGCACATAGCCACTGGATTTATCAGTGATCACTGAATGCAGCAACATGTCCCCAACTATCTTCCTCACTTGGTTTACCCATGATTCTCTTGTAATCTTTTGCTCCTGATCCCCAACATAATTTAGTTTTAATCACTTATTACCGCAAATTTAAGTAACAAAGCATTGCATATATACAAGACATAGTAACAACCTTAAAGCATAGCAATTATAAAAACATTGTTTACTTACTTGGTAGATACGGCAGCTTTTGAGTAACAGAGACATTTGTGATGGTTTCAAATGATTTGAAACTTGTGCCACTAGATTAGGTAACAAGACATATTCTGATTGGGGTTTTAGTGTCCCAAATACACCTGGATCTGTTCCAAAATCAATATATGGTTAGTAGTTAAGCATTTGAGTCAAGCATTTGATACAAATATCAGGTTGTGAAGGGCAAGGCCACTAAGACGGTCATCATAGGACTAAAAATATTAAAGCTTTTACTTGATAAAAAAGTCTGATAATTTACTATTGTGAAACTAAAATCAGTATAGTTTAAAATAATATTAAATTAATTGACTTTATCATCAATTGAAAAATAAATTGGATAATAGTAATTTTGATTCCTGAATGTGTAATAACTAATAAGTAATCAAAATAGTCTCTCAATGTATCAAAATTCTATAATAGTCCCGATTATGTGCACGTTGTTAGTTAAAATAGTCTCTCATTTCAAAATAATCCCTCGATAGTGACATTAACTCTTTTCATATAGGGACCGAGATGACAGTAAGTACTTATAAGAAATGATATGATAGTAAGTAAGTATATCGAGAAACTAATATGACAATATTAACGAAATATTTTAACATAAGGGACTATTTTGAATAACATAATGCAAATCAAGGACTATTTTGAAATTACAATAGATTGTGGGACTATTGTGCCTACTAATTAAACATTCAAGGATCGAAATGACTATTACCCTAAATTCAGATAAAATCAATTTCATTAAACGACTGGAAAATAAATTTTGAACAAAAATGTAGTAATTTTATTAAAATGTTAATATGGCACCTGACTAAGAAATGTTCATAACAAGGTTTTAAATTACGGTAACAATTAATATTAATGCAAAATATAACAAAAATTTAATGTGGCCTCAATTGCAATTGCCTTGCACCCAAAAACCTTGACATTTAGTACCAACTATGATGGTGAAATTGAAATGAAAAAAATAAAAATAAAAAAATAAAATAAAGGTGGGCATGAAAAGACAGAAGAAAAAATAAACGCTAAACTTACCCTTCACATAGTTATACTTAAAACTTACGATATACTCAGGATGAATGTGTGAATTCATAAAAGCAGTCCATATAATATGTTTTCTAGGTGATAAAATGTCATCAACTCCTGTGTCATATTGCCTGCAACTAGGTTGGCTCTGTTTTGAATCAACAGGAACATTTTCAACCCTTCCTAGTATCACCTTGCATAGCAACACATGCCTCAAGCCATTCTCATCTCCCACCGTTGACATTGCACTGTCGATCAAATAACCAAATTCATAGTAATTTTCTTAGAAATCATCCGTTGGCATACAAATTGTTATCATAAACAAAAAGTTCGTGACAATTATTTTATATAAAAAATAAATTTCATAAATTCAAATGCAGTCAATTATCTCGACCATTGATCCATATAAAGATATAGCGAGCAATATAAGATTATTGAATATTGAAAGCCCTGAATAGTCATTGATAAAAGGATGCAAATATATACAAGGGCAAGGCAAGGCAAGGCTCGTGCAAAGAATAGAGAATTGCATATAATGTAGAAGATATTGTAGAATTGATTATTAGAGGTGCAAGTAATATGCAAGTTGTATCCTACGTGTAACAATCAATGAGAGATACTATTTGATCATATTATTTATGAGGAAGAGATGGTTCCTTTAATCAAAACCTAGTTCATGATTCATGAAAATTACTGTAAATTGAAAACAAATTTTCAAAACTTAGTCAACAATAGTCAATTATTTCAATTGTTGATCAAAATCTAAAAAGTTGAAATTTGAAGTTCATAATTTTCAAAATCACTATGTGAGTCGTTCGATATTTTCTCAAAAACATAAATAAACCAACTACAATCATATTATGACTAAAAAATCAGATCCATGTATATAAACTACTTACCTATCAATGGAAAAATTAGCCGATGATAACGAAATTCCAACACCGTGAGACTCATCATCATCCTCTACATGAATATTGCATCCAGTGAATCCAGATGATACAATATATATGAGTTCATCTAATGAGCCACCATACCAAGCACACCTAACATTAGCATTACCTCCACATTTGATTGACACCGCCTTAGAGAAAATGTGAAATGAATCCAAACGAGCTTGCTTTGTCAAATTAGAGGAAACGTTGTTCTTATGAATGGCAATGATATTTGTAGCATCCACCATAAATCCCATACCCTTTAAAAAACCTTTCTTAATGAATTGATATTCTCCACTCTCTTCCTCTACTTTGTTCATTAACCCATTGCAAGTCATTTTCTCAATTGGATGCATTTTTTCCTCACTAAAAATAAGAATTTGGAATTACGTGATTGGTTATGACATGATTCATATATGCATGAATTGAAATAAAGTGTTCAAACTAGAATATTTAAGGAGTTTAGGTTTGGGTTGGAAATAAGTCTTGGGGCACAAGACAAGCCGTTTTTGTGCCGATGTTGTTGACGGGTAACAAGATATTAATTGACGCTTTTGGTTTAGGTTTGTGATTGTGACCTTGCAAATGACACGTCATGTCATGTGGATTTTGCATAAGCTTTCTTTGGGTTCAAGTTAAGAAATGATAAATTGGTGATGCCTTCCATATTTGCTATTCACAATGCAAATCGTGTGAAATTCTATTCCTTTTATGTTCGTATTTGTAAAAGGGGATATTTCCGATTCAGTTTATATTATTTTGAAACTAAACCTATGTATCTATTTTAAAGATTAAAATAACATGTAGCCTGATTCGGATTGCTTTTAAAAAATATTGATATGATCCAATCCAATTAAGATCAGTTTTGGTTGAATCGGCTCATTCTATTTTTGTTAACCTATAATTCTATATTTATATTATATTGAATAGCTCACTATAAACTAAATAAGATCAGCATATCTAATTTGGTAAAAAAAAAAATCAGCAAACTTAATGTACAAGTATATTAAAGTTATTTCAAAAAATAAGTACATTAAAAAAAAATTATGGTCTCCGTAAACTTAACTCAGTAGGTAAAACAATGAATATTATATGCAAGAGCCGACATTCAAACCCTGAACACTCCACTTATTCACCTAAAAAAAGTGAATTTCTAAAATCTAGTTGTATCAAAAAAAATATTAAAGTTTTTCTTGTAAAAAAAAAGGTATAAAGTTTAGCACAATTGATAAAGAGTTGACTCACTCGCAAGGTGATTTGTAAGTAACTTTTGAGCGCTCTTATAGTCTTGACGTAGCCTCGGAAGCCCAACTCCCCTAAAAACGCAAGGTGATTTGTAAGTAACTTTTGAGCGCTCTTATAGTCTTGACGTAGCCTCGGAAGCCCAACTCCCCTAAAAAACACTACAACTTATGTTTAAAAAGGAAAGAAGAAAAAAACATTGTAGGGCAGGGGTGTTCAAATTCAAACATATCCAAATTTTGTTCAGATCAAATCAGACCGTGTTGAATTTTGAATTTATTTTTTAAAACCGAACCAAATTGTATACATATATTTTATTCTTATTAATATTTTTTTATTCGTATGATATATTGCATCCATCTACTATTCGTTGGTTTTAAAAAATTAATATTATTTCTTAGTTTAATTTTATCTATTTTTTTACAATTTCGTATCTTTCAAATACAATCAATATTTGTCATCTCGCAATGTTAATTATTTTTTTGTTGGCATATTATAGGTACGAAGTTTTCACTATCATTTAGTATTGACTAATCATTGTTGTGGAACACAAAAGGTCGACTCTTCCCTCCCAATCGGAATTGTAAAATTAATTTTTAATATATTATATGTCTTATTTTGAATCAAATCTATTATCTTATCATTTTTTATTAATATTATATTAATAAAATAATTACAATTTTGTAATTTGGATATCTAAAAACCAATATAAATTAAACTGGAATAATTTGGTCCATATTAGATCGAGTTTTTTATGTTAGTCGTCTAAAACTAAATCAAACTGAATATAATTTTATATTTGAATATTTCAGATGAGTTTTTATCTCAAAATTTTATTTTTATCTGGCTTTAAAAAACAAACATAGCATAAGCGGTTTCCGCAGAAGAATATTTAATAACGTCCAATAATATGCAGTTTTGTAGAGTTGTTTATATTTCTTTTTAGATCGGGTGTCATTTTTACTTTTTTTTTTTTGAAGGAAAAAAAAAAAATACCCTACTTTCTAACATGGACTTTGAGGTGGATGACAAATCAAGAGTTAAAGCCTCTCATCTCATTTATGCTTTTATATGGACTTTAAGGTGGATGACAAATCAAGAGTTAAAGCCTCTCATCTCATTTATGCTTTTATTTTTATTTTTTTCCTTTATGTCTGTTGAGTTGGCTTAAACATGCATATAGGGAATGAATCTGGTTTGAATGATTGCCTTTCTCATAATTGAGGCTAATATTTTATGGAAAATGTTAAGGGCACAAGATAAGGATCTAAAAATAGAATATAAAAATAAATATTGTATTGAAAATATAAGTTTTGAAGTTTTTAAGGTTATGAATACACAATTTCCAAGATTAAGTTTCTACATTTAGTTTCTTATCTTGTGCCCTTAGGGCACAAGTTAACAAGACCCATATTTTATATGACGCCGTATTTTGGGGGAAAACCTAATTCCTGAGTTTTGAGGAGCGTAAAATGTCAGCTATGAGATAAGTATTACTCCCTCCGTCCCATATTACTTGACCTAGTTGACTCTGTCACGTATGCCAATGCACAATTTTAAACTTAAATTTCTTTAATAATCTAGTAGAAAAAATTACGAAAATTTGATATTTTGAAAATATTAGTCGAGACGAATCTAACAACATCTTATATGCTATATTTTGATTTTATATATTAGTAGAAAAATAGAATCAAAACATGGTACATGAATAGTGCAAATATTCTAAATCGGTCAAGTAATATGGGACGGAGGGAGTAATAGGGTACTAATAGACCGTGAACCGAACAAATCCTTTAATTAAATGTCTCAAAACTATAAACAAAAAATTAAGACCAAAGTCTGACGTACTCCTTGTAATAGGTTTTTTTTAGGTTTAGTTTTTGTGAGTATTTATTCTAACCGGTCAACCTACTTGTCATGGTTGACAGATACTCCATCCGTTTCAAAATATAAACAAAATTTATTTTTTAGGTTCATTTATTTAATGATGTATGTGGTTCATAATATGGACCACATACATCATTAAATGAATGAACCTAAAAAGTGAATTTTGCTTATATTTTGAAACGGAGAGAGTACTACTCACACCTCAAAAAAACTTAAGTTACATCCCATAATTGACTAATATAACCTTTAATTGCATATGTAAACTGAATTTACATTAACTACGTAAACTGAGTTTACATTAACTACGTAAACTGAGTTTACACTAACCTATTATATACAAACGTAAACTGAATTTACATTAACTATGTGAACTGAGTTTACACTAACCTCTTATATACACATTTAAACTGAGTTTACACTAACCTCTTATATACATACGTAAACTGAATTTAAATTAACCTCTCATGTATATACGTAAACTGAGTTTACACTAACCTCTTATATACAAACGTAAACTGAATTTACATTAACCTCTCGTATACGTGAGTAAACTCATTTTACGTAAACCTCTTATATACATACGTAAATTGAATTTACATTAACCTCTCATATACATACGTAAACTGAGTTTACATTAACCTCTTATATACATATGTAAACTGAATTTACTGATCTTGGTTGCACATCTATAGTGATTTATGGATGAAACGGGGTGAGGGTTCAGAATGATAATGAAAAAAGGGTTTTTACAAATTTACATGAAGAGGGAAATTTTGGTATTATTGTAAAATTTTAAATAAATTTGGGTGTAACTAGAATTATATAAGGAGTGGATTTTTTTTCTTTATTTAAAAAAAAAAAACGCTTGTACCCGTGAACTTAGTTCAGTTAAGGACAATGCATAATATATACAAAATCCAAGGTTTGAACCTCGAACACCACCCAAAAAAACGCTTAAAATGTTCATGAACTTATAGCTTAATAAGATCTAGGCTCAAGTAAAATGTTATAAATGGTCGTGTAATTTAAAGGGTTAAAGTATAAATACCGATAAACATATTATTTGAATCATAATCGGTTACTATTTAGATTTTTCGCATGCCACCTTAATACTGAATTTGCAATAATAAGACTAACACTTTGATGGTGGACAAATACTTTGCTTGACCAAACTCTTGAAATTTGTTTGAATAGCCAAATTCCAAACCACAACTAATCCAACTGATTGTGCTAGTAAATTCAAGTTCTATTCAATTGACAGCTCTTAAACAATGGAAAATTATGCTTCTATCAAAAAAATTGGCATTATGCATAAAATAATCCCACTACGTTCTTACGTTAAAAACTAATAAACATCAATGAAACATCAAAATTCCACAAACCAAACGCTGCCTTAGAAAGGCATGTAAATCATGCAACCAGTCAATGCATGACAAGAACACTGCCACTTTTTAACTGTTAGACAAAACAAAATGTTCTCCCCTACTGCAAAATATTAGCTCCAAACTTGTAAAGAAATAAAAGCTACTTTCCACAAGAAAAACAAAACATTCTCCCTCCAAGACCATCAAGGGTAATAAATATAGCTTCCTCTTCAAATGCCATACCAACATAGCCTGGAAACGCCCTCCCTTACACAAGAACTAGCAAGTAAATGCCGTCAAAATTCAAGTACACACTATTCTTCCTGACCTTCATCCTTGACAAGCTTGATCATATCGTCAATCCGGAGAATAGTAATAGCAGCTTCAGTTGCAAACTGAGATAAATGGGGGAAAAACATTTACTCAGACAAGTTGTATTGAAAGCTTTATGTTGAGGTCAGCTACTGATAATATATAACTAAAATAAACACCTGAATAATTTTGACTTTGCTCATTGCAGGCTCAATGACTCCAGCTTCCAAGTTGTTTCTAGTCTTTCCTTCTGAAAGATCCAAACCCGTACTGGAAAGATAGCAAGCATAATCATTTTAAGAAATAGAAAAGAATACTAAATAAAAAAGAAAGAAACCCATGCCGAAACTAGAACAGCAATTGTGAGCTCAATCAGCTCATACAACAAAAGTCAGGCTATCCAACATTATTTCATATTTTGTTAATTCATTAGCATAATGTAAAAATACCATAATCTCTAATCAAACTAGAAAACTATTAAGGAGAGTACTCATATATTGGTTCATCTTGACAAAACCTTCAACAAAATTTGCTTGTTTTAATATCTCATACGTCTTTTAAGCATAAAATTCCCAAACAAACAACACAGGCGCACGATATTTGCTAAATCAGATAAGTAGCTTCATATCCTGACATAGGCAATAGCCAATTACCTTGATAAATGCTTCTTATCTGCTTTAGTTTGTGCAGCATAGTGGCAGGCCCGTAATTTTGCAACCAGGTCTGTGGCATCCTTGGCAGCATTGACAGCAAGCACCTGCACCAGAAAAGTGTTGCCAATATATACATTTTTAATGCTAGCATGATACGAAAGCAGAGCTTACTTATCAAAGAACCACTCGACACAAAAGATGAAGCAGCTAAAGTTAAATAATTGGCCAAATAAATTTATAACGCGGACAAAAATTATAGAATCAATTAATTTGTGCAGAAACTATTAGACAATTATACACTGGTATTAAATTATTGGTCTGGGCCAAAATTTGACACCATTAGTGTAACTAGCCCTTACCACCCTAGTTATATGCACAATCAAGCAAACTACTAACATTTGCCATTCAAGCAAATAAAATAAAATAAAGCTTTGTTTGTCTCCTACCTTAGGAATGATTAACAGAGACTCGGCAAACTCTGCTATAGCCAACTGCTCCCGCGATCCTAAAGTTGTAGCAAGGTATTCCAAATAAACTGATAATGCTGCTTCAACAGCACCTCCACCAGCCACCACCTGAATTTACATTAACCAAGCATGACTGTGAGAACGCAGATCAAATAGAAAGAGTTAAAAAGTATCGTAAGAATGAACGGAGGGACTGATAAACAGGAAAAATTCAATTTTAACCAATGAAGATTGCAAACAAATTTAACCATCAAAAGTCTAATCACAATTTCACCCAAAACCTCACTGTTGCTTAGATTGTGTAACACTATACAACCTAACTTATGATATTAAAAATTAACAATACACATTCCAATATCTCCGAATCCCCCCAAAAATCTCCTTGACGATTGGTTTAATTTTCCAATAAAACAAAACCCAAGTTTCCATTTCATGGCATCTGATCATTACCCCAACAGAGTCTTCATTAATGGTACGTTTGGTTCGCAAGAAAGAAGAAGGATGGATAGGTTAAGGACGGAAAGCACGCTAAACAAGAAACCTTCCATCGTTTGTTTCAATGGAACAATAAGATAAGAAAGAAAGACATGCAGGACCCACACTACAAAATGTTTCCACCCACTTCTGTGTGGAAAGGTTGGGAAAGTGCTGCATTTCCATCTTTACCCATATAAATAAATAATATAATATGGTATTATATATCACTTAAAAGTTAAAACTAGTATTATATGTGGTAAACACTATAGTATTGTATAATATATCTACAATCAAATATTCATTCTCATGTATACTTTAACATATCAATTTTTATTTATTAATAGGTAAATATGGTGGGACCCCTTCCCGGACCCTGCATATGCGGGAGCTTCAGTGCACCAGGTTGCCCTTTTTTAATAGGTAAATATGAATATATTATATTAAATAAGTAATAAATATATAACTCATTTTATCATAAGGATATTTATGTCATTTACAAAATATACATCTTTCTTTCCTTTCATTTTTTCACTTATTCCAAACAACCCAAAAATCATCTTACTTGCCTTTCACTTTCTATTCACTTTCATTCCTTAATCATTCTTTCCTTTTACTTTCTTTCCTCTCAACATCCAAACATAGCCTAAGTGAATTTTACTGGCACAAAGAAACTAACATTTTCAATTTTGGACAGCTTAATTGTTTCCAAATAGAATTTATAGCTAGAGAATGCAGGCTTACTGTATTTGACTCAAGCGTTCTCTTGACAATTGATAGCGCATCATGCAGAGCTCTATCCATCTCATCAAGCATGTAGTCATTTGCACCTCTGAGAATTAACGAGACCTAAAGAGGAAAACATAGTCAATTGATAATATATATCATGCAGAATGTGCAACCAGATTTTAAATGATATAATTTCATATCCATATCACCACTCTTTTGCAAAATTTATCATTACAATTTTTCATATTTGAATAACTCCCATTGTCATTGCAATAATGTTAACGAATCCACATTTTCTTGGAATTTCTATATATTTGTAACTTATACAATATAGAATTTAGATAATTAGAATTCTGATCCGGGACTCCACAAGGCTTTATTAGCACCCTCTTTATTTGGACAGTTTCACTAAAGCATTTCATCAACATTAATTACTACTCTTGTGTAAACTCTATACAATGTATCTACCATCACAGTGAGGAAAGTACACTAAAAGTAAGAGCAGGTGATTACTCCACACCTTCAAAGATAAAAGTAAGAGTTAGGTAATGTTGTAGAAATGGCATGGTCATATTAATTAATAGTATTTTTTGTATCTGGCATTTAAAAATGGTAATTTTCCAGCGTCAATGCCAGTATGGGAATGCATCCCCACAACAATGTAAGATTAGGCCAATTAGCTTCGTGTGAAACATGTGATAATTCAGAAGTCTCTAAACCGATGCAAAAGATAGGGAGTTTGACACAATTGATGCTTCATATTTTTTCATTTTATTTTTTGTTCCTCATTTGTCTGTAGAAGATTCTTGCTCCTCAATATTTTTGTACTTTTACTAGTAAAAATAAAAAACATTCCTGTACTTTTTCTGTTTTAATGATTTAATACTTTAAAACAAAAAAATTCAACCCAATCCTCGGCTCCCAAACCACTTACTGCACTTGAAGTTTTGGTCCCTTTAATCATGATTACAGCATCGTCAGCTATACGCTCCTCAACAACCTCATCTGCAGTTCCAAGAAATGACGGTTCAAAAGTTTCCTCCCCTTCCATATCAGCAAATGTTGAGACCTACAACAAGCAATCACAAATAGAAATGAAGTCTGATAACCCATAGAGGAAACTAGTATGCATAAAAATGAATACAAACCCCTGAGCCAAATGGGTATGGTAAGACAGAGAACGAGTTCTCTTGTGAGTTTTTCACATCACCCTCGATAGACATCAAATATCTATGTTTTTCATTACTCATTTTAGACTTGAAAGTAAAAGATACAGTGTTCCGAATTCAGGCTTAAAAAAAGAATTTAAGACATGTCAATCTTTTCAAAAGACTACCATCATTCTACTAGGGAAGAATTCAACATCAACATCTACTTAATGCATGGAAACAAAGACATGTTTTGCATTTTTAGTCCATAACATAGCCAATATTATATTCAACTGCAGAAGAAAAGGGGAGGTACGAAAAACGGTGCTTGGGATAGACATTCTGATTTACTGCCAACTTACTAGATTATCTAACAGTTTCAATAAATAGATTTAAATTAAACAAAGGCATACCAATGTTGCACCGGTTGCTTTGGCAACATGACGCATATCTTCTTTCCGCACACGTCTCACAGCAATTGCACCAGCCTCAACAAAGTACTGAAACCAGGATTAAAATAGTGAGGCATAAACACTTAGTTAAATGAGTGGTTCTTTATGCAAGTCATCAGAAACAGAACAGGTAATATAAAAACAGGACATAACCCCCATCAATATGACCCATGACATCTATTAATGCAGGAAGAAGAAAATCAGAAGTACATGCTTACAGATCCATAGATCTCAAAGTATAGTGTGAGGTTCTTATCATCAGAATTGGTTAGTAATATTGAAAAAGTTGGTTAGTAATTTTCAGATATCAAGATGAGTGGCCTAAATAGCACAACAACAAAAAAAAAAAAAAAAAAAAAAAAAAGGCTAAGCAGCCAAGATACTCCCTCCGTCTCACAATAATTGTCTCTTAACCATTTATTCTTTTTCTCAAAATAATTGTCACTTTAGAATACCAATGCAGCATTTATTATTTTTTTTCCATTATTATACCCTTATTTATTGAATTTTATAAAACTTAACTACTCCACTAACTACAATTAATAAGGGTGTTTTAGTAAATAATACTAATTTTACCATCAAAATCAACACAATTTATCATTTCCTTAATAACCGTGCATAAACCTTAAACGATTATTATTTAGAGACGGAGGGAGTACTATACAAAAATACTGCATGAAATATTGTAATTAAATCACCGTGTTTAAAGAGAAAAATCGTTAGAATAAGTACTAGTGGAAAATAGCAACAAACCTTAAGCGCCATGTCATCAATTCCTTTAGTAGTCAAAACAACATTCGCTCCAGCTTTCAGTAATTTCTCGATGCGTTCCTTAGTCATGTCAGCCTCTCTGAAAGAGGAAAAAAGTGATGATTTGTTAAAACATATTACATACATGTTGCTTAATCCTGCAAAACGACAAGGGTAGAGAATTGCCCCAAATCGAGCACGATCAAATTTCCACAATGATTAATAATAATGTTTCCAGCTTAAACAGTACTTTGAATAATCAACATGCTTTATCATCAGACCAATACTGTTGAATACTTTTACATGCTATATAATAAATTTATTCATACTATATCAAAGGAAAGATAGTGGAACTAAGAAGGTAATACATAGAACGGTAGAAGCCAGACAGACTACCTTTGGCGAATTTTCTCGAGTTCCCTGGGATCAGAAACTAATACTTGAACACCCAATTGCATTTTTGTCTTCTGAAGATTGAAATCAAGACAAGCAATTTTTGCAGGGGATACCCTAAGAGGCATTCCTTGGGCAGCACGTCCAGTATTAAGAGCATAACCATTCATCAAAAAGCTGTCTCTAGCACTTTTACCATGTGCCTTCAATATATTGATTCCCTGAAACCCGAATCAAAATGAAACAGAATTAAATTCATTCAAAGTATGTTAAACTACGTAAGCAAAATAGAGCTGCAGGTTACAGATGTTCAACATATTGCTCAAAATTGACATCTTTCAACCAGAAGCAAAGCAAAGCCTCGTGAGAATGTATCAGACAAATTCTACTACCAACCTTGATTGGGTATCTGACTTCACCCCGTTGGTTAGTCATCTTTACAGCTTGCACTGCTTCTACAACCTGCATGAATTTCATACACACAAGTAAATTTAACAACTGAAACAAATATCAAGTGCCTAAACCTACAGCCAGAAAACTCAATCAAAAAAAGAAGTTAGCATCTTGTTCATAATCAATTAATAATCAATCAATACATTCAGAACAACTAATGAAAATCAGAACTGCTTTTAATAATTACATTGGCCGAGATTACAAAAGTTATACTGTCTAGTGAGTGAAATCAATAGATCAAAGGTTTTATTCTCCAATGACCCTCTCCACAACAAATGTTTCAACATGATCATCATTCGACAATATATTCATGACCTTTTCAATCAATATTTAGAACTTCTAATCTTAATAAAACACTCGAACTGAAAAAAATGGTTCAGAGTCATCCTACATCGACATCACTGGGATTGATTTTTAAAACTTTGAGAATAAAGGATAAAGCTTCTATTGCAGTTTAATGTGAAAGCAGTCGTACTGTTAGGACAGGAGGATGCCTAAGGAGTAAGGAAATGATGGCAGTATGTAGATCAAAGGGATACAGGGTGTTGGTTAAATAAATAAAGGGAACATAATGGGGGGAACCATTCCCTAAATTTGTAAAATTTAGTAGAAGAAATCATTTTTTAGGGGAGACTTTAGGAAGAGAAACCTCTCTACTAATCTCAATGAATCATTCCATAAAACTATTCCATCAATTTCCCATTTCAATTTCTATGGGTTTCCTAACGTGCCACAAAGCCAATTATGGAGCAACAATTACTGTATCAGCGATTTGCAACAAGTATATATTCAAATCAACCATAGAACGTTGATAAGTTCATGCCATTAAATGCAAATTTTGAACTATAATAGCAAACAGTTGATAACTTCATGCCATTTAGTATGATTTAAAACATATCTAGAATAGTATTAGACCTAATAATAATAGTTAGTATGATCATTTCCATATCTCTCAGAACATTGCTGACTGATACAATCAACCAATTGAACGCACAACTAGAGTAGAAACCGTGAGTAGACCAATGATATACTTCAATTCCTTTCCTCTCAAGCAGAAAGTGGAAAAACTACGAAAGCTATGCGATAATTATGATAATTATAACTGTGATGGGGAAAAGTAAAGGCTATATATAGCTTGGACAATATCAAGTTTTCAACTTATAATCCAAGTAAAATTTGAGAGATTAAACATAATGATGTATATAAGCTTAAACAATTGGATGTGAACAAACTAGTATTTTTAAAATATGGTTATTTTGCATCAATTTAAAGTGATGTAAACGCCCAACATTCAATATAAATAAATAAATAAAGTCAATACAATTACAAACGTACCAAATTAGCAAAGAAATCACTGTCACCAGCTATCAGCTTTGAGGACATGCTGGTCTTGGCACAGTTAATTAGTGAATCTTTTCCAAGCTTCTCAACCTACAAGTGAAGAAAACAATCCAGCTAAGCAACAAAAAAAATACAACAGCTTCTAAATACATTAATTTTCATACAAAAGTCACAAAAGAATGAAACCACTGAATGCTTCCCAGGAAATAAGACGGGGAACAGTGGCCAAGTTATGCAAGCTTTCATTAATCTTATTTATTATTTACTTAAGCAATTAATTGATCAATTGAATACATATACAGCCCCCAAGGTGTAGCTCAAGTAGTTAATTTGGGACATCTGAAGGATTTGGGAAGTCCAGGGTTCAAACCTTCGATACTAACATAACAATCTACAAAATTCAATTGATGTATAAAAAAAATTGAAGTGAATAATACATATACATATTACATCAAAAACTTCCTTTTTGTTTATGTTTGTGATTTAAACATGAAAACAGGAATAGTAAGCATATCAAAACAAAATCAGGATGTTCATAGTAATAAGAAGGATTAATCAAAAAACTTATACTCAAAATGTGTGTAACTACAACATACAGTTGCTCTGGACAGAAATGACTCTATAAAACGCCAGAGAGGATTAGAAATCATTGTGATCTACCATCACTGGCTTACAAATATGGTAACAATAACATTATCGACCATCTAAGAAAAGTGAGAAAAGAACACCCCTAACAAATGTATAGGAAAAAGGTATACTTGAGAAATCTTACCTTGACGGCAAGCTTTTCGTCTACGTATTTACAAGCTTCTCGCATAGCAAGCTATTCAGAACAATCAACACAGATAAGTTAAGAAAAGAACGAGATCTTACAGAAATTCCCAATTAAATTCATAGTCTTAGAAAAGAAGACAAATAAAATTGAAAAGGTAAATAAAAACTTACTCTATATCCACTGATAATTGAGGTTGGATGAATCTTATTCCTAACAAGATCATTAGCTCTCTACACAAACACCAAAAATAAATAAATGCATAAAATGAAAAAGAAAAAGTAAAAAAAAAAAAAGGTGGAAATTTACTTTGAGAAGCTCTGCAGCTACAATGACAACAGAAGTAGTACCGTCTCCAACTTCTCTATCCTGAAGTTCAGCAAGTTCAACCAAAACCTAAAAAAGGAAAAACCAAAATCTGAATAATTAAACCCTCATTTGAATGATTGAAATCGCAATGAAGGATCGGAATTAGATTAACCTTAGCAGCGGGATGTTCAACTTCCAGCATCTTAAGTATAGTAGCACCATCATTAGTAATAGTCACATCACCGATATCATCAACAAGCATCTGAAAAACAAAAACGGAAATGAAGTGAAGAAATTAATAAAATGAATGAAAATGAGAAAAAGAAGTTGAGAATCGATGGATCTTGTACCTTGTCGAGACCAACGGGACCGAGTGAGGTTTTCACGATGTTCGCAACGGCTTGACATGCTACAACTGCATTTGTTCATTCACAGAGAAAGCGTGTGTTAGCAAAAACGGTTACGGCGAGGAGAGAGAAAGAGAGAGAGAGAGAGAGAGAGGGAGACGATACCGTTTTGAGTGCGGACGTCTTGGCCGGATTGGCGTTCGCCGGAGATGTCAGGAGTTTGATTAACGAGAGACATTGCGAAGTGAGTTTCTAGGGCTTTCCACTGACTCACTCTCTATACTTGCTGCTCTTTTCAAATCAAAGGGTTTAGTTTTCTGCTGCGACCTAGTTTTCTCTTTCCTTTTCCTTTATGTTATGTGTATGTGGTCTCTCTCTCACACACATTTTTTTTTTTTTTATTTCATTTCATTTACCAAAATGAATTTACTAATTCCCTCCATAGAAAAAAAAAAACACAATTTAAGTCTTTTGTTTAACTAACAATAAACTACATTCATTTATTCAAATTGATAAATTATATCAATACAATACAATACAATACAAATTCGCTAAAAATAAAAAGGTTGAATTTGTGAACAAACGCAGAACATCCATGTTAATAGCATAAAATAGCAAAATACAAAAGCATACAAATATGACTCATGTATTCGAAATACCTAATTTCGCATAAAGACGACGAACAAAATAACGTCATACTAAGACGAAGAAATCACAAAAGAAAACTAAATAAATGTGAATCACGTATTTAAATAAAAGAGAATGAGAATAACAATTAAGAGAGGTGATTTGGGGTCAAAAACCAACCCTAAACCACCCTTATTTGTTGTTTAAGAAGAAAAAAATAGGGTTTTAGACGACGTCTCAAACTAATATAATACCAAAAAAATATTACAATTAAATATTATAAATGTCTGAATCTTAGTTTTGCCATTTCCATTTATTAACATCCACCTTTGTTAAATCAAACACCACTCTATACTAAATGACACAATGATTTGGTTATTTACCTTGCTAGAAGAATATCTGTACCAGTTTTTTTAATAATATATGCTACCGGTTTTTTTAAATAAAAGCATTAAAAAGAGTAATTATAATTCACGATTTTTTAAAGAATAAGAGAAAAATTTAGAATTGAATTTGTATGGATTCACAGTGTAAAATCAATTTGGAAAATAGAAAAACCCGATTAGAAAGTAACTACATGCTACCCATACCTTACCAATCAAATGTATCCCGTTTAATAATTTTATTAAAAAATCCATACCAAAAATCATTTCCTTGTAAAAAAAAAAAAAATTACAATGATGTGAAAAACCTTGTAAATATTTTTTTTTTACAATGGTGTGAAAAACTTTGTAACCATTATCTCAATTGGTAAGAACAATGCATAATATTGCTCATAATCTTATGTTTTAGCTTATGTTAGGAGACAAGCTAATAGAGTCGCTCATAATCTTGCTCGAGCGTCTATATTACATGCTAGTCCCAGTATTTTCAATCATCCTTCCTATTGTATTGACTCTATTACTTTAGATGAAATGAAATGAGCTATCTTTCCTTCAAAAAAAAAGAACAATGCATAATATATACAAGGTCCGGGGTTTGAACCCCAGACACCACCAAAAAAAGAAGTAAGATTCTTTTTCGACCGAAAATTTATTACAAATATTGCTAAATGGTGATTGTTTATATGAAATGTTGTGTCCATTTTCTATACAGCACAAAATCAACTGCACAAGCAGGTCCAGTCTACTAGTGACATTAGGGAACAATTATCTATCTTAACACGATTGAAGAAAACATTCATTCCAAAACATAGATGCTCCTAGCGAATGCTTCCGAGAGTTTAAAGCAAATTCCTACATACTCCAAATGTAAACCATATTTACATGATAAATCAAAACAAACTTTTTACTATGATTGTAAGAAGGTTGCAGTTACTTCCTTCACTTTCCTAATACAAGCGATATCTAGCTAATTCTGCCCTAATATCTGTTATCACATCTTCCGCCTCATGGAGTTGTGCTTCAAGCTCTGCAATCTTTTCTTTATCGTCTGATGAGGTCTCTTCATCAGTTTTCTATCACAAAAAAACATAGGTTAATGTAATTTCAAAATTAAAAGCAGTTTGACCCAATGATCGTAAATATGTTTATCTTTTATACTCACTCGTGGACAATATTGAGACAATGCTGACTGGATGGCAGTCTGAACCTGACTGTTGATTTCCTGCATATCTTTTTGACGATACAGTAGTCGAGCCTCACTCTCCTCTCGTTTCCGTCGCTCCTCTGCCAGTTGGGACTCGACCTCAACAAGTTTGGCTCTTAATTCATTGCATTCTTTCCTAGCATTCTCTGCCTCCACCCTTTGGGCATCTAATTCAGCCTGCAGCTCTTGAACTCGAACAGAGCTTGTTGCTGACCTCAATCCTTCTCCAAAACCCTGCATATATGATTGCTTCCCAACCACCGACTTAAAGGCAGTTTCCATTACTTCCACCTCATCCTCAGAATTCTCTAGCAGACTCTCATTGATTTGTTCAGCAACCTTGTCCTATAATGAATACAATTACAATTACAAATACAATACAACAGTCCACAATTTAAACAAGTGGCGGAACATCAAATTCAAGTTATATATAAAATTGCAACAGTGATTTAAAACGTGATTACATGTATTTGCTTAGATGCCTCATTAACCCACTCCCCATTGGCCTTTTTGTGTGTTATCTGCCATAATGTCTGCAAATCAGGCTCCTTTCCAGTCACAGGGTCCCGCTGTTAGATGCATATCCTAGTTAGACTGTTAATAACAAAAAAAAGTCACACGATTTGACAAGGCACAACACCATGTAAAATCGACATCTTACTGCATCAAAGCTAGCTGCTTGAAAGGACTTCTGCCCACTAGTATGATGTATCCGCTGTTTTGCCTTACTTGCCTTGTTTTTAATGCTCCTTATCTGAATAATATTGACAAAAAACATGTTATGGAATTTATTAAAATTTACAGGGTAGGATAGGAACAATATAAATCAATATACCTCAAAAGAAGGACTGCTAAAATAATCAACCAAGAATTTCCAATCAGACTCATTGACGTCATCAGGGATATGCTTCAAGGCTTCTTCCTTTGTTTCAAATTTTAAGTAATGCTCATGAAGCCTGTGGCGCCGACTCCGATATAAACGGCCTGCTTCATCGATAATCGCCTTCCGAACCACATCTGTATCTTGAAGTCTCCAATTGTTCTGTGAAAAGAATACTTCTTTAAACTAAAAAATTCCTCATCCACAATCCTCAATAAATTTCGAAGAAAACAAATTGGAGGAAATAAATTTCGCCAGAGTCAAAACAGAACAAATGGAGCTTCTGCGGAGACACAAAGTACAAGTAGAAGAGCAGCTAGGGAAGAACACTAGAATACAACATAAGAGAACACATACAAGCAAGACTGTACTTTTTTATAGATGGCAAATACCGTAATTAAAACACACACCAATGTAGTACGGAAGAGAAGTCTCTCCTCCAAGGATTTTCCCTTACCCTTACAACTGTGCCATGACACATTTTACTCAATGCAAAAAATACGAATGAACTAACTTATATCTTCCTCCTATTTTAAGCCAACCCGCTGTCCTTCCAACCTCTGCAACTAGTTGTTCAAAGCATTGATACTCTACTCTGTCACTAACAATTGATATTTAATAAACTCCAACACACACACCCCCAAAAAAAAAAAAAAAAAAGAACATGATATTCCAAAAAATTGGGCAAAAATTTCAAGAAAGGAAGAACTGTCTCAAATGTAACGCAAATGTAAAACCAATATGTTTTCTAATGCCATAGGGGTTACGCTGAGTCCCCACATCGAAGATATGGCCAAAGTGGTCCGTAGAAAGTTTCGTCACTCCTTACTCGTCATCCCATGAGCTAGCTTTTTGGGTTGCGTTAGACCTTAGTCAAATTTTAATATGAACAAATGATGGTATGATGGAATGCCAGGATGGCAGCAACGGTCTCCAACAAATCCCCTCACGCCTACCACTGGACCTTTGGGGCATGGATGTATGATGACTGCAATGAAGGCAGCCAGTGTTTCCAACACACACATCAAAAGTCCTGAGCCTTATAAGGACTACTTTGGGCATAGCTCTACTGAATGTGTGATCTTAATAGGTTACTATGCAGTATGTTGGGTATTAATGTTATACAACGTGGGAGTGGCATATTTATAATCTAATAACGTGGCAAAATATAACAGACCAATCGACATAAAATTATAATAATTTTCATAATATGAGAGGGTAAAAAAAACTATATAGAACCACTAAATTTTTCCATAAAAAAAAACACATGATTTATCGGCAAATCATTTACATGTCGTATAAAACTGAATCAATACAAAACTAACAAAAAAGTTTGAACATGAAAATGAGCAAGGCAGAGGATGACATGAAACAGAGAGGTGGAGCTATGTGACTACGTTGGTGTGGATTTCTTCTATGGGGACCTTGAAGCCCCCACGTTATTAACTTAATTGGCTGGGGCCAAAATAGAGTCCCCTCAACTGGGGGACATAATCAGACGGCTTAGTGGGTGGGGCTTAATTGACAGCTATAAGAACGATAATCACAAGTAAAACAAACCAGAATCAACGTGAATGCCAATAACATACCAGAACTTTTTCCACTATAGTATCTTTAGTACTTTGTGGAACACTGCTCCACTTGTTCACATTAAAACGGGCGTTCTTGCGAACAATAATAGAAAGATCAGTAATGAAGTCATTACGGCCTGGACCTACAGCCACCAGCCTTGTAGGATGAATATCAACATCCAACTTTCCATCTCGACTCAGTTTACGCTTCATTTCAAGCATCAACCCTCTTGTTTGTCCTCTTACTTTATTCTTACGCCTGACTCTTGTATCTGAAGCAAAATACAATAGGAAAATAAGAGAATTTTCAAATATAGCCTCAAAGCCATGAACTATAGAACCATTGAAATGAAAACATTCAACTTTCCATCTGCATTCTGTGGATGGTTCTTCTGATTCATTGACCCTCTTGGTCGCCCTGGTCCCCTTTGCATTAACAATTCTAAAACATACAAAAACCATTAATAATAAGACATCTGCAATTGAAATTATTCTTAACTATCGTTTAAGAATGGAATAAAGGACACCAAGCAAACTTACAGACCAACTATAAATTAATTACTCGAGTTGATTACTAAGTATAGTATGTACTAGGTTCAAATCCTAAGTTTTTCTCGCATTCCATAGCCACGTAGTGGGATAAGGCTTGGTTGTTGTTGTTGAGTCGATTACTAAGTATGTCATGCCATCTATTATTTATAATCTATAATATATTATAAATTATGGTTTCTCTCAATCTTGACTTTTTCGATTAATGATTTTGTAGAATATCCTCAATTAATATCAAACAAAATAATCTCAAATAATGCAACGTTGCAGCAATTTCTTCCTTTCATACAGGGCCGGACCAATAATCCTCAAAAATAAGTGAGGCTCAAAGCAAGTTTTGATATATGAGGCCTTTTGTGTCTGCATGTGAGGCCTTTTCCCTATAAAATCTAATGATTTTTTTTGCCGGTAGGCCTAAAGCGAGGGCTTTAGTGGCCTTACCCTCGGGCACTGATTTTTAACATATTCATTGCAGAATATAAACAGAATTGATATGTTAAAAGTCTATGACGTATCAACAAATGACATTGATGTCTTCATTCTATAAACAAATATGTGGAGTTCTAAACTGTTTTCTTTTACTAGTAAATGTTAGAACTGTATGTTAATGTTATGGTGTGGGTGGGGATAGAACCTTCAACCTCCTTATCATTGCACTCCATAATTCCCCCACCCCAACAACCTTACATCCCCTGAGTTCTAAACTGTATTCTTGGAATTCTTTGTTGATGAAATCATTTGAGACAAACAATTTATTTATAGTTTATAAATTAAATTATAACACGCAGAACACAACATGTAAAACTATAACATGGAGGATGATTGAAGTTCTGTTTTGAAGGAAATAATTAAAAGTTGAGCATTGTGAAATTGTACCTGTCTCCTGCTCCTCTACAGAGTCAGGATCATCTTCCAATTCATTTGATTGATTCTCCTGCTCCTCTAAAACGTCAGGAGCAACTTCCAACTCATTTGATGGATTATTAAGAACAACAGTTTCGACATTTGAATTTTGTTTAACCTTCTTCTGAAGACTTGACACTTTTGGCCGACATCTTCCCTTTCTCTTTGCCATGGAACCTAAAAATGAATTTTGGAAAACAGAATCAAAACTAAGAACAGCATATCATACATATGCTTTTCTAGAGGAACATATAGGCCTATTTGAAGTGCTATTAGGGCCCTAAAAATTATTTCAATTCAACAACCAGACACAATCTGTTTACCAAAATCTGGACTGTATTCAATTCCCAATAAGGAATAGAAGTTAACAAGAGAATATGAAAACGGGAATCCATGTGTACGTGTCTCCTACTCCTCTACAAACCCAGTATCAAGTGGAACAGGCGAGTATGACAAAGTAAGTCCATGTGTACCTGTCTCCTCCTCTACAAACTCGGGATCAACTTCCAAATCATTTGATGGATTATCAAGAACAACCGGTTTGACATTTGCACTCTCTTTAACCTGCTTCTGAAGACTTGACGCTTTAGGCCTACCTCTTAACTTTCTCTTTGCAATGGTACCTGAAAATGAATTTCAAAAAACAAAGAATCAGAACTAAGAACAGCATATCATACATAAGCTTTCATAGAGGAGCACGTAGGCCCATTTGAAATGCTATTAGGGCCCTGAAAATTATTTCAATTCAACATCCAGAAACAACTCGTTTACCAACATCTGGACTGCATTCAATTCCCGGTAAGGTAGGAGTTAACAGGAGAGTATGATAAAGGGAATCCATTTGTACCTGTTGCCTGCTCCTCTACAAACTCAAGATCAACTTCAAATTCATTTGATGGATTATCAAGAACAGCCGTTTTGACATTTGCGCTCTGTTTACCCTGCTTCTGAAGACTTGACACTTTAGGCCTACCTCTTAAATTTCTCTTTGAAATGGTACCTGAAAATGAATTTCAAAAAACGAACAATCAGAACTAAGAACAACATATCATACATATGTTTTCATAAAGAAGCATGTAGGCCATTTTGATGATCTATTAGGGCCCTAAAAATTATTTCAATTCAACATCCAGAAACCAAAATCAGGACTCTATTCAATTCACAATAAGGAATATGAATTAACAAGACAATATGATAAAGGGAATCCATGTGTACCTGTCTCTTGCTTCTCTACAAACTTGGGATCAACTTCTAATTCATTCGATGGATTATCAAAAACAGCTGTTTTGACATTTGCACTTTGTTTACCCTTCTTCAAAAGACTTGACGCTTTAGGCCGACCTCTTCCCTTTCTCTTTGCCATGGTACCTGAAAAATGAATTTCAGAAAACAAAAAATCAGAACTAAGAACAGCATATCATGCTTTCGTAGAGGAGCCTGTAGGCCCATTTGAAGTGTTATTATGGCCCTGAAAATTATTTCAACTCAAAATCTGGATTGTATTCAATTCCCAGTAAGGAATAGGAGTTAATAAGAGAATATGATTGATAAAGGTAATCCATGTGTACCTGTTTCTTGCTCCTCTACAAACTCAGGATCAACTTCCAATTCATTTGATGGGTTATCAAGAACAGCTGTTTTGACATTTGCGCTCTGCTTAACCTTCTTCTGAAGAGTAGACGCTTTAGGCCGATCTCTCAAATTTCTCTTTGGCATCGTACCTGAAAATGAATTTCAGAAAACAAAGAATCAAAATTAAGAGCATATCATACATATGCTTTCGTAGAGGAGCATGTAGGCCCATTTGAAGTGTTCTAAGGCCCCTGAAAACTATTCCAATTCAACATCCAGAAATAACCCGTTTACCAAAATCTGTATTGTATTCAATTCCCAGTAAGGAATAGGAATTAACAAGATAATATGATAAAGGGAATCCATGTGTACCTGTCTCCTGCTCCTCTACAAGCTCAGGATCAACTTCCAATTCATTTGATATATTATCAAGAACAGCTGTTTTGACATTTGCACTCTGTTTAACCTTCTTCTGAAGACTGGACGCTTTAGGCCGATCTCTTAAATTTCTCTTTGACATGGTACCTGAAAATGAATTTCAGATGACAAAGAATCAAAATTAAGAACAGCAAATCATACATATGCTTTCGTAGCGGAGCATGTAGGCCCATTTGAAGTGTTATTAGGGACCTACAAATTATTTCAATTCAACATCCAGAACCAACTCGTTTACCCAAATCTGGATTGTATTCAATTCACGGTAAGGAATAGGAGTTAATAAGAGAATATGATAAAGGGAATCCATGTGCACCTGTCACCTGCTGCTCTACCAACTCAGGATCAACTTCAAATTCATTTGATCGATTATCAAGAACAGCCGATTTGACATTTGCTCTCTGTTTAACCATCTGCTGAAGACTTGACGCTTTAGGCCGATCTCTTAACTTTCTCTTTGCCATGGTACCTGAAAATGAATTTCAGAAAACAAAGAATCAGAACTAAGAACAACATATCATACATATGCTTTCGTAGAGGCGCACGTAGGCCCATTTGAAGTGCTATTATGGCCCTGAAAAGGAAAATTTTCTTTAGGCTTGTCCAATTTCTCTTAAGCTTCCCTGAGTGGCACTTAAGTACCGCTTGGCTCTCCAACGGCAGTTAAGTGTTGTTCGGCACTTTTGAGAGCAGCTTAAGCACCTTTTAAATCGGTATAACCAATTTAAAAATTTCACCGAACGACAGTTAACTGCCTTTTGGGGTATTAAGGTAATTTTGGGGTGGCTGGGAGAAATATTAGAAGCCTAATGAGCAATTTTCCCCTGAAAATTATCAATTCAGCATCTAGAAACAATTCGTTTACCAAAATTTGGACTGTGTTCAAATCCCGGTAAGGAATAGGAGTAAACAAGCTGATTCAAAAAAAAAACAAAAATAGGAGTAAACAAGAGAATAAGATAAAGGGAATTTGTGTGTCCCTGACTACAGCTCCTCTACAAATCCAAGATCAACTGGAGCAGAATATGATAATGTGAATTCAGGTTTACCTGTCCCCTGCTCCTCTACAAACCCAAGATCAACTTCCAATTCAAATGATGGATTATTAAGAACAACCGGTTCGACACTTGCACTGTGTTTAACCTTCTTCAGAAGACTTGACGCTTTAGGCTGACCTCTTCCCTTTCTCTTTGCCATGGTACCTGAAAATGAATTGGAAAACAAAGAATCAGAACTAAGAACAGCATATAATACATATGCTTTCATGGAGGAACACATAGGCTCGTTTGAAGCACTGTTATGGCCATAGAAATTATTTCAATTTAACATCCAATAACATTTTTATATGAAAAAGTTTTTAAGGGAAATGTTTTCAAAACCTATAGCTAACATATTTCTACCATTATTTTCTGCTTTTTATGAAAATGAAAGCAGAAAATGGCTCAAGTAACGGGGCCTTAGTTTACTAAAATCTGGACGTTATTCAATTCCTAATACCCAATGGTTCAAATAAGTATAACAAAACATAATGCACTTATAACCCACCAAATGGTTTAGTTTGCAACAAATTACAAGTACGATACTCAAACTGAGCCATCCAAGTTGTGAAGAGATTAGTCTTAAATTGGTACAACAATGCATTATTACATTTCATAGATGACAATGTTCAAAAAAAAAAAAAAAAAAAAGATGATAGATGGCAAAAGTACCCAACACTAATATACAATGATGCTAAAAAAACGGATAGAATAAACCATGGTTTTATAAAATATCAGCAAATCTGCTAAATATGGACAACAGAAACATAAAGTTATGTTGCGTTTGAAGAGATAATAATTGTTAGGTTCAAGTGTGAGTGGTTGAGTCACACAACTACTATAAATTAGCGTTGCTCAACGCTGGATATATAAGATACATCTAAGGATGGAGCATTGGTTTGTTGTTGCCCAAGCGCTCCCCAGTCCCCAATATTCCCGAACAATAGCAATGGATTATGCACTACAACGCAAGGGTTGCGTTCAAGAACATAAACCCTGCCATTTTCTGAGCGTGAAAAAGAAAAGAATATTCGTTACTATTCATCATGAACTCTCAAGAGCATCAACATAAAAAAAAAAAAATGCTTTATTGAAAATAAGAAAAATAATAAATCATTAAAACGAAAAAAACATAGCACCCACAATACTGTAAGCAAAAACATAGCTCCAATGACATAAGTAACGTAACAGTTCGCGATTTTAATACGCGTGAAATGAGAAGCGTAGAATGGTGATAATAGATAGAAGAAGCTACAGTGAGAAAGTCGAAAGAGACTAACCGATCGGAGACGGTAGTGGTCGGAATTATTACCGACGACGGCGCGGTGGGTTGAGAATCGCGGTAGTAGAGCGGAAGGGTTATTTATATATTAATTAATTAATTTACTAATAGCTATGACTCATATTGTAAGAGAACTTACTTTTTACTATTAGATTAGTTATGACAATTTAAATTTAAAAGTGTGTTTGACATAATTTTAACAAGTTTTTTTGAGGGATAATTACGACATAATTTTAACGAGTTAAAAAATATGTATAATTACGTTTTTTTAAGTACAAAATTACATTTATATTATATGTCATGAATTGTTGTAAAATGTAATTTACGTCGATCATTTTTGGTATAAAAGATATAACAATAGTAGTTTACAAGACACTGCTTAAAGGAAATAACCTTTTACACACTCTCTCTTAACAAGTAAATCATAGTTTTTACTTTTTTTTTTTTTTTTAAGTAAATCATAGTTTTTACTTAAAAATAATAATAAATACACCTTCCGGTCACTAATATAAGCAAAAGTTTGATTTTTAGATTCATTCATTAAATGACGTATGTAGTCTTTATTATAGACTACATACATCATTTAATGAATGAATCTAAAAATCAAATTTCGATTTTTAGAATCTAAAAATCAAATTACCGGAGGGTGTAATTGTTTTCTCTCTTTATCCAAAATTGTAACGCCCACTTTGATATTTAATTATTTTTATTAAGTTAGAGTCTATTTATGTGATTTATTTTAAATATGTGAGGTGTTAGTATTTTATTAAGTGACTTTATTCTATTATTTATTAGAATATGAGAATTATTAGTGTAAGTGGAATTGGGGGTTAGAATAGAAAGAAGAATAAGTTATTGGGCCTAAACAGATTAGGAAGAGTATTTGGTATTATAAATAAGGAAGTTTAGGTTAGAAAGAGTTTTTACGAAAAACCGCTTTTTGGAAAAGAGGAGAACTAGGGAGGAGAAGAGAAGAGAAGAGAAGAACATAGAGAAGAAGGCTGCATCGAAATTCTAAGGTAAGGGTGAGACTATCTTTCACTAATATTAAGTCTGTAGATCATTAGATTGCATCTAACATGTTTTAGGATGAGTTTGTGAGATTATAAGAAATTAGGGTTTGAGTGAGAATTAATGATTAGATGATGAAAAACTGCTAAATTGATGTAACAGGGAGTTTTATTATTCAATCTAGATAGCATATTCATGTGGGTTCCGATGTTTCCTTAATTCTTGTGATGGTTCTGTGTTAATTTCGTATTCTTCCATATGGTATATTGATTTTGGATTTTGAATAATAATTATATAGATGATAATCATATATTTGAGAAATTGAATTGAAACTTTCGATAAAGCCCCTGATATTATTATATAACTTTTGGCTCTTTCAATCTAGATATTTTTGGTTACTCGTTTACTACATTTTGATTAACTTTGTAACCTAGATTTATTTTGTTGGGAGGCATTGACTAGGCCTTAATTTTTTTGAAATTGATCAGAAGAAGTTTATCGCCTCTTAGTTATACCAAAGTATTAGATGGACCTGATTTCTAGACAAGCTTATTCATGCTTTAATTCAATACTGTGTATTGTATAGGCCTTCTTTTATTAGATAAGACTTTATCTGGATCGAGTAAAATAGTTCGGTTCCTGTTAGAATTCAAGCTCTATTTTAGTGCCTATAAATAAGATACATATGAAACGAAACAAAGTTTTCTTTAATTGCTAGTATTCTTTTGTGGATCGATTGAAAATAGCAATATGCGAAACCTTATGCCAGGTTTAAATATGTGAGTCTGTGACTATGTTCTAACTAGATTATTATATTTTATTATGTCTGGATTATTATATACTTTAAATGGTAGTAACTATATTTATATAGACATGGTAATTGATGAAGAAGATATGCGTATTCATTCAGTCATGCGGGTTCATTGTTTCCGTTCAGTCACTATGCACTTTTATACGGTGGGAAAGCTTCAATTTAGGTATGGGGTGAGAGAGAAGAGTTCGAATCATGAGTGTAAATTAAATGAGATGAACGGGAGAGCCGTATTTCCCAAAGTTCATTCGGGGCTCACCGCGACGGTTGTAGCCCTTTGAGAGAATAATTAATTAATGTGTAAATTTAGATGTGGGAGGTTAAAAGAAGAATTAGAAACATTATTAAGGTGTTGCTTGATTTAAATTATATGAATATGTGGTATTTGAAGTCATGGGTAAATTTGTGGGTGCTTATGCTTGATTTGCTGCAACTATTTAGATTGATGACTTATTTAATGATTGATATGATGTGATGTTGTTATTTATGCAGTATATGTGTTATTTATGATGCTTATGATTGATGCGATGTTTGAGATGTTATGATTATCATTGATGCTGTTGTACTATGATGCTGATATGAGATGAATTATTTATATGCTGCATATACTGCTGAGTCTTATTTAAGATATAAGTGTCGGTCTAAGTCAAGGAGTTATAAGATGTTCATGAAGTTCTAAGACGTAAGATGTTGAGTCCATGCATACTCATTTAAAGATGAGGGTTCATGCCCTGGAGCTTTTGCTCAACCAGAGACGAGGGCTCATGCCCTAGGAGCTTTTGCTCAATAGCGACGAGGGCTTATGCCCTAGGAGTATATTTATGCTCATAAGCGACGAGGGCTTATGCCCTAGATTGGTACCACATGCATTTGCATTTTCATGATGATCAAAGACGGTTTAAGACGTTAAGAGTTGTATAGTCGAGTCTAGATGCATTGTCAAGTCAAGTTGTTAAGTTGTGATGTTTTAACGAATTACTTTGTGATGCCTTTTAATATGATGATATGTGATGATGATTGTGACTGTTATATGATGATATATTGCTAAGATGAAATGATGATGTCTATGTATTTGATTATAATTGTTAAATTATAAGATGTTTATATTGTTAAATGTAATTTATGATTTATGAGCTTGATATTATTGTTTGAGAAATCTCACCCCTTCTGCTTAAAAATGTTGCTCTTCGTATGGGTAACTTGCAGCTAATCAAGATTAGGCGTGGTCGTGAGTGGACTCCTCACAAGTGTGTCTTTAGGTGCTCTGATACGTAACGGGATGGGAGTTTTGACATTGTTTTCTATTCCTTATGTATTGTCTTATGAGAATTTATAATGAAGTTGTTGAAATTGAACTTACTATTATGTTTAGACTATTATGAGACTTTTATGATGAGGCCTTCGTGCCAAAGGCTAGTTTAGATGATGAATAATTCCGCTGCAAAGTATTAATTAATTGTTGATTGAATTTCGAAGGATAAATATTAATTTATTCCATTTATGATTTTTAAAGAAATGTGACATTCCGTTTTGTGATGAAAAAACTCTGATAATTGTTATGAAATTTTTACGTTGGGAAAACGGGGTGTTACAAAAATCATCCATCTTTATCTTTTTAACTTTATTTTAATCTAAACAATTTATTTTCACATATATCTAGATTTTTTTTCTTTATGATTTCGTCATCTAACAGTTGTGTTGTTCGTCGTCTTGTGCGACTTTGTTCGATTTATTGTTTCGTTACGATGTTCATATGGTATTGAAAAAACAGTTATTCTATCAATGATTTGTGTGTAATGTTGCAAATCCAAAGACATGGCTATTCAAATCATTTTAATATTATCATATTATTTATTGACATTTTCCGTTTTATGCTATTAACTTGGATGTTGCGAGTTTGTTTGCAAATTTAACTTTTACTTTTTTAGCAATGTTGAATGTTGTAATCTATCAATTTGAATGAATGAATATCATTTTATTCTTGTCAAACAAAAATCTTTTACAACAATTTTAGTTGTGGTAAAAATACTTTATCCTAATGATATAATCGTTGTGACATGTCAAATAAGACAATAATAAAACTGTTACAAATAAAATTACAAAAATATAACTAGCATATTGAAGATTAAAAAAAAACCGTTTGAAGCATAAATAAAACTGCAAATTTTATCAAAACTTTTTAGTAACTGTTTTACAAAAGTGAATTGAACATCAAACGGATTCATATCGTATGGTTGTGAAATACATATGTGGGGGACAAAGTGCAAATAAAACTGGAAATTTTACCGGAAAAACCTTTCTATTAATTGCTTTGCAAGACCGAATTGAACATCATATCGATTCATATTATATGGTTTCATAACGTAAGGTTGTTAAGTAGAGATGTGAGATAAGAGTGGGAGGACAAAAACAATTGATATTCACCATTAATGTTTGGTTCACAAGAGAAATTGTGAAGAGAAAGACAGGTGAGAGAGAGTTTGAGAAGAGAGAAATATGCGAGAAATAGAGTAGATTTGAAGTATTGTTTGGTTTAAGAGAAGAAGAAGAGAAATAGGGAAGAGAGAAACACAATTGTTTTTTGAATTGACAAATAAGCCCCTATTTAAAAATATATTTATACTAAAGTTTTATTGTCAAATTTAATTTATTTTTCGTTAAACCTCTTATTGTCAGTTTTTAAAAAGTAAGTATATTTATTATTATCGTTGTTGAATAACGATTGTGAATATAATAATTTCCTTAAAAAAAATTGTGGATGTAATAAAAATTTGCAATTCTCATAAAAAAAATAATCAAAGAAACCTCGAAATTGCTCGCCATTAATTAGCGAATTACACAGTAAATAGAATAAACAACACGTTGTAGCTAGCTACTTGCAATTTGATATTGCTTTATAATATCATCATCACATTCCCTTCAGCTGTGGAGCAATGAAAGTTTGGGGACTCGTCAAATAAAAATTAAAGCATGTGTAAGAAATGAAAGCAAGGGTAAAGCTGTAATTATCAGTATATGTTACCCCTCTCTCCATTTTCTTCGCTGTCCAGCAGAGAAATCAAAAAGGTGATATTTTATCTCTCATATTTCTCTCTCTTTAACTTCTCTCCTCCACCAAACTGAAGAAATTGAGCATTTCTCTCCTATCTCTCTCTTTGCTAACTCTCTCTTCACAATTTCTCTTCAAACAAACAGACCCAAGCTCTATATTAACGGTGAAGTAGAGATGTAAGATAAGAGTGAAAGGAATAAATCGGAGTGAATTGACAAAAAAAAGGACAAAATAGGCATATGATACAAACAATAGATAGATAGATACACTGCACTGAAATTCTTAGTTCATAGTTAAAAAAACTATTAAAAGTAAACTAATAAAAATCGCCCCCATAAATAACAAACAATCTCAAAACCTTATTGCCTAAATCTTTTCTCTCTCCACCTACATTTTTCCAACCTGCCTTGGTTCCTTCTTAGGATCATCTCATATATCTTGCAATATTAGGAAACTTGATTTCTTGTACTTCATATTACGGAAAAGATGAGATTCTATCCCCGACTCCTTGTTGGTGGTGGTGACTCCAGTTCATGTTTCTTACCTTGAATCATCTACTCTTTCTCGCAAAATGTTCCTTTTGCTCCTAAGAATCTTCTTATCTTAGTTCATACAGGTGTCAATGAGTGTGCAGCGTATAACAAAAAAAATTTAGTGCACGGAAGGAAAATGAACTAAGAATCCATTAACAGTCCACTTAGAATCTACAGAGTGTCATACCAAACTTTTCACTCCATCCTTTGTTATCAAGGATCTGTAGTGTATAATAAACAAAAATTTCCACTGATATTCATATTTCCTCGGTATTTTCAGTGTAAACTATTTTAAACTGTCTAATGAACAAATTAATAAATAAACAATGTTCTACCAATAATCCCCACAAGAACATATGCCATTCTTAAAGTGATGAAAACGGCTAGAATCTCTGACAACAATCTCTCTGTTAACAATCTTTGCCATAAGCGTTATTGCAGTATGACAATCCCCACATACACGTAGATTTTTCATTATAGTTATTGTACTTCCTTCCACAGTGCTAAGCAATCCAAATGCAATTGCAAGCCTTTCACTATGGTATGATAACATTTCTTCATTTTGCTCAATTTCAACATCATGCAAGGCAAATTGTTGATCAGGAATATAACCCAGTTCTTTTAACTTTATTCCTAACCACGCTAACTTTTCATAGATTTTCTCGGTTAGAGGATGGGACCTATCTGCAGACAGAAATTCATGCCTCATTCCTTTTAAGGTTATCCAACTTGACCCAGGTTGTTTTACAATTCCATTATGTTTCATTTTCATCCTAATCCTTGCAACTTCTGACCATCTTCTAGAAGATGCATACAAGTTCGACAGCAGCACGTATGCAGCACTACAATCAGGCTCCATTTCAAATATCCGTTTCGCAGCTCTTTCTGCAACATCCAAACTAGAATGCACCCTGCAAGCACTCAGCAAAACCAGCCATACCATTGAGTTTGCTTCCACAGGCATGCTCGTCGCCAGCGCTTCCGCTTCCTCCACCTCTCCACACCGGCCAAGCACATCCACCATACAAGCATAGTGCTCAACCGTCAGCTTCATTGATCTTTTCCGAGCAAAATACCCAAAAAAACACCTTGCCTTTTGTAACATCCCGGACCTGCTACAAGCAGAAAGCAAACCAGTCAACGTGATCTCATCAGACTCAACTCCTTCCCTCAACATTTCTTTAAAAAGCACCAAAGCCCATGTTCCACATCCATGCTGAGCACAACCAACAATCACAGAATTCCAGGACACAACATTCTTCTCACCAATCCCCTTAAACACACACAATGCATCACCAATAAAACCACATTTACTATACATAACAACAAGAGAATTCCCCGTATAGACTGCATTTACCAAACCCATTTTAATTCCTGCAGCATGAATCACTCTACCCTTCTCAAGATCCTCCAACCCAACACACGAATTCAAAGCACTGGTAAAAGAAGACTCGTTAGGCACCACATTGAATCTCACCATCTCACTAAAAACCTCCAATGCTTCCACATGCTTATCATTCAAACCATACCCGGTCAAAAGAGCAGTCCAAACCACTACATTCTTACAAACAGTCTCACCAAAAACGTTAAAAGCATCATCCATTCTCTTACAACACGCGTAAAAAGTAACTAGCGAAGCAGACACAAACTCATCAAAACCACAACAAAAACCAAACTTAAACATACAACAATGAATCTGAATACCCGCGTAAAAATCCAAAATTTTAGCAGCAGCAGACAAGCCACAAACCAAAGTAGTTGAAGAAATTCCAACACCAGAAAAACCCACCATCTTCTTAAACAAAAACAATGCTTGATAACTCATTCCATTACGATCCAACCCAGCAATAATCGAAGTCCAAGAAATAACATCCCTGGACGGCATTTCACCGAACAAACGAAGAGCATCATTAACTCTACCATTATTACAATAGCCATTAACCATAGCATTCCATGTGGCAACGTCTTTATCAACATACGGCATTGCATTAAAAAACCTTTCAGCTTCGTTAACTCTTCCTGTTGATAAGAAACCGTGGATTATCGTTGTCCATGAAATTGAATTCCTCAGCGGCATTGCATCGAACAGTTTAACTGCAGTGACAAAATCGTTGCAGATGATTGAGGCTTTGATGATGGAATTCCATGAGATAGTGTCTTTGGTGTTTGATGGGATTTGGTTGAAGAGGTTGATTGCTTCATGGAGATTGTTATTGTGAGCATAAGCGAGGAGTAGCTTGGTGTAGAGTGACACGTGAGGGGAAGGGATTTTGTTGAAGACAGCACGTGCAGAGTCTAGTTTTTGGTTTTTGAGGTGGTTTAAGAAATTGGAGGTTAGTAAGGAAGTTGAAGAGGGTTTGGGGTTTTGAATAAGAGTGGTAAATGGTGTCGTACGACATTTCAGATGGGTGGTTATTTGGCTCGTGAATTTTAGCATGAAGGGAATAATAATGTGTCAATATCATTTCACAGCTTCGGACTTGGAGGCAAATGAAAGGAAGATCACAGATGAAAATGCTCCCGATGCTGGTGCACCTTTGTAACAGATAGAAGAGGAAACGCGCGCGTAGTTTTTTTTTTGTTTTTTTCTTCTTTTCAATTTGTCGTGGCTTAGAAAACTTTTAATCCCAGTTTATTGAAGACAATCATATCCATGTTAGTTGGGACCAATTCTTGCCTCGACCTAAAGATTTAGACACATGATTTGATCACACGCTTTACATAATTATTTTAAAAACACTCATTATTTAATTATCAAATTTTCTTAATTTTCTATTTTTTTTTAGTGTGACCAAAGCCCTATGTCCATATAAGAGTTATTCGTTAGTTGAATATGAATCATATGTCTGATCCATCAATGTTATGTCATATCCGCTCTGCAATAAAATATAAATAAAAGTGGTAGTTAAAAAGTTGATGTCTGTAGTTAAAAATTCAATTCACATACTTTAACTTTTCATCTATTTTTTCATATATTTCATATTACTTTATTTAAAAATAAATTGTATTGTTAAATAAATTTTACCTCAAAGGTATACCCTTCCAAACTCCAGGGTAAATAAGAAGAATTTACCTTGGAGATATAAATTAATTGCTTTAAATAGTAGTATAAATAACCACCTCATTAGTGGGTAACTTCTTCATTTGTAATTCCACTCATTTTCATAAGTATAGGAGTTTTATAACTTTTCTCTCTTTCCTTCCATGGAAACCATGTATTATAACACAATTTTGGTTTTATTTTTGCCACACAAATGATCAAAACTAGTATGGAAACCCGTGCCAAGCACGGGCTAGAATTTCGTCATACTTAAGAGAGAGGATATTGTGATATGTCAAATGCAGTTCAAGCTCAATATATACAACAAATAAATGAAAAAACTCATACTTAAGTTTTAATATTTTGGATGAAAATGTGGTATCATTCTCACATATGTGGTTGAACTTCCTCAAATGTGTCGATTCACACCAGTGGTTGGTCCTTTAGAAGGCCTAACAGTTGTATGATATCTCAATTTAACATTGTGAGAGTGCACGGGCGTGGTTCTTTGTGGTGGATCACGAACACATATAGTCTGACATTTAACAAAGAGATGTGAATGTATCAAGTGAGTTAAAATTCCAGTGTATGTAGGAGTAGATGTTGAACTACATATAAATGATATGACTCATACACCTAATATCTTAAAATTTTGGGTGAAAATGTGATATCAATCTCAATTGTGTAGTTGTTTTTAGCCTAATATGATTCAATTGTGTAGTTGCTATTAGTTTAATATGATTATGCAACCCAATAGTCTCTAACGGAACTGTCAACATTATGATAAATTATTTTGTTAGTTTTTTGGATTTGTTTAAATTTTAGTTTCTGGATGTCATTCCCTTTCATGCAAAAAATATTATTTAATTTCTGTTATTTCAAATTGTTTCACTTTTGTTCTTTGGTAGGATCTGACGATGGAAAAATGTAAATGTGTTCTATTGAATTGACAAAATACATGTTTATTTTACAATTTGAATTGATGTGGCATTTTTTCTTTAATAAGTATACTATTTTGGTAGCATAAATACCAATAATCTCCATCTCCTTCAACAAATTTGTAAAATTACCAACAACTCGCTATTTCCTATACTCTCGCGAATGAAAATTCATTTAGTTTTGTCAATTATAAGACTTTTACAACTTTCCGCTTATAAATAAGGTAATTAATAAAAATATTAATGCATGTTTACACAGACACAGTCTTGTCAAATATATCACATGTGTAAACTTTTTTATGAGGTGTATTAGTGTTTAATACTCTTTAGAATGTGAAGATGTCAGGTGTACTTTTAATTTTTAGGAAGACATTTGCATATAATAGAGATGTCTTCTTGTGGTCTGTCAAAAAACTTCTCAAATAAAAAACTAAAATATTACATGATAAAAAAAAATTAATTGAGGAAGTGAGATATTAGGCTGCAATCCAACACAAACAAAATGCAAAATCAAACTGTTAGTAGCATGAACCAAAAAACCATCATTAAATAGAATCAAATTTGCAGTACATACCTTTGCAATATCATTTTTGAAAAAAGGAATTGGTGTAAAATATGATGAAATATTTAATCTGATTATTCTTAGAAAAGTAATAATGCACGTTTAGTTGAAATTATATTGTTTGATTATTTATAGGAAAAAGGATAATAAGTATTTATTCCCTAAAAAAAATTGGTATTTATGTGTCTTGATATTTTTATTGTGTGTGTTAACCCTACAATTCCTAGGAGAAATGAACTTTACTAATTCAAATTTCAACCGGGAAGTAACTAATATTCAGATTCTCTCAAAAAATTATTTATCTGACGGAGTTAATAAACGACTTGAGCCAAAATACCTGATTTTCATTTTATTAAATTATAGTAATTATAATTTCAAAATCATTCAATTTAATTTTTCAAGTTTGTAGAAGTGTTGTGAAAGAATTGTTTTTTTTGTAGAAATGATGGATGAAGCGAAGATTATGGAAAGAGTTAAATATGGAGTCGGTTTTAAAGCATTTGTGATTATTAGTTTTAATAATAGAATGAATGCATTGAATACAAAAATATGGATTTGAATAAAACAATTAATATTTTTCTCTAAAAAACATAATAATTTAATAATCTTTAATTATGTTATTAATTTTAATAATTGTATGAATTCATTTATATATTTAATTTAGATAAAGAAATAAAACATAAATGATTGCTGGGTTTATTATTTTTTAAAATGCACTTAAAATTTTAGGATAGCACCTTGCTCCCTTTTAATTAAAGAAAAATGAACTCTTTACCGGAAAAAAAATAAATTAATGATGCCATAAAAACAATTTTCTTTTTTGACATATACAGAAAAGTATCATTTTCCTCTCAAAAAAAGATCATTTGGAAGATGTCACTCCAAAGTTATCAATTCAACCTGTTTTGTGAAAATGAGATGCATTTCTTCTTGTCTGTCTGGTTTCCATCTCAAGTATAAAGTAGGATAAATAGAGAAAAATCAAATATAATCACCAAAGTAAAATATAAAAGAGCAAATTAACAAAAGTAAAATACAAACAGAAGAAATATAAGAGAAGTTAAACAGAGAAAAATAAATAGACAGAAAAGGTTGCGAGTATCGAGAGATTACAATAAAACAAAAGGGTTATAGAAATCCTCGATATATTTTTCGATTGATATGTGATGCATTTCTTCTTTTCTCTTGATTGACTTCCATGTCCAAACTAAAGATCCGGTCAAAAACAAAAAACTTATAAACACAAAAAAAATTGAAAAGAGAGAATATGAATAAGAAAACAACAACATAAGAAATCACAATATAAAGTAACATAAGAATAAGAAATGTTAAATAAATTAAACAATAAAAGAATAAGAAATAAATAAATAAATAAAATAAAAGAGAATGCGATGGAAAACAATGATTTTTTTATGGAAGAAAGAGGTAGATGAAAATAATGAAAATCAAATTGTCTATATATAGGAGAGTATATATCATAATCAACTTTGATTGGTTGATGAAAAACAAATGAGTCATATGATTCATTTTGATTGGCTAATAGAAAATGAATGAGTAAAGATCCATTTTGATTGGTTGATGAAAAACATTAAATAAGATGGAGAATATGAAGACGCCACGTGTACTATTGCTTATAGATGTATGCTTTTGTATTATATAAAGATAAGGAAGAAAAAAAAGAAGAAAGTGAACATATGCATAAATGGAGTGAAGTTGCACTCGTTTAATCCCATCCCTTGGTTTTATTTTTGCACACGTGTCATACATCTAAGAGTTGAACATTCATAAATTGAGGCTTCCTATGTTGAGGTAGAGCTGTCAAAACGGGCTACCCGGCCCGCGACGGGCCGGCCCATGACGGGCTCGGGCTTTTTCGGACCGGGTCAAAAAGGCCCGGAAGATAAACGGGCTCATAAATATTTGTCCAAGCCCGGCCCTTTGCGGGCTACGGGCTTTCGGGCCAGCCCGATTACTTGAAGCTAAACGCACAAAAACACATGGAAATAGATAAAGGAAATATGGAAGAGGGCGCTGTTGAACATATATCATTTGCTATATTTCTGTATCATTATAAAATGAAATCATTTGGTAATGGTGATTGACATGTATGCTCGTATGCTAGTTGTTTCATGCCAATTTTGTTCCAAATTAGTTTCTGTTAAGAACAATGCCAATTTTGTTCCAAATTAGTTTCTGTTAAGAACATGCCAAGTCTAAATCATGCCAAGTCTAACAAGAGTATATGAAATCATTAAATTAGTTTCAGTTAACAAGTCCTATGTTTTGTTTTGATTAAGAAAAAGATTGACATACGGTCTCTGATCAGCTAGATCTGAGGCAATGTACTCGTGCAATTTAATGTCATTATACCTTAAATGTACTCAATTGAATCATGATTACATCTTCATGGTAGGCTATAGAAAATTATAATGTCAAAAAATAATTATAAATTCAACGGGCTACCCGCGGCCCGGTCGGGCTAGCCCGCGACGGGCTCGGGCTAAAAAGGCCCGGTTTTAAACGGGCCTAAATTTTTGTGTCCAAGCCCTACATTTTTTCGGGCTTTTGCGGGCCGGCCCGGTAGGCCCGGCCCGTTTTGACAGCTCTATGTTGAGGGAAGCTCCACTTTTTTTTTTTTTGTGGTGGTCGGGGTTCGAACCTCGGACCTTTGCATAAATTATGCATTGTACTTACCAACTGAGGGAAGCTCCACTCTTATTGAGCTCAATTTTTTACGTGGTTTGTTTATTTATTTTAGTTTATTATACTAAATTTTGAATTTAATTGGACCTAATTTCAAGCTCAAAAAATTACTTACAAAAAACGATAAAAATGACCAAATACAGTCCTTGTGTGCATAGTTCAGTTTGCAAGAACGTTTCGGTATGTAGAAGTTGGAGTTGAAACCTTCCCGTTTATTCAATCAACTTAAAGAGGTGAATTTTTAGCTATCTCTATTATATATATTTGCACTATTTTTTTTTAAAAGTACACTTGGCATCCTATTAGTGAAAAGGTTCATTTAATGATTTTTCTCATGTACACACAAGGTATGATGGAGTTTATAATAGGAAAAAAAACAAACAAAATTGAAATCCAAGTATGGTAACCGAAAATGTTGTGCAAAGAGTCAGAATTTTAAATTGTTGTTTAATGCACCAATGTTTTCTTTTATGTACACAATAAATATGAAAAAGTTTATAATAGAAACAAAAATCATAATTTGATGAATTATCCTAAAATGTTATCTCTATTTTATAAGAGTATTTAATTTACCAACGATGATTAAGGCTTATTTTTTTTTACAATACATGACATTGATGATGCTTATTATTTTTCAATATACGCAATATCAATAATGTCTAGGATGGATCATTCAAAGCATATAACAATCAGCCGATTTGTTAAAAAAAAACGATTAGCTTTATCGACCGGTCAAGCATTTCAATTGCAACATTTAACCATAAGTTTTGGTACTTATTTTTAAACCAAATACTAATAATCTATATTATAAACATTTGCCGTTTTTTTTTGTTGAAAAGTACACTTGGAACTCCTTCTTGCTTCATCTCATTAATTGCTTGATCAAAGATTCAAATTACCATATATTTACTCACATGCTATTTATGTCATTTGCATCACTCACACAAATTTAATTTATTTCAATTAATTTATTAAAAAGAAAAATGGAAATTATAAACATTTTAATTTTAATAGCCTATCATGAATATGTTTTGTATTATCAACCAATAAAAATTGACCATGATTCATGATTTAAATTACCAACCAATCATGATTCATGATTAAAATTACCAACCAATCAAATTTGAGCATACATGTCATCCTTTTAACTTTTACTTAGGTTTTTCCCCCTCTATATAGTCAATATGTCTGTCATCATTTTCATCTTCATCGTAGCACACATCCTTTCTCTCTATCTTCATTGTGACACACACCTTCTCTCTCTCTCTCTCTCTCTCTCTCTCTCTCTCTCTCTCTCTCTCTCTCTCTCTCTCTCTCTCTCATATGTTTATAATTTTATTTGTTTTCGTCCTTTATTTTTTGTCTTTTTATCACAATAATTCTTTTTAAATATGAAGAGACAGCTCTCTAAATTTTAGTAACGCCTTCCATAGTTTATGCAGCATGAAAGGAATGATATGATACATAATATGTTTATACACATTTTTAGTTTTTTTTGTTACACACTAAAATTAAATAAAGATATATTTGGTCAAAAAATAGTGTGCGTAAGTAGATGTCAAATATATGGTTATCAATAAAATAAAATTGTCAAAAAAAAAGTTATCAATAAAATAAAATCATTTGGTTTGAATTATTACGATTTTGTTTCTAAGATCAAATCCACCAATTGATTAATATTAATGTACAATTTTTTTTTCCCGTTACAATATGCACGAATCAAGCACTTGATTATTTTGGTTACTTTATGTCTTTGGATATAAATATCCGTTTTGACTCTCACACTTTTCACACAACTCTCTATTCACAATTCATATTATTGAAAGTCTTCTATGAACCTCTATTTTCTCTCTTTGTTACAATGTCAATTTTTTACACATTTCTCTTATTAATGTACATGACCCATGTATTGTAACAACTTATTTGATTTCTTTGATATATGTAAGAGAATCACGAGTTTTCGTAATTCATATTATTGAAAGTCTTTTTTGAGTATGTTTTTCTTTTTTTAACAAATACAATGTAGTTTTTCTTCTTCGGTATAAAGTTGTGTTGTTGAATATTTTATAACTTTTTTTGTGTGTTTTGACTTTTTAACTTGCAGAAATTATTCATGAATAGACGATATTCATGAAGATTGAATTATGGAAAGGAAAAAAAAAGTATAGTTGAGATCCAAAGGGAACAAAAGACAAACGTGCTTCTTTATTCTTTTAATTGGAACTTTTTATTTGGCATGAAAGAGATAACTATGATAGTAGCTATACTACCATTTTAGTTGGAAGATAGATGTCAATTATAATTATAATAGGTGATGACGTTATAAATTGAATCAATATTTTATATTTTTAGGAATTTGTCTTAAGGATGTATCTAGCAAGGGCAGGAACAAGACGATAGAAGACAATACTACTATTGTAATTGATCACACATTAATATGACAATTGATTTTGCACTTAAGTTCATCATCAAAATAAAACCTATTTACTACGTTAACTACCTTGCCTTAACTATATTAAAGTAAATAATTGTAATTACTGTTTATTAGGGTATTAAATTATTTTGATATTGATTGATTTACATTTATTAATGTATATCTTTTCATTAATGTGCACTATTTTTATTAGAGAAGGAAATTTGTATTAATGATGTAATTGTATTATTATCTTTTTTTTAAGCAAAGAAAAATATATTAAATAAAAGCAAGTATATAAAAGCTGAGAGTATATCAACAACTAAATTAAATTGATTTTTTTCTAAAAAATTCTTGAAAAAAAAAATCAAAATACATCATGTCTTTTAGTAGGATTTGGATTCTCTACATTGAAAATTCTCTCAAATCTTCTTCAGTGTAATCTCAACAATTAAACATGAGAGAGAAGTTGAGAATTAAATTATAAAAAAATGGTTTTTGTATTTTAATCGTGTAGATTGGAAAATGGATAAAAATTGAGAAAATTTTCAATGGAGATAATCCAATTCCCTTTTAGTAGCATAGTGCACATAAAAGTCTTTTATAATACAAAAAAATAATAATACATTTATGGTTAATTTTATAAAGAAAAATATAAATGGAATAACACCTTAATTATCATTGCGCAGTAATGATTTTTGAGGTTTAACATTTAATGTCGTTATTTAAATAAAATCAAAAACCACAATGAATTTCTTTCTACCAAAACCATAAAAGACATAAGTTATATTGGTCACCTCACTTATATGTTGCCCAAAATATACTTTTGAATTTAATGTTGAACTTTAACTCATACTTGACACGTGAACATCCTTCCCTTCAGTGTGAGACTCTTTATGTCTGTGCTATAAAGATATAAACAAATAAGATCAGACAGAGACACAACATGCTAAAAAAGGTGGGTTAGTTGTGTTTTCATGCAAGAAGATTTTCATTCCTTTCTTTCATGAGAAGAGGGAAATAAACTTAGAAAATATAACAAAATGACAAATGAATTTACACCTAAGAAAAATGATAAAGGAAAAAAAAAAGTGTGTGATATGTTCTTAAGAGTATAGGAAATAGCGTGAGTTGATGGTAATTTTATGAGTTTGTCGAATAAGCTGGAGATTTATGAGTAATTATTTTAACAAAAAAATAAGACTCATTTAGAAAATGTGACATCATTTTGAAATATCTATGAGCATGTATTTCGTCAAATCAACATCATATATATGCCTCTTTCCATTTTCACATTCACCAAAGACAAAATGTGAAAGAATTTGAACTAATAGAGGTTAAATAGAAAAAATAGCATAAAAATGAATGACACTGAAAGACTTGATTTTAAGATCAATGAATTAAACAAATGATATACAATCTCACTAAGAAGTCATAATGTTGGGGCTTCAGGGGGAGCCTCGATCATCATATTAGGCTAAGAGCAATCACACAAGTGAGATTAATACCACATTTCACCTAAAATGTCTTATAAACATGTATTTATGAATTCAGCACAACACAACTACATTTTTCCATTGTCAGATCCCACTACATATAGGTAATTATTTTATCAAAAAATTAGATCTAATTAAAAAAACCTCACATTATTTTTAATGTCTAATAAGCATATATTGTCAACTCAGCATAACATGTCTGCAATTTTCCACTCTCATTTGCCACCAAATACAAAAATTGAATGAATTTGAAATAATAGAGGTTGAATAAAAAAATTCACATGAAAGAGGAAGACATCAAAAAACTAAATTTAAAAAAAATAAACAAATGACATCCAAAAATAAAAAATAAAATACTGTTCATCGTAATGTTGAGACTTTCGAGGGATGCTACATTGAATTTGATCATTACATTAGACTAAGAAAACCCACTTAAGTGAGTTTGACACCATATCTTCATCCTAAACCTTAAGACATTAGGTATATAGATCACATCACTTATGTTTCGCTCAACATACACTCTTACCTCCAATATGAAACTTTAACTCAGACTTGACACATTAACTTCTATCCCTCAAGTATGAGACTATCCACTGCAGGGATCTACCACTAGGAACCTCTTCTGCTTCCTCACAGTCCAATCGGGATATGATGCCATCGTTGAACCTTATGGGGTAGTCAACACTGGTGTGCATTTATCCATTGAACAAAGATCAACCACACAAATGAAAATGATACTAGACTATGCTTGGTGCAGGTGTTCATACTAAAGAATAAACATTTAACTTACAAAAAATTTAGGCTCGATTAAAAAAAACATTTAAAAGTGTCTAATAAACACATATTTTGTTAACTCAACAAATTACATAAGAGTTTATCCATGATTAAATCCATCAAAAACCAAAAGTGAAGGGATTTAAATTACTAGAGATTAATTAAAAAATATGGCATGAAAGTGAACAACATCTTAAACGTTAACTTTAATATAAAACTTAAACATCTACTCTTATATTGGTCATTTGTTTTTTTTTTTTTTTAGCAAAGAGGTAGCAGGATGACTGCTAACCTCTAAACTTCATTAAGAAAAGAGAAAAAAATACAAAGAGACTTGATGCATCAACTATGAAACTTTTTTGGTCATCTCACTTATATGTTTGTCAACATCTACTCTTGAATCAACTATGGAACTTTGAGTCATAATTGACACATTAACATATTTCCCTTATGTGTGAGACTTGATGCATTTTTGATTTGGTGAGATAGGCACAACATGGTAAAAAAAGGTGGATTGATGGTGGTTTATGTTCCCATATTTAATGAAAAGAGAGAAAGGAAATTAGAAAAGGAAAGAATATGAAAAAGCAATTTCAACATGAGAGAAATGATAAGGAAAAAAAGTTTGTATTTTGTCTGTGGAGGTATTAGGAATAGAGTGAGTTATTGGTAATTTTATGGGTTAGTTGAAGAAATTGGAGATTTATGAGTAGTATTTTACCAAAAAAAATAGATTCAATTAAAAAAGTCCCACATCATTTTAAAATGTCTCTTTGTCAACTCAACATAAAACATTTGTGTTTTTCATTGTCAGATTCCACCAAAGACTAAAAGTGAAGGTGCAATAACAACCAACAACAACCAAGTCTTATCCCCACCAAGTGGAGTTGGCTATAGAGATTCAATTTTTTAAATTTTTTTTTATGTTTGTTGTAGATGCTAACACAACCCTCTTTTTTTTTATTTGGGATTGGGACCAAGACTACCATAAACAAGATTTAAGTTCAAAAGTGGATGTACTTGAAAGAACATAGGTTGAATAAAAGCAATTGCATGAAAGCGACCGTCATCCAAAAACTTTTCTTTAATATAAAAAATTAAGCAAAGAACATCCGAAAACTAAGATAACAATTTATCATAATGTATGGAGCTCCGAGGGAACCTATTAGACTTGGATCATCACATGTGGCTAAGAGAAACCCCATAAGTGATATTGACACCACATTTTCATCCAAAACCTTAAGACATTAGGTATATTTGTCATTTAACTTATTTGTTGCTCAATATATACTCTTGCATCCAATGTAGAAATTTTACTTGCAAATGACACATTACCATCCCTCCCTTAAATGTGAGATTCTTTGTGTCTATGATATGGTGAGATAGCAAAATCAGATAAGAGGACCAACATGGTAAAAAAATGTGAGTTGGTGGCTATTTTATAGACGGGTGTCTTTGTTCCTTTCTTTAATGTGGAGATAGAAAGTAAATTAGAAAAAGAACGAAGAAAAAGGAATTTGAACAAGAGAGGAATGATAAGAAGTAAAACTAAGGAGAGTGTGTTTTATCTATGACAATATAATTAATAGAATCAATTGTTGGTAATTTTATGAATTTATTTAAGGAATTGGAAATTACTGGGTAATTATGCTACCAAAATAATAGATTCATTAAAAATGTCGCATCAATTTAAAATGTCTATTAAATATGTATTTTGTCAACGTAGTATAACACGTCTACATTTTTCCATTGTCAAATCATACCAAAGACCAAAAGTGAAGGAATTTAAAATAATAGAGGTTGAATAAAAAATTGCTTGAAAGCGAATGACATCCTAAAACTAAAATTTAAATAAAAATTAAACAAATGACACCCAAAAACTAACAAAACAAATCATTATAATGTTGCGATTTCCATTGGAACCTACATTGGGTTGTATCATCATATTAGTCAAAGAGCAACAACACAAGTGGATCGACATCACTTCTTCACCCAAAGTCCTAAAGCATTAGGTATAGGGATAATCTCCCTCATATGTTTTTCAACATCTACTCTTGCATCCAATGTCAAATTTCATCTCATAATTGACAGATTAACATATCTCCATTAAGAGACTCTCCGTGTCTGTGACAGACCACCAAGAAGCACTCCATCCGCCGTCTACAATGTTGAACCGGGATATGTTACCACCTCTGGGCTTTATAGGGGAGTCAACATTGATGTGATTCGACACATTACAGAAAGGGAAACCACACAAGTGAGAATGATACCACATCTTCATCGAACTTATTTGTTGTTCAACCTCCACTTTTTTATTCAATATTGAACTTTAATCGACACTTGATACATCAGAGCATTTTCTCCCTCAAATATGACGAAATTATATCCCGTGCTTGACACGGGTGTCCATTTGGGGTGTTTGACACTTGATAATGCATCGTTATTGTTTTTAGGCGTTTGACAAAACCATGCGCGATATAATGTCTTATGATGGTGTCGATAATACTGACAAACCATTTGGGGGTCTTTCTGTGGTTTTGGGCGGTGATTTCAGTCAAATTTTTCCAGTGATAAGAAAAGGATGCAGAAAAGACATACTTGCTTCATCCATCAACTCATCAAAGTTGTGGAGTCACTGTAAGGTTCTCACACTTACAACAAAAATGTGTTTACGTGCTTCAACCGTTCGTGTCGAGCAAGATGAGATAAGAAAGTTTGTCGATTGGATGCTTTCAATTGGAGATGGAATAGGATCCACCAACGAGAGTGGATAAATTAAGGTACCCATTCCTGATGAGTTGCTGATAAAAGATTCCTCTGATTTGTTGTGTTCTCTGGTTGATTTTGTATATCCGGATTTTTTCGCAAAACATGAAGATCTCGGATTTTTTTCCAAACGCGAGGGATACTTGCTCCCACACTGGACACAGTTGATCACGTAAACAAATTCCTTCTATCATTGGTTCCAGGAGACAAAAAGGAATATACCAGTTCTGATTAGGTTTGCAAATCAGACGAGAATAGTGAGGTACAAAGCGAATGGTTTACCACCAAATTCTTAAACAATATCAAGTTTTCTGGTATTCCAAACCACAAGTTGAGATTTAAAGTTGAATGTCGAGTTATGTTGTTGAAGAACATTGACCAAGCAACTGAATTGTGCAATGTGACTAGGTTAATTGTAGACAATCTTGGGAAGAACTTTGTCGGTGTAACTGTTATTACCAAAAAAATGCTGGTGAAAAAGTAATTATTCCAATACTGAACTTAGTTCCGGGTGATCCAGAACTGCCTTTCAAATTTACTACGAGACAGTTCCCGCTGGCTGTGTGTTTTGCAATGACAATAAATAAAAGTCAGGGTTAGTCGTTGTCTCATGTTAAAATCTATCTTTCCAAACCGGTTTTTACTCATGGACATTTGTATGTCGCTGTGTCGAGGGTCACTTCCAAAAAGGGATTGAAAATGCTTATACTAGATGAAGAAAATCACGTGTGTATTGAGACCACTAATGTTGTGTACCGTGATGTTTTTTGGATTGTTTAACCGGTCGTTCCTGATGACGCAGGTGGGTATGAGTTTTTTTTTTCTCTTTTAAACTTCGTTGTAATATATATTTTTTATTTGGATATGAATTGGTTGTTTCTACTTGCAACCATTCTAATAGTTGCGTAAAGAAAGAGTAATGGATTGGTCATCTAGATAAACTACAATTCTGGAACTAACAATTAAGATCACACTTCTTATTTCATTGTATAAAATCCAATGACATTTATTGTTGTGCAAAGAACAGGCCGAGTGATCAATTTTTATACAATTTGCTATATATCCGTCTTTTTTTTTTCTTTGATCTTTGGAGCGCCTATGTCCATGTGCATGCACAGGACAATTTTGTAGTCCTTTTTCAAGCCTTTTCTGTTGTGTTTTTATAATATGCTTAGTTAAAAAATGTGATAGATAGTTGGTGTCTTTGTCGTTGTTTGTTATACTTATTTGTTACACGATTGAATAATTACAAATTCGTGTTGGATGTTAACATGAATCAAGTGTATGCACGATATTAACTTTGTATATATAACGGTATCCACTATAGAAATCATGGAATTTGAAAGAAACTATATATAAGGGCATCTGGTAGAGACGATTGGTTGGGTTGGGACAATTAATTGTATATGCAGCAGTAGGCCTCGAGACTCCAACACCCCCAGTTATATGCAGAACATAAAAAATAAAAAAAAGACTCACGTCTTTGTAATAAATTTTAGCCATCTTAGCCATCCATGTAAAATATTCCGGCATTAAATACTAATGTTTCGACGTTACATCCGTTAAATCATTCCTGTTTAACGATACGAAAATCCAAATAACTATATACATGTTGATATTTGCATATATATGCAATCGAAAATCTGATAACAATGCGTTCTATTTATATATTGTGTATAAAATAATGAATTTGCTATTTAATTAGATTTTATAAAAAAAATAGTCGTAATTCTAGCCCGTGCTTGGCACGGGTTTCCAAGCTAGTTAGACTAATATCTATATCTATATCCGACACGTATATTAGTCACTATAGTTATTCGTAGAAGATATTCGATTAAAATAAGAAAACAAAAACAAACAAAATACGTAAAAGTTGGCGTGATGATAAACCAGCTTCACTAAAAAAAAAAAAAAAACCAGTTTAATTGTGATTGATTTTGAAATCAATGACCGTATCAATCGGTTTAGTTGTGAATTGAACTGAATCTGATAATCAATTCTATACTTTATTCTTTACACACCTTCCATATCTTGTACATCTTGAAAATTCTATAAATAGAGTACACTAAAGACGCGAAAGGGGAGGAGGAATTAGCGAGAGTTGCGATTTTTGTAAAGAATCAGTGACTATTTATTGGAGTCCTAATTCACCAATGAGTTAAACACAATAGATCTCATTTTTTTCCACCTCTATCATCATCGATCATATTCTCCATCTCGGTTCCAGTTTCTTTCCTTTTCATTTCGGTGAAGGTATGTAAGCACCACTTACTTGGCATTGTGTGTCATCCTACACAATGATTGCTATATTTTTGAGTGGACAATGTTTGTTATTTGTTTATGATCTTTTTATATTTACGGTTATTTCCTTTGATATCACTGCATCATATTTCATTTTTCAAATATCACTCTACACTTTATTTTTTTACAACCGATCCTTTTAGTGGCGGTGACGAGAATCGATTTTGATACAATTGAGTTTGAGAGAATTGATTTTGGTTAAAAGTGAGTATGATGTGAATTGATTTATGTTTGGATGTACTCATTTAAAAGTGATTTTTATGGGTTGATGTTTGAATAGTTTGAATCAAAATTGATTTTGAACGTACAATGACTAAATTGTCCTTTTAATTATATTTACAACTAAATATCTCATTTTTTAGATAATTATTTTAACTTATCTAAAATCATAAATGCATTTTTATTGATTCATAAATTCACTTTAAAATGATTTTAGTTTATAAGAGTTAATTTTAATTTTTTTTATCAATTATATAATTTTTAATATAATATAAAAATCAAAGGGTGTGAAAAGAAAAAAAGAAAACAGCATCTGTGAGATAATTGAATGGGCTTACTACAAAAAAAAAATCGAATGGCCCTTTTCTGAAACAACGTACCTGTTTGGATACGCGTTTTCCGACCCCAAACGCGAGTTTAGAGATTCAAACGTGATTTCACCATTTTTTAAGATGTTTGGGTAACTGCAAAAGTGCTTCAACCAGTCGTGATTTTAGCTCCAAACTCACGTTTCCTCAAAGCCACAAATTGGAGCTTTTGTGGCTGTTAAAATCAATTCTGCAAAAGCCCCAAATTTGTTTCCAGCTTTACCTTTTTTTCTGCTGCGTTTTCTTCTGCGATTTCGTTTTGTTTCACTGTTGTTGCTTGCTACAGTTCGGTTTCTAAAGGTTAGGGAAGCAAGATCAATGTTGTGTGTGTTTGGTACGGCGGTGGCGAGAATTGATTTTGATACAATTGAGTTTGAGAGAATTGATTTTAGTTAAAAGTGAGTCTGATGTGAATTGATTTATGTTTGGATGCACTCATTTAAAAGTGATTTTTATGGGTTGATGTTTTTTGTCACGATTTAGTCTTTATGTTATAAAATGACAACATAGTTATCGTTTTTTATGAAAAAAACAATCAAAAACTCAAAAAAAAAATCATCAAACTCATAGACAAACCCAAATCTTCATTATACAAGTCTAACAAATCAAATTTCATTGAAAAAATCTCATAAAAAATGATAAGATATTGTTATTTTATAACATAAAGGATTAAATCGTGACAAAAAAAGACAAAATACGAAGGTGTTACCTAAAATTAAGTTAAGAGACTAATTGTGTAATTTTGCCATTATATTTTTTGTTTTTTAGTTTTGCTACATTTAATAAAAATGGAGATCTAAAATTTAATGTTTGATTGATGATCTAAAAATTGAAAATAGAAAATTTCTTGATTAGAAATAGGTGAGAGAGAGCACCAAATCCAAATAAAAATACTTGAACACCCTTTATAAGTAAAGAAAATGTTGTTTCAAAATACATGCCAACAGAAGAAAAAATGTCACCTTCTTTTTCCTACCTCTCCCTCTTCCATCCGACTTTATGCGGATTTCAATTCCTTCATTCACCGGTAATTTAATCCTCTTTTCTCAATCCACCTTCACACACATTATTCTTTCATTTTGTGTTATGTCCGTTTCATTTCTGGTTATTATTCATTGATTTCTTAATGAGAAGATGATTCGTTCAATCGTTAATGCAAATGTTAATCTTTCAATTCCATTCTTGTTGTTTCCAAGCATTTATAAACAACATTCTTATCTAATTTCTTGTAATTAAAAAGAAAATCTCAAATTTAATGTTTGATCTATGAGCCAAAAATTGAAAGTAGAAACTTTTTGGTTTGCCAATGCCATAGCTTGAAAATAGAAAATAGTGGGTGCCCATCATTGTTTTTGTTGACAACGCATGCATACGTCTTATGTTGTTGTAGGAAGTTTAATGTTTAACACATACGACCGAACAATTTTGATGTCTGCTAATTCATACAAAAAGCCTACTTTTTTTCTTTATAATGATCACTTTTTATGTTTGATCTGTCTGTATTTTTTCTTCCCCTTAATGATCAATTAGACCAACCTGCAATCAAGGGTGGAACTAGGATGGCTTATATGTTTAATTCATAAATTATAAATTGATCTTTGACCCCTTTAGAAAAATTATTTGGCTCAGCCTCTTTCTGCAACGAAATTATTCTATTTTCTATATCAATTAGTTAAATAGTATTCTTGATTTATTTATTTACTATTTGAAGGTAAAAACTAAGGATTAGTGCATTGGAAAAGACTAAGTATTGTAGAAGTTCACTGCATTTTTGTTTTGTTAGTCTTTAACCAAATATTCTCTCAAGAAAATAGACTTTGACCCAGGATATTTCTTACTTTCTCAGGTGGATTAACTTGACTTCTATTAGTGGATTTTAAGGATGTCGATGAACAATAGACGGTTGGAATTTGGGAGGCCTGTATCAAGTATGTTATGTTTCTTATTACACAACATTCTCTTGCATTTAGCTAGTTTACCCTTATCAAAATTCGATATATACACTCACATTTATCAGTAATTTTTTTAATTATCCACCAACACACTCTTTTTTAAATTAAGTGTTTATCCTCTCCTAAATTTTAATGGATTATATCACAAAGCTTTCAGTTGCTAATCTTACAAATGTCTTTGAAGTACTTGGTAAGAAACATAAAAATCTAACATTTCATGCTCACAGTATATAGTATGTATGTTTTTCAAGGACACAAGTTATTTGTTGATGTACAAATTGTGTTGGTTATATGGTTTGTATCGGTTAAAATCTTTGTCGGAAATAATTTTTTCGAAGGCTCAAATTACATATTTAAAAACAGGCATGAACGATTTAAGGAAAAGTAGTGGTTGCTTATTTCATACGTCCACTTGTGACATGAAAAGCCATTTTGGTTTAGTTTTTCCTTGAGAAGTTGAATGATTGGTAGGTCTTTTACAGGTAAAAGAAGATTGAAGGATTTATTGGTTCAAAAAGATAATCGCTTTTGTGCTGATTGTAGTGCTCCGGATCCTAAATGGGCGTAAGTTTATTCACTTATCCACACAACCTTTTTTGTTTATTGTCATGGCCTTTCTAAAACTAAGGTCTGAGAGTCATGTTTTTCTGTGTAATCAGATTATGAGATATATTAGTGTAATTAACTTATTCTCCAAGAAACCTGTCACATTTGTAATGTATATTAACTTTTTTTAGTTGAAGTTAAATTTTTTTGAACTGCTTCTTCAGGTCAGCAAATATTGGAGTTTTTGTATGCTTAAAATGTTGTGGGGTGCACAGAAGTCTTGGCACTCATATATCAAAGGTAAATCATTCACGATCTTTTAATTAAAAAACATTTTATTGAGAAAAATTTAAACTGAGTTCCCTTGTCTTGAAATAATTGAAAAACTAACGGGATATATACATACAATATGCATACATACAAATGTGTATGTGGGTGGATAGATACATATATAGCTAATATTTTTCTTTTGTTTGAACTTAATTTAATGAGAAAACAACCAACCATTCTTATATGGCTATGCTTGTGCAATAGTTTGAAGGATGTTATTTTATATTTGGGTGCATTTTAAAAAAAAATAAAATATTATTACCGTATGGCATACATGATTGCGGTGAAGCATTATTCTTAGAACTTATATTAGCACGTGATGTCTTCTGAAATATGAAATTCAGACAAAGTGCTAAACTTAATGATCTAGGGTATAAGAGGTGGAATCTTCGCAAATAAGTGTTTTATTTTTCCACATACTACTAATTTATCCTCCATTCCATTGGTAATCACTAACCATTGTCCTACTAATTTTTTTAGACGGGAAAACATGTTATATTGCACTTTGAAATTCAAAAGGATTTCTTACTATGAATAGATTGAGGTTGCTTGTGTAAGTTGTGTTAGATCGATATACATGAATAGAATCGAGGATGCTTGTTATGCATTAAATCACTGAGACGTTTCCTTTTTCTTTGTCAGATTTTGTCTGTAACATTGGATGAATGGTCAAATGATGAAATAGATGCAATGATGGAAGTTGGAGGAAATGCATCTGCCAATTCAATTTATGAGGCTTTTATTCCGGAAGGATATACAAAACCAGGACCAGACGCCAGTCATGAAGAACGTGCAAAATTCATCAGGTAAGACATTCTTACATTTATATTATAAATTTGTTACACTTTTTGTCACTGAAAAGTAGGTAATGATACATCCAGATGAATTTTTGTCTTCAGCCCAAATTATTGTTTTGCAACTCTTATCTAGTGTTACTCTTTTTAATAATAGTCCATTGTGCTTGGTTAAGCATTGACTAATTTACACGACATTGCGATGTTGTTCATGGTAGCATAAAAAGTGGTACCAATTCAATCAACGTTCCATTTAAGAGTGACATTTTAATGTTGACATTTATGATTGCAGGTCAAAGTATGAGCGTCAAGAATTTTTGAAACAAAGTTTGCGTATTTTATCAACAAAAAGCAAACGTCAAACAAGTTTCTCCAAAAAGATTATGGATAGCTTTCGAAAATCTAGTGGTTCAAAGAATATGGTAATTATATTTAGTTCCTTTGATTGAATGTATTTGTGTTGACCATAAGTTGAATTAGCATACTGATGCATAGTGCATACTTCATGTGTCCAATTTTATTACACCATCAGTTAATGAAATGAAATTGTTTTCATGAGTGATTTTAATGGATTTTTGAATGATATTGATGATGAAAATAGGAAGGAATGGTAGAATTTATTGGAATGCTGAAAGTGAAAGTGGTCAAAGGCACAAATTTAGCAATCAGAGATATGAGGACAAGTGATCCATATGTTGTTCTGAAGCTTGGCCAACAGGTTGGTTGTTTTCAATGGCATATACTATTAGGAAACTTTTTCTCTTTATTATTTTATTTTTTTAGCTGAAGAATAATATATGTTGTTAACTTTCTTTTTAAATTGACAATGGTGTTATTGCATTCAGACTGTTCAGACGACTGTAATAAGGAGTAATTTGAATCCAGTTTGGAACGAGGAACTTATGTTGTCCGTTCCTCAGCAATTTGGACCAATAAGTTTGGTAAGGTTACATTTTATCATGTCTAGTTAAAAACACATTTTTTGTTTATCCTATAATGCAAAATCTAGTTCCTGTAAACAATTTATGTAGTTTGCTTGCTATTTATTTGACTCTCGCAAACTAGATTCTAGCAACCAATATACCTAAAACAATACATGATGTAATGCATTGCTTAGAGCAACATTGACAATACATGATGTAATGCATTGCTTAGAGCAACATTACGTATGAGGAGATGGTTCAATATTTCAATCCTTACAATGTCTTGTATATGAAAATGAGACTTAATATTGACAACATGCTTCATTGTATTGCAGGAGGTATTTGATCATGACTTGTTCTCAGCTGATGATATAATGGGAGAAGCGCAGATTGATCTTCAACCTTTAATAAATTCTGCAATGGCATTTGGAGATACTGGAATGTTTGATGATATGCGAATAGGAAAATGGCTGAAATCTAATGACAATGCGCTTATAGAGGATAGCATAGTCAATATCATTGACGGTAAGGTTAAACAAGAGATGTTTATTAAGCTCCAGAATGTCGAATGTGGAGAATTAAACTTAGAACTTGAGTGGATGTCTCTTGATCATTAGGTGCATTACTATTTTCATGTAAATTGTCTAATTTTGATCACCATAGATTACTTGTGCTTGTGCATTGTCAAGTGAGGATCGTTTACTCTCTCCCAAACAAAAAGTGAGGAATATTATTTGCTACCACATGATGGGTTGTAATTTTTCTTTTATGTACCCGGATTAAGTATATCAAGGAGTTAATTTCCCTCGCAATTACTTCTCGTGATGAAAAATTGTGAAGAAATAGTCTTGTGTATAACTTAGTTGGAGGGACATTGTATTATATATGCATGAGTCGAATCCACATATTTACCTAGAGGTGAAATTTTAGCCATTAAGTTCTTGACAAATGAAAGTGACAATTAATGTAAATTTCAATGCAATTTACACATGAAGAGTTACTAAAAAGTTAAAAACTGCTATAAACAATAGTAAGTTAATAACAAAAATTAAACATAATAACTAATAATCTAGTGCCCTTTGCATGAACAACAACCAACATGCTCAACTCGAAGGGTCGCGTACCACCAATTGCAACTTGTTATTATCATCATCATTTTCTAATTTACCATTGTTACCACCAAGCGCTGCGTTTTGTTGTTCCTGCTTTCTATATTTAAACACGTAAATCAAACCCGAAACCAAAATTAGAACCGCACCAGCAACTCCGCATGCCAAACTCGCCACCTTCAGCGCATTCCAAACTCGGTCACTACTACCATCGCCGGAGACACTCCTCCACGACGGAGGCGCTGTGTTACTGGAGGTAATGGCCTTCGGCATCGCTACTTCGGAGGAAGACGAAACTGTTGGTGATGAATTGTCACTGTTGAAGAAGGATCTCATCTCCGGCGAAGAATGCGTCCCCGTCGGAGATAGTGTCTGGAAGATGAGGCCGTGATCCGCTGGACGGAGGTCTCTGGCGGAGGAATATCCGGCGAGAGTGAGAATGACGAAGACGGCGAAGACTATGGAAGATTCCGCCATGGAAATTGAGCTTCAGGTTTATGACTTATGAGGTAGAATGGAATACAGTATGAAATAAATATATATAGTAACACTGAGTGTTGATACGGTACCGTTTTGTAATGAGAATGGAAGGACTTTAAGAAATCGAAAGAGAAACTGTGAACATCTGTCGGAGAAAAAATGTTCATATCTTCTATTCTAGCCGCTTTCTCCTTTGTCTTTTACTACTCTTGTTTTTTCTAAAGTTAAAAATGATAAGAATATTTTGACTTTTTTCTCACTCCATGTGACTGCACTGTAGTATTTACATGGATTTAAGCTTCAAAATACTAACAATGTATCCTTGTAACTCTTTTTTTGGGTACAAAACTCTTTGTTAAATTTTATTATCATATTAGAAAAATCACGGGTTAGATTATGGCTCTGTTTGGTAAAAATAGCGGATAGCTTATAAGCTAGTTGATAAGCTAGCTGATAGCTTTTAGCTGATAAGCTAGCTGATAGCTTTTAGCTGATAGCTTATAGCTGATAAGCTAATTAAAGTGTTTGGTAAAAATAGCGGTTGAACTAGCTGATAAATGTAAAATTACATAAAAGGACATTATTAATTCATATAAAATTTATACTACTATAAATTAATATTTAAGATATTTAATAATTTAAATTAATCAATTTAATATATATATTTTATAGATTAATAAATTAATATTTTATTTTTTGGTCAAAATACTTAATTTCTTTTTATTTTAAAAACAAAAAGAAAAATCGAATCCATATGTTGTAGGCGACAAAAATGGGATTTTAGAAAAATCATGTGGAATAAAATACTTCAGATTGAAAAATTATGTGACAAAAAAATGGGATTGAAAATTGTTTCAGCATTAACGTAAAAATATTTCAGATTGTAATAAATTATAAAGGGTAAAAAGGGATTTTAGATAAAATAGCAAGGGCAAAAGTGGAATAAAATACAATAAGCTATAAGCTATAAGCTCAAACGCTACTTGAAGTAGCTTCTGAAAAATAGCTTATAAGCTCGTGGAAATTCGTGAAATAAGCTATAAGCTCGTGGTAAAAGATCGTTACCAAACAGAGCTTTTTTTGTCAAACGAGCTTATAAGTTATAAGCTATAAGCTATAAGCTCATTTGGTGGGCTTACCAAACAGAGCCTATGTTGCTGTACTGCATGGAGATAACTTTATGCTAAATTTATTTGCCATGATTGATGGTTGGTAATTTGGTTATTTTGTTGGTGAAATTGGTATAACTTGAATTAGTTCACATTTCGCGGTTCAATTAACAGCAGTCAAATTTTTGTTTATGATTCAGAATTTTGGTAAGATTCTATTTTTTACACAGTTGGATTTTTTTTTTTTTTTGGACATGCATCTAGGTGGAGTGTATATATGAATATTATAAACATTGGGAATAAATTAAAGTTGAGATTTAAAGTAAAAGCACGACACGTCTTACATCAACTTAAAAGTTTTGTAAAAAAAATAAAATCAACTTAAAAGTATTCAAGTTGTTTAAATTTGCAAGTTTGAAATCTGATATAAAAATTAGAGAAATTATGTTTGAGGTTCTTCTACTATTCTCTTGAATAAGTCTTTTAGGTTATCTTTTTTCATAATAGGTCATTTTTGTTACATTTTATTTGCATTATAAACCTTTAAGTTTAAATTATGTGTACATTTCTTTAAGTTTGACATTTTTTTTTTCAAGACTACTACCATAAAATGTTAATATTACATTTTTTTTTATTGTTCAGGCTACTTTGCAAGCGGATGAAGTTAGTGAAACTGATAGATAAACATTTACTATCAATTAAGTTTTGAGAAATGCTAACAAATGTCCTTAGATGTCGTATTTGATAAGAAGTTTAAACAAGAAACTTTGTCTTAAAAATAGTACATTCAAGACCTCTAAATTTAAAAAATTAACTTTATTTACCTTGAATTTATCATTATTTTCATTTTTAATGTCCGATACTTGTTAGCATGAGTTTTTAGATGTTGCTCTTATGTAGTTCTAAAGAGCTTCAAGAAATGTAAACCGTTTATATGGTTTTATTTACTCTTTTTAAATGATTATTCTGGAGGACAAATTCTCGGAGCACCAAACAAAGATCTTAATTGCCAGATGATATTGGCGTCAATAATTGTACTTTAAAGTGGGACAAAGGACCGACAACACAAACAAAATGTAAGATAAAAGATAGATTGCACACATGATTTTACCAAAATAATTTGGTGTACAACACCGGTTTTAAAAATTTCATAGTAATTATAAAGTTTGACTAGAGTCTAGAACCCAGAAAAAATATAATTTTTGTTTTAGGAGGGAAATTGCAGGCGGAAATATCCAAGATAGTGGCGGGATTTACTCCGATTGCATACATAAGTGCTTTTGACAAAGTTTTTGTATAAGGAAGAGATAGTATAAAAGATAAAGAGTGAAGATTTTTTTTGACAAATGATAGAGTGAAGATATAAGTCGGTCTCTCACATTTTTTCACGACTCATTTTAATACCCGACGAAATATAATATCAAACTAGTTTTCCCCCAATTTAAAAATTACAATGATTAATTTGGTAGTATTATTTTTTGTTGGAGACTAAATTGAACCCCGAGAAAATAATCATAAATCAAATTGAATCTTACTCAAAGATAAAAGAATAAGATTTATTAAAGAAAAAAGGATAAATGGACAAGAGAACAAAAAGAGAAAAGGAAAAAGTAACAAGCAGAAGCCATTTTTTATGAATCCGTTTGGATTAGGCTTATTTTGAGTTTATGTAAATAAATAAGTTTTTTTTTGAAGGAAAATAAGTTTTTATCTATTATTCATAAAAGATAAATTAACATAAAAGTTTATTTTGATAAAACAGTTTATGAAGATTTAATTTTTGTTAGTGAAAATTTATAAATTAACATAAAAGTTTATTTATTTACATAAGCTATTTTTCAAAAGTTCATAAATAAGTCAATCCAAACGAACCTTTAAAAGAATACTACATTATATGCATGGTGCATGGCAAAAGAAAGGGAAAAAAACACCAAAATTGCTAGTTATCGCGAGAATAATTCCACGAAAGTTTCACGAGTTACTTTTTACTTATATCTTCTCCAAACTATACCCCACATCCTCCCCATGTATCCCGGCCAGAGAGGAATTTAATTGGTTAATAATTTGTCTAGATAAATTCGGGATAAAATCTCTCGTGTGATATAGCATTGCTGAAAAAACATACCCTTCAATCGGTTCGGTGGGTGATTTTAAGGCTGATTTTATATTTGAAAAGCCAGATAATATATCATATCTATTCAAAGCAGTTTATATGTCCTCGTGAGCTTAGCTCGTATGGACAATGCATAATATATGCATGGTTCGGGGTTCGAACCCCGGCCACCACCAAAAAAAGCAGTTTATATAATCTTATCTTGTCCATTTGGTTCACGCTTCTCCTCTATTAACACAATAAACACATTTAACACAATAAACACATATTGTATCTGTATCCAACAGTTGATGCAGTGGGAACTTTCGTTGTTTCAGATACGAAAGAATACGTCAGATTAAGATAAAACGTTTTGAAGAATTTTGGAGTTAGAATGAGAAATGCTACAACATTGTCAAAGAAACTTGGATGAATGGTATAGGTGACAGCAGTAACAGACTAAGTGCTTAAAAATTTCCATTAACGGGGACTTAAAAGGTTTGGAGCTGTAACTAGGAAGATTAAAATGTTTAGAGCTATCATTAGCAAGTTATTGCATACGTCATTATCTACCATGCTCCTAACTAAAATAATAATTAGCAAGATTAAAAGTACCATTAACATTAACACAATAAACACATATTGTATCCAATAATAGCATCTGCTTTTGCTGTGTCTATGGACGATGAGGTATTTTTTATTTTTTTTTTAATTCTCAATAAATAAACATCGTCCTCTTTCTGACAGCCACCCTCACCCCGCCTCGTTTTCAAAAGATCTATATATGTATCCCACGAATATCTCGTATACTCGCTTTCCTTTGCTTTTCTATCAATCTCCCAACACCTTCTCAGTGAGTGACCAATTGTAAATTTCTTTGCATGACCAACGAGACTCGATTTTCAACGTCAATCCTCAACCTCTCCACCAAGTGATAAGTTGAAAACACACACCCATATCCCTATCTGATCAAGAATATTTCTCGAGAAGACACCTTTTTAGACGTTCCAACAAATATACTCATACTCGTCTTCATTTCCTTTTTTACAGACTCCTTACCCATACAAGGTTTTTAAGTAGCGCTGCGAACGAGACTATTAAAGAAACGAATAAAGAATGTCAATAAAAATAGCCAAATAGGAGAGAAGAAAGATGGTCACACATAGAACTTAAATGATAAAAATTAAAATAAATAACAAATATACCACAACACTAACTTCATAAGAAATAGAACACCGATTTTAGACTAAGCAATTGAGCTAGTGATTTAAGAGCTCCATCAAAGGATATACAGTAGAAACTCTTTAATTTAATATTCGGTAAATTAATAAACTCTCTAAAATAATAAATTTGTCCGGTCCCGACTTGGGTCAATGTAAAAAATTGAAAAACTCGATAAAATAATAAGATAATAATTTTTCGGGAGATCCCTTTATAATTTTCGGTCCCAAGAAAATCATAAATTAATAATTCATAGAAACTGAACAAAATATATTAAGAATACATTGAACACATTTGTTCCTCTTGTTTACATTTACTGTACTTCAAAAGTCATTATTGATTTCCAATGCATATGAACACAGTAGTTACTAATTTACGTTGAGTCCCAAGGTTCGCTGCAACGTAATTCTAAGAGGCATAGACTAATTTGCCTTTTTGTTTGGTATGTACAGTATAATTACTTAAAAACTCTTTAAATTAATAATTATTAATTTATCGATAAATTAATAACTCTCTAAATTAATAAATTTCTCCGGTCCTGACATTATTAATTTATAGAGTTTTAACTGTATTATTTAAGAGAACCTGAGTTGGATTTTTTGGTGGAACAACTCTAGGCCATATTTTACCTACATTATGGAAGAACTTCCGATTATCAGAGCTCTTTTCTTCTGAGAATCAGATAGCCAACACATATTATATACCTATTCCCTTTTTACACTATTAATGTATAAAAAGTTTGTTACCTTTATCCGTAGAATACCATATTGACTATAAAAACCAATAAGTAATTTATTTTTTTTAATTTAAAAAATAAAATAAAGACATTGTCATTAGACCGACGACTCAACTTTCGGTGACACTCACCAACCTCTCCATTGACTAATAAATTAAAAACCTTTACCTACATATTTATATGAATACGAATACGAACATCGCTCCACAAGATATCTAGCCTAACTTTACCACATCCATCACTCGCACTCACATTCATTTCTTTTTTGACACTTTCCTCTTTCGTACACGGTTTCAATTTCTAAGCGGTTAAGATAACGAGACTATAAACAAATAAGGAATGTCAATAAAAACAACGAACTTCTATAGAGAAAATTTACTCACTTAAACGGAACTCGGTGGTTACCACCGAATCACCTCGTTGACATCATACATCCAGTACACCTGAATCGTCAAATCATTATTTTTTTATTTTTTTGGTGGAAGTCAAATCATTATTTTTAGTAGAAATTAAACAATACAAATAATATTTTATATGAAGTTATCGCGTAAACCATTTCCCTTTATTTTGCTCCTTTCCCCAACATGCATGAACTGATTCTATTTTTAGTGCATAATAATTCAATATTCTATTAGTAATTTTTAAAAATGAAATAAAATTGAGTCAAAATAAAAAATAAAATGAATAAAGTGTTGATCCAATTAAAATGCAGTGTGATTGAAAGGAACCGTCGTTACTCTCCAGTGATAGGATATGAATTGAGCCATATAGCATTTCATTTTTGTATTTTAGCGTATAAAACTAAAACCCTCTTTCTCTCAATTCCTTACTCATACTTCACTCTCTCCGCCTAATCCGTAAACCTTATCTCTTCATTCCTTTCTTCTCAATGGATTCTCAAACCCTATCTTCTTCTTCCCAATTTCACGAACCAATTAACGGTGCCGTTAACGGTCACGGTTCCGATTCCGATGACGGTTTTGTTAGCGGCGAAGAGGAGTCTGAACCTTCCAGGCCAATTCTCGTTAATCCAGACGCCGTCAAATCCACCGTTGTTGAAGAAGAAGAGAGTTTCGATGATGTTTCTCCCAGACCTATTGCGAAAGTGACCGCTGATGATGAAGATGAAGCGGAGGAGGAAGATTTGGAGAAAGGCGGTGATGATAGTGATGAAAATTTTGTTGATGAAGTGAAGGAGGATGAGGTTTTTGTTGAGGCGAATGATGGGAATGAGGTTTTTGTGGAGGCTGATGATAAGGGTTTTGAGGAGGGTGATGGTGGAACCGTTGAAACCAATAATTTGGGTTCTGCGGTTTTGGGTGATGGTGGAACTGTCGAAACTAATAATTTGGATTCTGAGGTTGTGGGATTGGTTTCTGGTGATAATTCGGGGGTTGGTGTTGTTGAGAATGGTGGTGGTGGTGGTGATGGTGATGAGAAGTATACAAGTGGTGGAGATTTTGTTGTTGATACTCTGCAAGTTAATCCTTTGGTGGATGGAGGTGTTGCTGTTGTGGGGAGTGAAGAGGAAGTTAAGGTGTCTGAAATTGAAGAGGTGGTGGCGCCTGCACCTGTTGTGAGCCTTGATAATACTTTTGAACCTATTGAGAAGGTTGGTGGTGAAGGTGTTTTTGATGTGGTTGGTGGTAGTTTTGAATCGTTTGAGAAGGGTGGTGAAGATGTCGTGGATGATGAAGTTGTTGGTGGGGATGCCGAGCCTGTTGGAGTTGATGATGGTGGTGTACGTGAGCAGACGAGTGACATTGCTCCTACTGATAAGGCTGGTGATGTTGTTGATGAAGGTGTTGTTGTAGATGCCGAACCTGGTAAAGTTGATTATGATGTTGCCCATGAGCAAGTGAGAGACATTGTTCCTACTGAGAGGGCTGGTGATGTTGTTGTTGGTGAGGTTGTCGGTGGGGATGCCGAGCCTGATCAGGTTGTTGACATTGGAGTTGATGATGGTGTTGCACGCGAGCAAGCGAGTGACGTTGCTCCTATTGAGAAGGGTGAAGAAAGTTTAGAAGTTGTGAGTCGGAGTTTGGAGGCTGAGGAAGATGAGATAAGCATAGAGGGTCCTGCTGTTGAGGGTGAAATTGAGAACCGTGTTGATGGTGCTGTTGAGGAGAAAATAGAGAGCAATGTTGTTGAGGTGGAAGATGGGAGCAATGTTGATAATGTTGTTGCAGAGGAAACGGAGAGTAATGTTGATCGTGTTGTTGAGGTGGAAGATGAGAGCCATGTTGATAGTGCTGTTGAGGAGGAAGCGGAGAGCAATGTTGATCGTGTTGTTGAGGTGGAAGATGGGAGCCATGTTGATAATGCTGTTGAGGGGGAGGCCGAGAGCAATGTTGATCGTGTTATCGAGGTGGATGATGGCAGCCATGTTGAGGCTGCCGTTGATCATCACGTTGACAGAGAGATTGATGACTCGGTGTCGGATACAAAGGATGAATCAATGATCTTTGGAGGCTCCGATTCTGCTAATAAATACTTGGAGGAATTGGAGAAGCAAATTAGGGCCAGTGAGAGTTCACAGGATGACAGAATTGATGGCCAGATTGTAACTGACTCAGATGAGGAAGTGGAATCTGATGATGAAGGAGATAGCAAGGAGCTCTTTGATACTGCTACTTTGGCTGCTCTCTTAAAAGCAGCATCTGGAGCAGGAGGTGAAGATGGCGGCGGTATCACCATAACTGCTCAAGATGGATCGAGGCTTTTCTCCGTTGAGCGCCCTGCTGGTTTGGGACCATCACTTCAGACAGGTAAACCTGCGGTACGGTCAAACCGTCCCAATCTTTTTGCTCCTTCCATGAGTAGAGCTGGTACCGTTGTTTCTGATACCAATTTGAGCGTAGAAGAGAAGATGAAACTGGAGAAATTGCAGGAAATTAGGATAAAATACCTAAGAATGGTTCAGAGACTAGGTTTTACTACTGAAGAATCAATAGTAGCGCAGGTTTTGTATCGGTTTACACTTGCTGCAGGGAGACAAACTGGTGAAAATTTCAGCCTAGATGCTGCTAAGGAGAGTGCTTCTCGGCTTGAAGCCGAGGGAAGAGGTGATTTTGGATTTTCTATAAATATTTTGGTTCTTGGTAAAACTGGTGTGGGAAAGAGTGCTACGATAAATTCAATTTTTGGTGAAACCAAGACCAGCTTCAGTGCATATGGTCCCGCTACTACTGCTGTGACAGAAATTGTTGGAATGGTTGATGGAGTGAAAGTAAGGGTCATTGACACACCAGGTTTGAAATCTTCTGCATTTGAACAAAGTTACAACAGAAAAGTCTTGTCTTATGTGAAGAAATTGACCAAAAATTCTCCCCCTGATATTGTTCTTTATGTGGATCGCCTCGACCTACAAACTAGAGATATGAATGATTTGCCCATGTTGCGATCAGTTACTAGTGCCCTTGGTCCATCTATATGGCGAAATGTGATAGTCACTCTGACTCATGCTGCCTCTGCTCCTCCAGACGGGCCATCAGGTTCCCCACTAAGTTATGATGTATTTGTTGCTCAAAGAACTCATATTGTTCAACAAACCATTGGTCAGGCTGTCGGTGACCTACGTCTTATGAATCCAAGTTTGATGAATCCAGTTTCTCTTGTTGAAAACCATCCTTCATGTCGGAAAAACAGAGATGGCCAGAAGGTGCTTCCTAACGGTCAAAGTTGGAGACCTCTGTTATTGCTTTTATGTTACTCAATGAAGATTCTCTCAGATGCTGGTAACCTTTCTAAGACTCCGGAAACAGCTGATAACCGCAGGCTGTTTGGTTTCAGAACCCGCTCCCCGCCACTTCCATACTTGCTGTCTTGGTTGTTGCAGTCACGTGCTCACCCCAAGCTGGCTGATCAAGGTGGGATTGACAATGGTGATTCTGATGTTGAAATGGCTGACTTATCTGATTCTGATGAAGAGGAAGGTGAAGATGAATATGACCAGCTCCCACCATTTAAGCCTCTTAAGAAGTCACAGATTGCTAAGCTTAATAGAGAACAGAAAAAGGCATATCTTGAGGAGTATGAGTACCGAGTGAAACTTTTGCAGAAGAAGCAATGGAGAGAGGAGTTGAAAAGGATGAGAGAGATGAAGAAAAGAGGAGGTAAAACTGTTGAAAATGATATTGGCTTTATGGGGGAAGAAGATGAAGAGAATGGAAGTCCAGCTGCTGTGCCTGTACCATTGCCTGATATGGTGTTGCCACCATCCTTTGATAGTGATAATCCAGCCTATAGATACCGTTTCTTGGAACCAACTTCCCAGTTGCTGACAAGGCCAGTCTTGGACACCCATAGTTGGGACCACGACTGTGGTTACGACGGTGTTAACATTGAAAACAGTATGGCCATCATCAACAAATTCCCGGCAGCAGTGACTGTTCAAGTAACAAAAGACAAACAAGATTTCAGCATTCACTTGGATTCATCGGTTGCCGCTAAACATGGAGAAAATGGATCGACCATGGCAGGCTTTGACATTCAGAACATTGGAAAGCAGCTGGCATACATTGTTAGAGGCGAGACCAAATTCAAAAATTTCAAAAGAAATAAAACTGCAGCTGGAGTATCTGTGACATTTTTGGGTGAAAATGTGTCCACCGGTGTCAAACTTGAGGATCAACTAGCACTAGGGAAACGATTGGTATTAGTGGGGAGCACTGGGACCGTGCGGTCTCAAGGTGATTCTGCTTATGGAGCCAATGTTGAAGTGAGGCTTAGAGAGGCAGATTTTCCAATTGGGCAGGATCAGTCTTCATTGAGTTTCTCTCTGGTGCAGTGGAGAGGTGATTTAGCCGTGGGAGCCAATTTCCAGTCACAGATTTCTCTTGGGCGAAGCTATAAGATGGCGGTTCGTGCGGGATTGAACAACAAGCTTAGTGGACAGATCACTGTGAGGACAAGTAGTTCAGACCAACTTCAGATTGCACTTATTGCTATTCTTCCAATTGTCAGGACTCTTTACAAGAACTTCTGGCCTGGTGCTAGTGATAAATACTCCATCTATTGAGTTCTTTTGCATATGCTGCTAGTTAAGGATGTAGACTATGAGGTAATAATGTCGTACTGAATCTTTTTATTAATTTCTTAAATAATTTATTTTTTTTAGTTTCGTCTAGACTATTGAATGTTCTGCTATATTTCATTTTTCACCTGAAAATTGTACTGTAATTGAGATGGAACCGACAAAGAATTTACTCAATTGTTTCTTAGCTTCTATTTGAATAAATGGTAATGTCAGATTATGCCTATTCTGTTATCCCTGATTTCCTTCTCATTTGCTGCTTCAACTTTTGTTTATTGGTTGAATATTATAATATGTTTGAAATGAAGTCTTGGACTACTTTGCTGAGCGATACCTGAATATCAATATGCCAATATTTCCCTTTTTTGTTTATCTCTAGCATGGTATCCAAATTTGTATTCTATAGACAAATAATGTGTGTTTTGCTGGCAGGTTTGAGTGAGGTGGTTTATGCGAATTAGGAAATCATGGCTTTAGCGGCAATTCTTCTTTCTCGTCAAGGTATTGATATCTTAGAAAATAAAATTAAATGGGCTGTGAATTAGGAAACGATGTCTTTAGCAATGCTCAGGTTTTCTGAACTGGATTTAGAGTTGCAAAGAGGTTTTACAGTTCCCAGCAAATCAACTTGAAATTTTGTTTGTTGTTTCACTCAATGACTATTCATAATATTGTATGGTTAAGTTTCTCCCTTGGTTTCAAATATTTATTTTACTCCTAGAATTGTGGAGTTTGATATTATTGATTTTTATTTTTGGAAAAACTTGGGTGGAGTGCCCAAGATACTATCCCATTTGTTTCCCCTAAAATTACCCGGTAGATGGTTTCCTCCCAGTGCACCGCCTCTAGATATGCTTGCAGGAAGTTATTATGTTAGCTATATAATTTTTTTTATAAACCAATGTTAATGTTATTAAGTTAATAGTTATATTATATTCCAAAGTTCGAACTGCAGACCTTTTGCTTAAGATTTCTTCAATATCTCTTAGTTCACTTCTTGAACTACCTACTTTAGACGGTGATGTTATATACTCCCTCCGTCCCTATATCTAACCACTCATTTGACTTTATTTTTGTCCTTAAATCTAAACCCCTTTTCAAATTACTAGATGCATTTATTAATTTTTTCCTAAACATACCCCTAATTAATACTACTAACTTGTTTTGAAATTTAAAAAGTCAAATTTAATACATATACAAACAAAGGACAATATGGTAATATTTACACACAAAATAGACATAATAATTACATTGCCAACTTTTCTTAAGAAATGTGAAAAAAGCAAAGGGTGGTTACATTAAGGGACGGAGGGAGTATTTTGTAGGAGAACAGTAGAAATAGTACCATACGTGTTGTATCCAAGTTTAGTCCATCTCCTAATTCCAACCGGTTGAGTTCGGAATTATTCAACTCCAAAACTATTTCTATCTCGCTTTCACTTATACGTTTTTTCTTATTATGTGTATGTGTGAAATGAACAAAAAAAACTCCCTTATTTTGGGACGAAGGGTTTATATCTTCAGCAATGATAACTGAACACATAAATTTTGACATAATACAGACACCATGGGTAATTTGGACATTTCACATTTAAAATCAGGGGTATTTTTGTAAAAACACCACACTTCATTTTCACCCTCTCTTCTCTGCGTCCTTCTTCCATCCTTTGCTTCATCACCACAACCGCCCTCTCCCACCACCGCCGTCCTTACCATCGTACCCTCCATCCTCATTAGTGACCACCACCATCGTCGTTTTCCCTTCCATTTGTTCGGATTTGGAACTCATGGCGTCGGCAACCTCCTCTTCTCGCTCACGCCGCCGTAGATCTGTTCAGATCATCGCCATCATCCTCATCAGTCACGAACGTCGTCGTTCCTTCGATCCGTCTCGATCTGGAGACGTCACGCCGTCGACGACGATCTCCTCTCTTATGCCTTACACCGTCAGAGATCTGTTTCCTATGGCGATCTTCTGTCTCGCGGCCGACTCTAGTCTTACGGTGGTGGTTCGGTGAGTGGTCGCCGAAGAGAGGTTCAGGGTGAGATAGAGTTGTAACAGAGAAGAGGGAGAGGAGAGAGACTCTGAGTTTCATAAATGGAGAGAGGAAGAGGGAGAGAAAAAAAATAAAAAAAGTGCAAAAATAAGTATAACAATACTGTGTTGTTTTTGTGTTAAACTTTTTGTGTCCCTTTATCATTTCTGTTATATCTTTTTGAAGAGAAGTTATTTGGACAACTAAAAAGTTGTTGGGGACACCTTATAGAAATACAATTATGTGATTTTTTTTGTTGATTTCTCTTCCTCTGTCACATCGACAATTGTTTTAACTGTATTTATATACAATTGTTCATACAATTATCGGAGTTGTAATGTTCAAATAACACTAAAATAATTGTACTTTTAAAGTGCTCGAGTCCCGTGGTATTGGCAGAGTAGTAGAGTTTTTTTTTTAAAGAATAGGAATAGTTTTTTTTTTTGTGATGGCCGGGATTTGAACCCCGGACCTTGCATATATAATGCATTGTCCTTTCCAGTTGATCTCAGCTAATGAGGACAATAAGAATAGAGTTTGTTTAGCGTGTATTTGATTTAAATTAAAAATGAGTTGAACATAAATAAATTCTACCAGAAAAACATAATCATGGCAAAGTCAATTTCATACCTTTTTAATCAATTTTGACATCCAAAAAGTGAAACCATACATACACTTAACTATCAATTATATTCAACTACCCTCGTGATAACTCTTTTTCAATATAATTATGTCTGTTGTTCGAATCATTAAATTGGAATGGAGATTTTCTGTTTCTATTTTCTCTGCTGTGTTACTTATTTTATACCAATAAAAGGTTCGACTGTAATCTAGAGATACCGATAAAAACTACAGTTGAGCCTCTTTTTTTCTTTTCAAAATTAGTAAAACTGCTTGAAATGAATTTTGGTAAAGCATACTTGGTGGTTTTTAGGATTTATTTTTGGCAGCATTTTTATGGCCATACATGATTGCTTTGTTATTCTTCCCCCTAACATCACCGTAATTATGGTGGTGTTTTTACTTTTAATCGCTTGTGAAGTACTACCTCCGTTCCAATTTAACTGACACAATTTTGTTTTTCACACATATTAAGAAAAATGTATAAATAAAGGGGAAAGTGGAATATATTGTATTGGGAATGATAAAAGTAGTATTATTTAGTGTTATATTGTATTGGGAATGATGAAAGTTGTATTGAAAATTGAAATGAGTCAGTTATTTTGGGACACTTTTTTTTAGAAAATGGATCAGTTATTCCGGGACGGAGGGAGTAAGGAATTGTCTTGGTTTGAATTAAACAGATAAGTATAACCAACGAGGTCCTAGGAAGGAATGTTTGGTGACAAACTTTTTCTCATTTATCAGTTGTTTCTCTATTTTCTGTCTCATCGATTTTGATGGCAGACAACCATCAGTCTGTTATCTGTCTTTCTTTCCAGACAGGTAATGAGATGTGAACACTTTGGGTTTTGTAATTATTTCGATCATTATTATAACAAAAAAAAAACACTCCATTTGATTAAAGAAATGAAATTCATTTATTCATTCTCCTTCAAGACCAACCCAGCATACTAACTTTGCCAAGGTGTTTGTTAGCAGTTTCGTTCTCCACCAAAGCAAATGGTTCTGCGAGTCTTTCTCATATAATCTTAATCCAAATTATCTTCACCAACGAGATCATCGTACTAACAACAAAAGCTCACATTATTAACAATTAGACCATATTTCATCGACAGCTTGAAAAATTACAAAATGGATTATCACTTTTCAATTGCTCTCTCCTTCTCCCTACTTCTAAATTATGTGTATATCCTTTTTTTGATCTTCTCTCTAAAATATAGACAAAGATACACTCAAATATCAGAAAGATGGAGAATGAGAGGATCCAGATCAGACATAAATAACTATTTTGATATTTTTATTGTTTCCGATATTTGCGCGTGCCTCTACGCACGAGCCGGATTAGTCGTCCATCTTTGGTGGGTCGGAAACCGGTGCGAAGGCCAAAAAAATATTAAGTAATTGAGCTCAAATGATTAATGAGTTCCACCAAAAACATGAATCGTTTGGAGAACCACGATAGATTTGAAAACAATTTTTAACTGAACTTTACTTACCTCTAAGTCATTTCCCCTAGGAACAGGAATGTTAACACCAAAAAATAATATCAAAACAATTGTCATTTCAAGAAAAAATATTCTCCTTTTTATAAGATTGTCCAGCCAAAAAAAAACAATACAAGATTTAAAAAATAAAAATAGAAAATATTTTTATAACAAAAATATTCAAAATAAAAATTAGTGATATTGTAGATGCATATCCAGAATCTGATAATATTGGGCTTTTAGCTCAGTAAGCCCAGTTTAGCTTCTGTTGACTGATCTTCATTTTGTGAAAGAGGGAGGAAAGAAAAGGACGGTTTCATTCCTTCACGGTTGCGAAAATGTCAGAGAAAGAATCAGAATCAGAATCAGAATCAGAATCGATGAAATTAGGTTCAGAAGAGCTTTCGAGTGAGTTTAAATCTCTCGTTAGTTCCGATGATCTTCGTTCCCTTAACCATTTACAACACACTATGTATGTTCATTCCTCTTCTCTCTTTTTTTATTAATATTCAATTTCAGATTATTAATACGATTAAATTGAATTGAATTGAATTTCAGATTGGGAAGGTTGCAGGACAGTAATGCAGTGTTATCACATTTCAATGATTTCTCTCAACATTGTTTTACTCAGATTTCTCCTGACATGGCTAGAAACACACGTGTCTTGAAGTCTATAAAATCTGATCTTGATTATATTTTTCTTAAACTTAGGTATTCTTTTTTAATTACTTCTTATCATTATTTACTTGAAATATAACATCAAATTATATAATTGGTTAAGTTTCTATATATATATTTTTTAGGCAAAAAAAATAAGCAATACAAGGTGAATATATTGATATTAATTTGGGGGTTAGTTATGACTTCTGCACGTTGTGGCCTTAGCTAGATTATAAGCTACGTTGTTTGCTTGCTTCCTAACGAAACTAAAACTTGAGTCATTGAGTGAGTTTTGGAAAAGCAAAAGAAGGATAGTACAGTCCTTGATAATAGCTCTGAAATCCGAATTGTATTCTCTCAGAATATTAACATGATCAACTATAAGCTTACATTCAAGAGTTGGGAGGCAGGCAGTATGGTACTCCCTCCGCACGAGCCAAAAATACCTGATTCTATTTATTGAAAATTCTTAATTTTGGTATACATGTCTATTTATTAATATTGTGTGTGTAATCATCTATATCACCTCAAATTTGGTTATGTTTATCAATGCTACATTTTTTCTTTAATCATAAAAATTAAATCTTATGATTTTCTTGGTGATGTATTTACGTCTGTTCCCATAATCAAAGAAATACGAGTCTGTATTTAAACTTCGCCTACTTTAGTTTGTGGCAAAAGGTGCTACAATTGCTGAGGCAAGGTTCCAGAAAAATTTCAGCAACTTTTGCAAGTTGAGGTTACATGCGCTACATTATTAGGGATTCTTTTGTGGTTCATGCAAGGGGGACCTTTAACTTATTGAGATTTATGTTCTCGCTAAGTTTGGTAACTTTTTAAAAAGACTTCCCATCATACTTACTAACTAAAAGGGGTAATGTAGCACTAATGTTTAGACAATATAGTTTTGGTCTTTAACTCTTACTGTTTTCGAATCTTGTAAACTAACAAAATTTGGAGAAAACGTAGATAGTGGAAGAACACAGAGGATATAGGTGTTTTTGAACATGGTGTTGGTGAAGTTATCATTGGTGATAACAGTTATGGATTGACATTAGGGGTGATAACAAGGGCATCTGTTGCTAGAGAAGCAAATGATCACTAGAAGCCAAGCAAAACATTGAAGATGTTGTCGTCTTTGGTGATTACTGATTGACATTGAAGGAGTTCCATTACAGTATGGAACTGATGACAAGTATGGAACTGAATCTCAGACATTAATTCCTTAGGTAACTTGAACTTATTTCTAGTTTTACTAATGTAACCTAGATGGTTTGTTTATTAGGGCCATCTTACCCATTTTGGTTAGGTACAAAAGTTGAAAAACATATGCTGATGGAGTGAGGGAGCAGATGAACAGTAGAAGAAAAAGGGTTAGGAGAGGAAAGCTAATTTTGCACACTGCAATGACATAACCTTCTATTTCTATCTCTGTTAGCTTATTTGCATGTTTCTATTTCTATATATTCTAAATTCAAGCTAAATCTTCAATCATCCTTTCCTTTTGCAGAAACATGAAGACCAAACTTTCAACAACTTATCCAGATGCATTTCCTGAAGATTCTATGAGCAACGTTATTGACAGGAGACCGGATCTTGAAATGCCTAAGTAACTATTGCTGTTATCGAACACAGTTATTCGAACATGTTTGACAGGAGACCGGATCTTGAAATGCCTAAGTAACTACAGGAGACCGGATCTTGAAATGCCTAAGTAACTATTGCTGTTATCGAACACAGTTATTTGAACGTGTTTGACAGGAGACCGGATCTTGAAATGCCTAAGTTATACGAACGTGTTTATCTTTTTTATTTTCTTCTTAGTTATAATGAATTATTGATAACATATTCCTGCATTGCTTTCTTCATTTCTTGTCCAAAAGGAAAAAGGAAAAATAGTCATGCATCGGTTTTCATTGTTTTACCAATTTCTTGCCCCTGAACTTTATTGCTAACAAGTTACGCATTTCGCTCAACAGAAGTCATGTTATTTCAGGAGGAAACTACATGGATGAGTAACGAAGAAAGGCTAAGGTGGCCTAAAAATACTTTCGTTGGTCTGATAGATTCTTGTAGTTAGGCACAAAACAAATGTCACTGAATCAAATTTAAAATATTGATACGATCGGAATAAGATATAAAATGGTTAATTTTTTTTGGTTGATAGATGAAATGGCAATCTATTGAAAACTCTCACACACAAGTGGAGGAACTGGAGTTCGAACCTCGGTCACAATGTCCGCCTAACAATCTTTGCCAATTGAGTTAGGATTTTTGGAGTAAATGGTTGATTTTACTCCAACTGGAATGGTGTTTTCCCGCTATCATTTGGTTTTAGGGCGCTTACACTATTTGATAGGTGTATACTGAAATAATAAACCGTTTTTTTTCCTGCGTGACGAACTTTCAAATTTGGTTTTAGGGCGCTTACACTATTTGATAGGTGTATACTGAAATAATAAACCGTTTTTTTTCCTGCGTGACGAACTTTCAAAATATTTTTCTAAAAATCATAGTTTTCAGACTCGGCTCGGACCGGCCGGTCGGACCGGTCGGACCGTGAACCGGTGGGTAAGCCGGTTCGAGCCAACATTTGGATCGGCCATGCAGTTAACTCGGTCAAACTCGGTCAAAACCGGTCAAAACCGGTAAAAACCGGTGACTCGGCCGAGTCATGGGTCAGACCGGTTTTTTGCTCTTTTTTTTTTTTTGCTTTTTTTTTTTTTTGCTTAACTGAAAGTCTGAAACGACGTCGTTTTGCTCAATCAATCTTGACTCCTTGGAATTAAATGTTATTGATGATAATACTTGTGTTGGAATTATGATTTTTTGGGATCTTTTTGGATTTTTATAACTGGGGCAATCTCTGCTTACTTGAATTTATGTTGGAATTGGAATCATACTTTTTTGGGATCTATTTGGATTTTTACTACCAAGATGTATTTTGAGTTATGACTATGTTTTGAATTTGAGCAATTAGCATATGAAATTATTATTGTTGGATAGTTTTTATCTTATTTTACAGGGGTCATTATTTTAGTTTTTAAAGTGACCGAGTCACCGATTCAATCCGAGTTAATCCGGTTAAATAACTATATAAATTTAATCTAAGGACCGAGTTATCTAACCGAGTCATCCGAGTGGTTCCGGTTCAGTCATGCGGTTCGACCAACGACCCAGTGGTTCGACCATTGACCCAGTGACCCAATACCCCCGCCGAGTCGATGACCGAGCCGAGTCTGAAAACTATGCTAAAAATACAACTTGTCACTTGATATTAACTAATGAATGGCCGAAATTCAAGGGATAAAAAAGTCATTGTAGAAAAAGAAACGAAAAAAAGATAGAGCCAAAAGAACTGTCGGTCACCGCTGCTGCCTTCCCTAGGATCCACTTATCCTCTCCGCCTTCCATTCTTAATTAAGCAATCTCTTCCAAACCAAAATATATCCAAAGCTATTAGTTAGCACATTCTTCTCTATCTAAGGCATGCACAATACTTTAACTTACCGACCCACGGCACCGAACTAGCATTAAATCCTATCTATATCTATGACGTGAAACCTTGTCACAAAAGTTTGTTTTTTTGACTAAACCTTGCCACAAATGTAATAAGCTAACACAGGTAGCGGTCGCATATGGTCGAAATAAATAGCAGCGGTAGCAATGATTTGCAAAACCGCAAGGAATCAAAGGTAGAAGGAGGATGGGGTGATGACTTCTATATCACCGTGTTTTACTATATTAACTCGCAACTATTCATAAGATACCTGCTAATACTATAGACACGAAAAGATAGTACGCAGCGTTCAATAACCATCATTCGTTTTGCTAATGGTTAATTCAGATATGTTGCGCAATTAATTTGGTATTGTAGAGATGATGGCATGCGCAAAGCGAAACTTAGTAACAACATATATTTGTGATATATAAGTAGGAACGATTATGAAGGGAAACTGCTAAATATTTCCCAGATATTGCCATGCGGAAGTCTAACAAGATACTTCAACTAAATATGGTGAACTTCATAGCCAGAAAAACACCCCATTACATAACAGATTGTCCACAAATACTCTATCTTCTGTATGCGCAAGTCAATCTTCAAAGAGAAAATTAAAAAACAGACTAAACTAGACCCAAAAGGAAAAAAGAAAACTAAGCAAAACTATATTTCAAAAGCTTCCCACCTTGCATCTACCCCTTGTTGAAACAAAAAAGAAAGCTGCTCCCCAACAAAGTAGATATAAATTTACAAGACAGGAAACGACCAACCAAGTAAAAGTAAAGGAAAAAAAAAAACGAAAAGGAGAGAGGAGGATAAAAAGCCAACAAAAACCATGAGTATCTTGAGCAGAAACCCTAAAACCCAAAAACCTCTAGGAGTAAAAAGAAAAAACTGTTAGGAGCTAACCACTGTAAACAAAACCCAATCATAAGGGGTTGGGTTGGTGCTAGCATTCTATCTACTAACTCCGCTCAGCCTATCTCAATATACAGATCTCATTAATCACCAATCATCTTCACAAGCAAGAGAAGGCAAGACGGATCCAATCAGAGGCGGGACCAAGTTGCTGAGTGTAGCATTGCAAAAAAACAGTATAAGCCATTAAACTCAATCACCGCCATTGTTGGAAACAGTAGAGCTTAGCAACCATTAGCAACACCATTGGGTACAATTTTACTCACAGATACAACTGGTTTAGCACCCTTTGGGGCATCTCCAGTTGTTGGAACAGCTCCATTCTCGGAATGTTTGTTATCATCATTGTCCTTGGCTACGGCAGACTCTTTGAGCAACTCTGAGTTGACTTCAGATTTTTGAGTATTGGTTTCCCCATTCACCTCTATCTTCTCATCAGTAGGCTTCCCTTCCCATACCTGCAATAGAAAGTAACATAAATATTTAAAAACTGAATTTAATACAATGATAATATCACAGAAAAAAACATGGGCCAACTGAAATGGTTGAAAGAGTCTTGCCTGCTTTGGGAATTGCTGCTTGGCTTTCTTTTCCAAAATAGTCTTCTGACGGCCCTCATAGAACCCAAAATCATCCAGAATGCATGTCTTGCTTGAGTATTCCTTAAAAATTTTGAGCAGCTTCAGACCTGGCTCCAACATTATCTGCATCCATGAACTTGGTAAATCAGATGAGGGCACGATATTATAACCACTAGAGAACTACATGAGCAGAACTTAAATTACCTCCTGTGTATCCCGACTGTTAGTGACAGGTTTGTTCTCGTTGTTTTCCAATGTAACATGCCTCAACACATTGTTGGGAACATCCTTAACAATGTGCCACTTCAAAGGAAAACAGCCCATCCACTTGTCTTGCTGCCAATACTCCAGACTTTTGTTAAAATCAACAGGACCAGTCATCTCTGCTAGCCCAACAAATTGTCCACTGGTATTAACCTGCAAATGAGTTTAATGTGAGACAAAATATACTAAATAAAAAAGGAAACCATAATTTGCACCAGCTCTCTAAGACACTTACAGAGAACAAAAGGAAAATAGGGCAGCCACCAGATTTCTGCTGGGCCTCTTGGTAGGCAGCATCAAGCTTCTTGTTGCCATTTTGAGTGCTGGCCCACACATTATACTTGATGCTTTTATGAATGTCATCCTCACTATAAGACTTGATGACAAAAAATTTAGCATCAGTGTATTCTTCTGGAAAATCAGCCTTGTTATATTGTTCGCGGTCTGGAGTAGTACTATTCTTCTCTTTCTCCTCATCAACAGTGTTCACAGGCACATTCTGCCCTTTGACAGTCAGAACAGTCGGTACAAAAACTTTTTGGTTCTTACCACCCTTGGCCCTAGGTCCCCTGTTCAGCTCATTCAAACCATCCGTGTTCTCATTGCCATACCCAAAGTAACCACCATTTCTTCCCCTTGTTTTGTATTTGTTGTCCACAGCAAGCCAGGCTCGCCCATTTGTACGAGAATCATAACCATGTGTTCCATAACCCATACCTGATCTAACAGAGTTCCCATACTGACCATATCTTGTGTTTGGATACATCCTGTTAATGAAGCCAGGGGTTGCTCCCATGGCAGGAATTGGTCTAGGATGGTGCAAGCCCTAACAAAGAAAACATTCCAAATTTCAAATTTCAAATTAATATACATATAAAAGCTCAAGAAAATATAGAACAATGTAAGATTTGTGCAAATAAGTTATAGCACAACTTAAAATCCAAGCAACACACTTATTGATCCGCTGGCTAACATCTACAATACAAAAATTACATCAAAATACCGTGCATACCATATATTGAGAATTGGGGCGGTAAGTCTGGTTCCTTGAAGCAGTACCGTTGTTGCCACTTGATATTGAGGATGAGATTGCTGTGCTACTTACAGGCCTTGGCTGCCCATCTGAAAATATTGGGGTATCTAGCCATAGGTTAGGTGAGCGTGCTCCATCAAAACCATATCTGGGATCTTGATAGCCACCAGATGTAGGAGTGCGGCCTGGCAAATCAAATCACCTCTTAGAAATCATTCAACAGAAAATCGAATATGAATTTTGATAGGGCTGTTCAACATGTGCATCAAAATTCTTACCTTTAGCACTCGCACCATTTGTGCCAGCATTGGTATTTCCATTAGCTACTTCCACAGAAAGAGGCTTTTGATCAGCAGCTACAGATGTGGAATTATCACCCTGAGGATGGGCAGCAGAAGTAGGTGTGAATGGCCCACTGGTTGGAGTCAATGGCTGAAAAAAGGGAGGATACTGATAGTGTTGAGGGCCATACAACTGACCGTCATTTCCCATGGTTGGAACTGGAGAACCAGCTGGAGAGTAGGGAGCATAGGGTGCATATCCATATCCATGGTGATACACCAGAGACGACCCATTATCCCCATAGACTCCCTGAAATCACAGCAAGTAAATAAGACATACGAATCAGTAAATAACGTAAATATATAAGACATACGAATCAGTAAATAACGTAAATATGTAAGACATACGAAACAGTAAATAGTGTAAGTAAATAAATAAGACATATGAAACAGCCTAAAACCTGACTAAATTTAAGGGCCAAAAAACGTATACTTACAGAAGTCAAATCAACTCCATCAGCATTCAAATATTCCCACTCACTGCCAGTCCCATCATAACCTACAACAGACACACACATCAGATCACATGAAATTGTAATATCCATTTTACATAATTTTCATAGGATCAACCCATAAACTTACCACCATAATAATATGAAGGGTAACCATTTGGGAGATAGCACATGGCGGGATCCATAAAGTCCTGCAACACAGGGGTTACAGAGCGTTCATACGACGGGATCTGGCCATTCAGAGCATTTCCCGAATCATACTGGTTACCAGTAACCTACAGAGTTGAAAAATTGATTCAGCACATCAACAAAGAGCATTCAATCATCTACTATAACTCAGAATCAAATAAAACTACAAAAATGTAATTTTATCGTGAACTATGAATTAACTCAACACATCACCACAAGTGCATTCAATTATGAAAAATTCAAAAAAATTACCTTCTTGTTCGGCTCGGGAATTTCCAAGGACTTGGGCTGAGATTCTAATGAGAACTTCTGCAACAATTCAGCTGCTTCTGTGACAACAATAAAGTGAAGGAAAACAACAAATCGCAAAATTGAAGTTCACGTGAATCACAAAACAATAAAATTCAACAAAAAAACCAAATCCCAAAACCTCCTAGATTCAGCTCAATAAAATTAATTTCAATAAAAAAATTTAAGCAAATAAAATAAACACAAACATCACAAATAAACGAAATCAGTTGGATCTAATCAACGGTTGGTGAAGACAGATAAAAAAAAATAACAAGTTAAAAAAATAGAAGAAAAAGCGAAGAAGGATACGATCCGCGGGATTTGCAACGGCAGCCATATCGGAATCAAAGATGAGATCTCGTTCTTTCTTCGAAGGAATTCAAGAAACAGAAACCCCCAAAAATGAATCTGAATCTGAATCTGAATAAGGATAGAGAGGGTTTAAGCCCCAAATCAAAGAGATGAGAAACCCTAAAAGAGTGATAGAGAGAGAAAAGAGAGAGAACGAGTCTCGCAGCCGCCAAGGGTTTGGGTTTTTGGGGAGAGAGGGTTTTGTTTCACCTAAACCAGTGATTCAAATAGCACCACTAACACTTACACTCTTTCTCTCACCCGCGGGTTACTTTGTGATCTCATTGTTCTTTTCTTATTGGTGGATCTCAACACGTGGTGCGATATTATTGGTTTTGTTTTTTAAATGAAAATGTTTTAATTAATTTGTGATTGGTTTGTTGTTTGTGTGTCTTTTGAGGCGGTGGGTGAGATTAGTGTACCCCGGTTTGAATCTTGGAGATGCGTTTTTATGGAAACCCTAATGGGAAAATGACACGAATGTCCTCGTCCAGCTGGATTTGTGTTAGCCCCTCTTTTTTCGGTTTTTTGTAAGGGCGCCTTCTGTCATGTGCTCCACCACATATCATGTGTTTATTCATTCATTTGAATTCATTCATTCTTCAAGTTTATGAAAATGCATCCAAATAAAATATCTAACATGTGAAACTGTGATGAATGACTTTGTTTGTTCTTAAATTTTTCTTATGATGATAATTTAGTTGATAGTGGATAAACTTAACATTTTGAATTTATAGTTTAGGATTTGTCGAACGTATAGTTTTTTATGAATGATCTTACATTTGAATACTAGTTAGTTGAATCTTTTTCAAGTCCATTGAGGTCTATGAAGATTATAGAAGTGTTAGAATTAAAAGAGTGTTGTTAGTGAATGTGAGAAAAACACAAGAAGGGGGGGTTGAATTGTGTTTTGAAAAATTCTTCGTTTCTCTAAAAACTGAACACACTGATCAGAAGCTAAGTGAAACAGCTTCTGAAGTAATAATCAGAATCTGAACACAGCGGAATAAAATAGAGAGAGAGAAGAAGAAATACACAAAGCAATTATACTGGTTCCTTCCACAATCCGGAAGTAGTCCAGTCCCCCTTGCACTTCCAAGGAGATTTCACTAGAATGTAATATCTGATTACAATTGCTCAAGCACGCCTGCAAGAGACTTCCTTTGCTCAAGCACACTTTGCAAGAGTCTTCCTATGCTCAAGAACACAATCAAGAGACTTCTCTGCTCAAGCACAACTGCAAGAGACTTCTAGCTAAACAAAATTACACAGAAAATTGTTTAAGGTTGAACACTTGATATACAATCAGAGGTGTTCACAATACAAATCAGATACAGACTCAATAACTTAAGAATTTCTAAGATGAAACTTTGAGACACAGAAATTCTAAGTGAATGCAGAACAATTTCAGCAGAGGTTTGGCACTTGTAAAAATATTGTGAGTCTTTCGTTCAGCATTGCCAAATTTCTAAGTTTTCACTTCTTTATATAGAGGTGTGAAAGAGACGTTGTGAAATTGTCAGCACATCAAAGAGTCGTTGTTGAAGCTTGATCTTTCACCAATAGTCTTTTGCCTGATTTGGTTGTTGTCCTATGAAGAACAAATTTGAAATCCATTCCTGTCGCGTCATTTTTCGGAGATCAAGGCTATTTGATTAGCTTATTGACTCACTAATTATTTCACGACTGAACATTTAATTTTTTTAAGAAAAGGGGAAAAAAGTTCAAACACCCCGTATATTGAAAAGATTTAGGTTCGGGGGTTATTTACATAAAGGGAAGGTGTTAGCACCCTTTATGTCCGTAGTACTCTACGGGAACCTCTTGGTTTTATTTAATTAGTGCGCTATAACTTGCTTATTTTTTGAAAAAAAGAAGGGAATTTAAAATGGAAAAGGGAGGACCTAATTATCTACATTTTATTGATTTGGAAGAACAAAGTCCTCTGCCTACGTACCCGTAAGGGATCAAAATCACGTAGTTCGTGGTTAAAAAAACTGACGTTTGATTGGTTGTGTGTTTTTTATTAGTTTGAAAAAAAGTTTTAGAATGAAAAGCCAAGTGGCAAAATGAATTTGTTTGTGTTTTTTAGGTTAGAGAAAAATGACTTGAAGTATGATTAATTTGATTGAAGTTTAATTAAGGAAAGAAAATAAAAAGAGACGTCACTTGATTTAAGATCAAGGTTTATTTAAAAAAAGATTTTTGTGTTTTGTTATTTGCATGTTTTTGTTGTTTTTTTTGAATAATAATTGAACTAAAATTAAAACTATCGGAGCATAAAAAATAAAAGCGTAGGTACCTTATGGTGTCGTTGGACCACCACAAGGACCACTAACCTAATCTAGAAACAAAATAAGAGGCATACACACACGCACGCACACATATACCTAAGCTATTACATTAAAGCCTATTTACATTCTAAGGTCTGCAGCAAAATAAATAAAGTACATTAAGCCTATGTTTACATTCTAATTACGTGCAAGCAGCGAAAATAAATAAATAAGTTACATAAAAGCCTATATACATTCTAATTCCATGTAAATGAATAAAAAACGAACAATTAAATGATAATGAAGATTCATATAAGTAAAAATACAATGCAGAAGTAATAAGTAACAAAATGCGTGAGAAATTTTAAACTAGATATGGTAAGAATAAAAAAAAATGAATGCAGGGGGGTGCAGGCAGTATTCAGGGAGGCATGCAGTAAGTAAAACAAAATTGGGCTTTGCTGAATTCGAAAACGGGTTGCAGGCTGGGTCGGTTTGGGTTAAAGCTGGAGCGGATCAGTTCAATCAGGGCCACTTGATCTGAATCAAGCGGCCAGAAAACCGAGAGTGTATGGGACATGATGGATTCACATATACAGGATCTAAGCAGCCTATATATAGGTTATGGGAGAAATTTTCATTCATTTTCACGTCTGTTTCTCTTTCTTCCTCTCAATTCACTCCATATTTCTCTGTTCTCTCTCTTCCCAAACTTCTTCTTCTCCGATTGGAGAATAGGGCGGCCGGGATAGCTCCGATGCGGCGGTTAGCCGTCGGAGACGGCGGCGCCGCCACTATGAATCCTTTTGTTACTATTTTTCTGGTTTTCAATCCCTTTTTCCTCCCTCTATTCACTTTCAACCCCAAAATTCCCAAAATCCTTACCCAATCACTTAAATCTAAAATAAAAAGAAAGTTTATACCTTTTGTTTAGAGACAGAGTCCGATCACGGTGAAGACGTAAAGCTGCGGCTTGACTGGTTTGACTCGTCGCTTTGCTGGTTCGGCTCCGTCGGTGTCGGAATCGACTAAGGCGAGTTTGTGTGTGACGGGGTCGGTGTTGTGTCTGCTTGTCTGTGCGTGTGTCTCTGCAGGTTCGTGTGTGTGCGTCCTTGCCGTCTTGTGCGTTTCTGCTGATGTTCTCCGCCCTGCAATTTTCCTCTCCCCTGTCCTGTGTTGCGCGTCTTGTATTTATAGGGTAAGGGTTTGTTAAGGTGAAGCCAGAAATCGGTAGCTTGGGGAGGGGAACAAGCAGAGTTGTTACGGATTGGGTTGGAACATAAAACGCGTACCAGATAATGTGAGGTGAACAGGCTGTGTGTATTTGAACCTGGACTGGATTAAGGCTTGACCAGCCTGTGTTCTGGATTGGTATTGCGTTCGATTGATATTTTAGATTGGAACAAGCCTTTCGGATGAGGATAAGGAGAGGATGAGGGTGAAGAGAAAGAGCGTGTGACATGCTTTGGATGAACTTGACCATTTTTTGGGACTTAACAATAATAAAGAAAGAAAAAAAAGAAGGAAAAAAAAAATGACTAAATAAAAATGAAATAATAAAAGGATAAACACGTTAATATCTTTTGTTCTTTTTTTTTGACCTTCTAATTAATAAAAGAAAATAAAAAACTTGGATTATTCTAAAAGAAAATAAAAGAAATAATGACTAGAATAAAAACTAAAGTTAAAATTAATTAATAAAAAAATTTAAAAGATGGAAACTTAAGAATTGAAAATAAATAAATAAAAAAATAAAGAGAGAAGAGGGTCCGACTCGGAACCAACAAATGGGGTATTTTAAAATACCTATCTGTCGAATTTTTTTAAGGGAAAGTCGAACACTAATCAGGGTTAAACGACGTGTGTCAGTGATATCTTAGGTCGAAAATTGGGGTATGACAGATGCCCCTATTTAAGTTTCTTCGTCCGGAGATTTGAAGATGGAATCTTTAATTCGATCGGAGCGAAGAGACTTAAATACAAAGTACACCAATTTTGGACCTAAGATGCTATGAATGCTCGTGAAATGCTTGTATGAATGCAGGACGACAAAGTTGACTTGACTGAGACGAGAAACAACGACGGGATACCCAAATTTGTTGAAGAATGGGATCCGACTCCGCTAGGGGAATGTAGTTTCACTGGGGAAGGATTGTCTACTACCGTATCGGTTTGGAACGACAGCTTAATGAGGACAAAACTTTTTAGCGACATCACTTGAACAACTAAACTGGGGATGACACTGAAGAAAATAAAATGTGATTTCAAACTGAAACATGACGAAAGGTAAACTCAAGCGGTCCGTTGTTTAGGACTGGCAGCTTGAAACGAGATAAAAGAGACTCGAGCGGTCCGTTGTTTAGGACTTACCACTCGAAACAGGATAAAATGTAGACTCAAGTTGTCCGTTGTTTAGGACTTGCCACTTGAAACAAGATAAATGTAGACTCAAGCTGTCCGTTGTTTAGGACTCGCTACTTGAAACAAGATAAGTGTAGACTCGAGCTGTCCGTTGTTTAGGACTCGCCACTTGAAATAAGATAAATGTAGACTCAAGCTGTCCGTTGTTTAGGACTCGCCACTTGAAACAAGATAAAGGTAGACTCAAGCTGTCCGTTGTTTAGGACTCGCCACTTGAAACACGATAAAGGTAGACTCAAGCTGTCCGTTGTTTAGGACTCGCCACTTGAAACACGATAAAGGTAGACTCAAGCTGTCCGTTGTTTAGGACTTGCCACTTGAAACACGATAAAGGTAGACTCAAGCTGTCCATTGTTTAAGACTTGCCACTTGAAACAGGATAAAATGTAGACTCAAGCTGTCCATTGTTTAAGACTTGCCACTTGAAACAGGATAAAATGTAGACTCAAGCTGTCCATTGTTTAGGACTTGCCACTTGAAACAAGATAAATGTAGACTCAAGCTATCCGTTGTTTAGGACTCGCCACTTGAAACAAGCTAAATGTAGACTCAAGCTGTCCGTTGTTTAGGACTCGCCACTTGAAACAAGATAAAGGTAGACTCAAGCTGTCCGTTGTTTAGGACTTGCCACTTGAAACTGAGGGGTGACATCTCTTGACCAGACACACTGGGGATGACACTTTTGATGATGAGAAAGTAAATGTTAGATGTTCATGTGTAGAAACTCGCGGCTTGACATAATGATAAGTAGAGACCAAATTGAAAAGACATGACCGAAACAAGGTTTTGGTGACTAATGCAATCATGTATGAATTGATATCGCGTATATGATATGTATGAGTGTATGAATGAGTGAAAGTATTTATGTATGATTGTATGAATGTATGATTGTATGGATGTATGAATGTAACTTGTACGATTGTATGAACTGTATATGACAGACGACTCGATGAAACGAGACAAGATATGTAGGATGGGAAGTGGACCAACATTGCAGCACTGAACACTCGGCAAACTTCCTTGGAGATGACCTCATTGGGGACACAGTAAAAATTGGTGTCTTCTGGGGAGAGAACCCATTACAAGCCTGGAAAGAAGTCGCCATTTTGTAAGTCGACACAGGATGCTCTTCTATTGGCGTTTTTAGTCGTCGTGCCTTTTCCTTGTTTTTTTTTTTGAATCCCTAACTTTTGCCTGGATCGCCCTTTCGGGTTTTCAATCCACCGGGAATATATTCCTTTTTTGTGCCCCTAATTTTTGCCTGGACCGCCCTTTCGGGTTTTCGGTCCACCGGGACGCTCCCTATTGCCTAAGTCGCCTTTTCAGGTTTTCGACTTAGCGAGCTCGATTTTTTTTTTTTTTTTTTGAATGCTTCCCACAGTGTCTAGCCATGCCCGTTTTAGTAGGATTTAAACACTCTTGAGGATAGTGTCGAGGCACACTTCTTTTACTCTCGAGCTCTATAATGCACTTATTCGTTTATGCTTTTTAGAGATGTGAAAAAGTTTTAAGAATTTTGCTTCAAAATATTATCATCAAAGAAATAGGAGAAAATTTGGAAAGACGAAATAAATGAGAATTCCAAGTAAAAGGGCACAGGCTCAAATTTTATTGATTGAATGGTGGCCTGCCAAGGGCGAGACTCCATAGATTCTTTACAAAATTTTGAAAAATGGTAATTTAAAATGGGAGAGGTACTTTGAACTTCATAACCCTATCTTCCCTAACAACTTTGAATTCCGCTGTTTTTGACGCTTCAGATTGGAGATTCTTTGATAGCAGGTATGCCCCAAGCGGGTGTGCCAGATCGGATGCAGTTACTTTGTCTTTCTTTTAATCCTTAACTGTTGCATAGACCGCCCTTTCGGGTTTTCAGCCTATCAGGATAATGATTTTCTGTTTAATGTCTCTAACTTTTGCCTGGACCGCCCTTGCGGGTTTTCAGTCCACCGAGACGCTCATTTTTGCCTAAGCCGCCCTTTTCGGGTTTTCGACTTACCGAGCTGTTCTTATAATTTTTAGACAAAGTATTTCTTGACTGCATCCGTGTTTACAGTACGTGGAAGTTCTTCACCATCCATGGTTTGAAGAGTCATGGCACCACCGGAGAAGGCTCTTTTGACAACATATGGACCTTCATAATTAGGCGTCCACTTGCCCCTGGAGTCCGGTTGGAACGTAAAAATCTTTTTGAGCACGAGATCACCTTCTTTGAATTCACGGGGACGAACTTTCTTGTCAAAAGCCTGCTTCATCCTCTTCTGATATAGTTGACCGTGACATAGGGCGGTCATGCGCTTTTCCTCAATCAGATTCAATTGATCATATCTACTTTGAACCCATTCAGCCTCTGATAACTCAGCTTCCATCAGAACTCTCATTGAAGGAATCTCAACTTCTACGGGGAGTACAGCCTCCATACCATATACCAAAGAGAAGGGGGTTGCCCCTGTCGACGTGCGTATGGAAGTACGATATCCGTGTAATGCAAAGGGAAGCATCTCATGCCAATCTTTATAAGTCACCACCATCTTCTGGACGATCTTCTTTATGTTCTTATTTGCAGCTTCGACAGCACCATTCATTTGAGGTCTGTAAGGCGAAGAATTATGATGCTCGATCTTGAAATCATTACACAACTCTTTCATCATCTTGTTGTCCAGATTCGTCCCATTGTCTGTAATGATCCGGCTAGGGACACCGTAACGGCAGATGATATGATTCTTGATAAACTTGACCACCACTTGCTTAGTCACATTAGCATAGGATGCAGCTTCAACCCACTTGGTGAAATAGTCAATAGCCACTAGAATGAAGCGGTGTCCGTTTGACGCTTTTGGTTCAATCCTTCCAATCATGTCAATGCCCCACATAGAGAAAGGCCAGGGAGACGAAAGAACATTGAGTGCAGTTGGCGGCACATGAATCTTATCGGCATAGATCTGACACTTATGACATTTTCTGGCGTGCTTGTAACAATCAGCTTCCATTGTTAACCAGTAGTAACCCGCTCTCAATAACTTCTTAGCCATTGTGTGCCCGCTAGAATGAGTTCCGAATGAGCCTTCATGTATTTCATGCATCAATAAATCTGCTTCGTTCTGGTCCACACATCTGAGCAACACCATGTCAAAATTTCTTTTATACAAGATGTCTCCGTTTAGGAAGAAATTACCAGCTAATCTTCTGAGGGTCTTCTTATCTTTGTTGGAAGCTCCGAGCGGATACTCTTGACTCTGAAGGAAACACTTGATATCATGGAACCATGGCTTGTCATCAACAACTTCTTCAGCAGCGAATACATGGGCAGGTCTCTCAAGACGTCTGACGTGGATCAATGGCACTTCGTTCCAACGATTTACTTGGTACATTGAAGACAAGGTAGCTAGAGCATCTGCCATCTGGTTCTCATCACGAGGAATGTGGTGCAGCTCGACTTTGTTGAAGAAGGTCAGTAATCGTCTTGCATAATCTTTGTAGGGGATCAAGCCAGGGTGGCGAGTTTCCCATTCTCCTGTGATTTGATTGATTACGAGGGCCGAGTCACCATAAATGTCGAGGATCTTGATTCTCAGATCAATTGCTTCTTCGAGACCCATGATGCATGCTTCGTACTCTGCCATATTGTTTGTACAGTCAAATGTCAGCCTGGCAGTGAAGGGGATATGTGCGCCCTTAGGAGTAATGATGATTGCCCCAATTCCGCTACCATACACATTAACAGCTCCGTCAAATATGAGACCCCATCTTGATTCAGGATCTGGACCCTCTCCGAATAACGGTTCGTCACAGTCTTTCATTTTCAGATACATGATCTCTTCATCAGGAAAGTCGAACTTGATAGGCTGATAATCCTCAACTGGTTGGTGAGCTAAATGATCTGCAATGATACTCCCTTTGATTGCTTTCTGGGTACGATACTCGATGTCATATTCAGATAACAACATCTGCCACCGGGCGATTCTTCCTGTCACTGCTGCCTTCTCAAAGATGTACTTGATCGGATCCATTTTAGAAATCAACCAAGTAGTATGGTTAATCATATAGTGACGAAGGCGTTTGGCAGCCCAAGCCAGAGCACAACAAGTCTTTTCAAGCATGGAATATCGAGACTCACAATCAGTAAACTTCTTACTCATGTAATAAATAGCGTGCTCCTTTCTTCCGGTTTCATCTTGTTGCCCAAGTACACAACCCATAGAATCTTCTAACACAGTCAGGTACATAATTAGAGGTCTTCCTTCAACTGGAGGGATAAGGATTGGAGGTTCTAGCAAATACTCTTTGATACTGTCAAAGGCTTTCTGGCACTCTTCTGTCCACACGATACCTTGTTCTTTGCGGAGCAGCTTGAATATCGGCCCACATGTTGCAGTCATATGAGAAATAAAACGGGAAATGTAGTTCAAACGTCCGAGAAACCCTCTTACTTGTTTTTCTGTTTGCGGAGCGGGCATCTCTCTGATAGCTCTGACCTTGTCGGGATCTACTTCAATACCTTTCTGGCTGACAATGAAGCCCAAAAGCTTTCCGGATCTGACACCAAAGGTGCACTTGTTAGGATTCAGACGGAGTTGATACTTTCTCAGTCGTTGGAACATCTTCAGCAGATGCTCGACATGCTCATCTTCAGTACCTGACTTGACAATCATATCATCCACATAAACCTCAATCTCTTTGTGTATCATGTCGTGGAAAAGAGTAGTCATACCTCTCTGATAAGTAGCACCTGCATTTATTAACCCAAACGGCATTACTCTGTAACAAAAAGTGCCCCAAGGGGTAATGAAAGATGTCTTCTCTCTATCTTCTGGTGCCATTTTGATCTGATTGTAACCGGAGAAACCATCCATGAAGGAGAAAACTTTGGACTTTGCAGTGTTGTCAACTAATACATCAATGTGAGGTAGTGGAAAATCATCTTTGGGACTAGCTTTGTTCAAATCACGGTAATCAACACACATTCTGACTTTACCATCCTTCTTCGGAACAGGCACAATGTTGGCAAGCCACTGCGGGTATTCTGATGTGACAAGGAAACCTGCATCAATCTGTTTCTGTACTTCTTCTTTAATCTTGAGGGCCATATCAGGACGGGCTCTTCTCAACTTCTGCTTGACTGGTGGACATTCAGGCTTCAACGGCAGACGGTGCACCACAATATCAGTATCCAGGCCTGGCATATCTCTGTACGACCAAGCGAATATATCAACATATTCTCTGAGAAGTTCTATCACTCGCTTCTTGACACTTGCTTCAAGTGATGCCCCAATCTTGACCTCTTTCTTGTCTTCTTCAGTACCCAAGTTGATCACCTCTATTGCTTCCCCATAAGGTTGAATGACTTTTCTTTCTCGTTCAAGTAGCCGAGAGATTTCATCGGGAATCTCTTCATTCTCTTCCTCTTCCGCTTCATACACAGGGGATTCAAAGTTGGGAGAGATCATAGGGGTATGTTGTTCAAAGGGTTCATTGATGTTTAATCTGCACATATGATTGATGATTTTAGAAAATAAGTAAATGCAGATTTTTTTCGAAGGTGATTATATTTTTTTGGTTTTTTGTATTACCATTTTTCAGAAAAAAGCACAAAAGAAAAAATAAAACAAAAGTCGGGAACAAAACGACATTTTATTTAATTGACAATAATTTTTTTGAAGCAAATGGCCCTAGATAGATTCACTTTCGCTTGGGGCGAGGCGAAAGGATTTTTTTTTTGAAAAAGCATAAAACGAAACAATGCATTACTTGGACAAGTGAGCAACAAAAGGAACATCTACAGCAACCCAATTGTGGCTAGTCCCTCCGTGAGTCACGAAACTTTGTGGTATCCCCTCAGGGCTGTCTTCTATGATAGTATTGGCTTCTGACAGGGCATTGATAAAGCCAGCGCTGTGGAAAGTACCTCTTGTCGGCACGACGACGTTCCAGGGCAAATCAGTTGACGGGGAGAAACCCAGTCCTTCTCGGCGCTTGTTCTCTGGCAATTCTACTAACTTTCCCCAACTTGAAGACCCTCCAGCTTGTATCACATTCTGAGCATCTTTTAGAGAGGAAATAGATGCCCCACTCTTCTTGGTGTTCTCTTCTTCCATAGCAAGTCCCTGGAATGATGTCCCCTCAACATTGTCAGCCCCGATGAAAGAGAAAGACGACAAATGGCTCACTAGCAAAGCTTCCTCACCATTCACAGTTACTAGCTTTCCATTCTGCACAAATTTTAACTTCTGATGCAATGTGGAGGTTACTGCCCCAGCTTCATGAATCCAGGGTCGGCCCAACAGGCAACTGTACGATGCTTGGATGTCCATCACTTGAAAGGTAATTTGGAAAACATATGGACCAATTGTAATAGGCAGATCCACCACCCCATGAACATTCTTCCTTGAACCGTCGAAAGCTTTCACCATTACATCACTCCGTCTCAAAGGTGTACCCTTGTAGGAAAGCTGATCATAAGTTGTTTTGGCCATCACGTTTAAGGATGACCCAGTATCTACTAGCACATTTGACAAAGCATCGGTCTTGCAGTTCACAGATATATGAAGAGCCAGATTATGGTTCCTTCCTTCTTTCGGAAGCTCTTCATCACTAAAACTCAAATTGTTGCATGCAGTGATGTTCCCCACTATTCCTCCGAATTGACCAACAGTCACATCGTAGTCCACAAAAGCTTGTTCTAGGACCTTCATTAGAGCCTCCTTATGAGCATCAGAATTCAGCAGTAGAGACATTATGGATATCTTTGATGGAGTCTGCATCAGTTGATCAACCACCTTGTACTCACTCTTCTTGATTAGCTTGAGAATCTCATCAATCTCAGCATTTGCATTGGTCCCACTAGACTGACCAATATCTTTGACCGTACTGGGATCTTTAGCTTGGGCCTCCTCGATTACCGGAGCACTAGCCTTCTTTGGGAGCACCGCAGGAATAATACGCCCATTTCTTAGCACACTACTGTCTTCAGCGACATTTCCCACAGACGGCAAAGGTGGTATTGGAACTTCACGACCATCCTCTATCATAGTGGCATTGTACTTATAAGGAATGGCCCTCTCAGAAGCATAAGGCATCGGACCAGGCAAACAGATCACTAAAGGAGCAGCAACTGACTTCCGACTGTCGTAGAATATCTCCAAAGGCTCCTCCGAAGTTATAACACATACATCATCACACTTTCTTTCAACAATAAGTTCTCCTTGGTCTAAAAGTCCTTGGATATCATCTTTTACTCTCTGACAACCTTGAGGATCTAGAAGACACACTTCACAGGCGGCATGATCATGTTCGAAGAGAGACGCTTGACACATCTTGGTATGTATAGGGACCAAAGGTGTCCGGATGTGTTGGACGTTCAGGATGAAATGAGTCTTCTGGCGACCTTCGACCATGTTGACAGTTGCGGTACCATGGTTTGGCAAAGGATTGGTTCGAACATTTGGTGCTGAGTCCGTAAAGGTTATCTTCTTTTCATTGATTAGCCTTTGAACTGCATTCTTCATGGCATAACAATCTTCAATACTATGACCTGGGGACCCTTGATGGAAAGCACAAGTTTGGTTAGGTTTATACCATGCTGGCGGTTTCTCTGGCACTGGAAGAGGTGCTCTAAGTTGAACCAAATTCTTACTGAGCAACCCTGGGAGTAACTCTGCATATGTCACGGGAATTGGGTCAATTTGCAATTTGGTATTCTGTGGTCGAGGCTGTTGTTGTTGATATGGTCGTTGTGGGTATTGTTGGTATGGTTGTTGGGGATATTGTAGGAATTGTTGTTGTTGATGGTATTGTTGTGGATGATGGTATTGTTGTGGATGATGGTATTGTTGGGGATATGGTTGTTGAAGATATGGTTGTTGAGGATATGGTTGAGGGTGTTGTTGAGGGTGTTGTGGTTGATGATATTGTTGGAATTGGAGCTGGCTATTTGGTGGTTGGATGGTATTAGCAGCAGGTGTGATGGCAGCAACGTGTTGGTAGGGTAAATAATTTGGTTGAGGCCTCCCATGAGCCACCATACTGACCTCTTGTTCTTTCTTTTTCGGGAGGTGGTTCCCAGACTTCTTGGTTCCACTTGCAGATGTCCCTTCTTTTACTAAACGTCCTTCTCGGACTCCTTCTTCCAACCGTACACCCGTAGCAACCATCTCAGCAAAGTTATTGGGAGTACTTCCGACCATGTTCACATAATAGAACTGACTGAGAGTTTTTAAGAAGAGCTTGGTCATCTCCTTCTCTTCTATGCGCGAGCTGACTTGGGCAGCAGCATCTCTCCATCGCTGGGCATACTCTTTGAATGTTTCCTTGTCCCCTTGAGTCATAGCCTGAAGATCACTTCGGTCTGGGGCCATATCCACATTGTAACTGTATTGTTCCACGAAAGCATCACACAGGTCACGGAAGGTTTGAATCTTTGTTTTGTCCAGGTTCATGTACCACTTTGAGGCAGGACTAGCCAAACTTTCTTGGAAGAAATAGATAAGGACTTTGTCATCTTTGGCATAGGCAGACATCCTTCTCACATACATTGTTAGATGCTCCTCAGGACAGGAGTTCCCTTTATACTTCTCGAAATCTGGTACCTTGAACTTGTGAGGTACTTGGACGTCCGGCACTAAACAGAGATCGTAAGCAGTCTTCCCAAACATCTTCCTTCCATGGAGAGCTCTCATCTCTCGTTGCATTTCGTCGTATTTTTCTTGCAAGTCATTCACTTTGTCATAGTTCTCCATGTTCCCTGAATGGTATATGGGTTCTTCATCTTGTGGAATGGTATGCATCACCGGAGCCGAATAGGTCATAGCAGCTGGAGGAGCTCCTACCAGAGGTGGAGGAACATGAGTTGCATTTTGACGAGTAGGCATCGGAACTTCAGTCATGATAGGGCGGAATACTTCACTGAGGCAAACTGGCACACCCCAAGAACGACCTTCTGGCATAGAATTCGAAGCTTCACACACAATGGGACGGAGTATTTCGCCGGCAGTGAAAGGCGAGAACCGAGGCGCAGAACGTTGCGGAGCAGAGTGTATTGGAGTATCTGCACATATTGTCCATCCAGGGGTAGAGGCGGCAGCAGAGGCGGATGTTTCGGCCTGAGTTCTGACTGGAGGAGGAGGCGGTGGTGCTTGTGCCTGTGCTTGAGCTTGTGCTAGTGCTTGAGCTTGAGCTTGTGCTTGGGCTAATGCTTGAGCTTGCGCTTCAGCTTGTGCTTGAGCTCGAACCTGTGCTTCCGCCATTGTCTTCATCACTTCAGCCATTTCGTCCATCTTAGTCTGCATGGTTGTTATTTCCCCACGGAGCACTTGGTTTACTTGTTCGAGAAAATCCATCTTCTTTTTCACGTTTGCTCGAGTGTAGATAGTGCGGGTAGGCTTGTAGAGGATACGTGGGGCCACCTTTTGAAACGAGCTGACCTTTTTCTGGAAAAGAAAATTTGTGTGAGACTTTTGGATTTGAGACTGTGAAATGCAAAATGATGCATGATGTTATGCAAAAAATAGACACATTTTTATTTATCGAAGGACTTATAAAAGCAAATTTATAAACATCATAATTGAAAATTTATTGAATAATTAAAGTACTACAAAATAATTCCCTTTTAACAAAACTGAGCCAAGGGATAGACTCCAAAGTACGTCACAAAAAAAAAGCTAGAAAATAACATAAAGTGGTGAAACAACTGGGAATATCTTGAGCTTTCGTAGTGGACTACTCCTCGAAATCCGGGTGTGCCCCTGTGAAGAAATCCATGCGCTCCTTCTTGCTGATAAATTGTGCGAGCCTCGCACTTTGAGCTTGAATCTGAGCGTCCTTTTTAGCCATCCGCTCCTTTTGCACGAGGAGCTCATGCTCCTGCTGTTCTATTTTACCACTCATAGTTTCCATCTTGAGCATAGCTTCATCATATTTCCTTTTCAAAGTGGCATTTTCAAGGATTAACACAGCTTCCCGCTCTTGGCTTTCCTCTTGAGTTTTTGGGGGTAAGGGTAAAGGCATGGATGGAATATTCGAGGTTGTGAGCCTTCGTTGAGGGTAAGGCATTTTCAGTTTGTTTGCTCGATCAATGACCCATTTGACATAAGCTTCATGGGCGGTATTCGACTTCCTTCCTAACTGGTTCCTATCCACCCTGATAATGGAATGCCAAGCTTTCACAAATTGAGCTTTTTGGTTCGCACCATCCTCCTTGTAGAGGAAGAAATCTCTGTCTAGGATGCGGTACAGAGGCTTCATCTTCATAGGGTATCCAAATTGACGTCTAGCAAGAACTGGGCTATAGCTGATTCCTCCACGTATACCTAGGAGGGGTACGTTGTTGGATTCTCCGCACCTGTCGATGATAACTTCTGGGTCACAAGCTGGGTTGAACCAAGTTATGTCATTAGGGGTAAGGGTCATGAACTTTTGGGACCATGGAACATATTCTGGCCTAAACTTGGGACGGGGTAAGTGTGAGGTGATCCACATGTGGAGTAAAGGTGCACAACAAATGATGGTTCCTTTCCCTTTACTGGTTCGCTCATGGATAGAAACATAGGTGTCAGCAAGCAGAGTGGGAACTGGGTTCTGAGTTAGGAAGATTTGAATGGCGTTCATGTCAACAAAGTCGTTAACATTTGGGAAGAGCACAATACCATAAATGAGCAAGGCAAGGATAGACTCAAAGGCATCAATCTTTGATCTATTAAGACAAGTGGTGGCTTTTTGGTAGAGGAAGTTGTAGGATAGGCACTGAAGACCGGCTCTAGGGACGAACTTGTTTTTTATATCTGCTATTTCAAGGTGAAGGGCTTCTGCGAGAGCTCGGATTTTAGGGGTGAGTTCAAGGCTATGAAAGGGCACTTGGTTGAGTACAGGTAAACCAACCCAATGAGAATACTCCTCTAGTGTGGGGAAGAGCTGAAAATCTGGGAATGTAAAGCCATGGCAGATCGGATCATAAAACTGGACCAAAGTATTGAGGAGTCCTTCATCCACCTTTGTCATGAGAATGTCGACCAAGCAACCGTACCGCCCTCGAAAATGATCTGGATCCTCCAATCTTCTTGCTAATTTCCTTAAGCTCTCCAGGTCTGGTTTCTTGAATTCATACCTATGAGTCCTTCTTACATTCTCCATTTCCTATGATGTTTACAAAAAACCTACATAAGTCCTTCGATATTTTATGGATGAGAAAAAAAAAACTATGCATGTATGTATGATTATGCATGGAAAACATGATGAGGTTTAAGGTATACAATGTTGGAGTCAAGGGTAACAACGTCATTTGGTAAGGACTATGGTTTCAAATGTACTTGCAACAAGGGTTCTACCAAAGTTCCCGAATTCCGACCGCCTTTGAACTTTATCGGATACCGAGACAACACCCGGTCCAACATCGTTCGTAGGAAAGTCTAGTTCGAGTGTAGTATTGCAGTCGACTAATACCGAGACAACACCCGGTTAACCACCGCACTACGTCCTAAAAAGGCCAAGATGGGTTAAGGGTTACTGAAGGTCCTTAGCGTTCAACGGAAACTTAAGAGTAATAAAGTCTAAGCGTGACAACACCCGCCGACATATATCACTTCAAGTTCCTCCGCTAAGTGTGGTTATCTCACGTGTGACAAGACACGAGAATACTCTCGGTATGCCACTATGAGTCTACCACTCCTATCTTATGTTTCACTCAAGTCCGGGTCAGGACTCATCTCACCACTCACGTTAAAAGAAAGAAGAAAGAAGAAGGAAGAACATATATACACGTATTTCCATCTTTTATTTTTTTTGATTTTTTAAGCAAATTATAGCACAAAAATTAAATAAGACCAAGTTAGGCTCAACCCTCTTAGGTTGTCCCCAGTGAAGTCGCCATTTCTGTCGCGTCATTTTTCGGAGATCAAGGCTATTTGATTAGCTTATTGACTCACTAATTATTTCACGACTGAACATTTAATTTTTTTAAGAAAAGGGGAAAAAAGTTCAAACACCCCGTATATTGAAAAGATTTAGGTTCGGGGGTTAGTTACATAAAGGGAAGGTGTTAGCACCCTTTATGTCCGTAGTACTCTACGGGAACCTCTTGGTTTTATTTAATTAGTGCGCTATAACTTGCTTATTTTTTGAAAAAAAGAAGGGAATTTAAAATGGAAAAGGGAGGACCTAATTATCTACATTTTATTGATTTGGAAGAACAAAGTCCTCTGCCTACGTACCCGTAAGGGATCAAAATCACGTAGTTCGTGGTTAAAAAAACTGACGTTTGATTGGTTGTGTGTTTTTTATTAGTTTGAAAAAAAGTTTTAGAATGAAAAGCCAAGTGGCAAAATGAATTTGTTTGTGTTTTTTAGGTTAGAGAAAAATGACTTGAAGTATGATTAATTTGATTGAAGTTTAATTAAGGAAAGAAAATAAAAAGAGACGTCACTTGATTTAAGATCAAGGTTTATTTAAAAAAAGATTTTTGTGTTTTGTTATTTGCATGTTTTTGTTGTTTTTTTTGAATAATAATTGAACTAAAATTAAAACTATCGGAGCATAAAAAATAAAAGCGTAGGTACCTTATGGTGTCGTTGGACCACCACAAGGACCACTAACCTAATCTAGAAACAAAATAAGAGGCATACACACACGCACGCACACATATACCTAAGCTATTACATTAAAGCCTATTTACATTCTAAGGTCTGCAGCAAAATAAATAAAGTACATTAAGCCTATGTTTACATTCTAATTACGTGCAAGCAGCGAAAATAAATAAATAAGTTACATAAAAGCCTATATACATTCTAATTCCATGTAAATGAATAAAAAACGAACAATTAAATGATAATGAAGATTCATATAAGTAAAAATACAATGCAGAAGTAATAAGTAACAAAATGCGTGAGAAATTTTAAACTAGATATGGTAAGAATAAAAAAAAATGAATGCAGGGGGGTGCAGGCAGTATTCAGGGAGGCATGCAGTAAGTAAAACAAAATTGGGCTTTGCTGAATTCGAAAACGGGTTGCAGGCTGGGTCAGTTTGGGTTAAAGCTGGAGCGGATCAGTTCAATCAGGGCCACTTGATCTGAATCAAGCGGCCAGAAAACCGAGAGTGTATGGGACATGATGGATTCACATATACAGGATCTAAGCAGCCTATATATAGGTTATGGGAGAAATTTTCATTCATTTTCACGTCTGTTTCTCTTTCTTCCTCTCAATTCACTCCATATTTCTCTGTTCTCTCTCTTCCCAAACTTCTTCTTCTCCGATTGGAGAATAGGGCGGCCGGGATAGCTCCGATGCGGCGGTTAGCCGTCGGAGACGGCGGCGCCGCCACTATGAATCCTTTTGTTACTATTTTTCTGGTTTTCAATCCCTTTTTCCTCCCTCTATTCACTTTCAACCCCAAAATTCCCAAAATCCTTACCCAATCACTTAAATCTAAAATAAAAAGAAAGTTTATACCTTTTGTTTAGAGACAGAGTCCGATCACGGTGAAGACGTAAAGCTGCGGCTTGACTGGTTTGACTCGTCGCTTTGCTGGTTCGGCTCCGTCGGTGTCGGAATCGACTAAGGCGAGTTTGTGTGTGACGGGGTCGGTGTTGTGTCTGCTTGTCTGTGCGTGTGTCTCTGCAGGTTCGTGTGTGTGCGTCCTTGCCGTCTTGTGCGTTTCTGCTGATGTTCTCCGCCCTGCAATTTTCCTCTCCCCTGTCCTGTGTTGCGCGTCTTGTATTTATAGGGTAAGGGTTTGTTAAGGTGAAGCCAGAAATCGGTAGCTTGGGGAGGGGAACAAGCAGAGTTGTTACGGATTGGGTTGGAACATAAAACGCGTACCAGATAATGTGAGGTGAACAGGCTGTGTGTATTTGAACCTGGACTGGATTAAGGCTTGACCAGCCTGTGTTCTGGATTGGTATTGCGTTCGATTGATATTTTAGATTGGAACAAGCCTTTCGGATGAGGATAAGGAGAGGATGAGGGTGAAGAGAAAGAGCGTGTGACATGCTTTGGATGAACTTGACCATTTTTTGGGACTTAACAATAATAAAGAAAGAAAAAAAAGAAGGAAAAAAAAATGACTAAATAAAAATGAAATAATAAAAGGATAAACACGTTAATATCTTTTGTTCTTTTTTTTTGACCTTCTAATTAATAAAAGAAAATAAAAAACTTGGATTATTCTAAAAGAAAATAAAAGAAATAATGACTAGAATAAAAACTAAAGTTAAAATTAATTAATAAAAAAAATTAAAAGATGGAAACTTAAGAATTGAAAATAAATAAATAAAAAAATAAAGAGAGAAGAGGGTCCGACTCGGAACCAACAAATGGGGTATTTTAAAATACCTATCTGTCGAATTTTTTTAAGGGAAAGTCGAACACTAATCAGGGTTAAACGACGTGTGTCAGTGATATCTTAGGTCGAAAATTGGGGTATGACAATTCCTTATCCAAAGGAACATCTATGCAGGCGAAGCCGTATTATGGAGCTGTTTTCTTGTCTTGTAGCGTGGACACAAAAACAGAGTAGTGGAGAAGGTGGTTGTACAGTTCGTACAATAGTACAATGTCAACGCTTTCGTCCAAATTGCAAGCACATGCCTTCAAACACCTTTGAAATGACCGTTGCAAAGTTCCACTAATCTTTTGCTGTCCTTTGATGAATTTCGATACATGAAACAACTCTTGAATCCCTGAATTTCGCAAATCCAGTTGATCTTCAGGTTCTGGTGAAATGGCTTCTGATGAGGCAACTTCTGATGATGACGTGGCGCTTCTGGACCTCTTGTCTTCAGGAGCACTAATCTTCAGGAGCATTATTCCGTCAGGAGCGCTTTTAGTCTTCAGGAGCACTTTACTCACTTCAGGAGCAGCTTGACTTCAGGAGCGCTTTTTCTCTTCAGGAGCATATTGCCTTCAGGAGCGTCTAAGCTTCAATTTTGTTGATTCCTTTTGCTCTTTATTTGCTCATTCAGAACCAATTAGTGATGTAAAAATATAGTTGTGGTCCTGTACACTTGAACAAATATTAGCTAGTCCAATTTACAATTTTTAATACCTTGTTATCATCAAAACTCTTTAAGGTTCATTGTTAAACACATTTTGTTCCAACAGTAAGCATTTCTCTTATAAAAAATATATAAAACTCGACAATTAACCAATCAATTCGTGTGTTTATGTTTATAGTCTCACAAGAAGTATGTCAGGAGGAGAGCCATGTTTTTAGGAAGTTGAACACTCATGGCTGAGAGCAGTAGAAAATGCCGCCTGGATAAATTAAGCCAAATGTGGGGTGTCATGTATCCCCGACAACATGAGTATGAGTAGCTAATTTATCTCGTTATCTTTCTACCTTTAGATTTCGTTTGATGCATTTCTTAATTTAGTAGATCAAACACTCAAAAAACACAACACTTAGCAATATTTGAAGTAGTTAAAAAACGCAACAACTAAAGAAGAAAGTTAATTCATCATCATCCGCTACCATATGATATGACATTCCTTACTCTTTGCCAAACTAAACATAGTCTTAATTTTCAACTTTCTATTCCGTATTGTAATTATCTAAATAACATTTTGTTTTTCTACATGCAACTGTAAAATCAGAATACAAACAATGTAGCATTTAAACAATTAAAATTCAGAATAAAACAACAAAATATACAACTAATGGAGTCTCGCGTATACGGAAAATACTTGGATGACATTAGTGTTTGGTGACATTAGTGTATTTTAGATAAGAAAGAACGGTGAATGAATGATTAAAATAAATGATTTAAATTAGAGAGGATGATTGAATACGCATTGAAGTGAGCCGTTGTTTTTTGTTACTTCCATCTATTCCCTTAACTTCCCTTGAATTTCCCTCAATCCAGATGTATAATTAGTCGTTTCTTTTTCGGTGATGCCTTTCTTCGCTGGATATAGCAATGTTGTATCCAAAAATCACAAGAAAATATATATCCATAACAAAACTAGTGAAAGAGAAGACTATTTTTGATTTATCAATGATACAAGAAACCCCCCAAGTTAAAACAATTCATTGACTTAGTAGTAGTACCTTTCCCTTCCCCTACCCTTTTCTTTTAATTTAATTTTATTTCAAGATACTTACAAGGCCAAAGCTATGAAGATGACAAAATCATACTATTAGTTTAGGCACTATTCAAGGTTCATCTCCATATATATGTGAGGGGGCAAAATGTTTGACAGCCCCCAAAAGATAACCAAATTGCATTAGGAATTTCATGCACCCAACTATTGAAGATTTGCAGTCCAGTGTCAAGCTTCTACCAGACTTCAATCCAACCAGCAAAACATATTGTGGCATGAATTTCCTGGTGCTGCATTAAAAATCATATGGGTGTCAGTTGATCAAAACTATTTTATATACTTCATCAAATAATTTCAATTGAATGTAAAATAAACTTTTTAAAAGCTATGAAGCACGGACACTCCTTGGATTAGCCGTGTCCCGGTGTCGGTTTGTCGGTGTCGTGTCGTGTCCGGTGTCTGTGTCCGTATCCGTGCTTCATAGTTTAAAAGTATATGTAAATATCGACTGTAAGCTTGATTACATAGCCACGAATTTCAGTCATTAACTAAGTAATGGGAGTATGGGACAATTGACCAACAACTTAAAAGTAACCCTTTATCTGGGAGGGGCAATGAACTGGACTGAGTTAAGGTCCAATATCAAGCAATGACAGACATAGAAACTAATATTGATGATCACATGTAGCTACAATGAAGCACTTATGATCATATTTTGATTTCTTATAAGAACATCCCATACAATCAAGACACATTACAAAAAATCTACTTCAGAGCTACACGTATTTTTGGCTTAACTTCTCTAACTCTGCCATGACACAATCTATGATACACGGGATGCCTGAAAATTCAAAAGTGTCAACAAAACAAGGGTAGAATGGAGTATAGGACTATATGTCTAGATACATGATTACATGTACATACAATGCCACGCTGAATCTCAAAAGACTGTTTTTACTTTTTAATTGAGGCAAAGGCTATCTGAACATAAGCTATAAAACTCGTTAGTAACACCAAGATCCAACTAAACATGGACATGAATTGATAATCCATTCAAACTCGTATATAATTCCCTCATTGCTTTCTCCAAATCCAATTCCTAGTCACATAATTTGCAATTGTGTTGGTACCCGATACAAGTATGAGTTCGCGGCATGTGAATAATTTGTTAGACATGAGTTATAGAGTTTCCGTACAGGTAAGTTCGTAGTACTACTACCATCTAATTAAGTATAGTAAACTAACAATAAACTTTTAGGAAAAATATCTTTTTTATCTAAGTAAGTCTTTTCAACTCCACACAAATACTCAAAATCTTCTTAATATTTAAATAGTTAAATTAATTAATAGCGCAAAAAAGTACTCCCCAGTCACTATTATAAGTAAAAATTGACTTTTTAGGTTCATTCAATAAATGATGTATGTGGTCTATATATAGACTACATACATCATTTATTGAATAAATCTAAAAAGTGAATTTTTGCTTATAATAGTGACCGGAGGGAGTAGAAAGATTATAACAATCGGTTGCAATAAACTAGTGTCCTCTGTCCACTTATCAAAACCTTTTTTGATATGAGCTTTTCTTTCACCTTTTTTAAAAAGTTTTTTCTATCGATGTTATTTTAAAAGAGACGTTATCTTTCTCCAGGCTTCAAACAAATTTTAAGCGAAATTTATTTGCATCATCATATGTTTTCTTTTAAGCAAAAATTATCTTTCTTCGATCTTCACTCATCTCGATGATTTCAAAGAATTATAGAGTAATTTGTGGAAACCAATTCACAAAAGAATTATGGACAAAATTGAACCCACAACTTAACATTTGAGAGATAATAATGAAAACTAACCCATTGTAGTGTAGTCTTGCAGAAGAAAAAGAAGGAAGAAGAATCCTCCTTTTTCTAAATTAGCCCACCTAAATTGACACCAGAGGGAATCGAACCTCAACCTTCAGGAGGAGCACACTCCCAAGTCCCAAGTAAATGCCACTGGACCAACCAAGTGGGTTGAAGAAGAACCCTACTAATAAGCACTGACTAACTAACAAAACAAGCAGAGACAAAAAACTCAAGAGTTGGCGGAATCGTTCTTCAAGTGAATAATTGGCGATGTAAGTAACGGTGTGAGGGAATGGGTTAGGGGTTTAGAAAATTAAGCATTGATTATGGATCAGGTTTCTTGGATAATTGGTTTGTTGGATTAAAAAACTGGGTCGTGGATTACGGGTTTAGACAAATGTTATTTTTTAACTTAATAATATATTTAAATTTGGTTATTGGATAAAATTGAGAGTTTAAAATAACTATCAAACCTTGTAAAATTAATTTTATACTACAAAATATTAGATCAATGTATTTATGTATTATGAAGTTGATGGAACCAGTTTTACTTAAATAGTTGATGTTAATGGATTCTATGAACAAGGTTGTTTTGGAATTTGAAATTGCGGCGTACATGATTCCTTCCGGCTTTGTTCGGAAGTTTAGAGTGGAGGGGAAGAAAAGGGTTTTGAAAGAGTATATTTTTAGCTAACGATAAATTAATGTTTATAATAAATATATTTTTAATTTGTCCTCGTAAGTTTAACTCAGTTGGTATGGACAATGCATAATATATGCAAGGTCCGGGGTTCAAACCCCGGCCACCACACAAAAAAAAATTAAAAAAATTATTATAATAATCTATTTAATTATTATAATAATCTATTTATATATAAAAGTTAACCAGTTCTTTCCTGCATTGATTATGATTTATCGAAGGTCGAGTTCCCTTCCTTGTGTAACTTGAAGTCGCTGAAATTAAACGGGTTCATACTTCCTTCATGTTTGCCTGCCATCGAATTTTTGCTTCAAAACTCACCTTCTGCAAAGGTTGACTTCACTTCAGGTGTTCTTACAGGTGCTTCCAACAACTTTTTAAAAGTTAACCAGTAAGCTAACGTTAGCCCTAATTTTAACCTAAAAATGTATGCTAACTTTACTAAATTACCCCTTATTTAATTAACTGATCCCAAAACCCTAACAATTTTTCCTCTCTCTTTTGTATGTATATTTTCCTCTCTTTCTCTCAAGTGTTTCTTCTTCTTCCTCTTATCATCATCACCACCGCCAACCCTCTCCCCCTAATCCATCGGCGGCGACAAAGGTCACGACGACGATACTGGTGGTCGGAGCAGAAGGGGAGAACACACGATTACAAAATCGAGGTTTTTGGAATGAACTAATCATTTTGGGACTTCTCCTTCAATTTCGATTTCTCTTCTAATCAGGTAATTACATCTGATGTCACTGAAATTATAATCAACCACCTTAACAGAGAGGTTTCAGTTTCAGTCTCTTCTCTACTCTTTCTAGGGTTTCTTTACCCCCTTTTCCCCCAATTCATTTCCACCAATTTCTCCTCTGCCGAACCTCCCCACAAATCCCCAATCCATTGTTCTTCAATCGGTGAGTACAAAAAATCAAAATCACGAAGAAAAAAAATAATGAAGGAAAAGTTTCAAAAAAAAATCGCCAATTTGATTTTTTTGTCGTGATTCTAACGAATTATTTGATCAATTGTTCTTGATTTCAGGTTTGGTCGCTCTTTGATGAATCAACATGTATTCTTCCAGAGGGAGTGGCAATTATGGCCAATCTTACACAGGTCAATCTGCATATGGCCAAAATGTAAGGGTTTTGTATTTTTCATGAATTGTATATTTTTTTTTGAATTAAAACACACTTTTTTTTTTGTTTTGGAAAAAAAATTTGATGTGTAAAAATTGGATTTATATATATAATTTGGTAGATTATGAGGTTGATTTTGTATAGTGTGACTGTAGTTGAGTGCTAATTATTCTGGAGCTTCTGCTGGAGGACATGATGCTGCTCACCATTCTGCAGCTTCGAGACATTTAGGTATATTAGGTAGTTCTCAGGAAGCTGCTGATGTTGGTAGTTATAGTAGGGCTCATGCTTCTGTTGCTCAGTATGGAGGTCTGCATATGGCCAAAATGTAAGGGTTTTGTATTTTTCATGAATTGTATACTTTTTTTGAATTAAAAGACACTTTTTTTTTTGTTTTGGAAATAAATTTTGATGTGTAAAAATTGGATTTTTATATATAATTTGGTAGATTATGAGGTTGATTTTGTAAATTGTGACTGTAGTTGAGTGCTAATTATTTTGGAGCTTCTGCTGGAGCACATGATGCTGCTCACCATTCTGCAGCTTCGAGACATTCAGGTATATTAGGTAGTTCTCAGGAAGCTGCTGATGTTGGTAGTTATAGTAGGGCTCATGCTTTTGTTGCTCAGTATGGAGGACAATATCGTTCTGTTTATGGTGTTTATGGTTCTGCTGCGTTGAGCACCGCACCGCAGGTTAGCATTTTATAAATCTTTCGATACGTTTAATGTGGATGTTTTCTTAATTGTTTTTCCTTTGAACTTCTTAATATGCATTATCTTATGGAATAGTTCTTTATGGAATAGATTATGAAAGTCAGTTAGTTACTTTTGCAGGATTCAATTGCAAGAAATAAAGAGTGGAGCAAAACAACCATTGTAAAGATTACTTCCCATATGCCATCAATTACTAAATGACGCGGATTATACAAAGAACAGCGTAAATCACATACTTAAACACAAATTCTGAAGGTAAATTAAAAAGGAAGAAGCTAGAAATTTTTATTTTATGGTATTGTTTATGTGAGTAGTTATTATCGAGATTTTTACTATTGAGATATTTATGGTTGTGACATTGCTCGCTGAGGTGCCAATTAAAAAGTAGCTAAAAGCACACATATATACGAATGAAAATGCTTTTCTTCTGTCACAATTTGACTTTAGGATAAGTTTGATAGATTTCATGTGAATTGGCTATGTGAGCTTGATGACAGCAAGAGGGCATATGATACAAACATTAATTTTTGAAGTTACTAAAACATGAATTGTGAATTAGTAGAAGATTGTGAATTGGCAGTATATTTTATATATTATAACATATGATGACATGATTCTACAGGGTAGTATATTTTATCTCTATAAGATGAAAACATAAAACTAGAATGATTTTGTTGAAGGTAAAAAATCTGCTACATATTATGAGGCAGAAGGCTACAAATTCCAAATTGGCAGGAGTTAAGATAAATTGTACTACTTATATGATCAAACCCTTAATTGATCCACTTGGTCTTGCCATGTAATCTTCCTTTTCCCCACCCTACTTGATCCTTCTCCACTGCTTCTGCAAACTGAAAGCTTGGTATTATTGTGCAGCTCTTCATTCACAACTCTATTTGCATTCTTCTTTTGTTCTTCAATCCACATGGACTGATTATCTCCCTCCAATTTTTCATCACATTCTGTTAAGGTTACACGGAGAGAAATACCAAAGCCTTCTTCATCGGTTATCTCAAACATTCCATGAAATGAAATTGCAATTGTGCTGGAATGGAATCTATTTGTGCCTGCTGCTTCAAAGGTTTGTTAATAACATTTCAAGCAATAAGAGGATCAAATGCAATTAGTACCTAAAAGTTGTTAATTAAGCTCAATTGTTTTTCTACATATTTGGCAGGAAAGCATGTATGAATCTTGACACATTGAAAGTACGTGTGGCAGCTGGTCTGGATGATGCAATCTCTTTTGTCGTCGATTATTATGGCGTGCAGCCTTCTGTTGCTCATGAGCTGCCTCCTTTGCTCATGAGCTTCCCTTCGTTTTCTTGATTCCAATTTGTTGTTGAGCAAATGCACATTATCATTGTGAATAGGAAAGTATTAAATTATGTTCTGCAACATTTTCTCTTTTTGCACACAAACAATTTGGAATTAAACGAGCTCTTTCCAAATTGAATTAGTGACTATCTTCTCTTTTTGCCCTTACTCTTTCCTTTTCATTGTTGGTTTTGAAGTGAGCTTACCTGAGTTTAAACATTAATAGTTATAATAACTACCATCAATGTGTGACTATGTTTTATTAGCAAATTCCACATTTTTTTCCTCGAACTCACATTTTGTTTTTTCACTTTCTCTGTATTCAGGTTTTCTGAGAGACACAAATTGCCTAGCTTCTGTTTGACGCATAAATTGAAGGGAGCTCCCTGTTATTTTCGTTTCCGTCTTTTAAAGTCAGCTGAGTTGAATTCTGAACCTTCAGGTACATACTCTACTCTAATCTACCTTTTTTTGTTGTTCGTGTAGCTATTATCATTTTAAAGATTGAAGTTTTATGCTGAAAACTAATTGAAATCAAAGTCTTCAAATTCATGAGCAGTAGCTAGCATATTCTTTGAATTCAATATATTCAGAACCCTATCTTTATTAACAGGAAAACACAGAGAGGTTCTCGAAGGACATTACACACAACAGAACCTCAGTCGATGCTTCTACACGGTTATTGGAATTGAAAGTTATATAAAACAAAGCTTCATTTTGTGTCATTGATTTACGACATTCACTGAATTGAGGACTGACTTAATAGAGAGTTGATTCAATCTGTACGAAATGTGACTGATACGACGTTGTTAAGCAAAACAAATCCAATTTCTTCAGCTACAACATATTCTTGAAATCCAACATGTCAACGCAGACGTCATTTTTGTGTTTCAGGTCAAATCTTGATCTCCCTCCTCTCTTCAATTTCTTTCTCATTTTATCGCAAATTCACATTGTCTTCTAACTTATCAATGCGATTTTATATATTTATTTTGAATTTCTTCACAAATTTTTGATTAAAAGTATAATGTGGGTTGCATTTTCATAAGGTGATTTTATGTTTTTGTCAGTGTTTAGTGTTAGAATAGATGTCTTAAGCTGAGCCAAATTCTTCTATTTTATAATTTTTGATGATATTGTTGTCTTATCTGCTGTTCATAGTAATATGCAATTAGTTTTTATCTGCTACGTTGTGAGGAAAATAAAATTGGATATTTTTGTTCTCTAATTAGAAATTAGATTGATTAAGTTATCTGTAACTTATATTATAATACCTGCATTTACATCCTCTGCCTAAACTTTAACTATATAAATGCTTTTCTAAATGAGTTGCTAGCATCATTGATTTATATGTGTCTTCTAAGTTATAACCCATACAATGAAGATAGAAATTCATACAGTGATTAAGCTTGAGTTTGTTGATTGTATTGCATAATTGTAGACATGCCTTCTAAGTTCTTATTACTTGAAATCTGAATTTATTTGTCTTCACCACCCTGCTGTTGTTGCTGTGTAATTCCTTGATGCTTCTTTATCTATTATCATTTTAAAAAGAAGAATGGAAAAAAGAAGAAATTCATTGACATTGCTCTTGAGGATTTAGAGTAAATCTTAGTATTCTGTCTCTTTTATATTTCAGTTGTATTCTTGCACTATCCTTTAATTTTATCTCCTTCATTTTCCATGTACTTTGTTGGTGTATGCATGGTTAGCTTTATAATCTAACATTTGATTACATACAGAAACAATCGAATAAACTGCTCTTTGTGGAGTGATTTTGTTGAAAAAATAGAGTCATATTTTGCAACACATGACATGTCTTCACCATTTATTATGATCTTTCGGTTTGGCAAGTTAAGGAAGTATTTAGGTGCCATTTTAGTTCTAAGGTTATTTTAAATGGAGATTTACCTGAGGTTGATGCATGTAAGAGTGGGTAAGATTAACTATGGTATACAATTTAGTATTCTTACCTGGATTATAGATTATCATGTGCGTATAATTTAATCTTCATGCTAAACTACTGTATAAAATAGGATGAACAATGGCGACCATTTGTGAGATTGAAACAGGTGCTGAATGGTATTTTCGATCATGTACTGAATGTGCATCATTGGTTACTATTGTTGCTGGTGTTGATCGTAATGATGTTACTCAGGGCAAAGTTAATGATGATTCTGTCTTGGTAAAATTCTGCAAATAGCCCTACACATACTGAGTATAAAAACGACCACATGGTAATTTTGATTTCCCCGTTTGCAGGAAGCAACAAAGAATGCAGATTCGTGCAGCCGAAATGAAGTGGTGGAAACTCTACATATTTAATTTCAACGCTTGAAAACATTTTAGAATGATTTTTAATAGCACTGGTCAAAAGTCCATAGTTACTTAAAGAGTCAACTATGGTAGTCATTTGTTCTGCGCCCCTAAACTCTATTTACAAGCCAATTCTTAAGTCAAACAAAATGCCTTATCAAAAATATTAATTTCATTTTATTCATATTAATCTTTATTCTGCGCCCCTACACCCTATTTATAAGCCAATTCTTAAGTCAAACAAAAATGCCCTATATTAAAAATATTAATTTCATTTTATTCATATTAATCTTTATCTCAAAATGTTGGCAATAATTTTATTCCACTTCAACTGCATCCTTTTGTTCTGTGCCCCCCTCCCTATTTACATGCCAATTCTTAAGTCAAACTAAGTGCCCCTACATGCCAATGTCGCAATATCACGGGTTACTTCGAGGGGTGGTTTAAAGATATTGATTAATGACGAGGACGGCGATGATACCGATGTTGCTTCAAATGTGGTCTACAGGGAAGTTTTCCGTAATGTGTATGACTTTTTTGTGTACTATTCATTTTCTTACTTATTGAAACTATTTGCATGTCAACGAACTTCAGTTTCTCTTTTAAAATTATATGTTATGTCAAAGTAACAGGAACTACGTACTAGAATTATGGAACAATAACAAAGTCTATTGTAATTGACATTATGGTTTGATTTACGACAATTTTTACATTCAAGCAAACTACATTGTTTTATTTTTACAGTGAATATTAGCTTCTTAAAATGACCCGTGCGGTAGCACGGGTCGATGGTCTAGTATTTTTAAGTATATTAAATTTGAAGAATTTATATAAACCTTCCCAAACTTCCATAACCCTCATCTAAACCTTCCCAAACTTCCATAACCCTCATCTAATACAATTTTTTTTAGGGAATCTAATACAATTTTTTAGTTTCCCGAAATGAGGAGGGCTTTATATTTTGAAGAAAAATAAGTCTCTCCTCCCAATGTCCTCTATTTCTTCCACTTACTTTTTTTTTCCAAACCCTCCACTCTCTTTCCCTCCAAACCTGAAAACAAAACCTTAAGGAAGACAAACTTCCACAACCACGAGTTAGAAAGATATACACAAAATATAAATTGTGAGTCCTACCAACAAACAAGTCCATTTATCATTAATTATTTTCATATTTATTGTGTTTTTATCTCTACAAATAAAAGAAACTAATGAGATCCAAAATAGAGAAGATCTTGACTCCTCAACTAGAGCACAAAACATCTACACTCCAAACTCTCTAAATGGACTCAAAGGACCGGTTATTTGTACAATATTGTTAATTTCATCAATTTTCATTTTTAAGCATTAGTTGCAAGAGTTAATTGGTAACAAAGATCAGGTATGCAATTCGAGTACGAGAAAACTACTTGTACTCATGGAGCATGTTACTCATGGAGAGGGAACAAGAAACTTGAACATATTGAACTATAACTATAAGTGGTTTGAATTAAATGATAAGAAGTTGAAAGTCTTAAGAATTATAGATAAAGAAGTAAATATTAATCTAACAACTGACTATTAATGTTTGACATAAAAAAAGGGATTACAAAAGTTAAAATGTTATTTTCTACAAAAATAAAAATAGATTAGGTGAATTTCAGTTGTATAGTGTTCTATGGGGAAAATTCTTGGGTGGTCTTGGACCATGAATATGAAATTGGTCACATCTAATCAATGAATGACACCCCACAACAATGAGAGAGAGAAAAAAAACTAAAAAAAGAAGAAGAAAGAAATTGGCAATGCTTTGGTGTCTAGTGACCAAATCAAATTTTTTGGTCATGTGACCACCTAAGACCTTCTCGTTCTATGGTGAGTTGACTTCTTATGGTACACTAGTGTGTAGAGGCTGACTCAAACAGTTTTGTCATGTTTAGTGCATGTGCTGATGTGCACCCAAAGTATTTTAAAACTGCAGTAGCAATGGGAGATAATTAAAGAGAAATGATATTTTGACAACTATTTTTTGACAACTTTTGGACAACTTTCTCTCTCATACTCACATGATATTGTTATCCTCTCTCTTCCTTTTTCTCTCTCCATTGTTTTTGACAATAAGAAGTCAAAAAAACAAGGTTGTCAACAAAGTTGTCACCAAATGGATGTCAAAATATCATTACTCATAATTAAAATCCTGGTTCCAAGCCACACTATCATAGTAACCTTGTCTATTCAAAAGCAAGCCAGATGAATGAGAGTGGAATCCACACCTCCCCCTTACTTTTTCTCATTGAAAATACCATATTTGTTGTTGTAGTACTGATTTAATTAATTAACAAGCTACACTACCTCATTAATTAGATACATGAACCTTGTGATGACTATACTTACTATAAACGTTTTGTAAAGAATTGGGTTGACTCGGCCATGTTCTAAATAATGGTCTATCTTGAGGGAATTTTTGATTTTTTTCCTTCATGTTTGGACTTGAAATTGAACTACTCTGAATGTGGAAAGTTGATTCAAGCTTAAAGCAGGCCAACTTGAGAGCTTAACAACAAGGACGATCTTTGCATGATTCCTATATATGTCAATTGTTGTTGGTATTTTCAGATTTTTAACTACTTCATTAATTGTTCTATTGTCCCCTTCGTCAATATGAAGCCAGTCCTAATGGTTATTGAATTTTTTATGAATTTTTCATGTTTGGACTTGCTACATATCAAGCAAAATAATATCAAACAAAATAATATCGTTTTATGGGTCATCATATTATGGCTAAAGTTATCTTAGTTATGTTTAAAGTTTTTTTTGAAGGGTAGTTATGTTTAACGCTTGAAAAATCTCAAACTCAGTTCTCTCCCTAATTTTAACATGGAAGTCCCCGTTGATAAAACAACTATTTTCAACCTCTTCTTCCCATATTTATACTGAATAAGTGAATTATATCTAGAGTAATGAGTTATTTGAGATCCATGGAAATGGATCAAGGGATTTTATTCAAATCGTACTACATGGCTATAAGTAAACTCTATTGCCAAAATTTGAGCTATAAAGTTGAAGCAACACATTCTATCATAAAAAATGATAACACACATAAGATTCTTCATGAAGAAAAAAAACAATATTTTGATTTGTTTGACTCGAGCTAATGGATTGAAGTAAATTGTTTGCAAGCTTTAATTGAATTTGAGTCGATTCAAGTTCAACCAAATTTGATTCAACTCAACTTATTTCCAACTTATTCTATTTTCAAATTTGGTTTAATTCCTCATATTTTTCTGTAAAATTTATGTGTAATTTACATCTTGATTTAGTAGATTATCTCTTTAGAATTTACTCTTTAAAATTGTTGGGGAAACGCCCCTTCAACATTATCTCTTTGTAATGTTCGATATTTTATGAAATGATGAAGCTATAATTTACTATAAAAAAAAAAAAAATGAACTCAACTCATTTCCAACTTATTCCATCTTCTCTTAGGCTCTAACTTGTGTCTGACTATACAAAATATGTCCGATTAATTTCAATCAAAATTATTTTATGTTTTAGAACATGTTATATTCAAAGTAAAAACATAATTTGTTTTATATCATGTTTCATTATAAGTTTGTTTTGGATTTAAAAACACAAAATACATATTTTAATGAGACAACCGACACATTTGTATGCAAAGGTCAAAGATTTAAGAAATTCACGGTCAGAAGGTTGGACACGAGACTGATCTTCCCCTGGTTGGTTTGGATAAAGTTGTATACTTCCAGATTGGTAGGAAGTTGTAATAATCAAATTCGACGGAAGAAAAACTGTTGAAAATCTTTATCAAATCTTGACCAACTTAAAGCTTTCAATTTTTTTTTTTCTTTCCCAAATTTTAGGCGACTTTGTAAACAAAAGACAGACAACAATGAGTTAAAAATAAATCACCGACTCATTCTTTATATATACTCTACTAGTATAGTGACCCGTGCCAAGCACGGGAAATAAAAAGCTTTTTTAATCAAATGTATAGATATTATATTATGTTATCTTAAAGTTATAAGTGGGGTTATAATTTAAATTAGATATGGAAAAAATATATATGTTAATTTTGTATATATTTTAAAATATCTAAACATTGCACATAACGATTAAAGTATTTGGTTTTATACTTATACTAATTATTTGTAGTATAAGATGTACTCATTGTTAAACTTATTATATATAGTATTTTTGCAAAAATACGCTGACGTACTGTATATTATTATTTGTTGACATAATGTATTTTATTAATCATAAAAACTAAAAAAAAAAAATTATATAATAGTCATTGTCAGATGTATACACCTAGTCTGGGAATGCAAACGTTAATTTTTTTATGGGTGTGTATAAATATAGTTTGGGCTACAGAAAAGCCGATTGTTATTTGTTTTTATTTTTTACAAAACCAATGGTCTGATGTAAATATTGTATTTTAGGGTAACAACGATGTAAAAAAAAAAGTTCCGCGTATTGTTATACCTAAAAAATGCATCAATTAAAAGTCAATGGCAGGAGGATATGCTTATATAGAAATTGCAAGTCATGTAATGACCAGTACACCTTATAAAGAAATTTAAAAAAAAACGACTTCCAAACAATACACAACTTTAGTTTTTTAAATTATAGCAACAACAATTCTAAAACATAACGATCATACTTTTTGAAAAACTTCACGATACACAACATTTGCGGTCTCCTTGCAAACATTATTATCTTCATCCAAGATGAGCAGCTTCAAACCTTTTCTAGAAGTAACTCGAGCGACAGCGACATAGAGTTGTCCATGCGTGAACACGGGCTTAGGAAGATAAACTCCCACTCGAGACAAAGATTGACCCTGACTTTTATTTATTGTCATTGAAAAACAAAACGTTAATGGAAATTGCATGCGCCTGAATTTGAAGGGTAGTCCTCGATCACTCGGAATAAGATCCATCCTGGGAATGAATACCCTAGTACCTGCCCTTTTTCCTGTAATTACGGTAGCAGCTATCGTGCTCTTCCCTAGATGTGTAACTGTCAGCCTCGTACCATTACATAGTTCATTGGCCTGATCGATGTTTCTCATCAGCATAACAGGACATCCCACCCTTAGTTTCAACTGGTGATTTGGAATTCCAGAGCTCTTAATACCATTAATAAATTCCATTGTGAACCACTCACTCTGGACATCAGAATTTTCACCCGATCGACAAAAAGAATCAAAGCTTAAATACTCTTTCTCTTCACCTGGAATCAGGGACATCATATATTCGTTAACATGCTCGACTGAATCAAGCGTTGGTGCGAGTATTCCCCTTTATTGGAAAAATAGCGGGTCGCTAAGGTTATCATTCAAATCGGGATACACAAAGTCTATAAGTGACATCAACGGCTTTGTTGTGTCTAAAATGAGCAAATCTTCAGGAATTTTTACCTTCATTTCACCATTCTTATCTGAAGCGTAGTTGCCGTCTCCAATTGAGAGTATTCACTTGCCAAAATTAGCAATTTCTTCCTGCTCTGCATGTACCGAAGATGCACCCAATCTCATATTAACAGTAAGCCTCAACACATTACAATAAGCCCATATCTTTGATTAATTGACTGAGGCATCAACAATATCCTGCCTCGTTCCTTTTCGGAAAACATGCAATATCTGCCTGAAATCACCACCTAAAACTACTGTCATTCCACCAAAAGGTCTAAACTCGTTTAGGGGATCATTCTTGGACATGATATCACGGAATGATCGGTCAACTGCATCAAAACACCATCGGTGCATCATTGGAGTCTCATCCCAAATTAACAACTTTGTAGCACGCACCAGGTCTGCCCTAGGACTGTCCTTTTCCATCGTAAGAGATGATGCCTCATTAATCTCAATAGGGACTTTCAGCGTCGAGTGCGCGGTTCTTCCACCTGGTAATAAAAGAGCTGTTATACCGCTGGATGCAACATTCAATACAATTAACCCCTTCGATCTAACAGCAGCCGAGAATGTATTCCATATAAAGGTTTTCCAGTACCACTATAACCATATAAGAAAAAGAAACCACCGTCGTCAGAACCAATGGACTCCATGATCTTGTCATGCACACATCTTTGTTAATCAGTCAGCATCAGTAACATATCTGTGGGTGTCTTTTCCAGTTCATCTTTGTTGTAATGTAGCTCATCAACGATAAGCTTGTTTGTGAAAGTTGGCATGTCTGCTGCGTTTGGCCTGGGCATAGATTTGAAATCAGTAAGCAACCGTCCGTTTTCCTAAAACAACATTTCAATTTCAATCAAACACAGGTTCTTCAAGTCATCATCACCGATACGCATATCTGCATATTAAATGTAAAGTCACAAAATTAATATTAACACCTAAAGAAAAATGATAGTAAGAGAATATATGCAATGCAACGGAAAAAATGACATTGAAGTTATGACTCAATTCTTAATCGAAAAAAGCTTCTTTCAGCTTAACTCAAACTAAAAAAATAAGCTTATTAGTAAAGGATTTCCCAAGCCATTATTTATTTAACGCGAAAATAAATAGATATAGGAACTGCTACAAAATGATGTCATGAATGCTCACTAATCTAGATAACGTCAAAAATTAATCAATTAAAGAACATAAAATGTGAACAAATTAATCAAGATATACATAGTGGAAAGCTATATATGACAGTTTTGTGGCATTGAAAGTAGGTCCTGCATTAAACGTATGGTGTTTGTATTATCTGTGGGTGTGTCGGTGTCAGTTTTGCGCTGCTATTACTTGATGTAGCCGCTGGCTGGGAGGCTTCTGTGTGTGCATAATTGTTGCTGCGTCCGATTGGCTTTTCTGTTTTGTAGTAGCAGGTATTTCGGCCTGTTGTAGTGCAGCTTTGCTGCTGTGCAACTGCGATTTTTTAGAGGATCTTTATGGGCATTAGGTTGTGAGACAGGGTACTCTCGTGTAGGAAGCACCACGGTTTGTCGTGGTACTTTGCTGGGTTTGGTCATTGATTAAGGCAACCTAGTGTACACCTCGGCCTCATGATTTTTGGGTGCAGGCGTGTTGCCTTTGTTGGTTCTTGTATTCATCCGCTGTGCATTTGTCCGTCTAAAAAAAATAGTGAAAAGCTCTCTGGTGTGTCTACTTTGTTAGGTAGCCTTGAATTTATCTCTGTTTTACTTAAGCTATTGTTTTCTTACGTGCATACACTAGTATTCAGACATATGTGCCCTTTGTATATTTTTTATGGAAAATACTTATTGTCATTTAATGTTTAACTTTAATTTTTCACATATCAAGATAAAAATATAATATTCTCTAAAAAAAATATAAAAGTGTAGTATTGGTAAGGAGTATACTTGATAAAATCATACATCTAGTAAATTGTAAATTTAGCTTATATTTTTGGACACATAAATCATTCAAATAGGACTTATAATTAAGGAGAGATAAATCGGCCAAACATTGAACCGTATAATTCTCCTAAATAAAATCCGCTGAATATGTTATAAATTAAAATAAGTTGCTTAACATTTAAATCATATCGACATATGTTATACATGTCAATAAAATTATTAAAATGAACAAACGACAAAGAGGAGATTGCAAAATACATAATTTGTAAATCACAATATAATTATAATTGATTCAGATTGAAATTAAAATGAAAATAAAAAAAGTCTTGGAAAACTTATACAATTGAGTTTGTATCGCTCTTTTTTGTTCGATACAATCTAAGATTTACATCACCGCCAAAGTTACTCGTATAATACAGCTTTCTCTTTTTTATTTATTGATCAAAAAATTTATATCAACTTATTCGTATAGTTGCATGAATTATATTACCTTGAAAATACAAACAAATAAAAATACAAAATTAGATTAATTTAAAATGTCGGGAAAAAAATTATATTCAATATATACAAATAGATGGATCCATGAGAAGCATATATAAATAGAGTGGGTGTGTGACACAGTTGACATTATAAACGAACCAAACATGAATGATTCGAACAACTCGCTCCATGATTCTTTGACCAAGTTGATCTCAGCGATTTTATCAGATCTTGGTGTCATGACAATTTTTTGGAGTTTGACAATACTGTTTGGAAGAAATGTGCAGGTGAAAATGATGAAAGAAACATACATTATATATAGAAAAATAAATAAAAGCAAATTACATCATGAACAAATAAAAAATATGATGCAAAATTGGTTAATCCTTAAACGTTTGATTGACTTACAACCTAAACGGTGACACATGTTACACTCTAATTGATTTACATATTAAAAGGTGACAATTATATTATAATTTGATTGGTTCACTTGTGTAATGTATAATTCTACCAATAAACAGGGTCGGTCGGTCCTAAGATTTTTATTGCCTTGGCGAATTAATAAAATTGTGCCTTTTTAATTATTTGAATGTCTTTCTTCTTGTATTTTTTATTGCAAAAGATTCATTAATAATCAAAGTTCTTTAAAAATATATTTTCAATCGAATTAATCAGCGATTTAAAAAGAAATATATTTATATAGTACTAACTACTACGTAAAATTAATAATTTTGATGCCCCCTACAAAATTGTTGCCATGGATTTATGCCCCTTCCGCCACCCTCAGGGCCACCCCTGCCAATAAAGACCTATGACGATTTGTTTAACTCTAATTAGTTAAAAATTAAAACAAAGGATCGATATACAATTTAATTTGATTGGTTGAGTAAATAATCAAGGATCAAGATTAATTCCTAAATAAAATAAATTGATACTTATCATATAAATTTGTTCGACATATGTTATACATATCATTAATTAAAATTATTAAAATAAACAAACGCCAAAGAAAAGATTGCAAAATACAGAATTTGTCAATCACAATATAATTACAATTGATCCAGATTGAAATAGAAATGAAAATAAAAATGTCTTGGAAAACTTATACAATTGAGTTTGTATTCATTCTTTTTTGTTCGATACAATCTAATTGAGATTTACATAACAACCAAAGTTACTCACAAAATACACCTTTCTCTTTTTTAATTGTTGCTCAAATTTGTATATCAACTTCTTTGCATATTGGCATGAATTATATTACATTGAAAATTGAAAATACAAACAAATAAAAATACAAACATAGATTCATCCATGAGAATCATATCTAGAAAGAATGGGCATGATTCGAACAACTCGCTCCATGATTCTTTGACCGAGTTGATCTCTGAGATGTTATTAGATATTGGTGTCATGACAATTTTTTGGAGTTTGACAACACTATTTGGAAGAAATGTGCAAGTGAAAATAATGAAAGAAACATATCTTTATATAGCAACATAATAAAAGCAAATGAGATCATGAACAAATAAAAAGTATGATGCAAAACTGGCTACTCCTAAAACATTTGATTGGCTAACAACCTAAAAGGTGACACATGTTACACTCTAATTGCTTTACATATTAAAAGGTGACATTATACTATAATTTGATTGGCTCATTTGGGTAATGTACGATTTTACCTATAAAGGACTTTGATTATTTGTTTAACTCTGATTAGTTTAAAATTAAAACAAAGGATATATGATTTGATTTGATTGATTGAGTAAATAATCAAGGATAAATATATTTTGCTTCATCTACTTAATCGACAATACTGTAAAAAGAAGCAATAATAATTGATTATAAATGTTATTTTCATCTTTAACAAAAGTTCCATATATACACATTTGGTAAAAAAAAAAATCATATATATATAACGTGAAATTAAAGTGAGATTTTAGATATTATTTCATTTATTTGGTGCTTAATTTGGTTAAAATAAAATTATTTGGACATTATTGCCATCGATTTTTCCATAAAAGATAATTAAAGGTGTATAACATTTTCATTTATTTTGAATGAATATTGAAATTTGAATATGTGTGTATTAAAAAATTATAGAATATTCCCTTTGAAATAAGTTAAAAAAGGTAAAAAAGCATTAAATGATAAGAGGAATGTGAAGATGCCACATGTACTCTTGATTTGAAGTAAGGTAAATGTTTATAATAGAGATACAGATAGAGATATAAAAAAAAAGGTATATCAACAACCATAAATCACATCAAATTCATTATTAGATGATACTAAAATAATTTAAAATGGAAAGAAATTAACCATAATTTTTTTTGAGAGAAGAAATTAACCATAATAATTATGATTAGTTACCACTACTCGCCAAGAAAGATAATTGATTTATGTATCCTACCGAAAACGTTGGTCTATTAAAAACTTTTAACTCTCCCTTAAAAAAACTTTTAACTTTAAAAATAGCAATTGAAGATTGACCAATTTAAATGGATGTTTAATGAGTTTAATAATATAAATGAGTGTTAAACACGTGTAGTAAATAATTTACCAATCATCTCAATTTAAATAACAGTATAATATGTGTACTGAATAGATAAACAAAAATAATAGCATCAAATGCCAAATTAGAATGCTTGGTTTAGTCTACCTGTCGTGTGACTAAAAAAGTTCTGGCGGGGTTTGCATTATCATATATACATTTGAAGAAAAAGCCTCAACACTTCTTTGATTCCAAAAATTGTCATGTCACGTTAATTTTGAAAATAATTTACCACACGTATTTCTTTTTTTTTTTCCCTTATCATTAAATGCAAAATATCTCTCCAAAATTAGTGTTGACTCAATTGATCGTTTAATTTCCGTCTTGAATGCTATGATTTGCAATTGTATCAATAAAAAAAATTAATATTTCTTTATACGCTCACTTAGAACTCCTTTTTCTTTTACAATCGAACACTTCTTCTCTCTTTTCACAGCTTCACCTTGCTACACTATTAAATAAAATTAGCTAAAATAAAATAATTTTTTCTGTTTAGACCAATTATACCCGATTTTCACTTAGTTCCTTCTCATACTTGCATATAAGTAAAATGTGATATATTTGAGTAATGTATTTCCGGTGTAATTAAAAGAGGAAAAAAATTATATAGAATAAAAAATTATATAGAAGATCTTTTTTGTTAATTTCAAATATCTCACATTAACTTATATAATAGACTAAAGAATACACCATTTAACGAAATTAACAGAAACTAAATGTCCATTAAATCTGACATAGCAAAAAAAATGAAGAATGAGGTTTAGTTTTTTTTTTTTTTTAGTGGCTGATATAGAAAACGTGTAGATAGATTATACACTAATTTACTACTATATCATATGCCTCAAATTCCACTATTTTTCTGTGCCTTTCCAAATTTCCTTCATTATTTTTTTTTTGAGAGAAAATTTCCTTCATTATTGATTAATTAAGTATATGACATTTTTTCAAGTCCATTATTTTTTGAAACCGGCACTCATGTATACTTGTTATGTTGGTTAGCTATCAATCAATATTTATGTGGATCTATTTTTCTTGATTAAAAAAAAAGACAAACTGTGTATTAAATAACTGAATTAGAGCGGCTTTTTTTTTTATAGAAGAGTTAGAGCGGCTTTATCCATGAGCCTTAGGCATATTATTTTACACTATTAATTGATACACAATAATAAAAAAAATAATAAAAAAACTGACAAACAAAAAACAAACAAACTATTTGCTATATATAAAAAAATTTAACAAATCTAACAAAACAAATAGTGTCAAACAACCTTAATATCGTAACCAAAAAAAAAAAACCTTAATATCCATAAGAACCATTTCTGTTGATACACAATAATAAAAAATAAAAAAAAACTGACAAACAAAAAACAAACAAACTATTTGCTATATATATAAAAATTTAACAAATCTAACAAAACAAATAGTGTCAAACAACCTTAATATCCATAACAACCATTTTTGTTGAGTAAGACAATTGGTCATTGTTCATATCTCTCACAAACCACAATGGAACATATATCAAAAACGAAATCAATTCTCGGTGTCATTTGGATTGTAAAGAGGTAGGAAGAAGAAACACTAGAAAAAAATAATCAAATAGAAAGAGAGGCGGAGTTGTGATATGAAAAATTTGCTAATTCATATGTCTAATTTATAGTATTTTTCACATGGTAGTTTGGTAAAATTACCACATCTATTGTTGACCAACAAAATGAAACGTTTTTGCCTTTTTAAAGAACACAATAATATAATTTTTTTGTTTTGTCTGTTTTTGATACGTTATTAAAGTACACAAAAAGAACAATAAAATAAATTGCTTTTTTTTTGTCCGTTTGATGAATTTGCCTCAACGAAACGTTTTTTTTTTCTTCCTATTTTTAAGAAAATCATATTGTATTTAATTGTTTTAATGGCACTTTAAATAAAAAATCATTGGTATGATTTTAACATAATAAAGTCTCATAATATTATTATTATATGAAAATAAAAATAAAAAGTAGTTCATTTCATTAATTCATTAGCTCCATTAATTGCCAAACACATGAAATTGCTTGGTTTGCTTCCGAGTGCCACATGTCAATTGAAAAAAATACTTAATTGAAATCCAAATGTTTGAGAAAGAGCGCCACATGTCAACACCAAGAGAAGAGAAAATTACTTCTATATTGGGACATGAAATAGGTCCTAAATTTATATAATATAGATTTTTTTGGTTAATTAAATACCGAAGTTAATAAGGAATTTGTCCGTATGAAAATTTCAAATTTCATTTACAGTTCTTCAATATTGTTTTCGCAATTTTTTGTTCTAGTAAAAAAAATTCGTAAGCTCATTTCGGAGCCAGGTTTTAAACATTGGGGGGACCAAGTTTTAAAAGGTGCAATTTATTAAAGAAACACTTAATCTTCAAATGCATTAATATATAAGAAATTTAAGTTATACTCAAAGTTAATATTGTCGAACAATAACCCACTTAGATTGGTTTGATGGTATTGACACGGGAATTCTATAATCAATGGGTATGAATTTGATTTCCTTATCTTAACTAAATTTTTTTTAAACATTTCACAAGTAATAATGGAAAAATTCTCAAAGTTCACATTTTTAAGTACTTTAAACTCATAGTGTTGCAACTCATATTTCAATTGATTTATCCTGTTGTTGATTTTATACTTACATAATTAAAGGGATTTTTCTTTATGAAGCTAAAAGGTTTTTTTTCCGGTAAAAGACAAAACCCAATACACATAATATATCACTTCAGATGAAAGTACTAATGGTATGGGTGGAGGGACCGCATTGAATAAAAAATAGGATCCTATTAAAATAACATGTAATATCACAAGATTAGTAGTATGAAAAAAAAATATTTGAAAAAATTGGGGGGGGGGGGGGGGGGGGGACCACGGCCACCCCTGGCCCCCCTTGTGCATCCGCTATTGGTTTGAATCTAACTCTCAAAATACAACAATGTTAATCTCTTAAGAGATAACTTTGTCATCCATTACAGTTTTATAAAATTTTATATTAGTCTCTGCAGTTACGTGCCGAACACAATTCACACAAAAAAAATAACCAACCATAACTCGTCTAAATTTTAATCAACACAATTTAGAGAATCTAATTTGATCTAAAGACTACAAGAAAATCTAAAATTTGCATTGTCACCTTACTTTTTCCCTATCCAGTTACGTACCATTTTTCTGGCTTCGTCACGCGCATTTCTTAGCCGGATATAGGTTTAAGAGGGAATGGAATAACCTGGGAATAAGTTGAGCTGAATCAATTATTGCTATAATTTATTATTTCTTCCATTTCTGTTGGGGGCGCTCAGGTGGAGGGTGTGAGTATGGGGTTAGGCGGATGAGGGAGTTTAATATCGCTCTTTTATGCGAATGGTGTTGGAGGGAGGGCGTGTGAAAGAGGGCGGTATGGACGAGTCTGCTTGGAGGCATGAGTTGGTGCGCATCCATAATCAAGCTGGATTAGAGGTATGGAATTGGTTTGAGGAAAATTTACGGCGAAATGTGGGTAGTGGCACATATACATTTTTTTTACGGACCCGTGGTTAGGGGATTTTAATTAGTTTTCATAAAAGGTTTAGAAGGTTGTATGATTTGACTAAAAATTGTGGGTTGACGGTAGAAGATATGTTCTCTTTGGGTTGGGATGAGGGAAGAGAGGCTTGGAAGTGGCATCAAAGATTGTTGGTGTGGGAGGAGGAATTGGATGGGGAGTGTAAGGCTTTACTTCACAATGTGGTTTTGAAGGTTAATAATGAGGATCAATGGCTTTAGCAGTTGGACCTGGTTGCAAGCTACTGAGTGTGTGGTGCATATCATTTCCTCACTAGGCAGGAACCACACCATTTTACTCTTCATTTGGCATACAGATGTTTCATTGAAGGTGTCTTTATTTGCTTGACGTCTTCTCCGTAAGTCCGTCAAGGATAATTTTTTTAGACAAGACATCATCCCTCACGACTCACAACTTTGCGTAAGTGGATGCGGTAACTACGAATCATCAAATAATTTGCTTTTGTCATTTGATAATTTCGGATCTCCTTGGCATCTTGTGCATAATTGGCTTGTTATTTCTTTGGTTGATCCCTTTGAAATTTCATATCATTTCCTTTAGGTTGGTCATTCAACATGTGTTTCAAAAGCACGACGTTCTATAATGCATTTAATTTGACTATCTTGTGATTGAGTTATTTGGAATGAAAGGAACAACATGATATTTAACAATAAGGAAAACTCAATTCTTCAACTTCTGGATAAAATTAAGTTGCTTTCTTTTTTGTGGCCGAAGACAAAATATGCTTATGTTTTTTGGTTACCATAATTGGTGGTAGTGCCCTTTTGTTTGTCTCAACATTGGTTACTTCTCTTCGTTTTTTGTTTATTGATGCCTTGTATTTGTTGTTAAACTTGGTGTTCTATACTATGGTAGGTCTTAAGCTAGGGATAATGTTTTTTTTTTTGGTAATAATATATTCTTTTTGGCTTGTTAAAAAAAACAAATTAATTAGTTTTTTATTTACTTTTTAGTTGGATATTGATCGCATTTAACATGATTTATATCGGCAATAATCCTAATTACACACCAATAACAGCAAGGGCGCCCATCTATTATGAGGTTAAAAAGTATCTATTATGAGGTGTACTATATTGTAATAGAAGCTTATATAATAGAAGTTCCCTCAAAAAAAAAAAAAATTGTAATAGAAGCTTATATATTATGAGGTGTACTATATTGTAGTAGAAGTTAGGGCAAAATAATAATTTTAACACATCAATATTTTTGCATTTAACAAAAGTGATGACTCTAAAGTGCTTGTATTGTTGTGGTTGCTAAATTCTAAGATAATCTGTTCACCAAATATTTCACTTTATTGGTTAGAGCCATTTCTATTGGTCTAGGACAAAAAGTAGAAAGCTATATTTTATTGAATAAACATAAATGGTTAATCAAAAAGTAGTTTTTTATATTATAAAAAAAAAACAGGGATAGAGGGGAAATGTTATTTTAAATTAAAATTTAAAATGACACTATAAAGTTACATAAATGAGCTCTTACCTAGCTAAAATTGAGGGCCTAAACTTTGGCTTAGCAACTACTTTGCATCTATATATCAGTCGAATAATTCTATTCAACTCAAGCTGATCTTAATTTAGTTGATAATGATTTTAGCAGTCTTTTGTTTAACTGTTCTAGATTTAATTATCATGATTTTAACCATCTTTTCTCTAATATGATTATCAGGGTATCCCATATTTTTGGAGAAGGAAATATGTGTGCAGATAATTGATGAATTTTGGTGTTACTATTCCAAGTTTTCACTTGTGGAATTATTTGCTACACTTCATTTGAGAAGATTTTGTTTTTTTGGTAATGGATTTTTGTTTTGTTTTGGGTTAACTTTATCAATTGTATATTTTGGTTCACTGCAAATGATCGTTAACGGTTGAAATGATGCATTTGCAAGTCGTAGTATTTTACAAAAATAAATAAATATAAAATGGTATAAATAATAAATATATATCAAGAAAAAATATATTAACCAACGTTTTAAATATTTATTGATCTCATTTGATTATTTTCATATCAATAATCATCTCAACTACACTAATAACACCAAGGACACCATCTATTGGCATATACTATCCTTCCATTACACATTTATCATATTAGATTATTCCATCATCATGTCATATAGATAAACCACAAACCTAAATCTATCAAGGGGTGCACTTTGATATATAAAAAGTTAAGGAAAATAATTATAAAAAGTTAAGGAAAATAATATTTTTTCAAACTGAGAAATCAAATTCAATATGCGAGATTTACAAAATTCACATACACAACGCAACAACCATTTGTGCTAGACTCCAATAGTGGAAAATAATAATAATTTAAACACATTAATTTTTTTTTTCCACATTCAATAAAAGTCATTACTTAAAGTGCTTGTGTTTAGCTGGTTGCTAAATTCTAAGATAATCTTCTAAATAAGCAAATAACCCACTTTACTAGTTATAGCCATTTTGATTGGTCTAGGACAAAAAGTACAAAGAAATATTTTATGAAAAAAGATAAAGGTTTGTAAAAAGAGAAAAGTCAAGGATAATTTTTTTTTTGGTAGATAGACAGGATGACAAAGCCATCATAAACTCACACACACAAAGTGGAGGTAACGGGGTTCGAACCCCGGTCATGACGTCCGGTCTAACAATTTCGGCATTTTTTGCCGGTTGAGCTAGGACTTATAAGACAAGTCAAGGATAATTCTATACAAAACATAATGTTAATCATGGTTTTTTTAAGTAGTTTAATGGTTAGAATTCACTTTTTAAAATTGAATAAAATGGGTGTTTGGAGTTTGAACCCCAACTCTTGCATATAACAATCCATTGTCTCTGCCAACTGATTTATGTTTACGGAGATGATGTTCACGGTTATTATTGATTTTGCACGAGAGTATGTATGTCTTGTTAATCTATTTTTGTTTTCTTTATGAAAAAATAAAAGAGAAGAAAAAGAAATTAAGCAAGCTTGGGTAGGTAAGGTGGTTGCAAGTTTCCTTCCCTATAGAGAGAAGTGAGAACAAGGACAAAGTGAATAGAATGGAATAGGCAAAGAAAGAGACTTTGAATATATGGAGAGTGATGGAAAAAAGATTGGTGGATATCCATTATCTAACAAAACAAGCACCTTCTATGCGCACTAAAATGAAAGTGCACCATGCCACATTTTGAATGACTACAAAATTAACACACCTCATTCTATGTGGGTCCATCCATCTTCTCCCATAGCCAAGCCAACACAACTCATCAATACTCAACACTCACTCAAACCCCATCATTGCCATCACTAAATTATCTCCCACTCTTCATTTCTTCTTTTCTTTCTTTCCTTCACCTAAAGACATACATGTCTCATTCACACTCAAAATAAGATGCCATGTTATTTTTTTTAATTAATTTCTATTCCTTGGTCTAAAATTTAAACCATGTGTTTTTAATTGAGGGTGAGAAAAAAAAAACACTAGAGAGAAAAAGAAAGTTTTAGTTTTTATAATGGGGTGTTTGTAAAGGAGATAGCTAGCTATTGCAAACTTGAAAAGCTGTATTTGGATTTTTGGTATAATGGGTAATTGTTGCTATAAGTGGGATTCATCAGATTATAGAGTCTCATCCAATGCAAAATCAGGTTGGTTTCACAAAAACAAAAAAGGTTTATCTTTCTCTCTATTTTGAATAACTTTATATTGGTTTTAGGTAATTATCATTTATCAGTTTTTGGTGTGTTTTCTTAAAGCTTTGCTTTCATTTTGATTTTTTTTAATTTTGTTTTCATTTATCTTTCACTCTAGAAATGGTATATTCATATTTTTTCTTTTTGTTTTCATTTTGATTTTTTTCCTTTTTTTCAAATATAATATCTTTGATGGATATTATTGTTAAGGCTTTCATATTTTGGAGCTTTTGAATTTCCCTTCTTGCTTTCTTATTAATCACCCTTTCAAATGGTTTTCCTTTAATTGATTTTTTTTATTGGTTTTCTAGTTATTAAATCATTTGAATCCAGTGGAATATACAAACTCAAGGATGGTTTTAATTTCAATCTTTAAAAAAAAAATCACCTTTGTTTTTCTAATTTTATGCAAATAATATATTTTTTTTTTTAAATTATCTTGTGAAACAAACAAGCTGTGATATCCTACAAATCATTGGAAAAAGAGAGCTAAAAACAGTAATAATCTGTATATAAGAGTTACATGCTGTCTTCAAATCTTTAAACTTTTCTAAAGTTGTTACAACATAGAAGCTGTTAGCTAGTATGAACTCATAACTTTTTTTTCCTTATGTCTGCTTCAAAAGTAGGTCGGCATGTAGTTATTATTACTTATTTATTTACGTGGATATAAAGTGGAAACCTCTAACTCTAGTGAGTAGAGTTTTATCTTAACTGTAATATTTTTTTTCTATGAAAAATTGGTGGTAGGATTTAAAATTATAATTGATTACTTCACATTTACACTATGTTCCCATCATCGCACCTTGTAGTTTATTTATTTTTTATTTGTCATTCGTTTATGTATGCTTCTTAATCTCTTTATATATCATTGCAATATTTATTTTACTTTTATGTTTCATATTCCATGTAATATTTTACCGTAAACAAGTTTTAAATATTACATCGTGACATAAAAATTAAGATTATTGTGTGTTAACAGTTAACGCTCCAGTTCTTAGTAGAAATTATCATAGTAATCTAGTTTGGTCAGAAGGTAAATATATTTGTTCAAACACTATTTTAGTTAGGGATCCAACTCAAATGCTCCTATAGATCAAGATCAAATTAAAGTCATATATTATAGTTTTTCCTTGTTTTTGTTATTTTATAATAAATGGATGGAATTGGAATGTGGATATATAAGATTTGTTCTCATTAATATCTCATTTTGGTTGATCAAAAGAACAAAACCAGGTGGCAATGAAAGAAAGGCACGATGATAGTAAGTTACCATCGAATCCTGAAGAAGTTGAAGATCTTAGACGTGACAATTCAGCTGCAAATCCATTGATTGCATTCACTTATGATGAGCTAAAGAAAATAACTGGGAATTTTAGACCGGATCGTGTGTTAGGGGGAGGTGGATTTGGAAGTGTTTATAAAGGATTTATTTCTGAGGAGTTAAGGGAGGATCTTCCTTCTCTTCCTGTAGCTGTTAAGGTTCATGATGGTGACAATAGTCATCAAGGACACAGAGAATGGCTGGTATATTATCTATATTCCTCCCTAAATTACAGTAATACTAACTATATGTTTTCTACCCCTAAAAAAAACTATATGATTTCTTATATATTAAATTTGTAATTTTTTTAGCATCCGACGACGTGAAGTTTGATAAAAAAAAGTAAGTAAAGTATGATAAAAATTATTCTAACCATAATTCGAATTCGAATTATCCTCAACAATTTGTTCTAACAGAAGTTTATTAACCAACCTCACCATTTGGTTATTTTACAATTTTTAAATATACAAAATAATTATAGTGTATTGATTGTATTTTTTTGAGCAAGAATTAATGTATTTATTTTGTATATAAACCTTCTCGAAATATTCTTTTGTACATATAGATATAAATATAGATGTTTTCGATTATGATTTCTCATCTCTCGACAATTATTAGTACAATAATTTAATATCATGTTTATATTTTTGACATTTTTTTTAATCAACTTATATTGTGTTAGAAATTACTCACTCTGTCTCTTAATGTAGCCACCCATTACCTTTTTCACATTTCTTAAGAAAAGTTGTGAGTGTAATTAATGTGTCTGTTTTGTGTGTTAATATTACCAAATTGTCCTTTGTTTGTATATGTATAAAATTTGACTTTTCATATTTCAAGATAAGTTAGTACAGTAGTATTCCCTCCGGTCACTATTATAAGCAAAAGTTCACTTTTTAGATTCATTCAATAAATGATGTATGTGGTCTATATATAGACCACATACATCATTTATTGAATGAACCTTTAAAGTTAACTTTTGCTTATAATAATGACCAGAGGGAGTATTAATTAAGAGTATGTTTAGAGAAAAAATAATAAATGCATCTAGTAATTTGAAAAAGAGTTTACATTTATGGACAAAAATAAAGTCAAATGAGTGCTTAGATATAGGGACGGAGGGAGTATATGTTATTGCAAACAGCTGTGCTATTTATCCCGACACAGTTAATCCCGAAAGCTTCCCGAACAGCTAGCAGCCGTTGGATTGGTATTTTTTATAGGAATACATGGGTGCTTGAAAAAAGGAAGTGGTGCCCACATATTAATTTACACCATCGTGAAATGTCGGGATGCTTTTTCTCGGGAACTCTAGCATTTTTCTACTGCAAAATCATTACTACAAGAAAAAGAAAAATAACGATAAAAATTTAGACACAGAAACTTGCAAAACCCGTCTCTAATTTTGTCTCTAGATGTTAGAGGCACCAACTTTGATGATTACTTGTGTATATTTTTTGTCTCTAATTTAGGCTGTAAGAAAATAGCATTTAGATTAGTTGTGGTTTTGAATTGATTGTTTTCTTGGTAAAAGACATTTAGATTATTTGTGATTTTGATTGCTTTGTTTCTAGGCAGAAGTGATATTTTTGGGGCAGCTTTCACATCCAAATTTGGTCAAATTAATTGGATACTGCTGCGAAAACGAACATAGGGTGCTAATATATGAGTACATGGCCAGAGGAAGTGTGGAAAACAATTTGTTCTCAAGTAAGTATATCCTATCCCACTTTTTCTTGATACTGAAATTCTGCATTCTATTGATATTAAAGCTTAGGGCATTACTCACTAGAACATGTTAGTAAGGTAACAAGTTAACAACGCATAGTTTAAGTATAATTTAGATGGCTGGAACATTTGATATGTTGGGGCACCTGGTATATGTGATATGAATGGGGAATTCAAACAACAAAGATATTTCATATACATATTTTGTCATACACCTACGACATTTGATCAATCACGTGTAAAAATGTGTTTAATTCGATTGAGTACATACTTAATTCTGTTCACGTTGAAACAATGGTTAATTCATAGTTGGATCGACCATAATTGCTGATATTGCATTAGTGTAAAATATATATCATTAAAATTCTAGGAAAATGTAATGTAATTTTTGCATTGGTATAAAGTCTCCGACAACATTGACACTATATAAAAGGGAATATATAAAGCGACTTAGGTTCATTTTGTCTTGTTTACTATGAAGGAAATCTAATTCCTAGTTGGAAATCAAAGTAGTCTAAGCTTTATGCCGACATGAATCCTCTGTAGTTTAAAGTTTACCAACCGGTCATAAAAAAAGAAGTATATCAGTTGGGTGATATAACTAGTGGGTCCTACAATCAATCTTGATTAATATAATAAGAAACGTCTATTGTTCTTTCTAATAACATGTTGTCCATGTATAGCCTCTTAAAAAAAGAAAGATCATGTTAAGGAAGTTAAGAATACATTTTAAAAAATATATAACTTTTTATACATTTTCAATACTATATTTTTATATTGATTTCTTTAACTAGTGCCGACACACTAGTGACTTGTATTTTTTTAAAAAAGAAAACAAAGTCATCTATCCTAGTTACTTCTAATAAATTTTGAACAAGAGATAATCAAAATTATCACTTTACTAAAAGATAAATAATATTTGTATAATCATTTTATAATAAATGTTGAACAACTTTATCTCTCATACTCACATTATGTTTCTACCCTCTCTTCCTTTTTCTTTCTATTATTTTTTATCAGTAAGAAGAGAGTAAAAGAAGGTTGTTGTAAAGTTGCATCAAATGATTTACAAATATCATTACTCTTATTTTTTTTGAGGGGAAAAATCATTACTCTTATTAAAACATATGCATTAAATTGATTTGATAACCTCTTCAATATATCTCATTTACTTTGTGAGATTATAATCTCATTTACTTTGAAACATGTGTGGATCTAATCATATCATTTTTCAAAATATCAATATTATGAGCTATGGTTGAATACATAAGACTGTATACAAATTTTTAAATGCAATTTATTACTCTTTTTCTTACTATACCCTTTATTAATACCATCAATTGTCTTAGAATATAAAAAGATCATGCTAACTAATGCCTCAATACATTAGTTAAGGGGAAAAAAAAAAAGAAACATTCATATTAAAAATATTATTTTTTACACTTTTAAGCTTTTGACTAGACAAGTTCCAAGTTATTCATACTATATATGTTTCCATATAAAAAAATCAACATTTAATGCATTTATACATAAAGAGCACTCATTATAATTCTCCATTGAAGGGAGTGTAAAACTCATTTACACTTTCACTTTGTAGAATATTTTATTGGTTACAAAAAAGTATTATTAATGGAGGTCCTACCGGGTTAATGCATTTATACATAAAGAGCACTCATTATAATTCTCCATTGAAGGGAGTGTAAAACTCATTTACACTTTCACTTTGTAGAATATTTTATTGGTTACAAAAAAGTATTGGTTACAAAAAAGTATTATTAACGGAGGTCCTACCGGGAGTCGAACCCAGGTCGTTGGATTCAAAGTCCAGAGTGCTAACCACTACACCATAGAACCACCACTTCACTTTATAGAATTAAACCCTTTAATATATTATAAAAAGTAAATTATGGATTCAGTGGTTTTTGGTGAAATTAGTTTGCATGTTTGTATAATATCTAAGAGTTCGAGTATGCTCCATTTAGGCTAAGCTCCATTTACTTCATTTAGAGTTTGGATGCAAGACATGTGGCAAAAAAATATCTAACGGTTGAGATTTTAAATTAAAAAACAATAAAAGGTTGTTGTGATATGAGAGAAGAATGGAACATGATTTTGTTTGTTATTATTATGTATTTTTATTAAACAAATATTTTTTTTTTTAATTTAAAATCTCAACCGTTAGATATTTTTTTGCCACATGTCTTGCATCCAAACCCTAAATGGAGTAAATGGAGCATACCCGAACTCAATATCTAATTGATTGATGTGTGTTCACTTGTACATTGCAGAAATTTTGCTTCCCTTGCCATGGTCGATAAGAATGAAGATTGCATATGGCGCTGCAAAGGGACTTGCATTTCTTCACGAAGCAAAGAAACCCGTCATTTATCGTGATTTTAAGACATCAAATATTTTATTGGACCTGGTCAGTATACATCAAGATTTATGTCAATGTTTCAATAATTTTCTTGTTATTCAATTTAGGTATTCAGTTTATTTTTATAATAATTGTTTCTTAATGTAATGACTTAGAGAAGAAATAATATTGAGAAAAACTGAAATATCTCATGAAGCCATATCTTTAGCCACATTTTAATTTTGTTCTCTCCGTTTCACAAACAGGACTATAATGCAAAGCTTTCTGACTTTGGCCTTGCTAAAGATGGACCAGTAGGAGATATGTCCCATGTTTCTACTAGAATAATGGGAACATATGGATATGCTGCACCAGAATACATTATGACAGGTAAACTAACTTATCAAATTATGATTCAACATATTTATCAATGCAAAATTGATCAATGTTAAGTGGGGATTTAAGGGAAACAAAGTTCATATTCCACTAGACTTGAAAGACCACCAAAAGTACTCTAAATCAATGATGATTATCCATCAGTATGATGTGAAAAAAACAATATATATTTAAGTTTTAAACATGTGCTTATGTGCTTAGAAGTTCAATCCTTTAAAAATGTGTAGGTCTAAAGTTAAATTTTAAGTGAGACATTAAAAAATTAACAGTAATAAAATTAGAAGCCTTTCAAACTTAATTAGTTTTTATTTTATTTTATAATACTAACCAATACAAAATTTAATATCAAATACATTTACATGATTGACTAATATTTTTAATGATTAGTACAAAAGTTTTTTTCGTGTGAACCGAGTATTCTCTACTCGTAACTGTAGAGACTAATTCCTCTAGTCGGATAGGACCACAATGAGTGACAAAATCCTCTCTCTCGAGATTTAACACTGTTGTTTTTCTAAGGTTGAATTCGAACCCAAAACTTCTAGTTAAGTTGGAAGAGATCCCTTACCATCTTATCCAAGTGTTCTTGGATGGTAACAAAAGTAGTTAGTAAAATTAATATATGAACCCTAAAAATACTAATAAAATTAATACCATTTGTTTAATTAAAGAATGAGTTTAGGGTCTAAAGATTTTGGGGCATAAAGTGGTTGCTTTGTCAGCAATCGGCTTGGGTAAGTTCTAACGTATGTATGAGAAAACATCTAGTAAGAAATGTCAGCTCTTTAAACGAATCTCAATTATCTCACGAGATCAATCTCAACAATTATATGGAGGGCAACATTGGTTACCAATTAAAAGCAATTATGGCTTTCCTATATATATAAATTGACATTATAGTCCTACATTGTACAGGTCATTTGACTCCTAGAAGTGATGTTTATAGTTTTGGTGTTGTTCTTCTCGAACTTTTGACTGGAAGAAAATCTTTAGACAAACAAAGACCAGCTAGAGAGCAAAACCTAACAGATTGGGCTCTTCCATTGCTCAAAGAAAAGAAGAAAGTGCTAAATATTATAGATCCAAGGTTGGAAGGTGATTATCCAGTAAAAGGAGCTCATAAGGCTGCAATGCTTGCATATCATTGCTTAAACAAAAATCCAAAAGCAAGGCCTTTAATGAGAGACATTGTTGATTCATTGGAGCCTTTGACAACATACACTGAGGTTCCTATTGGAAAAACATTTACCATAATCACTGAAGTTGCTGAAACTGATGTTAAAAAGAAAGATGCAGAATGACTTAAAGCAAAAAGGGTATTGTTTTTAGGTTATAAGTTTTCCTTCTCTATGTTTATAGGAAGAGGTTTTACCTTAACTTGATCTTGTGTTTATAGGCATTTTCTTTCTATTTTATCCCTTTCTTAATTTGCCTTTTAACATTGTTGTCATGTGCAATTGGATTAGTGTATGAACTAATGTCAATTTTAACAGAAAAGAACAAACAATGGCAGCAAGACAAGATACATTATTAGCGTCCTTTACTTTTGTTTAAACCGACTACTATCTTTAGAGTAAATTGTGAGAAAACAGTTCTTCAGTTCATATGTATTTAGTCAAAAAGTTTTTAAAATATAATTAACTTATTTTTTTTAACAGGTAGTATCTATTTGTTCATGTGCTACAACAGCAACCCGATTAAAAAAAAACACAAATATATGGTACATGTGCATTACACACTCCAAGCATTTCAAGAAACCACAAATCTACTCCCCATTTTCATGTCGCAACACTTCTCCACATCCTGCAATAATATCCCTTCTAGATGGGGTAAATTTAATTAAGATAGTAGAATTTATCTCTTGGGTCCAACTATATGGAGATTAATTAGAATTGTATACTTTGTGATTATGAATCATGCTAACAAGTGTTTAAGTAAAACTGTTTAAGCAACTCATAATTTTTTTGGCAAGAAAATATAAATCAAATCCTTGTGAAAGCAATAATTACACCGTTTTCGATATAAATGGATCTAGAGTGTATGTGGCACGTGTAGTAGATATTTGAGCCCCATACCATTTCGTCTAGAGTTTGATCTTTGGTCGGTGAGTATGAAAAGATATTTGTTGAGAGATGTCAACCATTTAAACAGATCTCAATTACTTCGAAAGGATACTTTGGTTTACCAAAAAGATATATGCTAAAGAGTCCTCATGGGTCATTGATTAAGGAAGCAAGTACTCTCTTCGGTCACTATTATAAGCAAAAGTTCACTTCTTAAATTGAATGAACCTAAGAAGTTAACTTTTGCTTATAATAGTGACATGATGAAGTATATAATGTGTTGAAAAACAGTGAATTCAACTTTTATTCTCAATATAAAACTACTACTTTTAGCACCCTCAACTGATACTCCATTCTTTTTAAAATGAGTGTTACTTAGTTGTAACAAATTTGTTTTAAAATGATTGTCACTTACATTTTTTAACGTAGAATTATTATTTTACTTTCGATCGTATCCTCTAATTAATTGAGTGTACACTAATTCTAAAACATTACACCAATAATAAATAGAGTTAGTTTAATAAAATTGTCACGTCTTTTGACCTAATTATTACATTTCTTAATTTATGTGTAAAAATATTAACGATATTCATTTTAAAAAGGAGGGAATAATATAATAATGGGTAGTGTTAACTTGTGCCCTTAGGGCACATGTTAAGAAAGCCAAAAGAAGAAATATTTTCTAAAATTTTGTGCATTTAATGGATTAAAAAGTTAAAAATTAAATGCAATGCACACATTCCAATATATTATTTCTATATTTGAATCATTAACTTGTGCCTTGAGGGCACAAGTTAACATTTCCCTATAATAATATACAAATTTATTATCATGATCCTATTATCCATAAAATCCATAAAACGAGCTAATGGAATATTCTACTTGCTAACTCCATTTATTTTTCCATCTTCCTAAAAATTTATGAATAGAGTACACGTGGCATAATACTAGTGAATTGAATGGATGTGCCTTGAGAGCCACTTCAGCAAAATCTACACAGAACCTCTCATCTTCTTCTTTGTGGTAAGCTATGCTCAAACGAACATAACATTTCTCTCATAGAATAGAATTCAAAAGGAGCATCCAAGTTTTGAGCATAACATAACCATGTCATTATCTATGTCTACCACGACCAGTGGTCACTACTCTGCACTTTCATTGCCAACAAGAACCACCCAAATCAACTCTAAGCAAAACCCAACTTATTTTTTTCCCACCACCAAGTTGTTTTCTTCAAAAAACCATTCATTTTCCAACACCCTTTTGTCAAAACCGTTCCTTTTTGTGGTTAAAGCTTCATCTGATGTTGGGTCAGATGCATCCAAAGAAGAGAGTGAAAAGGGTGAAGGAGAAAAAGAGCCATATGAAGAGTATGAGGTAGAGATTGATCAGCCTTATGGAATCAAATTTGTAAAAGGAAGAGATGGTGGAACTTACATTGATGCTATTGCACCTGGTGGATCAGCTGATAAGGCTGGTGTCTTCACTGTTGGTGATAAAGTACTTGCCACTAGGTTTGTTTGTGCTCTTCATTTTAATTTATTTTTTATGAATGCAAGTTTCTTTTTCTTTTTTTAGAGAATTATATAGATGGTTGTTTGGTATAGCTTTGTGATCATTTCTAGCATATCATGTTCAAGATAGTTATTTGAAGGGCTTTATATTATTTGAGCTTATTTACCGATAGTCTGACATGACATACATACATACTTATGACACTTTATGGAAGCAACTTATCAACATGTTCATAAACTATTTTCAGCTTATTTCATACGCTCTCCATGATAGCTTATCAAAATAGTTTGACTTTATTGTATCTTTTACTATTATAGAAATAGCTTATACATAGATACTTATATTATAAGTGCTTATACAATAAACGATTAATTCAGTTCTTTATGTAAACAGACCTTTTTTGGGAAAGGTTGAGCTTATGATTGTGGATTTTGATATTGCATTAAAACTATCGGGATGAATCACCTCATTGAATATGTATGACTTTAATACTTCGAGATTAGTCAAGGTTGGCTTATGGTGGTGGAATTTGATATTACATTAAAAATCTGCTGATGGATACATATTTTGAATATGACTTTAGCACTTAAAAATAATTTTAGCCATATGATAAGAATAGTAATAGCATCCTAGGTCTCTGTATTGTCAAGAAACTGCCTTATGTATATTAAATGAGGTGTTATTTTGTAATATATGAAGTTCTAAGTTCTTTTGAAAATTAAAACAATGTATTTATCTTTGATCAATAATTTTTGAGGATATGACCGAATGAAAATGTTCAACTTCTGCAGTGCTGTTTTTGGGACTGAAATTTGGCCAGCTGCAGAATATGGAAGGACAATGTACACAATTCGCCAAAGAATTGGACCGTTACTCATGAGAATGCAGAAGAGATATGGTTAGTTTATTCGTTGTGTATGCATTTCGCAATGTTTCCCTCAAATGCTAGTCTAGTCGCTTATTTGTGAACTTAGCTCACGGATCCATGAACCATGGTTATCAATTCAGGAAAGATAGAAACTGGTGGTGATTTAACTGAAAAGGAGATCATTAGAGCTGAGAGGAACTCTGGTGTAGTCAGTAACAAATTGAGGGAAATTCAAGTAAGTTTTGCCATGTTAAAACTGCTAATCTGTAATTCTTCAATTTTCAAACCCTTTTTTACAAGATATTTTTTCTCCCATGTGGGGTTACAACCATTTTCATTTCTCAAACTTGTAAAAATTTCAGATGCAAAACTACCTAAGGAAAAAAGAAGTGAAAGAGGGTCGGGAAAATGATTTGAGAGAAGGCTTATTACTATACAGGTAAGATCCAGTGACTCAGAAAATCGTTTTCTTTCTGTCTTTATTTCAGTTTTTTTTAAACAGTTTTCCTTCATTTATCTTTCCCTTGACATTTCATAATGGAAGTATGTTCTTCAATCTTCAATAGAGATGAAGCGCAACTTTTCGTCTAGAATTGTGTTTTTTACATATGCCATTATTGCACACTTTATTGATGGAATTTGTTTTGCAACATATATACATACAAAAAATCATAAGGGCGTTCTGAATTTAGAAAATCTTTTCCTTTATTACTCCACTGCTTATTAAAGTAAGGAATAAAGTATTGGTGACTTTGTTCTTGTCAGACATTATAGACATGGCAGAAACTAAATGTTTGTACATGAAATTATAATCTGCAACACCTATTTTGAGAGAGAAAAAAGCTTCAGTTTCGAAGCATCTATTTTAGATTAGGACTGTAATAATGAATGCTATCTCCCTGATATCCTTACCGTTCACTCTTTTCCTGGATTCAATGCTGAAGGAATGCTAAATATGAGGAAGCACTAGAGAAATTTGAGTCTGTTCTGGGATCAAAGCCAGAACCTGATGAAGCAGCAGTCGCAAGCTATAACGTTGCTTGTTGTTACTCTAAGCTAAACCAGGTATATTTTTGTCCAATTTACAGATTATATGTGCTGCGCTTCACTACTTCAACATTGGTTTTTTATCATACTTTTTGAGTGTATTTAATCCTTGTATAGCTTGCTGAATAGATTTAATCCTTTTATATATGTGAGTGACTAACTTGGTCCAATAACTTTCTGTCAAAAAATAAATAAATAGTATGTGTAACCTACAGCAGAGCAAATTAAATTGTGTATGGGACTAAGATGAATGTAACAAATCTTGTTAAGATTAAGATGAAAATAGGGGTTTATTCATAAGATTGTAAATGTAATATGTATATTAAATCAGCCACAATGTTTTTGGTTTACGGTGTTATAACTTGTCAAAAGTAGTTGGGGAGAAGCAAGCAAAACCATTTAAGAAACTATATTCCAACTTAATGCTACACCATTTAAGAAACTATATTCCAACTTAATGCCACACCATCTTGGATTCATTATGTCCCACATTGTTAGAATATGGTACAAGTATGTGTTTATAAAGGTCTGCCATGCTGGTATTGTCGCCGAGCTGGGTAACGCCGGCTTGTGACCCAAGTGGGGGCACCAAGGTGATGGAACATGGCTTTGGCTTAACAGGTTGGGCTGGTGGTTGCACCATGCTGGCCTGCCCGCTCCAAGTTAAGAGCAGACCCGTGGGACTTGAGTGAAGGCACGAGTCCTGTGGGAGCGAAGGCATGAGTCCTGTGGGTCTTAGACAGGAGGGTATGGCGTGAGGCTGGTTTCACAGAGCAGCGAACACCTCCTACTCCTAACAGTGGAGGGATCACAGGCCACCACACCACCAGTCCTAACAGTGTGATTTTCTCTAATAAGTTTTGCATAAGAGGTGAGGGAAGTATATATATTGACATTAGAGCGGAAGGGGATGTAATTAAAGCATCATTTAGGGGAGGGGAGTGTAATTTACATTTTAGAAAATTTTAAAAATTGGTGTAATTGATTGATGGTTGTTTTAATGGTGATTTATAAATCCCATTTTTCCTTTTAACATTTGAGTATTGGTTGCAGAAAATTTAAGAAAAGTATTAAACAAACAAATTGATTTGGTCCTGTCATTCATTTACCTCAATATGCTAATAAAGTTATAAATTTATCAAACAGATTCAAGCTGCACTGTCGACACTTGAAGAAGCTCTGAATTCTGGTTTTGAAGACTTCAAGGTGATAAAACTAATACTCAGCAAGTTACATAATCTCATTTACTAAATAAGCTGCCTAACACTGTTGCTGTTTTAACAGAGAATCAGAACTGATCCTGACCTTGCTAACTTAAGGGCATCCCCGGAATTCGATCCATTATTGAAAAGATTTGATGAATCATTTATCAATGAGAGCGCCATCAATGCCATCAAATCAATATTTGGAATATTTGATAAGAAATAACCCCATAATTAGAAGAAAAAAAAACCCTTTGTATGGACACAAGAAAGCAAACATTTTAGCTGACTAAGGAGTTTGTTGAGCAATATGATTCCACCACATTTGATTTCTCCGTGTATATTTTTGTAGTTAAATATAGGTCTCTCATTTTTGTCATTTGTTGGATTGGATCTTGTTTTTAATATATGATGTTATAAGAAACTTATGATCAATATAATTGTTCATTTCCAACAATAATATTAGTATCAGTCTTCACTGCCTAATAGCATTTACAGCTCTCTACCTAATTGCATGAATCAAAGAGATTGTGCTTGTAAATGTTACTTCGACATGGTCTGAGTGTGTTAAATTTTAGGACATAACCCTTGATCTTTATATGATGCTGATTTACGTAGTTAAATGGTTTTTTTTTTTTTTTTTTTTAATGTGTGTGTGTGCTGAGTTGAACCTTTCATGTCTTTTTTGTATGATTTTATTTTTTAGGCTGCTTAATTTTTTAATGTGCTGCAGCTTAACTTTCGTAGCCATTTTTTTTTTGACCGAAACTTTCGTAGCCATTATGATACACAACTTGGCAAACTTAGCTGTGATCAAAGAAATGCAAATGGAGGAATATTCATAAATTAAATAAATAATCAAATCAAAATGAAGTAAATTAGGAATAGAAAATTTACAATTTTTTTTATTTTGAAGAAGCTAACATTGAGGAAAATCAAATCAGGAGGAACCCACTCCAAAAACATAATATATTATAGAAGAAAAACATATAATTTTGAACTAACATTGGTGGGGTGTGCCAGCCCATGCAATAGTGCAACACATAGGCAACACTCGAGAAGCCCAGTAGCAAGCTACTGAGGTGGCTTCTCCCCCTCAAAAAAGTAATTTAATATCATGTGATCCATTGGACCACATATCAGATATTAAACTGATAAGAACAGATACTACACTTGATCTTAGCCAAAAGGCCGAGAAAGGTATGAGTTGAAAGACAATGTTGCCGCTCATTTTATATCTGACATCTGGTTTGTTACTCTTCTGATTCTACGATGTGGGACTTATGCAATGCAATAGCCTGGAGTCTATTAGTATTCCTATACTTTCAAATAACCTATGTCTAGTTGTCTACCACCACAACTACTCTACTCGTGGTCATTCATCTCTTTTATATGCAACTTTGATTGCCAGCAAGAATAACTCTTCTTCTTGTAGTTTCTCAAACACACTTTTGTCAAAACCATTCCCATTTGTGGTTAAAGCTTCATCTGAGGTTGCGTCAGAAGCATCCAGAGAAGAGAGTGAAAAGGGTAAAGAAGAACAAGAGGAACCATTTGAAGAGTATGGGGTAGAAAAAGAACAGCCTTATGGAATCAAAGAAATTCCCACCAGGTTTGTACTCTTCATCTTATTTTTCTTTTTATAATTTGGTATAGCTTTGTAGTCAGTACTAGCATATCTTGTTAAAGATAGTTTTTTTTTTTTTTTTTTTTTTTTTTTTTATGCCTCAGGGTCTTTTTGGATTGACTTATTTGAGCTTATCAACCGACATAAACACTTGCGAGAATGCTCGATAGAGTTTATAGAAATTATAGAAACAACTTATCACATGTCCATAGACCATAAGCTGTTTTCAGTTTATTTTCATAAGCTCTCCATGCTAGTTTATGAAATTAATTTATAGCTTATATGAAAACAATTTGATTTTATTTTATCTTCTGTTTTAGAAATAAGTTATACCTAAGCACATATGATAAGCGCTCATGCTATAAGCTATTAATTAAGTTGTTTATAAGTTGAGCATATGGTTGTGGATTTTGATATTGTATTAATATTCTAGTGAAGAATCACTCCTTTAATATGGCTTAAGTACTTTGAGATTAGTGATATCAAATCATGCTCAAAACAGGTAATTGGAGGCCTAATTTAGTCAACGTTGGCTTATAGTTGTGGAATTTGATGTTACATTAAAAATCTAGTGATGCATACATCTTTTGAATATGACTTCTGCATGGTCAAGAAATTGAGTTGGAGCTGGCCCTAGTGCAATGAACATAAACCTGTCTCTGTTTTAATGGTAATTTAAACATCTCATTTTATCTTTTAAAAGATTTCAGTATTTTGTCAAAAAAAAAAAAGAGTATTGATTAATGAAATTAAGAAAAGTATAAAGAACAAAAAATTGATATGATTTAATATAAAAGTTTAGAAAACATGAATCACATAATGAATAAGATACATAACTATGTGAAAATCAGAGGACATATTTAGATTATTCAAACACTTCCATGTGAATCTGTTACTCTTTTCAACAAAGGATCCTGTCATTCTATTACTCTGTATTTACCAGATCAATATACTAAATAAGCTGCCGAACGCTGCCGTTGTTTTAACAGAGAATAAGAACTGATCCTTACCTTGCTAATCATTCCCTTAGACCCCCAGACATGTATGGTAATCATTGTCCGAGCATGTTAGATCATGTTGCTTGTAATCATTCCCTTTAAATTTGAGTCCAACTAATGGCAACTTTGAGAAAAATTAACTACAACGAATGTTTCCATCACATCAATCAAAATATAGATGTTATAAAATTTTAGACTAAAATTGGTGGGGTGTGCCAGGCCAATGCAGAAGTGCAACGCAAAGGCGACACTTGAGAGACCCAATAGCAAGCTATTGTAGTGATCTATCCCCCTCAAAAAATAAATTTAATATCGTGTGGACCATTGGTCCACATATCAGATATTAAACTAATAAGAACAGATACTACACTTGATCTTAGCCAAAAGGCCAAGAAAGGTATGAGTTGTAACAAATCCTCGTTGTTCCTTTTATATCTGACATTTGCTACTGTCACTCTTCTGACTATACGATGTGGGACTTATGCAATGCAATAGCTTGGAGTCTATTAATATTCCTGTACTTTCAAATAACCACGTAGTGATGAATAGATCTTTTGAATACGACTTTAGTATATCAAAATAATTTATACATATTATAGCAACAGTATAAGCAATCATGGTATCTGTGTGTGGTCAATAAACTGTCCTATGTATATTATATGAGGTGTCATTTTGCATATATGAACTTCAAAATTCTTTTGAAGAGTAATACAATTTACTTTGTGTCTGATCCATAATGTTTGAATGATTGAGATATGACAGAACCAAAACATTGAACATCTGCAGTGGTGCTTTTTGGACCGAAATTTGGCCAGCTGCGGAATGTGGAAGGATAGTGTAGGTGTACACAATTCGGAAATGAATCGGTCCGTTACTCATGAGAAGGCAAAACAGACATGGTTAGTTTATTCATTGTGTATGCATTTTATTTTCGCAATGTTTCCCTCATGTGCTAATCCAGTCGCCTGTTTGTGAACTAAGCTCACAGATCCGAGAACCACGTTTATAACAATTGGCAGTGATTTAACTGAAAAGGAGATCGTCAGAGCTGAGATGAACTCTGGTGTAGTTTAGAAACAGAGTCAGAGAAATTCAAGTAAGTGTCATTATGATATTAAAACTACAAAATTCTAATGCTATCTTCCTGTTATTCTTACCCTGCACTCTTTTCCTGGTTTAAATGCTGTAGGAATGCTAAATACGAGGAAGCATTAGACAAATTTGAGTCTGTTTTGGGAACAAAACCAGAACCCAAGGAAGCAGCAGTAGCAAGTTATAATGTTGCCTGATGTTACTCTAAGCTAAACCAGGTATATACATGTTCACTTCAGAAATTCTATGTGTTGCGTTTCAGTACTTTAACATCGGTTTTGGATCATAATTTTGATTCTATTTAATCATTGTGTAACTTTCTGTATAGATTTAATCCCTCTATAAATGTGAGTGACTATTTTGGTCCAATAATCTAAAAGTTTATTACTCCATAGTATGCATAATGTAGAAATCAAGTAAACCATTTAAGAAACTATATTCCAACTTAATACTACACCATCTTGGATCCATTAAGTCCCACATTGGCTAGAATATGGAACAAGTATGTGTTTATAAAGGTCTGGCATGCTGGTATGTTCGCCGAGCTGGGTAATGCTAGCTTGTGAACCAAGTTGGGGCACCAAGGTGATGGAACATGGCTTTGTCTTAACAGGTTGGGCTGGTGGCTGCACGATGCTGGCCTGCCCGCTCCAAGTTGAGAGCTGACCCATGGGACTTGTGCAAAGGCATGAGTCTTGTGGGTCTTAGACAGGAGGGTATAGCGTGAGGCTGGTTTCACAGAGCAGCGAACAGCTCCTACTCCTAACAGTGGAGGTATCACAGGCCACTGCACCCGTCCACAACACCTGGTGTGAGCCTAGCTCCTTGAACCATCACTTTTACAACATTTTCAACTCTATCAAATACATCGTTTCATGTGTGACCAAACAATCATTCAATAATTTATCTCTTCTACCATTGTGTATTTGATTATCCACAAAATTAAATTATTTAAAAGTTTTTTTTAGTGGCAACAATACTTAATTTTTAATGGAACAAAAATAAAATTATTTAATACTTTACGAGAAGTTAATTAAGTTGGAGCTGGAAACCTGTCTCTGTTTTAATGGTAATTTAAATATCTCATTTTGTCTTTTGAATGATTTGAGTATTTTGTTAAAAAAAAATAAAAGAGTTTTGATTAGAGAAATTGAGGAAAGTATTAAAGAAAAAAATTGATTTGATTTAATATAAAAGTTTAGAAAACAAGAATTACATAATGAATAAGACACAACATAATGACAATGTGAAAATACATATTTAGATTATTCAAACACTTCCATGTTAATCTGTTATTCTATGAAGAAGCTCTGAATTCCGGTTTTGCTAAATATAAATAAGCTGCCTGCCGTTGTTTTAACTGAGAATCAGAACTGATCCTGGCCTTGCTAACTTGGGCATCCTTGGAATTTGATCCATCATTGAAGAGATTTGATGAATCATTTATCAATGAGAACGACATCAAATCAATTTTTGAAATATTTAATAAGAAATGACGTCGGTATGATATATAAGACACTTGTGATCAATGAAATTGTCCATTTCCAACAACAATAATAATAATACTAGTAACAGCTAAATAGCTGTTTCAGCTCTCTATTTTGTTGAATATTTTTTAGTCCTTGTAATGGCAACTTTGGGTAAAATTAACTATAATGAATGTTGCCATTACTTCTTTTTTTTGGTGGTGGCCGGGGTTCGAACCCCGGACCTTGCATATTTTTATGCATTGTCCATACTAACTGAGCTAAGCTCACGAGGGCTGTTGCCATTACTTCAATCAAAATATAGATGTTAAAAAAATTTAGACTAAAATTGGTGGGGTGCGCCAGCCTGATGCAGAAGTGCAACGCAGTGACGACACTTGAGAGACCCAATAGCAAGCTATTGAAGTGATCTCTCCCCCTCAAAAAATAAATTTAATATCATGTGGACCATTGGTCCACATATCAGATACTACACTTGATAGAACAGATACTACACTTGATCTTAGCCAAAAGGCCGAGAAAGGTATGAGTTGAAAGACAATGTTGCCGCTCATTTTATATCTGACATCTGCCGGTGTCACTCTTCTGACTATACGATGTGGGACTTATGCAATGCAATAGCTTGTAGTCTATTAATATTCCTGCACTTTCAAATAACAATGTCATCAACTTTCCTGCTCTTGTGTGCTCATTCATCTCTTTGCCATGCACTTTTATTGCCAACAAGAAAAACCAAAATCCACTCTAAGCAAAAGCCAACTTATTTTCTTCCCACTACCAAATTGTTTTCTTCAAGAAACCCTTTTTGTGTGGTTAAAGCTTCATTTGAGGTTGCGTCAGAAGCATCCAAAGAAGAGAGTGAAAGGGGTGAATGAGAACAAGAGGAACCATATGAAGAGTATGAGGTAGAGATTCAACAGCCTTCTGGAGTCAAATTTGTAAGGGGAAGGGATGTTGGAACTGGACTTGGTTTCATGGTAGTCGACAATGCACACTTTCAGATCACGGATGGTTGTTTGATCAAGATCCGGGGCACTCTTTAAGCATTCCTAATGAAGCACTCGTTAACATTTCCTTTAAGTTATTTATCTAATCAAGACCTTATTTTGTCAAGGTTCAACTTATTTTTTAAAATACATCATATTAACAAACACTTGCAGCTAGCTACTACAACATCAAACACAAAAATACATTCTGAAGCATTTTAACAAACACCTGTTGGGTTCTTCTGAATACCTTCAAATACTCTGAACCATTTTAAATTCCAATTCTTCTTGTTACTGTGATTATTATATTCTTCATGGTGTTTCGATTTTCGCAATTTCTTCTTCACTTGTCAAAACCCAAACACCCTCTTCCCAAATTACACCAATGTATCTCATCGCTACAAAATTCTTCAAACCTTGATGAACGTCACATTCTCCACCAAATCTCCCAAATTTTACCAATACCCACTTCCAAAACTCCAGAATCACAATCAGAATTCAAATCCGTTGATGGGTTTTTGTCCCCTGAAGATAAACTACGCGGTATCTTTCTTCAAAAACTTAAGGGCAAGGCTGCAATTGAACAAGCTTTTATCCAATGTGTGTATTGATGTAAATGTTGATATTATTGGTAAAGTATTGAACTTTGGGAATTTGAGTGGTGAAGCTATGGTTACGTTTTTTAATTGGGCACTTAAACAACCAATGGTGCCTAAGGATGTTGTTGGTTACCATGTTATTGTTAAGGCACTAGGAAGAAGGAAATTTTTCATTTTTATGATGCAGGATTTAGATGAGATGAAGTTGAATGGTGTAAAAGCTGATTTGTTAATGTTGTCTATTGTTATTGATAGTTTTGTAAATGCTGGTCATGTGTCGAAAGCAATTCAGTTGTTTGGGAACTTGGATGGTCTTGGGTTGGATCGTGATACCGATGCTTTGAATGTACTTTTGTTGTGCCTTTGTCGAAGCTCTCATGTCGGTGCTGCTGCTTCTGTTTTTAATTCTATGAAGGGAAGGTGAGTTTTAATGTTGACACGTATAATGTTGTTGTTGGTGGTTGGTCTAAGTTGGGTAGGGTGAATGAGATTGAGAGGGTTATGAAGGAAATGGAAGTTGAGGGGTTTGCTCCTGATTTCAGTACGTTTGCTTTCTTTCTTGAGGGTTTGGGTGGAGCAGGTAGAATGGATGAGGCTGTTGAGGTTTTCGGTAGTATGAAGGAGAAAGACACTGCTACCTATCATGCAATGATTTTCAATTTCATTTCGATTGGAGATTTTGATGGGTGTATGAAGTATTATAATGAGATGTTGGGCGATAGTTGTGAACCTAACATTGATACATATACTAGAATGATAACCGCTTTTCTCAGAACCAGGAAAGTGGCCGATGCACTTTTGATGTTTGATGAGATGTTAAGGCAAGGAGTTGTGCCTCCTACTGGTACTATAACCTCCTTCATGAAGCAATTATGCAGCTATGGTCCACCATATGCTGCTATGATGATTACAAGAACACAAGAAAATTAGAGTGTAAGATATCAATGGAAGCTTACAAGATATTGCTTATGCGCCTTTCGAAGTTTGGAATATGTGGAACATTGTTAAGTGTCTGGCAGGAGATGCAAGAATGTGGGTATAGCTCAGATGTTGAAGTTTATGAGTACATCATCAGTGGTCTTTACAGCATAGGACAGCTTGAAAATGCCGTTCTTGTCATGGAGGAGGCTTTGCGCAAAGGCTTCTGCCCTAGCAGGCTTGTATACAGTAAACTAAGTAACAAGCTGATTGCTTCAAACCTAACAGAGAGGGCTTACAGGCTGTTTTTGAAGATTAAAGATGCCCGTTCACTAAAAAATGCGAGAAGTTATTGGCGCGATAATGGTTGGCACTTTTGAACAGACATCATAATTAGTAGCTCTTGAAGTAGATCATCCCGTTTGATTTTCACATATCGGATCTTTGGCTACTTCCTCGCAACATTACTGATCTAGTATGTCCATACACTGAAGTTTTTAACTAGAAATTACCTTAAATGATTTACTGTTCCTTTTCTAGATTTTTTATTTGGGTTTCTAGCAGTCTCAGTTTTTAATATGGCTGTCTTTTGGGTGAATAAAATGCTATAGTGTAGTCTTAGACATTTTTTCTGTACATTTTAATTGTATCTATACGAAATTGGTAACCTATTTCTATTTGCAATATGGGAATCCTTCTTATTACAAAGTACTTTTGCTATTTTTCCAAGTCTGACTTCAAGTTTTCCAAGTCATACGTTTGTAGTTATTCTTTAATGGCTTTCTTAGTTACAATAAGCTTTTAGAAATTTAAAGTTGGTTGTAAAAGTGCCACTTCTGTGCTTCATTTGCTATCTTTTTGCAATTTTGGTAGTTATTGTCTTTCTGAATGTTGCTCGGCATTGTGAAATCACTCATCCTACTACCTCCTTCCACCTTTCAGCTAATACCTCGGACGAGATTTTACAGAGGCAGCCTATCAACAATTTCATTAAGGATGGTTATTCTTTGGTAATATGGCAAATAAAAGGTGCAATGCCCTTGGGTAGGAGAAAGACTTATATAGCCACAAATACAAATAAAGTTATTTGGGTACACTCACAACAACGACAAAAATTAAATAATAAAGAAATTAGTCATATCATTCAATATCATTAAATTATTTTATCTTTAAAAAGAAAAATATTTGTGAGTGTGCCTAATTTTTTAAAATTTAGGTTTGTCCCGAAGTATTTCTCAATTCAACATTGTGTTTTGTTGATTATATTAGCGTGTTTATATATTATAATAAGTTCCTTACAACTAAAGTCAAGCAACATTATGTTAAGTAGGGTGTTCAAAACCAAACTAGCCAAATAGAAAAATCGTAAACCATACCAACTCAAACCGAAACCACAAAAAATTACTTTAAGTTAGATATATTCAAACCATTTTTTAACTCAACCACACGGTTTATTTCGATTTACGGTTTAAATTTTACCAACCAAAGCAAATTGCAACATAAGCAAAACATTCTTTCGAATATGTTTTTTCTCTCGTTAGGATTGGTCTTTGCTTTAAAAGAACATATGTGAATTTGATATATAAATAAAACTGTTCAATGTTATAACACCTTATGAAACAAATATTTTTTTTGGTTAGAAGGCTAAAATTTCCTCGACCAAAATAATTTTAAACAGAATATTTTGACTAATTCTGGTGCCGTGCACCACCGTCCACCATCCATCAAGAAATAAATTTTGTACCAAGTGCAGTGCACCACCATCCAAGAAATAAATTTACCAGCTATTTTCACCCCACCTATAATATTTTTAAATTTAGTATATCATTTGACTTGATATGAGACTCCCTACCGCCGGGCCTTTCTTTTATATTAAAATTGTATTCCGTTACCTTTCCGAGTATCCGATGTGGGGCTATTATATGCATGCAGTTTTGGAACACCAATATTTGGTTATTCATCCGTTAGTACAGACAAGTCTACTCTTTTTCTCTTTCAATACTTTGAATCTCTCCAAACTCTTTCACTAGCATGAACAAGCCTTAAAAACACAGTTTTGGATTACTCCATTTGTTAGCAAGCTAAGAAAAACAAAAAACTTGCAACTTCTCATGAAGAATAATTAAATCCCACTTGAAACATTTCGCAATATTATGCATAAACACAAGTATCTCGAACCTACCAAACTCTTGCCTTAAACTGTTGAAATTGCCTTAGTATTTTTCAGTTACGTTATTAATAAGTTTTTTAAGAGACATTGGTGTGTTGTTTTTCAGTTATGATTTGTTTTCAAGACAATAATTTTAGGGAGTTTATCTTCTATTTTTCAGTTATGTTTTAGCTCTACATATAGAGCAATGCAATGATTGTAACCGTGAACCATATGTTATAATTTATAAACATTGCCTTTTGCCTTCCAATACATCAGCTTCATATTATTCTGTCATATTCCGTTTGTAAAACAACATAAACACATTCTAGGTCCTCCTCCAAATGGAACATATGAATAAAGTGCTGGTCATTCTCTTTCAAACCCTGAAGCATAATTTTTTTTCAGGATTTGAAAACAAGGTTGGATCCATGTGTATTGGATGAGTGTTCCAATGCAAAAACTCTTAAAAACAAAGTGAGTAAACCAAAGCCCTTGCTAAATAATACTAAGAAAATTTGGTTACTGATGATGCAACTTGCTCCAAAAGACATCTCTTTTCAATGCAACTAGCTATCTTGTATGTCAAATTAAGGTGTTGCCATCAGGTTTGTGTTCTTCATGTTAGTTTTCTTATTTATTATTGAAAGTTTCTCTCTTTTTTTTCCTACTGTGTTGAGAGAATTAATTGATGGTTTGGTATAGCTTTGTGATCGATACTGGCATGTCATGTTTGAGATAAGTATTTGAAAGCATTAGATTTTGTTTGAATTGGCTTATTTGAGCTTATTTACGAGCATACACATTTGTGAGACTGTTTTATGGGAAAACCTTATCATATGTCAATAAGTTGTTTTCAGCTTATTTTCGTAAGCTCTCCAAGATAGCTTGTGAAAATAGCTTATATTTAGATAACTTTTGTTGTGTAAATAGCTTACACAAAACAACTACATGATAAACATTTATGCTACAAACACTTCATTAAATTGTTTATATAAACAAAGCCTGATCAGGTCATGGTTGAGCTTCTGATTGTGGATTTTGGTACCGCATTAAAATTATAATGATGAATCACCCCATATAATGTGTATGACTTTAGTACTTTGAGACCAATGATATGATATCATGCTCAAAATAAGTAATTGGAGACCTAAGGTTGTGAATTTGATGTTGGATTAAAAATCTGGTGATGAATACATCTTTTGAATGACTTATTACTTCAAAATAATATACGCATATAATAGCAGTACTAATAGGTCTTTGTATGGTCAAAAAATTGCCCTATCTACACTGACACAGTTTGACTTTAGTAACTTGTTGAAATTTTATGACGGATGATAATGTTAAATTCTAATTCTTGTGGACCAAGACAACCATGGCATGACTTACATTGCAAATGTGAAGGTCCAGATGCATATATGATATATTGACCAATTCGGAACAAAGATCAAGGAAAGCCAAACCATGGCACAACTTTAGGCTCAGAAAGGTGACAAATTGGCATGATGATGCTTTGCTAAGGCTAGATCATATTTCATGGATTGTCAAACCATCTCCTCGTCCTGGTGTGATAAATCTGTTCATGTAACACAACACAACGCATGTCGACCACATATCAGACAAGTCGGCAAGATTCCTACCATTGGTAGGTAGGTTACTTCATCAATTTGAGATGATATTTCTTCATTTTCCATTTTTGGTTTATAGAGCTGTTGTATTTAGCAATTTGCTCTTTTTAACTTTTTAGACGAAGTTTTGACGTGTAGTTAAGTTTCTAATACTCGTGATCCAAGAATTGGTAGTTTTCTAACTTAGCTTGGCTTGGCATCATCCATGAGAATGGGATTTCCTGCTTGTAATTGTACCATGCATTTACGAATGTCAGTCGTCCGATCAAAATGAATGGCTGAGGTTTTTTTATGGTGTGAAACCAAGATAAAGTTGAATTATCCGGTCTCAATTCAATAGATGAGATTTGTTGCTATGTGAAACTGCGTGTGAATTTTGTAACGATGAATCCAGATCCAATCTATGAATCCCTCACACAACATAGTACACTGGACACGACACTGTCAACAACTATAATAATTTGAGACAACGAACATTCATTGCCTAGATTATTCTCATATTTTTACTTACTCTCAAGTAACAATTTCATATTATAACTCCATAAATGTTGTTTTCTACGAAAGCTAAAACAACGAAACCGACGACACTTTTTATTTAGGTTGTTTTATCAACCTCAGTTCCTTGTATTGTGTCAAAAAGAAAATGCATATTTGTTGACTTTTTATAAAAATAGAACATGCTTCACTATTCTTGCATTTGGTGTATCACATTTCTTCGTATGATTTAGCATAACTCAATAAATAACAAATAGTTTGAGACAATTTTACATTTTAACTTAATACGAAAATATGATATTTTTATTGGATTTTAATTTAAAAATATGAGAATAATTTTTATTAAATTACATAAATTCATTTCAAAAGTGATTTTAGTAAGTTTTCATTAAAAAAATAAAATATGTTCCGAAAAAGTTTTTCAATCACACCATTAGTACATTACCAATTTTTTCATCATAACCATTTGTTTTCACTTCTGATGTAAATATGAATATCATTGAGTTATAACTTATAAGTGATAACTATTTACAACTATTCAAGTGGTCTATATTTTCTTTCAAAAAAATGGTCTATATTTAGTCCGGCGGGGATCCTTGCTTAATGATAGTTAAAGAGGATGCAACTCCAAAAGACATCTTATGGCACATCTATCTTCAATGCAGCTATCTTGATTCTTGTATCTCAAATTAAGGTGCTGCCACCAGGCTTGTGATCTTCATGTTATTTATCTTTTCTATAAATTATGAAAGTTTTTTTCTTTTTCTAGAGATAGAATTATGAAAGTTTTTTTCTTTTTCTTGAGATAGAATTAGAATGATAACTTGCATAGCTTTGTGACGGGTACTAACATATATAGTTATTTGAAAGCATTATGGTCTGTTTAGATTGGCTTATTAGAGGTTATATACGGACATAAATATTTGTGAGATCGTTCAAAAGAGTTTATGAAAACAATTTATCACATGTTCATAAGTTGTTTTTAACTTATTTTCGTAAGCTGTCTAAGGTAGCTTTCGAAATTAGATTATAAGAAAATCGTTTGACTTTATTTTAACTTTGTTGTATTAATAGTTTATACAAAAAACAGTAACATGATAAGAACTTGTCCTATAAACGATTAAGTAGTTTATCTAAGCAAAGCCTTATTTGCTCAAGGTTGAGCTTATGGTTGTGGATTTTGATATATTGCATTAAAATTATGGTGATGATCACCGCCTTAAATATGTACGACTTTACTACTTTGAGACCAATGATATCATATCATGCTCAAACTCTGGTTGTAGAATTTGATGTTACATAAAGAATTTGGTGACGAATACATCCTTTGAACATGACTTAAGCACCTCAAAATAATTTACGCATATGACGGCAATAGTAATAACAATTTAGGTTCTTTCAAAAACAAAAACAAAAAATCTAGATCTTTATCTCTATAAGGTATTATAATTCAATAGATAGTCAAGTAAGTTTAAAAAATTGGGACAGTTGGTCAAATGATTAAAAACAAAATAAACTTTTTGATAGTTTATTTGTTAATTTTGTTTGTCATGATACTTATAAAAAAATTAGCACCCTCGTAACACCCAAAACAGATTAAACCATCAGATTGATATGAGTTTAACTATAGTCGGTGTAAAATAGTTTTTTTTTTTATCACAATGTCTTTTGTTGAACTAATGATAAGTGTTCCGAATCCAAACAATTTTCTGTAGATGTAGAACAGAAATAAAATTGCAACGGTAGCCACTGTTACCTCAAAAGAAAAATATTGAACTAGTTTTTCCAGATTTTCTTCTTTAAAAATATCCTCAAACCACCAATTTTCCAAAACATCTCAAAACTTCCTATTCTCAAAACTTCCTATTTTGAAGTGCTTAGAAAAATTGGTCATTCCGAAAATACTTCAGAGAAGAAATCCGCTTGAAAAGCTCATGTATCACACAACTCCATGACTTTGAGAAGCATAGGTCCTTTCTTTTTATATGTCAACAACTTAGTTTAGATTATGAATTGGTCGATGTGGGACTTTATTCAAACACCAACTAAGTTGACTACTTGCCTTTTCTTTCTCCCATTGAGAATAAAGACCTATTATCAAATCTAAACAAACTAAACATACATTATTAAAACCAAAATACATCGTTACTGATTATGGACTAGGATCATATCTAAATATAAATAAACAATGTTTCTAAGGGAAAATGTATGTTTATTTCGTCGAAAGGCCACAATCAAATCAATTGTATGTAAAGTGATTTTAAAATTACTTATAATTAAAGTCAAACATGCGTAATGATCTAATAGTAATGATCGGTTTCAAGTTGAAATAATTATTAACCGGATTTTACTCATCTTTTAACGGAACTTTGGATTACTATGCTTCCCTTCATCTAGGAATCGGAGGGTTAAAAAATAGTAATCAAAAGTAGTAGCAACATTGTGTTACAAATTATTATTATTATTAATTTTCCCTCAATATTATTATTATTAATTCTCCGATGTGTTTTTCATTCTCTCTTGTATGAACATTATAAACTCACGTTTTTCCAATAATTGGTTATCCTAAGATTCTCTTGGGAAGATGCAGCTTTCTGAATTTGAAAGGTGCCAAAACTGTTGGTAAAACTATGAGCCTGATCACCTCAATAAGCTATGAAACTGAATACATATACTATATCAGCAAGGAAGATTTATTAGGCCTTTAAACTTTCAACTACAACCACATATACTTTTTCGGTCCTTCTCATGTAGCTATAGAGTTTAGACTTTAGACACAAATGTTTGAGTACCATATTCAAACTATATATTCATTATTATTGCATCTAATCTTTGGTGTCCTCAGTTGTCAAAATAGATCACAAATTTGATGGGTACATAGAAAGGAAATACTCCATCCGTCTCACAATAATTGTCTCTTTAGCATTTTTTATTTTTCTCAAAATAATTGTCACTTTACAATACCAATGCAACATTTATTATGTTTTTCCACTATTATACCCTTATTTATTGAATTTCATCCAACTTAACTACTCCACTAACTACATTTAATAAGGGTATTTCAGTAAATGCCACTAATTTTATCATTGAAATCAACACAACTAATCATTTCCTTAATTATCGTGTACAAACCTTAAACGACTAATATTGTGAGACGGAGGAGTAAAACATAAATTTCAAAATCTGATATTGGCGATACCTAATTCAAAATTGTGGTTGATGGTTTATTGAGTTTGGTTAGTGGTTATATCAAGATTGAATAACTAATTGATCTACTAAATTCCATTAATCAAAATTTTGTACATTGTTAACCAAACATACTCTTAAGTCTTAACCAAACTAATGGATGAATTATTTAATCTTGATTAACCGAATTCAAAATAGGCCAAAGGCATCGAAAGAAGAGAGTGAAAAGGGTAAAAGGAGAAGTGGAGAAATCAAATTTGTGAAGGTTAGGGATTGTGGAACTTACATTGATGCGATTGCACCTGGTTTGACTTCACTTTCCTTTCATCAACAGAACTATAATTCTTTAATTGAACTAGTCTTATATTCATTCGGGTATAGAAACTTATCATTTGCTTATGTGTACTCAGTTACGGATCCAGAAATATTGACTTGTGGGGCAAAATTTTATATAATAAATATTTATACAAAATTTTTAGCAAGACAAAAGTGATAAAATAATAACATTATTATCATTGAGTAAAATATTTGACAATTTAAACATTGTATTGTTATATATTGGAAAAATTAAAGACTCATTAACATTTAGAAATTAAAGTTGTTATTTATGTGTCTTTATATTTAAAAAGTATGGTAAAAATCATTTAAAATTGAATCTCAAATGCATTTACATGTTTGATTTTATAAAATTCATGTAAAAATACTCTTTATAGTATAAATTTTCATTTAATGGAAGCAATTTATTATTTTAAGAGAGGACAATAGCTAAAATATTAAAGATTTAACAAATAATATAGAAAAAGTAGTGGCAATTGCCCCCAATTTACTCTAGGTGCATCAGTCCCTGTGTGTACTACTTGTTTTTGACAAAGTTAATAGAGTGGAGCAACTAGTACGATGGATTAAAAGTCATGAGGCTGGTGTTTTTGACAGTAATGCTGTGAATGATATAAGAACATAGTTCAGGAATTCGCTTGCTAACTTAGAGAATCGCAAACTAGGTTCACACGAACTGATTCGCAATACATTTACGAAGCAATTCACCCATAATTCAATAATTGTAGAGTACCACACAAAAATCAAATTATTAGATAATAAAAACTTGGGTCTTGCTAACAAGTGTCTTAAGGGCATTGTTTAAGGAACCCATAAAAAGAAATTATGTCTTGAAAATACAAGTCAAACACATGTTAAAATCATAACCGTACAATTTCCAATACAAAAGTTGCTACTTTTAGATGCTTAAACAATGCCCTTAGAGCACTTGTTAGCATTTTCCTATAAACTTTAAACTAAGGGAAATGTTAACCGGTGTCTCCGGGGCACTAGTTAAGGTCTTTAAAAGGTAACTTATCATAAAAATACGTGTAATCAGTGCATCGAAAATCAAATTGTTTAACTTTTTTATAAAATACTCCCTCCGGTCACATTTATAAGCAAAAAACAACTTTTTAGGTACATCTAATAATTAATGTATCTAACCCATAAATGTGACTGAATACGTTAATTATTCAATGTATCTAAAAAGTCATTTTTTGCTTATAAATATGACTGAAAGGAGTAACTTCTTCTTTTGGAATCCTTAAAGAGTGTTCCGAGGACACTCGTTAAGAAGACCCTTAAACTAATGGCATTGGGAAGAGACATCATTTTCATTTTAATAAAAGTGATATCCATTGACCCCACCAGCATATACTACTAGTACGAGGCGTAGACTTGGCTGGTATGAGACATAAGCTAATATAAGCACCTCTTCATATGATTGTCTAGTAAATAACCGAAACCAATGTGGGATTTCTTTGTAAACCAGCTTCCATCATGGTTCTAAACAATCAGTCTTTAGATTCAAATTTTAATTGAATTTTTTTTTTCAAAACTAGTGCACCAATATTATATTTGAGTGTACCACGAACCCATAGCGTATCGATTATGTATACCTTCTCACGTAACGAATTTTTTGAGAATGACGAACCATGTACCCAAATCCGTACCACATACCAAAACGAATTGCAAACCATGTGATTATGTATAAAAAAAGTAGCAAGTGAATTTTAACAAAATAGATACATGTAAAAGAGGTCAAAGAAATGCAAAGTAAAGGTGAAGAGACTCATCTCAGACAGGTTTCATTCAATGTGGCTGTGTTTAACTTAGAATTATGCAAACTACATAACCTTCAAATACAATTTTTTAACAGATTGACCGGTAACAAACATTCATCATGTGATGGTTTGCACAATTATTTTTGTCTATAGACAAAATAGCAAACAACACTATAAACCCACAGACAAAGTGGAAGAACGTGTTCAAACCAACAGAGAGTATGCTTCACGAATAGTATACTCCTGGGAAATTCCACTAATATTTATATGATTCACATCTATTTGATTCACATATATTTGGTGCTCAAAGAAATCACTTTTAACTCTCAGTTGTAATTTTAACTTTGAACTGTTTTGTAGTGTAAGAGGGCCCATGTAACAAATAAATCACTTGGTCATAAACATCAACACATTCACATTTGACACCAAGTTATGTTATTGTTTTAATAAAAACAACACGGTTCTTCTGCGTGTTGATCGAGATTGTATTTTCGTGTGGGGATCCTTGCTAAATGCAGAGGAAGAAAATATAATTACTGATAATGCAGCTCCAAAAGACATTTGTAATTTGCACTTCTACGAAGACAACCTTTTGTTGTATAAATACTTCATCCGTTCACATTTATAAACAAAAAAATATTTTTTTTAGGTTCATTCAATACATAATCTATTTTGTGAGTGTTCGTATTTTCGCTAGTTATATATAAAAAGAATAAAATATTTTTGACAAATAAAATTTATACTATATATAAAGAAAATAAGTTTAAAATACATGAGTTTGGGTTGGTTTTTCCATTACTTATTTTACCCTTCATTTAAATTATTTTATTTACTATTTTATCCATTAATAATGCATATGGCTTCTTCAAAAAAATTATTTAAAATTTTAATTAAAGAAATTAACTCTCATTAAAATAGGAAATATCCCACAATATTATCAATATTATATATGAAGGGGATAGAGATTTTGGGTTGAGTTTTTTTATAATTTCAATTATACCATTAAACAAATTTTTCTATATTAATGTTATATTGTTGGTGGTATTAAAAAAGATAAGGATTCATATTATATTTGTTAAATTATTGTTGTTATTGAAAAAGATAAACATGGTTTTTTGTGTTTGTTACAATTTGAAAGTCACAAATATTCGTAGTTATAATTTCAATCAAAATCAAAATTTCATATAAAATACCGTTCATAATTTACACGTGTTAGCGCAATAAAAAAAGCGGAAACACTGACACGTCGCTAGTAGTTATAAAAATAGTGAGAAATATTATTTTATATAAAAAATTATGTAAACAAAAATGTTTTTAAATTTTTTAATTAAATTTTGATATTCGCATTACTAATTATTTCGATCAGGTCTATTTTATCCTCACTAGCCCGTCTTTCCGCTCTTTTTATTATGCTAACATTTGAAAATTATGAACGGTGTTTTTTTATGAAATTTTGATCTTGATTAAGACTAAAAATATAAATGTATGTTGTTTTCAAGTTATAACAAAACAAACTAACCATGGTTATCTGTTTCAGTTACACCAACAATATAACAAAAAAAATATAATCTAAATTCTTTTTTTAATTACACCAACAACAATCTTTATTATATAAAAAGTTGTTTAAGGGTATAATTGGGATAATGAAAAAGTAAGTATAAATATATTCATCTAGTTTGTTGCATTTTTTAAATGATAAAGGAAAAAAAATCATACATATATATTTATATCGTGTTTGTTACATTTTTTTAATATTCAAATTTATTCTTTTCTGCTTGTTACATGTGTTATTTATATTGAAAATTGTGAGCATTTTTGGAAAGAGAAAAAGTTAGTCCAAAAGAGTTGAAAGAGATTATTTTCTTTATATATAGTATAGAATAGATATAATTTTAGACTTTTATGAATAATGTTTTTAAGTGTGATTTGAAAAATGAACGTTTTCATATATAACAAATGAATTTAATCGATTAAGATGTTGATTTTTTTTTGTGGTGGCAGGGGTTTAAACTCCGGACCAACTGAGGTAAACTCACGAGGACAGATGTTGATTGTTTAATCATTGAAAAAGATATAACTAGTAATTATTATTAAACACATGTATTCAATGATTTGTTATCACGTCAATTAATGAATATAAAAATACATGATTTGTCATATTCAATTAAGGTAAATTCTTAGGTACCTTGAAGTTTGGTTTGGTACTGACACCCTCGAAGCAAAATTTGTTTAACATTTAAATTCATTTTGAAATAAATTAATAAGAAAATGTGACATAACATTGTTTGATTGGATGTGATGTACATACCCAACCAAACTATCGGGTGCCATTATATTCTCCACTCATTAATTGATGTCGTAACACATCAATAGATGCATATGTAAAATAATTGTAGATTGTTAGTGCATAGTGATTAAACTCATTTTAATGTTTTTTTAAGCATGAATAGTGCAGGGTGCATCATTCAACATTCATTGAAAATGTAATATATATATATATATATATATATATATATATATATATAAAATGGAAAATGGGAACTAGACCAAGATCTTTTTAGAAATTTACAAACCTATAGTTAGGTAATCACATAATATTTCTAATGTACTCCCCCTCTTATGTTTTCAGTGATGGTATGCCGCCAAACAAAAGCGTTCAAAGGTAAGTTAACCCTATATTAGCTAAGTCGTCAGCAAAAGCATTTCTCTCCCTATAAACATGTGAAAATGCGAAGTGTATGTTATAGCAAAGGTCAGACAATTTTTCCATATGTTTCTTAATGTCCAAGGAACCTTGGTAGATGACTAGAGAATCAAGTAAACCAGTTGTGAATCAGTTTCTAGCCATAAATAGTTGTCATTATGTCTTTGAGCAATCATTGCAACAACCAGTTCATCATTGAAGGCATTCATATTTCTCAAATTCTGAGCAAAACATCTTATACATTGTCCATCTCTATCTCTAAAATTGCCACCTGCAGAAACATTTGGAGGGTTTTTGGTGGCAGCTCCATCAATGTTTGCTTTTATCCAGTTGAAAACTGAAGGAGTCTATATGATTTTTTTTAATACTTGGAGCCTTTAGAGGGTGCAAGTTAATTTTGAAGTTTTTCGATATGACAAATTATCTGATGTTGTGAGAGGAATTTTTATTAGATTTGTTGTCAGACATAAATACATAAAAAATGATGTTGTTTATGATAAATCTCGAATGAATGAACTTATCCTGCAATCTCACCTGGTTCCTTCTATACAAAATAACATTTATGATATAAAGTCATTTTAATATTAATTGATCAACCAATGAAATGTAATTTGTTTATATTTTTATTTAAGTGTTAGTATATACTATTACCGTATTGTCCCCGTGAGCATAGCAAAGTTAACAAGGACAATGCATTATTATATGTAGGGACCAAAGTTTGAACCCCAAACACCCCATTTATTTACCAAATTGTTTAAAGTCTTATGTTATTATATTTGATTTAAAATTGCTGCCATTTATTTAAAAATTAAAACAATGTTAACGTGGGTGTTTGCATGGAAAACAAACTTGTTATTTTTCTGTTCTTTTCTTTTCCCTTCAAAACCTTTTCTTGTTCTTGTTCTTCGTGTACTAATCCAAATTCAATAATAACAAACTAGAGAGAGTGAGAGAGAGAATGGCGGTAGATTTCTTCACCAACTTATGGTTCTCTGAGTTCTTCATCTACATTTTTGGAATCGTTTTGCTGATTTTCGTCGGATTGATCTCGGAAATCACTATAGGTCTTATGACACGGAGCGTAGCAGAGTTTGAAGCTCTCGCCAAATATGGTTCTTCTTACCAACGTGAATATGCTGGTAACATAACTACTTTCTTTCTTCCGTAATTTGATTTGATATTGTAGAAATAAAAACAGCTTCACAATGTTGATTTTTTAATTTGATTTGAATCCTTGTTTGTTTTGAACTTTGTTATACTACATACATTATCATGTCAGTTGTGAGGAATAACGGTTATTCAATTATTCGTCTGCTTCTATGCATATTACACAGTTGCTTATCCAATAAGCAAGGTAACAAACATTTAACATATTTTCTATTACTTTTAACAGTTATGTCTTATTTTCCCTTTTCGTCTCATTTTTTCTGTACTTTTTTCTAGTTGTTGGATTGTTTCTTGGGTCATCCACATAAAGCTCATTTTCCCCAAAGCTGGTAATGAGGTATGTATCAACCCAATATTTATTTTAGTTGAATAAAATAAGCCACCTGCTAAGTTTTATAGCAACACCAACTATGTTTTATAGTGAGTTTTAGCATGAGCAAATTGCAAAAATTCCCCATCTTAGGCTCATTTGCTTTTATCGGTTGCAATCCGTTAATTCTTATTTATCGGTTAGTACATGGTAATGCTCTATTCCCGTCTTCTTTTATTGGTATATTTTCAATACAATAAAATTGTAGAACAAATAAATTTTATTTGTGAAAACAATCCATAACTATAAAATTTAAGAAAATATTATCTATACTACATCCGAGTAATTATATATTGCAAGTTATTAACAAAAATAGACTCAACTCGGTTCATTTAATAGGACATTACATTGTATATGTAGAGGTTATGGTTTGAATCTCATACACCTCACTTATTAACCTTAAAAAAATGTATTTTAAACCATTAAGCTATTTGACTAAAAAAAATAAAAATAAATATTGCATCATATATTTTATTTATCTATTCTTTAATTATGAATGTTAATAACTAACAAAAACACAATTTTACCACATTTATTGAAGAATAACATTTATTGATTTGTACATTTCTAATTTGCAATGTGGTCGCCAATCAGGTATTATCAAGGGCATGTTTGTTTGAATTCACTTATTTTAATTTAATGGTGGTGGATTGACGGTGCAAAACAATTTTACACATACAACCACTCAAAACATTTAGAATTGCCATATCCATTAATGTTTTTAATTTTTTTAGACTATCAACCCACCATCATTAAACTCTATATGTAATAACAAAATTGTTTAAAGTCTTATATTATTATATTTGATTTAAAATTGTTGTCATTTATTTAAAAATTAAAACAGTGTTAGCGTGGGTGTTTGCACGAAAAACACACTTGTTATTTTTCGATTGTTTCTTATCTTTTCTTTTAAACCCTTCAAAACTCTTTATTGTTCTTGTTCATGTGTACTAATCCAAATTCAACCATAACAAACTAAAGAGAGTGAGAGATAGAATGTCGGTATATTTCTTCACCAACTTAGGGTTCTCTGATTTCTTCATCTGCATTTGTGGAATCGTTTTGCTGATTTCGTCGAATTGATCCCGGGAGTCACTATATGTTTTATGTCACGGAGTGTAGCTGAGTTTGAAGCTCTCGCCAAATACGGTTTCCTTAATTTGATTTGGTATTGTAGAAATAGAAACAACTTCGCAGTGTTGATTTTGTAATTTGATTTGAATCCTTGTTTGTTTTGAACGTTGTTATAGAGACATTATCTTGCCTGTTGTGAGAAATCAACATTTATTGATTTGTACACTTCTAATTTGCAACGTGGTCATCAATCAGTTATTATTAACGACATGTTTGTTTAAATTCACTTATTTGAACTTATATACTCACATAATCACTTTTTTAAATGATTTGGGATAACTTAGGGAAACAACAACTTATTACATCTCCATAACCTATTTTCAGCTTATTTTAAGAAACTCTTTCTCCATCATAGCTTAAAGCTTATAACAAACTAGCAATTATCTGATATAAAATTTTAATTAATTAACTTGGATATTCAAATCACATGTTGCTTTGACTGTTATTCTTACATGGATTTAGTATCTGAGACGCAACTGGTTCATTTTTTTTCCTCTTGCAATGCACATGCTTCTTGATAGTCATGCTAATGCTTGGCTTTCTATTTTCGTTTTAGTGACATCGGCTCTTCTCTTCCGAGAGGTGAGAAATTTTTCTTCTTAATTTGATTTTCCACTCGATGCCCTTCTTTGTCTGATAAATTTTCTAAGGATACACTAGCTAGTCTCAAGTTGAATGATGGTTTTAAGTATTGAAATACATGCATAATAACATGCTCATATTAGTGTTCTTACATATCATTTCATGTCAAAGTGCTTTGACATATGTCTGCCTCTTTGAAGATTATACCCCGATCAATATCTTCTAAATCTGGTTTAACAATCGGTGCATTGACAAATCCATTTATCCGCCTGCTTCTATGGATATTTTATCTGGTTGCTTATCCAGTTAGCAAGGTAACAAACATTTAACATACTTTCGATTACTTTTAACAGTTCTATCTTATTTTTCTTTTTCTTCTCAATTTTTACGTGCTTTTATCTAGTTGTTGGACCATTTCTTGGGTCATCCACATTAAGCTCTTTTCCCTAGAGCTGGTAATGAGGTATGTATAAGCTCAATATTTATTTTTGTTGAATGAAATAAAGACGCCTCCTAAGTTTTATAGCAACACCAGCTATGTTTTATGGTGAGTTTTAGTATGAGCAAGTTGCAAAATTTCCCCATCTTAGGCTCATTTGCTTTTATCGATTGCTACCCGTTAATTCTCATTTATCGGTTGAAGTGCTCACAATATCGGTTAATACCTGTTAATGCTCAATTCCCGTTTTCTTTTATTGGTAAATTTTCAATAGAATAAAATTATAGAACAAATAAATTTTATTTTTGAAATCAATACATAACTATAAAATTTAAGAAAATATTATCTATAATACATCCAAGTAATTATATATTGCACGTTATTAAAAGAAAAAGTAGACCCAACTCGGTTCAGTTAATATGGACATTACATTATATATGTAGGGGTCGGGGTTCGAATCTAGGGCACCCCACTTATTCACCTTAAAAAAATGTATTTCTAACCATTAAACTACTTGACTAAAAAAAAGAAGAAGAAATTGCACCATATATTTTATTTATCTATTCTTTTATTATGAAAGTTAATGACTAACAAAAACACAATTTTACCACATTTATTGAGGAATAACATTTATTGATTTGTACACTTCTAATTTGCAATGTGGCCGTCAATCAGGTATTATTAAGGACATGTTTGTTTAAATTCACTTATTTGAGTTTAATGGTGGTGGGTTGACGGTCCAAAACAATTTTGCACATACAATCAATCAAAACATTTAGAATTCCCACATCAATTAATGTTTTTAATTCGTTTAGACTATCAACCCACCATCATTAAACTCTATATATAATAACTAAATTGTTTAAAGTCTTATGTTATTATATTTGATTTAAAATTGTTGTCATTTATTTAAAAATTAAAACAGTGTTAGCGTGTGTGTTTGCACGGAAAACACACTTGTTATTTTTCGATCGTTTCTTTTCTTTTAAACCCTTCAAAACTCTTTGTTGTTTTTGTTCATGTATACTAATTCAAATTCAACCATAACAAACTAGAGAGAGTGAGAAATAGAATGACGGTAGATTTCTTCACCAACTTAGGGTTCTATGAATTCTTCATATGCATTTGTTGAATCATTTTGTTGATTTTCCTCGGGTTGATCTCGGGAATCATTGTGGGTTTTATGTCACGGAGCGTAGCTGAGTTTGAAGTTCTCGTCAAATACGGTTTCCCTAATTTGATTTGGTATTGTAGAAATAGAAACAACTTCGCAATGTTGATTTTACAATTTGATTTGAATCCTTGTTTGTTTTTAACTTTGTTATACAAACATTATCTTGCCTGTTGTGAGGAATCTACATTTATTGATTTGTACACTTCTAATTTGCAATGTGGCCGTCAATCAGTTATTATTAACGACATGTTTGTTGAAATTCACTTATTTGAACTTATATATATACATAATCACTTTTTTAAATGATTTGGGATAACTTAGGGAAACAACAACTTATTACATCCCCATAACCTATTTTCAGCTTATTTTTAGAAACTCTCTCTTCAAAGTATGTATTATAGTTAATAATACATGAAATTATATGTATAATGTTATACATATTATCTAAGTATATGAAATAATACATATTACCTAAGTATTTTGATTTTATCTAATATTAATGCTTAGATAATATGAAATAATATTTATATTGTCTAATATTATTTATATATAATTATTAAGTATAGAATACCTTTATAATATTAACAAATTTATATTATACTTATTATTATCTCTAACGATATTATTATCTAACATGGAGAAATCTGTATAGATATATAGTATTTATTTGTATCAATATTGTTAAATACTCCCTCCGTTTCAAAATGAGTGTCGTTTTAGGTGTTTACACACATATTAAGAAATGCAATGATTAAGAGAAAGAGAATGGTTATTTTACCAAATTATCCTTATTAACTATTGGTTAGTTTTAAAAGTAATACTTTGGAAGTTGTGTGCAGAGTATTAATTGGAGGGTACAATTGAAAAGAAAAAGTTATTATTGCATTGGAAACTGAAAGCGACACTCATTTTGAAACAAATTTTTTTGGCTAAAGCGACACTCATTTTGAAACGGAGGGAGTACTTATTTATATCTCATAAATAAGTATTTACATCAATATTATATGATATAGCCGTATATTGAAAGTGATATTTCACTATATATCTAACAATATTAACTCATATATTTCACTATATATAGATAATATTGTAGGATATCACTTTCAATATTATTTTCATATTTAAAATATGCGGTTATATATAATTCTCATGAAATAATATCACTCATATATTTTCATATTAGGATATTACTCATAGAAAATATTGTTTTTTAGTGTGCAAATTTATGATATACGGCTTAATATCACTCAAAATATTTACGGCTTAAGTTTAAATGAACCCAAGATGGGGAAATTTTACAATTTTATTATTTTATATCTTTTTCAGCTCTTGTAAGTTGAACAAATACTGCATTACTCTGCTGCTCTTACTCTCGCTTTTTCTTTTCAATGTAAACATGTAATTTGACTGAAATGTCACTCGGGGTTCTTTAGAATACTAAACTTGGTTATCCATGCATTAGGCTGAAAAATATGCCGAAATCAAACATGATGGGACACTTGAACTCACGAAGAAGACATCCAAGCAGGCCATGACTCCTATATCTGAAATATTTGCTGTTGATATTGAGTCAAAGCTTCATAGGTCAATTGTGCTAAACAATTTCAGGTAACGGTAGATAACATAATATATGACTTTCATTAACCAAAATGAAGTTTGAGATGAACGTTATGGTGCAGATTTGAGATGCATTTTTGTTCCTCCCAACCAAAAGTTGAGAATATAAAAAATATAAAACCATCAAATATGTTCCTCCATTTTTCACAATCTTTTGGTTTGTTTTAGATGCGTCCTTTATAAGCTATCAGATATTGTATAGCATAATTTAAAATTTATAGTATGCATTAGTTGTGAGGAATCATGATCAGTTACAGTTTTTTTTTTAACAGCGTTGCAATTTACTATATCATTTAAGCATCAACTGAATGTTGAAAACTTTGGATTCAATGTGCCTATTTAGTTCAGTTTGTACATAGTAATTGTCTTATTTATACTAACAATTGAGAGTTTCTAGAAATAGCCTATTCCAAGAATCCTCTCCTCTAAAGATGTCCACATCATCATAATCTTACTTGCATTTGTTCCAAAAATGTCTCCTAATTTTTAATACAAGCTTAATAATAATAATAATAATAATTATTATTATTATTATTATTAAAAACAGTTTTTTATTTAACATTAAATTGTACATTTTTTTTTGACAGATCATTAAATTGTACATAAAATGCATAGTTGGTTACAATCAAATAATTATTAATATAATTATTATTTCGATTAAGATTTATATGTTACATTAAAAAATTGGTATGTTACAAACAAATAATTATTAATATAATTAGTGTTTCGATTATGATTCATATGTTACCTTATTACATTAAAAATTTGGTAAGTTACAATCAAATAATTATTAATATAATTAGTATTTCGATTAACATTTATACGTTACATTAAAAATTTTGTAGGTTACAAAATTATAATAAATATAATAACTAATAATTTGTAATTTACTATTAAATTTCAATTGTTATATAATTAATTTTTGTCGGTTACATCAAATAAAATTTAATTTTTTTAATACAAATTTTATAATATTAAAGATATTATCAATGTTAACTTTAAAATGGTTAAACTAATAATTAATAGATAATAATCGTTATGATATTATTTTTGTATATAAATAGTCGTGTTTTAGGGTACAACTAATCCACAATCACAATAATTTTCTTATTCATCTATTCTCTGGTTCTCTGAAACACGACTTCATTTCTGACGTGTCACCTATAAAAAAAATTGTGGATATTGGATGTGAAGGTTGTTTCTGTTTGGTTTGTTCTAATGGATCGAAATATATTTTCTTTCATATCATTTTTTTTGTATTTTTTATTTGAAATATGATGTTTTAATCTTTTGTTATGTAGGGTGACCGAATTAGTGCCTCTATATGAAGAACATTGATTTACAAGTTCAAGGAGCAACTCCAAGAGGAAATGCTGTACACAATTTCCTCATTTGATGTTGGTTCCAACAATTTATCAAATTATCAACACAATTGGCCAATCAAATTATCAAAATAGAGAGAACATGTTTTTGAGTGATTTTATATGGCTTAAGTTGTCTCTTCTCATGTCATTATTCTGTGTATTTTTTTATTTTACCAAAATAAATTTCAAGTACTAGACATTGAATTTATGATTTACATTTAATTATACATTTTTTTTGTACGTCTTAATACTTCAACGGTATTCTATGTCAATTTTGTTAAATTCAATTGAAAAGTTATATATGTGTTTCATGTTGATTTGTTTTCTACTTTACGCAAATGTTTTCGTTCAAGATAGAAGCCACTATGCGTGTTCACAACAACATGTCTCACGTGACAATAGTTCTATCAAATTGTTAAAAATCTTTATTACTTGCATGAAAAATTAAATAAACGTTCAAATTTATTAAAAATGTTGCATAGTAAAATTTGGTCGATTGCATCCAAATAATAATTAGTAGAAATAACATTACAATTAATAAAATAATGTACCGTTTTGATATTGGTCAGTTACAATAAAATAATAATTAGTAAAATAAAGGCTTTGATTAAATGAGAAATTTTTTGATAAAAATGTTGGTTGTTATAACAAAATAATAAACAATAAAATAAATCCCCTAAAAAATAATAATAAAATAGATATTATATTTATTTAAAAGATGTTACATAATATTTTTATTATCATCAAACTGATTTCGAACCCCCATCCCCACCCCTTTTCTAACACCATGAAAATTTTAGTGTTAAGTTAAGTTACTTAACATTTAATATATTATATACTGATGTAATTGGTGACTTGACTAAGGTGAATTTTGTTTGTATGAAGACTCCAAATCAATTATCTTAAAAACATTTTGAGCACAAGATGTGCCTAAAAAGGGAAAATACAAAGTTTAAGATGCAAAGATACAAAAAACCAAATCATGAGGTAGAATAACCAAGAAAAATATAAGCATTATTCCACCAACAATTCAACTCAAAGTATGAACCTGATTTCTTAGCATTATGTCTTTCCAAATAATCCAAACGCAAATCAACCAAATCAACTGAAAATTAAAACGAACTGTTTTTTGGAACAACTGAGAACCACTGAAATGAAGAGTACACAAGAATTAATGGGAAGAACACTATAGCTATCCAACCACTTTAGAATATTATGTCATATGCTACCAAAGAATTCACACTCAAAATACAAAAATTTAACATTTTCCTATTTCTCACACCTGTCACAACATAAAGATGAGTCCATATTTAAAATACTCCATCAAGCTAAGTTGTCCTTTGTTAGAATTCAGTTATTCAATAGCCTCCACATAAAGAGATAAACATTTTGAGGAGTTGCTTTGTTCCTAATGAGATTTTTGAGAGCCATAGTGTCATCATGCTCCACCTGCATCATTAGATGATATACCCCTTTAACAGGTTATATTTCACAATGATCAAGTTTCCATGTCCACTTATCAACGACACTAGCCTTCAAAAACAATGTTGTCCAACAAAGAACGACAATATATCCCCTACACCTCCTTCCAAAAAAAAAATCTATGACATCTCCTCCACCTCATCCAACCTTAACCTACACATCTCCTCAAACGGCACATGGTTATTTTGAGATAACTCAAAAGGTTTTCTAAATATATTACACAAAAAGGGGCACTCTACAACCACATATCATGGCAAAAATTGCATTTCCCCATCACTCTCCACTATCATCAAGTTGTCATCAAACCATTTTCTAATCCCCGTCCCCACCCCTATTTTAACACCATAGAAATATTTCCATCACACATACGTCTAACTGCGCCCATAGGTCACTTGAACTCCCTCCAACCTTTTCTAAGAATTTAAAACTTTAAACTGCAAACTCATTGATCCTTGTTAGCCTCCAAAATCATTTACTTAACAAAATTAACAAAGACACACCTTATCCCACTTAATCAAATGGACCCTCCTAGCTTCCGCACTCCCCTCCCCACTAAAACTAATAAGGATTCAATAAAAGAAATTATACTTATGTGAGTCATTATATTGAAACAGAATACAAAAGATACATTACAAGAACTAAGATGAATGTCATTGAATTGAATTCGAATGGGTGAACTTAATTTGTATTTTTTTATTTTTAATATACAATACCTTATGGTATTTAATTATTATTTTAATTATTTGTCATTAATTTTGAAGAGATATCGGTTAGAATGTACTCTTTTTCTATGTTCCCGTGAAACAAAAAGGAGACTCTAAAAATTTAGTTGGCAAAAGTTAAGCTGTTACAAGGTAAGTATTTATAATTATCAATTTGATCGTTTAATATCATTGAAAAGTACGTATCTATTCATTTAATTACTTGAATCATTTTATTTGTTTCATCAATGATCGGAAAAAGAATGTTACAAAATTCTTTTCAATCAACTAAGATCAAATTCAAACGTTAAATTATGGAGACAAAAAGAGCTAAAGAAAATATATGCTTATTTTGTTGGAGGGGAATTTTTTTCACAATCCTTTTAGTAAATATATTTTCTAATAAATGATAATATTTATGACCTTTGTTTTTTACATTTACTTTTAATTACAACTTTGTGAGTGAAAATACAAATTCTCCTGCAGACTATCTATTTTAGTTGCCTCATTTATCCCGCATTAGCATACTAAAAGAATTTTTGAACCTTACGTCTAGGATCACCATTAAAGAGTTGAGGAACTGACATGTTTTGATTAGGAACATAGATCTAATTGAGAGGATTGACATAGATCTCCTCCCTTTTTCTTCCGCACGTTTGGTGGATGTTTTAGTTTGTGGATTTTGTGGGTTTTTTTTTTATTCTCATGAAACAAGCTCCAATAGATGGTACTTTTCAAAAATTTATATTTTTTTATCAAATCAAGAAAACTAATTGCATATAAGTTTTTTCCGTACCAACGAGGTCCTTTAAGTTATTTTACCGTAACAATTTTGGGGATTTCAGATCTTAAAAATGCAAGTTGTTCTGGAACTAAAAGTTACAATTAAATAACTTAAAGAACCTAAGTGTTACAAACAACACTCAAAGGAATAGTGTTACAATTAAAGAACTTAAACGACGTAAGATATACAAAAAAAAAATTAAAGGACTACTTTGTTACAATTAAATAACTTAAATGACCTCCGGTGTAATTTAGCTTTTTTTATTGCAATCGGAGAGAATATTGTGATTAAGTAAAAAAAAAGTTATAATTTTATCAATAGTAGTAGACTAAACCAGAGGTAATCATACATGTTTTAAGCACAATCGTACTTTTACCCACTATTTAATCATTCTCACAAAAATAGTTATATCGTTATAAAATTTAACTTTTCTGGTCTCAATAAATGGTGATTTTTCATTTAAATTTTAAATATGATGATAAAGTACGACATAATGTCAAAATTCTGGAATGAAATCAAACAAAATAAATAAAATAATATTTAAAAAACCTATTAATGTGCAAAATCCGTTAAAGAATTTTAAATAAAATGTATCCTGTGTTTGGCACGGACAGGGGCGGACCTCTTCAAGGCACAGTGTGGCAAGTGCCACACCAGCCTAGGTCCCCCCTTTTTCTTTTCTTTTTTTTTAAATTTTTTTACCGGTTCGTTGTATAATTTTATTTGTATATTAATACAAACTTAATTTTTTATGTTTATACATATGCCTATATTTCTACTGATATATTAATATGAAGTTATATTTTTTTGTAATTTATACATGTGTCTATATTTTTACTCGTATATTAATAAGATGACCTATTTTTTTAATTTATACATGTGTCTATATTTTAACTTATATATTTACATGAGGACCGATTTTTTTTTTAATTTATACACATGTCTATAATTTTACTCATATTTAATACGGAAATAAATTTTTGTACAATTTGTACACATGTCTATATTTTTATAATTTTTACGCAATTGCGATTTGCTTTAAAAAAAGAGCTCAACACACTCACCCGCCCGTATGCAAGTGTATCATGCAAGAGCATTCGATTCATCTCTTGTAACCTATATAGAAAGAGATGTTCTTAGAACAATTAGTAATGATATAATTTTAGTTCATTTTCAACAAATGGAAAATAGATTATTTTCTTTCTAATTTTGATTGCTACAACTATTTTTAATATAACTTCTTACTAAATACAATATTATTTAATTATTTGACAAAAAAAAAAAGAGTAGTGATATATGTACAACCATTTGTGACAACTTTGTTGACAACTTTCATTTTCTCTCTTCTCATTGGTCCAAAACAATAGAGAGAAAAAGAAAGAGAGAGAATAAGAATATAATGTGAGTATGAGAGAGAAAGTTGTCAAAAAATTGTAAGAAAGTGGTTATACAAATATCATTTCTCAAAAAAAAAAGTTGCCCCACTAATATTTTGAGTCCAGATCCGCCCCTGGGCACGGAGCGTTACACTAGTACAAAACATATTACAAGTTGGAAGTTTATGAAAGGTATATCATCAGAACATCTTAGTCAAAAGAGTATAATATATGGGCAACCAAAAGAGATAATTCTGACAAACATTGACAACCAGGGACTATTTATGTAAGTGCATAAAACTTATTATCAAGAGTTAATAATTTAGGTTCTAATGACATAAAAGTGGAGGATGAGAATTTTTTTTATAATTTTTTTTTATACAAACCAAACTCTGGTGCAAAGCTGCATTAACTTCTGGATTCAAGCCATAAAGCTGATGTAGTTGCTATTGAATTTTACAAAAAAAAATTAAGTTTTTGTACAGGCTGATCGTGTAGTTTTGCCTATCACTGCTAACAATTTTCTAAGGGATGGATCAGCTGAATTTTATGACAAAATCTCTATATTCATACTTGATAATTTATTTTGAATAACAAATGTTAATATGTTACAAAATCTCTATATTCATACTTGATAATTTATTTTGAATAACAAATGTTAATATGTTAATTGTTATGTTAGTTTTATCCTTGTCTGGACTTAAAACATTGGATTTTTAACTCCTCAACACTTTAAATCTCTTAGCTCAAATCAGTTGAAGGGACGTTTAGTCATTTTGCCTAAATTATAACTGATGAAGAAATTATTACATTTTTTATAAGCTAAAAAGCCAACACTATGATTTGAGAAACATCTTGGCTGCGTATTTTAAATCTTGCAAATGTTATGCTTCTTATCTTACTCTGTGGTATGGGATTATTCTGCAGTTTTGGAACTCCATTTTTGGTTATTCATTTGTACATATAAATCTACGCTCTCAGTCTTTCCCTATTACTTTGAAGCTCTCCAAACCTCTGCATAACCGTACACAAACTCGATTTTAGATAATTCCAGTAATTTAGTAATCTAAGAGAAAAAAGACTTGCAACTTGGTTAAAATATCAAAGCCTCGACGATGAAGAACGTTATCTTGAAACCAACACTTGTTGAATGAACTTGTGGAAGCAGATACAAATTGAAACAACATTCAAACCTTAACATTTTAATACTATATTAAACTTCACAAATAAAACTTGTTATCAAAGTATTATTATTACCATGTATAATGGGAAGGTTGAAGTTGGATTGGAAGTCCATTTTCAGGCTCTAGCATAGGATCATACTTGAACTTCTCATCAGGAATAACTAAATCCCACTTGAAACGTTTCACAATATTATGCATAAAAACAAGTATCTCTAACCGAGCGAACTCTTGCCCCAAACACATTCTAGGTCCTCCTCCAAATGGAACATATGAATAAGGTGTTGGCCCTTCTCCTTCAAACCTTGAAGCATCAAATTTTTCAGGATTTGAAAACAGTGTTGGATCCATGTGTGTTGTATGTGTGTTCCAATGCAACTGTCATAAACACCATATATACATGCTTTAGAATATATATATATGAAATAATCAACATACATATATATTGAATTAGATTAAAGAAAAATACTTGAAATAAGATTAAGTTAAACAAGAAACATACCTTCCATCCACTAGGGATGTTATAATCAGCATAGGTAAAATCCTTTATGGCATCTCTGAAAGCGCCACCGACAGGCGGGGACAGCCTCAGAACTTCAGAAGCAACATTCCAAGAGTATTTCATTTTCTGGATATCCTCCCATTGCAATAACTCCCCTGCCTCTTTCCCTTGGCTAATTTCAAGTTGTTCTGTCATAAAAAAGAAAAAACAATTTCAACATTTATCCTAATCAAGTTTTTCATAAAAGTATAAGAAAAAAAAGCAACATGGTGCTATAAAATTTTCATTATATAATCAAATTCCCTTGTGTTCCGACCTCAAGTACGTTGCAGTGCACGAAAAAACAGTGCAGCTGACTTGAGGTCGGACCATATTGAAATTAATGTTCAAAGACTTTACTTCAAACCTTTCAACACTTGTTCATAAACTTGAGGCAAATTTCCAAGATACTTCATAACCAATGATAGTACTGATCTAGAAGTGTCATGGCCAGCAAAAAGAAGTAATAGTATGTTATCAATAATCTCCACTTCATTCAAAAACCTTCCACTTGTATCAGGTGTAACAAGTAAATGTGATAAAAGGTCTTGTGTAGGTGATGCCTTCTTTTCATCCAAATCCACTTTCCTTTTCTTCATAATCATTTTAATTTCTTTCCTTATTTCATTTGTAGCTTTCATTGCCTTATGAAACCTTGTTCCAGGAAAGTTGATTGAGAAGCCAATGATCCCTTTTAGAAATTCTTCAAAATATGATGAAAGGTTTGTTACATGGATAGGGTCTTCCATGCTTAGAAATAAGCAACAAGCTAATTCAAATGTGTATAGCTGTATTATAGGATAGACAACAACTTGCTCATTCCCTTCAAAAGTGTAAATTAACACATATTAAACTTTGATCATAACATTCTTTTTTATTTTTGACAAACATCTATATGGTGAAATGCGATCCGATGAATGTGTAATAAAGTTTGACTTTCTTTTAGAGTAAATGTGAAAAACAATAGTTTCTAGCTGTTGTAAGAACTTTTATGTCATGTACCTATCTCACTATCTGCTAATTAACACTTTAAAAATGGTTCGAAGATTGAACCGTTTAGACATTTAAGTCACGGTTCAATTGGTTCAATCTGTTAAAAAACATGCTAGAATCATATGGTAAGTAAAAAAAATTGCAAAAAATAAGAACCGGTTGAATTGGTTCAACCCGGCTAAAGTATAGCCAGAATCAAACCAACAAGCGAACCAGCTGATTTCGAGTTGAATTGGCTGGTTCAGTTCGATTTTTAAAACATTGCTGCCAATAATATGCTAATAAAACAGTGCTTCTCTCTCTAACATGATTGAAAGGAGCGTCGAAATTTTCCTCAACAACAACTGGACCATTTTCATAAATTTAATCAAAAAAACAAAGTAATAATTCACAAACTATCATGAAATGAAATGCAAGGAACACCTTGTCCTACACATAGGAACTGATTGATCACAAAATTTCTTACCTTTCCAATGTGTGTTTATATGGTGCTGAGCAATTCTATCCATATTAGGCAAGTAATTTCTAAGTGTTTCTGGATTAAGAAAGCTCATAAGCAACCTCCTAGTTACTTTTGCTTCATCACCAACCTTATTAACAAGAGACAACCTTAACAGCTTCTTCACTGAGCTAGGCCACCATACTTGAACATTCTTGTTTTCATTGCTAAATAAGAACTTGTTCCCAGCTGGTCCACAAAACACAGCAATATTCTCTCCAAACATTGAAGTCTTGAAAACTTTTGAGTCATATTTCTTCATTCTCTCTTGTATGAACCTTATTTGCTTTCCCTCAAGATTTGCTTTTAGAAATTCAAAGGTTTCTCCAACAAATGGAAATCCTAAGGTTCCTTTAGGAAGATTAAGCTTTCTGAGTTTGATAATTCTTGTGATGAAATGCAAAAGAAGGACAAAGAGAGCCAAAACTGTTGGTAAAACTATGAGCTTTGTCACCTCCATAAGCTATGATGAATAATAATAAATAACTAGAGCTTTGTTTTTGGAATTGGAAATGCACAGAAACTGAACACATATAATTGCAAGGAGGATTTGTTAGGCCTTAAACTTTCAACTACAATCACTCCTTCACATATGTGGTTAGGTACAAATATGTGTTCAGTTTCTATTCACCCAAAAAAATAAAAAATATCTGAACTATATATATTTCACACACACACAAATATATAAAATCAAACTATATACTCATTATTATTGTATCTAATCTTTGATTTAATAGTAAAAAAGGAATAAAACAATTTTTTTAGTACATAAAATGGTATTTGTATACTTAAAATTTAACATTTGTGACGCCTTGTTCAAGTTAAGTAGATGGTTTATAAATTATTCAAATGTTGATTAACTGTGTTTAAAATTGTTGTTAATGAAGCTAAGTGGATTGATGAGTAACTCAATCTTTATGCATCAATCCATCGCCAAATAAACCGACAAATGGAAGCAAACAAGAAGCACTAAGGAAAAATGGAGATAGAACAGTAAGAATGCTAGCTTATAGTGGATCAACAAGTCATGACATTGACAAAGACAATCATTTCTTTGTTGGACTTACGTTTGTGTAAACATAGTAGATGGTGATTAGCATTGCAAGGAAAAAAAACAAGGAATTCTGATGATATATAATTTTATTCTTCTTACTTTTATTTATTTACTAATTTTGATTTGGTATACTGTATCACTTAAAATACTTCCCATTTTCTTCAATGTTATATATTTTTTTCTCTCAAAAACTACTCTATATGAACGAAATCAATAAAGAGAATTTTAATTTTCTACTTCATCTTCAATGAAATAATGGGTCTTGCTTTGTGACATTTAAGAAATTCAAAAGTAGAAATTTAACATTGAAAATATCGACTTTTATATCTTTAAGAATTTGAAAACTATACGGTCAATTTATTTTTTGAAAATATATAGTAATTATGTTTTAAATTTGAAACATAATTACTATATATAATTTCTTAAATAAATTCACTAATTTTATTTTGATTTATTTTTTCCATCCATTTTATTTTATCTGTAACTAAGAGGAGGATTAAATCAATTTTTTGTTGCAAGGAGGATTAAATTTTAATTAGTTTTTTAATCAATAATTTTAATTAGTTTGAGTGTTCGTCACTTTTGAAGATGATCATATCATATATATTGACATTAATGAAGGCTTCTGATGCGACGGCCCCACGACGAAGCCTCGTGGTATATATTTAAGTATTTAAGCAACACGCAACCGTTTTAGGTCCTTCACATTTTTGCATGAGTGATAGATATTTTGGTCTTCGAATTGTAACAAGTAACATTATAATTTTTTCATTGTATCAAAATGTACAATCAAATATTATTGTAGTTATTTACTATACATCTAGAAATTAAAATGACTATTACTCTCTCCTTTGTCAATTATAAGTAAATTTAACTTTTTAGGTTCTTTTAATTAATGATGTATGTGGTTCATAATATGTATCATATACATCATTAATTGAATGAATGTAAAAAGTTAAATTTGAGTATAATTGATATCGGAGAGAGTACTTTTCTTTTATCTTTCATTGCATTGATGATCCCCAACAAAAATCTTGTATACGTCTCTTTCAATAAGAATAGAAGTAATAATGACACTTGGATGAAAATATTAAATATATCTCTTTTTTAACTAAAATATTGCTAAAAAAAAAACTTAACTAAGATTTCACAGATTTTTTTTTTACTGCTCCTATGACCAAAAAAATTGATATATCTGCCCCTAGTTGAAAATTATTGTTGTAAATGCCCTTGTTCTTCTTTTCATTTGGCGAACATGTCATTTTTTTCAACCATCTTCTGCAAGCTTGCAGGTTTTGCAGCATGGTCTGAGTGAGCTCTACATTTAATTTGGCGAGCAACATTTTTTTAAGTTTTTTTTTCATGTTTGTAAATTCAATTGGCGAGCAAGCTAATTTTTTATCCCTTGCTCCATATATAAAATGGCGAGCATACCATTTTAGTTTAGTTTTTTTTTTTAACGAAATTTAAAAAAAAAAACTTAGCTTGCTAATTAAACAAAGTAAAGAAATAACAAAGTGAAACACAAAATGAATACTACTCCTTCTTTCATCTCTCACCTTAACATTTGGTGAAGTAAATAAAGCAAAAGAAAGGTCATTGCCTTTTGTGTCATGTATGTAGCTGAAATAAGTATACACATTTGCAAGAAGTGGTGCCTCATTCTCCACAAGAAAATTAACTATTGGAGTTATATATGAAATGGAAGAAGTGCTAAATGCACTTCCCAACAAATGGAAGAACTTGCTCAAAAACAAAATTAAATTTCGTTAAAAAAAAACTAAACTAAAATGGCATGCTCGCCATTTTATATATGGAGCAAGGGATAAAAAATTAGCTTGCTCGCCAATTGAATTTACAAACATGAAAAAAAACTTAAAAAAATGTTGCTCGCCAAATTAAATGTAGAACTCACTCAGACCATGCTGCAAAACCTGCAAGCTTGCAGAAGATGGTTGAAAAAAATGACATGTTCGCCAAATGAAAAGACGAACAAGGGCATTTACAACAATAATTTTCAACTAGGGGCAGATATATCAATTTTTTTGGTCACAGGGACAGTAAAAAAAAAATTCCAAGATTTCATGTTGGAATTTGAACTTGACAATGCAACAGGCATCTTAATACGTCCGATAGTTTTTCGTTTATCTGAGTTTCACAAGGTTTCATAAAACTATGTACGGAGATTCCTCTTACAATATCTCTTATTCTAGGCTTCTTGGGATTTCCTGTTAATTTTTTGTTGATTAATTTTCAACGCATTTCTATTATATCACATAAAACAACATTCCAATAATTAATTTGCATATTTCAATATAAGTTTAGAATTAATAAATATAATGAAATCTAATTTTGAAAAATGGAAAATCCGATCTTAAGACGACAATATATTTTTCGACAACCGTAGAAGTGCATGCATTCCTAATCCTTGTTTGATATGTCTAGGTTTTATAAATAAAGTATTGGCCTCTTATTACCAGGGCCGTCTTAACAAATTTGTTGGCCCCGTTTTAGAATTTAAGGGTTGACAAAAAAAATAAATTTTGGGCTCCAAAAAACTAAATAAGACAGTATAAAAAAAATAATTAATAAAAATCCCTCTGGTGGGAAAACAGTATAAAAAAAATAAAAATCCCTCTGGTGGGTTGAACCCTCAACTACACACTCCATCACTGATGAGCGCGCCACTGAAGCACTAAGTTTTCTGTCTATAATATTTTCGCATTACTTTTATATAAACATTAATTAGGTGCCTTACATATTTAAAAAAAATGTTTTGGGCCCCCAAAAAATCGAGGCCCGGTGACATAGCCCAGCCTCAACGGGCTATGGGCCGGCCCTGCTTATTACGCGTTCAATTGATATATTAGTTCGAAAAGTATCAATTCAGTGGTTAGAATTTGACTTTTAAGTTTCAAACGACAAAGTTCAAATCTCATACAAGACAATTGTAATATGATTACTAGTTTCATTGTTATTAATAAAATTTCCTCTTTCCCAATTTTTTTTAAAAAAATAACTGTTAATCTATTAGATATATAAGTCATGGCATAGATTATTCTCAAGAAAATGTTTGGCAAGCACTTTATATGGTTGAAGCTTCAAGCCTCTTATATATATATATATTTTTTTTTTTGACAAGTTAAGCCTCTTATAGTTGGTTGTACTGCCCTCTAATGATAGATTCATTAGTAAGAAATGAGTGGACGAATTTTTGTTTATAATGAGACAATGTCAAATGAAACGATGACAACGTTTTGACAAGTTTCATGTTTTAAAAATGAAATTGTTAACATTAAATTTCTTGTGGTTGAGTTTGATTATCCGAGACAAAAGGTATCATATTTGTCTACACTTGCATCATAAACCACACATATCTTATTCACATTTTGCTTTGAAGATCGTTTGAGACTAATTAATCGCATTCAGTGTTGAGAAATCACAATGTTGAGGATGAAAAAAAAGAATACATAAGAACTTCATTATAGAAATCATGCGGAAACCAAAATAATTACTAAGTAATAATGTAATATACATATGTTATCTAGAGGTATATATTGTCACTACAGTTTAGGTCTTTAAAATAAAGAACCTTTGCCTTGCAATTGTTTACATGCTGGAGAGCATGCATCTTGGCAAAGTGAATGTTCTGCAAATTTGATTTTCAAGCATATGGACATGCATTCTTGCTTACAGTTGGGTAACGACATCTTGTCATCTTTAATGTCATCACCATCTGCATCTAAATTTGTATCTTCAACTGCTACCACCATCAATGACATGTATAGAAAAAGAACCAATATCATTGTGGCACCTAAGGATTTGCTAGTCATTGTAATCAGTGTCCTTGATTGTGTGATAAATGATACTAAAAAAATTCTTTCAAAAAAAATGATACTAAAAGTGAAAGGTCTTGAAATACATGTAATATGGAACTTTGTTCGGAATATGTGTGGCGAAAAATCAATGGTTGACTTGTTCTCAAGACATGGGGAAGAATAAATAAAATAAATTGTAATTTGAGCAAAGGGATAGCGAATTATGTGTGCATTATCAATATTGGGCTTTTGATTTACAGTAAAAAAATGAAGAAACTTTTCACACCTGGAAATTAGTTTGGACGTACATATCTAAAAAAAATTAAAATTTTGTATCCTTTAAAAAATCACTTTTGGAAAAAGAATGTCATTCAAAAATACAATTTTCAAAAGCGAATTTCTTATCTCACCTTTCATGCTTCTCGCAAGCCCCTCGATTTTCCACATTTTGTCCCTTAAACGATACAAACATCATAGCGCGTAGGTGTCGATCCTCCATGTACCCTTCCTCAAAATCCTTGGCCCCAAGATCCTGCAAGTGCTAGAGTATTCATGGGTGCATCAATATATATTTATCAATAAACAATATAGAATATAATATAATATTTTTAACAATTACATAAATAACAATGTGTTTGTTTCACCTAAAGTAGTGTAAGGTAACCAACCGTATGTTTTGTCTTATACAGGGAGACAACATTAAACTCTATGTACACGTAGCGAGTGTAATTTTTAAGCATATCTTAGGAGAGAAAAATATAACTTTATTATTCAACTAGAAGAAAGTTGGTCATGTTCTCCCTTCAAAAAAAAAAGAAAGTTGGTCATGTTCTATTGTACTTCATCAGATAAGATAAAAAATAATTTTATCTTTATAATTTTGACATATAAGACAAAAAATATTTCTCTTTATAATGTTTTTAAAACAATGTCATATCAGAAGGTTCAAGTTTGATTCTCCACGGTTCAACTAGTTTAACCAAAAACAAAAGTTGATATCGGTCCGAACATGAATAAAAAATTTCCAGTCGTAAGAATTAGGTTTAAAACCATAAAAAATCGCTTTGAACCGGTGAAAACCGATAGCCTCATTGAACAGGGGTTAATTTTCGAAAATCGCTCGGTTTAATGAATGAGGTAAAATTCCTTTTTTTATTGCTTTTTCATATATATTTTTTTCACTAACTTCTTCTCTCTCGCAATAAGCTGCAACAAAGCAAACAAAATGTTGAGGGAGTCGTGGTTCAGAGAGGCCATCGGAAATAATGGCCTTTATTCTCTTATGCGTGTCAACTATAACATAGTTGACAATGACATGTTGTCAATATTTATTGAGAGGTGGCAAGAGACATCGAACTTCAATCTTGCAATTTGATAGATGACATCGAGCTTCAATATTTATTGCGTGTGGTATTTCGATTGGTAGCTAATGTCATGCATAGGTTTGAGACAATATACATACACGATATAGTCTTTCAGTGTTTCGCATTTGTATATGTTGCCTAGACCTACATGAAATCCTCCTAGGCCACGGCCATTGAATATTTTGTTTTGGATATTTTGTATAATGTATAATATGTTATGTTTTGTTTCAACTTTGATGTGTGCCAATAATATAGTTTAACTTGTGTTGCGAAATCAACATAAATTTGCTAAAAAAAGTGTGTTTGCTGTCACAGAGGATCAGTCTCTTTGTTGACACAATTCTGATTATATAATCTGATTTTGTATTTTAGGAATTCGGGTTATATAATCTAAAATGTGTAACATATAAACTACAATTGCTCTTTGAAATTGGTCTGATGGGGGGTTTGATACACTTCATATTATATAATCTGAACAATTAATATGTTTTTGATTATATTTTCCAAAGCATTTGAAAAAAGAATTACAGGAACCATGGTAATTTGGTGCATCACAATTTTTTTGATGATCCATCATCCAATTTAGTCATTAACAAAAATAAAACCAAAGTAGTTATTGAGATTTTCATATTATGGACAAATTAGTCATACTATTACAATAAATTAGGGACTAATTTATCTCGAGTATGAAAATTTCATAGACTAATTTAAGTTTTAAATTTGTCTGAGACTGAATTTAGTCGTGAAAAAAATGGTTAAGGACTAAAATAAGTCTTCACTCTAATTTTTATTAAATATATTTGGCTTAAAATTATTCTTTGTTCTTCAAGAGAAAGAATTTGGAGTATAATTTTTTGTGTTTTCTTTGGAATAAGTTTCATGGGAAGATGTCTCCATGAGCTTAGCTCAATTGGTTGGGACAATGCATAAAATATGTAAGGTCCGGGGTTCAAATCCCGGCCACTACCAAAAAAAAAATCATGGGAAGATGTAAAAATAATTTTCATTGAATATTGATTATGGAGAAAATTGAAGAGAAATAAAACTGAATGTAATTTGTATTTAATTTCATAAGAATAAACAAAAAAAATTCTTAAAAAAAAATAATTTAAAAAAAAATAAATAAAATAAAAGTCTGTCCTTTTAGCTTACATTTTAGGAGGGATAGATGAAATACTCCTATTGTTTATACCTACAAAAGTCATACTCCCTCCGTCCCAAATTATAAGCAAAAAACTCATATTCTTTGTCCTAACTTATAAGTAAAAAAACCAACTTTTATCATATTTAATTATGTTATTTCAAAAAATCATCTTTTCCAAAGTAAAAATAAATGCAAATTGCATTCAATTTGCTCTCCCTTTCATTATCTCTATAATCAACAACTAGAGCTGTCAAAACGGGTGGTCCGACCCGTTTAGGCCCGGCCTGATCGGGCAACGGGTTTTTAGGCCGGGCTAAAAAGCCCGGTTCGAATATGGGCTGGAAAATTGGGGCCCGAGCCCGGCCCTGCACGGGCTCCCAGGCTAACGGGCCGGCCCTGGCCCGTATTTTTTTTTTTCCTTTCAAAAATCAAAAAATAATTTTATTAAAATAAATAGCATCGCAAAGCATAGGAAACAATAAACAAAAAAGTACTGAAATACATGACCGGTGTTCTAAAACCTTTTTGAATGCAATAGTACTATTTTCATTCACAGATTGTTTTTGTTTGTACTTGCTGAATTTGTGTATAACTTACATTAATGCAGCAGTGCATTGGTTAAAACTTTTATTTGTTGATTTGGGTATCTTAAGTTGATGTAGGGAAGTTCATACTAATGTGATCACATCATTACAATTTTTGTTAAAATATGTATGGATAAAAATTGTATTTTCATACACACACACAAAGACAAAAAAAAATTGTATTTTTTGGCGGGCTTGCGGGCCGCCCGAAGCCCTAATGGGCTGCGGGCTTTTTCGGGCCGGACTAAAAAGCCCTGAAAAAATTCGGGCTGAATAATTGCATTTTATTCGGGCTTTCGGGTCGGCCCGTACGGTCCGGCCCATTTTGACAGCTCTATCAACAACCAATGAAAATTGTTTTTACATCTTTCTATAAAACTTATTTGTGATTTTTTTTCCTTAATATGAGACAGAGGATAATTTTTTTAGACAAAATTATGTAGTTATGAATTTCATATTTGCCTTGTATTTTTTAGATAAAATTTATAGAAGAAAAAAGTCTAAACCTTGACCGTTGAAAAAACAGAACATAAACGCTGAACCTTGACTCCTTGAGAATGAGTGTAGAAATCAAATTATCTAGGTGAGGTGAAGTAGGTAGCAGAAGGCGATGAGAAATGAAATGAATTCACAAACAACAAAATTCATGTGACAAAATCAAAACCACAAGACAGACAAGAAAATGGTGTTGAACACTCAGGTTGTTGTTCGAGTTGCACGTGTGTCTGCACAAACGTGGCAATGGTTGTCGTGCATTCATGATCCAATAAACAGTGATCAGCTTTTGGATCTTCTTTTTTGTTTCCCTCTTCATCAACTTGGTCGTCTTACTCTTTGTCTTTGTTCTTTCTTCTGTCTTCCTCAACCTTATTCCTTTTACTCTTCTTATCTTCTTTCTGATTCTGAGTTTGATTCTGATTCTGATGATGCTTCTGCTTCTGGTTCTTCAACTTCTACTCTTCATCTTGAACATGATTATTATTATCATTCTCATTCTGATTGTAAGTTTTTCTTCATCTTTTTTTAATGGGTTTTTTGTATTTCAGTTAAAGTTTTTATTTTTACATTAATTGACTGGGTTGTTTTGCTTTTGTGATCATGTTGATGACTTTGTTGTTGCTTAATGTTTATTGGGTCTATGAGTGAATTGATTAGATTTGAAACTTTGAGTGTATAGTATTGTTTGATGAACTTGGTTGTGACATTTTGAAACTGTAATTGTACAATCTGATCTGATGGACTTGGTTAGTTGTATAATCTTGTCTGATGAACTTTCTAACGGAAAATATTCCAACAATTATAGCCTATAGCCTATAGGTAGCTGAATCATTGTATTAGCAGGTGCTAGGTTTTGATCCATTTTGGTTTTTTGGAAGTTCAAATCGGGATTGGTCTACTTGGTTAGATGGGATGTAATGATTAATGAATAATGTATGTATAGGATGAGATGGTGTTATTGTGTGAGTTCTATTTAGGTGTTAAAATGCCATTGTTAGATGTGCATGAATTTGTAAATCTTATCTCTCTGTAGAACTTGTGCCTTTGATATTATATTAATTGAAGGAAAGTATGAAACTTTTCTTGCAAACAAAATATAAAAATGATAGCCTATAGGTAAAGATTCATAGAAACTAAGTTGTAAACAAAACTTAAGAGAAAAGAAACAGATTCTTATTCAATGAAGCAAAAAGAGGAAAAGACCTACTTACATAATATTCTCACTGTCTACCGTTTCCACGAACAAAACCCTAATTAAGTTTTGGTTGTACACTTTCCAGACCGTATCCCTTAGCTAACCTCACCTAATGTGAAAAGATTTTGGTTGTAGTGGATCTCTGGGAAAACTATTATTTTAGCTCAACGTACTATATTGGCTTGAAAGGACAGATTCCATTTCTTATATCCAAGTAGATTTTCTCTTACCCTCTCCTGTCTCACTTGATCCATTTATCGTTTTCTTTTGAGTCAATGTTTCTTCTTTCATCCATCTAAGTTGCTTCTTATTTACAAATTGTTCATTCAAGTTAAATTACTTAAGAATTGCTTTCTTATATTTTGGGATTTGCTATCATTTGGGATGGATGGTTGTTGCCCAGTAAACTTTACACTCTTTTGTAGGTGAAGACCCGGCTCCTATTTTAAAGTTTTAATCTGCCCTCCCAAATTGATGCATAAGTTCTTTTTAGTGTAAACCTGCTAGAATTAGAGTCTTTCTTAGTCTGCCTTGAACTATATTGTACTATCCTCCTCCTCCTAATCAACTCTTCTAGATGGGGCTTATATTGGTTTTACCCTCATATGTTTAAACTCTCTTAGGTGTAATTCTACCTTCTTCTTTTTTTGTGAACAGGTGCCATTCCAACTTTTTCTTTAATATTTCCATTGGTAATTGTTGGAAATTCCGCCTTAATTTTGATTCCCTCTTAGCTGCCTGTTTGTCGGTTGCCATCATTCCAACCCCAAAACAGTAGTTTTCACAGAGTGTCTGTAGATAATAAGGGTGTCTCTGTAGGAAATAAACCTTGTTATCACAGATAGGTGTGGAACCTAATAAATTGGAAAAGACTTGAGCATTGTCTTCTTGTTGATGTTATATATGTCGTATCTTTGTCTGGTGTGAACCTATCCTCTGTAAGATTTGAATTTCTAGTTTCTGAAGAATAGGCTTTAGTGGGATGCTGTGATCTGGAAAACTCTTTTGAGCTTTGATTTTGATATTATGATGTAGTAGAAGATAGTCAAAATTATGAGTATAATCATGGGATTGGACAATTCCGCTGAGTTTTAGCATACACTGATCCTGATCACAACTAAAAACATGATCCGTAGAAGTCATGTTGAATTGTGATGTGTAGCCTTGAGTGTGGCATTGCTGGGAAGACTTCTTCAAGTCATAATACATGCCTCCTCTGACATTTCAATCCCTTAAATCTTTTTTTTTTGAATGGCACTTGTTTGTAGTTAGTTGTTAGATTAATATTTATTCCTTTGTCCGGTTTTGAACCCAGGATCCCCATCTACTTAACCCTTAGCTCAAACCAGTTGAGCCACCCAACCCCTACACCCCACCCCCCTTCTCAATCCCTTAAATCTGACCCCTCTTGATTTCCCCATGGCTTCAAAATGGTTGAGATAGAGATTCTGGTTGGTGGTTTGAGTACCTATGGGTGGGTGATATCCTCATCGTTTGATTTGCTTCAACTACCTCATTTGTGTGTGTGAGTGGTTCGATTACTGTACTTTTCCAATCTGTTCTTATCTGTGAGTAGCCTTTTCTGTATGCATTCTTAGTTTTTGTAACTAAATGTGAGTCATAATTTGAAGGCTAATATTCTTATCTGTTATTATCCACGCATGCAAACATAGTCTTTTATTGCTCGGCACTTGTGCAAATTATGAGAGAATAAAGAAATCGGCCATCATGACATGAATGTTGGGTATGACTCATAGTTTACATAAGTGCACAACAATAATCTTGCAAACCGGACCATATTATTTAAATTCAAGTTGTAGTCTGCAAACCTAAGCTTGAATAATAGGAAAGGTAATGCAGCCGCTTTGCTGTCAGAGAGGTAGACACAATTAGTCGAACTCTGATATCAAATCTCGTGTGTTATTTGTTTGCATTTTTCGCATGTTTTCTTTTGAACCAGGGGTGATGTTCTAACAATGATTCATTATGTTTGGCTGTGAGGTGTGGTTAGACTCTTAATTATGTCTCTACTGACTGAGCTTTATGCCCTTTTGATAGGAATTTGCCTGCTAATTATCCTCATGAAGTGATGTGACATTTGGATGATGGACACAGCACAAGTGATCCCCAGTTGCATTATCTGATTTTTCATTCTATCCAATATCTTCTTTCTAATGGATGACATTGAGAACTTTGTTGTGTTTTTAAACTGCCTCCATTGTATAAAAGCATCTTTTACTCTCTGATTCTTGTGATTCTTGTAGGTGATCAATTTTATATCCTTGTAAAGAGCAATTTGTGAGTCTGTCAATAAATTACTATGTGCTGAGCGGTGATATAAATTACTTTTATTCAGAAACTTTGTATAGTACTTCCATTTCATCACATATTTATGAAAGTTTGACCTTTTTTTTCTTTATTTATTTTATTTTACACAATACCGCGCAACATTTTGCGAGATGAAATCCTTTCTATTTCTAAAAAGAAATAGAGTTATGTTTGGAGATAGTTATGCATTACAAGTATACAGTACATTAATATATTTTTTCCTTTACAAATCTGTCTTTTTCTTTTCAAATGGATCTCTCCATTTCTCAAATCCTAATTTTTGCCATGAAATTAAAGAATAATAAGGGGTAACAAAATTCAAAATTAGGATGTTAGGTATTCCTCTTAGATTAAGCGACTATAACATAGCAATATCATATACTTAGTTATGCAATTTTCTTCAACTAAATAAATAATCATAGGCAACAATAAATCTAAAACCCTCGACAACAACTTAAATTTATTCCATGCGAGACTTTAAACTCACTTGACATATCACAACATTTTTCCTCAAGTGTAAGACTCTGGATTCGTGGTCTAACACCAGGTATCGTACTCCCCCATCAAATCCAACCGGGCTCTAATACTATTGTTGGGCTATGAGGTGAGCCTCACTGGGTTGGATCAACACATTGGATTAAGAGCAACCACACAAGTGAGTTTAGACATCACATCTTCATCCAAAAAGGTTTTGGCCTAACGTGTGGTGTTTCTCTCACTTGTATGGTTGATCTGAGCTCAATTTAGATGATCCCCTAGACTCTCTGTAACACAACTACACAAGTAACCCTTATCACATGCCAAAGGGTGAATTGTAGGTTTTTTGTCTCATTTATTCCTCAACTATATTTGGACACTCTTAAATTTCATATATTCATTCGACAACATATTTTATTTCTATCTGACTCTACTTATCACATTTATGATATCATACTATCTTGTCTCTTTCTCTCTCAAGATATTTACACCCAATGCAATGAGGTATCAAACATTATTCTATATATAAACTCTCGAATTCGAAAAAGAAAATGACCAAACATAGTGTATATGTGATCATTCAAATATAAATAAACATGACAAATAGCATCCGAACATATAGTTCAGTTATTTTCAAAATATAAATACAAATAAACATTACATATAGCTGCCGAACATAGTTCAGTTATTTTCAAAATATATATGGCTTGATCATCAAAAGCTTCTTTTTTGGACATTAACCTTCAAGCCATGCTTCATATGTAGGACGACAGAAAGACTTGGGATTATGGGATGGCCTTCCACCACTTGAATTTGATAGTTCAACAATATTGCTATAGCAACCATTTTCAACTCAATGAAGCTTATATCCTTACCCAAACAACTCCTTGGTCCAGCGTTAAAAGCAATGAACTTGTAAGAGGGTACATGAATTGTACCTCCTTTCTTAGAAATCCACCTCTCTGGTTTAAATTCCAAGCAATCTTCTCCCCATATTTCCTCTACCCTTCCAATTGAGTATAGAGAATACAGTATCATAGTATTTGACTTAATCATATGACCACTAGGAAGCACATCAGATTTCAAGTTAGATTTATGCTCAAAAGGTACTGGTGGATATAGCCTTAAAGCTTCACATATAGCTCCATGTAGATAAACTAACTTGCTAAGCCCTTCCATTCCTAAATCTTTCCAATTCTTATCTTCTCTTGATGATAAATTTTCTTTCACCTCTTCAAGAATCTTGGCTTCAACAAAAGGGTGTGTTGCCACCAACCAGAAAAACCAAGTTAGGGCAGAACTAATAGTATCTCTTCCAGCAGCAAGTAGATTAATTGCCGTATCTCTCAAAAACTTGTCATCTATGAGATTTTGTCCATCTCCTACTTGAAACATAAGGGTATTTAGCAAGTCAATGTTTTTTTGTCCTTGCGTTTCTCTTTTGGATTTGATTTCTGAATACAACCATTTGATCAACAATTTTAATATTCTCTGTAAACCTTTTCTCTTCACCAACTTGAAGCCATTTTTGCAGCTTCCAAAAAAATCTTGGCCTTACATGTCTATAGAACAATGTGTTTTCTGCTTGAGTAAAGGCTTTCTCACATGAAATGTCAGGGAGATCAATAGAAAGACAAACAGGATCAAACCCTAAAACTACACAACATATGTTGTCAAACGTTAACCTTTGAAAAACATCTTGCAAGTCAACTTGCATTCCTTTTTTACAAGCATGATCAAGAAACATAAGAAGACAACTAGAAATTTTTTGCTCAATGGTTTTGTGAAGAAATACCTTAAAACTTTCCTGCTTGAAAATGGAATGAAGTAGTGTTCTATTGTACTTCCAAATGTGAGAATCGGACCTGAAAATTCCATCTCCAAGGACTTCAAATATCTCTGTGAATTCATTTCCTTTCCCATAGTTTTCAAAATTTGTACTTGTGATATGTTGCACGTTCATGGAGTCACTGGTGAAAACAATATTCATGTTTGTTAACCATGCTCCTTCAAAAATGAAAGTTCCTCCATTTTGTTTTAAAAGTGAGTTTGTGTAATCATGGAAATTGGACACGTTACGTAAGAAACCAGGTAGCATTCCCATGAAAGGCCATTTTGTGATGGGTGTGTTTCTGTTTAGCCTCCAATAATGGATTGCAACGAAAAGAAGCACTGCCAAAAGGATATTTCCCATGACAAACACGTCCATTAATACTAATACGTTGCCCTATGTTAGTATGTTATATAAGTGATTTATATTAATATTAATATGTTTTTCATATGATGAGATTCATTCTCGAGGCTATAGAATTTAGTGTGATATGATATGATATATTCTTTCAATGATAGTAGTTGTCAATGGTGTTGTTAGCACAAAGCTACAAAGTTATTTATATAGCATCTACTTCCACCTACCATTGATAATACATTAACGAGACATTCTTCCTTGGTCGTAAGTGTTTAGTCACACACATATAAAAATATTTTTTTCAAAATAATAAATCATTATATTATCAATTTCATTTTTATTATTAAAGAAAAACTTTGATATATGTGTGTTCAAACACTATTCATTTATGTTTGTGCCTATAGTAGAATTTCTCTATATTAACACCCTTCTACAAATTGATTTATTTTGGGCCACATGTCTTTTGTGGTACAATTGATTTTGTACATAAAAAACAAAGATATCCATAATTTTTTTTAATGATTTATTTAATGCAAATGAAGGTTCGGTAGGTAATGAATTTACTTATCCACAGGATGTGGTCAACGTGAGAGCTCTTTAGTAGGTAATTTGTAAGGACTATAATTTTTCATCTATACTATATGTTCAAAAATGTCCATGAATTTTTGGATTATAAAATTCGAAAACATCTAAACCGAGTTTGGATTTTATAATCGAAAATATGGTTATGTATAATCAGCCATCATAATCTTTCTCATTTCAGCAGTTTTGAATTTTGCTTTTAAAAACAAAAAAAAAACAAAGTAAAAAATGATAAAGCCTGTCAAATAAAATTATAAAAATATAAAAGTACCACCAAAAAATTCTAAAAATCAAATAAAACTAATGCAATTCTTTTTGGATTTTTCGAGAATATGAAAATTTTAAAAAATGAAAAATGAGTTTAAACGATGGAATTTTGGATTTTGAGGGGCGGAGTTCCAAAAGAAGTCTTTTCTAATGGAGTCTTGATCCATGATTTTTTTTATGATTTTCTAGGGAAGTTTCGGAGCAATCTGATCAAGTAGCCCGAAAACCAGATTTTTGACCAAGAACAACTAACAATGACCTAAAACAGAAGGATGAGAGTTATGAAGATTAATATGGTTCTGAAACTGGTTATCCATGTTACAAACAAACTCAGAATTTATGCTGATACAATTTGTATTATATAATCCGAACTGTTTTTCCCTGAAAAATGGTGTTTAGAGGGTGTTCGGATTCTATAATCCGAAAAAAGTAAGGAACGCGCCCTATTTTTTGAAATTTTTGTTTTTAGATTATAAAATTCGAATTGGTGAAAAACTCTTTTTTTTTAGCCATAACAAATGAAAAAATCAGTTCGGATTCTAAAATCCAAAAATTTCAAGGTCATTTTCAGAAGAAAAAATAGGACGCGTGAGAAATGAGTAGTGTGGAAAAAGTAATAGTCGTTTGTAAGTACTTTTGTTGGTACTATCTAAACTTTGAGGCCCACTCTGACTCGATGAATAACAAATCCCAACTCACAATTTGAAAATTGTTCTTCTCCCATCAAGTTTTGCTCATTCCCAATCAAACTTTCGAAAATATTCACACGTGAGTTAACTCACGCAGGTGTTAAATCCAACTTACATAAATCACGTTGGAATACAACCTACGTGACTTAAGTCACGCTAAAAACTCACACTGAACTCCAACATGAGTTAACTCACGCTGGTTTTCTTTCTCACTTTCCTTCTTAAAATTAATAGCTATAATAGCTGGTAGCGGTCTAACAGATCAAGATGCATGAGGATGGGCAGAGGTTGAGCACAACATGCATGCTGCCACATTAATCGTAGAAGTCACTGAAGTCTAAATTGTACTAATTCACAAAATAAAATTTTGGTGCTCACCTCTCTCAATTGTTTGTAAAAAGAAATATGTAATTGAGTTGATTGTGAACTTTTCTCGAGCGTTCAAAGAGTTTTGATTTTGAGAGTTGAGTTCGGTTGAAGTGAGAAAGAAAATTAACGTGAGTTAACTTACGTTGAAGTTTAGTGTGAATTTTTAATGTGACTTAAGTCACGTAGGTTGTATTGAATTATGATTTAAGTAAGTTGGATTTAACATCTACGTAAGTTAATTTACATAAAAGTATTTCCAAAAGTTTGATTGAAAATGAGCGAAACTTGACAGGAGATGAGCAATTTTCTCACGGTTTACCTTGTTGGGTCAGCATCTCAATGATTCGCATTGGATTCCTAATGGGAAAGTTTCCAAGTTTCGAGGGATTTCAAACCTTGTGTAATTTCCATTTCGTAATTATTTTTAGGAAAATGTTAACTAATGCTCCCGGAGCATTGATTAAGGACATAAAATAGTAACTTTTTGTAAAAGTGTATGTAATTAGTGCATTGAAAATTGAAAACTTTTAAATTTTGAAAGAATAATTACTTTATTTAGCATGTTTAAAGAGTGCCCCGAAAACACTCGTTAACGAGACTCTTGCTTTTAAGACCATATGATATGATATCACCTGACTGCTTCGTACAGGATCCATAATCAGATTGGTAAGGTTCATAGGCGTGCATGTGCCTCTTATTAGTGACTGTCACGTGTAGGGTCAGATGCATTTAAACTTGATAGAGATTCATGGATCCATTCAAGTGTATATTGTTGAGTAAATAGCCACTTTAACTCTTGACTTCACTGTCACATATGTCCCTAACTAAATGTGTACTTCCGTTATCACTTTAGTCTCCGACGTTAAAAACTTCTGTTAACTGCTGAGATGTCAAATGTTTTGTGCTGACATGGCATGTGATGTGTCACAGGGACTAAACTGAAAGTAAAAAACAGTCACTTTGGTATTGAACCGAAAATCAATATCTCCAAATTAAATCTCAAATCCTTAATCCATAAATCTCTAATTCTCAAATCCTTGAATCTTATGTAATTACCTCTTATTCAAAATCAAAGGAACATTTGCTATGACAGTGTTTGATATCTTCCTCCTCCTCCTGATACTTGTTTGTTTATATTATGTAAGGCAAACAGAGCTCTCAGAAAAAGGGTAAGAATAAAAATTTACAAAGATGCACTCATATTTTTTTTAACATCAAGAAGTTATCTAGAATGGTTTGTAACCGTTAGATTAAGGCTTTAACACAATACATGGTAGCTGGCAATATAATAAGGTGGAGAGATAAGGTAGAGAAATAAGGTCGTGATGTTCTCGATATATTACTTCTCAGAAGAAGTAACATTTTCCTTATGATATTATAAAGTAAAAACTTGGTTAAGATTAAAAATAAGAGTTAATTACCAAATTAAGAACCATATATACATACGTATTGAAATTTTGTTACTAAAAAAAAATACGTATTGAAATTTGAGGGATTGGTTAATGATAGTGATTTATGATGTTTTTGTTTCAGATAAAAAGCAAATCAATTAAATTCACTCCAACTGAATCTGAATGCTGAAGATATTTTTGACATAAAAATTTGTTTAAGCTTATGCAGATACGTAGGGGAGGGGTAACCTTGGCGCAACTGGTAAAGTTGTTGTCATGTGACTGAAAGGTCACGGGTTCAAGTCCTGGAAACAGGCTCTTGTGTAAAACAGGGTAAGGCTACGTAGAATACACCAAATGGTGGGACCCCTTCCCGGGCCCTGCATATGCGGGAGCTCTAGTGCAGCAGGTTGCCCTTTTAAATCCTGCCAAGGCCGGTTCCAAGCCCGGGTAAAAGGAGAGGGTTGTGTTAGGCCTTGACAGCCAACGTAAAACTTTGTCGAATCTCTATGACATGGACCAAATACGAAATAGTGTGAATGCTAGGTCGTTGCCCGGAAGCAACACGTTGTATAGCTCGAGTACAGTGTCAAATGAGCAAGGGCCGCTGCATCGCCGCCTGGATGTAGTGAAAAATAAGAGATTGTTTTAAAGATTGGTCTAAGTGTAAAAATGCCGAAACTTGGGATAAATATAAGATAGCTAGGAAAGAGGCTAAGAAGGCGGTGAACGAAGTGAGAACTCAAGCATTTGAAGGATTATACCAATCTTTAGGTACCAAGGAGGGGGATAAATCTATATACAAGCTTGCGAAGGGACGAGAACGAAAGACAAGAGACCTGGACCAAGTGAAGTGTATTAAGGATGAAGAGGGTAGGGTTTTGGTGCAAGAAAGAGATATTAAGGATAGATGGAAGAAGTATTTCCACAACTTATTTAATGAAGGATATGAGATCTTACCAGATTCTAACAGGTTAGACATCAGAGAGGAGGACCGGAACTATAACTATTATCGTCGAATTCATGAGCACGAGGTGAAAGAAGCGTTGAAAAGGATGAGTAATGGCAAGGCAGTTGGGCCAGACAACATACCTATCGAAGTGTGGAAAAGTCTTGGCGATAGAGGAATTGTGTGGCTCACAAAACTTTTCAACGAGATTATGAGGACGAAGAAAATGCCAGACGAGTGGTGAAGAAGCACCTTAATTCCAATCTATAAGAACAAGAGGGATATACAACATTGCGCGAATTATAGGGGAATTAAGCTAATGAGTCATACCATGAAGTTATGGGAAAGGGTAATTGAGCGAAGACTAAGAAAAGAGACTCACGTTACGGATAACCAATTTGATTTTATGTCTGGGAGGTCGACTATGGAAGCGATCTACTTACTTCGACGCGTGATGGAGCGATATCGGACGGATAAAAAAGACTTACACTTAGTTTTCATTGATTTGGAGAAGGCGTATGATAGAGTACCTAGAGAGATTTTGTGGAAAGCCCTGGAGAAGAAAGGGGTGAGGATTGCCAATATTAGAGATATCCAGGATATGTATGAGGGGGCTTCAACTAGTGTGAGGACGCAGGATGGGGATACCGTAGATTTTCCCATAACAATAGGACTGCACCAAGGGTCAACCCTAAGTCCTTATCTTTTTACTTTAGTTTTGGATGTACTGACGAAACACATCCAAGAGTTAGCACCGAGATGTATGCTTTTTGCAGATGATGTAGTCTTGCTTGGTGAGTCGAGGGAGGAGTTAAACGGAAGGCTAGAGACTTGGAGGCAAGCCTTAGAAGCATATGGCTTCCGCCTGAGTAGAAGCAAGACGGAGTATATGGAATGTAACTTCAGCAAAAGGAGAAGTGGGTCTACCTTGGAGGTGAAAGTTGGAGATCATATCATACCCCAAGTTACACTGTTTAGATATCTTGGGTCCATAGTACAAAATGACGGAGAAATAGAAGCTGATGTACATCATCGTATTCAAGCTGGGTGGTTGAAATGGAGAAGAGCCTCATGTATTTTGTGCGATAAGAAAGTACCACTTAAGCTGAAAGAAAAGTTCTATCGGACAGCAGTCAGACCGACAATGTTGTATGGTACGGAGTGTTGGGCGGTTAAGAGTCAAAACGAGAGTAAAGTAAGCGTAGCGGAGATGAAGATGTTGCGTTGGATGAGTGGTAAGACTAGACATGATAGGATTAGGAATGACGCCATTAGAGAGAGAGAGTGGGGGTAGCACCTATAGTAGAAAAGTTAGTAGAAAATAGGCTTAGATGGTTTGGACATGTAGAGAGAAGGCCCGTAGATGCCGTTGTAAGAAGGGTAGATCAAATGGAGGAGAGTCATGTTAAAAAAGGTAGAGGAAGACCTAAGAAAACCATTAGAGAAACCATTCGAAAAGATTTAGAGGTCAATGAGTTGGATCCAAATATAGTTTTTGATAGAACACTATGTCGTCATTTGATCCATGTAGCCGACCCCACTTAGTGGGATAAGGCTTGGTTGTTGTTGTTGTTGTTGTTGTTGTTGTTGTTGTTTTATGCAGATACGTAGGGGCGGACCTCAACAAGGCATGGTGTGGTAGGCGCCACACCAGTTCAGGTCCAATACTTTTTTTTTAATTTTTTTTATTGGCTCATTGTATATTTTTACTTATGTATTAATACAAACACTTAATTTTTTTTATTTTTATGCATGTGTCTATATTTTTACTCATATTAATATGGGGACATGTTTATTTGTGTAATTTATATATGTGTCTATATTTTACTCATATAAGAGAACCTATTTTTTTTTAATATACATGTGTTTATATTTTAACTCGGGGACCAATTTTTTTAAATTTATACATATGTCTATATTTTCATTCATATATCAGTACATAAACTTTTTTCTATAATTTCTATGCAATTGCGACTTGCTTCCAAAAAAGAGCGCAACGCGCTCACTCGTCCATATGCACAGGTATCCTGCTAGAACATTTTACATCTCTTGTAGTCTATATAGAAAGAGATGTTCTTAGAACAATTAGTAATGATATGATTTTATTTCATTTTCAACAAATGAAAAGTAGATTATTTTCTTTGAAATTTTGGTTGCTACAACTATTTTTAATATATATAACTTCGGTGGATTCTAGGGTGAGGGTCCAATTAGGTCCCTCACCGGTGGACCACGAGGAAACCACCAATAGATTAAATAAATGGTTTAGATTTATTCAAATTAAAATAGAGAACATGTCAAACTATTCACATTCAATATTATCCTTAGATGGTTTCCACTTATGTTTACCTCCAAAACCATACAATCTGATATCAAATTATGAACCCTAAATGTAGAAATTTCTTATTCTTCTTCAAACATCAATTCCCTCTTTTCAGTCCAAAATCAGACGATGAAATAGAAATCAAAGATTTGGAGGAGGAAAATATGAAAATTCTAACTAACATTGGCACCTCCTAAATCCATTTCTTATGCAACCAAACATCAACTTCCATCAAATTAAAAGTATTATCAAACAATTCAAGAAGGGTTTAATTTTATGAACACATCAATTCCCTCATTTCATTTCACGCCATGATTGTGCTAAGAATGGAACTTCCATATATTATAGAGACTTTGATGAATAAATGAGATTTTGTTTAACAGAAGAAGAAATATGTTAATTGTAGGGTTCGTAGCTTGATTTTCAATTTTGATGGTTTGAGTCTAAGATGATTTGAGGGGAAAAGCGTACCTGTTTATGAACAGATTTACAATATTAACAGTAACAGAGATGGAAACCATTTTAGGATGGAATTGAACGTGAGTAATTGTAAATGTTCTCCTTTTTAATTTGAATAAATCTTAGCCATCTATTTTATCTAACGGTGTTTTTCTCGTGGTTCACCGGTGAGGGACCTAATTGGACCCTCACCCTAGAATCCACCATATAACTTCTTATTAAATCTAATATTATTTAATTATTTGATCAAAAAAATGTGCTCCATTAGTATTGAAAGTCCAGATCCGCCCCTAGATACCAGGCTGATCCAGAATCACCGGTGGTGACTACAGTTTTCTGTTCTTACAAGTTTTCATAAATCTTTCCCCTTTCTTTTTCTTTACAATTATTTGTAGTTAGGAATAGTTGGTCTAGTATTTTATGCATTTACTAATTACTTGGATTTTAATTTTTTTAGTTTATGCTAAACAACAAAATATTGGGTTTCTTTCAGTTTAGTCCCTGGCACATCATATACCACGTCAGCAAAAACATTTGTCATCCCATCAGTTAACAGAAGTTTTTAACGTCAGGGACTAAAGTGATAACGGAAGTGCACATTCAAGGACTACTTTGTATTTAATTTTGAGTCAGAGACCTTTGTGACAACAAGGTGCAGAGTCAAGGACCAAAGTGACTATTTGCTCGTATATTTTTCGTGAGAGGAAGTGATTTTGATATCTAAATATATTACAAACAGTCATAATATAATTGTTTATTGGAGAATATTATTGAGTATTTTAAGGGTATTTTTTTTAATGACTTTAAATAATATGTTTTTATGGAAATTTGTGCATTTAATATATCGAAAATTTGAACATTTTTAATACAAATTTTTTTAATTTGTATTAAAAAATAGTTTATTATATCAAATTCAAAAAAAGTTTCTGATTGTATAATATATTAGTCAAAATAGTCTTGACATTCATGGGTGTCCTATAGTAAAGTTAAGAAGTTATATGGAGCTATATGGGCCTCCAATTTGTAGAGGTTCTATAATTGTTGGTGTGTGAGATAAATATTATTTTGCTTTAAAGGTAGGTGTAAACCAAACACTTATTATTTGATAAAAAAAAAAAAAAGTAAATGGACAAATTAGACCCAACTCACACACATCCACCAACAACATAAATAGTAAAGTTGCTAAATAGTAAAGTTGGATGTTGTATATGTCTTGAAATCATAAATTTGGATATTGTCTATCTCGCGACATGGGGAGAAGGCTCACAATAAAGATGCTAAAAGGATTGCAGGGACATGGAGTCTAGCTATTGTCTATCACGCGATGCAGGAAGAATGCTAGTGACAAGAGTGTGCGATTTTCTGTTTTGTTAGTCACTATGTTTTAAGGGTTGGATGAATCTTATGATTGGGTAGCTCATGTTTAGGGTTTCGGTGAATGGAAAAAGGTAAATCTAGAGAGATCAAAAGAGGAAACCTTTTGGAAATCAATAGGCTAACAATTTAGGGCTTTTAGGATAGCTTCTAGGGTTTAGAAAGACGATTCAAGCACCTTTGGTGTGATAAATCATTGTGTCTCTTGACCACTGGAAGAGATTCGGGAAAAAGGTATAATTAGGTTGGGAAGACTAATTCTTGTAATTCTTTTTGAAATCTTTGTGTAAAGTTTCTCTCTTGATTAGTGGAACAAAGAGCTCCTATCTCCCCATAAGTCAATTTGGACTGAACCGAGTAAACAAATATCGTTTTGTTCTTCTTCTTCTTTTTCTTCTTCTCTTTTTATCTTATTTTATTGCCTGTGTTTGTTTAATCATTTTAGTTTTGGTTACTGCTAATTTTGTTCTACACTTCAAGGTATTGGTGTGAGTTTTGATCCGAATTCACAACATTAGAGAATTCATCTCCATTTATAGAGCCTTAAAAAAATAGAAACATTGAGACTCGTTTAATGATCAAGATAAAATAATAAAGAGAGTTGTATAAAACTATAGGGTTTTGCTAACTAGTGTTGGCACGGAAATAAAAATAGAAATAATTTATAAGTTTTATGTGGAAAAAGTTAATTTTAAACTTTCAATATATTGAATGCGTCATTTTCAAGACAAAACTTTCTTTTTAGATTTCTTAACAAGTGCCCTCCCAAAAGCGCTTCATAACAAAGGTGATTGTTCCCTTAGAAATGTCCTTTGCAATGGTGGTTCTTCCGTTAACGGTTCTTTCATCGCCTCAATCACATGTTAATGAAGATGTAGCGCCCAGGGGCGGACCTGAACTAGGCTCGGTGTTGCAAGTGCCACACCAATCCAGGCCCTAATTTTTTATTTTTTATTTTTAGCTAAATGTTATATTATATAAATCAATCTTTGTAAATAAATCACATGTGTATGATGTAGTCTAGTGGTAAAGGTGCATACCATTTACCTGATGAACTTGGGGTCGCTCCTTGTTTTACCCTTTTTAATTAGCTTTTCAATTTTATTATTTTAACTAAAAATACCATAAAAAAATGCACAATGCGAGTGTGGAACCAAGGTTACTAACGTAAAATTCAATAGTATGTACCATACCATTATACCTATAAATTTTTATATATAACTATTTTGAGAAATAATATATATACACTAAAGAAACTGCCCCCTCAAGAAATAACATGTATTGTTTTGGACCGGTCAGAGACCTAGGTCCAATTGCTTAGGCCCAATAACAAATCAAGCTCAAATGCTGCATTTAGCAGTTTACTCGCAACACACCCCTTCCCTGCGAGGGGGGTACTCGGAGCAACTGAGACCAGTTCAAGCAAACTGCAACGTCTCTTTCCCACGTTCTCGCGAATATCTCACCGGCGGTTACACTTTCCCTGATTTCGTAACTGTCGGACACATGTGTGTCATTACAACGGCTCTGCATTCACCCACCTCTATAAATAGGAGGCTCCTTGTAGCCTCCAAGGTAGAATCTCTTTCACTTCAAAACCCTCATTCTGAACCTCTACTGACTTGAGCGTCGGAGTGTCTGCAGGTACACACCCCCGCTGTTCCAACACTTAACTGGCGTATTTCCACCACCGTCAACCACCGCATTAAAGAACCACCGACAACCACCTTCTGATCAGATACGATCATATATATATATATATATATATATATATATGTATGTATATGTCTGTCATGTAATTAATATATATCACGTAAATTAGAACACCACACACAACACCAATCCTGTAATAGACAACCAACAAATACGAGAACCTGTACCACACCATCCACCACACACCAGAAAAAATCGCCCAAAACCCAACCTGTTAAACGGAGATATTAAACACCCAGGGACCAATCCTATCTCAAACTTATAGATTAAACAATTATTAGGGGTCCTAACATCATTCATAAGCCAAATATTGCGACATTTTCGACCCAACCAAACCCCCATGCTGTGATTGAATATATATGGTTAGAGAAATCACTTAGGGGTACTATTAAATTAGTTTATTTAATGATCGATGTATTTGTTACTTCAATGTGTGTGCATAGGATACATCACATTTAAATGAGTTAACGTGCACTGCTTTAATTTGGTCCCGTGAACATGTTTGTAGTCCTATTGTCTACCCTAAAAACATCCACCACATGTCTAATATATGCAGGAAAATAACTGGTTTTTTGTTTTGTTTTGAAAGAAGTAGGAAAATAACCGTTAAATATTATTATACACTTATACATAAATTAAGAGATTTTGCATTTAATAAGAGTTTATGTTGCGGATTCGTTGTGAAAACCACACCAATAATAAACTTGATGTGTGGAGCAAATTAATACCAAGCAATCAATTGAAGCGGATGACAAAAAATAATTCAAACAAAAATAAACAGCAAGAGATAAAGGAAGAAGGAGAAGAACACAAGAATCTGTTTACCAGTTCGGTCTAATGATGACCTACTCTGGGGGAGAGAGCAGCTCTCCGTTCCACTATAATGATATGAGTTTCTTTACAAAGAGATATTGAAGGTTACAAGAATTAGTCTTCAAACCAAACTCTACCCTCAGTCCCAGCCTCTTCCCGTGACCAAGAGACTCAATCCTAATAGTGCTTTGTTCAAGGTGAATCAAAACAATCCCAACCCTAGTGTTGTTGCCAAGAGAATTTCTCTATAAACCCTAGTTTGTTTGTTGGCTTCTAAACCCTGTTTTTCTACACCACATAATCATCTGATACAAGGTTTATATTTATAGTGGAAAGCATCCCTCAAAAAACCAAACGGAACAGAACCGGCCCATGAAAAAACTGTTTTTTTAACTTCTGCAGCGCAACAAATCGGGCCCCGATTTATACCATTCGGGCGCCGATTTTTACAGTATCACAGTCCTTCAGAATTAGCTCAAAATCGGGCCCCTATTGCACAGTGTTCGGGCGCCGATTTTGACAGTTACAGGATGCATCATTTTTGAGTCATTTTCCAACAGTTTAGTTTAGGATCCTTGTAAAAAAATAGTTTAATTTAGGAATTTAAATTTATTAGAAGCAAGTATCGCATTGTTTGTTGTCATCACATTGGGTTGATTAACAACAACCACAACTACTAAAAGTTTACTAGATATCTTATCTTCATTTAAAATTTTAAAGTGTCGTCTCACTTATATTGCCTAATATATCTATTTTCATATATTGTGATACTTTTTTTTTTTACTCGCATGACACATCAACATCCTCCATAATGGTGAGTTCATCCATTCATGGTTATGCTCATTCTCAATTGAAAGTTTTTCATTTGTACACTTGCACCACTATTGACTAACAACGTCATGATGTATCATCAAATCATCATTATCAAGAAGACTTTTAATATAAGAAACCGGCAATTTTTGCTCAAACGCATCACTCTGATACTATTGTTGGACCATGAGAGTAGCCAGAAGCCTAAATTAAATAATGAAGATCATCGTGTTAACACAATCATACACGTGAATTAATTTAGACTTCTGACTACTCAAAATTTGGTTAACACGATGTATGATTGCACTAGATTTGATCATCGTGTTGCATCACTCTGATACTGAAGCCTAAATTCAAAATGTTAAGTTACAAAATGTTAAGGCATTGTAAAATAATCTTTAAAAAAACAACCATTGTACTTTTGATCCATATTTTTGAGTGCATATATATACAATTTATTTTACTCGAACTAATTCATTAATGTATAATCAATTTGATCTCGATTTTAATCATGACATATATAAATATAACAATCTTCTTATTTTGACGGTAAAAGCCAATTCCTTCATGAGAAAAGTCGAGGATTAAATTATAGTATCATACACTTAAATGACTAATTCTAAGAGTTAAACATAACCATAAATGAACATCAATCCAAATAGAGTGTCAAGGAGCCAATTTGGCACAACTAAACCAACATCTAAAACCTAAGTGCCAACTTGCAGCACCATGGAAATGACTTTTTTAATGCTTGGCACTTGTTCCATCAATAGAACTTGTGACCTAACACCTTGATGCCGATCATTCAATCCCAAAATAAATTGAATGATTTTGTCCTCAATTTTGAACAATCTAGCATTTCTCATTGCCAAGCACACACATGCATTAGGACATTTGCATTGTGGCATTAGCCTGGATTGATAAAAATTCTTCCCATAAAGCACGCATCTCAGTAAACTATTCAAATACCTTCAGTTGCACCTTGCTTGAAGTTAGAGATTTCTTGATACATAGTTGCTTGCTACTTGAAACCTATCACCTTGCCGAATAATAAAAAGGTACCGCAGCTCTATAGTCAAAGACGTAGTTAGAACTTCATGATTAAATGATCTCATGTGTTATGTTTGTGTTTTTGCGTGTATGTTTTCATTTTAACCATGTTTGCTGTTAACAATGATTCATTAATCATTATGCTGTGTTGTGAGATATGGTGAGACTCTCTATTATGTCTCTATGGACTGTGCTTTATGCCCTTTTGATAGGAATTTGTTTGCTAATTATCTTCATAAAGTGATGTAGAAGAACTTCATTGGATGATAATAGGACACAAGGGATCCCCATTCCCAATTGCATTCTCTGATTTTTCATTCTATCCAATATCTGGTTTCTAATTCATGAATGACATTGAGGACATTGTGGTGTTTAAACTGCCTCCATTGTATAAACGCAATTCTTACCATTTGATTCTAGTCGCTGATCAATTTATCTCTTTGAAAGTGTGTTAGTGTAGTTTTAAATTGCAATGTAAACTAATAAGGGGTGAGTGGTGATATAAATTACTTTTATTCAGAAACCCCTGTATAGTACTTCATCACATATTTATTTATGAAGGTTTAGCTATTTTTTTTCAACTTATTTCTTTCATTATTTGACACAACGACGCTGTTGGGAAGCTCATTTTTCCCATGAAGCTAAAGAACAAGTGGTAACAAAATCCAAATTAAGATTTCTTCAAAAAAAATCCAAATTAAGATGTAATGTATTCCTTCTTAAATCAAACGGTTGTAAAAGTATATACTTTGTTATGCAATTTTGTTCTCCTAAATAAAAAAAAAAAAACATGTGCAACAATAAACCTAAAAGCCCTAACAGCCACCAATATTGTTGACCGGAAGAAACTTGACTCGTATCATTTAAGCAATGTCTTGAGTTTGAATTTTATGGATAAAAAAAATATGGTTAGAAAAGTGTCATGCTAAAGGTGGTTAGCTAGATTCTCCAATATAGATTAGTCCTCCCTAAAGTATGCGATTAGTTCACTCTAATAGCATGGTTACCAAAAAAAGAAATTTAATGGCAGATTTTTTCATGTTCTCCTTGGTTGTTAGATTATATCATTTAAGACGAAATTTTAGATTTTACATTACATATTTTTAGAAGAAGGTTGTTTTTTTGACAAGGAATACTTCCAATCGACACATGGAAATGACCTTAATGCCCCCAGCGGTTGTTAACTGCCGCTGGGATACACGCCAGTCGTTTACTACCGCTGGTACCCAGCGGTTGTTAACTACCTCTGTGTTCGTGATATATTCACTTCAGTGGCCATATTCCAGACAGTCCCTCCATCATCACTATCACCATTTTTTCTCTCAAAATTTCACTCTCTCTCTAACAAAACTCTACCAAATCATCCAAAATTTCTTCCACTAAATCACAAGTAAGTTATCACTTACAGTTGGAATGCACATTCCAACTGCAACAATTGTCTTACACTGGATGGGGCAATTCAAACTTGTTAATCGGCAGGACTCCAATATTCGATGAGCATCTTGAACGATGGTATTCAAGTGTCAAGGAATGGACCTCATTTCGTTGGCAATTAAATACCATCGTTCAAGATGTTCATCGAACGTTGGAGTCCTGCTGCTTAGCAAGTTTGAATTTGCCCCATTCAGTGGTAAGATAATTGTTGCAGTTGGAAGGTACATTCCGGAATGTAATGTAATTGTTGACATACATGTCGTTTATATAATGTAACGAAACCTCTATCGCAATATTTATTCGAATTCACGCTCTCGCAATATTTATTCGAATTCACGCTATCGCAATATTTATTCGAATTCACTCTATCGCAATATTTCAAATAACATAAAATAATTTCTAAACAATTCCTAACATTTTCTAACACAATTCTACTCTAAACAACATAAAGCAAAACCTCGGCATAGAATGTACCTTACGTGTATTGTGTCGCATAATGTGGAAAATTTGATGAATTTCAAACAATTGTTAAACTATGGATGTTGTTGTTTTGGTTTGATTTCCTCCGAAATTGCCGTTTGAAATTACAGGTCAAACAGGACACATTTCCTGGGCAAAACCAGTTACAGACTGCACTGGTTCTGTAACTGGTGTGAGCGGTAGTTAACAACCGTTGGGTACCAGCGGCAGTTAACAGCCGACGTGTATCCCAGCGGCAGTTAACAACCGCTGGGGATATTTTGGTCATTTCTATGTGTCAATAGGAAGTATTCTATGTCAGAAAAGCAACTTTCTTTTTAGAATTTGGGCTTAAATTAACTCAATCTTAGAGTAGCCCAATGGCACGAAGCCAACAAAATTGCGATAGATTTCAATAGACAGCTTCTTTTAACCCCCACCACTTCTTTTTGCACGTCTTAATTGTTTAATGGGACAAAGTCCATATTTTAGAATTGTGGGTGTAGAACAAATAGCTATCGAGAGGATATGTAGTTTACTTGGTCGTTGGGTTAAGAAATTAAAGGAGTTGAGTTGTTAAATGTTCAAAGTTTAAATTCTAATAAAAAAAACTACAAACATAACAATTAACATACTAACCGATGTCAATATAAAACAATTATCATTTCAATATCATATAAGAATTTGAATTAAACCCAACTCAAATTCACGAAACCAACTTAAAAGTCAGAGATACATTTCACCTATAAATGTGTTTTCCGGTTACATCACATCCAATAAGATACTCTTAGCCCATGATCCATTGAAGGTAAATAGTAGTTTATTTTCATTATATTTTGAAAAATATCCTTCAAGATAAAATATTTAATCATAAACATGTGTTACTATACCCGTAATTACTGGCAAAAAGCATATTGAGTAGGATTGTCAAAATCTGTCGTATGTTTCCAATCCATGCATAACTGTGAGCAGAATAGTTTATATACTTATTGTTGTTTTTTTTATATTAAAAAAAGCTCTGTTTGCCCTTTGCATGTGACAACACTCATTTTAACCTAGAGTAATGATATTTTGACATCCATTTGATGACAACTTTGTTGACAACCTTGTTTTTCTCACTTCTTATTGGTCAAAAACAATGGAGAGAGAAAAAGAAAGAGAGAGGATAACAACATCATGTGAGTATGAGAGTGAAAGTTGTCCAAAAGTTGTCAAAAAGTGGTTGTCAAAATATCATTTCTCTTTAACCTATCAGCAGCCCAAACTTCCATTCTTGAATGAGTTAGTTCTACTTTAGCTTGGGTGTTCGGGAAAACATGATGAATAATAAAACTATTAAAGTATATATGTCAATGGTATACAAGTGAGATAAACCAAATATGGAAGACTGATTTACTTGTACACGTTAGAGAAAACCAAATATGGAAGCATAAATTCAAATAAAAAGATGATAACTCATTATATGCATCATTATAGAATCTTTTTGTCCTTATTAATTAGAAGTAATATATTATCGGAAAATGTTAACCAGGGGCACTGGTTAAGGATCAAATATAGTAAGATTTGCATTGAGAGATGTGTAATCAGTGCATTAAAAGCTGAAAAAGTATGTTTTTTTTACAAGACCCTATATTATATCATGAAAGGAATTTTTAATGACCAGCATGTGATCTTCACCTTAATTTGATAATTATATAACGGTTAATATAATTACACAAATATACAAAACTGTTTTTCAAATGACAAATGTTAGTGTTAATGTTGTGGACCAGGATAGAACATTAAACTTTTTTACCACTTCACTTCTTAACTCTTGCCTTCTTTATGTTTTTGTTGTATTTCAAAAGTTGCAAGTCCTACGATAGGATGGTTTAGTCAACATATGACCCTATAAACATGCTCGAAAAAGTCATTCACACACAAGATTAAACCAATGCTTGGTTTCGTTGTAAATCTCCTTATTTCGCCCATGTGTGCACGATAAACAGGTGTTGCAACCTTTTGCTCTGATTCGCTAATTCCCTCTCCTTCTAAAAACCTTCATAGGCTACATCTCTTGATTAAATTCAACTTTTTTTTTTTGAAAGAAAAAAATATTTACACTTAATTTGGGACGGGCTTGTTGTAACTTGGGGGATTTGCATGTTCACGCCGATAACGCTTTAAGAGATGTCTTTTTGTCGTGCAAATTCGCTCACATTTGTGATTGTTCATAATTCTTGTTTGTTTTTGACAACATCAAATTTACACCAACCTCAACGACTAAATCAATCTTATATCCCCGACCAATATTAAACATGAAAAAAATAAAAGTAATCCAACCTATTTTTAATCTTAGATCATGGAAATTAACCCTCTCCACTTCTCAATATTTCCCATATGCACACCCCATAATTATCCATAGATATACTGAATTGTTGGAGATTGACCGTCCAGATGCTACTTTTCCTTTGTTTTTCTAATGTAAAGAAGAGTTTTTGTGCATGCCAAAGCTTTATTTTGCTGACTTTTTATCCATTCATTTTCGTGCCTTTGTGCTGCCAGAATAGCTCCCTTAAATTACGGCCAAATTGCGACCAAAAACTTCAAAAAGCATATTTGACATTTTTTTTCCAAGGAGTGACTTTGAACAAAAAATAAATTGAATTATATAATATTTGAATATAAATTTATAAATTGCGACGATCAATATCATCACCAACGGTGTAGCTTTATAGAGGTGGAGTTAGGCTCAACTCAAAGTCTAGCGGTTGGGAGAGGAATATAGGAGTTGGAACAATAAGAAAGTCATTGGTTTAACTTCCCATACTAACAAAAATAACAACTAATTCAAATTTTGACAACATAATCAGTTAACATATTATTGAAATATAAATGGTTGATTTCATCCATCATGTATATAAAAAAAAATGATCAAATCCTTAGGTAAAACACTACACTGCTCAATAACTTTTTCATCCTCGTCATTTTGCTTTGATACTTTCTAAGGGGGCCATCTAACTAAAGATCAAGCTTTCCTAACTTAAAAGGATGAAGATGTGTAGACCCCAAAGGATTATTATGATCATATTTCCCAGCTTGTGTGTTCCTACCTTATGGCATACACTCTGTCAAATACTTAAGGAAAATGCTAGTAATACTTAATTAAACCCTATTCAAAAGTTTTCTAGGACCATTTGCGAAAGTACTTTCCCACTTCCCCCGCCATCATAGGACATTAAAAGTGCAATGATAATTTGATGAAGTCAATTTTATATTAATAACTTTGCCTTTTTTTTTCAAATAATAATAACTTTGCATTGTTCTCTATAAATTATAAGGGTCTTTGTGGTTGACATTAATATTCTAATTTGTATGAACCTCTCATTCTAATTTATGTAAAGTTAGGCTGTGGAAATACTACGTCCTTAAGTAGAAAAGAACACCGACACTGACAAAAGAACATGCTGGGCTTCAGCAATATTATAGAAGATGTTGAAAAAATATTAATCAGCACCCCACATATTTATTCATATAGTTGGCAAAGCACCACAATTATTATGAGAAAAAACTTTATGGTTCATTGATTGAATTGCAAAGCCTATATATCTTTATCTTTATATATAGAATCAGAAATAAAGGCATATTTAAGTGTAAATTAAAATAGTATGTGTAAAGGAACATGAATTAAAATTGTTTTTAAGAAAGAATAAAAGATAAGATATGATGTGAAAAAAACAATTTGATACTTTTTTACGTCTGTGTCACTTATCCGATATGGGTAGCACTTTGGTGCAATTAATGACACCGTGCCATTAAATATGAGCCATTAATGGCACAAAAATAGATGTGTTGTGTGGCCCAGATGCAATGACAATGTGTTTGTGTGGTCCAGATTTAATGGCACGCTGTCATTAATGGCACCAAAGTGCTACCCATCCAATATATACTATACAGCAATTATCAAATCTGCCCCACAATATTTTAATAAGTCCACTCAAAAAAAAAAAAAAAGTGTTACCCAATTGTCTACAATATGCCAACATATGTTTTCTTGGCTTTCTTACAAAACACGTGCTATCTCGCAGTTTTTCTCGTTCATTGACGATTTTGTAAATGTACTCTTAAAAATTTTTATGACATTATACATACTTCAATAAACGTTCACACTTTGTTTGTGTAACTACAAAAAATGTTCACATGACTTTTCTTTATTTAATGGTTCAAATGGAGTATACATTATACACATCATTTAATATTGTCGATTATTTTAAGAAAAAATAAGTAATATTTATTTGGTTTTAAGATTATATTTCTACATTTCATTTTTTAACATGTGTTTAAAGAGCACAATTTAATATTTCTTTAATAATATCCTCGTAAAAAAACATTTCTTTAATAATATATTTTTTAAATTACATTACTTACGATGAATTGAGATTTTATTAATAAGTTTTGATTTCAACGATATGACACGCTAAAGAAACAAAAATTATATATCTGCGTACACTCATACTATTAATAAAAAAGAAAAAGATTATACAAATTTGGAGGAACTAAACCAAACACGCACAAAAAAAATGTTAGGAAAAATGAAAGTTGGTAACCCGAATTATGAAATTTATTCCTACTGAAATCACAGAGAGAATCCTACGTACCATATGATCCCATGCAAACTAGGACCATGATGAACCATGCTATCGGCACAACAATGTCCTTCGCTATGAATATAAGAGTGAAGAAATCTGCAAATCACTCAAAACACAACAATTGTTCCATCAATTCCAAAATTTTCGAAGAACAAAAAAAAAAGTTACCAAAAAGTTGGAATAGCGGTTATTGAAGTCTAGAGGTATAGAATTAATTGACATGTTTGCTTGCTTTCGATAAGAACTGATTTTACCTATATAATTGATTCAACTTGAAGTTATGATTTGTAGTTTATGATTCTAGAATTAATTTTTACTCTTTTTTGAGAGAATTAATTAATTTTTCCTCTAAAATGTACGATTCAACTCTTTTATATGAATGGATTCAAACACAAATGATTTTACTTTCAACACTAAAATGCACGTCTTTAAATTGTATCAGTAGAAAACAAGTTAGCATGACGCATATTATAAAACCTTATTTTGAATTGTTTGAAAAACTTCTATTTCAACGGTTCACCCAAAGAAAAAAACTTTATAAATAAAAGATTGGTCATGCTAAGACCATCCACAATGGAGCACTCCACTTTGAGTGTTTAAATGGGTACTCTATGTCAACATCACTCATTTTACAATAATACTTAATAAACACCATTTTCCTCCAACCCAGCACCACATAGGAAATTACTAAATATGTCCCACAAATAATTCTATATCATTACATTTCAACTAAATTTGATTTATTTCATTATGATTTATTAAATGGGGGTGAAGAGAGAGGGTGCTTCCATAACCACCCTTCTCCATAGGCACCTAAATAGTCTCCATAGGCACCTAAATAGTATATTCCACAATGGGGGTACCTATTTATTATGGTGCTAAATATGTGAAGTACCCACCATTGTGGATGGCCGAAGTTGTTAACAATAGTTCACGAGGAACTAGTTAATAAAAAAAAAAACATCTTTAATAGTATTTTTACTTTTAAGAGTTTGACTTCATCGATTTTAAGATATTTTTATTTTAGAGACATTTGTTAGCCTTTTCCATAAAGTAACTTCAATCTCGATGTAAACGATTTCAAAAAGGAAAATGTTAAGAAGTCCTCTCGGGACATTCTTTAAAAGCCTTAAATTGTAACTTTTTATGATAATTTATGTATTAAATTTATTGGAAATTAAATTATTTAACATTTTTTTTAAAAAAAAATTATTTAAAATTCTAATGACTATCTCAGGAATGCTCGTCAACAAGAGACTCTTCAAAAAAAAACGTGAAAATGATTGCTTAAAGAGATCGATCATTGCGTTTGTCATGAAAATCGGGGCTTAACTCATCCTTACGAAACCAGTTTGTATGGGAAAATGATTGCTTAAAATGATCGATCATTGCGTTTGTCATGAAAATCGGGCTTAACTCATCCTTACGAAACCAGTTTGTATGGTGAGGAGACTCCTCTTTATCGCCTGAAGCGTTGACGCTATAGACCCAATCCATAAGGTAAGTTTGTATGGTGAGGAGACTCCTCTTTATCGCCTGAAGCGTTGACGATGCAGGAAGCCCAACAACGCTCGTCAACAAGAGACTCTTCCAAAAAAAAACGTGAAAATGATTGCTTAAAACGATCAATCATTGCGTTTGTCATGAAAATCGGGGCTTAACTCATCCTTACGAAACCAGTTTGTATGGTGAGGAGACTCCTCTTTATCGCCTGAAGCGTTGACGATGCAGGAAGCGCAACGATAGACCCAGCCTGAAGCGTTGACGATGCAGGAAGCGCAACGATAGACCCAGCCTGAAGCGTTGACGATGCAGGAAGCGCAACGATAGACCCAATAAGCTCTGATATCGTGTCACGAAAATCGAGGTCTAACTAATCCTTACAAAACCAGCTTATACGGTGATGAGTGTCTCCTATTTATCAACTCTTCCCAAGAATCATATCTATCTGATGTGGGACTAAATCCCACCGAGTATTGGCCGCTAATAGCGTTTTTATCATGCTCATGGACGAGGATTTAACCAGATATACAAAGGTGAGCTAACTAGATATTGCACTCACGTGCAGGGTTTCCTCTGATATATCGTACAAACCATATGCACATGCAAAAGCTCCCATACTGTGATTGAAGATATATGGTTAGAGAAATCATTTTGGTGTTCTGACAGTTCGAACCAATCTGGACCATTATGTTGAAGATGCCATTTATATGTTTAAAAGCTAAGCTTTGCTAGCATGGTGTATAAATCCTCCATTGTACATAATAACTTGATTCAGATTAATCTACAAAAACTTTCATTTCATTTTTCAACAAGTATGTATATCAAGCTTCAGTAAAAAAAATTAGTATATCAAAGCTATAGAAACAATCTAGGTTTTACTTAGTTCCTTCTAGGGGCGGCAAATGGATGGTTTGGATGGATATGAATTTGGATGGAAATGGATGGATAAAAAAATATCCATGGTCCCTTTACAATCCACTCAATTTTTTTTAAAATAATCCAATCCAATCCAATCCATTAAAAATAAAATCCATCCAATCCATCCATTTTCAGTTTTTTAATGGATGGATGTCCAATCCATCCATTTTTTTTAATTTCATAAAATAAAATACCAAAATGAATAATTTTTTATGAAAAATAACTTATCTTTATCAATTGTTTATTAAAAAAAGCTTATTAAAAACAACTTATTTTATTCAAACTAGTTATATATATATATATATATATATATATATATATATATATATATATATATATATATATATCTTATTACTGCCTATTTCTGTTTGTTCATACTTCTTTATAGGGATATATATATATATATATATATATATATATATATATATATATATATATATATATATATATATGAACAGATACCTACATATGCATGTTTTATGAAATTCCTAGAATCTTACTAATCGTGTTGCGATTCTATGATGTATGCTTTTATTTCCCCTCTTCTGTATCTAGGTAAAATCTTGAGTTTGACAACTTAAAATGACTTAATTCCTCTACTATTCTACTGCCTCGGATAAGCTAATTCAAGTATATGTCTCCTATTCATTAAACCATGATACTTTATTCATTAAACTATAACTAGCTCTAATTCATTAGACTATGTTCAACTATAGAAACTCTTAATTTGATTGGTGTTCAGGTTATACCCAAATCCTCCCAAAAAAAGAAATTCATGAACTACTAGTATTTGTTTTATGATTTGAAATCTAGCTTTCATCAAACTATATTGTACTTTTGATTTACTTAGGGATAGTTCCAATACATTTCATAACTAATTACTCTTGCATACAATAGCTTACACCTTTGCTCAATGCTCACATATTCCAGCAAAGGACGTTTATTTATTTTATTTAGAAGCTTATCTTCATCAAGTTGACATATAAAAGTTCAAACTTTCCTTGTTCCTCATGGCATGTCCATACAACTATTCTAACTGTATTTTGACTACTCAAAAGTCAACACGCAACTGAGTTTTCAGCAGAATAAAGTGCAGAAAAGACAACTGAATTATACATGCATTCTTAAAGCTCATTAAATAAGTTTTGAACCAAAACTTATTTTTGCTTATGTTGTGTCTAAAATTTTAACCATTATGTCCTGAAGCTTTTATCATATTAAAATCCAGTTGTCACTAAATCAGTGATCACAACTTACTAGAATACTTTATTTTGTATGTTGAATGGTATAGTTGTGCGTGCTATTTTTCTGGAATGTTTCAATAGTATAAAATTATAACTGCAAATGATTAATTAGGTGGCAATTTGTAAATTCAAACGATACGTTTCTTACCTTCTGTAGCTTTCTTTGACTGTTTATACCGTCAATCATATTGGAAGAATAAGCAGATATCATTCTAATAAACATAAGCTTACTTTATGAAAACGGCTTATTTTGAATAAGTTGTTTTTTAAAAAGAGATCATAATAAGCTGTTTTGCATAAATTAAGCAGTTTTAAATAAGTTATTTTTTTAAAAAGAGATCGTAATCAGTCGTTTTTCATAAGATAAGTTGTTGTGAATAAGCTCTTTTTCAAAAAGTGATCGTAATAAGTTGTTTTGCATAAGATAAGCTATTTTGAATAAGCTATTTTTTAAAAAGAGAACGTAATAAGTTGTTTTGCATAAATTAAGCTGTTTTGAATAAACTGTTTTTTAAAAAGAGATCGTAATAAGTTGTTTTACATAAGATAAGTTGTTTTGAAGAAATGAGTTATTCAACTTTTAATTTTTTAATTGTTTTTTATTTTAATTTGTTTTTTTTAATAAAAGTGATTTTGTTTATTGGATAAAAAATAACCAATAAAAAACGATCCATTGGATCTTTAAAATAAGTTGGATGGATTGGATCCATCCATATTTTTTAATGGATGGATTGAATCTAATCCATTAAAAATAAATTGTTTGATGGATGGATCGGATGGATTTTATAGTGGATGGACCGGATGGATATGGATTTGATGGATCCAATTGCCACCCCTAGTTCTTTCTACCGGAAAACGTTAAATTAGTCCTTTAAATATTTATAACTTAACAATATGATACAGAAAATGACTTAAAAACAAACCGTGTTTACTTTTTAACACTTACCAATTTTAAATAATAAAAGACAAAACATTAAATTAATTTTAAAGATTTTCTGGAATAGTAGTACTAGTGACAAACAATTTACCTTGTTGGGTCAAAAATCTCAATGATATTCACATTGGATCCTATTGGAAAGTTTGTAAGTTTCGAGGGATTTCAACCGTTGCAAATAATTTCCATTTCGTAATTATCTTTTTTATGACCATTCAAACTGACTGCCTCGTACATGACCCATAATCAGATTCGGTAAGGGTCACGGGCGTGCATGTACCTCTTATTTGTGACTCTACACGTGTAGGGTTAGATGCACTTCAACTTGTGATAGATTCACTTTCATTCAACTGTAGTATCATCATTTATCACAGACACAGTAACCATTATGGAACGTGACGAAAACTTGTGTCTTCTTCTTCTTCACCCCCTGCAACGCAAAGTACTTATTATGATCATGGATGGGATAATGACATCTTTCAATTATCCTTAATCATATTCTGGCAATTACGTTATATTTTACATCAATTATCTCAAGTAATAACAATAATAGCATGCTACTAGTAGTACATTTTTGTTCGTCCGTTCCATCCTCTATATTCATCATTATCTATTTATCACCATAGGTAAATATCATCAACCATTTATTAAGAATAAAAATTGTCCTGGTGTGGAAGAAAGAAGAAAAAAATTGTGTAATGTTTATTTCTTAAACGTCTTTAAAAATAGAAAGTTGAAGTTGAATATATTCTTAGCATAATTCTTGCATGAACTCTTATCTAAGATATTATTCTTACACCCAACCAATAAAAATATGACACATGTTATTAACTTTAAAAAAAAATGTGATTTTAATTAAGGAAATAGAAACAATAAATGGTGGTGGGTGGTTTTTGTTGGTTAAAGAAAGTGGAAAAAGGAGAGAGAAATATTAAAAATAATGAGAAAAAATTATGATATTAATTATTTTTATTTTTTTAATGAGATGTTAGATTTTAATTGGTTTGGTGTAAGAATGATCTCTTAAGTAAGAGTTCATGTAAGAATTTCTCATATTCTTATGCAAAATGTGAGCCAGTCTTTCTCGAGCATAACCCTAACTAAAAAATATTTGAATTCATACAAATGGAAATAAAATATAAGCAAAAATGATTAAATATTGAAAAACGATGTGAGTAACTTATTATATATAGAGATTATTGTCTGCCTTGTGATAAAGTTATATTTTACATACCTCTGATGTTTTTTTGTCTATTTCTATTAACCAAATTGCATCTCTGACCTGGATAATTTATTTTAATCTTCAATTTCTACCATAAATACATTATTATTTTAATCTTCAATTTCTACCCTAAATACATTATAGTCGTCAAAGTTACTGAATAGTAAAGTTGGAGAATTCATCTCCATTTGCAAAGCCTTAAAAAAATTAGAAACATCGAGACTCGTTTAATGATCAAGATACGATAAAAGCAAATTAATAAATAGAGTTGTATTAAAATATATGAGTTCAATAAGTTTTTTTCCTCTAAAAATTTAGAAAATTTTGATTTTAGTCTCTAAAAAATAAACAAAATTTTTGTTTTGTTTTTGGTCCCTAGTGAACAAATTATGTTCATATTAATGTCAATATTATCACTCTTTTATGTTTAAGATGTATATTATGTTCATGTATCATGTTGAACTCTTGTATGTCCATATTTTTTTTTTGAGGTAATTACTATGTTAAAGAAATGCCAAAATTAAATTAATTAGGGATAAAAGAATTAAAAAAATATTTAGAGGATGAAAATATTTCATTTTATATTTTAGAGACTAAAATTAAAATTGGTTATATTTTTAAGAACGAAAAGCTTATTAACCCAAAATATAATAAGATATGAACATGATAATATGTTATGCTATCCACCTCTAAAAAAATGTTATTCTATCTTTTTTTTTAAAGGATGTTATTAAGAAACTTCATACTGTAAAAGAATAAAAAAAAAATAATGATATGGCATATCAATTATATGACAAAACTACAAATGTCGCAAATTATATTTAATTTATTAAAATAAAAATATTTTAATAAACAATTTTTATTTTTATTTTTACTTTTTATATCATATAAACTAAAAAAAGTATCTTTCTTCACACTTGATTACTTCCTCTTCTTTCAAGTGGTTTTACTATGGGAGTTGATCCAGCGACGTTGGTTTGAGACCTTGTAGTGTGCTACTATTCAATATATTAGGTTCGATTCCTCTGATGTCAGTTTGGGTGGACTAACTTAACTTCTTAAAAAAAAAAATTGGTTGTACTATGGTGTCCTTATGCAACTTTTTTAATATGCCTTTTGAAACCTGGGTGCCCTTTTTTTCTTAATTGTCCTTTTGTGGTTTCCCTGGAGAATTGGCTCGCCTCTTGTCTTGTTCTTTAGACAATTCTTCTATGAATTCTGTTTTGCAGGTTTGTAATAGAAGTTCAGGTTTGTAATAGAAGTTGAAGAACATTATGACAAAAGAAAAAAAAATACTAACATAATTAATATATATTAACATATGTCATTCAAAAAAAATTACGTGACTTAGATTCTTGTTTACATTACACCAAAAAAAAAAACTTAGATTTGAGAATACTTCTAATATTTCTACTAAATCTATTTCTTTAATCAATGTTTTATGATCTTTTTTATCATCTAGTCTCTCTAAAGTATGATATTTTGGAATTTTAGATTTTGAAACGCTTCTTAGTATGCAAGAAAAGCTCGTCTCTTTACTAGTTAATTCATTGAAGCCTGCTCCTTTTTGTATACATGAAGTGTAGCACGGACGGTTCAGCGAGTGTGTTTGGATGGGGTAATTTGGAAATTTTAAAGAATTTAAAATTTTAGGCAATTTTCCTCGAAGTATTTGAATTTCCTCATAACATTACATTTCATCAACATTACATTACATTCCCCCATCCAAACAATGGAATTCACCTCAAAGTATTTGAATTCCCTCGTAACATTACATTCCCTCAAAACATTCCCCCATCCAAACACACTTAGAGATATTTGAGTTCATTTTATTGGTTGCTTTGTTGTTCTTTTTGATGGTGTTCTCAAACTTTATTGTTAACCTGTAAACTCGTCTAAACATAGGTTTTTAGGTTTGAGTTTAGTGCTAATTTGATGATAAACTTGTTTTTTAGTGAAATAGGAGCTCACGCCGATATAACTGGCAACAAAATTGGGGAAATTGGATAAACTCATCCGATTTTAAGAGACTTTGCGATTTTCCTTATAAAAAAAAAAAAAAAAAACTTTTTTTTGGCCAAATTTGTTTTCCTAGCCTATAAGCCATTTAACGCGTTTGGGTAGTTTAAAAAAAAACTGAGTTTTAAATTGGAACTTGCTTGAATCTTAGTGATGACTTTCTTAGTAGGAAACTTATATGGTATGTACCAGCACTCTTGCTTCCTAAATCTATAAAATAAAGATCATTTTTATAAAATAAATAGTTTTTTGTCGACATTTATATATATTAGAAAACATCAATTCATAAGAAAAAAAACATATTTTCATTGTTTATAAGAACCATGCTAAATTTTTTAAATTTTATCGTAAAAAATAATCAAAATTACCTATTATGAGTAACAAAAATTTAGAAAAATTAAATTTTATTTCGTCGATGTTTTTGATAAATAAGATTTAGTTATTATAATTATAAATGATACAAAACAAATTTTTTCTTCAAAAATTAAATTTAAGGATTTGCCTTCTTAGCATTGTCCTTCTTAGCAGTGTGACGATTCAATTTTACTAATAACCTTTGTGACCGTGGTGACCGTTTCCTTCATCATCTTCTCAACCTAGTTCATATTTGTTTCTTTCCTTTTCACTTTTATTGGTTACTTTCTTTGAAAAATCACTTGCTTAGATCCTTTGTTTCTACTGTTGGAACACTAGTTAATTCTAGTGAAGAAAATTGGAAAGAAAAACACTATGAAAAAAACTAGTGTGTGGGTGTGACTTAAAAATGTCCCACATTGAAGGGTCACCCCAACTAGTAAGTGTTTATATATGGGCAAAGTGACCTCCAAGGGTGTGCCCTTGGGGTACCCAATTTTGTGAACGGGTGAACGCTTACAAAATATATATATCGTGGGTTAAAGAATAAAAAATGATATATATATTTTTTTGTCACTTGAAAATGTTAAATTAATTAATTAATTAATTTAATCATTATCCGTAAGCGCTACGCGTAACAAATAAATTTGTTACGTTCCGACCCGATCCAAACCCGTATCCAGAAGCTTCCGGATATTTCCAATTAAGAAAACGCGTTTGCTTGATGATTAAGCAAACTTAATCCCCAAGTCACGCGTAAAACGCGTTTGCTTAAGGATTAAGCAAACTTACTCCCCAAGTAACTCTGCCTATAAAAGGAGAGCTCGCCCCACTCATTCTTCACACCAAAATCTCACAGTTGATGCTTCCTGTGCGGTTTTCTCTCTTCTCCCTTTCGATTTTAACAAATCGTTCTTCTTCTTCTACTCCTTTCTGTCCCTTCGGTATTAAGAGTGTTCTTAAGACCATAGTCCCTTGGTCTTAGGTTCATATTCCCTTCGATAATATATGATCTTAACAGTATATATATATATTATTTTAAAGAGAAATGGTGGTATCACCATATTTGAGTGGTCGTAGTGCCATATTCATGTTTTGGAGAAGTTAGAATGGTGGTAACACCATATTTGAGTGGTCTCAGCACCATAATAGAATGGTAATAATACCATATTAATTTGAACGGTTTCGAATAGAGCGGTTACGTACCGTATCGAGTGGCTTCGATCAAACGATTGAGCCATATTTTGAGGGTGTAATTCTTGAACGATTTTTCTACAGTGCAGTAGTTAATCGAACAGTTGTAGCTGGGCTTGTTTTATCCTGGAGGCGGCGTGGTTGATAGTCTACCTTGCACAATTTTGGGTAGTGCCACGAAACGTCTTAAAGAGAGCGACCTGGTCGTGACTCAACCTAGTAACAACTTCGGTAGATGATAGAATTTGGAAATTCAAATTTAACAGTTTGGAAATCCAAAAAACAACAATTTTAAGACGTTTCTATATGCTATGTCTACCGAAGAAGTTACATATTGAGGTTAAGTTGTCCCTAAATACATTAAGGATAAATCAAGCTATAGATTTACATCTTTCGAATGAAACGATGAAGTGATTGTTGTCTCAATCAACAACACTAAAAAATTATTTGATGAAAACAATAATTTGTTACAAAACAAATTATTAGTTACTAAAAATATATTTGATGAAAACAATAATTTGTTACAAAACAAATTATTAGTTACTAAAAATTTATTTGATGAAAACAATAATTTGTTACAGAACCAAACAAGTTTAGTTTGTTACAAAACATAAAAAATTGTTTGGAGCGGAAAATAAAATAATGCAATGCTGTTATTTTGTTATGGTGAATTCTAAAAGTGTTTTGTTTTTTTTTAAAAAAAACATTGATATCACGTACTGGTTTTCAAATCTTTAACAAGAATTGATAAACATATGCATCGATCGCTTTACATAATCCAAACTTGTAAATATGCAATAAGGAAAATAAATGGAATTGTGAAATTCTATTTATGTTTAAGAAAGAATCTGAATTTCAGATTTCTATTGAATAAGACTGAGTTGACTCAGACTTAAAGAGAGACTTGTGTACCATGCACTCTTGTGGAAAAAGATTGCACTTTGATGGTATGTTAAAAAATTAAATTCTCCTTCTATGTTATTAGTTGTGTGATTTTAATATTTGACATATCAAAATTGATCACGAATAAGTGTTTAATTTTAAACTTGAGTAACTTGGACTTAATTCCAAAGTTATATAATTAAACAATTTTATTTATTGCAGTCAAGATATATGAATCAAAAATTCATATAAATTAGAATTTAGAGGATATGAATCTCTAAACATAATGATATGTGTTAATTTAATGACACATAAATTAGAAATGATAAAATGATATTTTTATCATATTTATTGATGACTGTAAACTTTGGAAAAATAAAATTGATATGCTTGAATGTTCAATTTTTTATAACGAAAATTGAAATTTATAGAGTACCCAAGTTTAAGAACAAAAATTCTAATTAAGAAATTTTTGAAGAAAAGACAATCCAACTTGTCTTATTTTTCGAACTTGGGATTGTCTGGACTATATTAAGATCCTGGACCCCAAGAGAGTTGAACTCACTAGTAGAGCCTATGAATATGTATTCATCGGGTATGCGATAAATAACGAAACATATAGGTTTTATGACTTAAATGTTAAAGTGATCATAGAATTTAAAAGATGTCGAATTCTATGTAAATATTTACCCCTTTAACTAAAGAATAGTGGGGGCACTAGTGGGGGCTCTAATGGGAGCACGACATTAGTGGGGGCAAATTAAATTCCCCTTTAAAAATTAAGAACTAGTGGGGGCACTATATCTAATCACATTCATGTAATTAGAAATAGTTATGAAAACATCATACAAGATGTTATAGAACCTCAAGGAGGTAAGAAAGCTAAAATTGCTAAAGAGTATGAACTTGGTTTATACATTGGAAGAAGATTCATTAAGCCTTAAAGAAGTTATATCCTCATTGGATGCTGAATTATGGCAAAAGCAATAAACGATGAAATGAATTTTCTAGAGTCTAACAAAACATGAAACTTGGTTGACTTGTCTCATAGTTGCAAAACCAATCGGTTGTACTTGGATTTTTGAAAAAAGAACTAAAACCTGATGGTACGGTTGATGAATACAAGGCTTTCCTTGTAGTCAAAGGTTTTAGACAAAGAGAAAAATATAGACTTCTTCGACATTCATTCACCAGCCACGAAAATCATATCCATGAGAGTACTAGTCCCTTTAGCCGCCGTTTATAACTCGAAAGTACTCCAAATGGATGTGAAAGTTGCCTTTTTATGGTGAACTAGAAGAACAAGTCTATATGGAACAACCTGAAAAAGTTTGCAATTCATGGACAAGAAAACAAGGTCTGTAAGTTAGATAATTATTTGAATGGTCTAAAATAAACTCCTGAGGAATGGCATGAAAAATTTGACATTCTAATGTTATCAAATGAGTATAAAGTGAATGAAAGTGACAAATAATATTTGCACGATCATATGTCTCTATGAAGACGACTTGCTCATATTTGATTTAAAGATTCATGTTATGAATTATGTGAAATCATTGTTTATCAACAACATCGATAAGAAAGACCTAAACAAAAATTGAAGTAATTCTTGGTTTCAAGATTACTAGATCAGAAAAGATAACTTTTTTGATAAATCTCACAAAGTTGAGAAGATCTTAAAGAAATGTAATTATTTCACCGTAAACTTGCAATCACATATTATGATCCAAGTGTAAGAACACTTGAGATGGAATTAGAAAAACAGAATATACGAGCATCATTGGCAGCACTTAGGTATGCCACTGAATGTATTAGATCCGACATTGTCGATGTCGTGAAACTCTTGTGCAAGTTTACTAGTAGACGGATGGGAAGCATTGCCATGCTATAGAAAGAGTCATGAGGTGCCTTAAGAAGACTATGACTCTAAGATTACTTCACTAGGAGTAACATATTGTACTTAAATGGTACAAGATATAAAATGAACATCTTTTAGATGAATATTTAGCGACTAGTGTTTGCACATTGAGCATCACTAGAGGAGTTGTTTTTTTAAAAACAAATGATATTGACTCAGTCCACTATGGAATGAATCTGAGATGAGAACACTAGAGAAAACTAGTGAAGAAGCAAGTTGGCTAAGATTCTTGCTAGCTGAAATCCCTTCATGGGAGAAACCGTTACCGGCTGTGTTAATTCATTGCGATAGTACCGCGGCTATTGCAAAGATTAAGAATCGTTATTACAATGGTAAGAGACGACAGATAAGGCGAAAACATAGCACGATTAGAGAGTGTATCTCTAAATGGAGCGGTTAGAGTTGATTTTGTACGTACGAATGAAAACTTAGCTAATCCTTTGACGAAAGGACTTAATAGAGAGAAAGTCCAAGAAACATCCAGTAGGATGGGACTAATGCCTATAGCCCACAAGTGATGGTAACCCGACCTACATGACTGGAGATCCCAAGAAATAGGTTCAATGGGTAAAAACAAGTCATGAAGTGGTAGAACATGCTATGAGAGAAAGAATATAGAAAGCATGATCCTGCAGCGAAAGAAGGATGAGGTAATAGTAACTCTTAATGAGATCTATACTCTATGTTGAGTGGGGTACACAGCTACAGGAGTACCCTTGATAGACTCACCTATACGAATGTGGAACTTAGGCCGATCCTATGGAATTTCGAGGCAGAACTCCTAGAGCATTCGTTAAAACCGGGATACACGTGCAGGGCCTTAAAACGCACGGGCTTTTAGAATACACCTATGAAAAGGTTTGTGTGTGGATTCTATGTCTGAGATAGAGTTCAATGCTGTAAGCAACTCTTGTTAAATCAGAATACCTTCCACTATGCTAAGGTTCAAGTTGTTGGCGACACCTTTGTATATTAGCAAATCTTATGGAAACGTTTTACGTTATTTCTCGAAACCATTTTGAAGTCAAGTGGGGGATTGTTGGAACACTAGTTAATTCTAGTGAAGAAAATTGGAAAGAAAAACACTATGAAAAAAACTAGTGTGTGGGTGTGACTTAAAAATGTCCCACATTGAAGGGTCACCCCAACTAGTAAGTGTTTATATATGGGCAAAGTGACCTCCAAGGGTGTGCCCTTGGGGTACCCAATTTTGTGAACGGGTGAACGCTTACAAAATATATATATCGTGGGTTAAAGAATAAAAAATGATATATATATTTTTTTGTCACTTGAAAATGTTAAATTAATTAATTAATTAATTTAATCATTATCCGTAAGCGCTACGCGTAACAAATAAATTTGTTACGTTCCGACCCGATCCAAACCCGTATCCAGAAGCTTCCGGATATTTCCAATTAAGAAAACGCGTTTGCTTGATGATTAAGCAAACTTAATCCCCAAGTCACGCGTAAAACGCGTTTGCTTAAGGATTAAGCAAACTTACTCCCCAAGTAACTCTGCCTATAAAAGGAGAGCTCGCCCCACTCATTCTTCACACCAAAATCTCACAGTTGATGCTTCCTGTGCGGTTTTCTCTCTTCTCCCTTTCGATTTTAACAAATCGTTCTTCTTCTTCTACTCCTTTCTGTCCCTTCGGTATTAAGAGTGTTCTTAAGACCATAGTCCCTTGGTCTTAGGTTCATATTCCCTTCGATAATATATGATCTTAACAGTATATATATATTATTTTAAAGAGAAATGGTGGTATCACCATATTTGAGTGGTCGTAGTGCCATATTCATGTTTTGGAGAAGTTAGAATGGTGGTAACACCATATTTGAGTGGTCTCAGCACCATAATAGAATGGTAATAATACCATATTAATTTGAACGGTTTCGAATAGAGCGGTTACGTACCGTATCGAGTGGCTTCGATCAAACGATTGAGCCATATTTTGAGGGTGTAATTCTCGAACGATTTTTCTACAGTGCAGTAGTTAATCGAACAGTTGTAGCTGGGCTTGTTTTATCCTGGAGGCGGCGTGGTTGATAGTCTACCTTGCACAATTTTGGGTAGTGCCACGAAACGTCTTAAAGAGAGCGACCTGGTCGTGACTCAACCTAGTAACAACTTCGGTAGATGATAGAATTTGGAAATTCAAATTTAACAGTTTGGAAATCCAAAAAACAACATCTACTGTAATCAACTTCATACACATCATTTGGTATCAATGTTTGTCACCGTATGGCAATCTTTGACGTTAATTTTCTATTTAGTGTTTTATGTTTCAAGAAATTTTAATTTTATCTTTCAAAAAAAAAAAAAAGAAATTTTAATTTTAGCTTCACTTTTTTGTATCTCGCTCAAAATCTTTTGTGATATTGAGTTGTTTTTGTTTTTTTTGACTGGGTGATATTGAGTTTTTTTTTTGACAAATGGGTGATATTGAGTTGTTAGTTGACTATAAATATCGTGTAACAACTGCAAGTTAAGAGTCTCGTATTGCTTGTGAAAGTGAAGGTTGATCATTTCATAAGTGATATGATATACAAATTTAATATCTTAAGGTTTTTGGTAGAAATGCAAGTTTCTCTTATTTGCGTGGTTGTTCTTCACCCGATATGAACGATCCTCCGGAGTTCCCTCGTAACCCCAAAAAATAATTGTTATAATATGTGGGAGAATATTTAGTTTGGTGATTGTTTGCTCCATTTTCGTAAAATTTTAAGGTCTTGATTGTTGTTTCTGGAGAAAGAAAACATGGGTTTGTTCATCTTCTTCACTCGCGACAGTGTTATCAAAAAATTATTTGCAATTTTAAAGATCAATGAGAGAGGTGCTTAAACTTAAAGTCACACATCACCCACTTTTATTAGATACGAGTCAATCAACTCCTTAGAAACTGTACCAATTTTCATTGGTTTATAAAACTTTTCTTAGATAAATTCTTCAAAAAAAAAAAAAAAACTTTTCTTAGATAATGTTTGTTGCAACTTTCTCTCATTTTAAAGAGAGAAAAATGTCACTGTAGAGTTGGGCCAAAGAGCACCTATAATGGCTATATCACCTCACAGCAAATTGAACAAATATCCAAGTCATTTGTTGTAATGCAATAGGTTATATCGGTGCAAATCCAGATCATAATAATTGTTTCCTTGACAAGGATTGTTTATTAATGATGCATAATTGCACTAAGATTCCTTTTTTTTTTTTTAATACTCAATACACTATAATTCCTATAAAAGTGTAAAAATAATGGAATATGATTCAAAACTAAATCATATTTTAGAACTGGAACAAAGGAATCTTTGTCTTTATATCAATTAACAAAGAAATAGAATAATAGGAACACATGATCGTGGATGTGACGCCAAGTTGATGGGGATTCTCTGAGGATTGTCAATTCTGTAATGTGCATGGATAATCGTCAAAATGTTTTTTTTTTTTTCCCATCGGATTCCCTTGTGTGAGTGATTAAAAAATAACCAAATAGTTATAGTAGTATATTTGTTTTACTAAGGTGTAGACCCACTTTATTTGACTCAAATTATGAGCCATTGATTAACATTATCCTTTGCATCATTTGCATAACGACTGAAAATTTTAAACAAAAAACCAAACCTTAAAATAAGATTGGTAGTTAAATGGCCGTCAAATATAGCATATTGTTTTTGTTTAATAAAATTGATTACTAGTATTTAACAAAGAATCTTGTCAACGAGTGTCCCTGAAACACTTTTTAATAATGCTAAATTAAATAATTATTCTTTAAAAATGTCAAAGTTTTCAATTTCTAAGACATTAGTAACATAAATTTTCATAAAAAATTATTATTTAAATTTTTTAATCAGTGCCCCAGAGGCACTAGTTATCATTTCCTTTTAACAAAGTAGAGATTGATCAATTGAAATGAAATACAACGATAACTAACGTAAGAGATTGAGTTTGCCGAGTTGGAGCTTTTGCAAATTGCAATTGTTAAATTTTAGGGCACTCGTTTTAGGTTGTATAGACTTCTACTAATGGGTGGTTTCATAATATCACATGATATTTACATAACTCGTGTCTTTTACTACAATAGTAAAATAATATGCAACTCATAACAAGCCACATTCTATATTTTTTATTTCTACTTATTGTTGTTTCAAAATTTAATTGATGTTACCACATTTTATTTAAGATAATTCAACAATTTCTATGTTGTTCACTTTTCATGTCAATTTCCCCTAATAGATTGAAAAATTAAGATATGGTTCCTCAACTTATGAAATCCTCTGTAACACTTAATGATGCTCTTACGATCCAATATAGCACATGGGCAATTAGATAAGTCTAATTAGTGATCATAAAGAAATTCTCTAACAATTTTTCTTTTTGACAGAGTAATTTTTGGATTGCACACAAGTAGAAAAATAATTGGCGGGTAGAAAATTGATAAAAAAAAAATTCTTTCTCTCTTTGTTCTCCGCTGGAATAATGACTTAATATTTTTTTTGTCATGTAGGATCATAAATTATAGTAAGTAACATTACTATGCTAGATTCACCACCGTAGTTTGAGAGGGAAAAAGAGATTTAGTGGGGCAACTTCTGGAATTAGGGAAATTCAGATTTGGAGATTTAGAGGTTTATGAATTTGAGGAAGAAGATGACATTGAAGAAGCCAATCATCATAGCTGACTGAAATATAATGTTGGTAATAGTATTTTTTTAACAAAAGGAAGTTTTGGCATTGATGTATGCTTCCGTGATGATTTTGGCCAATTTGTTCATGCTTACTCAAGATGATTTCAATTTGAGGCTTCAACGGTTGAAATTGAAGCTACTGCCCTTCATGTTGCTCTACTAATAACAATTGATAGTGAATTAGATTGAATCAATTTTGAAAGTAACTGTGGGTGCACTTACAAAAACGAATTAGGAATGTTTTTATATCTAGTTGTGGATATATGTTCTCTTCAAACGGATTCAATCTATCTATTATGCAGAGACAAACTTATAGAGTCGTTCACAATCTTGTCAATGTCTTTTATTATTCTCCACATTGCAATGTTATCCAAGATTTTTTTTGCAAAAATGTTATTCAAGATGAAATGATGTGAGCTATTTTATCTAAAAAAAAGGTCAAGATGTAAATAGTTGACGTTTTCTCATGTTATTTTTTTTGAAGAAACTAAACTAACTCACTTAAATTGGCACCGAAGAGAATCGAATTTGAGACCTCGATGAGGAACACACTCCCAGACCCCAAGCCAATACCACCAGGCCATTCCAAGTGGGTTCGTTTTCTTATGTTATTATATGACAACGTAATGACTTTTGAATAACATTATTTGTACAAACAAACTGAACTAAGTTACTCGTGAATTTAAAATGAGTCGAGCACAATCAAAAAATAGATTTGCATTATACTTACTGAGTCTAGCTGAGATCGGTTCGACTCATTTCCGGTTCTAGAAAGCGAAAAAGAGTTGTTACTTTGAATCCCTAAAAAGGAGAATAGGGGGCAAGGCATTGGTTAAATTTGAAATGAAAAGGGATAAAACGGTAAATGGGGTATAACGTCTCGTATTGCAGTAGACCAGTGCGTTGGCTTTACCGATACATAACACTAACAGACACAATTTCACATCACAATTTTTGTGAATGAGTAATTTAAAGTTTATACACGACAAAACTAGCGTGTGGACACTGAACGAGCATTCGTAAAATACGAACCAAGTTATCGCAGAAAAAGTGAGTGACCCACACTCAACTAGTATTTTATTTCCTATTCTTTTTTTGGGTTTTCCCCCTCGTGCAAATATCTTAACTTAAATCTTTTTCATCATCATAACAAAGTCAATAAACATTACTCCCTCCGTTTTAAAATGAGTGTCGTTTTAGGTGTTTACACACATATTAAGAAATGCAATGATTAAAAGAAAGAGAATGGTTATTTTACCAAATTATCCTTATTAACTATTGGTTAGTTTTAAAAATAATACTTTGGAAGTAATGTGCAGAGTATTAATTGGTGGGTACAATTGAAAAGAAAAAGTTATTATTGCATTGGAAACTGAAAGTGACATTCATTTTGAAACAAATTTTTTTGACTAAAGCGACACTCATTTTGAAACGGAGGGAGTACTATTGTACTGCAAATACTACTAGTAGTATAATATAGACGTCAATAAAATATAATATAAAATATAAATTTCATCATAAATAATAATATAAAATACACTAAATAATAATATTAAAAAATTAAAATTAAAATGAATATTAATATAAATATAAAAAATGGTATCATGGATTTAACTCTAGAGACCTATGAAACACAGATATTCCTTAAATTATATGTGTCACGATATCGAACATGCGTCAATGTTCGAGACCAACACTGATACGACACTTATAATTACACTGAATTATATCATTTATTTAAATTATTATTCATGTCGATGTACATATTTTGTCTTGTATATGTGTATATGTACTTCATAGATAAATACATTAAATTATATATACAAATATAAAATTCTACATCAAACATCACACTTTCTGTGCTCGTGAACTTAACTCAGTTGGTACGGACAATGCATAAAATATTTAAGGTTTGTGATTCGAACCCCGACAAAAAAAACATCACACTTTCTAGTCGCTGTGTTACTTAATAAAGAAAAATGTTGTGTTTAAGGTGAAGTGGGAGAAAAAGGATAGAGGAAAATGAGAAGAAAGAGAGAGCTAAAAAAGAGGTGGTATTTTGTTGATGAAGGAATTAGCAGTAACACGGATGAATTAAAGTTAAAATGGGAAAGTGTTAAAAAAGAGAGAGAGAAAAATGAAAAGAGAAATAATTTTATAGGAAATGGAATAGAATAAAACAAAAGAGGAACAAATACAATGCTTAGTAAGAGTGAGTGGGGTTCTCTCTGATCTTCAAAGTTAGAAAAAAGTAGTGACTTAGGAAGAAGCAGAGAGAGAGAGAGGGAGAGGAGGGGTCATTAGGAAGAAGGGTATATCCAAGCAACCTTAAAGGGAGGTTTTTTTTCTTAGGGTTTGTGGTTTCAGACACTAAATCTTCTTGTTTGTTGAAGAGTGTTATTGTAGTTATGGGTTGTGGGTGTGGTGTTAGTGTTGTTCTTGTTTTTTGTTTATGGGGTGTTTTGATCTCAGCGTCTTCTTCAACTAGGCTTGGTGGTTCAAGACAGAAGTTTGAGGTTAACAAGCATTTGAATCGTCTTAACAAGCCTCCAGTCAAAACCATTCAGGTCCTTTCTTTTTAGCTATAATTTATTTCACCCCTTTGGAACATTTTCTTATGTTTGTTCTTCTTCATCTACATTTTGATTTGTACCACAGAAAATAGTATTATTTTGAAGAAAAAGTTAGTTTTTTTCCTTTCTTTCTTTCTTTAATTTGAGGTGATATGTTTCAGAAATGGTTTTGAATCTTTCAATATTTTTCAGTTCAAAATTGAATGGCCCTCTATGGCAAGCTTCTGCTGCTCTAAAGTATAGATCTTTTGTGTTACTATTCAGTTTTTTTTTTTTTAAATTCGCTTGTGATTTTTTTTCTACTTGTACTCCTCTTTCCCCTCAATTGAAAGGGGAAAAAAAAGGCCCTTTTGATGAGTTTTATGGAATAGATTTTGAAACAGTAATAAGAAAGTAGTTAAAGAAAAACTGGGTAATGATTTGTTTTTTATTTTAATTTTAATATTCCTTATTTTTAAGTAGTTACTAATTTTTTTTCTGAAGTAGATAGATGATAGCAAGTTTGGTTTTTATTTTTGTTACAGTGTTTCATTTGCTAATAATGTGACATGATTTTTTGTTGTTGTTGCAGAGTCCAGATGGGGATATTATAGATTGTGTACCTGTTTCAAAGCAACCAGCTTTTGATCATCCTTTCCTCAAAGATCACAAAATTCAGGTACATTTTTTCTTCATTCAAGATCTGTATTTCTGTTATTTACAATTTAATGAGATTTTTTCCATTTTTATTTTGATTTTTTTTACTAACTTTATGTTTTGGTTTATTAGATGAGACCTAATTTCCATCCTGAAGGACTTTTTGAGGAGAATAAGTTGGATGATAACAAAGAAAAATCAAGTACTCCCATTAATCAACTATGGCATGCTAATGGTAAATGCTCCGAAGGCACGATACCTATTAGGAGAACAAAGGAGGAGGATGTTCTAAGAGCAAGTTCAGCCAAAAGATATGGAAGGAAGAAGCACAAGTCGTTCGCAAAGCCGAGGTCAGCAGAGCCTGATTTGGTTAACCAGAGTGGTCATCAGGTAAGACATTGTTTTGAGAGTGTCTTATTGCAATTAGCAGTGTTCAATGTTTTTGTAAAAACCGATGAGATACGAGGTCATGTTCGAGTTGGTATGAAACTGCGACCGAGTTGCTCCAACATCCGAACTGCATACAGTTTTGATTCATGGTTCAACTTGTTGAACTGTTAGCTACGGTTTTTAAAACATTAGTAGTGTTGTGTTGCTAACCATTTTAGTTTCTTCTTTTGGTCTAATTTTGTGGTTGTGTATTTGTTAATCAGCATGCGATAGCATATGTTGAAGGAGATAAGTTCTATGGAGCAAAAGCTACAATAAATGTTTGGGAACCAAAGATACAGCAGACTAATGAGTTCAGTTTGTCTCAGATTTGGGTATTAGGAGGTTCATTTGGTCAAGATCTTAACAGCATTGAAGCTGGCTGGCAGGTACTAAGAATCTCAAAACTAAACCCTGGTTTTGATACTGAAATCCGTTTTTTCCTAACAAATTCTAATGCTTTGCTCTATATGATTAACAGGTTAGTCCAGATTTATACGGTGATAACAACACGAGGCTATTCACCTACTGGACAGTAAGCCTCTTTGTTCTAACCTTGTGGCTTTCATTTTTGTTTTATTTAAACGTTTAATTTGAAGTCCTAATGTACTGTTTTTTTTTTATCATACTCATCACTTTGTGCATGTTGCAGAGTGATGCATATCAAGCTACTGGTTGCTACAATCTTCTTTGCTCAGGATTTATTCAAGTCAGCAGTGACATAGCAATGGGTGCAAGCATTTCTCCAATTTCTTCATACCGAGATTCCCAGTACGATATCAGCATACTTATCTGGAAGGTATATAATTCCAAAATTTCTTGTATTATTAATCTTGAGAAATAAATCAGCTAATTCTAAGCACCACATGTCTCATAATCCTTCCAAGTTCCAACTATGTGTCTGGTATATGAGACCATTGTAATGTCCCCCCAAGTGCTTGGATTCTTTCAAACCTAGCATCTCTCTTCCAATTGTTATGATGTTTGATACATGCAAGATTCATGAGTTTTCTATTTCTTCACTTATGAACCTGCCAGTATTAGTCAAAAAAAAAAAAAAAACTGTCGGTAGAAACTCTTTCTCTTGGTACTCTTGGTACTCGAAAGATTTTTTTACTGGCAGTGGCAGTATAATTAGATTCATCTTTGTAACACAGATTCTGAGAATCTATTTCAAATTCTTTATCATGACATGGACTACAATGCCGAAGAAAAAAAAAAAAACTCAACAATTCCACCTTATAGATCTTTGAAAAGTCGTTATCTGTTATTCTTATAATTGTGCATGACACAAAACACATATAGTCCGCTAATATTTTTATCTTTACGTTACGTCTGTCAGAATTCAAGGTGGCGTCTTTATAAACAAAATACTCTATTCCTATGATTAACAAACAAAATTCTTGAAATCGTGATATTTGCTAGTAGTAGGGTTCAAACCATCGACCTCATTCTTAATAGTCCTTCAACGTCCCAACTCATACCATTGAGCTTCACCTTCATAGACCATTGAAATCGTGATATCTGTTAATGCTATTACTCAGTTATTTTTTCTCTCCACTTCCACTCATTGTAGGATCCGAAAGAGGGGCACTGGTGGATGCAATTTGGGAATCAAGGTACCGTGTTGGGATATTGGCCATCTTTCTTGTTCTCATATTTAGCAGACAGTGCTACCATGATTGAATGGGGAGGAGAAGTTGTTAATTCAGAGCCTGATGGTCAACACACTTCAACTCAAATGGGAAGTGGTCATTTTCCTGAAGAAGGATTTGGCAAAGCAAGTTACTTTAGGAATATTCAAGTGGTTGATAGCTCTAATAATCTCAAAGCTCCAAAAGGACTTGGCACTTACACTGAACATCCAAACTGTTATGATGTTCAAACAGGTAGTAATGGAGATTGGGGCCATTTCTTTTACTATGGAGGACCTGGTAAAAATGCAAATTGTCAATGATGCAAAAGAAAAAACAATCATGTGTCTGTTGTATCATTCAATCATCAATCAATCCTAGTAGTGTTATTATAAATCCTTCTTCTCTTCAATCTTTGTACACCTTTTTTTTTCTCCTTTTTTTTCTGTAGTGGAAAGTTTTGACTGTTTTTAATTTTATATTGAAAAGATTCTCCATGTAAGCAAGTGGAGAAGTGTGGTCAAGTTTCTCAAAAGGCTGAAGAAACAGGCCCTTTATAAAATCCTTGTATTTTATTTGTTTCTCCACTTCTCCCTATGGGAGTGTTTGTCAAAATGCAATGGTGCTGCTACCTAGTTAGTGTTATGTGATTTTTACTAAAACTAGAACTTACACCTTCGATGTGTCACTAAATTTTGTTTCATAATTTTAAATGATACTATTTTAAATGATACTATTATATAATAGTACAATAGTATGGTACCATGCCCATGCTTGGAGAATCAGTTAAATAAAGAAAGGAGAAAAGTTAGAGTGGCCTATGGAAGGAAAATGAGAGGAAAAATGACTTAATAAAAAAGGACTAAAAAACTGAAAAGGGGATGTGCAATGCATGTGAGTGGCTGACAGAAGTTTTGTTTTTTGCATTTCCTTTTTGAAAAGTGACATGGTTCCACCACCACACATTTTCAATCATTTTCACCAACCTGTTTTCATGCGGTGCCAAAAAAGTCGTAGGTCCAAATATTTTTTGGATTTCATTTTCATATAAAAAAAAACTACTATAACTAAATCATCTCAAGAGCCATTTTTTAGTTTAATGAATTATTTTGATAAGTTGATTGATTATTCCAAGATTAAATCCAAAGGGAAATTATCTACCCGTTAAGTGGGATTGGGTTTGAAGGAAAACTAAAATAGTGTAAATGGTCACTTTAGTCTTTGATTATGCACTTCGTTGTCACAAAGTTCTTCGACTCATGATTAACTACAAAGTAATCTTTGAATGTGCATTTTCTTTATCAGTTTAATCCCTGACGTTGAAAACTTATGTTAATCGATGAGGTGACAAATATTTTTGTGCTGACAAGGTGCATGAGATATCACAGGACTAAACTGAAAATAGAAAATGGTCGTTTTGGCCCCTAAAACGAAAATCAATATTCCCAACTTGAATCTCAAATCCTTAAATCCTGAATTTGATCTCCAAATGGAAGATTTAGAGATTTAGATATTTTAGATTCAATTTGCGGATATTGTTTTCGGTTCAAGGACCAAAGCGGCCATTTTAATCTTTCACTCTAGTCCCTGTGATACCTCATGCACGTTGTCAGCACAAAACATTTGTCATCTCATCAGTTAACCAAAGTTTTTAACGTCAGAGACTAAATCGATAACGGAAGTGCACATTCAAAGACTATTTTGTATTTAATTCTGAGTCAAAGACCTTTATGATAATGAGGTGCATAATCATGGACTAAAATGACCCTTTACTCAAATAAATATTTATTAAACATTGTCACTAAGGCCGTAATGCCTAATTCATGTGTCTCATAGATGCCAATAATGTTCGACACGGGGCCTGTTACATATTTTAGAAGTCTAACTCAATTGATAAATACTGATATTATTAGACTCAAAGTTGTCTTAAACATTTTGGATCCCTAAGTAGAGCTTAATTTAGCCACGGTTGAATAGTAACAAATGTGTAGAGACCCCTTATTCAAGCAAAATCGTGGATTGTGTGGTAGCTCAACTTGCATTGGGTCTTCCCCTGGTTAAACTATACATCTTTACCCCAAGTTTGAATAAAGGACTTCACCGTATGTAGACGGTGATTGTCACCTCATCTATAGAGGTGTTTCGGTGGTAAATTGAACCCAAGTGCAGTTGATTGATTCAATATTAAGTGAATTTTTTTTTGAGAAATATTAAGTGAAATTTATTATTTACTGCTTTAAAATATCATTTAAAACAACGGTTTTAATTAAGTAGCATCTGTGAATGAATGTGATGTGTGTATATACGGTCACAAGTTCAAAATTAGTTATATCATTATCTGGTGCTAGACTAACAAAATAGTAGGTCTATATAGGGGTAGCACTTTGGTGCCATTAATGGCACCGTGCCATTAAATCTGGGTCACACAAATACATTGCTATTGCATCTGGGCCACACAACACATCTATCTTGATGCCATTAATGGCCCAGATTTAATGGCACGGTGCCATTAATGACACCAAAGTGCTACCCGTCTATATAGTCTTGAATAGTTTGTCTTTTATCACATTAGAAATGTGCATTGATTGAAATGTGTCTAGTTAATTTGAACAGAGTCTAAATCGTACTAATAGATACAAAAAAGTAAAAAGGATCAAGAGTCAAATCTTTGTTCAACTTTCTAAGAGATTAGGTTATGATAAAGAAATCAAGATGCACTATAGTTAAAAAAACAATAGGAAATCTTTGTCGTTAACTTTTTTCCACAAAAAAGTCTATTTTCGTGGTTCAAAGTTCAAACTAATATAATTTTCCATAAAAAAATACAGCAGTAATGATTAAGATTGGCAGTGATCCACATGGTTGCTGGAAAGCTTATAAGCAAAACATATTGATTAGCAAGTTGCCACACAAGCTAGTCACGATCTTGTGCAGTATGAAAGTGAAGTTTGCAACCTAACTTGTAATTCATGGATAGTATATATACATTTGAGTATTTGCATGGGTGCCAAACATGTATCCCATATCCATACTAATACAAATCTACACATTAAATACGTTTGAAGGTTTAGGATGCGTATCCAAACAGTTTATAAGTGAGTGTCAAATACTTGTATATTTTTCTGTCCATAAGTTTCCTCCATTAAAGCTAATCATATTAAAGACGTATCAGATATTAAGTATAGGCTCAATATATGTCTTTACAAAAAAAAAATGTTTATAAATACACCATGTCTTAATCAAACACAAATGCATTGAGTTTAGTCAAGTTAAGGGAACATGTAGTTCCGATTTTTGGATTCCACTAATATTATTTATGTCTACTGACACCATTCCAATCCTTATCCTTGTTTTCATTTCTGAGATTAAGATGCCATATCTTTGTAGATTAGTTTGTGGTAGCTTTGTAGATATAATATCCTTGTAAATATATGTATATTCTCCGGTCACCATTATAAGCAAAAATTTACTTTTTAAGTTTATTTAATAAATTTATGTGTGTGGGATTTATTATATACTACATGTATCATTTATTGAATGAACCTAAAAAGTAAATTTTTGTTTATAATAGTGACTGGATGATATATGTGTTAGCATTATGTGCGAGTTTTCATATCTAGAGTAAAATTTAGTGCATAATTTGATCTCTACATATTTTTCTATTTGTGTTTCTTTTTTCTCTTTCGTTTATGTTAGCAGCAACGTACGGGGCTTTGCTATTGATGACGATGAAATTATTTCGATTTTTAGTAGAAGTGATGATGGACTAGATTCTTTTTTTTTTTGAAGTGATGAAGGACTCGATTTTAAGTAATCTTTTATTCATTTGTATGCATTTCATTTTGAATTTGATATGTACCTATTATAGGGAATGAAGTTGCTACACTTTTTCCACTCACTTTTAATCGGATGAAATACTGTCGTACTGATACTTAGAAAATAGATCATATGTAAAATGGTGGGACTCACACGAATTTCTTTCAATAAGCCACATCATAACTCCTTTGATCCAATGAGGCAACTTATTGATCTAATGATAGAAACCTACTCACTTATACACTATAGAATTGACTTGTAGTATAACATACAACATTAGTAATCAATTGTAGGCAAAATTTATTGAATTTCCTTTATGTAAATGATGAATGTTTAAACTTTTTTTACTGTTTTATCTGCTTTAAAGGCGTGTTTGATGACGAATATAGGAGACAAAAACATGATAATTGTATCATAATCCGCCTCAATCAAGTGTTTGTGAGACCACATGATATGATAAGTTATTTCTTAAACTTATCTTATCATGTCTCTCTAGTTAAAATTCTTATCATAAATATGAGTTGGATTAGAAACTACAAAAGGTTAACATGACCCAGAGGATGATGAATAAGAGGAAGGTAAACCATAATTAGATAAATAGTGTAACTAGGGGTGGGCAAAAAATAAAAAAACCAAACTGAACAGAATCAAACAAAAAAAAACTGAACTATTACTGACAATTTTGAAACTGAACTGAAATAATTCGGTTCATTTCAAAACAGTTTGGTTCAATTCGAAACAGTTCGGTAACTAAAATTCGACTTAGTTTGTTTTTATTTTATTTTATATTTTTTCAATGGTACCAATAATAACAGTTCAGTTTAATTTATAATAGTTTAGTTCGATTTAAAACAGTTCAATTCAAAATACAGACAATTCAATTAAGTTCGGTTCGGAACCGAACCATGCCCACCCTCTGTAACCATAAGATAAGATGATAGAGGAGTGATTTTGTCACTGTTTTGATTCTTGATAACGTCGCATATGATAATGGGCTGGTGTTCATGGATTCAACTTTGTTTTTGGGCTTTGGCCCGGCCCGGCCCTCTACTATACCCAAAATAATATAATAAAAAAAAACAATTTGGCCATTTTTGTAGCACATGGTCTGTATAAATATCATTAAACAATATTTTTGCGTTCCTCACTTATTTAGACACACACAGAAACAAAAGAGATAGAGAGAGAGAGAGAGAAAAAGATAAAATTATAATTGAATTAATATATGTGTATAGTTGAATTGAATTTGATATAGTTGGTGAGAGAGAGAGAGAGAGATGAGCATAGTGTGGAAGAGGACACACAGAAGAAACAAACAAACAACAGTACTACTGCTACTACTGTAGGGTTTTAATCTTCTTTTCTTTACTTACTAATCCCTTTTCTTTCCTCACTCTCATCTCAAAATTATCCTCTCTTCTCTTTTTTTCATTTCCATTTTTAACCCTAACTTCACTCTCAAACCCTAGCTTCAAGCTTCAAACTTCAAACCCATTTCACTCTTCAACAACAACAATCTAGTCAACCCCATTTCTTCTTCACATGCATAATCGTAACTGCATGCGTAGTTCTACTACTTGAGGAGAGGGTGTATGTAGAAGAAATGGAAGAAGGGGGTGACCATGGGATTCTTCTTTCTTCCGCGATTTGTGGGTCCCTCTTCTCCGTTTTGGGTTTCTCTTCTTTCTCCATTCTTTGGGCTGTTAATTGGAGACCCTGGCGAATTTATAGGTATTCATTTCTTCTTTAACCTTTAATTCTCATTATTTGCTGCTAATGCTATTTAATTTTGTCATATGCTTCTTAATTTAATTCATACTTGTTTTGAAATGGGTTTAATTTTACTTGCATTGGTTGATGTGTTGTTTCAATGCCATGTAATTACTGAACTAGTTGCCCTTTTCGACATATTGTTTAGGAAAGAAGTGTAAATTGAAAGGGTAATTTTTGATTTTTTTAGTTCGATGTTAGGCAAAGTATAGTTGCTTAGATTTGGCGCGTTTTTTGAACTTTGTGTGTCATGGGAAATTGTTATTGTGTGAAGAGCTTGATGATTTGTAATCCTGGGGTTGTACATGAAGATATGCACAATGTTTATTTGATAGCTTTGAAAATAGGGGTATCACTATTCACTAATGGGATAGATGCCACAGGCTAGAGCAGCCTCACCTTTAAGTATTTGATGCGATATACTCGGTGTAGTCAATAGCGTGTGGTGCTATAGGGGCTCTTGGCTGCTACAGGATACACAGTTGTGGAGAAGTTTAGTGTAGCAACTGCTAATGCCGGTTGTCATGGTGAGATAGTGCCACACCTAAGAATGTGAGAAAACGTTGGGGATTTTTGGTTGGTGTATTTTAGGAATTTTGCAATTAAAAAACACCAGAGCTAAACTTCTCTTCTTTCACCCTGTTTCACACCTGCTTTCATTTTTCAACCTCCTCATTTGTCGGTCACTGCAAGTTATTTAGTTTTATGTATAAAACTTCCAAGCATAGAGGCTATCCTGCTATATCATTTTTTGGGTCGCTGCTACGCCTGTTCATGATTGATAACACTGGATATAATTATGAACATTATATAAGACACCCTTTTGCAGCTACAGCCTACCAATTTTTTGTACTAACTGAATAGCATTATGGAAAGTCTCAAAAAAATTACTTGTTTGTAATTTTATTATTTATGGCTGTTGGTATCTTAATTACCAATGGTCCACAGAAATAATAACCGAAATTAAGGAATATAATTAACAAATGTCATAAATTTGAGGCTATACACTTCTTTATAGTCCGAAGATGCGATTTGTGTTAATTATTACATCCGAAATGGAATAACATTCACAATTTGTTTCTGTGGTGAACAAGAAATTATTGTCGAAAATGTAACATCTATGTATTTGGCTGGTTGAGACTCATTTGAGTTATTGACAATTAAATTCTCAATGATACTCATCTTTCATTCCATTGCTTGCTCTAAATTTCAGCAACAATTATTGTAGTATCGGGTTTTGGGAGGCTTATCGGATAGGGTTATATGATATTAGAGCATTTACGACCAAGTGGTTACGTGGTTGATCCTTGTTTCCCACTTCTAAATATAAGAAGTTGAGCCTAAGCATTATACATCCATAAAGTCCAAGGCTCTTAAGTGAGGGGTGTGTTAGGTATAAGACAGTTCACAAGCCTTCTCTTAATAACTCCAACTCTCAATAGTTGTTCCTTCGACAAAATAATGCAACCCCATAGCATGTTTGGTCCATAAACACCCTTTATAAAACCTATGAAGCTATGAAGAAAAGACTATCCGGTAAAAATACTAAACAACTATGTATTGTTCATAGTAATTTTTGTTGCTCTTTTCATATGTATTATTAGAAAGAAGAAATATTGATTATTGTTGTCTAGTACGTAATTCTTTTAATCGGAAAAAAAGCAACCACAGCCTGTTCTCACTTGGTGTGGTCAGATCAGATGGATCTAACTACACCATCAAGTGATTCATGTCACATTGTAAATCAGGTCTAGTGACAAACTATGCAGCTATAAACTCTTTTTAAAGGGTTGGACCCTTAGTTTTCCTCGGGCTTCTCTACATCTAACTATTTGACCATCCTTCATACGATTTACTCTGCCTATTGGGGTTTCTATATGTATTCTTTACACATGCTTAAATCACCTAAATCAAAATTCTACTACCTTTTTGATATTTGGTGTTACCCTTTTTTCTCTATTGCATTAATTCCTGATCCTATCCCGTCTCCCTCCTTTGCTTGGCCATCTTGCTGTTCATATCATTCTTACGACTTTCAAATTGAACCTTTGACTTGATAAGCATTCAGTCCTATGTGGCATTGCTGGTCAAGTAGCCATGTGGTAAATTTTTTATCAATGAGAAAGATAACAAAAAGAACCCTCTAAAAGAAAGCTGATTAATAAAATAATTAAATGTTTAGTTTTTTTTAATGAATTTCCATTTTGCGGTAGTTTGTTCGGTTATTTTGCAATTCCAAGTTTTTATTGATAATTATTGATTAATTTTCAATAGGAAATCAAGCTGTGAACCTAAAAATAATACAGATGTCAAAATTTCCCATTCATAACTCGGGCCTGTTAAATTTCCATGATTCGACCTTCTTTGTTTGACAGGAATCTCTATAGCTGTTCCAAAAATTGGATAATGAAGCTCCGTTTTTGATATGATTGAATATGATTATTTTCAAAATATTTTTTGAACCTTGTGATAACATCTGAATTTTTGAATTTTGAACATAACAAATGTCGTTAGCCTGGTACTCTACTTTATTGCCTTTCGTAAGACGTAAACAAATGGGTCTAACTTTTGATAAACCAATGACTCTGTCTTATAAAATGTATTGATTTGGGAAGGAATCCCAGTTGTTGTGTGTTGCTTTAATAATGCAATTAAAGTTCTCTGTATTTTTTATGTTGATTTGGCCTTTCTTACATATATATGTTTTTATTTGTGTCTATTTACAGCTGGATCTTTGCTCGGAAATGGCCAAATATCTTGCAAGGGCCTCAACTCCATTTGCTCTGTGGTTTCCTGAACCTTTCAGCGTGGTCTGTTGTTGTTTCTCCAATTATTGTGCTTATCATTTGGGGATCCTGGTTGGTTGTAATATTGGATCGACATCTGATTGGTTTGGCTGTAATAATGGCTGGAACTGCTCTCTTATTGGCATTTTATTCAATTATGCTGTGGTGGAGAACCCAGTGGCAAAGCTCAAGTATGTATTTGCTAGACAATTTGTTTTTTAACATAGCTTTGTGTCTTGTTCACAAGTTTAAGCTTATATACGCCATATACTGTATTTGATTTGAAACCAACATTTCTAAATACCGAAGCTTAAATAGAGATTTTTTTTCTGCCATTACTATTGATGGTTGTTTTCTTGGACGATTTTCCACCATTTTAGCAATACACAGCCTTTGGACATGATGGTGATGCATGTTTTTCAAAAGAAAAGGGGAAAACTGCAGCTGCATATGATTTTATGGTGACAAATTTGGCATGATCCATGTTAGAAATAAGGAGTCAATACGATGTGGTTTTAGAGAAATTTTGGTCATAAAAGTTGCTGGATGCTCCGATGAGCGGTTGTGGAGTTGCCAAAAAAATTGGGATAACAATTGAGTCTACAATAACATAGGATACAAAATCAAGTAATTCCATAGTTGAGAACTTTACTACAAAGAGTGCCGTGATAATTTTACAGAGGATGGTATCACTTCGGTACAATGTTAACGATATGATTTGAGTGTAAAAAAAGTTAAAAGAGAATGGAGATTCTTTGAATAATATGGGACTAGCCACATCTCTAGGTGGGAACTTTACTATGAAGTGTGTCAATGCTTTATAAGCTATTTAAGCCATATCTCTTGGTGACGTGAGAATGGGGCTTTTCTCCGATGCATTTCTTCACACTTAGCTGCTTAGGGCTATTGAATCTGGTGCCTGGACAATACTGAAAGCCCAACTTCAGCTCTAGGATAAGCTCTGATACTATCTTAGATTTTGGACCTTAACTCAACTTCACAAAATGTCTACTAAGGTGAGGATTTTCGTAGCTTTATAACCTCTATTTAGGCCATATCTCTAGGGTTTCTAGGGGTCTGAGGCTTGGTCTTTACTCCAATAATTGTTGAGCGGACATGTCTTCAAGCACTGCATGTCTCTATTATCTTTAGGAAATGCCTCATTTGTAGTCTTAAGAACAGATGTGAGGACAATAAAGATGCATTTTCATAGTTGAAGACAAATAAGAACTTAATTAAGCATAAATAGGAAGAAAGTATCACTAACCGGATAAATTTATTTTCTTTGAGAAGTGGGAAGGTCATACTCATTTGGTAGGTTTAGAGTAGGAGGGGTTGTTGTATCAGAATGAGTCATCATGCACCTACCTCTTCAGCCAAGCCAGTGCATGTACTATTAGCGGGTTTAGAATGCTGTTTTGGGCATCAAGTAATGTAGATCTGATTAACGAATGTTCCCTTGAGAAAACTTGATTCGAAGAGAGCAGCATGATTATTAGGAAATAAATAAGGAGTCACAGTGATATGGAACTTATTTTACCTATAGTTGAACAAGCTACAGGGTTGTTATTGGTTTAGGTCCTTGGACAAAGCTATTGATGGGAAACTTTGTCCTCATTGCGGCACACACACACATGTATTGTTCTATGTTGCTCTTTAATTGCGTTGGTTTTGTGTTTACTTATCCGATGTGCGTGATATGCCGAAGGAGCAATTTTTATTAGTTTTATTTTTGCATCGACTCTTCTAATAATTTTTATAAATTGTCTTCATTTTTCTTTGGCAGGAGCTGTTGCAATCCTGCTTCTTCTAGCTGTTGCTCTACTTTGTGCCTATGAGCTTTGTGCAGTATATGTCACAACTGGGTCACGGGCATCCGACCGATATTCTCCTTCTGGTTTCTTTTTTGGAGTGTCAGCAATTGCTTTAGCAATCAACATGCTATTTATTTGCAGAATGGTATTCAATGGTATGTTTTTGAATCACTTTTCATTTACAAATTGTTATCCAAATTATTATTGAAGGTTAAAATATAGGTAGCTATAGAGGTTACTCATTTTTCGATAATATAAAGCATGATTGTATATGTATAGGCACTAAATTGAAAACACTCATGTTGGAACTGAAATAATTATAACTGTAATGAATGTATAGAGACTGAAATAGATGGTTTCCTGTTGTACATGCTGCTTTCAGTCTGTTTTTTGTTTTGTCACTTGAAAATTTCTTATTACCATTGCTCATGCAGGGAATGGCTTAGATGTGGATGAATATGTGCGAAGCGCTTACAAATCTGCTTATTCTGATGGTATTGAGGTGGGTCCTGTGGCTTGTTTGCCTGAACCACCAAACCCAAATGAATTATATCCTCGACAATCTAGAAGGTTTGTTCTTGTTCTTGCTCTCAGTTTGGACTATCATAATGGAGACAAATAACTTTTAAGGTTTTAAAATAGCATTCAGTATTAGCAATTAGTCAGGAATGTATTGCTTTTGCTCTTAATTTTATCCCCTCCTTCCAATCAGTTTATTGATGGATCTATTACCTTGTTTTGAATAACTTGTGCCTATTCTTCTGACAATGGTTGAATGTTGAATATCTAATATTGCTTCTCAAACATTTAAGCGGATAAAATGTGTACATCATTAAGCTTTCTTTTTAAGTTATTTGCTTTTCTTTTTCTTGACAGGGCTTCCCATCTTGTTCTTCTCTATCTTGGCTCGTTATCTGTTCTGTTAGTATACTCCATCTTGTATGGTCTAACGGCAAAGGAGGAAAATTGGCTGGGAGCAATCACATCTGTTGCTGTTATTATTCTTGGTGATTTAATCAGCCCTTCTTGATATTGGTTATATTAATTTTTGTACTATCTCAAAAGGGAAAATTCTTATGCACTTTTTATCTCTGGTTTTTTGTTTACTGTTTCTGTAAACTTCTTGTCATGTAGACTGGAATATGGGAGCTTGCCTGTATGGTTTTCAACTTCTTAATAGTCGTGTTGCCGTATTGTTCATTGCTGGAACATCTCGGGTGTTTCTTATTTGTTTTGGAGTGCAATACTGGTCAGTTCCTTAATCCAAAACTTGACCTTTTTACCTGCATTGCATGTATTAATGGTTTGTTGACTTGACTATGCTTTTCTCTTGCAGGTATTTGGGGCACTGTATCAGTTATGCTGTTATGGCTTGTGTACTTTTAGGAGCTGCTGTTTCTCGCCATTTATCGGTTACAAATCCATTAGCTGCAAGGAGAGATGCCTTACAAAGCACTGTAGTTCGCCTGAGAGAAGGTTTTCGTAGAAAGGAGCATAACAGTTCATCTAGCTTTTCTGAAGGTTGTGGCTCAAGTATGAAACGGAGCAGTAGTGTTGAAGCTGGTAATCTTGGAAATGTCATTGAAGCTAGCAGGGGTCTGGCTGCAGGTGATGGGAGCAATTGGAATAATGTCATGTCTCAAACTGCTAGTTTGCCGGACGGAATCAATAGTGACAAAAGCATTGATAGTGGAAGGTCAAGTATAGCGTTACACTTACACAGCAGCTCCTGTCGCTCAGCTGCTCATGAACCTGAAGTTGGAATATCATCTGATGAAAGAAATTTGGATCACAATAATTCGTTGGTTGTTTGTTCTAGTAGTGGCCTTGATAGTCAAGGGAATGACTCTAGTGCATCTAACTCTGCAAATCAACAACCATTGGATTTGAATTTGGCTCTTGCATTTCAAGAAAGGTTGAATGACCCTAGGATTGCTACAATGCTGAAAAGAAGGACCAGACAAGGTGACCGTGAGCTGAGTAGTTTATTACAAGATAAAGGCTTGGATCCAAATTTTGCTATGATGTTAAAAGAGAAAAGTTTAGAGTTAGATCCAACTATCCTGGCATTATTACAAAGAGGTAGCCTGGATGCAGATAGAGATCATCCTGAAAATACTGATAATACTAGTGTTGACAATGCTATGCCTAATCAGATTTCATTATCTGAAGAACTGAGGCTACATGGGCTTGAGAAATGGCTTCAGTTGTGCAGGCTTATATTGCATCACATTACGGGTACTCCAGAACGAGCGTGGGTTCTGTTTAGCTTTATTTTCATTCTTGAAACCATCACAGTTGGTATATTTCGTCCAAAAACAATCAAAATCGTTAATGCAACACACCAGCAGGTGAATACTGTCTCTCCCTAGATTATTTCTGGTTTGTTTTGTGCGAGTGAATTATGTACAAGCACCTTATTTTTGGAAGCCTAATGTCTCTATTCTGTTTGTTTGATGTTGGGATGGTAATTGTGAATATTACATGTGCTCATCTTGATGTTTTATGAATCTTCATTGCTTGCAGTTTGAGTTTGGCTTAGCGGTGCTATTGTTGTCTCCCGTGATATGCTCTATCATGGCTTTCCTTCGATCACTTGCGGTGGAAGAAATCACCATGACATCAAAACCAAGGAAGGTATAGAGTTGCCTATTATTGGATTGAATATAATGTGTGAATTTAATCATTAATTTTATTATCTTGTTTAATTAACTTATGTCTGCTTTGTCAGTTTTTCTACTGGATTATTGGTTCTAACTTAGAATATAGGAATCTATTGCTTTATGACATTCTTGGTTTTGTTCTGTGATGGAATACATTCCCGATTAGTTTACATCTGTCTGTACAATTTACTGTATTATTTCTCCGGCTTAGCTGTCACTTGGTTAGATAGCTGTCACAGGTAGTTAGACCTAGATCAGTGTATATATACTGAGTTGTACCTATTTCATTGAACTTGATTTTCATTGTATGAATTCAATATGTACAGAACACACTTTCTGTTTTTCTCTGAAGCCTAAAATGGTATCCATTGCTAATTGAACCCAAATGGTATTTTGCCATTTGATGCAAATGGCATATTGTCTTCAAATCTACCTACTCGCCCTCCGTCGAATTTGGGTGACACTACTCTGATTAGTGCATCACTGTTGAACACAGTTCCGTAAAGTTCTTTAGTTATCTTTTCACAGTTTATGTTTGTGAAACTTGATAAAGTTAACTTCCTCATCTGGTGCCAACACATCGAACTGATGATTAAAGCTCACCAATTAGATCATTTTTTGGTTTCTCTTTCGATTCTACTTCATTTCCTCTCTGAAGGAGATTGCAATGCAAGCAGGGTTAGCTCTGTGTACCTCGAATGGGAGCAACCAGATTAAATGTTCCCATCTTTAATCCAATCAACTCTTTTGTGTTTGATCTTCTCCAAAGTCCTTGAATGTATCCATGCTTATGATGTTTGGGAACGAACCCACACTCACTTTCATCATGTGATTCACACAAGATTGCTTCAACTGTGATTTGAGGCTTGAGTTTTTCCAAACGCCTGGGCATTGTAAGCTCTAGACCATATTTCTAGCTAATATGAGACTTCGGTTTTACCCAATACTTTCCATGTTCTAACAAAAATCATGCTTTTGGCAACCCTGTTGGATGGTTTGTTTTAGGTGCTAATTGTCACATTCACAGGAGTGTTGTTTACTGCAATTATCGTTCAAGAAACTCAATTGAGTCGTTTCATTTAATTCTCGTGTTTCTTTTCATGTTTCTCGATTACTTTCTTTATCTTGGTTGTTCTTTTCAATGCATACATACATTTCATGATGATGCTTGATAAAGTATTTGTTTGAAGTTTATATTAATTGCCAGTAGTATATTATTTTTGACCATCTCTTCATAATTTGTTGTCTTCAGTATGGTATCATTGCTTGGCTGCTCAGCACCTGTGTTGGACTATTGCTCTCATTTTTAAGGTATGCCCTACTATACCTGAAAGTCATTCATACGCTTTAGTTTTGACCTCACTTTTACTAAATTTTTTATGTAGAACATTTTTTTGTCATGATTTTAATTGAACACATTAATGTGCATCCAATTTATATAAGTTAAGTTGCTTATTGTCATTACACGAATACTTTCAAATTTTTTCACTATTATAGTCCGAATTGTTCATGTTATCCAAACCTTTTTAGTCCGAATTCTATTTTAGACTTCATGGTTTTGTGTGTTAATATTAATAATTTAGTAATACATATTTGTTTAGGTTTTTGCTTGTGAAATTGAATCAGTTTTTGTTTTGAATGCCAAAATGATTATAATCCGGTGTAGTTTAGTTCCTGGTTTGTCCAGCTAACACATAATAATGAATAATGATTATGCCTGTGTTTTGTTTTATTAATTATTCTGTAAAAATTGTGCAGCAAATCATCAGTTCTCCTTGGATTGTCATTGACTGTGCCACTAATGGTGGCATGCCTTTCTTTTGCTATTCCTATATGGATTTGTAATGGTTACCAATTTTGGGTTCCCCGTATAAATTGTACCGAAAATGCTGGAAATGATCGCATTCCTCGTACAAAGGTCAGTGCAACTGCCTTTCCCACCTACTATTATGCTGTCCAGTGCTTTATGTTTTCAATAGATCCGTTTCTTTTCGTTCGTTAGATACAACATTTGAACATATGTATTTTTCTTGCAACATGCATATTTTTCTACTATAATTAGTTCCTTTGGTGGCCATGTATTTCCTTCTTTCTTGACTTGTTTACTGTTTTAATAATCAATTTTTTCTCTTATCTGTTATATCTTTTATGTTGATAGTCTTTTCCTTGAAGGACTCTTTTCTCTTTTGCGTGAAACATTCTTGGAATATTATTTCTCATTTTTGTAAAATATAAATGCTAGATTACTTGCATCAATCTTTTCGACCAATATCATTGTAGGGAAATGGTACCATGTCCTTGAAATGTTTAATGCAAGGTGTGTGACTTAAGAAAAGAAATAGAATGTATACATAACAAGCAAAAACTCCACAATAGTAAAAATACCCTGAAAATATTATAACTAGAAGTATTTTCTTCTCAATGAATGATAGGTTAAACTGCATGCGATGCACAAATTAGCATGTCATATTCTCCCCTAAAAAAACAGTATTTCCTCAATCAGTTATTTAGCCTTACATGTGTGTGTTTGTGGTTTTTGAGATGCTTAACTTACAGGAAGAAAGGTTAGGTAATTCAGATAGTTTTCCTGTTTTGTCATGTCACTCTAGTCTTTAAGTAAAAATACCTAGGTATGTAGGACTTACAACATAATTGCTAAGATAGTTTCTTTCATTGTGGAATTATTCTGTGTGTCAATTTCAAAGACATTACGAACTTGGAAAACAAACAAGCTTTATAGCGCTGAGGCCCTGCCCAATGCCCTTGAAAACAATCCTTAAGAATTTGCTCTGGGTGTTCCTTCCCCATCGCTATTAGTAGACGATCATATTAGATGCAACCTATTCTAGTTTTGGGTCCTTAGATGTGGTACTTAAGTAATGGTTTGATGTTTGAGAGGCTTTTATAATTTATAATTTTATTATAAAATTTTATCATGACATTCATTCAACACTTGCATTGCTGCTACCTTCCTATGTAATTCAGGAAATCACAAATTGAGAGGAAGTGTGTTATGTACTTGTTACTCGTCTTTTTGAAGTGCAATTCCTTGTCAATGCATAATTTGTCTTGCTTCTTTTTACAGGGTATAGTTCTCATTATTTGTATGTCGGTATTTGTTGGATCTGTACTGGCTTTGGGAGCAATAGTTTCTGCAAGGCCTCTAGATGATTTAGGATACAAGGGATGGACTGATCAGAAAAGCTTGGTTTCCCCTTACACATCATCCGTTTTTATTGGCTGGGCTATGGCATCTGCCATTGGTTTAGTTGTTACTAGCGTACTTCCAATAATTTCATGGTTTGCAACATATAGGTTCCCCCTGTCTTCTGCTATCCTTATTGGAATATTTGCAGGTATACTCTTTCTCATTGTGTGTACAACTATATATGTATTTTTTGTTCCAGCTTCTGATATTTATATTTCTATGAACTCTTTCTGGATGCAGCTATCCTTGTAACATTTTGTGGAGTGTCTTACTTAGAAGTTATCAAATCTAGGGATGACCAAGTTCCAACAAAGGGTGATTTCTTAGCTGCTTTGCTTCCTTTAGTCTTCATTCCAGCAATGCTCTCCCTTTGCTGCGGATTGCTTAAGTGGTTGGTAAAACTTGACTATCTCTCTGTTGCTTTGCATTTCTACAAGTATCTGATGTTTTTCAAAATTTCTATTTGCAGGAAGGACGATGGTTGGAAACTTTCTAGAGGTGTATATATTTTTGTTATGATTGGTCTTTTGCTTCTGTTTGGTGGTATTTCAGCTTTAATAGTTGTCATCAAGCCTTGGACGGTAAGTGCAATTCTCTTCATTGTGTTGACTTTAATAACTTTACCTCTATACTTGTCTTTCCTTCACTTCTCTTCAACCTTTTTTGCTGAACATCTTAATTCCCATTACTGCAGATAGGGGTAGCATTTCTTTTGGTTCTTCTCCTAATGGTATTAGCAATTGGGGCAATTCACCACTGGGCTTCAAACAATTTTTATTTGAGCCGGATACAAATGGTGTTTGTTTGCTTCTTTGCATTTCTGTTGGCTTTGGCAGCATTTCTTGTTGGATGGTTTGAAGGTGCTAGCTAAATTTATTACTTGCATTGATATCTGTATCTTTAGTAGAGATTGGCTGATCTACAATTGCTGTATTAATTGTTTTCTGCTTTTCAGATAAACCATTTGTTGGAGCTTCAGTTGGGTATTTTTTATTTCTTTTTCTTCTTGCTGGAAGGGCATTGACAGTGAGTTACTTATTTGATTAACCTTATATGAAGCATGTTTCTGAATTCCGACCATTTTCAAAATTTATCGTTATTTTTCTGTGTTGTACAGGTTCTCCTTTCATATCCTATTGTGGTATATTCTCCCCGAGTTTTGCCGGTGTATGTGTATGATGCTCATGCAGATTGTGGAAAGAATGTCAGGTTAACTCTTATGCTCAAAGTTTGACTGTTATTTTTATATGTTTAATCTTTAATTTTATGTGTTAATGATGTATTAGTTCATTTATCCATTGCTGGTATTTCTATTTACAGTATTGCCTTTCTCATGCTGTATGGGATTGCCCTGGCAACAGAAGGCTGGGGTGTTGTTGCCAGTTTAAAGATTTATCCACCCTTCGCTGGTGCAGCTGTATCAGCAGTAACACTTGTTGTTTCATTTGGGTTTGCTGTCTCTCGTCCCTGCCTAACTCTTAAGGTTAGAGAAATAACTGTGACCAGTATTGAATTTTCAAACTACTACTAATTAAAATGATTGGACTCAAACTACTCTGATTCTCTGTGAAGCAAATGGCTCATTATAATCTGTTAAGTGCGTACTACTTCAGAAAAAACCCTTATTGAAGTTCTAACCTATAATGTACAGATGATGGAAGATGCTGTACATTTTCTCAGCAAGGAAACTGTTGTTCAGGCAATTGCTAGATCAGCAACAAAGGTTTGTACATCTGTCAATGAGATTGCAGGATATACCATGCCAATTTTTCATTTTATGCTTGATCAACCCACCTGTCTGCTTTTATAATGAAATTAAGTTCGATCAATCCATCTGTCCTTGCTTCTGTTTCTTGTCCATTTCCTTTGCATTAACAAAAATTAGCAACACATGTCTAGGCCAGCAATATCATGACAATTAATATAAGTAACCTGTAAACATTTGGAGTTGTGCTCTTTGATCCTGATACCAGAATTTTTTCGTTTTGTTTTTATGATTTTTTTTGTAATTGGATTGTTTTATTGAATACTGTTGTTGGAAAGACTATCACCTTTCTATTTCTAGTGAAGTTTTACTAAATGTTCATGTTATTTGTTTGATTGCAGACCAGAAATGCAATATCTGGAACTTATTCCGCACCACAGAGGTCGGCTAGTTCTGCTGCCCTTTTGATTGGAGACCCCACCATTTCGCTAGATAGGGCAGGGAATTTTGTGCTGCCAAGAGCTGATGTCATGAAATTGAGAGACCGTTTGAGAAATGAAGAATTAGTTGCAGGTTCATTATTTAGTAGATTAAGATATGCAAGCACGTTTCGCCATGAGCCAACCAGTGATGTAGATCACAGAAGAGTAATGTGTGCTCATGCACGTATTCTGGCTTTAGAAGAGGCTATTGATACTGAATGGGTCTACATGTGGGATAAGTTTGGTGGTTATTTGCTTTTGTTGCTTGGTTTGACATCTAAGGCAGAACAAGCACAGGTAAAAAGGCAATTGTAGCTGCTTTGCATGCA